>NC_084819.1:4052500-5318750 GCF_963583255.1 Pyrus communis | reverse complement strand
GGTGAACAGTGTACATGTTTAATGAAATATGAACAACCCAAAACTGCCCTCCCTTTCCCTTCACCTACGCTCTAACCTTTCCAGAGCTCTCTCGCACGCTCTTCACCTCAGAGCTCTCTCGCATAACCCGAACCAGAGCGATCTCTCTCGTTCTCTCGTTCTCCAGGTTTCTCCAGGTAAGCTTCTCATTTATTTGTTTGGATTTTTCAAATTAGGGATGGGGAGATTAGGGAAAGAGGGGTGGGAAGAGCAAAGGGATGAGGGTATGGGTGTCGGGAAAAACAATTGGGGATGGAGGATGGGGAAAAATTAATTGGGGAAGGTGATATGGTTTGTGGAAAAAATTAATTGGGAAAAAATTAATTGGGGAAAAAATTAGGGTTTGTGGAGGAAACAAAAAAAAATTGAGAGAGAAGTTTGACTACTTGTGATATTTGTGATATTTGATTATTTGTGATATTTGATTTGTGATATTTGATTATTTGTGATATTTGATTCTTTGGCGGAGATTGTAAGACATGTGTTAATTATTTGTGATATTTGATTTGTTTCTGTCCATTGTTCCATGATTGCTTGGTTTCTGGTTTTTCTCAGTGTGTTCTCATGCTGTCTGCATTATCTTTTTTGTGGTACGATCTAAATTCTGAGTAGAGTTTCCTACTTTTAGTAGTTTGTGCACTCCTGAAGGCCGTCTTTTGGTGCAATCAGATTTTAATAAACAAAGTGAACAACATAATGCTAATTGAAAAAAAAAAACATGAAAACAAGAAAGAAAGGAACGGATTTAATCTAACCTGGTAACGTTTCAGGTAATGCTATTACTGTTAAAAGTATGGTCATACAGTTAAAAGTATGATCATAAGGCTTCACACATTCTGACTTGTTAGCTAATGCATTGTTAGCTCATTAATTAACAGTTTAATCTTTTGGGGTTCATTGGTTGTCTATTATTGACCAAAATGGATGCCATTGGAGGAAGTTTAGTAGTAAGAGGATGCAGAGCAATAAGTGTTTTTTGTTTTGAGAGACAAACTAGCTGATACGATGATGGGTATCACATGTTGGCATTGCTTGTACAAAGATTGAACTTAATTTTAGGTACATTTAGAGCTGCAATATTATACCCCCATGATGTTTGGGTTTATTATCCCTGTTTCAAGATGTTTTTAGTTCTACATATTGGGAGTCGATGATGAAATTTTGGTTTAAACATGGTATTGGATGACAAAAGTGCACCGAGAGATAGGAAGCAATCTGGGTAAGGAGAAGGTAGATTCTGATGGGCATTCAAATTGCTTCTCCTTACCCAGATTCTAGTAGCCATTCAAGATCTATTCACTCAGTAAATAGGAAGTTCAAATTCTTTTTATCGTTCAATTGCAACGTCACGATCAAATCACTCAGCACGATATTTTTTTATATGGAGCGGGAGATTTTCAAGACCTGAGTTCTTGAAGATCCTGTGACCGACTAGAATATCCTCGTTGCGTTTTGTGTAGCAAACATACAGGTCTAGGCTGCAATCTGCAGAGAATGTATATACTAGAATGACAGCCCAGTTTAACCACCTGGATTACATTCTAACCGTGGGATTCAATGTGCATAACTTGCAGGTGAAGAATGAGACTTGGGCTTTATGGACATGGTACCGGAACCAGGACTCTGACGATAAAATTGGAGATCAAATATACATAGTGAGGCAACCAGATAAGTGCCGCGTCCGCTACATGTTGAAGAATTGGATTGCTGACCTCTAACTCTCACTGCTTCCTGCAGGGAAACTTATTCTTAACATCTTATATCAGTTGACCATTATTATCTAGATAGGAATAGGACGGAAGGTGCAGAATGAGAGCGAGAAGAAGCAGAAGAAGAGCAACTCGGCAATTGTTGTATGTAAATGGTAAAATCTAATTTATACATCTTCATTGTAACTTGAAACAGTTTCTGAAGATATACTTCCTCAATCAATTTGTACAACAATAAAAGCGTGTAAAATTGGTTTTTGGAGCAATTTCGGATGCCAATTCTAAACTAATTGCGTGTTGTTGACAAATTGCGCATTGGTTCAATTGATGAACCAAAATTTTCATCTCCCCTATTGTTAAGCCAAGAAATTGTCGACAAATTGCCCATTGGTTTAGGCGAGTCGATCATCCCAATCGGACCTTGGTTACACTGTCCCGTCTTGCCAAGCACCATCCCGACTCCCTTTACATCTCATCCTAGGCCTTTATTGCTGACTGCAAATCACCACATAGTCCAAATGGCACATGAGTATTTTTGTCCCGTCTTGCCAAGCACCATCCCAACTACCTTTACATCTCATCCTAGGCCTTTGTTGCTAACTGCAAATCACCACGTAGTCCAAATGGCACTTGAGTATTTCTGTCATTGGAGACTTGTGCTATAAAGCTGTCAGTTCAATAAGCAAGTGAAGATTGTTATTGCTACAACGGCTCTTCATAACTACATACGGAGGTATTCTGAACGTGATCATCATTTTGATGACCCCAGGGACTTTTGTGAAGAAAGCGATAGTAGTGATGATGGTGATGATGAATATCAAAATTATCAAGTTGAAGAATCACATGAGATAGAGGCATTAAGAAATAGAATAGCAACAAGTTTGATGAATGCATCTAATTAGACTACTTTCAAGTACATTAACAATATTGTACTAATGAATCCTAGCTATTCACTCTAAAATATTTCTATTAAAGTAGTTTGTCATACTAATTAATATTTAAGATAAAGTTTATAAATATTTTTCTTCTAAAAATAAAATATATTTAGTAATTCACTTTTATTTGTTAAGAAAATTAAATTAATAGCACATCTAGTAATATACCCTTTTTGGTCATTTCACACAGTCACAGCTGTTTTACAAAAAAGTTTACCAAACACTATGATACTGCTTTTTTTTTTCCAAAAGCACTTTTACAAAAAAGTTTACCAAACACTTTGCTGGCTTTATTTCACAGCCGCTTATTCTTACAGCACAGCCGTTTATTCTCACAGCAGCTTTTTTTCAAAGCACAGCAATACCAAACCAAGCCTTGTTAGATTGCTTTTGGAGGTGTACAACATGCAAGGGCAAATCAAGCTAATTATCCACTGCATCACTCATTGACGAGGTAATATGCGCATTCATTGCTAATACTGAGATTGTTTTCCTATTTACATAGGAGTGAAACTATTTACAGTTTTGTCACAATACATAGTCAGAGATAGGGTTAATTCAAGTTTTGGTTAAGTATATTGTGTATATTCATTTGTAAAACACATGGATGTTTTTGGAGGAAGCTGACTTGGTAACTGAACTTTCCAATTCATTGTGGTATGCTTGTTCTTCCTGAAATTTCGTAAATACCAATGTGATTGGTACTAGTTGATCATTGAATCCCTTTAATTGCTATTGTTTGTGTCTCTTCATGGTTGAACAATATATTTTCCTTAATGCATCAACAATGCTTTGATGCCGGTTGCTTGTGAGAAGTTTTTTGTTGCTGTTGTAAGGCTGATGTAATGTTGAAGCAATTTTTCCATTTTATGATTTTGAGGTCCTCTGCAACAAGGAATAAAACGGTAGTGGCATGAAATGGCATGTGCTATGTCCAATTATTGGATTCACTTCGTATGTAGCCTTCATCTACATGGCTTTCGGTAACTTGGGTCGAATTTTCACGACAGGACGAAGTTGAGTTTTGTGGGGAGGAATGGCACTCGGTTCATCTTGGATGGCAAGGCATTTTAAATTAATGGGTGAAATTCATTAGGGAGAACTGGGCATCGGGAAAACATGGAGGATTGGGAGAACCAAATAAAGTTCTTAGATTTTTTTTTTAGGTTTTTTCTCTTTTAAATTTTCTATTTAAAAAACAATTCTTTAAATGATGAGAAATATCTCAAAATCCATTCAAATCTTTAATCAAACTTTATAAGAATCCTTGAAAATCAATTTAAAAGTTGTAAGGATTCTACAATTTTTTGAAATCTATCACTCAAAAAAATATTTTAAAATCATATGAAATGCGAATTGACCAAATCGGTAGGCAGGCTTTAGCCGTTGCACGTACGCAAAATTTTTCCCACTCCGCGAAATTCCCATTTTACCCTTACCGACGAAAACGCGCAAAGGGTCATTGCCTTTCTTCCATTCAAAACAAAGTCCTCCCCCCTCCCTCTCTTCTTCTATTTAAGAAAAACCAGAGCCACCACAGCTCCCAGAACGCAGCGCAGCTCAGATCTTCGTACCAAAATCCGCACACAGGTATGGCTTCTTCTCAATTCGGGCTTTCGATTAGCATTTGATGCAATGGAATTAGGTTTTGATCTGCGTTTCTGCGATCGAATTCTTTTGCTCCGCATCGTGTTTGTTAATGCTTGATTTGACTAGTTAACGTCGTCGGATTGTTTAATTTCGATTGGATTTTGTGTTTTTGGTGATTTTTGAGCTCGCATTTGATCGGATTGTGATTTTTTTTTTTTTTTGCGTGGATCTGATCGATGCGGTTTTGATCCGTGTCTATTTGGTTTGGTTTCGTGGAAGGGAGTGGAAAGTCTCAAGATTTTTCTTTTTATGTTTATTCATTTGACATTTTTGACTGTGTTTATGTAGATTTCGGCTTGCGTACTTGGTTTAGTGCTCGATCTGAGTCTCCATGATGCTTTGACATCTATTCACGTTGCATGATTTGATGAATTTCGGCATTTCTAGTCTCTGACAGCATAACTTTTTGTTAGATCTCGACGTAGTTCTGATTGGTGTTAAATTGATCTAGGAGGAAAAAGGGAGGGAAAGATTGAGAGTAAAATTTTGAATTTTTTTATATGCTGATTTTACTTGCAATGAGAAATGGTGGAGCTTCTGCATTAAATTGAAACAGAATTTTTTTTTTCTCCTTGCATGCCTGCTTTTTTGCATCCGAATTAATCTCACTGTTTGTCTGTGTTGGATCTTTGAATAATTGAATGATTTTAAAATTATTGATGGGAAAAGTCCAATCTCTGAGATATTTTCTACATTTTTTTTTGAAGTTTTCTGATCACTTTAATCAAATCTATGCTTTTTGTTGAATTTTTGTATTTCACTTTGGAGAAGTAAACTTTACAACACTGGGACTAAAATTTGATTCTGATAAATATGGCCCCCTGCTTTTATATATCACACAGTTTAGAAGACTTGTTAAAAGACACTTTATGAAGGGTAGTTTGGACTATAATGGGAGTTTTATGGTTCAATTGCGATGCACAAGACACTGGCTATTCAGACCGTTGTGGTGGAAAATTAATATATTTATATGTGTAAATGGAAGCATATATGTGCCATGTGTACAAGACAGTTTATTAGCTTATCAACTATTTTTGCACATTCAAGCATAAACATGGGTTTTTTGTAATTGCAATGTTCTGGTTTGTGCAGATAGGATATTCAGAGACAAGTAGTTGGTGCTCATGGGTGAAGTTGTTGATGCCGGAAAGAAGGTATATCTTGGGTTTTTTTTTATTTATTTTTTATTGAGGTTCTAAAATTATGCACGGTTTCTTCTGGAAACTTTGTCACTTAAGTTGATATTGCTAAATTTACTGAGAAATGAAATGCTTTTATTTAGTCTTCTCCAGACTCCGGGAGGACGTTATTCTTTTTTCTGATTTCAATATATGCACCTATAATATTTGTTGTTTCATTTCATACTACTTTAAGCTTAAATTGAGAAATTCATCCTATTGCAGGAGGCTAATGGAAGCTTAGCTGATCTGAACCCTACAGTTGTTTTTGTCTTGGGTAAGAAAATTATGGAACTAGGACTAGTTGTATTCTAATCATCCTTGTTTTTCTGAGATGTTAGCAACCTGGGATAAGAACCACTAATCTTGGCTCATGATTTTAATATCCATCTTTTCTTGTTGCTTAAGAGTTTAATGAAAACAAGTGCATGATTTAAGAGTCCTGTATGTCAAAGAGATGATGTTTAAGTATGATAGATAGGCTATCTAAGTTTTCATTTCAGTTTACTCATGACATGGGAAGACTAATTATTGATATGATCCTTAGGTTTGTTTACATTCCTCTCATTTGTTGTTGTAGCTGTATTTTAATTGTACATTTTCTGTTTAGTTTTTTTGTTTTTTCCTTAATTCCAGTAGCTACACTAAAGCTGCCAGTCTCCTTTCTTGTGAGGTACCTATGGATGCTCTTATCAGTTGTTTCTTTTAATTTTATAGGTGGCCCAGGCAGCGGAAAGGGTACTCAATGTGCAAACATTGTTCGGCACTTTGGGTTTACCCATCTCAGTGCTGGCGATCTTCTTAGAGCAGAAATCAAGTCTGGCTCTGAAAATGGGTATGGCATATCGTCTTTTAATCTGTACAATGTTCATTTTCAAAACTACAATCCTTTTAGGTTGAAGCATTGACTGAAATCCAACTCTTTCTGTAAAAGTATTTGTCTTGGGATTGAGAAGATACTTCAATTGTAATTCAGATTGAAGTCTTAAAATCACACACACATAAGCGTTGATTTCCTGTGTGCTGTTCTGTGTCATCATCTGGTGGTCTTATTGTTTACTTTTTAGTTTGGATCCGTTTGCATGGTATTTATCTTTCCAATGTTTCAATATTTGTGTAATCTACTTTTGGCGCTTTATAGTAAAGGGATACATGATGAGGGTAGCATTCTGCTTCTTGAGTATGCTAAAAGTCATCTCCAGTAATCATGATTCCGTCACCCAACAGTTTCTCTTTCATAAGATGTCGTGTAGCGTTACTTGAGGGGCAAGGTTGATGATACGGTTGAGGATGCTTGCCTCTGTTGTGTCTTGTTTTGAGTCGTCTTAAATGAAAAATGATTGCAAAGTTAGTCTTTACTCTGGACTTTGTATGCCCATCATAATTATTTTACATTTCTCATTTAACAACACTTTTTTTTAATGGTTGACAGGACCATGATTTCGAACATGATTAAAGAAGGAAAGATTGTTCCTTCTGAAGTAACAATTAAACTTCTTGAACGAGCAATGCTGGAAAATGGTAATGACAAGTTTCTCATTGATGGGTTTCCTCGTAATGAGGAAAATCGTGCTGCATTTGAGGCTGTGGTGAGCCCTCTGGATAACCTTTCCTCATGACTTAATTACAGTTTTCGGTGATTGACTGGTTTTCATAGGGGTTTGTTTACATGTTGAAGCCAATGGCAAACCGTGTTAATGATTTTGCAGACTAAAATCGAGCCTTCATTTGTCTTGTTTTTTGACTGTTCTGATGAAGAGATGGAGAGGCGGCTTTTGGGTAGGAACCAGGTAAAATATGTGATTTTTTCTTGTAGAGGAATATGTATATTGTCTTGGTATAATGATTTCATCTCTTTTTTGTTTCCGACCTAATTATGGTGATGCTTTGTGTTTCTTTTGTTGGGCCAATGAAGGGAAGAGAGGATGATAACATAGAAACAATAAGGAAGCGGTTTAAGGTTTTCCAAGATTCTAGTCTCCCTGTGATAGAGTACTACAACTCCAAGGGGAAAGTTCGGAAGGTAATTCTTCAATTGGTTTTACTTTTTTTAACAATATAATCTTGCATGTTTGTTGGAATCATTGTTGTTTTCACTCTCAGATTGATGCTGGAAGGCCTGTTGAAGAGGTTTATGAGTCCGTTAAAGCTATTTTTGAACCAAAAAATGAGAAGGTAAATGGCCACAGCCATGCTTAATCTTGTTGCGGATGTAATGGTGTAAGATTTGATTAGGAAGTGAGTTCATGGGGGTATATTTTCTTACTAGCTCTATTAGAATCGATGAATTTGTGTGACCTCAGTTTGCCACAAATGTGATTACATGCGTGTCATTGACATTAACTTTAACTACATTTAATAAGAATATCGTGTTGTTCCCACACGACCCCCCCGCCTCCTCCTCCCGGGGGCAGAATCTAGCATTCATTTGAATATGTGCATATTTTCCGTGTCATTGACGTCCCTTTTTGCTGTTACAGGCTGATTAATTGCTGCGATTGTAACCAAGATTTCAGATCCTATGTCTATTGAGGTAGAAACCTTAATCTTGAACGACAAGAATAACAGTTGACACATGCTTTGATATTACCTCGTTTCGCTTTCATTTTGCACTAAAGCACACATTCTCCTTTTTCGCTTTCCATTTAGGACCAGGAATCTAAAAACTCTAAATAGAAATAGAATAAGAATGGAATATGAGAACCCAATTGACAGACAGACATACGGATGGAATAAAGGCAAACAATAACAATGATGCTGGTGACAGTGGGTTTTCCATCTTCGACCAGGAATCCGAACTGTTTTTGTCACTTTTAGGGTTGACAAAGTATGATGTTGTCAAAGAGTCATAAATTTGTTACATGCATTGTTTAAATTTGGTTTGTGATCATCGGCCGAAAAACAGACTTTCCAAATCAACTGCTTTGCAAATGGGATTCTTAACAGTTAAATGTAAGTAAACAATGCCATTGAACATATTCGAATGCCCATAGCCCATGTTTCGTTCGACTGCCACACCCCCGTCCCGACATACATGCACAGAAGCACTCTCACTTTTTACCCAATGCCAATATTAACCATTTCGTTTACAATGGTATCTTTCTTTCAGGTGATGCAGTTGCTAGCTGCATATAGTGTATTCTTTGGCAGGTTTTATTCCTATTGCTTACTTATTATACAAGGTTGTATTATTTTACGCAATTGAGGTGTACCCCTCTAGCCTTACATTATGATTGTATTCTAAATTTAAGATTTATAGTAATAATTATTGGAATAATGTTCCGATTTCGAGTTTGATGTGATCCATTTTTGGTTATTTTGGAAAAATAGTTCGAATTACACGAAATATTGAAAGATATATATAAAATAAAAAAGTACAAAAAATTGTTGCAAGAGAGATTCGCTTGCAAAGATTCTTGATACAAAAATAGGACAGACCGACCATGCACAAAATCGAAATTACTAAAATACCCACATATAAATACTAAAAATCATCAGTCTATTGCATCACTGTTCTTATTTGGAGCAGAGGGATGTTGAGAGAGCTCTGTGAGCTCTGGGTTTATGGGTTAAGCTTAGATCTCAGAGCTTCGATTTCGAAGAGAGGGAAGTCTAAAGAGAGGCGAGAAGAGTGAGTTGGGTTTTGTACCATATTTTCTATTTTGGCCAGAAAGTTCCATTTTTTTCGACGACTAAAGCTTCGGCAGACATGGTAAGGTAGGGTGTTTATTTCCAATTTCCTTCATCAATGATTTATGGAATAATGAGTTGTTTGTAAGACGAATTAATACTTAGAAGTTAAATTAAGGTTTGTGTTTCATGTTGGGGCGTATGGGTTGTGGAATAAATTTCAAGTTTTGACGTGCTACAAACTGGGATGGAACAATTTCTGGTTCAAGTGTCCAATTGTAGAAATTTGTGAAAATTTTCCTGTAATGTGTATGTGGTGTGCATATGATGTGCATAGCTACATCTTAATATAAGAAGCGAGAATGTTCACTAGTTATGATGCACGTATGTTGTGCCCCGGAATTTAGTGAGTATGATGACCACAACCTAGTTGGCCTCCGCAAATAACAAAATTAAGAAAACGCTTAGAGGACGTTAAGCGTCATGCGTGTCCATGAAATAACGACAACGAGTATCATGTTTTCCACGTGCACAGTTAAGCGGTGATTGATGTACGTAACAAGACTTTTCAAACTGTCATTGTAACCTTATATACGTAACAATTATGTTTTAATTGTATTCACTATACCAATACTTTGCCGGTAAAGTTTCTCTCGTTCTGTGCATATCATGTGTATGTGCTGTGCATATAGTGTATATGGTGCCTATTTACATCTTGATACTTTTCGCATTAACGTAGTTTACTACTTTTTCCTTTGATTTAGAGACAGGCCTTGCAAATACTAAAAAAGCGAACGAGTTCGTGAAACAATTTCCTTTGATCAGTTGGGTTCTTTTGTGCCCATCAAACTACAATTTTCAAATCCTTGAAATATTTGAACCCAATTAAACTTGATACCAAATTCAAATTAACGAATCTTCGATTCTTCATATAAAGTTTAGAGTCATTTATCTGATTGCGTCATTTTTCTAATTTCAAAGAGAGAGTTGTGAGCTATGGGTTTTTGGGTTGAGCTCAGATCTATGAGCATAACATGTGCATGTCGTGTACGTACATGCAGTGTATGAGCGAGCTTAATACAAAGAGAGCAAACGAGTACACGAAACAATTTCGTCCATATCCTTCTCTCTTCCTTCTTTCCACACTAATTTCTCTCTTTTTCCTCAAAATTATCTCTTCTCCAAAAGGCAACTGACCTTTAATACGTTTTTTCATTTAACTGCAGCCAAAGCAAATCCTATTTTAGTGCCTGTAAATTTGGATCGAGAGAAGGAGCAGAGGAAGGAGAAGACAGAAGAAATGGAAATCCACATATAAATTAGAGAAATGATAAAACAAAATAAAAAAAAATAAAAAAACCAGAATTGAAGGATTTGGGTCTCCTCCAAGAAACACCAAACCAATCACTTCAACTCCAAAAATCTATCAATCAAAAAGCAAAATTAAGCAAATCTAGTTCACAAATGAAAAGGTAAAAATCGAAGAAGATGGGTGGGTTAGAGAGAGAGCTTTGTGCATATTCGAAATGTAGAGAGAGAGGAGAAAGAGAGAGAAAAAGAAAGAGAGAGAGAGCTTGGATGAAGAAGTTGGGTGGATTAGAGAGAGAGTTCTTGGATGAAGAAGACGGATGGGCTGAATTGGGCGAGAGAGATTTTCTCTCTCTCCTATATGTTTCTCTCTCTACAAAATGAGAAATGAGGGTTGGAATTTTTTTAATAACCCATTTGTATACAAGGACAATTTGGTCATTTTAAGGTGTAGGAAAATCCTATTTCTGTGAAATCCCATCCCGGATTTCACTATTTAAAATTATGCATCCGTATTTTGTATTCGTATTCGTAGTTTCAACGCTTATATATTTGCGGCATATAAATTTTTTGATAAGTAAAGGGACGAAAACGCCCTTAGTGAATTAAGTGGATTTTGAGGATGTATTTAATTCCTATATGTTTTGTGACTTTTTATTTACATATTTAGATAGTAGTCGTCGATATGAACACGTGGGCGTAAACAGAATGTAATTTGGAATTATAACGAAAGAGTTATAAATGAATGAAGTTGAGGGCAAAATGGTCATTTGACCATAAATTTAGAAAGCTCAGCAAATTTGATGTGCCACGTGTGTGGCTGTGATGGAAAGGAAAGGAGAGAAAAGGGAGGGAAATGGACCAATCGGGGGAGGAAGAAAGGAGGGAAATGAGGGAAGAGAAAAAGAGGGAAACCTGGACCCCCTTTTGACTCACGACCCGCCCAGCGGCATCCATGTTTTCTGATGCTTTTCACGGTGGTTTTCTAATGAATTGAAGCCACTCACCACCTGGAAAACATTTCTTATCGTTCCCTCTACTAATTCCACCCCAAAATGGACGAAATTTGGCCTGATTTCATGAGGAACAGCACCGGTGGGTGCAGTGGTTCCATGGTGGCGATCCGTTAATCCTGAAGCTGACTCCGTCAACCACCACCACCAATAGACTCCCCTTAACCTCAGGAACAAAGCCCATGCATTGGTTGGAGTGTCGGAGATGTTTTGGAGTCGAATCAAGAACACCTATTTCAACGGTTTCCCGTGGGTCGAGGCAGTTTTCAAGTGTTTCCCGGATGAATTGAACTTCGTACCAGGTATGAAAGTTGTTCCTCTTAATGAGATATACTTTCTTGTAAAATTTGGTAATTTTTAGAGTTAGTCGGAAAATCGGGTTTCCGTTCGTCGAAAACCGCCACCTACGGCAACGCGTTCGGTGGCGTGTGGCTAGTGGGCCGCTGATGCTTTTTTAAGATAAATTGATGTCTTGATCTTAGATTTGATATCCGTATGATGTGGTTTGATTGTTTGAACCTAGTTTCATTACAATACATCACTTGATCATTGTACGAATCGACGATCCGACCGTTGGTTCGTCACCAAACTTTAATGCGTTATAGAACGTAATATTTGAGGATGTTAGGAATTGATAGATCAAGAATCCAACATACAGATCTTCCTGAATTGAATTCTAAGTTTGTAAAACTAATTGTTGACAGCCACCTAATTTTAGTAATTGGCGGAGATCCGACTGTCGGATCGCGATGAGATTTTAGTATGTTGTTCTATGAGCATAATGAGGACCTTAGAATGTTATGGATCTGAAATATGATTTGCAGATCTTCTGGATTGAATTACTAGGGTTGTGGACCCCACCGTTGATTGAGAGTTAACTTTTGGTTAGCATGTCTCAGATTGTTTGAAATACTAAAATTAGTATCACTAGAGACTCAGTAAGGCTTTGTGGGCTTATCTCGGTGAGTGACTTTAATATATGTGTGATATTGTTATTACCCTAAAACCCTTATGTGCTAGTATACTTTGTGGATACAGCATGGATTTCTAAATTATGTTTTATGTTGAATAATTGTTTTTATAAAGTTTGCTATCGATCTATTTTATGAACTGTTATGTGACTTTATATTTGAAATGTTTATGAAATGTGTTTTGAAATATATATATTTTTGAAATGTTTGTTAAACGTGAGGGTTAGTAGATGACCGTCACCCTAGTGTCACGGGGTGACACCGAGTCTGCACCATGTAGCAGTGGTACATGGATGGTCTTGCTTGGTTAATCTATGATGGGTGATCACTACCTAACAGTTTCGTGGGTGTGACTTTGCTTGGTTAATCCGCGATGGGGGGTCACTACCTACTTGGTTATCTTTTCAAAGGTGGTCCTACTTGGTTAATCCATGATAGGGGACCATGGTCCTTCTTGGTTAATCCGTGATAGGGGGCCATACTATTTATGGATTGTGCTTGGTTAATCCTTGATGGACGATCCTTATGCCCATACATACTTAGGGGTGATCATGCTTGGTTGATCCGCGATAGGTGATCATTGCCTAACAGTTTCGTAGGTGTGACTTTGCTTAGTTAATCCGCGATGGGGGATCACTACCTACTTGGTTACCTTCTCAGGGGTGGCTCTGCTTGGTTAATCCACTATGGGGGGCCACTTCTTATTTGGTTACTTATGTAGGTTTCGACCGAACTGCGTCCCTCTAGCCCTAGTTTTTAATGTATTTATGAATGATAGTTTTTTGAGAATCTTTGTGGTTTGAATTAGAAAAGCCGTTGGATGTCTGGGTGACTCATTCAGAGTTTTTAGTGATTTGGCTATGATTTTATAAGTATGAATTTCTATGTAAGATCCCACATCGCCTGGGGGAGGGGAGGGGAGGGGAAGTGATGTGCCTTATATGTACATGTCCACCTCCCTATAGTAAGACACATTTTTGGTGGAAGCCTAAGAACAAAACCGTGAGGGCGTAGCCCAAAGCAGACAATATCTTACTATGCGGACTGCGATGTGACAATTTTGTATCAGAGCCACTCCCTGGTCGAAAGTGTGCCGACGAGGGCGTCGAGCCCCTAAATGAGGTGGATTGTAAGATCCCACATCGCCCAGGGGAGGGGAGGTTATGTACCTTATATGTACATGCCCACCTCCCTATAGTAAGACGCGTTTTGGGTGGAAGCCCAAAAACAAAATCTTGAGGGTGTGGCCCAAAGCGAACAATATTTTACTATGCAGACTGGGATGTGACATGCTAATTGAGATTTATAAACTCTGATTGATGGTCTTTTTTTTATTATCATATACGTTGTATTATTGTCACTTACTCGAACCTCGCAGCTTATCCGAGTTCTTGTTGGACGGTGCACCATTTCTCTGGTGTAAGCACTGATTGTACAAGTGACAGGTCTGAGTAGATTATGAGAGGTCGCTTGGTAATTTAGTTCCGTTGAGTGGTCCGAAATCCTTGCTATTGCTCATTTTCATAAGTTAGTCCAGAACCCCAGATTCGAGTGAATGAGAATTACCCACAATAGACCTTGTGAATATAAATTAAATTTACCATGTTATTACTCATAATCCAAGTAGGGAATTATGTAGAGTTCTTTAATTAAATTCGTGAAATGATATGTTATCTCATTGATTGATTAACGTAGTTAACTATTAAATTATGCATCTTTGATTCATGGAATTGATTAATTGACGTGATTGTGGAATGACGTTGGATATGATTGTTATTATTATGACTATATGAGTTGATCAATGTGGCTTGAGAATAATTTTGTGCTTCGTTGGTTATTTGATATGTTACATTCTATGGATGGAGGTATCATGTTGAAAACATAGTGATTTATATGATGGATGAAATGGAAATCTTGAATGTCATGTAGGTTTGTTAGGTAGCCCTGAACCTAGTAATTTCATGCTTGTTAAGTTCTAATAATTGATTGAGGAATGTTATGCTTTTCGGCTTGAACGTACTGTGATAAACATCGGAGTGTAGTGAATGATGAACTACGAATGACTTGATCCCTTCTTACTCTTTTTGGGCTCAAACGACATTGCAAATACATCAGTATTCTTGAACCTCTCTCCAATCAGGTTTCCTTCAACACGACATGCTTCGTCATCGGTGAGCGATGGCAACAAATACCTCAAATCCCTGGAGTTTGTGCTGGTCACAGATATCATTTTGTTGATACCCCTTTGCATCACTTTGGCATGGATGAATTGTTTTGAAAAGAAAACAGCCAGTAAAAGTGGCCTCATGTACATATATGTCATTTGACTCCTTGATTTCTTATTAGGTCTATTTGCAGCCTTGCCTCGAGATCTCTGTGTCCATGCAACTTGAATGAAGGAATCCTGAAAAACAAGCAAGAGAAACCCGAAACCTCTTTATCCATATCAGTGGTTAAAACTTGAAAGTTAACTAAGGAATCATTTAACCACGACTGACTTTTAAAACTTGAACTAACTGAGGCCATAGTGACTACCCTTTGTACTCTAAGCCTCTGTCATATAGTCGCATTTTCTAACCAGAGCATTATAGGTCTTCATTTCACATGTTCTAACCACCTTAACCATTTTCTCTCACTTATCTCCAATTGGGGTCACACCGACTTTACCTCAAATAGGAGCATTTTTGCTCACCACCATAACTATGATGTATGCTCATCATACACCTAATATAGTGACATGTGTCCTTTCATCTAGGTCTAGTTAACTTTCACATTAAATGTTACTTTTTCAATTTTGAAAAAAATTAACCACAGTTAAGAGAAAGAACACGTGTCAATTGATTAAGTGTATGGTGAATATACACCATAGTTTATAGTGGTGAGCAAAAGTGCTCCTTACCTTGAATATCCTCGTTCATAATTTTGTCATTTCTCATGTCCCCACACATCCAATGAAGCATTCTTATCTCCGCTATACTCATTGTTTTCACGTGTTAATACTTGACCGCCCAAACTTTGCAAGGGAAAAATAATGTAGGTGTGTTGAGAACGTCAATGATTCCCATATAATATTTTCCTTTGTTAGCCTTCAATCAATGTAGATAAGGGAGAATATCATGGGTTGATTACTTACTTTGTACCAATTAGCTATGTAGTAGGAATCCTTGTAATTATAAATAATTACACCTATATTCTTTTATAATCAAGGTTATTGCATTTGAATTAAATTTCAGAACTTCTAATAAGCTAAATTTAAGATGGTATCAGAGCCCTTCCTGGGCTCTTGATCCTCTACGTTTTTCTGCTTCTTTTTCTTCCCAAAAGTTGGACATTTCCTTTTCAACCAAGGGAGACACAAGTTCAGATACTAAGGGTAATTCCAAAGATTCCTCTAGCCTTCTTTTCATCCATCATTCCGATCACACTAGAATGATGCTTGTTTCTAAGCCCTTTACGGGTGATAACTATGCCACTTGGTGCCATTCCATGATGATTGCGCTCAGTGCGAAAAATAAGTTAAGGTTCGTAGATGGTATTGTCGAAAAGCCAAATGCAAAGAAGACCACTGAACTTGCTTTTTGGCAATGATGTAACGACATGGTACTTATGTGGATTGTCAATGTCTTCGCATCGGACATATCATCCAGTGTTGTGTATTTAAGGACTGCTAAGGATGTTTGGGATGATCTCAAAGAGAAATTTTTGCAACAAAACATCTCTCAACTTTTCGAAATTCAACGTGAAATTTCACGTACCACTCAAAACTAACAGCCAATCAATGTTTAGTTCACTAAATTGAGGAGTTTATGGGATGAGATGAGATGGAGGTGTGTCAAACGGTGGAAGCTTGTTCTTATGGTGCTACCAAATCCCACAGTGAATTAGCAAAAACTACAAAAGTTGCTACAGTTTCTCATAGGCCAAATAAGTCGTATGAAGCGGTTCACGGTCAATACAACCTTTTCCATCCATCCGCAAGATCTATTCGTTATTAAATCAGGAGGAGAAACAACGAGGTATAGCCACTAGACAAGCCTTGATTGAACCCACATCCATGGCGGTGCAATAGTCACGCAACAATGGCAAGGGACGATCAACGAAGAGCAAACCTCTCCATTGTTCATACTGTGACCATGACCATCACACCTCTGACACCTGTTGGAAACTTCATGGTTATTCGTAGGGTTATCATCTTCATGGCAAATTTTCAGAAACCGATGATGGTGATCGCAAAAAGAAAACTAAGGTAGCAGTTCCAACGACGGAGGGGGTCCATTAGCCAATAATATTCATTCTACAGGGTGTACCGACGTGATGCCCAGCCTTAGTCAAGAATAGTTCCAACAACCTTTATCAATGATGAGCCAAAAACTAGGCCTGGAAAGCAAAGCCAACGCAATCACTGCCATAGGTAGGATTTTTGACAAATGGATACTAGATAGTGGTGCAACAAACCACATTTATGGCCTTCCATTGGCTCAAGCAAGTTTAAAGCCATCATTGCCTCCCATGGGCTTACCTGATGGAACCAAAGTCCCTATTAATTCTGTTGGCTTGACTACATAATGTTCTTGGAATTGCTTCATTCTTGGTTAATTTGATTTCAGTGAGTTGTCTCACTCGATCATTTCACTGCTCAATAACTTTTTATCCCAATTTTTGTATCTTACAGGACCTAGAGACGAGGTCACGAGGACAATGATTGGTTAGGGGCAATAACATAATGGGTTGGACTAACTGGTGGATCCAAAAAGGCGCTTACCTCCACCGCTTCTGGTGTCCAAGGTGTTCTTAGTTATTTGGCATCGTCGTCTTGGTCATCCCTCAGCATTACAGCTTCACTTATTAGCTAAGACTTTTCCAAAAATTTCCCTTTCTTCCAATAAACCTTGTGAAGTTTGCCCATTGGCAAAACAAACTCGAATGTCTTGGATTAAGATCTATTAATACTAAGCATGTTTTTGAACTTATACATTATGATATTTAGGGGCCTCATAAATTAACATCTCACTCTGGGGCTCATTATTTTCTTACAATCATTGATGATTATTCTCATTGTACATGAGTTTATTTGATGCTGAATAAGTCTAATACTCAAAATTTGATTAAGTCTTTTTTATTTATTTATTTTTTTTTTTTTTTGCATATGCTGAAACACAATTCCATCCTAAAATCAAAACTATATGCACAAATAATGGGGGCGAGTTTGTTTCTTTGTATGATTTTTTCGTACTTAGGGGGTGGTTTTTCAAAGATCATGTGTTTACACACCACAACAAAGTGGGGTTGTGGAGCGCAAACATAGACATATCCCTCAAATAGCTCGAGCTTTATAATTTTAATCAAATTTATATCTACGTTTTTAGACGAGTGCATTCTAACTGCGGTTTACCTAATTAATCACATCCCTACACCTCTCTTGTCCGGCCTCACAACCTTATGAAAAATTATTTGGCCATTCACCCTCTTAAACACATCTCCGTACTTTGGTTGTTTGCCTTATGCCATAAACATTAATCCCAAACATAAATTTGATGTTAGAGCTAAAAAGTGCAATTTTATTGGGTACCCTTTTGGACGAAAAGCATACAAATTATATGATCTTCAATCCAAAAATATTTTTACGATTCAAGATGTTGTTTTTCACGAGGATGTATTTCCTTACCATGGCCAAAAGGAATTAAATACTCATACAACAACCACCATACACTTGTGTTTAGTGCATGCATTGAACCTTCATCACCATCCTATAAACCACCAGACACCAATAATGCCCCACAAATAGCCGAGACACGTCATGCTCCTAATGGTCATCCTTCTGATAATAATCAGCTTTCTACACAGCCACCTAATAAGCAGCATGCTGTTATAATGCAGCCACCTATTCAGCAGTCTACTCCTATCACACAACCTGCTCTTGCTTTCGCTGCTGTCCCTTTACGACAATCTGGTCGCCTTATAGCTCCACTTTGCGAAGCTCAACGACTATGTTTGTCATTCTCTTACATCACCTTCCGCCATGCCCTCGTTTGCCACTTTGAGTACCAGGTATCCATTTTCAAAATTTTTATCCTATCAAGGATTGTCGCCACTCTATTTTGCCTTTCTTGCTAGTGCTCATACCATTTTGGAGCCAACCACTTACACAGAGGCGTGCAACAATCCTAAATGGCGTCAAGCCATGGGTGACGAAATCCAAGGTAAGATACTCATTGGTTGTAAATGAGTTTACAAAGTCAAGTACAAATCTAATGGCAGTATTGAGTGTTACAAAGCTCATTTGGTTGTTAAGGGGTACACTCAGCTAGAGGGTATTGATTACCATAATACCTTTCCTTTCACTACCCAATTGGTCACATTCCACTACCTTCTTGCTTTTGTTGCCAACTTTTCTTGGTCCTTACATTAGTTGGATGTTCATAATGCCATTCTTCATGGTGATCTTATGGAGGAAATATACATGGTCTCACCTCCTAATCTTCGTTGACACGGGGATAATTTGGTATGTCGCCTTAATAAATTGCTTTATGGTTTGAAGCAAGCCTACCAACAATGGTTTTTCAAGTTTTCGCAAGCCATTTGGTCCGCTAGTTATGTTCAATCAAAAGTAGATTATTCAATTTTCACTAAATGTGAAGGCAAGTCATTTACTGCACTTCTTATTTACATTGACGACATTTTGATTACAGGAAATGATTTAACTGCAATTAATACCTAAAACGTTTTTTAAATATCAAGCTCCGTATCAAAGATCTTGGTAATTTAAAATACTTTTTTGGGCATTAAAGTGGCACGTTCAAAGAAAGAAGTTTTTATTTCACAAAGGAAATACTTGTTGGATATTCTCGATGATGTGGGTCTTCTGGGATCACGACCTAGCACCTTCCCTATGGAGCAAAATCTCAAATTGCTTCTTAATGAGGGCAAAATTCTCAATGATTTTGCTAAATATAGGATATTGATTGGTTGTCTAATTTATCTCAATATTACTTGGCCAGACATCACGTACTCGGTCCACTTGTTGAGTAGATTCATGCTAGCACCTCGGAAGCCACACTATGAGGCTGCATTGCGCATTTTGAGGTACTTAAAAGGGACACCCGGACAAGGTATAATGTTTTCTTTAGAAAATAATTTGAAGTTGAAAGCATATTGTGACTTGGATTGGGTGGGTCCCCCAACCACTAGTTATTGTGTTTTCCTTGGAGATTCTCTTGTTTCATGGAAAAGCAAACGTCAAAAGACACTCTCTTTGTACTCTGCCGAAGCAAAATATTGATCCATGGCAGCAACATGTTACAAGTTGGCTTGGCTACAAAATCTATTTCATGATCCATGGCAGCAGCATGTTACTAAACATATTGAGATTGATTGTCATGTTGTCCGGGTTAAAATCATGGAAGGAAAAGTCATCACATGTTTTGTTCCATCCATGTCGCAGCTTGTTGATATTTTAACCAAAGCTTTGGGGAAGGAACGCTTTAATTCTCTATTAAGCAAGTTAGGCGTTTTTAATATTCACTCTTCAACTTGAGGGGGAGTGTTGAAAAAGTCAATGATTCCTTTATGATACTTTCCCTCGTTAACCTTCAATCAATGCTGATAAGGGAGAATATCATGGGTTGATTACTTACTTACTTTGTACCAATTAGCTATGTAGTAGGGATCCTTGTAATTGTATATACCTACATTCTTGTACAGTCAAGGTTAATGCATTTGAAGTAAATTTCAAAACTTCCAATAAGTGAAATTTAAGAAGGTGAACTTTGTCGACAACAAATACCATTCTTTAACCCCTAAAACAGTTCTTAATTTGTGTACGAACAAATAAACATATGGATGATGCTGAACATCTTTCTAAGCATCAATTAGTTTCTGTTTTCTTCTTCTAATATTTCTGTTGAGACATCAGAGTGTCGAACATTCATAAGCCAAATAGTCGAGTCCCACCATAGCTCATTGTCCAATATATTAAAGCTCAAATGTGCCAAAATCAACAAATTCTTCTTAGCTACACAACGCAATTGCAATTTCCACATATAAAATTGGTTCATAACCATAACCAATGTAATTCAATTATTCGATTACCAATCACCTAATATCGTCATAGAAACCACTCACTTATTGTCCTACCATGGCCAACAATCTCCTTTATGGTTCGCATTTTGTACACAGAGATTCTTTTCTCGCACAACAAACTCGAGATGTATAATTTCCAAACAACTTCCATTGTCCTAGTAATTTCATAATCCGGGTCAGATTCCCTGTGGAAGTACTTGAATCTAGCTTGAGAAAATTTCTCAGGCTGAGGTGCAGATTCAATTATCAAAGAAAGATGGCTTTTATCCATGAAGACTCTGCCATATCATATTTTTGGCACAATATTTTATAATAGAGGAAATTGTAGCAATGGTCCCTCAACCCAATTGGAGTAATGGTCCCTTAACTAAAAATCCATGGCCAATAGTCCTTTAACTCCTCAAAACGTGCAGTTGTAGTCATTTTCGTCAACTCCGTCATAACTTTCGTCGTGTTGGAAGAACCATTGCTACAATTAGGTTAAAGTTGAGGCACCATCGCTCCAATTGGGTTAAAGTTCAGGGACCGTTGCTCCAATTCGGTTAAAATCGAAGGACCATTTCTCTAATTGGGTTAAAGTTGAGGGGGCATTTCTACAATTTTTTCATTTAGTTTCCACATTTTCCTTTGATTGCGCATGGCACGTAATTCATTTTGATGGAAGTTTTAATGGAGTTGACAAAAAGGACTATAGCTACATGTTTTGATGAGTTAAGGGACCAATGGTCATGAATTTTTAGTTGAATGACCATTGCTCCAATTGGGTTAAAGTTGAGGGACTATTGTTACAATTTTCTCTTTATAATGTTGGCATGAGAACTAACGTTAAATTATGATGTGATAAAGAATATATGGAGAGTCTCACTTTGAGAGTCTCTTTAGTATTTCCCTTGGTTACAATGAAACTTTGTGCCTAGAGGGGTTGGGAGGTTCTAGGGGCGTTGTGAAACTCTTTGTGTGTTTGAAAGATGTTAAGCGGCAAGACCCTTCATTTTAGAGGTGCTTCTTGGTCAATGCATCTTGAGACTTCGCACTCTCGCATGGTTTTTAGCTTAGTTGATCACAAATATAGTTACTTTTAATTAATACACAACTACAACATTAGTGGATCAAAATGATGAAGAGGGAATTTATTGTGGTAATTTAGTCGTTCAATCTTGATCATTAAATTTTTGAAATATACTAGTTAATAGAACACTCCAAGACATACTAAAAAAACCAAAGTCATAAATGTTCGGAGTTTTCTTATTTTGTTTTTGATAAGATTTTCATTTATAAAAGAAAATGAATACCAATAAATTATAATATTAGGTGACCATCAATAAAATCTGTACTTATGACCTCTAAAAATAAAACGTCGATGGTCACGAGATTGTCCATGAAAATAACTAACTTGGGCTGTTATTGGGCCACTTAGCTAAAGGTTTAATCGAAACGCTCCCCAAAACAAAGACGACAACATTGCGACGTCGCGACTTGAGTTAACAGCATTGTGATGAGCCATTGACTCCCGACCCAAGGGCTCAACGCCGACTCTTTTCCTCCCCACGTCGTCAAACTAAACGATCCTCCGCCGCCTTCTCCGTCACCTCCGGACGGCCTCTCGCTCTCTCAACCTTCAGAGCCCCAACAATGCCTGTAACTCTCTCTCTGTCTCTCTCCATAGTTATGGATCCAGATCTGTATCTATTTGTTTATGAAAATTGTGAATAATGGGGGTTTAATCGTGTGCGGTGCAGTTCAGGGGATTGATAGAGGTGGAACCGCCGAGCCCGCTGAGATACGTAATCGGGGCGGCGATCATGATGATCGGAGTAGTCTTACCCGTCGGTTACATGATGTTCCGTAACAAGCGCGTCCCCACTTCCTCTTCGTACTCCAAACAGACGTAGGTGTGCCTTTTTCATATTTTTCGATTTCATCATTCCCATCCCCTTAATTTTCCAAATTTGTAAAATTGCCCCAGTTTCTTAAGTTTTTGCATAGTTCAAGTTAAAGAATTGTTTCTGAATCTGATTTGGGAATATCTGTTGGTATTTCAGGAACAAAGTTTTGATATAGAGAGAGACTATTGAAATTACAAGGATTTCGGATTCGATTTTTCGTGTTGAGAAGTTGAAAAGCTGACAGGCATTGATGGATCCGTCATGAACAAATGTACATTCGTTCAAACTTCAAATCTGTTATATGGGTTATTTGAACTAGATTTTGTACAATGATATATGCATGTGATTCGATTCTGTTTTTGTACCTCTTGATTTCATTATTCCGCTAGAATTTATGCTTGTCAATTATAGTATAGTTGCCCATGTTCGTGATTCCTTTGAATAATTAGCCATTCGTATAAGGTTGTATAGAAAATTTATCGGTTATGTTTTTGTTTTGAGCTGCATAGTTAGATCTGAATTTGTTCCAGTATGTGAAATGCAATTTACAATCGGAAATTTATTTTCCATGTGTACGATTGTATAAGGCAGGCCATGCTTTTGGAGTTTCTAATTGTATTCTGGTATGTATTATTTTGGAGGTTCTTATTGTATTCCAGTTTGTAGTGCTCAATGTTCAAGTGACTTTTTGTTAAGTAGTGTGATTTATGAGGAACGAGGATAACTGAGGTAAAGTGGGCACACGAGAAAGGGTAGAATTAAGAACGACGATATCTGAGGTAAAAGGAGTGGCCGCAGTTGAAGATAAGATGAGGGAAAATTGGTTAGGATGGTTTGGACAAGTGAACTGAAGACCTGCAGATGCTTCAGTTAGAAGATGTGACTATGAGACGATGGCTCAGGGCGAAATGGGTAGAGGAAGACCTCCTAGACTTTGAAAGAGACTAAGAAAAGACATGGCGTACTTGGAGCTAACAAAGATATACATTTGCTTGTTGATGACCCTGATTAGGAGCTTAGTATGAATTGCAAGTTGAGTTGAGCATAAAGACAGCGAGTGTGGTACTGTGCTTACGCACTACACTTGCTTGTGGTAATGTTCTTTGGTTTCGGTTTAATCCTTTGGTGTACTGATTGAGTATGCTATTTGTACTAGTACCTAGTTGTATCGACTTATTGAGATGAAATTTTCATAGTGGTAGTCGCATCCAGCAATTCTGGTCTGGTTCTCGATTCACTTTCATGTTCTTGGTTTTGGTCCAAGTGGTTGAAGTGTTTATTTGAACAAGTTAGAAATTAGAATGGTCCTTGTGCAAAGCATGCATACTATGGTTGTCGAAATTGTCTATTTTGTTGTGTTTTTATTCATTTTTGCTGTAAGACGTGTGCTTATATGAATTGACAGTTTAATTAGTCTTGGGTAGCAAATTGCAATGTGTTGATATTTCTTTACATGCTACGTTTATGCAGTTCTAATTGGTCTGATATAATTTTTCAACTATTACGGTTTATGTAGTTCTAATTTTGGAAATCAGGGTGTCTTAACTGATATAAATTCGAAACCGATAGCGCCAATCACCTCGCACAACGATGAGCAACTAATTCAAGAAATCCCAATTCTTTACATTCTATTTGCATGCTAGCATACAAGGAAAAACAGATTGGAAGGGTTAACTTAATTCCGCCATAATTGAGGTTTCGGACTTTCCTTTTGCTCGATTTATTTTCTCAGTAACCGAACAGGAATGAAATGTGGAAGTGAAACACTGACCTTTACAACTGCCACCTCCGCCGTTGGAACCGTGCGAGCTTTTTGAGTGGTTTTATGGAGTTTCTTGAGAAGGGAACTGAAGCAGCGACGCTGGTTATGGAGGTACCTGAGGTGTGAGGAGTGAGAGAGCATAGGGGTTCCATGTGAAACCTTAAATTTCATCTCTGTAAAATTAGATTCAGATAGAGGCCTAAACCTCAGAAGCTCAGAGCTCCAGGGAAGGTAACGGTGGCAGGGGTTTAGGGCTTTGCCTGCGATTCTATAACCGAGATGGATTCCATTTGCACCCAAGGCTCCGTTTGTTACACCCATAGGACAAGATTAAGACCTGGTTTGGTACTGAGGTGATTCTGAAAAAAGTTGGTATCAAAAAAAGCTGGGAGCTATTTTTGTGTTTGGTAAACATTCAGCTTCAGTTTTTTTTCACACTTTTGGGTGAAAAAAAGCCAAAAACAAGAAGCTGCAAAACCCAACTTTGAAAAATTGGCTTTTTTTCACATCTGTTTTACATAAAAGTTTACCAAACATTATAATACTGTTTTTTTTTTTTCAAAAGCACTTTTACAAAAAAGTTTACTAAACACTCTGCTGCTTTATTTCACTGCTGCTTATTCTCACAACACAGCAGAGTATTTGGTAAACTTTTTTTTGTAAAAGTGCTTTTGAAAAAAAAAAAAAAAAAAAAAAAAAGCAGTATTAGAGTGTTTGGTAAACTTTTATGTAAAACATATGTGAAAAAAAGCCGGTTTTTCAAAGCTGGGTTTTGCAGCTTCTTGTTTTTGGCTTTTTTTCATCCAAAACTGTGAAAAAAAGCTGAAGCTGAGTGTTTACCAAACACAAAAATAGCTCCCAGCTTTTTTTTATAGCAACTTTTTTCAGAATCACCTCAGTACCAAACTAGGTCTAAGTGACTCGTTTAGAAGTGCTTTTAACATGGTTGAAAGTGTCTTCGGTGAAAATGTATTTGAAATCAATTCTTAATAAAAATGCAAGTGAGTTCAGGAAAAACACTTTCAAGAGTTTCATGCAAAAAACACATAATTGGTGCTTTTTGTAGAAAACATTTCAAGTGTTTTTGGAACCTAAGAAAATTTTCTCTAAAAGCATTTTCAGTCATTTAAAAATACTTTCAAACAAATCCTAATATGTTCGGTACAGCTAGCACTTGCAAGACTCCGAGAAAGAATTACATGAAACGGGCCACATGGTTTCCGTTGCCCAGTAATGCATTATCGTGCGCATACTTTTCTCGACATAACAATGTACTATTGACGTGGCGTCGAATCCGCATTTGAGTTGCTCTCATAGACTTGACGCCTCTTTAGTGTTGTTATCTAATCCCAAACCTTCACTCGGTGTTAGCTGATTATGGTCGCTCCCCTCGTCTTCCCCAAATTCATCTCAACATGCTAGCAGTCATCACAGCAACCATTCTACAGTGACCCAAGTCCCAATAATTTTCTATTTACATGTGTATCCCTCGACAGATGATTTGGCCCTTTTGAGGAAAGCAGCTTCTATAGTATCAGTACAACGTTACTATGATGTCTCATATCAATAATAGAATGTTATGTTTGCTGTTTACATTTGGAAGAAAAACCTAAGTGTTAATGGGTGGTGGAGGCACTTTTGGGAAAAATCACCTTCTTTAGGGAGACCTCAATTATTCTCCCAAGAACACTTGGATTTTCAATTAAACTGACATGTTTATAGTAAAAGCATTTCTAAATTCTAAGAAAGGTGGTTACGGGTAGAAGTCCTTTGTATACAAGCAAATGCCTTATAGTGTTGGTAAATAAAATTTTCTTACAGAACTAAAAGTGATGTTTGTTATTAAAGAAATAGAGGGCGGTATCGCTACATTGACCAACCAGCCTAATTTATATTTACACAAAGAGTGAAAGTAACGTTAAAAATAGACAATAAGATGGTGATACTACCCAACTAATTTTTAGTCTTGCGAGAAACTTCTTTTAGTGCAATAAATCATTTACAACATGGTATTAATATTTCACGTGCTATAATGTGGCGTTACGAATCCATCTATTTTGTGGTATGAATGTCCACCTCGAAGTTTGTCAATTATTTTGTTAATTGAAAGGTATTTTCGTCCATTTTGTAGACTAAAGCCTTTTTATTTGTTGTTGACTTATCATATAGGGCCTTAAAGTTGGTATGTGCATTGCACGTGATGAATTTAGCGGAATATTGCAAGTTCGGTAGATATTGGCACAAACTGAAAGTTTGTAGGGACTTAAATTGAAAATTTAAGGAGTGAAGTGGAACAAAATCCAAAGTTCATGAAGTTCTCTTTACTTTCTTATTTCATTTTAATTTTAAAATATATAAAATTGAAAATCTCTTTGGTAGCTTATATCAATTGGGAACTTCTAACATACATGTATGTTATTGTGGCATCTCTCATGAGTCGTGCAAATATCACAACGTTAAAATTAAGTTTTTCTTCGCTTTTATATTATTAAACAAGAGATCTCGATGACGGTATAACTTATTCCTGCCTCAAATTAGCAGAAAATCCCCCTACCAATCATTACATTGATCTCCATGAACTCCTCCAAACCCCAATATGTCCAAAAGTCATTATTCTCGAACCATTAACATTAAGCTTGCATCATCCACTATTAGAAGGCTCCTAAACAAGAAAGATTTGAATTCAATTGACTTCACATAAAGCTTTCAATGAAGCCTTCACCCATTCAAAAGCAACCCTTACTATAATAACTTTAGGATCCCATGGCCTAACAAAATTAGTATAAAAAATTTGTCAATTTCTCCATCTCCAAATATTCCAACATGTAAAGTGGAATAAAATGCACCAATGACTCTGAATGATCACCTTATTATGAACCTTCAGATTAACAAGCAATCAAACTTGAACGTTAAAGTAAAATAAGTTTCTTACATGACAAGGCATACCAAAAAGCTTCCGAATACATTTAGCCTTGTGACAAGTATATTAGACGCAAAATATAAAATAAAAATAATAATTCATGGCTGCAAAAAATTTTGAATTCAAATCTTTCATCCCTATTCTCTGGATCAAAGCACTTCTCCTCGTACAAACTTAATCGTAGACGCAAAATAAAATCAACTTGGAGTTTTAATGAAACACTCTTGGTACTGTTAACTTTTAACGTTAAAGACATTTTTACTCTAAAAAGTCATTAATGTAATATTCACTTACAACACATTTTTGTCATTATGGTTCAAACTTAAAGTTTTCAAGTCTTTTTCATTAGTTTTCCTTATAATTTTTTGTGAGTAATGTTAAGCAGATCATCTATTTAACTTATAATTTGTAAATCGAAAGAGGATTCTTTACTCTTCTCATCTCTCTCTCGTTTTTCTCCTCTCTTATTTGAACGGTTACGATTAAGCAACGTTAACATTTTATATTAATTTTTTATAGAAACAATAAGACAAAAAACATATGTGAGAGCAGGGGAGGAAAGATGATTTTAATAGAAAGGGAGAAAATTCTATTATCTGTAAATCATACAAAATGATGGTTGGTAATTGGATTGTTAATTAAATATTAATTAATATGTTTATTTTCTATTAATGATGTATTTAACAAATTTAGGACATAGATTAGACTAAGTCACATAATAAACCCCCAATTTATTAAACTCTCTATTTATGAAAGTTAAATCATCTTCATTTACAGGTGAAAAAATAAATTGCAATGCTATTGGACTACAATATTTGCCTGAGTTTTTTTTTTTTTTTTTCATTTCATCAGAGTATGTTGTGTTATATCTCCCGGTGAGTGAGAGGCTGCAAAGCTCCAAAAATGTCAGTGATGGCTGCTTCGAATACAGTCAAGTATGGGATTGTAGGGGTGGGCATGATGGGCAGAGAGCACCTCATCAATTTGTACCACCTTCGCTCCGAAGGCGTGGCCGTGGTCGCCATAGCCGACCCCCATCTTCCTTCCCAGAAGCTTGCCCTTGACTTGGCACACTCTTTTAATTGGCCCATCAAGGTATATGCTTTATTTCACCTCCACAAACTTTACTGCAATTGAACTCTGTGATGCTTTATTTCTGAAGAGTTTGGAAGTTATGAATTAATGAATAATGGGTTTGGAGCAAGACCAAGTATTTTTTAGTATAAATTATGTTTTAACTTAAGGGTATGCAAGATTTTTTAGTTTAACTATTTAAATGATGTTTTCCCAGCATATAATTTTTCATCTTACTGCTAATCACGTACAGTTTTAGAATGTTTAAGTTCCGATGGGCAAGGAAATGTGGGTTCGGCCAGTTGGCCGCCACGGCAGTGTGGACCTTGCACCCAAGTTTGAATCCCCCTCCGGCAATAGTTTAGAACGTCGGATTATGAAAAAAGTTGTGATATATTTGATCAAGTAGTATCTCAGAAAAAAGGTTTGGTGTTTTGAAGGTTTTTTCAGGACACAGGGAGCTATTGGACAGCTTGCTCTGTGATGTGGTGGTTGTGTCAACTCCAAACATGACCCATTATCAAATTTTGATGGATATCATCAACCACCGTAAACCCCATCATGTATTAGTGGAGAAGCCATTGTGTACCACGGTTGCTCACTGCAAAGAGGTCGGTTGATCAGAAGTTTTGTTAATTATGCTTGCATTTCATTATCACTTGATTTCAAATAACGCTTTGAACATGATCATTTTAATGATATTCTTTGATAAATTGAATTGGTTGGAATAAAATATTTTGGTATTGTCTTTGTTTCTTTTTGTTTCCGGACTAAATTATGGTACAGTGAACTTTTGAGTTTGGCTTGGTTAACTAAAGGGTTATAGTGCAGGGAATGAATGTGGTAAAGTTGTACTGAAACACAAATCAGCTGAGAACGTTTGCAGGGATTCCTAGCGTTCCACATTCTTGCAGATCTCTAGTTCCGTAGTGGTATAGACATCTCAAGATAATGTATACAGAAATGGATTGCTTTTTGTTTTTTTGTTTTTTTTTTTTTTTTGCTGTGAGTTGGTGTCCAACCTGATGCAAACATCCCTTGAAGTATGAACATTGTATCGTTTGTTTTCATTTTAACATTCAGCACAAATGACACTCAGACAGACATATTTGTAAATTTACACAGATGTTACGTTAATGCCTTATCACATAGGTGCACAGAATATGTTACTAAAGTTTTATCTTTATGTGGTCCTTCTACAGCACATTCGTTCATGTTGTATTCGTCAACATCTTTGACTTTTTCTTTTTTTTGAAGGGGAAGTTATTTATTTATTTTTCCAAATAAGCGATTGATCTGAATCATATAGTGTATCTGGAACTGTAGGTCGTGAATGCTGCAAGAAAGAGGCAGGATATGCTGGTACAAGTTGGACTGGAGTATAGATACATGCCACCTGTTGCTAAACTGATAGAAATAGTAAAGGGTGGAAGTCTTGGACAGGTCAAAATGGTGGCAATCCGCGAACACCGGTTTCCTTTCTTGGTTAAGGTATGTTCTGCAACTGAAGTTCCATTATATCTTTCTTAAAAAGCTTCATTATTTATGTTGTTGTAGTTGATCTTATTGAATCATGCCTGTAATAGGTCAACAATTGGAACCGGTTCAACATTAACTCTGGGGGGACTTTGGTAGAGAAGTGCTGCCACTTCTTTGATCTGATGAGGCTGTTTGCTGGTGCCAACCCAGTTCGTGTCATGGCTTCTGGAGCCATTGATGTTAACCACAAAGATGAAATATACAATGGAAAGGTAATTTCACTTTGACTGAGATTTGAAATTTGTTGCTGACTTTAAGGCCAAACACAATTTCAACCATTAGTTTCTGTTTTGAGAGTTAGAATCTTTGCAGATTTAAAAAGATGTAAAAAGAAAATCAAAGCAAGTATGCTTTTAGTCATCCAAAACTCATTCAGTATTGCTAAAAAGTAAAAACTAATGACAAAACTTTTCATATGCAATGGAAATAATAAAGTACTAGTTAGGGTATAGAATTTCAACCTAGTATCATGCTGAAAGAACACTGTCATGCCTGCGCTTGTCAAATTTATATATTCCAAGAAGAGGACTATATGGAAGTTACGAAACAGAAACACTTGCATTCTTCTACACTATGGGTCACTACTCGCGATATTATTCCTTACACACTTTGTCTCTTTTATTGTTTAGGTCCCAGACATAATTGACAACGCATATGTTATTGTTGAATTTGACAATGGTTCTCGTGGGATGCTTGACCTTTGTATGTTTGCTGAAGGAACTAAAAATGAGCAAGAAATATCTGTTGTTGGTGAGATAGGAAAGGTAAATCTCTCTCTCTCTCTCTCTCTCTCTCTCTCTCTCTCTTCCCCCCCTCATGACACACAGACATACAAAATATGATCTTTTACTAGATTAAGGTCTTTGCTGCCTCGTTACTTGCAGTGACCATTTTCTTTTACTTGAATTTGAGGTGGGTGGGATATGAATGCGATAACACCAATGTCTTATATTCCACCTGTTATGTTTTGACGAGCCAAAACAAAACAATGTCTACCTTGGTGGGTCAAAACTAAGAAATGACTGTTGCGCCCCATAATATATTGGAACCTCTTGAAGAAACTCTGGAAAACTTCAAGAAATTTCAACTTGTCCCGTTGTTTTGACCAGAACATACCTGAATATTCTTGAAAACAACCTTACTAAGCATCCAAGAACTCTACTTTGGTGCATAATCCTTCGCCTGAACACACCTTGGGTGGAAGGTGCTCCACCTCAATCTTTAGCATAAAAAAGATTTGAGCTGGCTCAAACAATGTTTGAATTCCTCAGCTGTGACAGGCTTGGTTAAGCTATTTGAAGCATTCTTATCGTATGGACCTTCTCTACTTCAATGACTTCAACATTTCACCAATATTGAATTCGATGATATCTCTCTTCTATGTGTTTAGTCCTCCCATGAAAGACTTGATTGCTGACCAAACATATAATACTTTGGCTATCACTCTTCACCATAACCGAACCTTGATTAATCCTGAAGTCCCATGTTAACCCGCCAAGCCAAACAGTTTCTTAAGAAGCTTCTGCCAATGCCATATACTCCGCTTCAGTAGTAGACAACACGGTAACCGATTGTAGCACTGCTCTCCAACTAATCGGACCTCCACCACAAACAAAGACATAGTCAGTGGTGGACCTTCTCTTATCTAAGTCTCCTGCATAATCAGAGTCCGCATTACCCGAGGCACTTGAATTGCCTTGTTATCTTTCAACCAAAATCCCAAAGTGCCTTAAGATATTAGTGCCTTTCAAATATCTGAATCCTCTTCATTGCAGACCAATGAAGCTTTTCTGGATTCACCATTTACCTTGAAACAACACTAACCGCTTGAGCCAAGTCGGGCCTTGTACACACCATAGCATACATGAGACACCCTGCTGCTGTTGCATATGGAACGCTTTTCATGACTTCCTTCTCCTTGTCACTAGAAGGACAATCCCTGCATTTAACTTAAGATACGATGCCAAGGAAGTAAACTCAAGCATTTTGCAAAAAGTATATACCTTGTGATAGCCATAACTTTTCCCACTTTCTTGATCCTCCTTATCTCCATGCATACCAAGGACCCAAGATCCTTCGTGTTGATTTCTTTGCACAGTTCTTGTTTTGATTTCACTCGCACGCTTAGAGTCCTCCCAATGTTTGTATTGGTATAGTATAAGAACTAGGTTTACATAGGATCCAACCAGGAGATGAGAAAACCAGCCCAAATAGGACAAAACTAGCCTAAATAGGGCTTTTAAACGAAACAGTAAATGTGGGCTGACCGGTCAGGTAGCTAGGTCCGATTAGTCGCCCTGAGTCTTGCACGAAACCAGTAACCTTTTGCCTCATCCTACTGGTCGACGGAACCTGCTGACCGTTCACCGCTTCTAGAGTCCTTTGTTACTGTTCCACTGCTTCTCCTGATCGATTGTTCCACCAATCACTGCTTCCAGATTCCTACCCTGACACTAATTTGCGAACCAATTCACAACTCCACCATTGGCTCTTGGTGGTAGAATCATTAGTTCAATTTCTCGACTTTCTTGTACGCAGCTGTCTTTAGTTCATGCTTGCATGTGGCGTTTTCTTTCATTTTGATTCATCTCACAAATTTTTAACAGGGGGAGGCCTTTGTTCCTGAGGGCATTGTACATTTTGGTACTCGAGTCGATGGGAGAAATGGTGTCCAGACTTTAAAAGCTGAGAATGATCAAATAAAGTGAGTTTTCTTTTTCCTCCTGGTTTCAACTGTTCATGTTCTGAACCCCCCATTCAGCGCTGTTCAAGTCTGTGGGGAAGTTTTCAGAAATGCGTACCCTTTTAATTTGATTTGAAACCAATTTATGTTTCAGATATGATGGACTGCATCATGGATCTAGCTATTTGGAACACCTGCACTTCTTATCTGCAATTAGGGCCAAAGCTAAAGCTCCAGCTGTAGATTTGCACGATGGATTAGTTTCAGTTGCCATCGGAGTTGCAGCACAACTTTCAATAGAGAAGGGCCGATTTGTGACGATTGAAGAAGTCATGAATTAATGCAATTGTAAAGATTCTGTATAGGTCTTGAACCCTTCATGTTGCTGGTGTGGGTTGGGAAGAAAATGCTGTTAAAATTTCTTCTTCCCTATATGAAGTACGTACAAACTAATGTTTGCTCACCTATTAATGATAAACCCAGCTTTACTGATTTTCTTTATATTTACCAGCAACTCACTTCATCATGCTTATAACTCACCCACTTATCTTTTTTTCCTGAAAACCAATAAAACAAGAAAACGTGTACAAAATAATAATTTTGTATTAATTAAGTGAGTAGGGTTGCGATTTCTCGAGTAAACCCTTTACAAGAATTAATTCTCCGATGCGAACTCCAAAAGTATCTGAAAAGACCAAGATTTGATTGTTTGATCTAAGGTCGTAGAAGCTTGATCTTGATCAAACGGATGTCGCATGAACGTTTCTTTGTCTTATATGGTGTTTGATTTTGGTAATAAGGAATTAGCTCATATGAGTGTTGCTTGATAATTCTTCACAAGTATGATGAAGAATATATAAAGAGTTTTGTGAATTTGTGGTATTGGAATATGTTGAAGAAGCTGAATTTGAAAAATGCACTGCAATTTGGCAGAAATGCGTTCCTTTGATCAAAACTATGAACGACACTTCGCAGAAACTGTGAGCGAGTGTCGTTTTTCACTTCACTCACTGCGCACGCGACACCTGTCCCGAGCAACAGTCGTGTATATGAGTAGCACCCTCGGCCGGAACAGAAGCTGGCGGGCAATACAAACTCGTTGAAGCGAAAGAGAGGAGAGAGAGAGAGAGAGAGAGAGAGAGTAGGAAGAAAATGGAAGACGAAGGAGGAGAGAGGTCGAGCATCGTCGTCGGTCTCATCGAGAACAGAGCCAAGGAGGTAAAGCTCGCTCGCTCGCTCGCTCTTCCATCTCTCAATATTTCCCGCTCATTTTCTTCGATTTGTTTGTTTCCCGAGAAAACGCTGGAAAATGAAAGAGAATGGAGATTCAAAATTCAAAAAAAGTAGCATTTGTACTTGTGTTAATTGTCTGCTCCCTTTGAATTACTTGGTTACGAAACCGATTTCACAGCATTTTCCAACTTTTCGGATGAGTTCGAATTATCACGTTGCTAGCATTGTGTATGAATTGCATTATACATTCTTCAATTTGTAGGGGAAAATTGGTCCTTAAGTTTTCAATTTCAAGGTTATATTTTAGCTTACATGCAACAGTCTTGCGATGTCTGGTGAAATCAGGCTAAAGAGTATAGGAAAATTGTATTATAATTAGTTCATTACTCTAAATTTTTTGCAAATAAAGAGGAAAAAGAATCCTGTTGCTAAACCAAATATGGCCTATTGTTCTCACATATTTTCTTGATTTTTACTGGTGCGCGATATTGTAATTAAAATCGAAGAAGTTTCTTACTTTTGATTATGGTTCCTTCCAGCTGATTAGCTGAAGGTTATGCTAGAGCTGTATTAAAATTGTTTTGGTGCATAGAGATCAACGAATTCAGGATACGTAGCTGACACTAAATGTTGTGACAGGTTGGAGTGGCAGCCTTTGATTTAAGATTAGCTTCTCTGCATCTTTCTCAATATATTGAAACTAGCAGTTCATATCAGAATACGAAAACCTTGCTGCAATTCTATGATCCTATGGTGATTATTGTTTCACCGAACAAGCTGGCACCTGATGGTATGGTTGGAGTTTCAGAGTTGGTGGACAGATTTTATGCTACAGTCAAGAAGGTTGTGTTCCTTAATCATTAACATTGCTAGCTATCTCTCCCTCTCTCTCTCTCTCTCACACTTGTTTTTGGTGTACATGAATACTGGATGCCTATGAGGTTACCTCTCTTTTGATTACTTGTTTAATCCACTAAACAAGTGTGCTGTTCTGCAGGTTGTAATGGCCCGTGGTTGCTTCGACGACACTAAGGTTATGTTAGAGATTCCTTATCCTCTAATGTTTGCATCAAAATGGGTGTTCACTCTTGAAGCTCACAGCTTAGTGTGCCATTGTTGGGTTCCAGGGTGCCGTACTGATTAAAAATCTAGCAGCCAAGGAACCTTCAGCACTAGGATTGGATACTTATTACAAGCAGTATTACCTCTGCTTAGCTGCTGCTGCAGCTACAATTAAGTGGTACTTTCAGATCTTGAGCTTTCTAACATTATGGTGTTCCAAAGTTTAGGCATTTGTTTTTAGTATGATGTAGGAAGTTCATCATATTCATATTTTGGCGTTTAAGAGTTTCTTTAAGCAATAATTCAAGGAACATTAGATATTTTAACATTTTTTCCCCTGATGCTATTCTAGCTCTATTTACTAGAAAGAGCGTGTCATGTCGAATGTGTTTTTTTTTCTTTCCCGTACCTTTTCAGTTGCCTTATGTTGAACTTGTTAGCAATGTGCACCTTTTATTGTTATAGAATCTGTTACCCTTACCTTTTCTGTTGGTAATGGATCAAGTGCCTGATGAACAGGATAGAAGCAGAGAAAGGAGTCATTGTCACAAACCACTCACTTGTGGTACGAGTTAATGCACGTTCTTTCGTGACCTGTAAAATAATATCAGAAGAAAGTTATCATTTGTATATCAATAATATCCCTCTATTAAAGAACATATAAATCAGCTATCTGCACGCAGAGCAGATCAATAACAATATATTTCTGTATTTTTATCTTCTCTTCCGGCTAAGAACTCCCATCAGTCTGCACTGCCATCCAACCCTGTTTTTGTCTTTGTGATGAATTAAACATTTACTTCATTGCACATATCCCTTCTCCAGGTCACTTTTAATGGATCATTTGCTCATATGAATATTGATGCGACTAGGTACTCTCCCTTCCCTTCTTTGAATTTATCTAGGGCTGAGCTCCGTTTTTATTCTTTAAACAGACGATTTTTTTTTTGTGATATTAGGACAGTTTTCTAAATTATTTCAGATAAATCTACAATGGGTCAACATATATTTTATTAGTAATCTCTTTGGTAATGACTTTTACAATTGAAATTTGTTTACAGTGTCCAAAACTTGGAAATCATTGAGCCACTTCATTCGACACTTTGGGGCACCAGCAACAAGAAAAGAAGTTTATTAAACATGTTTAAGACAACAAAAACAGTTGGAGGGTATGAGGGGCTGGTTCACTGTATTATTATCCGGGATTTCATGTATATTTTTTATAGCTACAATTCTCTGGTGGTAGATCTCTCCTTTCCAATTTCTTGTTTATATAAATCTAATGTGGAGCAATGTATGACTGCAGGTCCAGACTTCTTCGTGCCAATCTTTTGCAGCCTTTAAAAGATATCGAAACTATAAATGCTCGTCTAGATTGCCTGGTCAGTGTTATTTGCACTCAACCATCTCTTGTGGATCTATGTATTATTTTATCCATTTAAGATACTTTTCAATTTGTTAACCTTTATTTCTCTATCAAATTTTAAGAAGAATGAAAAAGGATCATGTTATTTGAATTGCAAAGTTGGTTGGGCAGACTTTGTGTTTATTTTTTGGGCATGGTTATACATGAAAAAGCAAGAATACAATGATAATGTCTACTTTGTATCCTCTGAAAATACATATAAAGTTCTGAATCTTGAAGCTCCTGTGATGGATATTGTATTTTGCAGCAATAGTTTTACGATCCTAAGTCTCTTTAATATTTGATTTTAGGATGAGCTCATGAGCAACGAACAGCTGTTCTTTGGACTAGCTCAGGTTCTGCGTAAATTTCCAAAAGAGAGTGGTAAGAGGGTAGAAGAAAGCAGAGGAAAGTTTTGCCTTAATACACTAAATCTATCTATTCATATCATGAACGAGTGGAGTTGTGTATGTTCATGCAGATAGGGTACTTTGTCACTTTTGCTTCAAGCCAAAGAAAATTACAAACAAAGTTGTGGGTGTTGATTGTGCTAGAAAAAGCCAAGTGTTGGTTTCGAGTATCATTCTTCTGAAAACTGCTCTAGATGCCTTGCCTTTACTCTCAAAGGTAAAAATTACTTTACACAAATGTCGATGTCAAGCATTATTTTCTTTCCAACACATAGACAAATTTAACAGTGCTCAAAACATGATCCAAAGTATCAATGTTTCGTAAAATCTCAGGTTCTTAAAGATGCAAAGTGTTTTCTTCTTGCAAATGTTTACCAGTCTGTATGTGAAAATGAGAAGTATGCTGCCCTTAGAAAGAGGTTTGCTTCCAAGCTTCTATAGTCCTGGTGGATCATTTGTAAATTTGTTTCTTTGACATCCCTAACTCATTTGAATTTGGCACTGGAATATGATGTTGAGAATGAGTCCCACATTGATGGGAGGAGGGATCTTGCATGGGCTTATAAGTAAGATGGGCTATTCCCCATATTGCCCATTGGTTTTATGGTGGAACCTCAACTTTCTTCATATCCAAATAGATCAAATTAAGTGGCCAAATTAGTCCAGGCATCCTCTGGGAAATGACCACAACCGAAATATATCCAATATGTTCTAAAACATTCACTTTTGTCCCCTCTTTTTGCAAGATGAAAGTATATCAGTTCTACCCTTATAAAAAGTTCCCTTCATAGTTCACCAAAAAAAATCCTTAACTACAATTACTAATTAAAACAAATTGCCTCCTTTTACAATCTTTTTCTTACTGTCTGATTTAACCTTTTCCTGGTACATAACAGGCATATTCCAATTCCAAATATGCTTTTTGTACCATGACTATGGTCTTGCGACTCTTGCCTACAACCCGAAACACTCCATGTTATAGAGGCATGCACTCAACCTCAGGTGTTAGTGTCCAACTTACCTGATCAAGTGGATCATACAGTTTAAGAGATTCAACCCCAAGCACTAAAGTAGTTATCATATTTCCATTAAATTGGATAGGGATGGTCAAACCCAAGTGCTAGGGTCCAACTTCTGATGAAGTTAATGATAAATTCTGCATGGATTGCTACATAAAATAACTTTATTTGATTGATAATCATATAAAGCGGAAGAATTCAACTACGAGTACTAAAGTAGTTATCATATTGCCATGAAAGTACATGTTTGAAGTTTCTTGCTTGTTGTGTGATGTATATACATTGTTTGGCAAATCAAGAAGCTGCATTTGTTTCAGGATTGGAGAGGTTATTGATGAGGATGTGCTTCATGCACGGGTTTCATTTGTAGCCCGCACACAGCAGTGTTTTGCTGTCAAAGCTGGAATCGATGGACTCTTGGATATTGCACGGAGATCATTTTGTGATACTAGTGAAGGTGTTTTCTTTTTACATATGCAATTAAAATTCTGTCCATTTCCCTTCATGTTCAATTTGTCTTTTGGTTTCTTATATTTGAGATAAAGTAATAAGGCCATTGTTTTGTCAATGTTGAATTAACAGCTATACATAATCTTGCTAACAAGTATCGTGAAGATTTCAAGTTGCCCAATTTGAAACTCCCGTTTAACAATAGGCAAGGGTTCTACTTTAGCATTCCACATAAGGACATTCAAGGGAAACTTCCTAGCCAGTTCATTCAGGTTTAGCCTTTAGGACAAGCTTTCTCTAAATTACTAACATCTCTTTACTAGTTATTTCTGAGTTCTATATGATATTCTGACATAGGTATTGAAACATGGGAATAATATACACTGCTCAACCTTGGAGCTTGCTTCTGTGAGTACTATGACTCAATCTTTTAATTGAATTAAATTTAATTTACCCACTCTAAGTAATGATTGTTGTATTATTCAAGCCATCTTGTCCATTCAAAATATAACTGTCAACTTCCAAGGTTCTATCTGTACAGCCTTAATTGTCTGTGAACGTTGGCATTTCCTTGATTGGTTATAACTTACAACTTATAATGGTGCCTTTGCAACTATAATAAGTTCAATCTATGATCTTTGGAATGATATATTTTGCTTGAGTTTGCTAAGAACTTCAATTGTGGAGCGGCTTGTACTCCCATCTTTAACTTTGATTAGAACATTAGGTTAAGCAGGTTCATAGAGACCATTTTCAAATACAACCTTGATTTTAGGAGGTGTAAATTAAGGGGATCATTTGTACTAGACCAACTCGTACAGAAATCTTAGATATAGGTTTAATCATCATGTAGGATGATGTTGGTGCCTTTATTTCTTAAATTTTTATGACATTTATGTGTTTTATCTCAAGCGTTTCTTTTTAACAAAAATCAGGGCCATCAACGTAAATAAGAGTAAACGAAACATCGCTCCTCTTTATGATTTTTGCAATATATTTGACTTGAGCCTTCTTTTTTTCAGATGAATAAATTCAAGTTTCAATATAAATTGTGCATGTGTGTCTATGGTATTTTCAAGTGTCAATATCTTTTTAACTTAAATGAATACTAAAATTTATATTTATGTTTCTCCATTTCATGAAATTTACAGCTAAACGTTAGAAATAAGTCTGCAGCTGCAGAATGCTACGTACGTACAGAAGTTTGCCTAGAAGGTTATGCTAAACATACATCTTTTGTATCATAAGCTTCTTTTGGTCTATTTCTGTATCATAAGCTTCAAGTGTTTGCTTTTGTTTACATTTCAGAATGGAGTGTCAGTAAATGAGTGAATCTTAATTAAACAAGTAACTTACTATTTTGAAGCAGTGCTTATTATTGGTTGAACAACACATGGGAGAACCTTCCTTTTCATCATGTTCAAGTTTCTTGATTTGGGAAGGAGAAGGTTAAATATTAGTGGCCAAGTGAATATCAGTTATCAGGTCCTGAAACCATCAGTGTCAATGGGCTTTATCTACTCAGAACATGAATATTTTCTTGTGATTGGACTCCGAAACAATTTCAGTGCATCATTTTATGGGATTGAACCATGAATTGAAGCTTATTAACGCTAACTTGATTCATCACAAACAACTTGTAAATGATGTTTTTCTCAGACAGGACAATTCTTCTTTTTCCGTTTTTTGTGTATTTGAAATGTAGCATGTTCTTTTTGGATTGTCCAAGTGGTAACATTCAATATTGTCTTACCGCTGTTATGTGGACCATTGAACATCTTGTATATGCATTGCTGATAATACTAGATTAGTGCGGTTATAGGAAATGCATGGATCTTGTTGAACTTTTTTATCTTATTGTTTTATCGGTTTTAATGCCTTCTATAAGCTTGAGTATTTGGTAAATGATGATGTTTAGACATATGTACTGACCTTTTGGTATCTAGCTTATATCTTCTTATATCTTATGCAAATATAGATTACTGATGTCTCTATATTATATGCAGAATTAGTAGATGCCATACGAGAGGATGTTTCTGCACTCACACTGCTGGCAGAGGTCTTATGCCTTTTGGATATGATTGTTAATTCATTTGCACATGCCATTTCCACAAAGCCTGCTGATCGTTATTCTAGACCCGAATTCACAGGCAAGTTGCTATCCTCTGGCATTAAAACTCATGACTTTGGATGTTCAATACAAGATATCCTTGATACTGTTACTTTTACATATAGATAATGGCCCAATGGCAATTGATGCTGGAAGACACCCTATCCTAGAGACTATACACAATGACTTTGTCGTACGTAACTCTTTATTTTATTTTTATAATTCAATTACTTGTACAAGATTAGACATCTAAACCTTTTGTTATACTTTCTCCTCATCGATATGCTTGAAATTCTGTCCACTAGAGCTATTTTTTCATCTGTCTTTTTTCCTTGCAGCCCAACAATATCTTTTTATCAGAGGCATCAAACATGGTGCTCATCATGGGCCCAAACATGTAAGAATTTCTGTTCAAGCATTACATTCAATATTATGTGTTGTCTCTATTTGTGACCATAAACTAATTCTTCTAATCATAACAAAGGCAAATTAGAGTACAATTGGAGGGAAAAAATTGCCAGCTTCATCCAGTTATTAGTTTAGAGAACAGGTTAAATAGTGAAGAAGAAAACCATGTTTTTACCAGCAAACAGTGAGAATATGCATGTGATAAGCTTTACAGGTTTGGACTGAAATGGAGATGGATGAGCGTACAAATACATATGAGTTTTTTTTTTTTTTTTTTGAAAATGTGATCAATTAGGTTACTGTTTGCTCGAGTTTAACTGTAGGATATTTCTGTCAGGAGTGGAAAGAGCACTTATCTTCAACAAGTGTGTCTTATAGTTATTCTTGCTCAGATGGGTTGCTATGTACCAGCTCGCTTTGCAACTCTAAGGGTTGTTGATCGTATATTTACAAGGATGGGTGCAGTAGATAATCTTGAATCGAACTCTAGTACGGTAAATTTTCCAACTTCACTATCAGAAATATGGAGTCATGATATGTTTTAACTTTTAACGATGCAGCTTCTCTCTATTAAATATGGAATACTTAGAAACAAATCTTCTTGTTACCTGTAACAGTTCATGACAGAAATGAAAGAAACAGCTTTTATCATGCAAAATGTCTCCCAGAGGTAGTTAGTACACTACAAAAATTATTTAGCCTTTTGAATATGTAAATAATATCATTTTTGGACGCAGGAGTTTGGTTATCATGGATGAACTTGGGAGGGCCACATCTTCCTCTGATGGATTTGCAATTGCTTGGAGCTGCTGCGAACATTTATTATCACTGAAAGCGTAACCTCTTTTTCAATTACCATATACTAAGATTCCAGTTGGTTAGTAACATGAAAGCTTATGAGTTTTGAACATAGAAACGTTAGAATGTGTCCTTTTAACCATTGATATACAGAGTTTATACATCACATGAATTGAAGCGTAATGCTTCCAATCATGCTATCATTTAAAAATCTGTTCGCATAGTTTTGAACTTCTCAATCGTAAGATACTGCAGAAAAGAAGCAACTCAAATTATCTACATACTAGAATACATATATAACTAGTCTAGACAAATAGGCATACTACAACATATTTTTCAATACTTCAGAGGCGTAATGTAAAATTTGTTAGTGTCTTGCAAAATTCTGGAATTTTTAAGTGCTTGTGCTCTCTGTGACAGGCATTTAACCGGGATCTTTATATCATCATATAAGAGATTGAAGAAAAGAAAAATTATATGTTGGAGTTTCGCCATTACTAAAACCTTAAAGAAGTTAAGACACAAAAATATTATTCTTTAGTTCTATCTAGTTATTTTGTTCCTGTTGTCACTATTCATTGTATGATTGCTTTGTTGACATTTTCAAGGTGAGCAAAGCCTATTGACCAAATTTTACTTGCAGTAGATCACTTACCTTCTTCTCAATCTTTCTCAGGTACACAATATTTGCTACTCATATGGAGAACCTATCTGAACTAGTAACCATCTACCCAAATGTGAAGATACTTCACTTCGACGTTGATATTAAAAATAATCGTTTAGAGTTCAAGGTGGTTTTTCCGTTATTCTTTCATTCGATGCATTTTATGCGAGTTTATTTTGCTGAAAGTCTTGTCTTTTCCTCTAGTTTCAACTGAAGGATGGGCCGAGACATGTTCCACACTATGGTCTTTTGTTGGCAGAAGTGGCAGGATTACCAAGCTCCGTGATGGAAACAGCCAGAAACATCACATCCAGGATGACAGAGAAGGTAATCTCTTTCTGAGTACCAATAACTTAAAGTTAATCCCAACTTAAATTTGGCTGACAAGTAGTAGGCATTGACATGGGTTTTAAACGCCATCCTGCCTTGATTTTGCCTTGTTTTTCACTGGATCTGGATTAGTTGAAAGAGTGACTTTAGTTTTCTGTACGGAAGTCCATTTCTCGTGAACCGTTCACTCAGCAAATTTGAAATTTCAATGTATAGGAAGTGAAGAGGATGGAAGTAAACTGCCTGCACTACCATCCAGTCCAGATGGCTTACCACGTTGCACAGCGGCTGATATGTTTGAAGTACTCGAGCCAAGATGAGGATTCGATCAGAGAAGCACTACATAATTTGAAAGAGAGCTACATTCATGGAATGCTGTAGACCGCAGAAACCCACATTACTGTAAATATACCGTGCCGAAAGAAGTTGTATTCAAAAATCCATGAACCTGCCGAGGGCTGAGGTTATATTCTTCCTCTTTTCTGTTATATGCTCGTAAGTTACACTGGAGGTTTTTTTCACACTGTACTCGTAAGCTGCGGGTTCAACTAATATCCCACGAAGAAAGTGTTCTCGATGACTCAAATATTGATTTGTGTACATACACGCAATTTTGGAGCACGGTTATACTACAAATGTATTCACAAATTGATCTACAATTCAGGCCTTTCAGATCCTTCCTAATTTGTTTTCTTATTAGAAAGTGATTTTCACACCTCTTTTCTCCCATTACACCCATGACATTTGGATTGAATAATCTAAATATGTGTGACGAGTAGAAAAAAGGTGTTCAAAAACAAATATAAGATACCTTTTGCACAATTTTATTTATTTTTATTTCTTGATTTTCCCAATTCATAGGTTAAGAATCAATGGTAAAATAAGTGCACAGTAATCACATTCCAATGAATAAAAAGTAAGTTCTTGAACACTCCATTGTTAAATGATACGATTATTAATTCGTTAAATTGAAGCCCTCTAGTTAGATTCGTCAATTCAGATCGTCAATTACTCTTATCATTAAAAAAATCCTAGTTAAGGATCAAATTCCAACTTTTTTCTATTTGGCCTTGTGAAATACACAAGAAGACATGAAGGCAGGAATGCGAGTTCAAAAAGAATGGAGTTCAGCCACTCAGTACTACGATCTGGTGATAATCTTCTTCACTTGAAAGTTAGAGGTATTAAGTTTGAATCTTGTGAATGGCGAATTCAATACCAAATTATATTGCCGATTGTGTAGCTTAGCCGAACTTCTCATCTTCTTAGTGTAAAAATATCGATGTATTAAAAAAAAGTGAGGAGTTCAACTCCAAATTTGCCTTTTCCCCACATAAGACGACAACATCTTTAGTGTCGTTCAGCCACCTTTCACTACTTAAATACTCCAATCCCTACTTATAAGTTCGAACACGCATAACCGCTTCATTTCCTTGTCTTCTTCCTCTGTTTTGAGCAATCCTCCAACCCCACAATGGCCGGCGCCGCCTCTCTCGCCCTCTCTCCAAACCCTAGCTTCACCACCACCACCTCCTCCCACAAATCCTCTCTCTCTACCCCCAACTTTCTCAAATTCCCTACCCTATCCCCCACCCCCATCAAACCCCTAACCCATGCCCCACAAACCCAAACCCAAACCCCAATCTCACGCGCCACCTTCTCCACACGCGCAGCCGCCTCCACGACTCCATCCACCACATTCCACGGTCTCTGCTACGTCGTGGGCGACAACATCGACACCGACCAGATCATCCCCGCCGAGTACCTAACCCTGGTCCCCTCCAACCCCTCCGAGTACGAGAAGCTCGGGTCCTACGCGCTCTGCGGCCTCCCCGCCTCATACTCCACGCGCTTCGTGGACCCGGGAGAGACCAAGTCCAAGTACTCTATCGTAATCGGGGGCGCCAACTTCGGGTGCGGGTCGTCGCGGGAGCACGCGCCGGTGGCGCTGGGAGCGGCGGGAGTGGCGGCGGTGGTGGCGGAGTCGTACGCTCGGATATTTTTCAGGAACTCGGTGGCGACGGGGGAGGTGTACCCGCTGGAATCGGAGGGTAGGGTTTGCGAGGAGTGCAAGACGGGGGATGTGGTGAGCATTGAGTTGAGCGAGAGCCGTCTGATCAATCACACGACGGGGAAGGAGTACACGTTGAAGCCGATTGGGGACGCGGGCCCTGTTATTAGAGCTGGCGGGATCTTTGCTTATGCTAGGGAGGCTGGGATGATTCCTACTTTGAGTGTTTGACTCTGGTTTAGGGTTTTTATTTGTAATTTGGGTTTTGTTTTTGTGATTTTGTATGGTGATTAAGCTTAATGCTGGCTTGGCTGCCGTATTAAGAATTTAGTAGTTACCGGGCGGTTTAATAACCATTTCATTTTCAGTCATCGGTTTCGGTTTTTATAAATAAAATGGTTAGCGAATGGCCGCCAAACAAGTTCAAAGTATTACTCATAAAATCATGTTCCAAAGTATCAGCGGTTTGTTCAATCTCAGGCTCTTAGGTTCTTAAATTGTTTGCAAACGTCAGGTAGGCGTCATCGGCGACGGGGCGCTATAGGTTCTTAAATTCTTCCTCCTCCCTATATTTGCTTGTTGAAAATAAAACAAGTAAATAACCAAACCACCAAACTCAGCACATCCATAACTACCACATACGCATAGGTCAAGCTTCCCCGTGATCGTACTATCTTGCAATTGTCCTGTAACCATCCGAACAAGAGCCATCAACTCGGATCAAGGCCGTGCTTCGAATGCACAATGCAAGCTAAGCTGGAAAGCTTGTGCAGCCAAGCTTGTGATCGCAGGTTAACTCTGGGACAAACGTCTGTGTCACGGTCGAATTTGGAGGAAACCACCATCCCGGTTCTTTTCTTTTGGTTTAGATTTGGGTATTTTTGGTTGTGTAAATCTCAGAAGCTGGTGCAGCTAGGTGTTTCAAAATTTGGCTAGTTTGAAACGAACAAGATTCTGACACTAATTGCTGGATAAGTTGATCAATCTAGAATACAAGGCATCGTACCTCTGAATTTGAAGCATTTACATGGAACGAGTTCACCGACACTACCGTCCTCCTGATCCTCTATACACCTATGATGAAAAACTCAGACATCATTGTGTTATTTGAACAGGACAGGACGCCATAGTAACGGTGAACCCAATTCATGTAAATTGTACTCATAAATCCGAATCTGTTGCACCAAGAAAAAAGATTCTGAACCAGAACTCTAATGCCAGTCTAGATTGGAATGCTAAACTATCAACACGATGGGTGCTCTAACATAACTGGACTCATCCAATTTCAAACCATGTTTGTGTTTTCGTATCCTCCCTTCGGGTTCAAGAACAAAATAATAGAAAACAAAGCTTGTACTGTAAAGTCGGCGAAAATCTTGACAGGAATTTTCTTTTAACTCGTTTGACCAAGCTTTCACTGAATGAAGCATGGTAGATATCACAAGATGTGAAAACATTACCAAAACAATGACTACCTTAAAAAATATCAAAAGAATCAGGAAGAGTAAAAAAAGGTAATACGTCCCAAAAGACTTTCAAATAAGACCGTAAATCATTCAAATAAAACACGATTTAAGTTTTCATCTGCCAAAATTTCAAATCCATAACAGACTCTTCCTGAAAGTACGCAGAAATAACGCCACAACATAAGGTAACACAACTGAAATCAACGGTAACGGCGGAGTGAAAGGGTGGTATTTCTCTTCCATGTTGCCCTGCGAGAAGGTCGGTTCTTGTGGTACAGATGACCCTTTCCGCGCAGACCCCTGTATTTCTTTCCAGCAGAAGTAAGACCACGAAGCTCTCTGTGCTTGTGAACAGGGTTGCAGAGCCAGTTGATTCTTGGGTCGTTCCTGATGGCATTGTGAGCAACATCAACCATGATGACCTCAAAGTACTTGTAGGTCGAATCCTGCATCCAAATATTGCACACAAAAAATTGTAAGCAAGACTTCGGAAAATCAAACTAACAAGCCCAAATCCAACCAACTCAAAAGTTGAAAGTGAGTCACAAACCTCATTGAGCCAGTATGAGTTGAGAACCCTGAGGCCTCCCAACTTGCGCCCAGCACGCTCCTCAGCAACAGACCTCTTGCTACGCTGGAACTTGAGTTGTGTCACACCCTGGTTTGTGGGCTTTCCATATACAATACCCTTGGAAACAGGCCTCTTGCGCCCACCACGCCTCACACGGACACGGTAAACAACGTAACCCTGAAACAAATTTTACAAGAAACATCAGTTAAATCACCAAATTACTTCAAACATGACTGGGGACCAGCAAACGACGGGAGCATTCAAACAGATAACAAATTAGATGTTTATAAATTAAAACACAAGAAAAAAAATCCAGGACACCAACTAGAATAGTTCACTATAAAATTGAGGCAAAAGCAAGAACTATAAATAGGACTCGCTCGGTAGAAGATCGATTATTTGATTTAGTATAGCCAGTCTCAGGAAGCATTTGATGATTATAAAAAAGGCATTTATAGGCACAATGGTTAGGCATCAAAGTGCTGCTTAACCAGTGCATACTCTGGATTAGATTAACTGATGCACAACATAAGCAAAGCAATGTATTAGAGACAGTATGCATGCTCACCAAAACATTGACACGAATCAATCAATCGTGTCCGTTCATCATATGTCAATTTTCGTTAGGTACTATTTATATTCAATTTTAAATTTTAAATTTTAAATGATTTATGACCGCATGATGAATGAACATGATTGATTGGATCCCCACAAAGAGGATCCGGCAAGGGTCCTTGTTCCGGATAAGACAGTAATCCTATCACATACCATCATAATCATTAATTTATGGTTCATGAAATTATCAGTACCTGCTTGGCCTTGTAACCCAAACGACGCGCCTTATCAGGGCGTGTGGGTCTTGTGACTCGGACAATCGAAGGATGTTGGCGATACTCCCAGCAGCGGACCCTCTGGAGGAACCTCATCACATCAGACTGCTTCTTCCTCCATATCTCGGATACGTACTTGTAAGCCCCTACAATGTCCCCAAAACAAAACAAAACATGTTATACAACTGAATTTTATGGAAATCATTTAACCCAATACCATCATGCAATCAAAATTAAACCAATCAGAGAAGCAGTTTTAAAACCTTGAAATGTAGTGTATTTCATAGAATTTTTTTACACAATTCATGAAACCCAACATTATTTATGTACAAAATCAAACTTAAACAAATAAGAAAAAACCAATTAAACCACGGAAATGCGATCTATTTCCTAGAAAAAAAAAATGCAGGTTAACAAGAGAAAGATGAACTTGTCAGCTAAGCATCAAGCAAAAACCAAACCCAGTTAACAATAACTTTATACAGTTAATCAATCATGAATCTAGAGAGAGCGAGAGAGAGAGAGAGAGAGAGAGAGAGGAGTACCCATGGCCGGATCAGAAATGAGCTGCGACGCACAGGGTTGGGCAGTCGGGGCTAGGGTTTTCAAAGCACAGAGTGAGGTTGGTGGCGAAAACTGGACATTATATAGTGCTCGAAAGGATCAGGGATTTCGAATCTGGGCCGTCCATTGTTTTTTAGAAACCCTAAAATGTCTTCAGAAATACGACGTGTCGTATATTTCTAAACTACATCACGTTTCTCGGCTTTTAACGGGATTTTAGTTTAATGTGGCCGAGTAAATTGAAATGCCCTAATCAAGAGCTTTCCTTTAAACCTACTTCAACCCTTAGAGTAAAATTTAAATTTTAGATTTTAAATTTACCTAAACTTACTACAACTCTTGCTGCAAATATGAATTAAAACTCAAAACTTAATTATGGGTCAAATTTAGCTCATGATTTCTGCCTAGGTTAGTGGGGCTGACCCCCCCCGTATATGTATATATTTTTTTTAGTTTTATATTTATAAATTCATTAAATCTAACGGTTAAGATCTAATTTGATGAAATTTAATAGTATAAAAAAAAATCTAACGGTCCGAATTTAAATCCAATAGCTAAAGTAAATTAAAAAAAAAATCTTTTATGTGTTTTATATTCTTTTATAGTGTTTCACGAGTTTCATAGTGTCGGTTAGTGATTTTTCAATATTTGTTGGAATCTAAATATTTGTAGGTTAACATGTTCATAAAATTAAATTAGGATAGTCTACATAATTTTTTTCTTTTAAAAAAGTTACTTTAAGAAAAAAATTAGCCTAAATTTATTTTTTAATAATCTGGGGCTAAAATTTTAACCCATAAGGGTTGGAACAAAAAAAGATGTTTCTGGGTTAAAACCTACATTTTCGGGGCTAAAAAATTTAGGTTTTAACCCAATGGTTTGAGATGGTCTTATGATCTATCAAAACTGGCCCTAAATCCCATTGTTTTGTGTTGTTACACTATGTTTGGATGAGAAAAATAAATTTGAAATTTGGATAAAAGTCAGAATTTGTAAATTGACATGCACCAAATCCCTTGTTTTAATTCATAAACATAGAAATTTAGAATTTTCGAGTGAAAAAAAAACGTGGAATTTGGGACCTCCAATTCTCAAGTTTAAAGTCCATGTAAATAGATGTCATTCCTAATTTCTATGATTAAGAGCTTAAAAATAACAAATTTCGTATTCATTCCATTGTTCTTTTAGGTTAACCAAACAAAAAATTAACTCTAGAAAATAAAATATCGTCAATTCAATTTCCGTCATTTTAAACTTCCTTAGTAATCTTAAATTTCTTCATTCAAATAGTGTTAAGAAAAATAACAATTTCATAACATAAACTTAAACAACACATCTAAGACATGGACAAAGATATCCAAAACACCAAGCACAAAAAGGTAACAAAACAAACGCATCTACAAAGGCAAACCGAGAGTGAAAACTGCACAAACGATAATGTTACAGGCACCACCAAAATTATTCCTCAAATGTTATTTCGAAACTTGACGTTACTAGTTATTAAAAAGAAAAAAAAAGAAAAAAAAAAAAGAGGTTTGAAGGCTCATAATTGAATAAATGAAATGCTGAAGTGCACTCATTGAATGTGTTTGTAAGATTTAGATTTTTAAGATTTCATCTCATTATGGTTTGAATCGATATCATTTATAGTTACTTGAAGTTTAGGTAGGGCTAGACATGGTTCGATCAAGCTAATTATTTGATTGGAATAATCAGCTTGATCACCAAGCCCAAATTATTTGATGTTTAGGGTCATTGATTAGGAGGGAGTGGGAGGCTTCATTTCTAAACCAAGAAGCTAAACATTTTTTTATGCTTGATAAAATATTAGGTTTCTCTAGCTTTGAATGTTAAACAAACACATCAATTAGTGGCAAAAATTAAAACATTCTCAGTAAATAAAATATTAATACTCAATAGGAATCATGATCTTGAAAGAGACTCCTTATTCATATTTGTAATTTTAGGGTTTTAAGATACGCAAAAAACATGCGACACGAAATTTCAGGCATAAACCAAAACAAAACCCAAAAACATTCATTGGGCCCCCGCAACACCTCCGACTGGGCTTCTTTACATATACAGTACTAAACCCAGCCACTCAAAAGGCCCAAAACCCAAAACATAGAGTGAGGGGGAGGAACGATGTCGTTCTGGATAAAACCAATACGGGCATTTCCCTAAAACCTATCTACCTCTGCCTGCGTTCCCGATCCTTGCCGCCTCTCGAGTGCCTGGAGGGCTCTTCCTGCTCCGCTGCCTTCGGCGGCGACTCCTCGTACCTCGACGGCTTCCTCTTGAAGTGCCGATCGTCGTCGCTCGACTCATACTCCATGGAAGCAGCTCTGACCATAGTCTTTCTGCTTCCAGCTCCGCTGCTCGCAGCCTTGGCCGCCGTAGACGACGACTTATACTCCTCGTAGAACCCATTCGCCAAGGACGACGACGACTCCTTGTGATGGTGATGCGCCGACCTGTTATCCTCCTCCGCCGGAGAAGGAGCGGCGGCAGAAGCAGTGGAGGAAGAAGAGGCCTTCCGCTTCTTGCTCACTTCTCCCTCAGGAAAGCTTATGCGAGAGAACACGCTTGCCTTGTGCTTCCGCTCCGCCGCCGCTTCTGCCGCAGCTAATGCTATAGAGGAGGTAGATTTCGCCGATGTTGTCGTTAGACCGGAAGGCTTTCCCAACGACGACTCAGAACGGTGGCGTTTATGGCGGGGATGACCATCCTCGTGGTCGTGGTCGTGGTCGTGGTCGTGGTCCCTCTCGCGTTCTCGATCTCGGTCGCGCTCGCGTTCTCTGTCGTGGTGGTGGTGGTGCTGCTGCTGCTCGGAGTTTCTCTTTGGAGGACGCGGAGGCGGCTGTGGCTCCAGGTCACGTGGGTCACGTGAGGGTCTTCGTTCTGGAGACGGCCTCTCGCGTCTGTGACTGCGGTGATGATTAGTATAATCTGGGCTTGGTGATCGGGCCATTGACTTCTGCACCAACAACAAATAAGTCAAAGAAACTTTCCATGCCAGCAAAAATTACCATGACAAAATTATTGACTTTTCACTGTCACTCAAATGGTGCCCATTTACTATCTTTTCCTTTTATTTTTCAAAATCAGGTTCCGGTGTGCTCGCAAACATTTTTCTTTTAATATTTCAGGTCCATCAAATTCTATGACAAGATTAAAATTAGGATGATTTGATTATTTTTTTTTTTCAGTTTTCAAACAAGGGAGCATTTAATATAACAAGTTTCGGTGGAGGGGAAAGAGGTGTTTTTGGAGCCCCCAGCAAGCCAGTGCGGGATCCCATCACTTAATTTTTCCAAGAATTTTCAACCAACAATTTCCAGAAGCAATTTTGTACTCGGAATAAATTGGGTAGTAATGGGATCCAGCCCAAAATTGACCTCAACTCCTGCCTAGTTTAGCCATTTATCCAACGGTTTAAGTCACCGCGACAAAGGCCAAACTAGGATATCTTCTCTCCAATGGAGCATGAATTACCAAGAGAATAAATACGATATAATTTAAAACTAAAAACCAAACAAGAATAATAAAGTCAAAGTGATAGGAAAACGGGACTAATACTGTTTGATCCTAGCTGCTGCTGCTGCAGCAGTGCAATCTCTCTAGGCGTTATTTGGCCAAGTTGGCTTTCTATTGCCAACTTGGTGTTGCCTTGCAAAAATGCTGATAAATACCATAAGCAGCTGCTGCAGCATACAAACAAGGATAACAAGATAGGGAAATTGGCACAATAGAGACGTACAGATTTTGGTTTCATTGGAGGAACATCGCCGCCGCCACTGCTCACTTCCCTTCCATACTCCCCATCTTTGGACAACTCCCTGCCGTCAAAAACAGAACAATGAAAATAATTTAATATTCAACCAGGCTAAAATAGTCTAAACAAATAGTTGCGGCATTAGGGGACATAACATGTCTCAACAAGCAATATCGTTATTAGACTATAATGATGCAATGCCCATATATGTAAAAGATAAATTCCAGACACAAGCGCAAACAGCTAACTCATAACGCCAATTCTTAAGGATTTATCTATCAAATGTCTCTCTTGCAACAAGGAAAATAAATAAGCATTATACTTTTTTTATTCCAGTACAGGGAGAAACAACACGTGTTACTAAGCTTGCATCAGTGTATTATCGACTCTTATTATCAACAACCAACATGCCAAATAGGAATTTCACAATTCAATTAAGTCACTGATATCACAAACCATTAAGACTTCACATACAGTGTCCAAAATTTACAATGACTACAAAGGAGGCGAAACACTTTGGTAGACCATCTCACAGAGTATGGCCATCTATCTAATATATGTGTAAGTTATCACAAATCCAACAAGAAATAATGAGTTCAATCTTACCTTTGACCCCGTCTTTCATTTTCACGCTTCCTTCTCAAATCAGCTTTCCGAGCCTCAAATTCTTCTCTGCTCATGATGGGGGGTCCATGCATGCCATTCATCCCATGCATGCCATTCATCCCATTCATCCCATTCATCCCATTCATCCCATTCATCCCATTCATGCCCATACCAAAGTCCGCAAGATCCCTGTATGAAGTTCAAAATTTAAAACGAAATAAGGCTTTAGGATCGAAAGGAAGGAAAAAAAATTACTAAATTGCAACTTGAAACCATATAATGATACGCTTAGGGCTATGGTACCACCTACAAACCTACAGGGTCGTGTAATGGTTCAAAGGAAAATAACGTTAACTTGCATACCTAATTTGAATAACAGTATTCATAACACAAACCCACCAACATCACACCCATTCACTAAGAAATTCATGAGTCGAATGCATACCTCTGAGGCGGAACCATGGGAATCATATAGCCTTGAGAACCAAATGGGTCCTGTGGACCAAGACCCCCAAATGGCATGTCCATCGGACCATAACCCATATACGGCATCGGACCACCATATGGTGTCATATATCCTTCCATGCCCATGCTAGGTTGCATGCCATTCCAGTATGGATTATAAGCAGCAGGGCCCATAGGCATCATATAGTTTTCAGCTGCAAGATCTTGAGGGTTTCTCCATTGCATGTCTGCGTAGGATGTAATCATGTTATATACATATTAAAGCACAAGGATTAGAGTATATCAATCAAATATATAATTTACTGCAGAGAACTTGAACAGAGACATCTATGTTTACAAAAACAAAATAAGAGAAAAGGCATACCATTCGCTGGCACTCTAATTTTCTTCTTTTTCCTTTTCTTTCCTGTAGCGAATATACAATCAAAACCCAATAAGAGATCACTACAAATTTCTTTTCAATTTTCAAGGAAAAAATAATTTTACTCAACACATCTATCCTACTAATACATGTCAAAGAAAACAAAAGATAACACAGAACTTGATACGCTCCATGAAAAAAGTTCTAAAATAGAATAGTAGGCCAACAGAATCAAAAAACAATAATACCCAGACCAATACATTACCTGCCTCCCCAGAAGCCATCCTTTGCTGCACTTCTTCCTCAACCAGTGGAGCACTCCCTTGTGATGCCGGTTCCTTCACACTCATTGACTCATGTGTGGCTTCAGACACATCAACTACTTTCGTAGTTCTCACTCTGTCTAAAATCTGCTGCTGGGGAAGAACAGGCTTTATCTCATCTTCAGTTTCCTGGATCTTTGGAGGTTCTTCATTCAAAGGTAAATGTTTTTCTTCTCCTTTTGATGCAGCAGATACAGTGGGGGAAGGAATCTTGGGTTGTGGACAGGGAGCAGACTCCATATCTAAATATTACAAATCATGATGTAATAACAACAATGTTCAAGTCTAAACAGAAATAGAAGGCACGTCCCTGAAAAAACAAACCTTGAACATGGAATGTACTCCCAGCATTGTCAGCACTACTGTTACCACCAGATTCCAAGATGCGATTGATTGTATCTCTGAGTGTCTTATTTGGCAGTAGATCGTCTGCCAGTGTATTTGTAGCCCCACAGACACACACTGACATGGACATAATGTAGTTCCGGATACCTGATTAACATATGATCCAGTGTAAGCACAAAGAAAGTTGAGATGATAGACAATACGGGTATGAGAGTTCAGGATACACAGTTAAGTAATAAGATGTCGAAGGGGCTCGTGACCCAGATGAGGGTAAACCAAAAATATCACAAGAGAGAAAAATTGAATTTCTTCCCTTAGATGTTGCAAAATTTAGACAATTAAATTTACATCATAACTTACACTTATCACAAAAGCTTTTAAAGCAGCACTTGCTCGTTAGCACAGCATCTTTCATCACTTCTTTGCACAATGGGCAGTGTAGCTCAGGCGGTAGATCACCAACAGAACGTGTAGATGGTAAACCTTCAATCTCTTTCTCAAAAGCAGCCCTGTTTCCATATCAAATATAAAAAGTTCTTTTATGAAAAAACTGGAAACTAAGCCTATAAAATATACAAAATCAAATTAGCTTACTCGTTCGGCCTCAATACAGCTTTATCACCACTTGGCAATTTATATGAGCCATCTGGGTTTGCCATCAGCATGGACTTAGGAATTCCAGTGGGTGGCTTAACTCTTTTAATGTCGAAATTTGGATCACCATTCGTAGGGCAGTGCTGAATATAATGCCCTGGACACACATACAAATGTCAAATATTAGAACATTCCTCATCTAAGCACTTATCACAAAACATCCATTATCTTCCAAAAAGGAGAAGGAAAATGATCATACCAGGCACCTTACACCTATGACAAATATATCCGTGTGGAGGTGTTTTCCTCTCAAAACCCCCTCCTCCGCGACCTCAATTAAAGAAAATAGATATCAGTTTCAGTATGTAAAATTGATAGAGAAAGAGACACAGATTCGATGAGCATTGATATGTACTGTAAAACAAAAATAATGTAATCTAAAGAGACTCACCAATACCACGTCCATTCATCATTCTTCCACCCCTGCCAAAACCTCTACCAGGACCAAAGCCATCGGGACCTTGGCTGCAAAAACACAAAGATCATCCAACATTAGTGACCAGAAACCTATCATTATCATATCGCAGTGCACTAATAAAACTGAAAGCATCATACTGTTGCCATTCCAAGGCTGAAGTGTCAATCAAAGCCTTAATCTTGCTATCTTCATCAGCTTTATCAGTTGGCTGCGCATCCGGAGCCTGATAGCTTGTCTGCACAGCCAGCACTTCAGGAATTTCATACAAATCATCCCCATAATCATCCCAATCTGGATCACCAGGCTGCAAAGCCATAACAAACACAAGATCAACAAAAGGTATGGCACCAAGCAAAGCACAACCACACCACTTAAAACCAAAGAGGACTAGCGGATATTAAAACTTACATATTTCGTGGCAGATGATTCAGCTGCCAGAAAGCTAGTCCTTTCTGGTTCAGTGTCCTCCACCTTATCTTCTACCTTTCGCCTGCAACAAAAGAAATAAAAATTGCCTAACTAAACAAACCCTTGAAATCTGCCCTAAGGGTCATAAGAAACACAATTACCCTATCGAAGTACATGGCACTAATGCCAACGAAGATACAATAACAGGGACTACCATGTCACAGATTAATTAAACACAAGAACAAAGTAATACTGACAACTCAAAATTGATCATGGATTTTGCGACAACATAACTAAAGACGAGAAGTTAAAGGATCCGAGATAGTACTCTGAATCAGTAACAATGGGCATCGGAGGCCTTCCAGGTACACGGCGTATCAAAACTGATGTATTTTTTGGAATCAACATCCCTTCATCAAGATACTCTGAAATTACAAAACACAGAACATGAAGACTATAAAACATTGCAACGATATTAATCCATGAAAGCAAGGATAAAAGCTACCAAAATGTGATTCCCCACATCATAATAGTTCCTAGAAAGCTCTGGTCAGATTAACCATTCCTAAAGAACCCAGATTTCAACCTCACACAGCCCGTCCCCACTCAGGTCGAGTCAATTCAACATAGAGAATGTGGTGGTTAAAATTCTCTTTCAATGACAAAAGTAAACCACCATACACAATCACTATCTTGAATTTCAAGGCACACTGTGGCAACTAGAGAACCCAATTTAATTAAATCAAGAAAAACCCTAAAACAAAATTTTAGAAATCCCCAAAACCACAGACGACGATCCTACCACTCGACTCTGACACACAAAAACTCTCGTATCACCTGTGAGGACTCATATCTGTGATTAATTAGAACATGTTCAGAAGGGAATAATAACTAAATCAGAACCAACCTTCATTGGTCTGGGCATTGGTGACGACGAGGTCGTAATCAGTACCCCGCCCTAAGTGCTTGGATTCATATATTTTTTCTTTCAAAATACCAACTGCGATGAACGGGCCGTCCATAGGAATAGAATCATAGTCTTTTGCACTCTTAAATTTATAATACACCGCCATGGTAAATTTTTTTTTCTTTTTCCTTCCAAAAGATGAAATATGTATAACACCACAAACAAGAACAAAAAAATAATCGAAGGCCAAAAAAATTATACGGCCTTATATTCAACTCCAAGAAAAAAAGCTGCTATATTCAAACAGTACAAAAAATTCAAGCTCTTTTTTTTCTTCGATTATTCTATTGAGATGGAACAACCAAACCACCGCAAGGGGGGAGACAGAGTGACAGCTCTTCCAAAGCTTCTTCGCCGCCGTCAACAGCACCAATCTCCGCTCTTTTGGTTCGATTCGAATCCTTCAGAAACCGATCGTCGAACAGATGGCGATGCTCGGAATTAAATAAGGTTTCTACACCCTCCCTCCGCCGCCGATCCAATCCTCCTCCGCCGATCGCCGCAATCGGAATCGAATTTCACAGATCTCCGTGAAATCAGAAAAAGCCCTCTGCCTACGCTTATCGATACGAAGCGTTCGCACCGATCCTCAACGAAGAGTCTGAGAGAATCAGAAAACCCTAGGTTGAAGAATCGATATCGGTTGAATTAATTTGCCGATTGATTGATTGATTGACCGGATCGTCGCTTCGAAATCGCCGATTGACTGGGTTGCACGAACTCCGAGAAAGCTTCCGTCACGCCAAAATCGAGAAAATCAGAATCCGTCAGAGAGAATCCCCGTGCAATTTGTGAAAGCAGCAACGATTTACAAGCCCTAGGGCGAGTTTTATAGGTCGATAATCATGACGAACCGCCAGGCTGCTAGGGTTTGCTTTTGGGAAGTTTCAGAGCGCCCCCAGAGAGAGAGAGAGCGAGAGAGCGAGATAGAGCAGTTGTGAGGGGGGTTGGGTTTTGTTATGTTCTGTCTCTCCTTTTCCGTTGCGGATAATCCTTGTGGGGTCCAGCCCATCTACGGCTCACGAAAATTTAAACCGTTTTCATTTTTTACACCATGGTTTCATACGGCCATGTTATATAATATCTGGACCGCTGACAGCTATTGATCCATGTTAAAAAGCAGTTTTAGAAAATCCTGACCGTTAGAAAATCCTATACTTGTGCCCAAAGAAAAACCAATTTACGAAAAAGCCCTTTCCTTTTCCGCAGAGGAGTGAAGTAGCAACTAGCTACTGGGAGAGTGAGGTTGCTTGCGTTACACGAATCGAATTACCAATACAATTAAGCCACGTGAGTTGCAATCCAATTAAACCGAGTGAGTTGCTTGCTTGCCGCGTTTCCTCGTTCAATCGGGAGATAATGGAATGAATGAAGCCATAAATTGGAACCCTAATTTCCACACTTTCCATAATTTCCCGAATCTCAAACACAGTTACCAACTTGCTTCTCTCTCTCTCTCTCTCTCTCTCTCTCTCTCGTTATTTCACAAGGTCTCAACTTTCAAGTCTTCTGTTCACAGAGATCCGGAACCCTAATCAGTGTTCATACGTTCTAGGGTTTTTCCCCAGAGATCGCAACTCGTTCTTTGGCGTTGAGGGGTTGGGTTTAGTCCTACATTAACTGTTGGAGGGTTGGTTCGGTTCCTTACGAGTTACGATCGGATCATGGACAAGTTTTGGATTACTAAGCAACTAGGCGGTGGTTCTTTCGGAACGGTATTTGAGGCGCAGCACCAACCGACGGGTGAAGTCGTTGCAGTCAAGTATCTGAGGGAGACATTCAGTTCCTTTGAGCAGTGCCTAAGCCTACCGGAAGTTCAGTCCCTTTCCAAGCTTAGGCACCCCAACATTGTCCAGTTGAAAGATGTCATCTTCGAAAACGATTCTGCATTCCTTGTCTTTGAGTATATGCAGAGCAGTCTGCTTGATCTTATGATGAAAAGGCGAACCAAATTCACCGAGGAAGAAGTTAGAAGCATCTGCTTTCAGATGTTTCAGGGCCTGGCTTATATGCACAGAAACGGCTATTTCCACCGTGATTTGAAGCCCGCTAATGTGTTGGTTAAGGATGGTGCTCGTGTAGTCAAGATTGCAGATTTGGGTTCGGCTAAGGAGATTGATTCACCTCCTCCCTATACAGACTATGTCACTACTCGTCCGTATCGTGCTCCTGAGGTGTTGCTTCAGTCAGGCTTGTATGGTCCTAAGGTCGATATGTGGGCAATGGGCGCCATCATAGCGGAGCTGTTTTCATTCCGGCCTCTATTTCCTGGCGAAAGTGCTGATGATCAGATGTTCAAGATTTGCAGTGTTATAGGCAGTCCCACCTGGGAGTCATGGCCAGAGGGACAGCTTCTTGCCCAAAACTTGAACTATCAGTTTCCAAAAATTGGCGGGGTTGGTCTATCTGCGATGATTCCTTCTGCAAGCAGATCTGCCATCCAGCTGATTTCTTCCCTTTGTTCTTGGGACCCTTCCGCGAGGCCTACTGCTGCTGAGGCACTACGGCATCCTTTCTTCGTTGGCAACTACAAGATTCCAAGAACCATCCCTTTGAGACAGAGCAACATTCTGCCTGCATCGAATTCTCTTATTTTCGCGTAGATTTGACACAAGTAACGTGGGTAGTTAACTGTATTTGATTCATTAGCTTTCAAAAGCAACAGATTTTATTTTAGCGAGCGTAGTTTATTTGATTAAAGTGGCAGCAAGCCAACTACAAGTAACGTATGTCAGATACAATTTTTGTAAGCTCTCATTAATGTGCAATATATACCTACAAATTTCACTTCAATTGAGTCACATTGTTTTTATTTGGTTCAAATTTCATTGTTCGAAACAAAGGACAAATCAGACATTGACGACTAGTAAGTTGTTCTATGAAAAGTCCTGGCAAACTATAGCTTGAGAGATAAAACCACACACTTTAAAATAACATATTTTACTGATAAACTCTTGATATCCCAAGATGATGGTTGCCAGATAAAATTCGAACTGTGATGAAGGGGCCCTCATAATCTCTTGCACTCATAAGTATACAAACTTGTATGTACAACAAGGTATATATTTTCTTCTTCCAAAATAAGAAATATGTACAAGAACAAACAAACGCCCTAAACAGAATGATAAACAAATGCCAATAAAAATACTCGCGAAAAAAAAGTCAAACCGTACATAAAGTTCAAGCTCTTTTCTTAACAATTAAGGCACTAGGGAGTGAGACAGGGAGCTCTTCAGAAGCTTTCTTCCAACACGATCACACAAATCTCATTTCTCGATTCAATTCGTTCAGAAGAATTTTTACTGGAATCTGTGTTTCTTAATTCTAAAACTCTAATTAATTTATCTTGTGAGACGCCTGTTGGCATTCCTGCCTTCCTTTCTCTTTCAGGACCTATCTAAAAGTGAATCCATTACTTTTTTGTCGTGAATATCTGAATAGAATGAACCGTCCTGTGGATATCTTTGCTTCGGAACAAAACAATTAGAATTAGTCGGTCAACTGGAATGTGTATTATCCAAATAGGGTTTCTTCTTCTGAAATTTTTAATTGTTTTATTGTTTTCTTGACAATACAATCATTAGCATAATGGCCGAACTTGTGACACTTCCAACACTGTCTCTTAATTTTATCACTGGAGTTGCTATTAAATTTCTTTGGTTTCTTGGACTAATATTTCTTTGGTTTTGTGTTATAAAATTCATTATTATTTTTGAAAGAATTTTCTTTTACTTTGGTAACGTCTGGATTTACTTGTTTGTCTTTCGTAATTCTTTTGTTTATTCCGTCTAGATGGGGGAATTGAAGTTAGACGTACACAAAAGTTTCCTAATTCGTACTGGCTGACTTTCTATCGATTGAATTGTTTACCTATTTCTTCAATACACATTTTCATACCCTCTTGGTTAATTGCATCAAATTAAGGAGTTCAAATACAAATTTGGCACATTATCCTATGTTTGTACCGCTCTTCTATTTGGTTTAATAAATATCGATCCTTTTTCAAAAAAAATAAAAAATTCAAATTTGGCTTATTTTCAGCTACGCTCCTAAAATTCCGTTTTGATCTCCCTTTACCTATCGTAACTCAAAAGTTATTACTTTATTTCCTGAAACTCAAAATTCGTTCCACTTTGACTTGTGGACTATCTCTTTTCCCTGAAACTTATAGGTCGCCTACTGAAACATATGTTGGACCTAATACCCAATAAGACTATGTCATGTGTGCAGTAAATTTGATTATAAATCTCTATTATGTTTTTACCAAAAAAAACAAAACAAAAAAAAATCCATGATGCGTTAACATTTAACAATCAGAGAATATTAATTTTAAAAGAAAAATTAAGAGAGGAAGAAAAATAAAAATAAAAAAGAAATTGATTACCCTGGCACACCTAAATCAAACTCATATAAGAAATTAATAGATATAGAGGAATGTGGAGCTAATTTTGAGTTTTACATAGACGACTTTAAAATTTTAGGTAAGGGTGGGCACGGTTTGGTTTGGTGCGGTTTTGAGTGAAACCAAAACTGAAACCGAAAATTTTTGCAGTTTAGTTCAGTGCGGTTTTGAAGCCAAAACCGAAATGAAATCAAACCGTTTGGTTCGGTTCGGTGCGGTTTCAAACGGTTTCGGTTTGGTTTTTAAGAAAAAATGTACAATTTGCAATTTAACATATTAATTAGCATTTCCCAATAGCAATAGGAAAAAGACATTTGTTATGTAAACAATTAGCATGTTGCATGCAGTTGTGATGTTAAAACATGTTTTTGCAACAAAAGGGTGTCTCTTACAATGTTTATCATAAAACAAGATGAATAAATTTGAATTCATTAAACGTGAGCAAAACTTTCATACTAGAATATGTGATATCATGCTTCGAATGAATGGACTTTATTAGATCATTGTTTGATTCTTGATAACAAGATTAGTCCACCCTTGTACATATATGTGTGTGTGTGATGGTATAAAATAACAAAGGTCCGTCAAGTTAATGTACGAAAGAAAGTGATGAATGATGATATTTTAGTGTGGTTGAGTCCATACTAAGTGTATAGATTTTAACTAACAACCAATTAAAACATGAAATCTAATATGGACATTTAATTAAATATTTATTAATATTTGCAGTGCGGTTCGGTTTCGGTGCAATTTTCAAAAGCCAAAACCGAAACCAAACCGTTTTCTATGTTGCGTTTCGGTTTCAAAACCGAAAATCCAAACCATTCAGTGTGGTTCGATTTGGTTCGTGTTTCGATTTCGGTTTTCGGTTCTAAGTGCCCATCCCTAATTTTAGGGGGCAAAATGGAATCAAAATCGAGTTCCGAGGGCAAAATGGAGCAAACTTTGAGTTTCAGGAAGTAAAGTGACAACTTTTGAATTAGAAAGAGCAAAATAGATTAATAGGGAGTTCGGGGAGCATAGCTAAAAATAAGCTTTTACTTTAAGGAAAATGATCCTCGCCGGATCCTTTTCCTAGGGATCATGTGATCGTGACCATTCATCGTACATTGTGCGGTCAGTTTTCGTTAGGTACCATTTATATTTAATTTTAAATTTTAAATTTTAAAATGATTTTTGATCGTACGATATACAATGAACGGTCACGATCACAGGATCCTAAAATGCCTAGAAAAAGGATTCGGCGAGGATCCTTTTCCTTACTTTAACTGCCAACTCGTGAAATCTCAAGACTACCAAAAGCTATTGACAATTGACCCCAAGTAAATAACACGTTTTAAAAAGATCAGGAAATTAGACTTTTGCAATTGTGATGTTACTTGGATTGCACGAATCCAAGTACCAATCCAATTAGACTAGTGAGTTGCTTACCCCGTTTCCTCATTCGATCAGGATCCAAGAACCTATAAATTTCAACCCTCCACACATTTAGAAGTTTAGCAACTTGCCTCTCTCTCTCTCTCTCTCTCTCTCTCTCCCTCCCCAATCGAAACGCTCCAAGTTTGTCAAAAATGGTGCTTTTTCTTGAACTTTGTCACATATTTCTTAGGCGTTGAGGGGTTTAGTTTACTTCTTCAAGTACTCATAATTCCATCAATTCCTAGAAACCGATCATGGAAAAGTTCGAGATGATTAAGAAACTAGGTGGTGGTGCTTACGGAACGGTGTTTGCTGCGCTCCACAAACAGACGGGTGAACTCGTTGCAATCAAGAAACTGAACCAAAGGTGCAATTCGTTACAGCAGTGTCTTAGCCTACCAGAAGTTCAGTCCCTTTCCAAACTCAACCATCCCAACATTGTCTAGTTGAAGGAAGTCATCGCCCAATACAGTTCTGCTTACTTTGTGTTTGAGTATATGTAGAGCAGTTTAGATGATCTTATTGAGACAAAAAGGCAAACCGGATTCACAGAGGACAAAATTAGAAACATCTGCTATCAGATGTTTCAGGGCCTTGCCTACATGCACAAAACTGGCTATTTTCACCGTGATATGAAGCCGGAGAATGTGTTGGTTAAGGAGGGTATTGTCAAGATTGGGGATTTAGGTTCTGCTAAGGAGATTGATTCACCTCCTCCTTATACAGACTACGTCACCACTCTCTGGTATCGAGCTCCTGAGGTAATGCTTCGGTCAGACCGCTATTGTCCAAAGGTCAATATGTGGGCAATGGGTGCTATCATGGCAGAGCTTTTCTCGCTCCAGCCTCTATTTCCTGGTCGAAGTGATGCTGATTAAATATTCAAGATTTGCAGTGTGATTGGTAGGCCAACTTTGGGGTCTTGGCGCAATGGGCTGCTTCTTGCACACAAGATGAACTATCAGTTTCCACAAACTGACGGGTTTGGTCTATCAGCGATGATTCCTTCCGCAAGTGAATTAGCCCTCAAGCTAATTTCTTCCCTTTGTTCTTGGGACCCTTCAGCGAGGCCTACTGCTACTGATGCAGCCAAGCATCCCTTCTTCGTTGGCAACTACCACGTGCCATCCCTTGGAGACAAAATAATATCTTGCCTGCGTCGAATTCTATTATTTCCATGTAGCTGTGACATGAGTGATTTGGTAGTTAATTGCTTTTGATTCATTAGCTTTCAAAAACTACGTACAATTTTTGTTTTAACGATTGTAGTTTATTTGAATGCTCAGAGCAGAATGGCAGCAAGCCAACAACAACTAATGTATGATAGGATTTTTGTAAGCTTTTTAATCTGCAATATATAAATACAAATTTCATTTTAATGAGTCACGTTGTTTTGTTTGGTTCAAATTTCATTATCCGAAACATATACCAAATCAGACGTCGACAACTAGTAAACTCTTAATATCCGAAGATGTCGGTTACTAGAGGATGCAAAAACACTTCTTGTTTCAAAATACTAACTGGGATGAAAGCCCAGTTGGCAATAGGAATAGAATCATAATATCTTGAAATCTTGAATTTAAAATACACCGCCATGGTGATTGTTTTTTCTGTCCCAAAATAAGAAACATGTATGTAGAATACCATAACAAACACTATTAAGAGAGTGTTTGAACATGAGCAGAAGGAAGTGGAGATAGTTGAACTTGAGCTATTGGTGGTCTCCGCAACTTATCAACTGCAGCATTCAGATTCTGGATCTGGTGCTTTGGCTAGAGATGATAATGTGGAGGGTCAGATTTTTTCTGTATAGAAATGTAAGCTGTTAGCATTGTAATAATGTATTTAAGCTGCAACGTTTCTGCAGATCGAATGTTTGTGCAACAATTTTATCATTTCTTGCGCCCAGTTAATCAAACTATTGCCTATGATTTTTGCCACATCTAGTAATTAGTATAACAAAACTGAAGAAACTTCCCTTCAAAAGTAACTTTCTGAATTTGTATAGCTTCAATTTTTGCTAAGTTCCCGTTAACAGGACAGAAATTCAATGTGGCATTACATGGTTGGCTCATCACGCGTCCGTCACATCTAATTTCTGTCTTGAACATCAACAGGTGTTAGCGATTTTAAACTTTAGTACAAGGTAACAATGAATTTTTGTCCATGCAACCAATTACTTTAATCCTCAGATTGATTACAACATACAAACAATATGGCGTTTGGCAATCTGCCTCCCTGATCTCTTTTTGCTACATTGAAATTGTGATCCTCTTCCCAGTCTCGTCATGGAATTCCTCTTCAGCTTCCAACTTCACTTACTTTCCAATTATTTCTTTCAAATTACTATCAGCCCAGACCAAGATTGTGACCAAATTCGCACGGTTCGAAGTCGATTGCAGCCTAGAGAAGCAAAATAAACCAAAACTTTCAGGGGGCGAAGAAGTTAAAAGGATCAGTACATAATACGAACAAGGAAAAACTCGAAAAATGTAGTAGTTAAGGTGTAATGAGAAGAGCAATTGAGAAACTGCAGGGATACAAATGCTGAGTCTGTATCATAACAATCTTTCCAAATATGTATCTTGTTTTTCCAAATACGTATCATAAAAATCGAAAATGAGAGGGACTTTCAGTTGGGTTTTGTTGTATGTATGTCGTTTTTTTTTATGCCATTATGTTTCCCCCAGGTGTTTTTGTTTCTTTATTTTATTAAGTCTTCCTCGTATGATCGAGGTAACAGAAAAAAATGAATTAGTTTACAGGAGAAACTTTTGGGGAGGGACAAAATTTAAAAAAGTAAAGGGTTTGAAAAAAATGTAGACAACCAATTACACTAACTGGAGTGGTGATTGGTGGTAGCTGGCTGGTTCTGCACTCAGTAGTAGTGACAATCTTGGCAACCTTACTAATTAGCACTACGTGTTACATCTTTCTTTTCTTAACCTAATGTATGTGGACATCTATCCCTCTACTCTTTGTTTTCTTGTCTTCTCTTCTTGGTGCGATGTGCCAATACGCTACCCTAGTCATCTGCATAGCCCACATATGCGTCTGAAGTGACTGTCATTTTCGTTTCCAGGCACAAGTAGATATGATCGCCGATTGGTGAACAATGGTGTTGAAGACACTTTTGGTTTTGTGAAGAGCCAATGATCTTTGTTTTTCAACATCAAATGTGCAAAATGGAAGTTCTCCCTATGTCTCTCTCCATGCATTCACAATGTTTGTAAATCTATCTTAATTTTAAGAAATATAACTACAAGATGTTATATCCAGATGAATATCAGTTAACGATTTCGATTGAATAAAATATGCGAGCTACCTTCATAACAAAGTTTCAGTTTGATTGTGCACTGTAAAAATTCACACAGATATACATGATGAGCTCTTTTATGGAGCTGGCATTATCAGAAGCCTTTCCTCCGAAACCTCATTTCCGCTAGCGGTTAGCTGCCCTTGCCTCTAATGCTGCAAGTTGCTACCATTAGCCAAGCTGTCAAACTTCACAGCTTTTGAAAGCATAGCTGGGTAGTGTCGTTGGCAAAAGTTCATCAATCTCTTGATTGATTGCAAGCATTTCCGAGTTATCTCGTCATTCATGATATAAGCCACAATGTTGGTGCAAATCTTCTCACGGGCAGAACATTCGTGGATACCAACCCTAGTGACACCAATTGGCCACGGGGCATTCCCAATAGTCGTTGATGTACTGGTCCATTTCAGTTGCAGCTAGGTAGTCTCACTTCATGCAGCACCGAACCACCACTATCAACGCTATGCAAACCTCAACTTGAAGGATCTGCAAATCGTATACAACAATTGAATGATCCATATCAAAAAATCAAATAACTAAAACTATACAATCCAAAGAGAACTACAACAATAAGAAAACACTGGGTTTTACATTCTATTGGAAAATTTAATAATATTATTATTATATTAAATTTAGGGTAAATATCAGTTTACTACCCCTCTCAAGTTTCATGGTTTTCAACATTTGGTAGATGAAGTTTTTTTCGTCCCAGAGTCATACCTAAAATGTTAATTTTAGGACAGTCTCATACATCCACTAGTCAAACTGTTAACTCTGCCGTTAACTGATGATGTGGCGCCTATGTGGATAATGATTGGACGTCACATGTCATTAAGGGATCCACGTGGAAATTAAAAATTCAAAAAAATATTTATTTAAAGAAAAGTTTAAAAATAAAAAATAAAAAAAAGAGCAAAACCCATATCGTTTTCCCCAAATCCCCCCGTGCCCACCCTACCACACCCATTACCCGCAACCACTTCCTTCCCCATTCTCGCCCATTTAATTCCAAATGAAAAAAAGAGCCAAATGGAAGAGTTCAGAACGCGCGAGAGAGAGAAATGGAGGAATCGATTCGGAGCTTGTGCAAGGGCGTAGCGTCCTTCTGCAACCACCTCCACAGCAGCTGCGACGCCCTCAAAACTTTCATCGAACGCCGCCCCATCCCTCTCGATACGGCATCGTCCACCTTCCTCCAATCCCTCAACCGCTGCATCTCCACTACCAACACCCAACTCAACCTCATTGAAACGATGTTGTTCGACACCGTCTCCTTCGAGGAGCTCTTGGGACACTGCTTTGAGGTCTACAAGGACAACCAAACCCGTCTCCTCCACCTCCAACATTGTCTCTCCCCCTCCTCCGTCACTGGTACTACTTTTCTTGCCAGCCAAACACGCCCTTCAAAATAATAATTCGTAATAAATAATAATTATGGTATTTTCCGCAAAACTTCAGATTGACGAGGACGACTTTGAAAGGACGCCGATTGTTTAAGAGGATGAATTCTATGCACCTCTCATTGATGAAGAACAAGATTTGTATACTTAATTAGGAATTTATAATTGAAATTTAAAAATTGGGAATTGGAGTTTCGGTTTGTGTTTTCTTAGTGGTGTTTTGATCAAACCCACATCAAAAAAAAAAAAAAGTAATCAAACTATTTGCAAAAATCATAATTGCGTACTCACCTGTTCGGTGCTTAGAAGGTGGAGGTTCTTCTGCAGATTGGGCGCAGAACCGCCGATGTCGAGGCTGGCGAGCTTTTCGGTGGCGGAATCGAGCGCTGAGGCCATTGTTGCTGTGGCGGGGAATGGAGATATGATGCGGCGGTGGAAGGCTGCTGTGTGTTCGACGAAAGCTTGCAGGAAGGTGGAGGTTTTTCTCTAGATTTGCGATCGATTTCTCAAGATTTGCCGTCAAATCTGGTAGTGGGGCACGCTCATTCGAGCTCACGAGGCCGTCGAAGAGGATGAGGGTTGAATGGGTGGAGTCGAAGAGGGAGGGGGAAGGATAGATGTGCAGAGGTTGGGTAGGTGTAGAGGAGAGAAGGGAGGGGGTCGAGGGTTTGAGGAAGAAGACTTTTTTTTTTTTTTTTTGTAATTTTTGAATGTTTAAATTTAAATTTTATTTATTAATATCCACATGTGATTCTTATTGACACATGGCGCCCAGTCATTGTCCATGTGGGCGCCACATTATAAGTTAACGGGAGACTTAACAGCTAAACTAATGGATGTATGAGACTGTTCCAAAATTAATACTTTAGGTATAACTTTGGGATGAAAAAAAATTCATATACGAAATGTTGAAAACCATGAAACTTGAGGGTAATAAATAGAGATTAACCCTTAAATTTATTAATCGAATGAAAATTAGAAGTTGAGCCTTTTGGTAGAAAGATATGTCTACTTAAATGTAGTGTTGCAACTTTTGACTCTTCATGAATAGTCACATGTTTTCCAAAGAGGTATCTCACATTCTTTAAATAGGAAGCCCCCTATAATCATTTAATTACTTTTTATCATACATACATATAGCGCATTAAATATTAGAGAGTCTCATTGAGTCTATATGAGAGAGTTTTCAACACAATCGTGATTCATGGAGCCTTGTGATTTGGAGTGCTACTATTATAAGGACGTGGTCGTTGTATCTTGGGAGACATGCATCGATCAACCATGAGCACTGTAGTGGGGCATAAACTTGTCTTAAGGACAAAGTGTCCAACACTTGTCTTGACCATATTTTCTAGGTTTTTCTAATCCATTATGTCATGTTCATTTAGCATTGGTTACTCATGTGCATGCATTATTGTGATATATAATTGCACGAATTATTTCTTGATTTTTTATGTGATTTAATATAGCAAGTAGACCCACCGAAGGTTGATCAAATAAAGTTTGCTTGTGAGAAAATCACGTACGGACAAAAAATATGGTATTCGATTACATGGATTTTGTCATTTTGGTACGTTGTTCATTTGTCATTGAAATTATGAATAGTATATGATTATATGAGAGCAAATGCATGATTAATATATGGTTGTGGTATGCATGTTTATTACAAAGCAAGATTCAATGTATCAAATCCTGGTTTATGGTTAGATACTATGTATATCCTTGAAAGACTTACTCACACTTGTTGACTTTTGAAGTTTGCAGTTTTGCTTTTCTTTTAAGTCCGGATTCCATAAATTCTTGTTTGGTTTCGACTGACCAATTGGAAGTCTCGAAGTGCCTTTTGGAAACTAATGCAACCCTTTTAAAGGTTACATCGTTGATCAAAGGACACGATTAATGTCTTGGGTATTGTACAGAACTGGTACATGAAAGACATGAGAGAGATTACCAAATTTGGTATGTAATATTCTCAGTGTGGTGTTTGGTTGCATCCCTTACCGTTGCATATTCTTGTTCAACAGGCATGAATAAAACTTACAGTGATATATATCATGACTATGATCTTATTCCTGATAAGAATTTAACAAAAATGCATGATCATTCAATATGGGTCATTTGGTTCTTTCCAAATGAATTAGCTAGTTTCAGAAGTCGTGACTTTCTTTTCATTAATATGGATATATGTGTAATCGTATGTCTGAATTAATTATAAACTACTTGGAGATGTCACACCCCAAACTGGTACTTTTGTTTATTACTTGCATGTTCTGCTTATTGCAAAACTGGTATATGGCAGTACCTTTTCCAAGCAGTGGTATCTAGCAGTGAAGTTAAATCAGTTAGCAATAGATGCATATAGTATCTAGCAGTGAAGTTAAATCAGTTAGCAATAGATGCATACAGGAATTTTTCGATTAAATGTACTTGCATAAGTTTGTTTACTGAGAACTACGTTTGTCAACATGAAGGGTATAAACCAAAACCACAATATTGACTGGTGAATTTTATTGGGGTTTTTAAATCGAACAGATGCATCACTTGTCATTGTTCCATTAAAAGGGATTAATATGGCTTAAATGGTCTGTGTGCAAGGAATTCATCAATTCAGAAATGAAGGTGGCCTAATTAATGATATACATACATATATATATATATATATATATTATGTATCATGTACTGTGTAGATGCAAAATTAATTTCAAGAAATAGAAACATAACTCAATAGTTTGTTCTTAATTAAGTATTCTGTTTGATTAATGAGTATATTAACGTTGCAAATATATGTGATGGCAAAAGAAGTATTCCCTCAAAGGGAAGAAATTTTAGATCATGTTTGGTCTGATACTTAGAAGCCTAATTAAGGAGACAAGTTCATAGGGCTAAGGGAAAATAAGTAGCCAACAAGTGCATCTCCTTAGAAGGACTAGTGAGGCTTAAGGGCCTACAAAGATGGATGAGAGAAATTTATCTACATAAGTTTTCTATTTCTTTTAAGTATGATGAATGAATTATTGATAGCAAAGAAAAGCAACCACAATGTAACGGAATTGTGGGGGTGGCTTAGCTATTTTTGAGAAATGGAATAAACTTAAAAATAATGTAAAAGTAATTTGCTTTTAGAAAGAGATAACGATTATCTCTTATAATTGAAGTTTTAAGGTATTGAAAGGTTAGAGATCTTCTAGCAAATACCTTAAATGTGGGGGAATTTACTCAAGTGTTAGTAAATTACTTATCAAGTCCGAACACATGTTTGTAGGAATTACGTTGGAACAACTACTCTCCAATGAAATATATTTTCATAAATGGAAGTGCACACCATAAGAGATAGTCATCAACCTAGTGGATCCAATTAATTAAAGATTTGACTAGAAAGTAAGTTGTATCATCGAGGGGAATGGGTTAAAAACCTAAGTCTTAAGAATCGTCATAATGGCAACCCAACCTAGCTGACTGGAGATCCCAAGATCTAGGTTCAAAGGGACAACCGAATTGTGGATGATTCAATGGGAGCACTGCGGAGATAATCTCCTGCACATGTCCTATGATGAAACAGTGTTATCTGCAGCGTATTTAGGATAAGCTTTGCTTTTAATGATTCATATACTTGGAAATAACAAGTGGGGTATTGTAGGATACTCTTAATGGGAAGTCACCTATCTTGAGTGAGGAATAGGGCCGTTCCTATGAGAATTTTTTTAAGGGCTTAGTTGTCTAAAAGCACTCATGAGAAACCAAGAATTGTTAGGGTCAAAATGAACACAACTGAGCAACCACGGGGTGTCTGGAAGGGTATTGTGTAATTACTATTGTCTTTGGTTTACACAAACGGCTAAGTAGTTCAAGACATCGCGTTCACTAATTAACCAAATAAATCCAATAGTAATTCACTATGGAAGGTTCAAAGCAAAAAGCCACCTATCCCGATGCGGTTATTTTCCTACTAAATTCTCTCTCTAGTGTTTGCATTGTCATTTGCATAGTGTTGAGTCAATTTCCATTCATGTAGGAGATTGTTGGAAAATTTAATAATTATATAATTATATTAAATTTATTAATTGAATGGAAATTAGAAGTAGAGCCTTTTGGTAGAAAGATATGTCTACTTAAATGAAGTGTTGCAACTTTTGACTCTTCATGAATAGTCACATGCTTTCCAAAGAAATATCTAACATTCTTTAAATAGGAAGCCCCCTATAATCATTTAACTACTTTTCATCATACATACATATAATGCATTAAATATTAGAGAGTCTCATTGAGTCCATATGAGAGAATTTTCAACACAATCTTGGTTTATAGAGCCTTGTGATTTGGAGTGCTACTATTACAAGGACGTGGTCATTGTATCTTGGGAGACATGCACCAATCAATCATGAGCACCGTAGTGGGGTGTAAACTTGTCTTAAGGGCAAAGTGTCCAACACTTGCCTCGACCGTAGTTGCTAGGTTTTTCTAATCCATTATGTCATGTTCATTTAACATTGGTTACTCATGTGCATGCATTACTGTGATATATAATTGCATGAATTATTTCTTGATTTTATATGTGATTTAATATAGCAAGTAGACCCTAATTTTTCCAACACACTCTAAGTTCAATTGTGTGAAAAATATACACCGTGGACTAACAGGGTTTACTGGCTTGAATTAGTTATCCTTCTATACTTCTTAACTGCTACTTGCACACTGTTTATCTAGGAGAGAGGCACATTGATATTCCCAAGTGATCACGAAATCACATCTTACATGGACAATATAACTTACGAGTAGCACTAGTGTTAGAAATTATACTTGCTTTACGGCTAGGGTTTACAAGTTTTATGAAAACAACGGTTTTACAAGACTTTGTTTTTGTAACGACCCAAAAATTTTTATTTGGAAGCTGATATCTAGTGATAGGCCAAATTTAAAATCATGGTTAATCTCTACGCTATTAACCACAATAAATCTCTTTCCTTAAAGAAATCAAGTACAATATTAAATTTGAGTTGTTTTATGGCTACATCTAACCGTCTCGTTAGATTGCCTACGTATCCTACAAAGGGATTAGGCCATTCGTAGTTCACATTATGCTTCTAGATCAACATTCTAAAGTTTCATTACGATCCAACGGTCGGATCTCCACCAATCACGAAATCAAGTGACAGTCGACGTTTTATTTTACGAACTTACAAATCCAATTGGAGAATATCCGAATGTCAGATTCCTGATCCGTAAGTTCCCAAGGTCCTCAAATATTATGTATTATAATGTCTCAAAGTTTGGTGACGATTCAACGGTCGGATCATCGATTCCTAAATTAACCAAGTAACGTATCGTAATGAATTTAGGTTCAAATGATTGATCCATACAAATACCAAATATGAATTCAAGACATCTAATTTAGCTTAAATTGGCATCGACGGCCCTCAGCCCACGCGCTGCCACGAGTGGCGGTCGACCGCCCCTCTTCGCCGGAAAATTCAACCATTTCTAAAAATTTTGAAAATTTACAGAAATGAAGATCTCAATGAATAGAGCAATTGTTGTACCTGTGGCCAAGTCCAATTTGGCTGGAAAAAGCTCCAATTTGGTCTGCCACCTCCGGTGCTCTACCGCCCTAACCAAGGCCTTGGACATGTTCCTGGGTTCACAAGGAGTCGACCCATTGTGGTGGCCAATGGTGTGGCTTCAAAATCGAGTAGATTGCCGCTATGGGTGTCTTCGGACTCGCCGGAGAAGACGACGAGAGTTTATCTTGAAACCTCGACCACATCCGTCCAACTTGGGTGGGAATGGAAGCTAAGACGACAAGGAGTTAATTGGTGGTGATGGCGTCACCCAACTCACTGGGAAAACCGACGGAAAGTCGCCGAGGAAAGTGGCAGAATGGGTCGGGTTTGGTGGGTTGCACGGTCAACCCGTTTCCTTTTTTTTTTTTTTTTTTTTTTTTTTCTTTTGTCCTCCCATGCCCTCATTTCCCTCTTCCCAAGACTCTCTCCAACCCTAGGCTAAATGCCAAATTTCCCTCTATCTCCCCCCCTCCCCAAAACCCAGCCCAAGCCAAATCTTTGGGCTAAAAGCCAAATGCCAAATGAGGGCCAAATTCCCCCCAAGAAATAGCCCAGAAACGAGTGGACTCTCCCTTTCCCAGTTCAGTCTCGGCCTGGTCACTCGCGCCACTTGCCCCACTGTCAGGGCCGCTGTCGAAAGCAATTATGAGCCCAACAACTCTTTTGTTCATCGGACGGTTGGCATTATTGGACCGTTGGTTGATCCAACAGTCCAGATTCAAAAAAAATTTTAAATGTTATTTTAAAATACATTGAATCCAACAGCTAAGATCAAATATAATTAAATACAACGGTAAAAAAAAAAAAAAATCTAACGGCCCAAATTTAAATCCAATGGCTAAAATAATTAAAAAAAATTGAAGGCTTGCTTTGTGGAAAGATTTAGTGATTTTTCAATATTTATCGAAATTTAAATATTTTTAGATTAAAATGCTCATAAAATTAATTTACGATAGTCTAAATAATTAATTTTTTTTTAAGTTAATTTAAGAAAAAAGATAGCCTAAGTTCATTATTTAATAATCCCGGGCTAAAATTTTAGGCTAGAATGGTTAGAGCAGAAAAGCCATTTCTAGGCTAAAAGCTAAATTTTACAGGGTAAAAAATTTGGCTTTTAGCCCAAAGGTTGAAGATGGTCTAATTGGGCCAAAATCCCCATCCCCCCACTCTCCTTTCTTCCTTTCTCTTCTTTTCTTTTAATCTCAACCGTCCACGTGTCATCACAGATAATGGCTCAAAAATCTGGAGCCTCCAAGATGAAGCAAAAATTACAGATATAACCCTAACTTTAAACGTTCATAACTCTTTCGTTATAACTCCGCTTTACGAATGGTTTGCGCCTACGCATTCATATGATCAAACTCTATCTAAATATGTCAAGAAACATGAAAAAAATATATGAGGATAAAATACGTCCTAAAAAATATTACGTTTAGTCATTTCACTTCCCGAAAAAAAATTTCCACATAATCATATATTTTAATTTTTCTAGGGTATTACAGTTTTCTGCCCACTTACCTTTATTTTTCGCCCTCTAGGACTTAGTGACTGTACTCTTGTGGCGATGATGATTTCTGACAAACGCTGACATCCACTACTATTAATGTAGGAGGTTTCTCCTTTTGGTACAAAAATTCCTTACTTTACTACATAACTATTTATGCTCTGACATCACATGTGTAATAAGGGTTCATCCCGCTGTTGCGTACTCACAATATTAGTTTAGATTAATTATAGACTTTTAGGTTTTAATTTATTTATACTTTTCCATATGAACTTCACTTTATGGCTTTGTCACCTTCCAGGTGTCAGCCAACACAACTCGATTTGGGTGTCCTGGTGAACATTCCAGATTGGGGTATTATTCTTATGTTTCATTTAGTTGACACATTAGTATTGTCCTGTAATTTAATTTCAACTTCGCAATGTGAAAATAATAGAAATGAAGTCCACACTCTTTGGTTTAATTTTTGTGTGATGATGATGTATTTTAACAAATATTGCCATTGTTTGGTTGAAAATTTGAATTTTTTTGCAAATAAGGTGTTACAGGATTAATGCAGAGCCTGACTGAAACTCGAGTCGAATGAACCCTGATGAACTCAAACCTAACTAAAGGCTGAATTGTAAAGGTCATGTTAGGGTTTGAATTGAGCATCCAATCTACCCGAGTTGCACCCTAGCAAGGGAGAACGAGTTTTTATTCTGATTCAATAATGTTATACCATATAAAAAAACTTACTCACAATATAAAATTACTGAACCAAGACACTACGATAACGATGTACTAATTTCATGCAAGTAGATGCTTCTAACAAGGGATAAAATCTTAATTTTCCTCCCTTATAATACCACATTTGTAAAAATTTCTGACTTGGCTAAGACCATGCAGCGAATATACAAAAACTGCAATGAGGGTCGTTTCCGAATTCTCCAATTATATCCGTTCATCGTATATCATGTAGTCAGTTTTCGTCAAGTACTGTTTATATTTAATTTTAAATAAAAAATTTTACAATGATGATGAATGAATGTAATTTAAAGATTGCTCGAGATTCTCACAAAAAGGATTCAAAGATCATCCTTATTCCAAAAACTGCACCTCCCACTCCTGGGGGCTGACAGTCTGACGACGCAAATCACGAAACGGTAACTTAAATACTATTTAATTCCTGTAATCTTGGCAGATCGTCAATTGGTGACTTCGAGAAGCAAATCAGATACCCTCAATAAATTCCGTCGAAGCAAAAGCCAACCGCAATCACTTGTGCCTCCATGTTTTAAGCTTCCTTATCCGCCAATCGCACACCACCTACCACCATTACCATTACCATAAACAAATATTAAATATCTTATTAATTTTTTATATAAAAAAATAATAATAATAAGAAGAAAGAATTTTCAGAGACCACAATCCAGAAGAGAAGATGATGGAATTGGTCGTCGTCTTCATCGTGGCTTTGATATCCATCCCAACTTCACTTTCCGTACCCTTCATAGTCCTCCATGGTAATTTCCTGCTCTCTCTGTTTCGTACTTGTCAATTTTCCTTTCAAAGAAATTATTCATATTTTGTTTGATAAATCTGTTTCTGTATCTGTGTTTTGCTTAATTTTTTCTGGGTTTTTGATATATTGTTATTTTCTGGACAAAAGTTGATTAATTTATGGTATTGATGCTAAATATGGTGGTTTGCTGTAATTTGCTGCATCAGAGAAAGATTTTTAGAACTAATAGGAACTTGATGATGACCATTTTCCTGAAGATGTTCAATTAGATACTAATATCCAAATGCCAGCATGTGCAATGCATGGAGACATGGCCTTAATCTAAATCTGGAAGAAATTTTCTCAAAGTTCTATTTTTTGCATTTTCTGTGTGGTTGAAAAAAAAAATACATATAAAATAACTGTCTTTAATTAATTAAACCGTTACATGAAGATTGTAGATCAAAGAATTAAACCACAATTTTCGGTTCACCCGCCCGAGGAACATAATTCAGCAGCGAGATATTTAAACTTTTTCTCTCTGTAGCATGAATCAAATAGGTTCTTTTTGCGGTTAATCACCAAGAAAAACTGCTGAGAAAAATACAAAACAAAATAACAATGCAGCCAAAAAAGATAATAAAAACTGCTGCTGGGTAGTATCTGTTGCTTGCCTGCGCATGCCTCATCAAACGGCAGCAGACTAATTCGAATTATAGGCAAAATGAACCCAATGTGCTTTTTTGAAGCATTTACTCTGTTTTTACTAAACATTTTTTCAAACCTTCCTATTAGCTAATTGCATTCAATAAACCCTGCATAATCTAATGTATTAATTCAGTCTTGGAATAGTGCAAGTTTTCTGTGTTGTATGCTTGAAAAAAAGTTTGACATTTCTATCGATACCTAGTTTCCCTTGAATTTGGTCAATCTGATACCAGTTAAGTGTTTTTAGTTGGATTTTGAACATCATCCATGTAGTTCTTCTTTTAGTTTCCGTTTATATATTTGACTGATCTTTCTTTCCTGGAGTTTGTTAACTTTGATCAGTGAAACGAAGATTCATTTCTTCTCTCACTATTCTTTATTATTGCATTCTTATGCTCTTTCTGCATTCTAATGCTTCATCATGACAGGCATTGGAGACCAGTGCTCTAACAAAGGAGTTAAACAGTTTACCGAGCAACTGAGCAACTTTTCTGGTATTGAAGGATATTGCATGTATGGTCCATTATTTTCTTCTCAAGCCTGTCTACTTATTCCCATACCTATATGTTATCCTTTGAGAGCTAATTCCGTATACTTCATTCATCACATTGCTTTTAACAACTTTATATCAAATTCTGATTCTAAGATTTATTTTAACATATGGTGTGGCCTTCTTGAGTTTATAGAACAATATGATAAGATACAACCCGATTGTTTAAAAGACTCTTGGTGATGTGTAACTGAGAAGTCCGCCCTTTGGTTTCTTACACTTGTTTTCTTTTTTTTTTTCAATTTTCGGGGAGCAATGTAGTATGTAGTGTACTTTTCCCATGTGTAATAATATTGCTAGGATTTACCTTCCTGCAGAGAAATTGGTGATGGAACGTGGGATTCCTGGTTTTTGCCTCTTGAGGAACAGGTAAAATCTAAAAAAGCAAGGCTTGTCATTTTATTTATAATTCTATGAATTCCACTTGTAATCTGACTTTTTTTCTACGTGTTTGCAGACCAGAATCGTTTGTGATAAGGTGGTGAAGTTTTCCTTGTTACTGTATATTGTTGTTCTGGCTTTTGAAGTTTCTGTGACTTTTGACTTTGTTCCCTACTACAACCACAGGTTAAAGAAAAGGAAGAACTGAGACAAGGTTACAACATTGTTGGTCTCTCCCAGGTATTATTATGATTGGATCTTTCTGTTTTCACGTGTATTTAGTAAATTAGATTTTTGATCAGCGCAGCTTAACTCCACACATTATGTCACCATGATCGGAATTACTTCTTGACATCCTTCCTCACCATTTCACTTAGTAAGTACATGTCATCACATGTTTTCTTGCCTCATTCACCTAACCGGTCCTTTTTTATGTATTTTGAATTTGAATCAAAACACTCCTTACAGGTGATATCATTCTCCATCTTCACCCTAATGATTCTTGGCATCTATGACTCTGTATTTTAGGACATTTGTCATTGTTCTGGCCATCAGTGTAGCTGTCATTATGTTTCAATGTTGTCCTTATTAGATGCCATTTTATTCCCAAGTTTAGCTACTGACTCATGGCTTTGTTGATATATGTGGGATGATCTGCCGTTACATCATCTTTTCTTCCTTTTTCCTTTTGTTGTTCTGATGGTGGTAGTTTTCATTGTGGATTGCAAGTTTATTTATATTATGTAGCCTTCGTTGTCATTTCATCTGCGACAAGTTTTTCATCGTGTTACATTGTTTTTCAATCCCCCAATGCTTATGAATAGATTAATGAATTGTAGCTTATAATGTTGAGTTTTGATGCTCAAGTAACTCTGGTCAATCGGTTCTTTCTCATAACTTTTTCTTTTTAATTTGACAGGGCAATTTGATAGGCCGAGGTGTGGTAGAATTTTGCGTCGATGGACCCCCTGTAAGATTCAATTCAACTAACTCTGCTAATATCATCTTTCCTCTACTGCTTTTCAACGGACTACATGTATTGTGATTAAATTTAAAATTGAATTTCAGTTATCATACATGTATGAGCTACATGTATCCAACTCTTTGAAAATGCATGAGGAATGAGGTTATAAGTTTTTCTTAGATTTTTCTTATATTATTTTGGTGACATAACAGCTGTTAGGATTATTTCTGTCTCAGAGAAATTTTTAGTCACATTTTTCTGTGATGTGGTTTATAGGCGAATGCTTTATTAGGTTTAGAGATTTTTCTTCCGTATCATTGTTTCTTTGGTTCAATGCGCATTTCTTACAGAAGTTGATGTTTCATTTCGTAACAGATGCGGATTTGACAATGCAAAATTTCTTGTTTTTGCCATTATTGATTGCAGGTCAAGAACTTCGTCTCTTTAGGAGGACCTCATGCCGGTACTGCTTCTGTGCCTCTTTGTGGTGTAAGTAACATACTATCATCATGGAATTTTAATCCCTCCCTATCCAAATGCTTTTGTCTTGCTGAGATAGCTTCTGGTGAAGAAGAGTGTACATGCGTATATTAACAATTGAATTCAGAGTGTAGAATCCCATGGTGCTTAAAATTACCATCCTAGTATGCTATATGAACTTGATGTTTCCTCTTCCCAATAGAGCGCTTCTCACCCGAAAGAACCAGATATATATATGGGAAAGTTTATGATTTTATGCAGGAGAGGATTAGCTCTTTCTGCAGTACTTTATCGTAAATGGTTGCACCAAACTGCATTTCCTACGTCATTCATTCAATTCATAAGATGAGAATATTTTGAAAGCATTTTGTATTATAATACATCTAAGAGTGAAATCTTCCATACAAAGACCGCATTGTATTCTGGTCATTTACCTACTTTGCTGATTCCCGCAGCATATTTATATATTTATGAGATTGTTGCAGAACTTTATTGTTTATAGCATAATGTCTCAAATTATAATAGTCACAAGGTATTAACTACCGAGGAACACTTCAAACGTGGTTGGAAATACACTGTGACCTATTTGGGACATGTTAATAATGCTAAAGGGCTTTGTTTTTGTGCCTCTGCAGTCTGGTATATTCTGCATCATTGTGAATAAGCTACTTAAATCAGAGATCTACACAGACTATATTCAAGTATGCATCTAATTCTGCTGGTTCTTTCTTTTTTTCTCTATTACGGTGTCCACTTTCGCTCTCCTACGTATATTTCCAATGAGGCCTGACCATCTTGATTGTGATTCTGAAAATGTAGGAACACTTGGCTCCCAGCGGTTATCTTAAATTACCAAATGTGAGTGGCTACTAATGAAACATTCGATACATCTAATGAGGTGTTGTTTACCGCATTGTTCACCTACGGTTTTTACTCAGTTTTATGATAGCTGTAAGCAAATGCATCCTGATCAACAATTTGTTTCCAGGCAATGTCTGAATATTTAGGGAAATGCAAGTTTCTTCCGAAGCTCAATAACGAACTCCCTGATGAGAGAAACTCCACTTACAAGGAAAGGTTTAGTAGCTTACAGAACCTGGTGCTTATCATGGTAAGTTGGAAAATATGTATATCTTTGTGGTAACATTTCTTTAGGTTCCTCAGAATATTAATTAGTCAATTAACCATATGCATTCTGTCCATGCTAATTTTGTATTTCTGCAGTTTGAGCATGACACTGTTTTGATACCGAAGGAGACCTCGTGGTTTGGATATTACCAAGATGATGGCTTCAAATCGATTTTAAGTCCACAGCAGGTAACACCAATTAGTGTTAAAGATTTGATGCATTAGAAGATTTGCATTTATGATTTAAAAGCCTTCACTTTTATGCAGACCGATCTGTATACTGAGGACTGGATCGGTTTGAGAACCTTGGACGAAGCTGGGAGGGTCAAGTACATTAGCGTTGCAGGAGGTCATCTCGGAATCTCCACCAGCGACATGAAGAAGCACGTAGTGCCCTACTTGCAAGATTCAGCATCAACGACGGATGGAAACAAGGAAGCTAGTCACACCGGGAGGGCAAGTGGAGATTTTGATGAGAGAGCAACAACTGAAGTTGTACTGGAAGGATCGTCGTCGTACAGGTGGCCCTTACCGGTCAAGAATTTCTTCAGTGAACTTCTTGGCCTCACAGAGGACAAGTCACTGCACCATCAGCCTTGATTAAGATTAATCACTAGGTGAACTCAAAACTATTAAATCAAAAATTAAACTCTGGTTTGTGGGTGGGGATGATTTATCTGTACAATTATTGCAATTTATTCCACGCCTATGTGACTGAAGCCCTGCCAATATATGGATATATATTCTGTACAAAATTTATTCAAGGGCATATAACTTGGTCCACAAAATGGCGTTCAGCATAAAAAATATCACTCTATATCCCGCATGCTAGTCAAAAATCCCTACCTAGGCATTAGGCGATTGGTTACTGCCCTAATTAGTCTCTAAACGTTTGAATTAAGAAAGTGCGCCTAGCCCGCCTAAATCAGCTTAGGCCATCTCCAACTGATCCGGCCAAGAGGGCCATAGGGCTAAAAATAGCCTAAAATGATATGAAAACCATCTCCAATGGAGAACTAAGCCAAAGGGTTTATGGGCCTCACCGGGCCAAAAATACCAAATCAGACCAACAGGCTGGCCCAAATGAGCTAGCCAGCCAGCCCCAGGGCGGCCCAAAATTCAAATGCCAACGGCTATTGGTGGCTAGCTGGCGTCATGCTGATGCGGCGCCAGTAGCCATTGGATTTGAATTTTTTTCAGGACAAAATAAAAAAATTCTAATTTTAATATTTAAGTTGTAGTTTTTTAAGTCGTAGATTTTAATATTTAAGTTGTAGTTTCTAAATTTAAGTTGTTGTAGTCTTTAAATTTAATTAATAAATTATGTTTGGCCTATGACCTTTTGGCCCCCTCGATTAGAGATGGTTTTTTTTGTCACATGGCTATGTTTGGCCTATGGCCATTTGGCCCTCGCGGTTGGAGATGGTATGAAATATAGTTTGGCACTGTTCATTAAAATATAATTTCTTGGAGGGTTATAGGGCTAAAGAGAGCCCTATGGCCCTTCTTCGGTTGGAGATGGCCTTAGGTTGCGACTCTCACTTAACAGAAAATAACTTTCATTTTGCATTCTATTTTTTTAATAAAATGTAAGAGACTTGTTGAATACTTAGATAAACACTCATTATATACTTGTTCCTCATGTTTTCATTATGTTTTAATACTTTATAATCTATATGTTATTTTATTTTACAATTTATATATACAATTATGTGTCTTTTAATTATAAATAGATACTTATTTATCATTATATAATAAAAAGGTTGTTTTATTCACACCCCCAAATTTTGTTGACTACACCTCACATACTTAATGAACCCCACTTTTACTTTTTGAACTAAAATTTATCTTAATACACCCCACATTTTTTCCAATACTACCCTCACACCCAACATACACAACAATAAGACACCTAACCCTCAAACTCTTTGTCAACATCTGGGTTTATGTCAATTGAGTGTTTAGTTTTTTGTCAATTAGGGATTATAGATTTCGTATTTGAAGAAATTGGATCAAAAGCATTGAATGCAAACCAAGTTCTGCAAAAAATAGAATAGAGCCTCTGCAATCTTAGCAAGTGAATTCAAAAGGTTGGTCAAGAGAATTTCGGAAGTGTCCATCATCAATTCATCATCAAGCCATTACATTGAAGACTATTACTTTTATTGGCTCGAGTAAGGAGAAATAATGTGAGGAATAGGACAAGTTGCCCTAAGTTGCTTCATGAGGTTTTCAATATTTGTTTTCTGTATACGTCTGACAGGTGACAGCGAACTCCACCATATCAAAAGCAAACCCATTCAATTTTCACTGAAGAGATTTTTGTCAATCGAATGAAATATTATAAACACAAACTGATATGTGATAAATGACATTGCAATGAATTGTATCGTTGAGTTCAACAGCGGGTGAGAGTGGATTCGAGAGTTTGAAGAAAATAATATACACTAAAAATGATTTTGAGGTGTATTCATAATCTTAAGGGGTCTAAATAATCTTTTTGTATTAAAGTGTATAAGTAATATTTTATGAGGGATGCATTCAACAATATGTGTGCGATGCTAATAAAAAAACCCTAGTCGCCTAAGCACTAAGCTCCAACTCGCCACCCGAATTAACACCTAGCATTTTTTAGAACCATGATCCTACACATAAAATTGTTCGTCTAAACCACTGAAGTTACAAACTCCTTACGTTTGTCATTTGTTCGTACTTTTTTTTTCTTTTCTTTTTTCTAAATTAGGTTACCAAATAAATATGATGATAGGCATCACTAATAATTGAACCATACTGCTCAACTTTCTTTCGCTTCGATGCAAGATAGAAGTAGCGACTCAATTTACAACGGGGGAGGCGGCGAAAAACACAGTTTAGTGCTGCCTAATGTAAACATTTATTCCCATTTTCTGTACGAGAAAGACGCTAAAAGAAAAGAACGCTTAGCAAACAACTTATATGCATTCTCTGGGGCTTTCCTCAGTAGACTTGTATATCCACACTAATGCCGCCCAGACGATCAGCCCTCATCGAGCAGCTGCTGTCCCTGCCCATATTCTCTCCTGAGATCTTCTGGTGGGCACCGCAGCGGAGCCACATACATGAGATTCTTGCAAGAGCTGCCTGACCAGCTACTCGCACCCGATAAACCACACTCAAGTCTGCCCAAATCTCACTTCCCACAGCGCCAGACTGGAAATTCGCATCATATCCTTCAAGATCTGATTCTGTTACTACTACCATAGAGCCTTCATCAAATGCAACTAGATTGTGCGAAGAAGCAGACTGAAGCGGTTTCACCATCAGATCTGGCATGCGGCTGTAAACAAAAGCTTTCTTCACCATTAAATAGTAGTACTCCTGGACAGCCTGAAAACAAACCATCAAATAGGAGATCAGGATAAGTCAAATTCAAGGGTACAATTAGATCATGCCACAGGTCAGTGCAAATCTAGATTATAGTAGTATAGGCAAATTGTTCATGTACTGATACTGGTAAACAGAAATGTAAATACAATTTTCTCACTGCACCAACTTCCAAGCAGGACCAACCGAAAGAAAAAAGCATCAAACAGCAGGGAGAAAAATCAGCCAACAATGCCAGTGCAAGTAACATATAAGTTGTACAAGTTACCTGCCACTGAGCAGAGGCTAAAAGCACCCTTGGCCGAATCAACTTTAGATATTCATAAGCAGATTCAGGTGTCATCTGTTTGTGATGGACCTATATAAAAAAAAAAAAAAAAAAGATCAGTAATGCTGGCAATCATCAAAGTTATTTGTAATTTCAGAGCCTAGTACTAACCAGGTAACAGATAACAATGGTTGTGCTACGCCCCCGTCCAGCTTTACAGTGAACATAAGTTGTCCGTCCACTTAATGCATTCTCTTCATGACAAAAACCAAATGAGAGAAAAAAAAAGTATATATCAGATAAGTCTCCTCAGAAGAAAAAACAAAATCATATCTTAGACTACAATCAAACATTTTCACGAAAATGACAATTTCGATTCCAGGATATATATAACGACTAACACTAAACCTCCTAGTCCTTAATGAAAATTAAACAAGTACGGTGAAACAAATCAAATGTTTTTTTTTTTTAAATACCCAGGAATAAAATTTCAACAACACCACCAAGCAGCTTAAAAATACCAAAATTCTCTCTTTTAAGTTTCTAAAATTCCGTCCAATAAAAAAGAGGTAGGTAAGACGGTCCTTAATTTCTGAGCATCATAACCTATCTACACTGGAAAAATATAGGACAGACTTACAATTGCACCCTTGCATATAAGAGCAATGCTGGACAATTTGTTTCAGCTTAAAAGTTTCCTAACATGTCATCTGTATCTAGCCAAGATCAGAATATGCCATAGATACATGCCTTGTTTGCGCTAAGTCATGCAATATCAGATGCCTTCCAATATGATGAAATCAGGTTGCAAGAATGCTTACCATGAATGAAGTCTACAGCACGACATGCGTCGCTGAGTGATGGTGCAAAGCAGTAATCTCTTGTAGGAATCACCAGATGGTTAATGCCGTGAGACTGCCAGAAATTTAATAGAAACGCATAAATCTACTGGGAAATAGGGTGAAGTATAAGAAAAACATAAAAGAAGTTTTAGTCTATTACAGACATGAACCAAGTCATGTGTAGTCCACATAATTTACATATGAATACAAAATAACATTGCCGAAAGGACCAGTTAATCTGTCAGGTATTAAATATGTCACACAAAAAGAGATATCCTCACAAACAGCAACAACATTTCATCAGAGAGAAAATGCACCAACTAATCTCCAAAAGCAAATGAACTCTCACAGTACAAATCTCAAGAAGGATACTTTGGTGTAACTACTAGGAAAACCACTAACATGGTAAAGAGATGTTGGAACCAAAGTCTCGTATGGCTCATTAAGTGTGATGACTCCACCGACTCCAACCTCCCTTAAGCGAGGCACGTCAGTAGGGAATGGAACTGCACCTAACAATACAAACTGAAAAAAAAAGAAGAAATTATTAGAATTTAGACACAGAAAAAAAAAATCAACACTAGGTCTATAAACACTCGCAGGGCAAAACGCCACATGTAGAAGTGCAATCAAACATAAACAATTTTCTTCGTTTGAAGATACATAATAAACTGGGTCTACGGCTCTACGTTACATCAACTATCAGCTAAGAAAATAATTCCAAGCTAACATTACCACACACAAAGAATCACACCCCATTCATGAATTACATTAAGAGATAAATTCTCAAAGGAATAAAGTACTCGTAAGCTATCAAAATTCACAATCTAAATCAAACCCTACACCTAAACATTACACAATATACAAGCAAACCCAATCTATACACATTGTAAGATATACATGACAAATAAATAAATACAAAAATAGAACAATAAAATGATATTTGTACCTCATCAACCTTATCCCACCACCGAAACTCAGCCTGCAGCTTATTCCTAATGACATTGTAAAGCAGAGTCGGGTAAAACAGGGCACGAGCTCCTGCACCGATCAAAACCCGCTTCGCATCCAACGGTGTGATGCCCCTGCAGTCAAAATCTCTATTTCCAGGGGACAAATTCCCTTCTTCCCCACTTCCAACTCCCCCTCCTTTCAACTCCTCAATATACATAGCCTCAGATTCAAACCCGACACAATCGAACACAATTACAACACAGATTCAACAGATAACCCTAAATTTCCCCCCAATATTTACATACAAACAACCATTTACACAATTATCCCCATAAAAATAAATAAATAAAACCCTAAACTTTTTTTTCTTTTATGTACCAAAGAAATTACAGAATCATGCTAGAAAACCTAGAATTTCTGCAACAGTGAGAAGAACAAAGGATCGGGAGCAAATTCGATTTATAAAAGGAGAAACTGAAAACCATGGAAAAGCTCGCAACTATAATTTACGAAAAGGGGACCATCGGAGAGTAAAGGTTGAGACGATGAAGACGATGAGGGATGCGATCAAGGATCGATGAAATCTGGGGAGAATCAATTGGGAATTGGGAATTGGTGGGGAATACGAGGGAACCCTTAACCCTAAAAAACAAGAACTTGCTTCAGGGAGAGGATAGGCTGAGGTTCTACTCCACCTTTTCTCAACAAACTCTGAAAGCGGACGAACGGAAGAGAGAGAGAGAGAGAGAGAGAGAAAGAGAGAGGGTGTGGAAGGAGATGGAGGGAAGGGATAGAGTCACGGTGGTCATTAAGGAGGGAGTTTGAAAAACGTGAGTGGGGGACACGTGGTGGGATTTGTGGGATTCGGGACCGTTTTATTTCATCGTTTTAACGGGGCTGGCCGACAAGGAACTGGATACCTTCAAAACCAAAAAGATCTGAGTGTACTAATCAATGAATTCAAATCATTTAAATTTGATCCAATAATTATAATTATTATAATTTTTAGAATGGTTTTCTATTTATAGTTGTAAAATCAAATTTCAATGGTCCGAATTTATTGATTAGTGAGCTCAGATTCCTTGGATCCATAAGGGATCTGGTTCCGATCGACAAGTAGGATAATTGGAATTATGACGTGATTATTTTTTATGAGTAAACTAAATTAAGTTTTAAAAAAAATTAAGTTTTGTAAACTAAATTACATGAAAATTGAGAATTGAATAATTACGTAACTGTTGATTAACTTATTTATTTTCACACACCAAATGGTTTACAAATTTAGTCTACAAACTGGAATTCAAATACCTATGATGAAGTCTGTTATAATTTAAGCTTAAAATTGAAATTTTTGTTAATTTTTAGCATGTGAGATTCAGATGTATTCATACTCAACATAAAAAAGAAAGGAAAAATAAATCATTCAGTCTCCTATTCAAACACGAACCAAATTTCCTTAATTTCAACCTACGATTTCAATTTGATGATTCATATACCTATGATAAAGTTTATTAGAATTTAGGCTTAAAATTGAAAATTTCATTAATTTTTAGCACGTGAGATTTAGGTATATTCATACTCACCATGAAAAAGAAAGGAAAAAGAAAACCATTCAGTCTCCTATTCAAACACGAACCAAATTTCTTCAATTTCAATCGACGATTTCAATTTGCCCTCGTCTCATGAAAATTTGTAATTATTTTTTGCTTTGAAAGGTCATCTAACATATACTGATAGAATTTTCAATATAAGAAAAATGTAATGATTTGAGAAATTTGAACCTTCAAATGTTAAACCTTTCCAGGTTTGCACATAGAAATAAGTTTATGGTCACATTTACATGATGAGATCTTTAAACTCAAATATTCTTTATTAGGTGAGATTATATTTAAATGTTAATGTTGACCCTAAAAACTACCAAGCCTATATGGCGTGTAGACCGAGTAATTAATAAGTTAACTACGTCTTTCGGTTGTGTGCAAGGTGTGCCAACTCGTCAACCAAGTTCCGCCAGGGAGTAAAATATGTTGATGTGGTGTTGGACGCGCTGCTGACTTCTCAATCTTGCAATTGCGGTCAAGGAAGGAACACGTCTTAGCCTTCGGATTCTAGAGCCTAAGGAAAAGGCTGCTAGTTTCTTTGAAGTTCACAAATCGTTGGCGTCGAGTTCGGTCTCTGTAATTATATTTGCGAGAGTATAAGTAAGTTAAATTAGTGCCAGACTGTACGGACACAAATACTCGAAAGAGATAAATTTCTTGATTGTAAATGTGATTCGGCCGTCTGAATGCCGAACTCAAAAATGTACTTGCGAGTATCCAATCCTAAAATAAAACTCGGCTTTCAATGTGTCGAGCCTAGCAACTTGATAACACCTCACTTCGCCGAGAAGGCTAATGAGATAACCTCAAAAATCCTTGTTGACCGAGACTTGGATAAATAACCAGTTGGTCTTGACGCAATGTTGTCTATCCAAACTGAAGATGTCGCCGGTTGCCTTCACATTGCTGTTTATCCAAACTGAAGATGTGTTAGCCAGAAGAAAGGGGGACAGGAAAAAATCTCAGGGTTGTTGAGAAGCATTGCGCGGGGCAATTTGTGTATTGATTTGAAAGGGCTTTGCATGATGCACTCTCTTCTCTATTTATAGTAGCGAACCCCCTTATGGTCGAACTAGAAATTTACTTGGATTAGAACTTCTCAACCCAATCTGATAAGGTTTCGGCCAATCCTAACCCCTATAGGACTTTGAACCAAGCTCCTTAACGAACCAGATTCATCCCCTAATTCTAAGTATCCTTAGCTTTAAGACTCCTTGTTGCACTAGGGTTCGACTACCTCATCCTTATCTAAACCAATCCTCTTCATAATAGGATTCGGCCAACCTTGACTAGACAGCCCATGACAAGATTTTAGATGAATGTTATTGGCCCAAACAGTTGCCTAACTAAAATTACATAAAAGAATGGAATAAGATCTTATTTAGATCTTCTTTGTGAAGATCCTACAGATCAATTCATCATATCCATTTATCAATCATCTTGTGGTCATAATTTTTTTATTTAAAATTGAATACAAATAGTACTTAATAAAAGCTGACAACACGATATATGATCAATGACTAAGATGAATTGATCTTTAAGATTCTCACAAGGAGGATGATCCTCATCCTCAAGGAATGTAAGATATCTCACCTTCAGCGTTGAAGCTCGAAAGTTGCATGAAAACTTTTAGTTCTTAGATGCAAACAGAAATTTAATTTAAATGATAATTTAAGTTGCTTAACTAGGGGAAAAAGAAACAAAAAGATTTGGATAATTGATAGGAAAAAACCAAAAGAAGAATTGACAGCTCAAACAATATATATATATGGGTTCTATTTATATACAAAAATATTATATCCATTGCATCGCATGTACTTTGGTCTTGTCATAATGTTTTTAAACAAACGCTTGTACCATTCAAAACAAAGAAAATTACTAAAAAAAAATTTTGGGAAAAAAAAAAAAAAAAAAAGGCTAGTCAACAATGGCAACGGTTATGAGGTGCAACAATGGTACTAGGCTACTAGCATCATTGACTCGTGAAGCCTGACGGCGAAAAAGACTTACATAAAACGAGTATACAAAAATAAAATTATTTTAAATTAGTTAGCGATATGATTAAAACTTGACGACATGTAATCAGTTTAGAATGCCACAATAGGTGTAAGTATATCCTTATCCAATTAGAAAGGCGTTGCACTTGTGATAAAAATTGCAATTGGAACAGTATTTTAAAAACAGAAAAAAGGCAATTTAAATCGAATTATTTTTCATTTTATGGTAGTTTGAACAAGAAAAAAACAATTTCGTAGTTTTTTTTTTTTGTCAAAGAGATAGATTTAGTTAGATTAGATGTCAAATTTGCAACTGACGGAATTTGAACTTATACCGTCATGCAATGGCTCAACACTTTTCCACTATTGGTAAAAAGCCACTTGCAACAATTTTGTAGTTTGGTCATAATATTTAAACCCTAAGAATAGCGATTCGTACCAAATCCGTCGAAAACTAAAACTAAAATCTAATCTTATAACTACTAAAATCCAGAATGATTAGTCTCATGCATTTAATGACTTTCATTCCATACATTTTCTTTCTTTCTTTTTTTGAGAAAGATTCACTACACTTTCTACCTTTCAATTTCACCAAAAAAATAAATAAAAATGCAACGCATTTATATGTTTAGTCATTACCGGTACACCGACTACCTATTCCTCGTGAGGTAAAGAGAACCCATAAGAGCAACTCCAGCGTTGGAGCCCTCCTCCCAGGTAATGCACTATTCAATCCACCTAATGAACAGTAATTGCCCTTAATGAACAGTAAATAGCCCTGACAATAGCATTTGCATCTCCACCGTTACACTTCAATAGCCCTGGCAATAGGTAATAAAATATTAGTATTTTTTTTATTTATAAAATAATACAAAATAATTTTATTTGTAATATCGGATAAGATTTTTAATCGTTCTCGTTGCGTCACGTGTCATTATCCGAAGTATTATTAAATAATACAAAATAATTTTATTTGTAATTTCGGATAAGATTTTTAATCGTTGTCGTTACGCTACTTGTCATAAAATCCGAAAAGACAATTATTGGGGATGGATTTCCGATAAATATTTTAATCGTCCTATGAGTAACTTCAACCCAGCTAGTACACAACGCAACATCTTCAATAAGCGACCAATTCGTACCTGCACCAGTGGTCATTTTGTTGAAAAAAAATGGATTCAAACTTTGAGACAAAGAAAGGAATGTGATTGAAAGTAGTTGAGAAAATATGAAATTGTTGTGTAAGGTAGATGATAATGAGAAGGTATTTATAGAAAGGTAAAAACAATTTTTTTTACAATTTTTTTCAGATTTTTTTTTTTGAATTTTTTTGAATTTTTTTAAAATTTTTATTCAATTAATTAATCTCTGCCGTTGGATATAAAAAAATTTGAATTCCAACACTCCAGATTGTGCCACGTGTCACAACGGTAACTTTTCTTAATTTTAAAACTATTTTTTCTTTTATAAAGCATATTAATATCCACCGTTGATCTCAGATCGAACGGTGGATATTAAATAAGACTTTTTTATTTTTTTTGACCGTTGAGATCGAACGGTCCAAATTAAATAACCGTTGAGATCTAACGGACCGTGGGAAGCCACGTGGCTTCCCAACGGTAACTGACAAAGGTTTTTTTTCTTCTGATTTTGTGTCAGCGACGCGCCCCCACGCGCGAGTGGGGTGCACGCGCCTGACGTCAGCGCTGACGTCACATGGCCTCAGGCTCTCGGGATGGCAATCCCCCACGGGCCCGGAGCTCGGGCCTCCACCTTCGGTCGGGCTAGCCCACGCTGGAGCTGATCCACTGGCCCTCGGGCCCTTGTTCTGTCCACTGTCCCCCGAGCTAAAAGCCACACTGGGCTTGCTCTAAGGAAAGAAAGATCGAATCATGAGAAAATGGTAAATTTTTATGCAAATTTTAGATCTACTAAAAGCAGAAATAATGTTAAAAACAATCGCTCGTATGAACGGGTTACACAACTACCCTAATCCTAGTGTAAACGGTAAAGATAAGGATTTGGATCCTCTCCTGAGCCCAAAGAGAGAATCCTCCTGACCAAGACACGTGAGCTGTTGGATGAAAATTCAACAGCTATAATTATTATAACTTTAAAGGAACCTCCCTATTTGTAGCCGTTGGATAAAAATCCAACGGTCCACGTGTCTTAGTCAGGAGGATCATCTCCTTGGGCTCAGGAGAGGATCCAAATCCTAAAGATAACTCCTAGCGAAAGAAAAGGGAACAAGATTAGGTTATGTGTTGATTGCTTACTACCTTTAATGATATGAACAATCACTTACTTCCTTAAGCTTACATGGGCCTCTCAACACGCAATGCATTGTCAGTGGCTTAAGCTTGATGGGTCACTCTCGAGTCTCAAACCATTGATGTATTGTCGACTCTTTGTATGACTCATTCGTCCACATCATCATTTACCATGTGCCTGAAGGAAAAAAAATTACTTTTTACTAAGTAATTTTTTTAGGTCATTATTATGATATAAAAGTAGTTAAAAATTTAAGGAATTTTGAAATGGTATAACTACTGCAACTTCAAACTTAGGACAATTTAGGATACTCATTTCCAAATGTTGCTAGAAACGCTTTCCCCTTTTTTTTTTTTTTTTTTTTGTCCTTCCTTCGTGAATAAAGCAATATAAAACAGAAGGCAGACCCAAAAGGAGAGCTACAACCCAAGCAACAAAGGGAGGCCTAGACGGAATTAGGCTCGTAGGCAACAAAAGAAAATATAAACAGCAAAACCCTACTTCCCAGTAGCTAAAAATCAGTCGCCATCGCCACTACCAATGTTAAGGAAGACATCACGAAACTTTAAAATGCACCTGAACCAAAACCTAGATCTAAGAGTATTGCACATAATCAATCCACCAAGAACCAAAGTCTCCACAGCCACACCTGCAAGAGAAGTCACAAAATGTAATAGGAGGAGGGGGAGGGTGAAGCGGGTGTGTAAAACACCCTTGTTCCGACGTGAATCGTTCCACACTTTACCCAATCGGAACGAATTCGCTGTTTAATGCTTTTAATTTCGTATAAATAAATAAATAAATCTACCACCAGTATTCACCTAGGACATTATAGATGCACCTTTATAAGAAACAAGTTAAAAGTAAGTCTCTTTTTAGTCAACATCAGAAGCCAACCATTTTTTCACATAATCAAATAAATTACTTTTAACCATGTTCGTTAGGAAAAAAAACTAAAAAAGGATTTTTTTTTTCCTAAGAACTTTCATTATTATTATTATTAGAAAAAATTACACTTATGGTATACTTTCAATATTTAATTATATATTGAGACAAAGCTTTTTTAAACATTTCAAGAAAGGACATTTTTTAAATCCACGTAAGATGACATCATGTCCGGTTTTTCCATTGGAAACGAAGTTACGTATTCTGTTAAATAGCAATCAGCGGTGATTCGAATCATTCAAATTATATTTTCGTTTCCCTGCTGTTTTTCTTTCTCTCTGAAGTTTGTCTTTTCCAATTTATATTTCGTCATCTCCCTCAATTATATATCGCCATAATTTTTATTCAAATCATTCAAGTTTTCTTCGAAGATAAGTGTTTCTCTCAAGTTTATCTTTCTGAATTTCATGTGTTCCAATTTAGATTTTTGAAGTGTTGTGTGTTTTTGAATTTATTTTGGTTTAGATTTTGAAAGAGTCTCTGATTTTTCAGTTTTTTGTTGGTCTCATTGAGTTTTTTTGGATTGTTCTTGTTTTTTGCAGTCACGGTTTTTTAGTTTTGAAGATTTTGATTCGGTTTGACCTTATTTGATCGAGTGTTTGGCGAAGATGATTTTTTCGTTGTGCTGCTTTTGTTTTTCATTGAAGTTCCATTTATTTTTTGCAGCATAGTTATCATATATATTTGTTAGAATTCGAATGTATTATGAGTTACTTTAGTATTTAGCGAATGTTATTAATATTTATGTAGCATCAGTTCATAGAATTGTGCAGAATCAGTTGGCATAAGTAGATGCAGCATCACTTAGCAAATAAGGTAGATGTAGAATTGGTTGTTAACGCATAATGTAGATGCATAATTGTGTAGAACCAATTTATAAACAAAAAGTAGAACCAAAATTAATTTACAAAGTGCAACATCAGTTCAAAGTGCAAAATCAGTACAAAGTGCAACATCAGTTCAAAGTGCAACATCAAAGCTAGATGGTTAATATTTTTACTCACAAAATTTAGACGCATATTCATTTTCTTTTTCATATGTTTAAGAATCAATTTACAAACAGAAAGTATAACCAGAATTAATTTACAAAGTGTAGCATCAGTTCAAAGTGCAGCATCGAAGCTAGACAGTTAATGTTTTTACTCACAAAATTTAGACGCATATTCATTTTCTTTTTCAGATGTTTAAGAATCAGTATACATATAAACTAAAAAAGTGAAACTGAAACATCTAAAACACTGAAATTGTTTTTTCACGAACTGAAATACTGAATTTTTTGTAAAATCAAGTGCAAAAAACACTTGATAATGCATGCGTTTTTTACAGTTTTCTTTTGCAAAAAACAAGTACAAAAACACTTGATAATGCATCCAAAACTTTGATAATGCATTCGTTTTTTACAGAATTGAAATATAATCATGCAAAATGACAATTTCGAGTAGTAGAAAAACCTTTGAAACACTGATCTTTTTGGAAATCCAACTAAACTTTGTGAATCACTTTACTGAAAATCCAACTTGAGAGTGTCGAAAACTATGAAGATTTTAGGGTTTTTTTTTTTTTTTTTTTTTTTTTCTGGGGAAGTATCTTTTGCGTGATAGGATTTTGAAATGATAGGTTTGTGGAAGAGGAACACGGGTATTGAATAAGGGAAAAATGAAAGGAACTGGTTAGTTTTTATGATTTTTGTCGTGTAGTGGTTAACGTGGCCGTTTATTAACGGTTATAGTCGAGTGGCATGGACCGTAATTTAGTCGGTCCGTTTCTTTTTGGGTTGGGCTTGGTTTTCTGTTATTGGGTTTTTTGTCCCTCCTTGTAATGTTTTAAAAGGTGTGGAGTTGTTTGAAATATGATATATATTTATGTCTCTATAAGTAAGGCTACCATTTTACTACGAGCATTAGTGTTTTCCAAAAACGCATATCCAAACGAGTGAGGATCCTTGCCGAATCCTCTTTGTGAATATCTCGAAGATCCTCCAATTACATCCATTCATCGTACATTGTGCAATCAATTTTCGTCAGGTACTATTTATATTCAATTTTAAATAAAAGAATTTACAATCATTTCTAACCGCACGATGTACGATGAACGGATGTGATTTAAGAATCCCGGGATCTCACAAAGAGGATCCGGCGAGCATCCTCACTATTTCCAAACAACCTCACCTGTCATGTCAACTGCCAGATTTGTAAATGTTTAGGTGATTAATAATTTAATTATTGACTTAAAGCTCTAATGCAAACACTCAAGTATGATTAGCCGCAGGCTACATCATTTGAAGAAAAAACATATTAAATACCAATTATTGGAAACAATGATCCCGGATTCCCAATGGCCATAGACAACTTCCAATAATAATCTTAAGGCAATTACAATTCCCCTGTGAACCCAGAAAGCTAATCAGTTAAGCTTTCTGGTTGACTAAAGGCACTTGATATTGTATAGGATGAACATCAAGTACAACTGTTGGTGCTTTGCTATCAAATTGATGTAGAACTCGATCCTCGTCGTCCTATCACGAACTTGACTTATCTCTGTTGTCGCCCTCACTTGTCAACCATTTTCGTTTCTTTTAAGGTTTCCAACTTATCCTGTCCTCAGTATAAAGGTTGATCTGCCAAGAAACAAGTGCAAGAACCATGAGCCGCTTTACGCTAACCATAAAAACAATCAATGATGACTAGATAACATGGTTACATGCTATGTTTGTGTGCTCCCTGAGGATTATTTAAGGGAGGGATGAGAAGGAGTAGCTGAATTCTAACTTGCTCAACCTTAAATAAGGGAACACTGATTTAGGAAACATTCGAGTCTAAACAATACCATATAATTGTTTCCTTTTAACCACAAGGAGAGAGATAAATGTGTACATGAAGTGAGCGTTAGAAACGCCAATAAGGCATTCAACACCAAGAGGTGCAAAAAATTCTTGACCTTGCTTTCAATTGTTGAAAGGAAGAGAATTTTCCTAACCTGAATTCCACATATTCAAGAATGCATGTAACCGAGAAGAGACATACAATCAAAGACCTCCAAAAATTATACTTCCCTAAGTTCCCTTATCTATGCTAGCAAAAAACTTATGTTCTTACATGCACGGCATAAGGAAAAGTAGAAACATTTATAATCCCATCTGAACATCACCAGTAATAATCCTCTACCTGCCAGCCTTACTACAGACATGCAAACCGAAAGCTATTAAAAGAGAAGAAGAAAAAAGAAAAGGAGCAGTGCAGTTTGCTTATTGACATGCTTTCCTGTGCCCTAAAGATTGATATCTCCAACTAGAATTATCTAAACAATCCTAGAAAATATGAACACCATTTAATATAACATTCGCAAATATTTCAGGTAGCAGCTTGATACATTCAGAATAACATAAAGCCAAAGTAATTAGTAATTTACCAGGACTTTCTTCAGTATCTCAGCTATTGTGTTAGATACTACCAACTCAACTCAAGAACTGTTTTCTTCTTGGTCGGAGATATTGATCTTAGTAGAACACAATTCCAGATAAACACATGAGAACCTCCAAGACAGATGAAGGTTTTCTTTTGCTCAACTTCAGCTTGCAATTCTCGTCAAATTCTTAATTAACTCCTCATCTCCGGATTTCTTCAATATCTCAGTTATTGTGTCAACATAAGGAGCTTTCAGTTTAATTCCTTTATTGAGCATTGCTCTTGCCAGCTTTGCAGCCTCCACTAAATGCTTTTGTTGACAAAGCCCCACTAAGAGGATAGAATACGCATCAGAGTCGATGGAAGACAAGCATTGCATTTTCTCAAGTTCATCAAACAAGCACAACGCTTCTACCACCCGACCCTCCAAACAAAGTTTTTTCAAAATAATGCTAGAGGCCAAACTATTTGGTTTGACCCTGCCATCAACCATCATCCTAAAGACCTTCTCTGTCTCCTCACTTTTCCCACCTCTTGCCAATGACACAACAAGAGAGCTATAGCAATCACTATATGTGACACTACGTCCAGCAACAACTCTACCAATCAACTTACAAGCCTCTTCAACTCGATCCTCGACACACAAACCCTTAATCAGAGAACTAACTGTAACGCGACTTGGGGCACATCCACAAGCTTCCATTCGGTCCAAAATAACCAAGGCATTAGTGGACCGTCCCTTGTCACAAAGCTTTTGAATCACAGATGTATATGTTACTACATTAGGACTACAATCCCCACCTTCCTTCTCCATTTCCTTCAATAACTCCAAGGCTCTCTCCATATTATCACACCTACAAAATCCATCAAGAAGTGCCGAGTACACCACAGCATTCGGCAAACAACCATGTTCCTTCATAACCTTAAACAAGCCACAAGCATTATCTAACCGACCCACATTACAAAACCCTTTGATCAGTACCATGTACGTGATCAAATCGGGATAAAGATCCACCAACCGCATCTCCTTCACCAAACTTTCAGCCACATCCATATCACCATTATCACAAAACAATCTTATAACGACATTATACACCGTAGTATCCGGATGCAAACCAAATTCCGGCATTTTCCTTAATACCCTTAAAGCTTCATCAGCAAGCTTAGCTTCTTTACACAAATTAAAAACAACCTTAAACGTCTTCAGATTAACAGAGCACCCTTCAACTCTATAAGCCTCCAAAACATCGAAAATCACAGTCGGTTTTATCCTAATCTCACACAATTCACAAGCTTTGCTATACATAAAATAGCTGTGCCTATAAGTGGATTGAAGACCTGCCCATATGAAAAACCTAAGACCCATTTGGGAACGGCTACCATAGCATCTCTGTAAAACCTGACTTACATATTTGGAGTCCAATTTCACCTGAACCGAGGCAAGGATTTCCTCTACGTTGCCACCATTTTTCTGCAGGTGATTGTACACTGTTTCGGCCGCCGCCGCCGTAGAGAAGTTCAGGATTGATAATGTGTGATTTTTCAGGCCGACTGAGGAGGAGGAGAACCGATGTATTGAAGAAAGGTTCATCATTTCGATGAAAATTTTTAGGGTTTTGATCCAAATAAGATTAAACCCTAATGCTGAAAAGGAGAAATGAAGACCTGCAATGATCGAACTTGGTTCAGGTGGATCAGAAACTCTTTTATGCCCAACTGGTTCAAGCTCCAATTTGAGTTACGTCGTCGAATTACCGGTTTGTGTTTGGGAAATTGGCTGAGAGAGTCGTGGGGAGGCATATGCGTGTGTTCTTAATGGTCGGTGGGGGGAATGGTGGCTCAGAGCTGTTCCACCATGCAGGCGTTCATTTACAAACCTCTCAATACTACAATAGCCACTCAATACTACAACCTGCTGTTAGTATTCTTCTTCGTTTAGAAATGAGAGGTTTTAAGTTCGAATATGAACACAAGAAAAATAAAGGAATGTTACAAATCAATTCCTCCCAAAATCAATCTACTCATTTGCACAAGACAAGACTTGATAAAATAAAAAAGTTTCAGTCATCCATTTAGCTCTAACTTAGTACCTAATGGATTATAATACCTCCGTTGACGGTATCCCAACCAAGGTTTTATAACTCTAGTGAGCAAATGAAGTGCCTCCGTCAACCTCCGTCCAAGGCATGGGAAAGTTCGACTCACTTTTCCCATTACTTTGAATTTTGAATAGAGGAGAGCCGTTCCCATATCCTAAAATATCGAATGTGTAGAAAATAAGAGAGCATTGTGTACATGCTAACTTTTCTTAAGATGGTCCTATGTTGTTTTAGGTTACAAAGTTACGCACAAACACAAATTTTTAATTTTGGACATTCCAAAGCATGAGGAATCAGATGCATTGTCTACGGATCTTTCCAATGTACTTTCGGCCACAAATGTGAAACAGGAGAAGAGAATTGAAGACGGAGAAGGATACCTTATCACCCTTCCCCATCCTTCTTAATCATCTTATGAGGATTATCTTCTTAGTTTCGCTTTTACATTCCTAAAGCTTCCTGCTGCCATGTATGATTATTGCAATAAGCACTACTACCATGCTTGATTGGCGTGTACTAGATGTGGAGATATAAATTAACTGCATCCAATTGGAAAATGACACGTGGATTATATGCTCAATATGACGATTTTACCTTGACTTTGTGAGCAAACCACATATTACATTAAGGGAAAAAGACGTTAGTCTGACCTACAGTAATGGGCCTTTGAGCCACCAACAAATAAGGGGTTGTCCGGGCCACGAATCACATATATGATGTACTCTTTGGACAGCTCACATGTTTCCTGCCACTGGGCCATACCAGGCTCAATGGTGGCAACAAGCTGATTTTCGGAGTCTCCCTTTAGGAATTCTAGATGGAAGGACTATAGCGATTGGCTTGCACCATTAAGGATTACCTAGTATGGTCTGCAGCCTTCACCCCTAGCTGCTTGCTACGGTCTAGTCTTTATAAACAATCTTATCAAACAGAGGAAATAGTAATTGTTACTTATTACTCGAACTCTCTCAAATTCTTTGTCTTCTCACTACTTTTTTGACTTAGGCATCAGAGGCCCTTTGGGAAACACCCTCCCCCTTTTTCAAGGTATTCATCTAGTCTAACAGTGTTTGTTCTCTTGTAGGTGAAATTTAGTCAAGCCAGTCGTGTACAAAATTTGCATCCACATTAGATATATATTCATGAGATTATCCATGGTGAATTAAAATAAAGTAAATAGATTTAGTATTTACATAATCTTCCAACTGTTAGATAAAACAAAATGTGTTGAAGAATACAAATTGAAAAACTGACAGAATCAAATATGACTTATATTGAGTGAGTTTACATCTAATTACACTGAGATCTCTTATGATACAATTCTTTGCGCTTGTTGTGTTGTGCAGGTGATAAGACACACATTGGAAAATAATAACATATCATTAGTAGCAGGTCGCTAACATGTCTCTAAAATCTAGACGAAATGTACATCATCTTAAGCATTTTCCCACCTCAAAACTTCTCGTTTTTATTTTGTATTTTTCATGATCTGTTCTGTTTCCTAAATCTTTCAAGAACAATGCAAAACTAAATCATTGACAATATGTACTCTCTCTCTCTCTCTCTCTCTCTCTCTCTCTCTCTCTAGATTTGGTGACTAGAAGTCTAGAACACTGAGCTGAATGGTGAATGCTGGTCAATGTAAGTCAGTTACGTAGTTTGATTTGAAAAGTCCCTTTGTTATGGAACAAAATCATGCACAGAAGTCCAATTTTCTAAGTAAATATTCCCAACAAACTCCATGCATTGCACAAGATCTAGAAACTTTCTCAGTGAACCAATGTTTCTTTTTTCTTGGATCAGAATCTCACTCTTCCGCCTCTACTTCGACACAGAAAACCCTAGCAAACGCTAGTTTTCCTTTAAATTAAAGAATAACCCAACTGAAGTCCGACTGCGTGCTTCTTAAGAGCATCTAGGAACATCTTCATCCGAGTATAGCAGTTGGAAGGAGAATACAGAAGCAAAATATACAAGAAAAGCATTCCCACCAAAAGTTGCAGATAAATACAAATATTTTGCTGAATATATTATTACCCCCACAAAAAAGCTAGCGTAGGCACTCCAAAAGAAGAATCCCACCACATCCACGCAACCTATTTCCCCCCTCCATTTTTACCTCATGCCCAAAAGGCCCTTGTGCTCTCTCTTATGTCGAATGGTTATCATATTAACAAACCCTAATATACTCACAGTGACTCGCAGTGGTTACCTTTCCACTTCATTCCTTTATCCAATTCTTCAAAAAAAACAAGTTTTTGATGTACAAAGAGCGACTTCCAGCTGAGCAAAACCTTATCTTCAATCTTCACGTTAGTATTACGATTATCTGACTCAATTCTTTTGACCTTTGCTTTCCTTTTCTCTAAACAAATTAAGAAGCGGCTGCATGCATGCACACAATAAAAAGTTGGATACACCGCAGAAGTTTTTTTCTGTTATTTCCTAATGCATGAGGTAAACTGCAAAAAGACCAACTAGCAATTACTATTACTATTAGCTTGACTCCCCCGTTCCTTAGTAATTCAGTGAACTGAAAAACGAGAAGGGGACATGTTATTCGCACTCTCAGTTTGTCATTTTAGAGCGTAATTTGGAATTGAAAATAGCAATAGCTAGACAAGAAAAAAAAACCATTATCACTTTTCCCCAGCATAATGTGCAAAGACTGCTTTTTCACAACTATATTCAACAAATTGTGGATTCCAAGTAGACTAAGTGGTATTATGTTCTCACTAGAAGGTTAAGAAGTATCTTGTTCTTGAAGAAAAGGGAATAATGGGAATCCATATATTATATAGTTCCATAGCCAAATGTAAGCTTAAGCTTGACTCCTTTTTAACTGGTTAGTTCTTGAAGAATTCTTTCATTAGATAGGTATCTGAGTTGTACACCATTTGAACAAAACCCTCTTCACCAATTGTGGAGAAAATATTTATTTGAAAACAAAAATTTAGGGGAAATTGAATTAAAAAAAAAAGGCTATATATGTCAATGGAAAGAAAGGTTAAAGGCAAAAAAGACTCAAAATTCCTCTCATGCCTCGCTCCATAACTTTCCTCTCCACTGCCTCTCTACTTTCCTCTCTCTACACTTTTCCTTAATCCGTAAGTCTTCTTTGTCTTCTTTATCTTCTTCTTCTTCTTCCTTCCTTCCTTCCCTCCTTCCATCTTGTTCTGTTAACCCCAATACAACATTGCTAGGGTTTCATTCTCTCTCTCTCTCTCTCTCCCCTCTATGTGTTCTTCAATGGCAGAGACTGAACCAGAGTCTAATTACACCAAACACCAAAAGTTGGTTCAAGAACAACAAAACCATGAAAAGCCATGTAAGTTTTACAATCATTTTCTTTACAAAATTGCTCTAGTTTTAGTTTTCCTTGTTATTCTCCCACTTTTTCCATCACAAGCTCCTGAGTTCTTCAACCGAAGTGTAGTCACCAGAAGCTGGGAGCTTCTGCACCTTCTCCTTGTTGGCATAGCAGTCTCTTATGGCCTTTTTAGCAAACGAAATGAGAAAATAGATGAGGACAACAGCAACAACAATCACACAAAATTTGATAATGCTCATTCATATGTCTCTAGATTTCTTCAGGTGTCCTCAGTTTTTGATGATGAGACTGAACCCTCACCTGGTTCTGATGGGAACAAGGTCCAAACATGGAGCAGTCAGTATTATCGTAACGAGCCGGTGGTGATTGTGGCTCAGGAGCACTCTGCTGTTGATGAACAGAGAGGTACCGCTTCACCAATCGTTGAAAAACCATTGCTTTTGCCGGTTAGGAGCTTGAAACAACGTGTTCCCGAAAACCCGGATGGCATAGAGTCTGTTAAAGAGTCTAGTGGGGATTCTGGCTCATTAAGCAGGTCTAATTCAAGGTCAGGTTCAAGAAGGTTTTCAAGCAAATCGAATAAGGCTAGAGGTGGTGAATTTGGAGGGTTGGATTATCTAGAATTGGAGGAGAAATTGAAGGAAAGTATTGTGCTTCCTTCTCCAATTCCATGGAGATCAAGATCAGGAAGGTTGGATGTGAAGGAAGAAGTTGACAATAGTACTCCAATGGAGGAATCTGAGTTTAGCCGCCGAGAGGCGTGGAGTTCGAGGTCTCAGGGTTCTCGTTCTTCTCGATCGAATTCCATTTCTTCGTCCCCAAAACTGTCTCCTTCGCCATCAATTTCATCTCCAAACAAGTCTTCTCCTTTAATGTCATTGTCATCATCGGAATCTCAAACGAAGAATGCAGAGGATTTGGGGAGGAAGAAGAGCTTGTACAAGTCTTCTCCTCCCCCACCTCCACCGCCCCCACCAATGTTTTACAAGTCATCATCAGTGAGGCCGATTAGAGATGGGGTTTCGTATGAGAAGGAATTGAGGAGAAGTTTCAGTAGTGAAACAAACAACGTGAACAGGAGCAACGGAGAATTTGTGATGGGCAGAGTGAATTCAGGGACCGAAACCAAGCGAAGAAGCTACGTTGATGGTTCATCAATGGGGGGGCCAGTCAGAACAACCAGAGCTGGTGAGAGCGTGGCAGGGCCTTGGAAGGTAATGGAGAAAAGCTCTAAGGAAGTTGAAACAAGCTTGGTGGAGAAAGCAGCACGAAAGAGAGTAGGGTATGATGAAACTTCTTTCAGGGCTGAGAAAATGGGACATGAAAGCATCCACAGCATGCCTAATTCAGCTTCTTTCGATGAATTTTCTGAGGAACAGAAGGAATATTTTCACAACAAGGTAGTGATGGAATCGGATGAAGAAACCGAAAGTGAAGATGAGAGCTTTGAAGAAAGTTTGATCCGAAAAGACATTGGGGAGACGCCAAAGCCAACTCCAAACAGTTATGTGTCTGTTTCAGGCAGTGTGAGTGATGAAGGGCCTGATGTGGATAAGAAGGCCGATGAATTCATAGCGAAATTCAGGGAGCAGATTAGGCTTCAGAGAATAGATTCGATCAAGCGATCGAGTGCTCAAATTAGTAGAAACTTGTCAAAGTAATGCAGAATGAATTAAACTTGGTGTTTTAAGTTTCCCTTCCTTGGGGTTTATGTTGTAATTGACTTGGTATTGTAGCTTCTGTTCCAATATTATGATCATTGGTATACAAAGATTTTACATGTTTTTTGTATGGGCAGTACACCAATTGCATGCAGTGGACAAGTATTCATCTTGTTAAACTTTACACTCACAAAACCTACAAAAGCAAAGTTTTGTTCAAGAAATTTTATGTAGATATGCATATTGAACTTAGGTTCCCGGTTGAGAAGAAACTAGCCAAGAAACTAGAGGCGAGAAGAGAAGAAAATTTAATCAAAACTTGTAATATTGACAATATATCAATCATATTGAACCTCGTTATACAATTACCATCAAATACGACATGGGGATGTTTGATTTTAGATCAATCAAAACTTACACTATTGACAATATATCAATCATATTTATTCTAATTAACATGAGGTACATTAGTGCAACCAAAATAAACAAATATTACAAACTAGTGTCGTGTTACTTATAAAGCCCTTTTCTCAAATTTTTGTTATTTTGGAATAAGTCAATAGCTTCAAGTTATGCATCGCAGTTTCCATTCTATAGTTCGACAGATCCAGACAGTTTTTCTAAGCCTTAATCATAATAAATGTCTTAAGCACAACATATTTGAAATAAGAACACAAGCATAAAATTCCACATTTACCACCAAGACCATCCTTTTAGTTGCCTCCAATATCTTAAACACAACATATAACATACTTAATTGTAACGAGTTCAATACCAATTTATTCTTTGCACTCTTTTAGTATATTGTTGTATACAAACTAAAATAAAGTTTAGAAACCATAATACAAGTACATATTTTTTAAGTTCTTGTTTTTCTCTTCAAAATTATGTGACAAAGCTAACGAGATCTACCGGTTTTTATTTGTCTAATACAAGTACATATTTAGGGGGCATTTGTTTGCCCTCACTAAAGAGTACTAGACAGGACTGGACTAAGGGTTAGTCCAGTTTGTAGGAAAAACGAAATCTGCGATAAACCCAGAAAATATCAAAATCTGTTATATGCGATTTCGAATTACAGAAAATATCAAAATCTGTGATAAACCCATAAATATATTACCTTGGGTTGCAGTGCTCTTCTCCAAAAATTTGTAGGAAAAAACGAAATCAAATTGGAGTTGTAAAACATAAATTATAGTAGAAATTTGATATGTGATTTCGAATTTGCAGTGCTCTCTCTGCTTTGAGGAACAAAATGCACATATCCTCCTTTGAGGAAGAAAACTAGGAGAAATGGGGGAGAAAAAGAGAGAGAGGAGGGAGATGGTTGGCCGGAGAAAAAAAGGAAGAAAATGAAGGAGAGGGGAGTGAGAGAGTGGGAAGAAAGAAGAAACGATGGGCCAGAGACAAAAAAGGGAAGAAAATGAGGAGAGGGGAGTGAGAGAGTGGGAAGGAAGAAGAATAAAATGGTAGAAGTTTCGAGATAGGAAGAGATTTCCAAAAAGAAAAAGATAAATTAATAATATAATATAAATTTATGAATTAAAAATATAATATTAAAATTTATTAATTATTTTGCTTCTTAATCCGACACTGCTCCAAACGCTTCATTAAATCAGTCCAGCTTAGTCTAGTCTAAGCCAGTCCAGCTTAGTCCCTGAAACTATTCTAGTTCGAGATAATCCGGTGCAACAAACGCACCCTTAAGGGACTGGTGACACCACTTGGACTATCCATGAGAATCAATTTGGGTTAATGCTTTATGCAAGGATTTTTCCAATGCACATCATTTACGTTAATAACATAACAAAATTCAATAGATTGTTTAATTTAACAGGATCTAACAATTTTTGTTCTGCTGTGTAACTTAAATGTGCACTAGAGAAAACTCATGCAAGGAAGAAAGTTGGGCTTTGCAAGAGGAAACTTGGGATGTTGGGCTTTTCTGTACGAAAATAACATTGGGCTTTAAAATTCAAAACTCTTCATCTTTAAGCAGAAATTGAGTTTTGCATCAAGCGTTCTCAACAAAATTGTCTGCCTACACAATTTTTTTTTATTTTTTATTTTTTGTCAAGCAATAGTTTTTGTTAATTAGATGTTAGATTAGTCACTGACGAGATTTGAATTCACATCTTTATAGAAAGGCTCAACACATTTCCACCACTGTGGTAAAGGGCCACTTACGTTTGCCTACACAATTTGAGTTATGGATTTTGGTAATGTGTCTAACTTGGTAGCTTACAGCAAGAATATTATGCAAATCGCTGAAAGGAATTTAGTATTCTTTCGAACAAGGAAAAACAAAAAAAGGAGGAGGAAGAAGCTTAAGGGCTTGTTTGGTACTCTACTTAAATTCAACTTTTTAAACTCAAAAATAATTTTCAAGTTTTAAGCCTTAAAAACTTGTTTGGTAGAATTATTTAAAAAAACTGAACTGAAGACTAACTAAAAAATATAGTATATTCTCTAAAAACATAAAAATTGAGTTTTTAGAGTTTTTAAACTTAAACTCACTCTTTTCTTTTCTCTCCCTTCTCCCCTCTCACTCCAAATCTCTCTCTATTTTCTTCTTTCTCTCTCCTCTTTTTTTTACCTTTTTCGTCTCTCCTTCAATCCGCTCTCTTCATTCTCTCGGTTCTTTCTCTCTCTCATTCCTCTCTATCTCGTTCGATCCTCTCTTTTCTTTCTCTTTTCTTCAATCATCTCTTACTTTCTTTCCTCATCTCTCCTCTTTCTTCCTCATCTCTTTCCTCATCTCTCATCTTTCTTCCTCTTCTGCAACCCCCTCTTTTTAGATATTTTTATCTAGTTTAAGTAGTAAGATTTAAAAATTTAAATCGCAAACCAATCAAGTTTTTTAGTTTTAAAGAAAATTATTTTCAAGAAATGTTCTTAAAAAATGTTTTGAGAAATGATAAAAAAATTCAATTATGATACTAAACATGCCCTAATTTTCAGAAGAAAAAAAAATCCATGAAAAAAAAATATCATGGCCTAAAGAATCAGAATCGGCGGTTTCATTTGCTGTCTTCAACCTTTGATATTCGTTCCAAAAACATTACAATTTGAATTTACCCAAATCTTCAAATTAAGCATGCAACATGCATATACCAACTAGCCTTTTGGTTTAGTAGATATTTAACTTCGCTTGATTAAAAGATATTTTAGGACCGACTCACATAAATGATGAGAACTATATATATTTGTGGCTATCCCCGTTGCAGTGGTATAACTTTGTTGCGACATTGAGGGTACATTGTGAAAGTCTTTGTAGATCTTCTAGTGTTTGTGGAAAAAAAAAAAAAAAAGAGTAGATGCAAGATGCATGAATAACCACTTCAATCTAACAACCCATTAATTCATTATCTAATACTTCAGTCTAACAACCCATTAACTCAAGAATGGAATTCTGACTAGGAGTGTCATATCAGTCGTTTGAGTTTGAGTGTGAATGATTCAAACTTGGATGCATTCCCTTACTTATTCTCGTATACATCTTGCTCTTAAATACACAATACGGTGATAACTAATTTGGCCAAATTAACCTTTTATGTTTTTTCAAGTCTCTTTAAAATTAAGAATGTGTTGGATGTTATCTAGAATGCCCTCTTTGATATTTGTAACAGCTTTTTTTATTTTACTATTATAATAAAACCGTCATGGTTTTGGTTTTTTTTTTTTTTTTTTTTTTTTGAGAAAAAATATACTAGAAACCTATAACCATTCGAAATGAGTGGTCAAGTGACCAAACTGTGTATGAAGTATGAACCACTCTAGCTTCCTTTGTGATTAGCAATCATCAAAGTCATTGATCATAATATATATGCCTTGACTTTAAAAAGAAAAGATTAGCCACGATTGAGGAACACGTTTTTTTGTTGTCAAAACACTAGAAAAACCCCAGGAATTAGGAACCGGTCTCCGTGACTAAAAACTTACATTTCTCTGGGTCCATCACAAATCTTAATATTCAACTGCGAAATCCTCAAATCCCCTCAGAATTTTCTACATATTCACACCCACCAGTCACCATTCAAAACCAAATCCCCTTAAATCCTAATCATGATCGTAATCCCCACTTAGAATCAGGCATTCGTTCCCCATAAATTAAGGATCTTTAAATATTAAAATACTGGGGAGGAGACAAGGAGGGGTTCCTATGTAATCTTAATTAATTAAACATATCTCCTAATTTTAAGCGATTTGGGTATAGCCATATTAATTAGAGCCGTGTCTTCATTCTCCACACTCAAAAGTTTGAATCGCGTCCTGGTAACTTAGATTATTAACTATTGAACAAAAGGTAGACAATGAAAGGTTTATTAATCATAATTAATTAAAGGGAAATTGATTGTTCTAATGACAAGTCTATGAGTAAAAGGGTAATGCTTAGCTAGCGAGACCATCCATTTAAACTATCTGACGTGATTGATAACTAGATTAAATGATCTAAAAAATTGGTCTAACTAACATTACTCTCAGTGAACTCAAAGACTTATAGGGGTGATATGACTTTAGGAACCTCCTCGTCACTTATATTACATTAGAATATTGCTCGAATAGAAAAGAAAGTGAACTCAAAGACTTATAGGGGTGATATGACGTTAGGAACCTCCTCGTCACTTATATTACATTAGAATATTGCTTTAATAGAAAAGAAAGTGCACAATCCTCCAATGTTAAGAGATGTTAAAATGAAAATTTTAATTAGACATTACACTTTACATTCAAAGTCCTCCTTCCCTTTCCCCACCAACAAATGGTTGGGTCTAACAAGGGAATTAGGGAAGAAATAGTAGTGCCACCACCAAACCCTAATCTACAAAAGAAAGAAGATCATGAAAGTGATGGGCCAGATACTATAAAACATGCAGGCCCACCAAATCACATATTCCCAACCACCATATCTCAAAGAGTGACCAACATAATAAGGTTTTGGAAAAATTTACAACCGCTTCTTTTTTGCTCATCCTCCGTACACATCTAAAATATATAAAGGAGATTCTAAAAAGGTTTTTGCAAATTTTCTCCAAAATGCCCTCTCTCGTTTAAAATTACGACCGGGCGTGAAAGGCGTCGAACGGCAACGGCCGGTGGGGGATGGTGGTGGCGGAGGCCCAGGGGTTGATGGGCCCAGGCCGTGGTTGAACTGGCCCCATCTGAAGATGGGACCGGGGATCAGCAGCGGATGATGATGAGTTGGGTGGGACCCCGACACGCTCACACGAGGGGCACATGGTGAGTGTTGTGGGTGGGGTCATCTGCATGTAGAACTGCGGGGAAAGTTTCAGTGCTCTCAGCTCCTGAACCTCTTTTTGCAACCGCCTGTTCTCCTCTGTCAGATTCTCACAGCATCTCTTCAAGAACTCACAGTCCACCTCTGTTTGCTTCAACTTTGTTCTGCAAATCACACAAGAATTAAATCTGTAAATAAGCCTGCACCCCGCAGGGGTATAAGCGTAAATTGGGTATATGTTTTTTGGTTTTCCGAAAATACCCACCTTGCTCTTCTGTTCTGAAACCAGACTTCCACTTGTCTAGGCCGAAGCCCAAGCTGTTTGGCCAACGCCAATTTTTGCTTCTGCACCCAAAACAAATGAAACCGTACGTGTTAAGTGAACTTTCTCAGCAACCAAACGGAAATTTGTCTATTTTCTCGGCATCCAAACAGAACTAGTCGCAGGGATTGTCTAGGAAGACAAGTAACACTTACAGGGTTGAGAGTGTTGTGCTCCTTGAAGCTCTCTTCGAGAATGGCGGACTGGTCCTTGGAGAGCCTGAGCTTCTTCCTGCACGCCTCGCCATCCTCTTCGTCGCTGATGCCTCGAGAGCCATCCCTCTCGAGGTCGAGATCCTCGCCGTTGGCGTCTCTCTCGCTCCGCTTGCCGCTCACACTCGACACGGTGCTGTTGGGGGAGGACACCCCCGCTTCGTCTTCGCAATCGCCCGTCGAAGGCGGCCGGTTCACGTCGATGCCCCGAAGGAACGATCGGGGCACGGCCCGGTATGTCTCGGAGTTGGAGTTTAGATCTGCATATCGGATCGCGATGAAATAAGAAAACAAAAATCCAACCAATTTGTAAAAGAAAAAAAAAGTTAGTGGGTTTGGTTTGCAATTGGTGAAAAGTTTGTTGTAGAGTTACAGATCTGAAAGACAGATATTGAGAAATCATAAAAGCCCTGTTTTTTTCTGCAAAAATGTCAAAAATTAAAAGAGGGGCAACCCAAAAGGAAAAAAAAAGGAGGAAAGAAATAAGAAAAGGGGAATTTCCAGGGCGTTTGTTTCTCAGGAAAAAGAGGTGAGAAAATTGTTGAAAAGGGGTGGGAAAGCCAGATCTGAAACTAGAAACCCACATGCAAGACAGGAAGACAAAAAAGCACAAACCTGAAGAAGGCAAGGGGTCATTCCAGAGGGGCTTTTGGGGAAGAAAGCCAGAAGTAGAAGAAGCAGAAGTTGGGAGCAGAGAAGGCATCAGATTGAGCCGAAAGCCGCCGCTGCTGCTGTTGCTGTGATTGTTATGGGTCTGAGGAAAATTCAAGCTGAGACTCAGACCCAAATCTTCTCTTTCAACCATCATGCTTACCTCCTTCCTTTTGTGGGAATTTCACTCTGAGTCCTGAGTCCTGGTTCAGTTTCAGAACAAAAGAGTTGAGAGAGCTTGAAGGTAGAGAGAGAGAGAGAGAGAGAGATAGAGAGAGAGGGCAAGGGGGATGTTATGGAGAAGAGTGGTGGGGAGGGTGTGGGGGCTTTTATAGAGAGAGAAAAAGAAATGGGTGGGGGGAGGGAGTTAGTGTGTAAGTTCAATCATGACTAAGGTGTCAGGAAGGGAAGCCCCCATAATCTCAATCATGGTTCTTGTTCCCCAAAATAATGTGCCCCACTCTCTCTCTCTCTCTCTCTAACCCACATTTGTCCTCTTATTTTCTCTCTCTACTTTTTTAACCATGGTAAATGGAGGAGGGGGCCCGCCTTTTAACTGCGTTTTGCCCAACTTTTGTTGTACCTTGCCAATAAAAAAATACTTTAATTGTAAATTTTTATACCCGTTGCTGTTATGGTCTTGGTAAGCTCTAATAATTGTGGTGTTTTGAACTTTGACCGTGCCAAACACACAAAACGGAAACAGAAACAGAAGCAGAAGAAGAGTATCAGACCTTTTACTAATGCTATATTTGCTGATGTACCTTTTAAACTTATATAGAATTGTCAATTTTTCTTATAAATTTTAATTTTAACCGATTATCTTCATAAACTTTTATAATTAACCAATTTCTTCCTTAAACTTTAATTTTAACTTACTCCCTAAATTTTTATAAATAGTAAATTTCCCTCCTGCGTTAGATTTTAAAAATTTACATCCATTTTTCCATCCATCTTGATCACGTAAATAACACATGACAATTATATGATATGTTGAGATCCAATTTTCCATCCTCAAACCGATGGGCAGTCAGAGAGAACTATCCAGACTTTGGATGATATTTTGAGATCGTCGGTCCTACAATTTGGAGACACTTGGCACAAGGGCTTACCGTTGATAGAGTTCGCCTACAACAACAGTTATCATTCTAGCATTGGTATGGCACCATTTGAAGCGTTGTATAGGAAATGATGTCGTACTCCACTATGTTGGTCCAAAGTTGGTGAATGAGTTTTGGTAGGCTCGGAAATAGTAGATGAGACGACACGGAACATTAAGGTGATAAAGGCTAACCTGAAAGCAGCCTAGGATCGGCAAAAGAGTATTGCCGACAGACATTCCACCGACATAGTTTATAAGGTTGGTGATTGGGTATTCTTGAAGTTATCGCCGTGGAAAGGTATTGTACGTTTCGGAAATAAATGGAATCTCAGCCCTAGGTACATCGGACTGTACCAAATTGTTGAATGAGTTGATGAAGTTGCCTATCGACTCGCTTTGCCACCAGAGTTGGTGAGAATGCATAATGTGTTTCATGTGTCGATGTTACGGAGATATGTCTCTGATCTGTCACATGTGATCCCTCCTCAACCACTGGAGATCAATCCAGATTTGACCTACGATGAGATTCCAGTGACTATTCTTGATTGGAAGGATAAAGTTCTTAGGACCAAGACCGTGCAGATGGTGAAAGTTTTGTGGATGACCCACTCATTTGAGGAAACTACTTGGGAGACAGAAGAGCGCATGCGAGATATGTATCCACGTCTGTTCTATGGCTTTGATTTGTAATATGTGATGAAATTTCGGGGATGAAATTTTTATAAAGGGTAGATTGTGACGATCTGTCCCTAATTTTCCTATGTAATTTCTCCCTCGACTATGTGAATTGTCTATTATGCCTTAGAGGCAAGTGACGTGGACATGTTTATTTTTCTCTTAATTTATTTTGTTGCTTCTGTAATAAATTTGTACACAAACATGAATTTTTATCAATGTGAAAACACTATTTCAGATAGATTTCGATTCCCTTTTCTCTATCCCTACCTACCCTTTTAACCCATCCCGTGCTTTCCTTTATGATATTCACCAATCCCATCTTTTCCCTCTACACGGCACCCAATCAGAAATCAAAAAAATGAACTCTCTTTTCTCTTCCTTCTGTCTCTCTTTCCCATATACCATTCCCTCTGCAACAACCCTTTATAAGCTTCAAAGGTCATAGATCGAACCCAAGACTCTCATTTTCATGCTCATCTCAATTCCACGAGCACAACCATACCCTTAGAACTCAGTTTAGACGAGATTTGATTCGTTGACTCGGAAGGTCCGAATCGGCCGAGTTTTGAGTTCGACGTATTTTCAAACGAGTTAGGAACTTTTGAAGCTTGAGGAAGCTTCTACGCAACTCCTCGAGGCTCATTCAACAATTTGGAAGAAGTTTGGAAGTGAGACGATCGAGTTTTAAAGAGTTCGCTTTTGGCCGGAACTTTTGAGGTGTTTTCCAACAATCTCCGCCCACTCCAAATAGGTATAACGTGATTCTACTCTTCATGAGCTTCAAATCTACATAAAGTAGATTGAAAATGGTTTAGAAATGAAGAAGTTATGCAAGTTTGAAAATTTTCCAGAAACCGGCGAGATTTGAGTTGCAGACGGCGACGCTGGCGGTGGAGGACCGCGGCGAACGATAGGACTCGCCGAAGAAGAATGAGAATATTCCGTCAAAGTTAACGGAATATTCTAATGGTGTCAAGTAACGCAGTTAACCTCTGTTAAGGATTTAACGGAATATTTAGTGGAATATTCCTAACGGCCATTAAGCCTTTATTAAGATTTAGCCGTGCGTGGGGGCACGTCTGGTCGTGCCTTGGCCAGCGCGTAGGGGCGCGTGCAAGGTCCAAAATTATTTCTAAAAATTTGGGGATGTTCGTGACGTCGAGTAGATCGATTTCATGTATTTAAACCCTAGGTTTTAGCAAACTATGGGGGTTTTTATTTAGGTTTCCATATATGTGCTTTAATTAATTCTATTATAGTTATTTCACATATAGGGGAAACATATCCTGAGGAATTGAGGGGCTAGGCTAGGCTCGAGGGCTACGACCCAACAACGTACTTGTTAGTGGGCAGTTTATTTCTATATATATATATGGCTTATAGTTTACATAAAATGCATTTAAATGTTTTATGCCTATTATGTCAATTTTAGTTTAATTTGGTAAATGTGCTTTGTGTTTGGAATTATAAAAAGGTTATGGCATGTTCATACGTATATCTACCTGCTTATAATTATGGTACTATGGTAGAATACTAAAATGATTCTACAGGACGCGCAAGTAAATTCAGGTGAGTTCAGTGTTGATTTGAATTGTGCAGCATACATATATTTATATAGTTAGCTTATCATTACTACACCCATGTGTTAATGCTCCCGTCCGGGGCCAGGGCCAGCCTTCACGTGTATGTTCACCTTCCGCATCGTATGCTCATCTTGGATCCAAGTTAGGTGTTAGGCTATCGTACATGTCACATTAGGTGACTCCAACTTGTAGGTGACTGTGCTTAGCGCAAGCTTCACGTGATTGTAGCACTAGAGTGTATATTATACATCCAGCTTGTTGTGCATGTCACATTAGGTGATTCCGACATGTGTATTAGCATAGACTGATGTTAGTATATACTTGAGTGTTATTATATAGTCAAACACATGCCTAAATTCTATTTTGCTGAATTATTCATGTTGTGGCACATTTCTGTGATACATACATATATATATATGTACTGTTGGCATGCACTTGATTCTTCATACTTATATTGTAGTATGTTTGGTTTTAAGGAAACTATACTTGTTTTACGGTGAGGGGTTAGTAAATTTCGAAAATAAAGGTTTTCTTATAAGCATTGTTTTGCTGACCCACTCAACTTTGTTTTTCCCCTCTCCAAAACCTAGATAGCTGATTTCTTCGTGACACTCGAGCATCCTTTAGCAGTTCTGACATTATCTTCGATTTAGACGTACGAACTTATCACTGTTGTGTAATAAGTGTACTTTAGCTGCTTTGCCTACTCTTTGGTAGTTGTACTGTCTTTTAAGCTCTGAATATTTGTAATGGGTCATTCCCACGACTGCGCGCTCTTTCACTTTTCAATATTATTAGCTCTAATTAGTTTTAAAATTTTCACTTTTCACATCACTTACCCTTATGGTTATGTCACGTCACGATGATGGCCAGAATACTTCGACCTTCCCAGGTCGGGGTGTGTCATAATGCCAAGGGGGAATTGGCTATTTATAAAAGTTCAGGGGGTTAATCAGCTAAAATAAAAGTTCAAGGGGGAAATTGACTAATTTAAAAAGTTTAAGGGGGTAATCAGCTAAAATTAAAGTTCAAGGAGGAAATTGGCAACTGCATACAAGTTCAAGGGGCAAATCAACAAATACCTCTTTACTAATTCATTCATTATTTGTTTATTTTTTGACATATAATTAAATTTATTTGGAGATTCATATCTGCCATTTTGTTTTCCTTTTTGTGATATTTTTATTGTTTTGAAGAAGAATTTGAAATGTTTAAATGTTGTGTAGTTTTTTTTTTTTTGGGTAAATTACATTTTACCCCCTTAGGTTTGGGGTCGATTGCAAACTCATACAACATCTTTAAAACATTTCAATTTCATACATTTACTTATCATTTTATTTCAATTTCATATATCCATTAAGTGATGACGTGTAAAATATGGGATCCACATTTGTGCTAACGTGGCTGCCAAATTTGTGCCACGTGGCAAAAAAAAGTTATGCATTTAAAAGACAATAATTTACCCTTTTAAAATTTAAAAAATTTAAATATATATATATAATTAAAAAAAAACCCTAAAACACATCTTCCCCAACCCACCTTCTCCCTCTCCTCCACTCTCTTCACCTCCCCTCCCATCCAAAAATTCACCCGCAACCCAAACCCCCCTCCCCCATCCCACTCCACCCTCACCTCCCCCGCAAACCCCCAACCCCCCCTCCCCCCCCCCCCCCCCCCCAAAAAAAACCCAAAAAACCCAGATTATTTGTAATCAACCAAAAAACTTAGATTTGTAATCAACCAAAAAAATATGTGTGTGTGTGTTCTAAAACAGATTACCCAGAAGAAAAAAAAAATAGAGGAAAGGTTGGAACCTATTGCCCCCTATGCTGTCTTCCCACCTATTTATGACGACCTCCTTCATATCTTTCTCTTCCTCATTCTCTCATTCTAACCTTGAATTGACGTTGATCAGACGCCACAAGATGCAGTTAGCAACGACATCGGAAGGGGATTTTGGTATTTGACAATCGAAGGAGTGCTGGTGTGGAAGAATAGCGGTGGGTTAGTGTTGTGGTGGTGCAGTTTGGAGGATGTATGACTCCGTTGGTCGCCATGGCGAAGATGCCGAGAGAGACGAAGGGTTTTGGGTTTTGAATTCTGGATTGAATCTGAGGTTGCGAGGAATGGGTCGGTTGAGGGGCTGTGGGGCAGGTAGGGGTGTAGTGGGATGGGGGCGTTTGGGTTGCGGGGATGGGGTCGGTTGGGGGAGGGGAGTGTTTTTGGGTTGCGAGTGGGTTTTTTGGATGAGAGGGAAGGTGAAAAGAGTGGAGGAGAGGGAGAAGGTGGGTCGGGGAAGATGAGTTTTAGGTTTTTTTTAATATTTTAAATAGGGTAAATTATTGTCTTTTAAATGCATAAAAAAATAAATAAATACTGCCACATGGCACAAATTTGGCAACCACGTTAGCACAAATGTGGATCCCATATTTGCCACATCATCACTTAACAAATTTTCTGATGGATGTATGAAATTGAAATGTTTTAAAGATGTTGTATGAGGTTGCAATCGACCCCAAACCTGAGGGGGTAAAATGTAATTTACCCTTTTTATAAAAAATAAATAAAATAAAATAAAAAACAAGAGAAACAATTGGTGGTAAGCCACGTTTATCTACTTCTTACGGACCCGAAGAAGCTATTAGGAATTTTACCCTGTCCGTAGCCACAGTCAATCTGACTCTCCAGGTTGAAGCATCAAACCCTAGACAAAATTCTCTAAATGGCTTTTTAATACCCTTGTTAGGCATGTAAAAATTTTCTTGCATATTTAATAAATGCGCTATCGTTTGAAAAAGAAAAAACTTGTTTGACAATATTTACCAATTTTGGTTGACTTATATTTGTCACTTGGACTCAATTATATTTCTCCTTCATCAGGTAATTATCGAAAAATAAAATAAGCCCATTTTATAATCTCTTTGTCAAGAGAGGGGTGAGTTTAGTAACTCAATTTAAAGACAGATTTGAATTTACTCTGATTCTTAACTTCCCTAGTGTTTATTTTGACTTCTAGGTTTTCATGAGTAAGTTGATGCATGAGCATAACAACAATTTGGATTCTGACTTCCAAAGCTTTTACTAATACATACATAGTAACAAAATGTATATCTCACATTACACGTTGTGATAATTGTGGATGCAAATTTCTGCTTTCTTCTTCGTGGACAAAATTGCACCTACAAAACAATTAACGCATTTGGTCAAGGCCAAGAGCCTTACGTGCCCACGATGAATGAAGGGGGCTTTTTGTAAGAGTGTTGAACTTAGGTTTTTGAAGAAAATGGGATGATATTTATAGAGGTGTGGCCGGCTCCTTTGGGAGAGATGGGAACCGGCCACTTTAGTGGTTTTTTGGTGTTAATCACCATCAATTAGCTAATTAATGAATTAATTAAGTAACAAATCAATTAATTAGCTAATCAATATAATTTGAAAGAAATAATTTGGGAGTTAGCTTGTGGGGAATATTTGATGAGGATAGACGAAATAGGTTTTGAATAAATACCTATTTTGATCATTTTTTACCTTGATTGAGTGATGATTGTTTGCTACTCGCACATAGGAGTTCCGATGTGCTTCGAGGGTAATCTTGTTTTTTTCACCCAAAAAATCATGTGTCGCCTCCATATTTTTCTTGATTATTTTTTGCTCCACAATACTGAAACATAAATTTTAATTGATTAATAGAGGTAATTGATCCTGTATTTCTGAACACATTTTTTTTGGTTAATATTATTCCAATTATATTCAATAGATGATAAAAGATTTGAAAACTTTTGAAATATTTTATTTTTAAGAAAAAAACAACCTACATTGCTGTAAAGAAGTGAAGGAAGCAGACGTTGAGAAGATTAATGAGGAAATACCAACCCAAAGTTAATGCAATTTTTTCCTTCTGCGCTCGGAACAAAATTAATGCAAGTTTTGGTGGCACTCATATCTATTATATGCCATGCAAATAGGCATCCGCAAGCAAAACCATCAAATCCAGATGCAAAATCACACCGAATCTTGACCATTAGTGTCGGGGGCCACACATCCCACCATTGGCGAGGGAGAGTAAGGGGAGTCATTGGTGGACGAGGATTCTCTCGTATTCTTTTTGTGAGGATCCATTTATCGTATATTATAGAGTTAGTTTTTGTTAGGTACTGTTTGTGTTTAATTTTAAATAAAAAATTCAAAATAATTTTTTAAACCCACAATATATGATGAACGGATAGGATGTGAGAATCCTATCCATTGCAGGTGGGCAACAAGTTATTAGGTTTTTGTTTTGTTTTTTTAACATTTTTATAATGAAGACAAATATTATAAGTTTCATAATTTTATTAATTTGCAATTTAGGAATTATAATTATGTGTTCACAAGTTTTCAATTATTCTAGTTTATGTGTCCTATTGTTATTGGTTGTCCTAGATGACATGTAAGAATAAATGATGAAAAAACGAACTCGCTCAAAATTTTGACGAAAATGCGATGCAATCTAACAGTAAAGTGTTAATTGGCCGCTACTCAGAAGTTAAGTCTTAATTTACCAAAAATATAATTTAGGGATTCAATTTCAACTAGGATGATAATACTAGTCGTCACACGACAATTTACTCTTGAGGATGAGAGGAATACTGGTAAGATAGACGGTTGAGGTGAATCTCCCATTGATGACCCCCCGTATGAGATCCTGTACGCTTTATAACGAAGCTGAACAACCATCAACCATAAAAAATTTGGAACGGACGGCCTTGATTGGATACCCAACAGATAAGCCTTCCTTTTGCGGAAAATCCTTTTTCGTAACATCCCCATTCGATTCCCACGAGGGGAGTGGGGGCACGGGGTCTCTGCTTTCAACCAAAAACGTCGCCTTCTCACCCTTTTTCCTTTGATCAATACGCTGCGTTTCAAAGAGGACTAATAATTGTGTGACTAAACTTCTCAAATGGCTGAGAGCCGAGCCTTTACGGACGGCTAGGATCTTGTGGCTGCATTAAAAGATTATTTTTTTTTTTAACGCTAAATTTGTTAGATTAGAAAATCGACGAAATTGAAACTCACGTCATAATAATACAAGAGCAAAACTCCTCGACACCATTGTAATAGAAGGCGGCTTGCGGTTGCTTTACCAGATTCACCACCACTTTTTATTTATTGGGGTCAAAGTGCATTAACTTGGCCAATATCGACCACTAATTATATGAGGTTGCGTATTTGACTTTTAACTTGGCCATGAGATAAACAGGCTGTGGGAATATGAGTCAAAAATGTTTTAAATGCAAATTGTAAATGCCACCTCGTGAATATTAAGTTTCGAAATGTATGTGCAATTTAATGTGGGTTTTGACATTCCTACTTTCACTTGCATGTACTAGTTTCTCAATCAACCCAACGAATTTGGAGCATGCTTCACAACAACATCGTGTGGTTAAAACTAAGTTTCCAACTAACTCCCAATATTTTTGAACAATTACATCTGGATTTCCAAATGTATTCAATTAAGATTTTAAGTGATTTTTTGAAAGTTTATGTGTATTTAATCAGGATTTTAAAAGAATTTATAACATTTCAGGTGTATTCAATTAGAAAAGTTGAGGAATTCGAGAAAATTAAAGAAATTTCATAATGTATTATAAACATTCTTAAATCTCACCTCTATCTTAAGAATTTGAAGATATTCCCTCAAAACTTTGCATAGAATATTTATAAATCAATTAAATTTCATCAAAATCTATGAATTTATAAATTCATTAAAATCTCTTAAATTTCCAACTTAATACACCTCCCTAAGTTTACTACTTTTTCTTTCCATGTCATCATTGAAATTACTGTATCTAACTAAGACGAACATGTGAGACAATGAGGAAATTTTAAATTAAATGATGTATCATCAACATAAAATAAACATGTTAATAAACACTTAAGCAATACTCTAATAATTAACATTCCATCATTTAATTTACAAAATTTAATTTAATAATTTGATTTCTTTAACATTACCCAAAGATTTATTATCCTTCTTCAACATGCATGATCATAAACAAATGGAACGTTCAAGTTAAAGAGAGTTTGAAGCTGATTGAGCCAAATAGCCATGCAGCCATGCAGCCAAGCCAAAGTTGGACAAGAGAGAGAAGATGAAGGGGACACAGGAGAGAGGAGTTCACGTGGGAAGGGTCACGGAGGGGCTGCAAAATTAAGGGAAGCGTGGAAGAAATGAGCATTGCCTCACCCAAACTCACGTGGACCAACATGTCCTGCCTGGCCCATTCAGGACACGTGCTCTCGCACGCTTCTCTCTTTTTCTGTTACAACCTGTGGGCCCCCCCCCCACCCATACAACTTCACACAATCGTGCGTGTCATCTTGTCCCTCCACTTCCCGACACCCTCCTCATCACAATCATTTGAACTCATCACTCCACACCCCTCCTTCCTTTTCCCCACCACTATCCTTCGCGCGTGCACAACAAATCCCTCCATCCCCTCCCCCCATTTTTTTTAGAAGAGGAGGGGAAGTTATGCTAACACTGTGAAGAAGATAAGTTCGACTAAATTATATAATGGATAACCTAAATTAGTATCGAATTCGCCATCTACGATATTCGAATCTAAGATATCTCATTTCCAAATGAAGATGAAGAAAAATATCACTAGACTATAATACTGAGTGATCATCCTCCAATTATTAGAGTTAATGATGAAGCCAAGAATTATTGAAAAAACGGGTAAAAAAATTCCAAAAAAGTTTAGGCTACCAAAAATCGTGTGTACCATCTTGTCTCTTTTAGATAGTAAACATATTAATGTCGTTTATATTCAATTAAGATCGGTCTTGCTCTTATGCAGGGATGCCATTGTCAATGTTAACACCCATAGTAAGCAACAACAGGCTTGAATTTCATTAAAGTAATTTGTCGCACACCTCCCATACAAATTTAGAGGGACAGATCCTCGCTCGTTATGAAATTTTTAGCGATCAGAGGGGCGAATCTCTTGCTCTGTTGTGGCTTTGCCACTAAGAGGAGTCGTGGGATACAGTCGAGCGTGGGGCTGTGTTTGTTCAAGTCTCCATCTCCAGGTTCTACCACACAACACATCTCTCATGCAACTTGGTCCTGATGAGATGAGAGCTGTTTAACTTCAAGCTCCGGAAATGACAAAACAGTCCTAAGATAATGAGCCAATCATTATTTCTATATTCTTGTAATTTAAAAATGTGAGATTGCTGGATCGATTAATCTAATCATGAGCATGACAATACACACACCTAATTTTAATTCACTTTTTTATTTGGAAACTTCAATGTCAACTGGAATCGACATCAAACTCACTCAAACTTATACCATGTAAAAAGCAGACGCTATGCAAAACTTTAATATCAATAATTATTTCTTCAATGATAAGATATATTGTAAAAATTAAATTTTTTTCTAATTATCTTTTTGATTTTTTAATAATCAACCTGTCACAAATTAATGTGTCTTGTTTGTGGGTGTTTTTTTTTTCTACCTTTTAGTTAGGTTTTATATCTCACGTATAGATATGATATACATTCATATATTTGTTAATTGAGTTAGAGTATAATGTTTTGCAGATAGATTTATGTTAGTATATTAATTTTTTTTGTTATAAGATATTAATTAGATTTTTTGGAGTTGGAAAATGCATAATATTAGAAGATTTTATTTGATTTTTAATATTGTTAGAAAATATAAAATGAGTATAAAAGAAATAAAAACATATAATTAAATAACTGAACTCACTCCTAAAAACACTCTATGTTTTTTGACCTGGATCTAAAAGCCTTTATTATAATTGGTTAGTTCTGAGGCTAGCCTAAACCCTTATTTTTAGTGTAAATACATAATTCAGCATAATTAATAAATAAAAATTTCCAGTCAACTTGGGAAATTTTTTTTTTGGGGGGGGGTGGTGATAAGTCAAAATTATGGGGATTCCTTTCCAATTTGTATTTTAAAGGGTTTAAAGGGGAGGGACCAAGGCTATCTCTTCTAAACCAACGATATTATCTACATCAAGGGTTGGAGAGTGGGTTAAGCCTCACAATAAACTAATAATAATATGGTTCAAATTCACCTTTAGCGAAAATCGAACATAAGACCTCTCACTTAAAAATAAAGAGAAATACCACTAAATCGTAGTACTAAATAACTTGTAAAGATTTTGAATATTAGAAGATCTCTTCAACAACCTAAGATCTCTTCACGCTTGTAAAGATTTTGGTCTCGGTGGTTTTTTTTTTCCTTTTTAATATTGGAAGAGGGTTTGAATTCAACTACCTCAATTTTGGTAAAATAGAAGTAAATATTGTGGCAGTCTGAAATGATTGTGTTCTATAAATAAAATAAAATAAAATCTATAAATATATGCACGAACGAATTAAATAAAAATAATTGGGTGCTTGTGCAAATAATCAGATTATGTTTCCGAGGAAAGTCACTTTCTTGCCTTCAATTCAATCATTCATTATTCATTAATGAACGAATAATATCATGTGTTACCAAATGATTTTGGACTAAGAATATCTACATTCTTCTTTTCATATATTCCTTTCACATTCTCTATTTTGTTTTTCTCTTTCTAAAAAAAATTAATATAAGATGTTGACGTGATTTAACCGTAATCGTTCAAACATGAGGGGAGAGAAGGAGAGGAAAAAAAAGAGGGAAGAGAATCATATTCCAATGATTTATGATTTAAAATATTATTTATTTTCGCGATCATATTTGCCAGTTTTCTTATGGAAGGCTGACATATGCACAACTAGCTACTCAAAATTCTCATTCTTGTACATGTATTATACGATAAATTCTATCTTTTTTTATTTCGTTTGATTTATTTAATCTGATTACCAAAAAATTAAAATAATTGTGTGGAAATCATTTTTATAAATAAACACAAAAAAAAAAACTAGTTAAGTTATCGCGAGGCTTACTAACCATTTTATAACTTTTCGAATTAATAGAGTCAACTGGTTAACAAAAAGTAATTATGTGCATGCACTCTAATATCTAATGTGATTTTGATTCCTACCGGTTATTCTTTTGCCATAACGTCCATTCCAGAGCAAGTTGGAAGAGAAATTCCTAATTCTTATACGTATAAAATTGCTCTGTTAGACTTTCGACTATTGCCGAAAATTCCCTACTGTTGCAGCCGAGTCAACATCTAAAGGAACTCACGCACTCGATCCAACAAAAATAGTTTGGCATTTAATTTTTTATTAGAAAAAAAAGTGGTGAATTTGAGAAGAAGGTGATTGAGTAGGGTGAGTAGACAGCAAATGAGTAGGGCGTGTGAAGTGATGGGTAATAAATAGGGGAGGATAATATAATAATTGGAGACCGACAGCATGTCGGGTGATGATTAACTGTCCCCACGGGTGCGTGCTAGCTGTCCCACGTGTCCCCTACACCACACACGATATTTCTCAAAGTGGGGCCCCACACGCATGATCATCTTCCTCCTCCTCATCATCATCTCCGCTGAGCCTAAAAGCCAACCTCATGATTTTGATTTCTGAGTCATTTGTTTAATTTGGCATTGCCCACTAGCCGACAAAATCCCCACCATATCCTTTGGGGTGTGGATTGGGTGTGATTGGAATTTGGGAGAGTCGTTGCCCGTACGAGGCCCCTCACCCTTCTGCATGTGATACTCACGTGAACCAGGTCCCTCGACTCCCTCCCTCCCTCTTGTTCCATCAAAATATTCTTTTTTCTTTTTTTTTTTTAACTTTTAAAAGCCTATCTTTTTTTAGATGAAATTGGAATATACAAAAAAAAAGCCTCTAGGACAAGAGGAGTTAGAAAAATCCTATTTTTGTTATATGTTTTTTTTTTCTCATTTCAATTTACTTTCATTTCATCTATTGGAAGAAAAAATAAATGCTGAAAACAGTGAATCAAAAAGTTGCACATGTTGTTAAGATGCTGTGACTAAATTCGTATCACTTATCATCTTCACCATATTCTGTCATGCTTTGATTACTACATAAACCTTCATCCTCCTCATCAATTACTTTGGAAATTCTTATCAACTCTAAAAAAAATTCATTATGCACTACAAACTTTCTATTTAAAAAAAAAAAAAAACATTTATGAAGACTGCTTTTAAAAAAAAAAAACATTTGCAATATGCAAAATAAACGTGTGTAATTTCAGTTTGGAGTATATGCACATTATTTTATATTTTATTAATTGCTAAATAAACTATAGGATAAATAATCATTTTGTTACTCTAGCAAATAATCTAAATTACATATTAATAGAATCATCTTTGTCAACCAAAAGAGTGAAAAGATTATTTAGTTTTCTATCACAATAAAAAAAGTTAAAGGCAATAACGTAATTACAAAGCAATTTTTTTGTTTAAGTATCACCTACAGATAATTTTAACATTTCTAATTTTAAAAATTTTTAAAAAAATTAATCTTGTCTCCCGCTCTCTCCACTCCCACATTCTTTCTCACTTTCTTCCTCTCTCCTTCAATTTAAAAAAAATAAAAAAAATCACACATTTTGTGTATGGGCACATACTAATGTGCTTAATTAGCTTTAGAAATCTTCTAGAAATCATTATCCACCAAGACAATATTATGATGTTTTTTTTATTTTTTATTTTTTATTTTTTAAGGGGACAACTGGTGGCAAGTCACAGTTATCCACCCCTTCTGGGGGCCAAGAAGACTTACAGAGGCATTTCAGCCTCTCACTGGCCACAAGTCTGGCTTCCACACCAGCAGCGAGTTTCGCCCCAAGACATCCAATTTTTAATTTGAAGGAAGCCCCCGTAATCCACCATTTACCATTGGACCACCAACTCGTGGTTATTATGAAGTATTGAATTGCTTCAATTTTTAAGAATATAAATAAAATACAATAACAAAATAAAAAGTGAGGGTGAGTTCTGACTATGCTGGAGATTTTGTTTGAAAAATATTTCATGCAACAAGTGGCCCTTTACCACAGTGATGAAAAGGTGTTGTGCCCTTGCGTAACGGCATAAGTTCGAACCCTGTTGGTAACTAATCTAACATTTAATTTATTAACGCTCTCACTCAATTCAAAAAATTATTTCATACAAAATGCCCTGTTGCAGTGGAATTTTTTACATCTTATGGGGACGTCTCTTCCCCACAGGATTTACTAGTTAATGACATCCAATTCGAACTTCGTGGCTTTGATGCATCTAGAATTTGTCATGTACATCGATATGCTAATATGGTAGCATATAAAATGGTCAAGTTGGCCTTATTTTATAATCTTAATTTTTTGTTAGCTCAACGAAGCTTCCGAATTTAATTCATGATGCAAACTTTTAAATCTATCGATAAAATTACTATTGTTTTATCTTGAAAAATTATCATGAAAGAGAAATTGGGCAAAGAGAAATCTAACAAAATACAATCACCAAAATAAATCAGAAATGTTGTCATTTGTTAACTTATGTTTAGGAAAAAGTGTTATGAGGTTGGGAAATGATGGAAGAATCATAGGTGGGTTACGTCGGGTCAATTTTGTTCATATTATCCGACACGCATCATGGAGCCTACTTCCCTCATCCACGGTCCACCCAAGTTTTGCCCGTACAATGTTCTATCCCCCCACCCCATGTGAATGGCACGTGAAGCAAGACCCCTCCTTCATTTGAGTGCTTCCCTTGATTAATAATTTAATATCAGCAAGATGACCATATTGTCCATCTAATGTTTATGATGCAACCGGGGTATGGACCCATCTGCCTCTTCAATGATTTGATGCCCCTACTTCAAAAAACAAAAAATAATAATCGCTTCTTTTATGAGATATACGTGTAAAAATATGATTTGCATGAAGAAAGAACAGCTATTACGATTCTTTTTAATAATGAGAAAAACAATGACTAAAAGAAGTAACACCCAAATAAATAAAAAATTCGATTTTGATTTCACTTTATCATCTAAAATTAAAAAATCATTATTTTACTTTTTAAAGCTCAATATACGCTTCGTATTACCTTGTTTTCATTAAATTCGTTAGACATTTGTTAAATTTGCTTCCATTTCTTTGAATATGTGTATGTGGAGATATGAGTAGGATCCACCACTCAATAAGCATATGTCACTTGTGCCATTAAAAAGGCCCGTCAACCCTGACCAAGGTCCTACCAATCAACTCTCTCCGGAGCATCCCGATCGTATAGTCGTGATTGTTGAAGAAAATCCAACTATTGCAATCAGTCCCCTCATGTTGCATTGTCATTCAGTCCATTATATATTTTTCCACCTCAACATACTTGACGGTTTTTAGACGGAATTAACATAAACAATGATGTATCAAGCCCTTTCTTCATGGATTCCTAAATATCATTTTCTTTTTTGGTTTAAGCAGTCATGCTCCTACCAATGAATTAGTTCATAATTAGTTTAAATACAAATTATTCATTTAATTTCTATAGAAAACGATATTACTTAAGCCATTTATACTAAAACTACATTGTTCTCTTGCAAGTATTTTTAACTGTTTGTATCCCTACTTTTACAAGTGGTAAAAATTCTATTAGTTCGCAAATTGATAATCATCACTCGTATTCACGTACACATGCCTCATAAAGCCAAACACATAAAATCCAACTTAGATTAATCAAATCCTTGATTAAAGACATATATTGGATTTAGACTACGAAAAAGAAGGAAAAATGAAACAAAGGGAACTTTGTAGCCTTCCAACTTCTTCACGTATTTCGTTTATTCATTTTCATTTGATTTTTATTGGTGCACTGGACGCGAGGTTTGTGAATCAAATCCTTGACTAAAGACTTATGTCTAACTTGTTATGCATTCAATCCGGTGCTAATATTGTTGAAGTGTGAAGTTTTATCTTAAAAGTTTTCGCTGCTTTGAACCACTTCTATATTGTAGGTTGTTGTGACATTTTTCGATGTGAAATTAAGTCCATCATGACCTGTATTAAACCATACGACTCCAACATAACTAAGTTGGTACGTCTGGACGGTGTATAACGACAGGTAATGGATAAACCTTTTTTGGGGCAATATTCTATCTTGGCGAGGGAAACTTGTCAAACGAGCTTTTTTGTATGCATGAATTTGGAAAACCTTTTGCAACTTTGCATTATAATTGCAAATACAAGTTTCTGAGTTCTGACGAGGAAGCCATCATCCAAGGAAAAATTTACATAACTTCATTTTCCAACGTTGCAAAAACCATGACCAATCATTTCGTGTTTACCTTTTGAAGTGTGTTTAGATATTTTTTTATTTTATTCATTTTTTATTCTTTTTCTCCCTTTCACCGTCCTTTTTCATCGAGAGTTTTAACGAAAAACCTACAGTACTGTTCACTTTAACGAAAAATTACATTTTTACACTAAAAAGTCAATCCTGATATTATTCATTTTACGCTTTATTATGTCCTTATCATTAAAACTCAAAATTTTCAAATCTTTTTAATTATTTTTCCTTTTTTATCTCTCAATTTTTCTCATATACTTTTTGCATATTTCAAAGGAAAAAATTAAATACTAAAACCGAAATAGTAGTCAAATGAGTCCTTAAATAATTGGACGTTTCAAATTATCCCACCTCCATTTACCCTTTGGTTTTATCTGCATGATTAATAATTTAATATCTGCAAGATGACCATATTGCCCTTCAAATGTTTATGACGCAACCGGGGTCTGGACCCATCTGCCTCTTCAATGATTTGATGCCTCTACTTCAAAAAAAATAAAATAAAAATAATCGCTTGTTTCATGTGATATACGTGTAAAAATATGATTTGCACGAAGGAATAATGGTTATTATGACTCCTTTTAATAATAGGAAAAAAAAATGACCAAAAGAAGTAACATCCAAATAAATAGAGAACTCAATTTTAATTTCACTTTGTCATCTGAAATTAAAAAATCGTTACTTTACTCTTTAAAACTCAAAATACGCTTAACCTTACCTTGTTTTCATTAGTTTGTTAGACATTTGTTAAATTTGCTTATATTTCTTTGAATATGTGTAGGATCTACCACTCAATAAGCATATGTGACATGTGCCATTAGAAAAGCCCGTCAATCCTGACCAAGATCCTACCAATCAACTCTACCCGGAGCTTTCGGATCTTATAATCGTGATTGTTGAAAAAAAATCCAACAATTGCACCCAGTCCCCTCATGTTGCGTTGTCATTCAGTCTATTATCTCTACTAATTAATAAAACACTTATTGTCAACTAAAACTCTATGAAATTATAAGTTTAACTCTCTAATTAAAACATAATATAAATAAGAAATATGGGGTAGAAATGTAATTTCACACAACCAAATTTTGTTTTTTTTTTTTTTGTTTTTTTCAAAACCTCACTTACATGTAATCATAACATATATCTAGTTATATAAAAATAAAAAATAAAAAATCCCACTCCCACGTTCTCTATCACTCCCGTCTCCCTTCCTCTCTCCTATTTCAAAAACAAAAAAAAAAAAAATTTCTCACACACTTTGTGTGTGCCCATATGCTAGTATATTTTAACCCACCTCAACATATTTGATGGTTTTTAGACGGAATTAACATAAACAATGATGTACAACTTGCAAGCCCTTTCTTCATGGATTCCTAGCTATCATTTTCTTTTTTTGTTTAAGCAGTCATGCTCCTACCAATGAATCAAACAAACATTTTGATTAACTGCCAACGAAAACAAGAAAGCTTGTCAACTTTGATAAGAATAAATAAATAAACAATTGTTGCAGTTCTATTAGATTAGGAATGTAATTGTGTAAATTCTAACATATATAAGATATCCTTATGGGATTCTGCCATGATACATCAACGAAGTCAACGCCAAGACATATTGCGTCTACATCATTTCAGCAAAGCATCAGGAGATTGAAGGCATGCAAGCCGATCCCATACAACCTTGTCGACCTTAACACGATGTCACTGCCGAAGTCAACCTTCCAAAAGCTTGTTCGAGAAATTGGTATGCCTAACTATTCGTATGCAATGCTTGTAGTTCTCATTTAGAAGTTCTGTCAAACTCAAGGGGAGTATCCAGAAGTATACTCACTTGATCTTAATGTACTATTTTTTCCTATGATTAGGAGCATTTTTCCAACTCGGTTTTTGCTACCTAACTAGGTTTTAACGATGCACCCATCCTGAGCTGATCATACCCTTGTGAGCTCTTCTACTTAAGTCCAGAAGACGTATAGTTTTGACTTAATACAACTTCTCACTTTTCTCCTTAGCCTATGAATTTTTCTCCCACCTTGGGTTTTACCATAACAAGGTTTTGTGAGTTTTACCTTTTTATGCATTCTTCTGTTAATCTAAGACTCACATTCGCTCATTGTACCGATGACTTCATCAACTGTACTTACTTCATCGCTGAAGACCTGATGTGCCATTTGTTTGAGTATTTACACACTTAACGGGGAGTGTTGCAATCCTATTAGATTAGGAATGTGATTGTGTAAATCCTAACATGTCTAGGACATCCTTATAGGATTCTACCATATCTCTTAGACTAAATATTATCCTATTAGTGTTGTAATCCTATTGGGGTAATGAATTAACCTTCTCTACTACTATAAATAAAGGCACAATGGGGTGAAATAGAACACACCTCATAAGTACACATCTCTCTCTTCTCTCTCTATGCCACACCCCCTCTCTCTTTCTAGCCTCCATAATTGTTCAGTAAATTATGCTTACAACAACAATGAATTATTATGAAAATTGAATTGGTCTTTTTTGTAGGAATTTTCAGCTGATTTAATTTTGCAATTAAATTAATGTGCATTTTATGAATGAACACACCAACACACATACATATGCACTTTCACATACATAGTTTAGCAATTACAAGGCTTACTTAGGCCATTATTCTTGCAAAATGTAAATTTGTATATTGAGAAAAAGTTTCAAAGGAAAAAAAGGTTTGGGATCACAGTATCCGAGAAAGCGATTCTCTCGAGCTAGTTCAGGTTGTTTGTAGTCTCTGATCAAATCACTATCAGCTTAAGATCTTTCTCTAACTCTTATACGACTCATGCTTAATAATTAACAAATGTTGTAATGTATAGATTAGTCAAGTTATGTTTATTTTTTAGCATGGATCGTTTAAGCTTTACGTACATCCTCGAAATATTATCCGTGATGTGTTACTCTGAAATTTGTATTGATTAATTTTAATTTGCCTATCAAAGAACAATTGGATGATACTATTTCGCTTGGAGGCTTGGAGCTTCCTAATCGTCCTTCCTTTCTAACTAACCAACTTGCTCTTCTATTATTACCTCTCATGCGGATCCTCCGTGGCACACCGTTTTCTATGGAGCCGACGGACAGCAAAGCACACGTGTATCCTGTCCAACCCACACGTGTACTCCCGATCAAACTTACCATGTCTTTGTTGGATCTAGTCAACGGTCAAATACCTCCTCACCGGTCAAATGATTTGCCCTCAAATTTTTTAATATCCCAACCATGCCCCTCATGCCTTCCTCTCACCTTCTTGACCGGCCGTGCCGGTTCCCCTACGCGCACAGACTCTTCCTAGCCGTCAGATGTTGCACGTGCGATCGCAGCCAATAAAGGTGGCCTAACTTTGATGGGCATTTTGGGGTGGGTCTCATGTGTCTGGTTCTCTGACCTGCTGAGCTGGTCACCATGTGATTAAGCTATTGGACGAATCGTTGCTCAATTCAGTTTTTTCGTTTCACGTGCATCCAAATTTCATAGTCTAAAGTGCTATTAAAGTGATGCATTGACTAATATACCCATGTTTAATTTGATTGAGTGGTGGTCCCGGCGCATAAATAAAGGGCACTTTTGGAAAAGTGAAAAGTGGGTATGATTTTATCAAGGATTGTGTTTGGAAAAGCATGTTTTGTTGGTGGGGTTTATATGATAATTGGGAATTACAGAGGATATTAGGCTATCATAGTTTAATCATTTGAAATTTATATCTATTTTATTTTTATTTTATTTTATTTTTGGTACTAGATTGAGTTGAGACTAATTAATCTTTTGATGAAATATAATTTGCTCTCCAACTTAATTATGTCAATATACTTCAAATGATGAAAGTGTTCAATCAAAGAAGAGGGACGCTAAGGAGATTTTCTCAAAGTGATATTTCTATGTACTTTTCATCACATCATATTTTTAGCACAATGTTTTATAATATTAATATAGATATTATGCCAAAAACATGAAATGACAAAAAGCCTATGGAGAATTTCACTTCTAAAACAATCTGCTTAGCATTTTTAATTAGAGAATTATATTATTAATATATAAGAGAGATTGGAAATCTCTGGAAGAAGTCCCACATCGAAGTTAATTATTAATGGGATTAGATTTAGTTAAAAAATGGTAATAATGATTAGGAAACAACCTAATTTTGCTTGGTTGGAAGCATGAGAGCGACCAAGTGGAATAAACAAATGGACATTGGCCCTTTTTATAAATTCTAGGGTTCCTCCGTCCTTGTAAGCATGTTTCCTAAAACGTCGAGTTAATGAGCTTTAATCTCAGCATAAACGTGGTCTACTTGCATTATTATAACTAATTAATCAATCTTAAGCTGGCATGATGAGCTTTTCTCATATGAACAAAATAGCATAATTTAACCTTGATCACCAAGCCTCCTGCTCCTTACATTGCATGATGACAAATGCTAAAGTAACTTTCAAAAGTTGGACCATTCATGGATTCTTCGATACCTCATATTTTTTGGCAGACAAATGCTAAAGCGATTTTCAAAAGTTGGACTATTCATGGATTCTCCGACATCTCATATTTTTTGGCATAATTCAGATGCTAACATTATAAAACAATGTGCAAAAAATATGAGATGACAGAGAGTTCATGAAGAGTCTTTGAGAGTCTCATTAACATTTCTCTTACATGATTATTTCTTAATTTACCTAAGCTTTACATTATTCATTACTTCTTTATGCATAAAATTCTTACTTTGCTAAACTTATCATTCATGATAAATTGTAGAATCATTTTACTATAAAAGCACTTTTATTTATGGAAGCGCTTTTATGTCAAACACGCTTTATGTAGAGAAAAATGGTCGCTATATGCTAATGAGCTACGGCCAATTAGCCATAATTCTGTTGAAGATCCAATATAACTGGGCCTTTGGGTCCTTGTAAATTTAGTTTTTGGCCCGGGTGTAGAATATTTGATTTTGTTTTCGTTTATATGGTACGCGTTTGGAAAAAAAAATCTCACTTTCCTCTTGAACTTGCAACTGTGCGACTTTTCCCGATTTTCTTTCAATTTTTGTCTTCATTCTTATGTCATTTTATCATTAAATGGGTCAGGAAAATCGTGAATTTTCTGTTGTAGAAGTAGAGCCAAAATAAAGAAAACACCAAGTTTCGAGTGAAACGCTAGTTCCACATTAGTCAAATTAACGATAATTTATCCAGAAGAATTTTACTTATCCATTACATGTAAAATATAACAAAGGTTTTGTATTTGGGCATCATCCACACAAGTGTGGAGTCCTAACTTGAACTCTTCCATGCCGAAGAAAGAGTTAGGTTACGTTTGGTTGAGATTTTAGGAGAAGTTTTTAACTTATGGCCAAAATTTTAGGCCGGTATCGAGCTGGAGCAACCTGAAATTTTTGACCTCTTAGTTCAATATTGACTAAGCCAGGCCCAAAGCAGAGCTGCGGTATTAGGTGAGGTCACTTAACTAGGTCGTGCTTAAATATTAGAATTAGGGTTATGAGTAATGTTTCAATTGGTTAACTATTTTGCCTAATTATATTGATGTGTTGCTCTTCTTCTTCTTCTTCTTCTTAATTTATGAAGTTACTTGTTCTTTTTTAAAAACCCAAAGAGTCTTTCATTGGAACTTTTCAATATCATTTTTGATTGAGTGCAAGACAAGTCATGGAATTATTTCAAATGCATTTTTTTTATAAGTGATACTTGAGGAAAAAAAATTGAGCACATAAACCTTTTATGTATAGTGAAATTTTTTAACGAACTAGGCTACAAATTTATTAAGTTACGAAGGCACTTGATATATCGAAACCACACTTGAAAATATAATAAGAGTTAATCCTATTATTTTGGTGGGGCCTAGTAGGAATATCTTTTCTTCGCGAGTAAGTTTTAACTTGGATAAAATATGGAAGTTCTCTTCCACTTCTTTTTTAGTACATCAATATTTTTACACTAGGGGAATGGGGAGTTCAGCTAAGCCACATTATGGGTAACCTAATTTGGTATCGAATTCGTCATCCACGAGATTGAACCTAAGACCTCTCGCTTCCAAGTAAAGAGGAATATCACCAGACCGTAGTACTGAGTGGCAATTCTCTTCCACTTCTTATTTCAAAATACCTTCAATATAATGGATAGTCCTGTCTAAATAGTCATGTCTATTAAACAATGCCTTAATTAGTTGTTTCTTCATGAATCAAAATACCACTACCACTTAATGGGCTGGTTGGGATAGGTTGTAACCAATTAAAATGGATTTGAGTCCAGTCCGTTATTTGTTGTGTCAAAATATGAAATGGACATGATTGGACATGATGAGTTATGAATCCACAATAAAGGTTTTGCCGTGGACCTTCTACCTCCACGCGGCATTGCGCACTATTTTCCTATGCTCTTTCTTTCATGGTTGGATTTTATTCAATCTGAAAAGCAAGCGTATTTTCCTCCATACATTGCCTTGGGAATGTTGGAAATGGAGGTACAATCTCTCAAGATTTCAAAGTCGGATTAGCGCTCCACGCGAATCATTCCAATATCGTCTCAACTTAACTACCTCAATAGCTTGGCAATGTTGGCTTCTATTACAAAAGATAATAGTGTTATTAGTAATGGAACCATTTATTTATAAGTAGCACTATATTATGTCAAGTTGCCGAGGTGGTATTGCATTCTACAACTCAATCGTGTGTTTAATCCTAGTTTTGAGCTTCCTAATATCAATTTCAAGATTGGCTACAATACTTTACATATATTTACTACAGTTACAATCTACCTGTCAAATATAACACAAGTTAAATATATGTATTAATATAATTACCATCTGACTGTCAAAATAGTAATTGTATTAAATACATATAAGTATATTATTCTACAATTTGCTAGGGAATCATATGAGTCAAATAAATGTATGGGAGGTAAACCTGTTAGGGCCGTGGTCAAGTTGCATTACTTGCAATGAACTCCTGGTGACCTGTTCGGTTGTTCCTCCAATTTGAAACGTCTAAACTCTAAAGTGCCACTTTACGTTGTACCGTTAAAAGCCGCAACTTGATTTTCTTCTAACAATGGCCCAAAATTTCTCTAGGAGTAATATTACGCAACACCAAATTTGTTCACCAAATAACGTCACACTGTATCATTTATGAATATCTGGGGCATCCTTAGACCTCGTTTACTTTTAACAAGACTCGGACACATCATTTGGTAAATACAAAAAAAATTATGCCTCGACTCAGACATGTTTATCATCATGCATCCTTTTGTTCCATTCAAGTTGGGATCGTCACGTTTCAGGCACAGCCATGGATAGGCAAGCAAGCAACCTCTTCCTCTATTGGGCCATCAATAACCAAGAGAAACTCAGAAAATAGCAACCAGGAATTCAATGTTCATATTTGTCTTAAAAACGAACCGAAGAAAAGACCCAATAAAACCGAATCAGACTCTCTTTATATGCAAATCACAGTTTGACACATAAAGGAGTAGTTGAAAAGGGAAAGGAAACAAAAGATCAAGTTATCCAAGATCGTGGAGTTTCGACATCTACTATCTTCCTCGAAGAACAACTCCTGCTATTCCAGAACAGAGCTCAAGCCAACAATTCACACAATAAACAGCAAGGTGCTTAAAAGATTTGCATAATCTTGCTACCTGATTAACTTTTCGATCATACTACCTTTGAAATGAAGGCAAGCTTACCAGAGCTGGCACAGGAATACGAACACTAGTTCAGCTATTTTAACAATCGACGGGCTTCAGCCACAAAGAACAACAGCAAAGGAAAACATTTGATTCCGAAGGTTTGATGGAATTGTTATGATGTGAAACCTGTCACACACAGCAAAACAATTTGTACCAATTTCAACTTGAAGAAGCAGCTAAAGCTGACTTCCATCCTGACTGTGAAGCAGAAAATAAATGTCAAACACTTGGTAGTCACAGAAGAAGTATTAATACCACGCTGTTGCTAATCAGTAGGAATAGCATATCAAATGACAGAAAACAAGTAAATAAAACACAAGTGCCTTTACCGTTCAGAAATTGGTTTTACCAACAGTCTTTATGACAAAGGAACTTTAAGAACAAATTGAAAATAGCACAAGGAAAAATAAAAGAGAGAATACGATATTGGACTTCAAGCACCAACCAGACTGAAATTATGAAATAGCAGCAACTATAAAAGGCAATGCTTTTGTAACATGAGAATATAACAAAGGATAGAAGACAAGCTACATAAAAGAAGAATAAAGGTAACATTATTATGTCAAACAGTTGAACCCAAAGCCTATTTAAACACCGCTTTTATGTGCAACCGATCAAATTCCCCTAAATTCCTTTTGTACTTGGAGGAGGGAAGGAATAACATGGGCGTTAACACTTTGACCATTCTGACCTATTAACAGCCGGGAAGCTAGAGAGAACAGATTATGGCTAAGAAAAGTGGCAGAAATCATGAACACCAGAGATTTACCATCAGACAGAAAATGTGAGACTGACATCTATAGGAAGTCGAGAATGATTAGCATTAACTAATTAATCTGGTTTGGATATACTAAAAAATATCCTAACCTTGAAGCAAAATAAGATATATCTTTAAATTCATTAATACCATTAAAGAAGGAATCGAATTATCAAATTACCCATACACGCACAAAATATATATTCATGCACAATAGGAACATTTATAGTATCCCACATGCCTAAATATTAAATGTGCAAACCTATATGTATAACCCATTAACATGCCTTATGCAAAACTTACCACGGGCACAAGCATCAGTATGATTAACATGGAAAAGAAAAGTTAAATGGACGAAACATGCAGATGCAGGGAAACACTACATTCAACCTCAGAAAAGGTTCGCCTTGTCGGTCAGTTGAACTGGAGCTCTTCCAGAACAAGGAAGCATGCAGTCAATAAACCCTGTATTGAAAAACAGTTTGCTAGACAATGCAAAACCTGCCCCCCAACGATGTAGGGGAGCCTGTCAAACTTTACAAATCAAACAATCAGAATCATTCAAAAAATGAACGAAAGCACAACGAATCTCCGACAAGCCTAATCGATTAATACCATTAACAAGAGAAAGGTCTGAACTTGACGCTATATCATGTACATATATAGAAACTCCATATATTTTTACATATTAGACCTACTTCCATATAAAGCAACTAGATTTACCCTGCTTCCTGCCCCTAATGAGCAATACAATAAGGCCAAAAAAAATAAAACTAGACATTAAAAAAAGGAAATTAGATATCCTCTCTCCTTTTTTCCCTCTCATGGATTTTTGTTCTGCCTTGTATAGGGTAAATTCCAATTCTTCTTCTGTAAAAGTTGAGCGCATGATACCTCAAAAATTGAGGCTTCCACTCTACAGCTGCAGCAGCAATTTCCATTTACGAAGTTTCGAGACAATCATAATCTTCCGGTCACCATACAAATCTACCTCTGCAACAAAAACCCAACCATCCATTAGCAACAAAAACCCCACAAAAACATGAATTTGCAGAAACTCAGAGAGAAAGAGATAACCTTACATGGAGAATCAGCAGACTTATAAGCATCAGCAGTAACACCAACCAGCCACAACCCAGGAAAGATACTCTGCAAATTCATGCAACCCCAAATAAATTACAAAATTTCATAAAATAAAACAAAATTCATGTTAAATTAAATTAAAAAAAAAAAAACATAGAAAAAAAAAAAAAAAAAAAAAGGAGGAAAGAGCAAAGTGGACGTACATCGAGCTGCTTCTGAACATTCTTGGGTCGCTTCTTGGGCCTTCTGGAGGGCCTCGACCCGGTCATCACGAACACGTCCTCTTCAATCTCCTCCTTCGACAAAGCGATCCAGAACTTGCTCTTCTCCTTCTTCTTCTTCTCCACACTTTGCCCCTCCGCCAAACCCCTCAACCTCATCGACTTCGGCTGCTGCTGCTGCTGCATCATCTCGCTCTGACTTCTGTTCGGCCCTTCAGGTTCCTGCCCTTCCCGGTTCGCACCAACCGCGGCGTTAGGGCCACTTGCCTTTTGAAACGACGCCGTCGCGGGAGGTCTCCTGGGCCTCAAATTCCAGGGCTTCTGAAGTAGCACCTCAGCTTCCTCCTCTTGATCGCTCTCCCTCTCCTCGCTCCTACGGCGCTTGTTTTCCGAGCACGAGATCAGCGATAATCGGCGGCGATCGGCCCTGGAGGACCCGACCCGGTTGTGGCGGTCGGATTCGGAGTCGGGCTCGGAGGCCGGTTCAGCGGAGGCGGGTCGGCGGTAGCGGTTGTGGTTGTTGGCGGTGGCGTTCTTAGTCCCCCATTTCAAGAATGTGAGCGGGAAGTTGTGCAGCGGCGGCTTCACTGGCGCTGTCGCCATTATTCCTGATCAACACGCAGAGCTAAAGCCTTCTGAGTTTCAAACCAACAAGCCGGCTATACATACACACCAAACTGTATCTATCTATCCATCAATCCTTTATCAGTTTATGCTTGTGCTTCAAGTTTTTAGAGAGAGAAAGTGAAGGAGGAGAGAGTGAGCGAGAGTAGGTTATTTGTGATGTGAGGAGAGGAGAGGTGGGGGGCTTTCCTTTTAATGGTTGTACCACTACAAATACAGTAGGGAGACGGAAAACCAAGGGGCTGTGGTCTTTCTACCCTCTACGCCTACAACTCTACGGCGTTACGGTTTTTAATTACTATTTTACCCTTGTTTTTAATTTATTTATTTATGGCATATTTGTTTATTTGCTTTTGAAACATGTACAGAGCTGCCAATTTCTCGTGAACTTTAACTTTAACCGATTATCTTTCGAACTTTTTTATTAGTTAATATTTTCTTTGAATTTTAATTTTACTTGATGACCTCTCTAAACTTTTATAAATAACCAATTTTCTTCTGTTGCTAGATTTTAAATTTTTTTATCTAATTTCCCATCAATTTTGATCACTCGAATAACACATAATAAATTTTGAGGGTAAAAAAGAATGAAAATTAGATGGATGAAAATTTTAAAATCTAAATAGGGGATAATTGGGTATTTATAAATTTTAAAAGAATAATCAGCTAAAGTTAATTTTAGAGAAAAATTGACTAATTACAAAATTTCGTGATTGATTAAAATTAAAGTAATAAGAGAAATTGATAGCTGACAAATATTCTTTGTTTCTTTTATTTCTTTTGTTTCTGATTGTGGGCCAGGTTGGACCATTTAATATCCTGCTTCTTTTTGTTGTACGTTTTGACCTATTGGGTTGGGGTCCTTGGGGGAGGGAAGAGGATTCTCTCCTGGGCACATGATGAGGATCCTCCTGATCATAAAATTCGGATCGTTTAAAATTAATTCAACGGTTTCATGTAGAAGGTTCTTTAAAAATTATAATAATTGCAATCGTTTAATTAAATTTGAACGGTCTGGATTTCGTGGTTAGGAGAATCCTCATTCTTAGCTCAGGAGAGGTTCCTCTTCCCTTGAGGAGGTGGGTTTCGCAGTCAGTGTACAACATCTTTAAGCGTAAAAAGGTCGACGGTTAATCGGACGGTGGATATGATCATATGAGAATATAATTGAGGGTGATGATGGGTCACTATCTGTCTGCGAGTTATATATTTTGCTCCAGTTCATGTTGGGTTTTCGTTGTAACGCGACTAAAACCGATATTTAGTGTCTTATTGGGAATATGATTCTCTTTTTCCTTTTTTTCCCATCTCTTTTCTTCTCTCCTATTTGAACGATCACGGTTAAACCATGTCAACATTTTATATTAATTTTATATAGAAATACAAAGGCAAAATAGAGAATGTGAGAGGAGGGGAGGAAAGTGGATGAAAAGAGGGGATGAGACAATCCTAATCCGTCTTATTGAGCTCTATTTAAAAAGTCAACTTTGAATGATTTTAAAATGATTGAAAACTTACTTGATCAAGTGTATATTTTGGAAAAAGCACCGGTTATCATTTAGTTTATTAATATGTAATGGTATTTTTAGCATTCATGTCTCTGTGTTTTCTTGTAAGATGGAGATTTAGGTTCCTGCCTATTATAATTAAGTCTTTATAAATAGAATGTTTGTAACTCGGTTGGGATAATTTTTGTGGCAAGATTTAGCTTATTTGAGTTATGTAGCTTTGACAATTTTTGTAGTTTTTGTTGCTTTTAGATAATAAAAGAGTACTCCTAGTTTGGTAGCTTATTTGAGTTATGTAGCTTTATTTGACTTTCACACTGTTGAAATCAACCTTGCCACGAACTCAATGTCTTTGTGGTGGTTCAACATCGGAAAAGGAGAGTGTCATTGTGTGTTGTTATGGTGTTGCTGCGTTTTTGAATGGTTTCTGATTAATGAAGGTCAGTTTCGACTTTCATAGCAAAATTGTTCAAAAAGGTAATTTTGTAAAAGTGTGATCAATAGTACAACCAATCGTCAAAACATGTTTAAAGTGGCGAATTTCCCGAAATAAAACTAGGCCCTTTTAGCCCAAGAATTTAGCCTAATCAATTGAATTATGAGGCAAAGTGGCCCTAACCCAAGCCTTACACAACGTGAGACTGGCTTAAAATTATGCAAAAAAAGAAACAAACATGAGCAGAAGAGCTCCTTGCAAGCCAATTGAAAGACGACACATATATAAGTTGTCAAATTTTTCTCCATCAAAGGAAGAAAGATAAATGATGGTAAAATTGAAAGAGGTCAAATAACAAAAAGAATCTCACCTACTAATGTAGTTATGTTGTCAACATGCGACACGGGTCTTTGATAAAAGCAGCTAGGTATCATAAAAGTGGTACTAATCTCCGGGATGAGGTGAGATTCTTTAGTCCCAAGCATTCTAAGAAGTTCAAAGATCCACCAAACAAAGACAAATACGACCTTTCGTCAATTCAATCGACCCCTCGTGAATGGCACATTGTTTTGAATCGATACAAAGATAAACCTTCCGCCAAACCAATCAGTACCAAGGTCATCTGCAAGGCCAAAGGAAAGAAATGGCCCGAAAATAATTGACTTACGCAATGGAGATGACTGTAATCAAAAGGCAGAGTTAAGGAAGAAAAAAAATATGAGAAGTATGCCAAAATGGTGGAGTTTCTACAAATACAACTGTACGTGAAAGAATGAAGAAATGAGAATAGAAAGAGATGATAGGATTATGGAGGGGACTAGCCAAATGACACGAACAAGAATAAAATTTGGTTGAAGAGGTAACCAACGATCACTGATGGGCAAGGGAGTAGGGGTGGTGAAATGATGATACCTATCATCTCGAACACCAAACAATGGACTAGATTCAAAGCCTAGCCTAACCAATCCCTGCCAATCCACTGTTATCCTTAAGGCCCAATCCCTCCAGCCTATTAAAAGGATTTTAAGAATGCGTTTGTTGCATCGGATTAAATTAATTTCAAGTTAAATTGGCTTATAATAGACTAATGTAGACTAACTTAGTAAAACATTTAGTGTAGTATTGGATTAAAAAAAGAATAATTAACAACTGCAATATTATATTATTTAATACACATCTAATAATATTTTATTAAAAAAAGAATAATTAACAACTACATTCAACCTCACTCTGGAGAATTCTTTCATTTTCTTCCTCTTTGGATCTGGCTCCCATTATCTCCTCCCATCTTTTTCCTGCAAAACGACATCCTTCAAAACCATTTTTCCTGCAAAATTGTCCCCAAAACTACTCTCTCTCTCCTCCCTCTCCGTCTCTCCATCTCCCTTCAGCCAGAGCTATTCTCTCCCCTTCTCTATCCATTTCTCTTTAGAATTTTATGAGAAAAAGGGAAAACTTTTTGGGAACTTTTGGGAATAGGACAAATTTTTCTATTGGGATTGTTGCTGTTATCGATTTGCATTTTTTTTTCGAATTTCGGTGTTGAGGTTTAGGCTGTGGGTGGCGTTGGGTTTCAGATATGGGCATGGGGTTGACAAACGGAGTTACCCAGAAGCATGCTTACAGACTTGCAGCATGTAGACGTCGTAGACGTCGTACATAGGTTTGGAGACAAGATTAGCAATCTCATGGTTGTTTAGGGGTTTTGCTAAGACCAGCTAGCCTTTGCTTTAGTCGAGGCGAGTAAGAGGCTGAGAGCTAGTCTCATTAGGGTTTAGGAACTTTAATTCCTACGGGGAACAAACACGAGATTGGTTAACCCTTAGTCATGTCCAATCCATTGAACTTTAGTAAGGGCAAACAAACGCTTCGTAAAAATGCTTTTAAATCATATGAGTAAGAGTAATCAAATACAAATGTTTAAGCATTTGAGATCTAAACCTCTTGCACACACGACCTTGGTTTTGAAAAGAAAGGAAAAGTATATAAACTTGAACATAGTCAATTGACCAAAGCATATATGTTCTGCTTGGAACATCTCCAAAGAAGAAAATGTCTACATAATCTATAACAGTAAAAAAAAGACAGCTACGAATTGTTTCCAACTGAAATGTCAAATCCTATGTGGCATGCATGGAATGGCAGCAAAGGCGGTTGCTATCAGATATTTTTTAATTAATTATTAAATGTCTTTTATTAAATTTTAATAGTTTAGTCATTTATTATAATAAATGTTATTGGTGAACGGTGCAATCTGTTTGTATGCTGCGTTAATTTTTTATGTTTTTTTAAGTACACAATTCCTTTCAATTTAATCAACTCATGCCTCTTTCTGTTTGTATACTGCCTCTTCCAATTTAATCAACGATATTCCTTTCGATTTAACATACGGTGCTTTCAAAACTTCATACAGTGAACTATTTTGTTGGGTTATTTGCCGCAATGAATTATTAAGAATTTTTATCATGAATTATAATGTAAAAATTTTGCTGGGTTTCAATGCAATTAATATGATTTTTTTTTATCATGAATTATTTATATATGTAAGATTTAAAATATAAAACAGAAATTAGGAAAAGAAAATAATGTAATAAAATAATAATTTAATTTGACATATCGGGTGGAGATGGAGAGTGAAACATTAAAATAAGTCAAAATACCATATAAACTGTCAAATTTAAATTTTATATTCAAAATTTAACATCTCTTTTGAAGATAATCTTATGCGGGGGAATCTGGTGATTGAGGTTGGGGGTTGGGTCCAACTAGCATTGAGTTGGGCTAGGATTTGTGGGCCTACTTTGGGTTAATTTTTCTCTTGTTCCCAATTTTTTTATCCTTTTCCCAAAAAACCGTCGCTCTCTCCCCTTCTCTTACTCTCTCTCGCCCACCTCTGAAGCTTCCCTAAAACCCACCAGCTTCAACCTCACTTCAGCAATTCATCTCTCCAGCGTTTCGTGGGGAATCACCTCTCGCACTCTCGGAGAAATGGATAGGAGATTAAATGGACCAACTGGACCTTCGAGCTCCGTCAATGGCGGCCCAGCCACAAGATCGGGTTCTCATGCTCCGCAAGCTAACTACAATAGTCGAGCTGTTCAGGTTCATCTCTATTTATTTTCCTTTTCCGTCCTTTAAAATAAATACTGCCTAAAACCCTAGCTGTCTCTATAGCCACGGTTTGGTTCCCGTTGTCTGCGTTTTTGTTCAAAATCCGTCCGTAGAGGTATTTGTATAGGGCTATTACGGTGACGTTTTGGTGGGTTTTGGAGAATTTTATTTGTGAATTGTACAGGGAGTTTGGGTAGGCAGATTTTGGGAATTATTGTTTATATTGTTTTACTACTGAGTGCAATGGGAAAGTTGTTTTGAAAGGTACACCCTGATGCATGTAGTTGAATCATATGAACTTGTGCATTCAAAGTTAGGATATAGGGTTTTAGAAATGTTAAAAGAGAGTGTGTGGAGAAGTGTATTAAGGCGTGGTGTACCGGAAATGTTCGGTTTTAGGCTAGCAACTTAGCACAAAATTGGGAGGTGAAGTAAAGGTGTTATGTTTAAAGCACTTATTTACTTCAATTTCAGACAAATATTTGGTTTATTAGGTTTGGTTATTCTTAATATTCACCTTATCGAACGATCTGTAATATCTGGAGTTATATGTAGTACTTTGTAGTTAAAGAAGATCAGAGGTCATTTGTATTTTGCTTTATAATTTTAATTTCAGGAAGCATTGGAACAGTTGGCATCCATTGATCTAATTGACTTATGCAATGAATCTAAAGTTGAGTGCTGTCGGGCAACACGAGACTTGAGGAGTTGTGGACGACAAGTAAAGGATGTGCTCATCTCATGTGGACATGCTTCATTATGTGCAGAGTGTAGCCAGCGCTGTGATGTGTGTCCCATTTGTAGAATTCAAATACCAAAGAATGGCGCAAAATTATGCCGACGCCTTTATGATCAGTGTCTAGAAGCTCATCTTATACCCAAAAGATGTGATAAGAGATTTCAAGAGAAAGAAGATGGGGAGGAGCAAATATCTGCTGATGTCCAACGCCTTTATTCTTTATTTGATGTTGCCCTGGAGAATAACTTAGTTTCTTTGATATGCCACTGTATCCTTTAATGATCTTTTGATTCTTTACCTTTTCGTTTTTTTTTTTGTATTATTTGTTCACGTGATAGAGAGTTCAGTTTTAGAAAATGACCACAACTTTTAATATCTTCCAATTATATGGAAAGGGGAGTACGTAAAAAAAGATAAACATTCTTGTTCCTCGGGGTAAAAACTCATTATTCTAGGGAGTAATTTGAATCAACTGCTAAACAGATAACTAGGATTAATGTCCTCTTGATAGTGCTATTCATGCGTTATAGGACCTTTTGTCTTTCTTGAAACTTAACTGCAACTTCTGTTAATTGTTCATATTTATGTTGATCATTTCATGTTTTCTGTGACATAGAATAAACAGATGTTACAGATGTTTGTTTGGATGAAAGTGCAGTATCCAGTGATCCCGTTATTGCTTTTTTGTTGGATGAAGTGGTTGTGAAGGATTGGTGCAAGCGCACATTCCAGAACATCATCACAGAACTTCAAGGCATTTGTATCCTTTTTTCTTTATCAGATATTTTCAAATATAAATCCCGTAGTTATTTTCTGTTCATTTGTACTTTGCATTATTTGAATAATTTTTATTTCCTAATCTACCATCCTAAGATAATCTTGAAGCGGAACCGATGAAGTCTATGTTGAGTTTACTTCTTAAGTTCTCAGTACAGTTGGCTGGCATATCCAGTGTGATTGAAGTTTTGGATTCATCTTTGAAAGGGTCTTTTTCAGCTCAGCTTCATGACTTTCACCAGCTTCAAGAGAGCATATTAAAGACAAAGCAGGTTGTTGCTATGATGGTTTAATTTTTGGTTTATCATGATAGTGTTGCCTGATTTTTATTTGTGAATATTTTCTGTGACTGATAACATATTATACATGCTTTAGTTCTCTAAAGAACTAATAGTTTGTATTCTCTACTTATTTAAACTCTCAAAGAACTAATAATTTATTTACCTACTATTTTAAGGCCTGAAATTCTGAAGCTTTGGAAACACAAGAAGTGACATTCTTTTGGACTTTATTTCATGGAACATTAACTGTTTCCTTTGTACATCTTTTCACTCGTGCCTAAAACTTTCTTGCAGCAAAATCACTACCTGTAATATATCACTACTACCTTATCAGTTTAGTCAAGTTTTACATGTTTCTTCTGAACTGTTCTCAATTATGGATTTCCAAAGAGACTGGGTTTCCAATAAATTTTTTTATGTGTCTGCAAACAATTTCTAATTGTTCTTTGAAATTTGGTTTTTGATTTTAGCATATGGAGGTTATGATATGGTGTATAAGACATGAGTTCCTTGAGAAAGTGAGGCCTCGTTATACTGATTTCTCATCGTGGCATTCTCTTGTCCGTGAAAGGAAATCTGCTGCAATTAAGCGTTCTTGGCCTGATTCTGTAAATAACTCTGAAGAGTCCAGTGGACAGGAAGGTACCCTATTTATTGAAGATGCCCTGGTAAATCTGGAGGTTGGGCAGGGAAATACAGAGAAATTGGTGGAGGGATTAAAACTAGGATCTTTGCAGAAGGATGGAGTTTCATCAGTTCTCAGGTCTAAGATAGGAGGGGTTGCAGGATGCTATCCATTTGAAAATGTTCGAGCTGCTGTTGATATACTTTTTCTATGTGGTAGTTCAGATTTGGTGGTTGCGAAGCAAGCTATTGTATCCTTTGTTTTTCTTTAAATTTTGGATATTTCTTAATTCTGCATATCCTGCACTGGGCATAAATTCTGCCTCCCCTACCTCCAGGGATACCTGTATTTCCTTTATTTATAACAGTTTCTATATTACCTATTTGATCGGCATTGGACAATGACTGATGAGCAATGGAGACACCTTCTAGACGATTTTGGAGCTACTTTTGGCATACCCAGGCAATTACTACTGGAATCCTTAATCTTTTATCTTTTGGATGATCACACAGATAAAGCTCTGCAGGCAAGTTCATTTTAATTTTTTCAGATGGTTAATGCTTTTGAATGCCTATTTTTCTTTTATTTAGTGCTGTTAGTTTCATGTTTAACCAATTGTGTCAAGGTTCTTAATGCTATTTGTATTTATATTTTAGGCATGGTTCACATGTCTATGGTAAGACTGGCTTCTAAAAAAAGGGCTCTCGCCAGTCCTTGCTACTCTAGAAGGCCAGGTTCCAACCTGAGAATCTCAATAAGCTTTGTGTCGAATCGACTTGTTTAAAAATAAAATAAAAAGACAGATATATTTGACTATAGCTGTTGTTGTGCTGCTTGTTCAAGTTCCAAGTAAACCACTTTTTTATTTTGTCGTTAGGATAATTAGATGAATTGGTTCATGGTATGATGTTTATGATCCAAGAATATATGAAAACTTTGAAATAGTAGTAGATTATATGTGAAACTAGTTGCATCTTGACTGGGGAAAAACCACGAAATATTTAGTTTTGCATTTTGTTATATTGGTATTTGATTATTTAGTCTCGAAATATCATTTTAAATAATTATTCTTCATAATAAATTTCTCAGGAAGCTTGTCACCTTCTTCCGGAGATCTCTGGTCCAGCAACTCATCCTAAGATTGCACAAGTACTATTAGAAAGGGGTAATCCTGATACCGCTCTTTTGGTTTTACGGTGGTCCGGGCGTGATGGTACATCAAAGTCGTCAATATCACTTGTTGAGGCTGTTACTGCAGTTCGGGTGAGGGTAGAGTGTGGACTTTTCACCGAAGCATTTATACATCAAAGAATGCTGTGTACCAAAGTCAAGGAGAAGACGTTGAAGCTTGGAGAATTGGGGGATGCAACTGATGATTCAAAAAGCAAATATAGGAGTTGGGAAGACTGGGTGGAGATATTGGTCACTGAAATTTGTGTCCTCTGTATACGACGGAGCATGCTAGACCGAGTGATAGAGTTGCCTTGGAACTCTGATGAAGAGAAACATCTCCACAAGTGCCTGTTAGACTATACCATTGATTATCCTTCCTCAACTATTGGAAGCCTTCTTGTCGTATTCTACATTCAGGTAATTATTGTCTATGTTTATTGTTGACTTCGGTTCAAATTGAAGTAGTTGTGGTAAGCATCTTGCTATTGCTATGTTCATGTGCATCTTGAGGGAAATCATCATGAATTTGTTGGTAGTTCTGTAGCTCATAATGCATCCAAAGCTTGAGATTAGTAGCTTATTTCCTCTGGGGGGCCTGTGATGACGTGAGAGTTGAAGATGACCTGCGAATGAAGGGATCACAGGCCTTTTTTATTAGCTATGTGGCATTTTAGCAGGAGTCTCACTTACTATTTTCGAAAGTATTCATCTGGTTTTTTTATAGGGAATTGATAAACACACACCCTTTTCTTCTCTAACACACCCCTGATTGATCATGTTCATTGTTTTTGTATGATTTATTCAACTCGATTGCCTGAAATAAAGAGGGGTGTGTGAAAAGGGCATGTGAAAATCAGCACCCTTCTTATATTATTAGTTTGTAGATTATTTTATTTACTTATTTATCCAAGCTATATGTCAGTACTTAATTCTGTTGAAAAAGCAAGCTTTGTGATCAGATGTGCTGACATAAGTTGCCCATTTTCCCCCCTTCTAAGCGGTACCGGTACTCTGAAGCTTACCAAGTTGATCAAATACTTAAAAACCTGGAGGAGGAGTTCATTTCAAAGAAGTCTGTCAGTGAAGAAGTTTTATCTCGAATGAGATCTATGAGCGGATGGAGAGCTGGATTAATCGTAAGTGGTTTAAGTGTTAAGACTGTATGAGGACATTTTGGTCTCTGAGTATACCCTAATTGGTGGAGTATATGGTCATCAGTTTTGTGAATTCCTTTGCGTATATTCTTATTTTGATACTTAGCGGTATCTTGTAATGCAATGTATGATCGAGCTAAACAAAAGTAGTTTATTTGAGCTAATGTTGCTATATGACAATCAGAAGCCTACTAGTCTTTTTGTGGTTAAACATTTCTGCATTTGTGTTGATACTGATTGTCTTTCTAGGGAAAACGTGTTTCCATTGCTTGAAGCATGGTGGAGTTCTATTTGTGGGTGCATGGTGCTCTCCTTGTTTTTCTTTTGTAATGCTTTGCTTTTGATGGACAGGATAAATGCATGGAGTTGCTGCCAGAAGTCCAACGACAAGAAATAAAGTCGGGAAAGTTTCCTGAGGTAGCTGTTACCACCTCTAGTGAAGTTGAAATGGCAGCAGCATCACTTCCTGAAGTGCAAAAGTCACAATCAATTAGTATGCTGATTCCTTCATCCATTGATTCTTCTCTTGGTTTATGGTCGGATTGTGTGAATCCTTCCTGGAAACCGTCAATATCTGAAACACCAAAAAAAAGAGTTGGGTTGGTTGACAGTTATCGCTCTGAACTTGGTAACAATGGTTCAATTCTTCATGAGAAGTTGCTTAGCAATTCTGAAACACAATGGAAGCCTGATGATAGCATAAACAAGGCTTTCAACTTTGAAGATGCATCAACTCCTGGAATTCATTGGGCTACTCCCCCCTCATCCGTCAAGGACAGGAAAAAGAGTTCATCAAGAGTACTTTCAAATAGCCGTCTCCAAGACAATCAATATGCTAGAATGTCACCAGAAACGGAACGGAACAAGAGGTTCAACGCATTCCAAAATTCAAGTCCTTTGAACTTTTACAGCGCTGATTCTAATCCAGTAACTACACCCAGCAGCAACCGTGGCCTGTTTAAAGATTCCGCAACAGACCTGCGTCGGAGTGTGAACAGTAAGGGGTTCCAACGAGATAGGGACAATAGAACTTGGAATATGGCTTCCAAGGATGACCCAATGGACATTTCGTTGAGGTGAGAATTCAACAATTTTTGCACCTCTTGCCCCATTAAAGTTGCTTTTCTTGCTTTGTTGCCTGTGTGGTTAACCACCGTTGGAGAAGGTTTTGTTAATCTCCATTTAATACAAATTATTTTTCTAATCTTCAGCTATGGAGAAAAGAGTCATGTGATTGAGGACGGAAACTTAAACAGTGGACCGAGATGGAGGTCTGACGAAGCTAGTGACGAGGAAGAGGAGCAGAGTCCACAGAAAGCCATTGGGATCACTCATCGTGCTTCTACTGCGAGGGCATTACGAAGAACAAGATTTTCCAAGCGATGAAGATATTCCACATGCACTTTTTCTTTTAACTTAAAATGAACTCTTGTCCAGCCATGGTCCTTCCTCAGTATGGTCTGGGTAGGAGGTAACCTTGAAGGGATATAGAGGCAAGAGCGGCTTTCTTGTACGTGCCGGTTGAGTTGAAGGGGTTCCCTTCGGAGGGCAAGTAACTATAGTGTAGACAAAACTGTTTTATAGCTGTGCCGTGCGGCTGAGATGCATTTAATGGGATTGTCTAATTCGAGGGGTCATTTCCTCTTCCTTCCTGCAATTGTGTGCATCTAAGTTGATCAGAGATGAAGTTGTGGTTTTTTAGCGGCTACGAATTGTGCAGGAGTGGGGAGATTTTTGAATCCTTGTTGAAGTAGTTTGATTGCTGAGAGATTGAGGCAAAAAAGGCCTTGTAGTTTCAACATTTTGGAGCTCTAGTTTAACATTAAATACTTTTGTTTTATCAGAATGATAAATGCTCACTTGACAGAAGAAATAATGTTTAGTTTGTCCTTGATGTGTATTATCTCTTGTTTAATAGAGGCTAATACCAATGCATCAGCAGATGAGCATTCGGTATGGTTTAAATAGACGGTCTCCTTAGCATTACTGTTTACGAAAAAATGACAATAAGAATGAAATATGAGAACTTAACAAAGAAATGAACTCAATGGGTTGGTTTAAGAGAGAGCTAGCAAAGAGTTGAAACCTTGAACTCAAATTCGAACTCACTAGTCACATAGACGTATTTCTGGAGTCACTGACCTTGCTTTTGTGTACTTTTTAATTCGTAGGTAAAAGTGCGTCTGTCACCACATACATGTGGTATTGGAGTTGTATGAGGAGAGAAATTATTCCGCCAACAACATGTGATGGATAGATCTTTGCATTCAATTTGAATTTCCTTAGCGTAATTAGAGTAATTTAGAATGCGTCATATTACTCACTAGTGTACTTTATATATTCACTTTCTAATTTGTCCAAATAAAAAAAAATGACACCAAAAACCCCAAAAAAATTAAATAATATATCATTTGAACAAAATAAAAAGATGAGTGCTCAGTGACCAACCAAGTATAATCAATTTAGAACATGAGTAGAAATATTGCCCGCGCGTTGCTGCGGAATTAGAAATCGTATGAAAAAATGTTTCAAAGCTTATAATAAATTGTTACAAAATGTTAATGTTATCAACACTGAAAGACATTTGAACTTATTGAAAGAATTTTTACATGAACATAAATTGGATGAATGAAGCTCTTGAAATTCTTTGAACCACTCTGAATAGCATTACCTGTGAATTATTGATTGTGTAACAAAAATTAGTAAAAGAGTATAATAGATGAAACTTTCATATGTATAATTCAAACTTCTAAACATTTATCTGTACTTTACAAATGGTTAGAAACTGCCAAGATAACAATTGGTATCACATAATTGGTACGCTATTAAACATAATGAATTCCATGAAGCAAAACAATGATATGCAATTTTAACTTACGATGCTAAAGAAGCTCTATATGAGTAGCTGGGTCTTCTTTGTTTTATCGATCAAAGGCATTGCAATTGTAGATCATGAAAATTATAAAAATCCATCCAGTCAAGAGACAAAATTCAATAGTTACGGGTGAAGTGAAAATGGAACCACAAATGTAAGATATACTTGACAAATTTGCAAATTCATAACAATTTCAATTGAATTTCCAACTTGATTTTCTCGCTTAAAAATCTTAATCTACAAAACCAAATTAGTTTTATCAAACAACATTCAAAAATAAAATCCAGTAAAGGAAAAGATCAATTGAATAACCTGAATAAGTGGAAACATTCATACCTCAATTTAATTTCCACCTCAATTTTGTTGCTTAAAAATTATGGTCTGCAAAACCAAATCAGTTGTATCAGCAATAAAGCATCAATTTATGAAAGCAAAGACATCACATAAAAAGAACATTAAAACTGGAAACCAAGTCGTGATACTTCACCATTTGACATAGAAATTTTATCTTGCCAAACATAATTTTGTCACAATTTGTCATTCGTACTTTTTTTATACAAATTATTATACCATTATAAACTCAAAAAAATACACGCTGAAATCATTTTTTGTATCTATACACTAGTAATTTGAGATTCAATACGAAAAACAAATCTACAATTCAGGTTTTAAAATACATTATAAACTCAATTAATACAAACAAACAAAGAGCATCACACCAAACAATTTCATCAACCCCAGAAATCCGATTGCCTCATCACTTCACAAAACAATATTTTTGAAAACAGATTGAATGCAAGCACCAGTAAACTCTAAAGGCCGCTGCACACAGAACCCTAAAAAACCGCTAGTTCCTCAAAACAAAAAGAGAACCACGTTATCTAGTTACACCTAGGATCCAAACACACAAACAAAACCTTCTAAATTAAAAATGATCTCCTTTTTCGTGTATTTATACTGTTCAAATCGTCCCCCTTTTTGACCTTTTTGAATAACATGTAAAGCTATGGTCCTCAAGCTATGAATTGAACCTAGCACACCTTCTACTACACTGACAAAGATACTGCACCAAAATCCAATATATATATATATAATTCCCACAAAATCTAAAATTCCCACATATATATATATATATATATATATATATATATATATATAAAGGAAGTCAAGGAGATTTTGGAAACTGAAGAAGATTTGGAGAGATGCAATTGAAGAGAACTTATTTACGATAATTGACGCGTGGCAAAACAGCGGACGACGCGTGGGCAAAAATTGGAGGTATTGCGAGGAACGATGTGCGGAAGAAAGGAAAGACGTGATGAACAGTGATGAGGAGCTGTTTCAGATGCCATGATGTTATGTTTTTTAATTATTTTTTTCTGGTGATAGGCATGCATGTTAAGATTTTTGGTTTTTTTTATTATTTTTTGGTGGAAAGGCATGCATCATGCTGCCAGGTGTGGATTAGTAAGGTTTTTTAATTATTTTTTGGTGGACATGCATGTACCATTGCTCCACATGTGGCTTAGGTAAGGAAAAAACACTGGAATCGAAAAGGGAGTCAGAATGAGAAAAAAAGATACACAAGATGATCAACATGTGGCCAAAGACCGGAAGAACCCCGAAGAAAACAAGGGTAACAATTAGGGCAAGGTGGTCATTTTCTTGCAGCAGAGAGGGAAAAAAGACCCACAAGGAAGGAATGGGAGGGTAGCTTGGGGAGTTCACTGCTGGTGAACAGTGGCCCCTCTCGCATGATGAACAGTGGAGGCCAACCGTGCACGAAATGGAAAAAAGGACACTGTAAAGACTAATATGAGGGGCATTTCAATCAGTTCATTGTACCAAGTATGTAAGACAACATGAAACAAAGCAGACACCAAGGGGCATTTAAGCTCGTGAACAGTGCTTTTCAACCGGGTTTTAGTATATAGATAATTTGAAACGTGTCAAAATATCGTTAGGGTCGAGTGTCGACTGAGTTTTGAAAAGCAGGAGGACTAAAAAGTAAGGAAGCGGATGACGACGGAGTCGGTGAACCTGCCGATCATAGACTTGTCCTCATCGGATTCGATCTCCTCCGCCAATTCAATCCGTCAGGTTCTCTCTCTATCTCTCTCTCTCTCTCTCTGTATGTCCCTATAACTATTGCATAGCTGTATTTACACAGGCATGCACGGAGTGTGGTTTCTTCTACCTGGTGAATCATGGCGTCGAGGAAGAGCTGTTTGCAGAGGTGTTCGATCAGAGCAGCAACTTCTTTTCGCTTCCTTTGGAAGATAAGTTGAAATTGACTCCCAAGCACCAGAGAGGAGGCTACAGGCCACTATTTTCAGAGAATCTCGACTTCGCTTCCGGCTCCAAAGGTTGCTAATCATCCTACCATTTCATCTCTTCTTTAAATCTTTTTGCTTAGAAAGTTAAAAACTGAAAATTCGGTGATTAAAGTGTAAATATAAGAAACCAAAAGGAGGGACGTTAAACTAGAAAATGGGTTAGTATACCATACAATGATCATACCATGCCTGGTTACTGAAATTGTTTTGAAATGATCAGGATAAGTAATAAGTTGGATATTCCATTTTATTTTCAAATAATGTAGTTCATTGATGAATTCATTATAATGTGCATAACATGTTGGTCGAAGTTACAATTTGTTGCGCTAATGTTCTTGTTATCATTTGGAATAGGGTTAATTCAATTGTGATATTCTAAAAATGTTTCAGGTACTATCTATTAAACTGTTGTGCTGGGTTGCCTTACTTTAGTTTTCAAGTTGTGCTGAATGGAAAAGGAAAGGATGTTGATTTTACCTCTTTTGGGTCGTTTGTGAAATAGGTGACTCGAAAGAGAGTTTTAATGTCGGCCCATTAGATGACCCAACTCTGAGTAATTTGAACCAATGGCCTTCAGAAGGTATGGGAGCTATTTTCAAATTTGAAGTGTGGTAGCCTGCCTGACAATGAAGTTTTTTATGTTGAGTACTGTATTACATTTGATTACGTGATAATTTCTTAATTTTTCGTTGAGGAAATATATAGACATCCTTCCATCTTGGAGGCCTGCAGTGGAATCGTACTTTAGAAAAGTAGTGTAAGTTATATTCGCCTTTGAAAAAATTTACTTCCCAGCATTCTGCACTAAGTAAGAACTGTTGTTCAGGAATGATAAATAGATAGTTTTTTTGGGAGCTTTTCATCATAAATGTAAATTTATGTGTGTGTGTGTGTGTACATGAAGGGTAGTGCTATTCACATGCCCTCTTTTACCTCCCACACACCCTTCTTAATTTTTCTCGATTGATCTTCTTCAATTCATTTGATTCAATGGCCGGAAATTGAGAGGGGTGTGTGAGAAGTAAAAATGGGTGGGTGGATAGCACCACCCATATATGAATTTCTGATGTTGTATATGCTGTCTCAGGTCTGCTGGAAAAAGATTAATCTCTCTGATTGCCCTGGCTTTAAACCTGGATGAGGACTTTTTCGAGAAGGGGGGGGGGGGGGGGGGGGGAGAATGAATAAACCAAGGGGTTTTCTTCGACTTTTGCACTATCCAGGTGTAGTAGCACTCTTCAGCTAAAATATATCACTCCATTTCTTTTCTTGTTTTTGTAATTTTTTTGAATAATATTTCTTGTAGGTTCGGCCTTCTGTATTTCATTGTTTTTTCTTTCTTTCCTTCGCTTTCATGGTTTCGGTATGCATGATTTCAGGTGAGCTGGGATCAACTGATGAAGAAATATATGGTGCTTCTGCTCATTCAGATTATGGCATGGTCACACTCCTTGCATCCAATGGAGTTCCTGGACTTCAGGCATGCTTTTTGTTTGTTAGATTTTGTCAGCATCGAACACCTAGTGGTCCCCTTTCAAGCTCAATTATGATATTCTTTTCTGTCACTTCTTGTTGACACTTGGCAGGTTTGTAGGGACAAATCTAAGCAACCTCGAATCTGGGAAGATGTTCTTCACATGGATGGGTAAGTTCAAGATCTTGAATTTTCATAAAAACGATGATATGATTGCTAAAATAATTTTGTGCCCTTATATTCTTCAATCATTTACGCGGAATACTCCATACAACAATGTAATGCAATATGATGTTTAAATATGGATACGCTTCCTCAAAAAAAAAAAAAAAAATATGGATATGGATATGGAGCTCCATTCACTTTGTTAGATAGGGAACATTTGGATCATGTGGTTAAAAGTTCAGAGCTTGTTATAGCTTTGTTAGACCATTCATAAGAAACGGTATTTTGTTTTGGTTTTCCTACCAGCATCTTACATGTTTACTAGAGTGCATTTGTGTATAACCAAATGGTAACTTTGTCCGTCTGATGGTGTTCAAATTTGAATCTCCAGGGCATTCATTGTTAACATTAGGGACATGATGGAGAGGTGGACTAATTGTTTGTTCAGGTAATTTCTAATATATTTACTTTAAGGTCTATTTTCTTCTTACAGTGGTTATACATGTTTTGAAATCTAGGACTCTGAGGACTGCAGACATTTTCTCTTCTATCATTTATTTGTAGGTCAACACTGCATAGAGTGATGCCAGCAGGACAAGAACGCTACTCCGTAATCATTTACCTGTTGGTCCATTTTTATTTGGTTTTCATAATACTGACTGCACTTCACAATGAAATGGTACTATTACTTCCCGATCTATTGAAAAAGACAAACTGAGAGTGCTGTATAAAAACGTCTCAATATTTTCAGGTGGCTCTCTTCATGAGTCCCAGTGAAGATTTTATGGTGGAATGTCTGAAAAGTTGTTGCAGTGAAGAATCACCGCCAAGGTATAAACCCCAATTCGACTGTCCTCTTGGCCTTGGGTGTCATATTTTATTTCCAGTTACCCTAACACAATGCTTTAGCTTACCTCCGTTAGAGGTTCGGTTTTGCTAAATGTCATGACGTAGAACTTGTGCTTACAAAACCTAAAATCTTCTTGGAAGGGGAAGGGTGTCCAACGGCTCATATACTACAATATTTTGTATGTTATATATAAGAAACATTGGTGGTCTGAAAAGCACCATGCTTTCGTGCCTAAAGTCCTTGTTGGTCCACTCTATAAACACTGGTTTGGTAGCTCGATCAAGTTATCCTGTAGATAATATTGACCAATTCTGCTTGCAGATTTCCTCCCATCCGCAGCGGTGACTACCTGGAAGAGCGTTTTCGGCTACGTGCAACTTAAAAGGTCTGTCTTTTTTGGTTGCAGCACATGATCATGATTTTATTGTTTGGTGATAAACGGCTTTTGTAATCAAATATCCATATTATGAATCCTGGTCTCATAATTCCACTGGAAACAAATTGCTATTGTTTGTATTGAGCTGGTGACTAAGGCTCCGTTTGGGATTGATTCTCTAGATAACACTTTAGCTCATAAGTGCTTGTGGCAGTGCTGCTTTTATTATAGACATGTTGAAGTTCTGCATACGTTTTCGTGGATTGAGAAGAATATAGTGAAGGAATTTGGAGACTGAGTTTCGTGGATTGAGAAGAATATAGTGAAGGAATTTGGAGACCGAGTTTTGGTTGCAACATGTTAAGTGATTTCGAGTAATTCAACCATGTGGCGGATGAAATTTAAAACCAGCATCTCCTCTAACAAAAAGGAAATGGTCATTGAAAACACAATCAGATTTAACAATGTATTTTACTTTTTTTTAAAAGAACGGTTATCTATACAAGGGGTAGGGGAATGAGCTAATCCTTATAATGGGCTAACAATAATGTGGTTCAAATTTGTTTTTGACGAGAATCGAACCTAAGACTTCTCACTTACAAGTGAAGAGAAATATTACTAGACCGTAGTACTAAGTGACTATATTTTACTTAAACATGAACATTAATTTTCTGTTTACCTTTTTCAATAGTAGAAACAGGAGTACTAATACTTGTTCCTTCTTATATGGTGATGTCACAATGTTTCACTGTATGAACATTATTATCAGAATTGCTCATTATCTTTATCATTATTTTAAAGACCATCTTTAGAAAATGCATTCGATTTGAAAATTGTTTAGTCATCTAAATGTGTCGAACACATCAACGTTTTAAATATTTTCAATTTGAAAATCATTTAGTCACCCAAATGTGTTGAGCAAATCAATGTTTACAATATTAAGTAACATATTTGCAATGAATCGTCAATTTATTTGATTCATATGACGTAGTGTTTAATGTTGATTTGTATGAATTTTTTTTTTTGTGAACAAACGATATTATTTACATTAAGAGGGTGGGGGAGTGGGTTGAGTCTCACAACGGATTAGTAATAATGTGGTTCAAACTCACCTTTAACGATAATCGAACCTAAGACCTTTCACTTACAAGTGAAAAAGAATATCACTAGATTGTAATACCAAGTGACTTGACCATTGCTTATGATTAAACTTCTTAAATTTAATAGTAAAAAATCAACTGATATTCAGTTGGAGGTAATGAATAAACTTGGCAGTTTCTTATACGACACGAAAATATTAGGTTCCGGGTCAACATGATAACTAATCGGGTCGTCTTTAAAAACTCGTCAATAATGGATTTGCGCACACATAATTTGTTTTAACCCTGTAGGGAAAAAAAATTGACGATTTTAAAGTTAAACTACTAAAAAGACTTATTATAAATTACAATAGCCATAGTGTCTATATTATATGTTAAATATGTATTATTGTATTATTATTCTATATAAGTTAAAAAGAATTGCGCACGGGTGGGGAGAATTTTTTAATCCTTGCTGAGAGGTTGCGGCAAAAAAGGCTTTGTAGTTTCAACACTTGAGCTCTAGTTTAACATTAAATACTTCTGTTTTATCATTAGCTCACTCGACAGAAGAAATAATGATTAGTTTGTCCTTGATGTGTATTATCTCTAGTTTAATAGATGTTAATACCAATGCATCAGCAGATGATCATTAATAGACGGTCTCTTTAGCATTACTGTTTATGAAAAAATGATAATAAGAATGAAATATGAAAATTTAACCAAAAAAAAAAAAAAAAAAAGAACTCAAAAGGGTTGGTTTAATAGAGAGCTAGCAAGATTTGAAACCTTGAACTCAAATTCAAACTCTCTAGTCACACAGACATATTTTTGGGGTAACTGACTTTGATTTTGTGTATTGTTTAATCCATAAGTAAAAAGTGCATTTGCCACCGTTTGTGGTACCGGAGTTTTATGGGGAGAGAAATGATTCTGCCAACAATACGAGACGGAGACGAATAGATCTTGCACCTGATTTGAATTTCCTTAGCAATCAGAGTAATTTAGAATGTGTAATACTACTTGCTAGTGCACTCTATGTACTTAGTTTCTGATTTGTCCCAATCAAAAATGACACCAAAAGTCCAACAAAAAAAAAAATTAAAAAACATGTCTATTATTATTTTTTTAAAATCAATAAAACATGTGTAAAAATATTATTGAATAAAATAAAAAGGCGAGTACTTACTGACCATCCAAGTATTATCCATTTAGAATATGATTTAAATGTTGATTTTTCTCTTTCTAAAATATAATGGCCGTAAGCATCTCTAAAGCAGATGTCAAATTTTAAACATCAAAATGATAGTTGATAGCTTACGTGGTAATTTGACATTTTGTACAATATTTTGCTTCATCCGATATGTTAAATAATAATATTATTTAATAAACTTTTTATCTTTTTGTCGAGTCCAATGATTAAGGCAACCGATCAAATACTTAAAAAAAATAACAACATTTATTATATATTATATTAATATATTAAAATATTATTTAATAAATTTAACATCTGTGTCAAATTTGACAGTAAAAAACTTTACTTTTAAATGACTCACGGTAACTTAAGAAAAAGTTTGCAGGCATTTTTCGTATGCTTATGTGGCAATTTTTACACCTTATTTGGAGATGCTCTTGGTCGAGTGTCGACCGAATTTTGAAAAGCAGGAGGACTAAAAGTCAGGGAAGCAGATGACGACGGAGGCGGTGAACCTGCCGATCATTGACTTGTCCTCATCAGATTCCATCTCCTCCGCCCATTCAATCCGTCAGGTTCTCTCTCTCTCTCTCTGTGTCCTCCTCCTTCCAATATTACACCAAAACCTCAAATTTCACTGAAAATTTGTTTTTCATTCATCTAATATAGCTTGAATTATATTTGTGTGTGTATATATCCCTATAGTTATTGCTTATTTGTATTTGCACAGGCATGCATAGAGTATGGTTTCTTCTACCTGGTGAATCATGGCGTCGAGGAAGAGCTGTTTGCAGAGGTGTTCGATCGGAGCAGCAACTTCTTTTCGCTTCCTTTGGAAGATAAGTTGAAATTGACTCGCAAGCACCACAGAGGCTACACCCCACTATTTATGGAGAATCTCGACTTCGCTTCCAGCCCCAAAGGTTGCTAATCATCCCACCATTTCATCTTTTCTTTATATCTTTTTGCTTACAAAGTTAAAAACTTCAAATTTGGTGATTTAAGTGTAAATTTAAGAAACCAAATGGAGGGAGGTTAAACTAAGAAATGGCTTAGTGTACAATGATCATACCATGCCTGGTTTCTGAAATTGTTTTGAAATGATCAGGATAAGTAATAAGTTGGATATTCCATTTTTATTTACTGGTTTTTTTTTAATAAATAAAATATGTAGTTCATTGTTGAATTCATTATAATGTACATAACATGTTGGTCGAAGTTACAATTTGTTGCGCTAATGTTCTTGTTAACATTCTGAATAGTATTAATTCATTTGTGATATTCGAAAAATGTTTCAGGTACTATCTATTAAACTGTTGTGCTCAGTTGCCTTCCTTTAGTTTTCAAGTTGTGCTGAATGGAAAAGGGGAAAGGATGTTGATTTTATCTCTTTTGGGATGTTTGTGAAATAGGTGACTCGAAAGAGAGCTTTTATGTCGGCTCTTTAGATGACCCAACTCTGATTAATTTGAACCAATGGCCTCCAGAAGGTATGGGAGCTGTTTTCAAATGTTAAGTGTGGTAGCCTGCCTGACAATGAAATTTTTTATGTTGAGTACTGTATTACATTTGATTACGTGATAATTTCTTAATTTTTCGTTGAGGAGAAAATATACAGATATCCTGCCATCTTGGAGGCCTGCAATGGAATCGTACTATAGAAAAGTCCTGTAAGTTATTCTCCATTGTAACAATTTACTTCCCAGCATTCTGCATTTAGTAAAGTAAGAACTGTTGTTCAGGAATGATAATTGATAGTTTTTTAGGAGCTTTTCATTATAAACGTATATTTATACATATGAAGGGTAGTGCTATTCACACACCCTTTTTTACCTCCCATACACCCTTGTCAATTTTTGTCCATTGATCTTCTTCAATTCATTCGATCCAACGGCCGGAAATTGAGAGGGGTGTGTGGATAGCACCACCCATCTATGAATTTCTGGTGTTGGATATGCTGTCTCAGGTCTGCTGGAAAAAGATTAATCTCTCTGATTGCCCTGGCTTTAAACCTGGATGAGGACTTTTTCGAGAAAGTGGGGGCAATGAATAAACCAAGGGGTCTTCTTCGACTTTTGCACTATCCAGGTGTAGTAGCACTCTTCAGCTAAAATATAGCACTCCATTTCTTTTGTTGTTTTTGTAATTTATTGAATAGTATTTCTTGTATGTTTGATCTTCTGTATTTTATTGTTTTTTTTTTCTTTTGCTTTCATGGTTTTGGTATGCATGATTTCAGGTGAGCTGGGATCAACTGACGAAGAAATATATGGTGCTTCTGCTCATTCAGATTATGGCATGGTCACACTCCTTGCATCCAATGGAGTTCCTGGACTTCAGGCATGCTTTTTGTTTGTTAGATTTTGTTGGCACCGAACACCTAGTGTTTCCCTTTCAAGCTCAATTATGATATTCTTTTCTTTGACTTCTTGTTAACAATTGACAGGTTTGTAGGGACAAATCTAAGCAACCTCGAATTTGGGAAGATGTTCTTCACATAGATGGGTAAGTTCCAGATCTTGAATTTTCATGAAACAATGATATGATTGTTAAAATAATTTTGTGCCCTTATATTCTTCAATCATTTATGTGGAAGACCCCATACAACAGTGTAATGCAATATGGTGTTTAAATATGGAAATGCTTCCTTAAAAAAGAAGAATATGGATGTGGAGTTCCATTCACTTTGTTAGATAGAGAACATTTAGGTCATGAGGTTAAAAGTTCAGAGCTCGTTATAGCTGTTACTTTTAGACCATTCATTAGAAACAGTGTTTTGTTTTGGTTTTCCTATGGGCATCTTACATGTTTACTAGAGCACGTTTGTGAATAACCAAACAGTAACTTTGTCCGTCTGATGGTATTCAAAAATTTGAATCTCTAGGGCATTCATTGTCAACATTGGGGACCTGATGGAGAGGTGGACTAATTGTTTGTTCAGGTAATTTTTCATTTTATTAACTTTGAGGTTATTTTCTTCTTACAGTGGTTATACATCTTTTAAACTTTAAGACTCTGAGGACTGCAGACATTTTCCCTTCTGTCATTTATTTGTAGGTCAACACTGCATAGAGTGATGCCAACTGGACAAGAACGCTACTCCGTAATCATTTACCTATAGTTCCTTTTTTATTTGGTTTTCATAATACTGACTGTACTTCACAATAAAAACGTCTCAATATTTTCAGGTGGCTTTCTTCATGGATCCCAATGAAGATTGTGTGGTGGAATGTCTGAAAAGTTGTTGCAGTGAAGAATCACCGGCAAGGTATAAACTGCAATACGACTATCCTCTTGGGTGTCATAATTGATTTCCAGTTACCCTAACACAGTGCTTTAGCTTACCTCTGTCAGAGTTTCGGTTTTGCTAAATGTCATGACGTAGAACTTGTGCTTACAAAACCGAAAATCTTCTTGGAAGGGAAGGGTGCCCAACAGCTCATATGCTACAAGATTTTGTATGTTATACATGAGAAACATTGGTGGCCTGAAAATCACCATGTTTTCGTGCCCAACGTCCTTGTTGGTCCACTCTATAAACACTGGTTTGGTAGCTCGATCAATTTACCCTGTAGATAATGTTTACCAATTCTGCTTGCAGATTTCCTCCCGTCCGCAGCGGCGACTACCTGGAAGAGCGTTTTCGGCTTACATATGCAACTTAAAAGGTTTGTCTTTTGCAGTTGCAGTACATGATGATGCTTTTATGGTGTGGTGATAAACTGTTTTTTATAATCAAATAGCTCACAAATCCTGGTTTCATAATTCCACTGGAAACAAATTGCTATTGTTTGTATTGAGTTGGTGACCAAGGGCCCGTTTGGGATTGTATCTATAAAAAGCACTTCAGCTCATAAGCGCTTGTGGCAGAAGCGTTTTTATTATAAACATGTTGAAGTTTTGTGTACTTTTTTCCGTGGATTGAGAAGAATATATCGAAGGAATTTGGAGACTGAATTTTGGTTGCACCATGTTTAGTGATATCGAGTAATTCAGCCATGTGCCAGATGAAATTTAAAACCATCATCTTGTCTGACAAAGAGGAGATGGGTTTATGCTAGATCAAATCGTCAATGGAAACACAATCAGATTTAATATTATATATATATATATGTTTTTTTTTAATAAACAATATTATCTACACGAAGGGGTAGGGGAATGAGTTAAACCTCACAATGAGCTAACAATAATGTGGTTCAAATTCTCTTTTCGCGAGAATCGAACATAAGACCTATCACTTACAAGTGAAGAGGAATACTATTAGACCACAATACTAACGGCAATATTATTTTTTACTTAAAGATGAATATTAATGTTTTGTTTAGTGGTTTGACGGGGATTTGAACTTGCAACCTTTTTCAATAGTAGAAACAGGGGTACTAATACTTTATATGGCGATGTCACAATGTTTCACCGTATGAACATTATCATCAGAATTGTTCATTATCTTTATTATTATTTTAAAGATCATCTTCAGAATATTCAATGGATTTGAAAATCGTTTAGTCACCTAGATGTGTCGAACGAATCAACGTTTAAAATATTTTCAATTTCAAAATCGTTTAGTCACTCAGATTTGTCAAGCAAATCAATGTTTATAATATTAAGTAACATTCTTGCGATGACTAATCAGGTTGTTATCAGGTTGCTAGTTAATAACGAATTTACACACGAGTAACTAGTTTTGACCACGGAAGAAGAAAAAATATTTTGACGATTTTAAGGTTAAACTACTAAAAAACTTATATAAAATACAATAGCTATGGTGTCTATATTGTATGTTAAATATGTATTATTTTATTATTATTCTATACAAGTTAAAAAGATGGTGCACGAGTGGGGAGATTTTTTGAATCCTTGTCGACGTACTTCGATTGCCGAGAGCTTGAAGCAAAAAGGGCTTTGTAGTTTCAACATTTTGGAGCTCTAGTTTAACATTAAATACGTATGTTTTATCAGAATGATAAATGCTCACTTGACAGAATAAATAATTTTTAGTTTGCCCTCGATGTATTCTCTCTAATTTAATAGATGCTAATACCAAGGCATCAGGGATCGAGTATTCGGTATTCGGAAAAGTAATGCTAGGTGGACCAATTATTTAAATCACATTTTAAAATTATTTGAGTATTTGGAGAGATTAATACTCAGAAATAAGCATTTTAATCAATAATTGAGTATTCATATAATTTACAAAATATGGTTTAAATAGACGGTCTCCCTAACATTATTTTTACGACAAAATAGAAAAAATGACAACAAGAATGAAATATGAGAATTTAACAAAGAAATGAAGTGGTTGGTTTAATAGAGCGCGCAAAGATTTGAAACATTCAACTTAATTTCGAACTCACCAGTTACACACACATATTTTTAGGTTCCTGATTTTGTTTTTGTGTATTGTTAATTCGTGAGCGAAAAGTGATTTGTCACTATATGTGGTACCAGAGTTGTATGATGGAACAATTATTTTGCCAACAATATGTGGGGGATAGATCTTGCATTTGATTCGAATTTCCTTAGCACAATTAGAGTAATTTAGAATGAGTAATGCTTAGTACTCACTAATACACGTACTCGTTTTCTGATTTGGCACAATGATGAAATGACACAAACACCAAAAAAAAAAAAAAAAAAAAACATTGTATATTATTTTCAAAAATAATAAAACCTATATTAAAATATCATTAGACAAAATAAAAAGCCAAGTACTCACTAATTTCTTTGTCGTGAGATTTGAAAAGCAGGAGGACTAAAAGTAAGGAAGCAGATGACGACGGCGGCGGTGAACCTGCCGATCATTGACTTGTCCTCATCAGATTCCATCTCCTCCGCCAATGCAATCCGTCAGGTTCTCTCTCTCTCTCCCTTCTTCCAATATTACACCAAAACCTCAAATTTCTCTGAAAATTAGTTTTTCTTTTATTTAATTAGCTTGAATTATATTTGTGTGTGTATGTATATGTCCCTATAATTATTGCATATTTGTAATTACACAGGCATGCATAGAGTGTGGTTTCTTCTACCTGGTGAATCATGGCGTCGAGGAAGAGCTGTTTGCAGAGGTGTTCGATCGGAGCAGCAACTTCTTTTCGCTTCCTTTGGAAGATAAGTTGAAATTGACTCGCAAGCACCACAGAGGCTACACCCCACTATTTTCGGAGAATCTCGACTTCGCTTCCAGCTCCAAAGGTTGCTAATCATCCTACCATTTCATCTTGTCTTTAATCTTTTTGCTCAGAAAGTTAAAAACTGAAAATTTGGTGATTAAAGTGTAAATACAAGAAACCAAGTGGAGGGACGTTAAACTAAAAAATGGGTTAGTATACAATGATCATACCATGCCTGGTTACTGAAATTGTTTTGAAATTATCAGGATAAGTAATATGTTGGATATTTCATTTTTATTTACTAGGTTTTTTTATTTTATTTTTTAATATAATTATGTAGTTCATTGATGAATTCATTATAATGAACATAACATTTTGGTTGAAGTTACAATTTGTTGCGCTAATGTTCTTGTTAACATTTTGAATAGTGTTAATATATTTGTGATATTCAAAAAATGTTTCAGGTACTATCTATTGAACTGTTGTGCTTGTTTGCGTTACTTTAGTTTCCAAGTTGTGCTGAATGGAAAAACGAGAAAGGATGTTGATTTTATCTCTTTTGGGTTGTTTGTGAAATAGGTGACTCGAAAGAGAGTTTTTATGTCGGCCCTTTAGATGACCCAACTCAAAGTAATTTGAACCAATGGCCTCCAGAAGGTATGGGAGCTATTTTCGAATGTTTATGGTAGCCTGCCTGACAATGAAGTTTTTGATGTTGAGTACTGTACTACATTTGATTTTGTGATCATTTCTATTTTTCGTTGAGGAAATATACAGATATCCTTCCATCTTGGAGGCCTACAATGGAATCGTACTATAGAAAAGTAATGTAAGTTATATTCTCCTTTGTAACGATTTACTTCCCAGCATTCTGCACTTAGTAAAGTATGAACTGTTGTTCAGGAATGATAATTGATAGTTGTTCAGGAGCTTTTCATTATAAACGTTTATGTGTGTGTGTGTGTGTGTGTGTATGAAGGGTAGTGCTATTCACATACCCTCTTTTACCTCCCACACACCTTTGTTAATTTTTCTCTATTGATTTTCTTCGATTCATTCGATCCAACGGCCGGAAATTGAGAGGGGTGTGTGAGAAGTAAAAATGGGGTTGTGGATAGCACCACCCATATATGAATTTTGTTGGATATGCGTCTCAGGTCTATTGGAAAAAGATTAATCTCTCTTATTGCCCTGGCTTTAAACCTGGATGAGGACTTTTTTGAGAAAGTGGGGGCAATGGATAACCCAAGGGGTTTTCTTCGACTTTTGCACTATCCAGGTGTAGTAGCACTCTTCAGCTAAAACATAGTACTCCATTTCTTTTCTTGTTTTTGTAATATTTTGAATAATATTTTTTGTATGTTTGGTCTTCTGTATTTTATTTTATTTTTCTCTTGCTTTCATGGTTTCGGTATGCATGATTTCAGGTGAGCTGGGATCAACTGATGAAGAAATATATGGTGCTTCTGCACATTCAGATTATGGCATGGTCACACTCCTTGCATCCAATGGAGTTCCTGGACTTCAGGCATGCTTTTTGTTTGTTGGATTTTCTCAGCACCGAACACCTAGTGGTTCCCTTTCAAGCTCAATTATGATATTCTTTTCTGTGACTTATTGTTAACACTCAACAGTTTTGTAGGGACAAATCTAAGCAACCTCGAATCTGGGAAGATGTTCTTCACATAGATGGGTAAGTTCAAGATCTTGAATTTTCATGAAACGATGGTATGATTGCTAAATAATTTGTGTGCCCTTATGTTCTTCAATCATGTATGCGGAATACCCCATATAACAATGTAATGCAATATGATGTTTAAATATGGATATGCTTCCTAAAAGCAAATTATGGATATGGAGTTCCATTCACTTTGTTAGATAGGGAGCATTTAGATCATGCGGTTAAAAGTTCAGAGCTCGTTATAGCTTTATTACTTTTAGGCCATTCATAAGAAACAGTATTTTGTTTTGGTTTTCCTACCGGCATCTTACATGTTTACTAGAGTGCGTTTGTGTACAACTGGATGGTAACTTTGTCCGTCTGATGGTGTTCAAATTTGAATCTCTAGGGCATTCATTGTAAACATTGGGGACATGATGGAGAGGTGGACTAATTGTTTGTTCAGGTAATTTCTAATTTATTAACTTTAAGGTCTGTTTTCTTCTTACAGTGGTTATACATGTTTTAAAATCTAGGACTCTGAGACTGCAGACATTTTCTCTTCTGTCATTTTTTTGTAGGTCAACACTGCATAGAGTGATGCCAACAGGACAAGAACGCTACTCTGTAATCATTTGCCTATTGGTCCATTTTTATTTGCTTTTCATAATACTGACTGTACTTCACAATGAAATGGTATTATTACTTCACGATCTATTGAAAAAGACAAATTAAGAGTGCTGAATAACAGCATCTCAATATTTTCAGGTGGCTTTCTTCATGGATCCCAATGCCGATTGTGTGGTGGAATGTCTGAAAAGTTGTTGCAGTGAAGCATCACCACCAAGGTATAAACCCCCATTTGACTGTCCTCTCGTGTCTCATATTTTATTTCTAACATAATGCTTTAGCTTATCTCTGTTATAGTGTTGGTTTTGCTAAATGTCATGACGTAGAACTTGCCCTTACAAAACAGAAAATCTTTTTGAAAGGGAAGGGTGTCCAACAGCTCATATACTACAAGATTTTGTATATTATACAGAAGAAACATTGGTGGTCTAATGTCCTTGTTGGTCCACTCTATACACGCTAGTTTGGTTGCTCGATGGTAGTCATTTCCCTTTTTGATGAGTGCATGCTGCTAATGCTTTCTAACCCAACCTATTGTGTACTCCTCCTGTGGAGTCTAGTCCAGTTTCTTCAGTGAAATTTTGTTTAGAACACGAGTAAAGCTTTCCTCAAAATTTCATGTTTTTTCCTTCTCGTATTCCGCTTTGATCAAGTTACCCTGTAGATAATATTTACCAATTCTGCTTGTAGATTTCCTCCCGTCCGCAGTGGGGACTACCTGGAAGAGCGTTTTCGGCTTACATATGCAACTTAAAAGGTCTGTCTTTTGCGGTTGCAGTTCGTGATGATGATTTTATTGTGTGATGATAAACGGCTCTTACAATCAAATAGGTCTATTACAAATCCTGGTTTTATAATTCCATTGGAAACAAATTGCTATTGTTTGTATTGGGATTGTATCTCTAAAAGCACTTCAGCTCATAAGCGCTTGTGGCAGAAGTTCTTTTATTATTAACATGTTGAACTTCTGTATACTTTTTTTTCATGGATTGAGAAGAATACATTGAAGGAATTTGGAGACTGAATTTCGGTCGCAACATGTTAAGTGATTTCGAGTAATTCAACCATCTGGCTGATGAAATTCACAACCATCATATCCTCTAAAAGAGGAGTTGGGTTCTGCTAAACATGAAACTTTTTATTTTCATTTTAGTAGTTTTACGGGGATTTGAACTTAAAACTTTTTTCATTAATAGAAATAGGAGTAGTGATACTTGGTCTCTCTTATATGATTATGTCACAATATTTTACTGGACAAATGTCATAATCAAAATCGTTAATGAATTGTCAATTTGTTTGATTCATATGATGTAGTGTCCAATACTGATTGGTACGGAATTGATATTATTATTAAATTTAGTAGTAAAAATTTCAACCGATAGTGGGTTGGAGCTTTGGATGTAATGAACATGGTTGGGGAGTATGAAAATTTGTGAATTGTCTACCTATTTTTGGCGCTTGTTGGTTGGAAATCTAATGAGCATGACATGCTGCTAGGTCGCCGGAATTAATCTGGTGTCGGATGGTCCATTTCGGCGGGATAGATCAGAGCCGTTGATTAAAAGTTTAGACTCAATGGGGATCCCATTTATTTTATATAGAATTAGAAGTGGGCGAAGATAATTGTGAATGATGGGTTTTGGATAAGGTTTTATTTTAATGTACGATAGACGCAAGAGAAGAATATGGCACCAAACACCGACTCCCTCGCGTTCCACGTGGCGTTTGGATCTTGGTCCTTTTTCGTCTGCATACACTTGATTCCAACTTCCGAGGCTCCATCACTAGCTTCATTGGATGGTTAGGATAAGACGTTTATTCATTCATTTAATGTTTTGTTTTAGTTAAAAAAAGTACGATATTCATCGACAATAAAAAAATGAAAATATCAACAAAGTAGATAAATGAAAAAGTACAGAGGATAGCGTCCAATTATTGCAGGCATCAATAAATTCTTTTTACTAGGATTTCAATCCGGTTAAAAAGAAGAGTATCTTACTCTAATAAGATGGCAAATTTGTACTATATACCACTGGAGTTCATAGAAATTTTTTATAGGCCGGTAATGCTTTATGGCAACGAATGTTAGACGGTAAAGAATCAATATGTACATAAAATGGGGATAGTAGAGATGAGAATGTTTCGTTGGATGTGTAGACATACAAGAACGGATAAGATTAGGAATAAGGATATCCGAGGTAAGGTAGGAGTAGCCGAAATTAAAAGAAAGATGAAAGAAAATCAATTACGGTGGTTTGGACATGTGAAACGAATGCCTAGCGACGCTTCGGGATTTGGACAGAGGTTCAGGGTTGAAGGGGTTGAGGAAGACCTAGAAAAACATTAGAGGAGACTTTAAGAAAAGACTTAGAGAACTTATTATTAGTTTTCTTGAATTTACTAAACCATGAAAATTTATTTTATTTTTTTGACTTTTCGCTTCTGTTTAGCACATATAAAATAAAATATATGTGATTTTTATTTTTGGTATTGTTCTGCACTTCTACGTGAGAAACTTTAGGTTCGACTATTTTTAAAAGTGAATTGAAACAACATTATTATGACTTGTTCATTATGATGTTTAGTCTTCTTCTTAATTTTTTTTCAATGTAAATATTATCGATTGTTAAGGAAAAAAAAAAAAACAAGGAAAAAATCAAATCAACTAAAGGATTTGATAACATTTTGATGTGTCAAAAGTCAAACTGGTCTGCAAGTTGGGTGGGCCATCGAATTTGCCAACAATGACAAAAAGGATTAGATAAGAAAAAAAACAAGATTTGATGTATGCAATCGGCGGTTCTCAATGAAGTTTCTTTCCTAAATAGTCTCCCAATTAATTTGTCCTACATTAAACGTAAAGTGGTAAAACATACGTGTGAATTTCGCGTTTCAAAGTTTTGTGTAGATGCGTGAGTAGACAATCTCTTGTAAAATTTTGTATTAACACGTCGAAATTTATTGTGACAAAAGTAATATCTGATGGTTAATAGTGATTATATTAATTCTAGATGTGAGGGTAGATAACTTTTTGTAAAATCTTGTATTAGTTGAAATTTAGACATAAATAACATCTGATCGTCAATTTATATTAATTTTATGTAAGTATTTTATGTTAATGATAAGATAAACAAATGATAAGATTTTATACTATCATAAATTATAATAATAAAATGAAAATTAAAGTAGAAATTATTTTAAAACACAGTGGTACAAATTTTATATTTCGAAATTTTTTTCCAAAACCATCCTGCGACACAGCATATAGTCTCCTCTTTATCCACGCCACGATACATAGATAGTGTTTTACTCATCAATCTACTTGCTCTCTCTCTCTCTCTCCCCTCTGCTCTGCGAAACTCGAGGGTCCGAAAGAGAAGAAGAACAAGCAAACGAATTCACAAAACGAAACAGCAAATCGACGCAAAACCCAACTCCCAATCCTCGCGCAGACCCCAACCCACCTCTCTATTTTCGGATCAAGTGATCCGGATCCTCCGATCCGACCAACCCAACTCTCGCGATCCGATTCCATTTTCTGCATTACCGATGACTCGGAGGTGCTCGCATTGCAGCCACAATGGCCACAACTCGCGGACGTGTCCGAACCGAGGGGTCAAGCTCTTCGGTGTACGATTGACCGACGGCTCCATCAGAAAGAGCGCTAGTATGGGCAATCTGACTCACTATGCCGGGTTGGGTTCGGGTCTCCTCCCCAACAATCCGGATTCTCCTGGTGACACTACCAACGACCATGCCACTGCGGACGGCTATGCCTCTGAGGACTTCGTGCCCGGATCGTCTTCGAGCCGCGAACGCAAAAAAGGTTCATTTTTTACTTTCACTTTTATTTTATGATCTTAATCTTTGAATTAATTTCTTTTTTCATTTTGCTTAATTTTGGATTTAAATCATTTGGGTTTGTGGTTTTATGCTTGGATTCTATTTTGATATATGTTTTGATTAATTATATGGGGTTTAGAGTTGGAATTGAATTAGTTTAAACATAAAAGGTATGCTTTTCGGGGAAACATTTGATTTGGATTCTGTATATTATGTTTGATTATTTTTGGCATTAGTGTAATTATAGTTTTGGAGTTTACTGTTTTATTATTACTGTTTAACTTAAAGTAGGGTGCTTTGCAATTAGCAAAAATGGATTAATTTTTTTGCTAATTATAGTAGGTTAAATTATTAAATGTTAGGTGGGAGGGGGATCGGGGTCGTACCTGCACCAGGTTGAATAGATATTAATGCTTTCCGCCAATGCGGTAAAATGTCATCTGCATAATTAGCTCTCTGAATTTTGGTTCTCTAGAGGGGGCCAAACGCCGGTGAAGCTATTCTAGTTTTGGTAGGTGAAGGAACTATGGCAGTTAATAGTTAAGTATTGTGCAAGTTTGCAACAGCAACAGCAACAGCAACAGAAACCAAAGGCATCTTTTTAAGAAGTTCTCCCAACTACGAGGGTGCTACCATAGCCAAATGTACAGTCATTAAGTTTAAGGGCTTCAGATACGTGACCCTCCTCTCGCGGGTATTTTGGACTTCATTTAATAGGATACCTGAGTATGAGAGGTCACTTGATATGCAATAGAGGCTTTGGAAACTTTCAGATTTAGTGCAATATATTTTCCAGAATGTTTGATCATGTGGTCTGAACCGGCATTTGACTAAACATACGGTTATTTATATACTATTTATCTGTTCTTTTTCGAAGATGGTCTGTTTGTTACACAAAAATTCTTCGTTAGTTGTTCTTATATTTGCGTCATTATCAACGTTATATGTTTTCAAGAAAACCTAAGGATCTTATGTAAGGAGTTGAACGAAGTTTTCCTTTTTGTCTTGACTGATTTGGTTTTTCCTTTTTTCTCTTTTAGGCACTCCATGGACTGAAGAGGAACATAGGATGTTTTTGCTCGGACTGCAGAAGCTTGGTAAAGGTGATTGGCGTGGAATAGCTCGCAATTACGTCATATCAAGAACACCTACTCAAGTGGCTAGCCATGCTCAGAAATATTTTATTAGGCAGACTAATGTGTCAAGGAGAAAAAGACGTTCCAGCCTCTTTGATATTGTAGCAGATGATGTAAGTATTTTTTCCGTCTTGCATAACCAGTAAGCGTATGTGTTTCACATTCAAGCATGCAACATGAACTATTTACTGTTTTGAGCTTCTTCTGTCCTATGGTTAACACTGTATGGTGTGCTCACCAATTTGTGTTGATTGTTTATTTTGATTCTTTAAACTTAAAAGGTCATGTCCATTGCGTGTAGAAAGAACCTATACTTCTGTCTTGAGTCTCTTGATATTTGAGTGCAGTATTTGTCTGGTTAGAAGGTCCATACTTTAATTAATCTGCATCGAAATGCATAATTCTCGTTTTTTTGTTGATACGATATTTACATATGCTATCTTGAAAAAATTTGTGCAGTCAGTTGAAACCCAAATGGAACCACTGGACCTCTTACCTGGTAACTATCCAGAAGCTGAAACTCAAAGCAATAATCCATTGCCTGCTCCTCCACCTTTGGATGAAGAATGCGAATCAATGGATTCCACCAACTCAGATGGAGAACCGGCCGCTCCAAATCCCGATACCTCACAGTCATATTACCCAATGGTATGTCCTGCTTATTTCTCACCTTTCCCGATTCCTTATCCCTTGTGGTCTGGATACACTACCGAGCCCACTATGACGGATAAACATGAGGTTCTGAAGCCAACGGCAATACATTCAAAGAGCCCGATAAATGTTGATGAGCTAGTAGGCATGTCAAAACTGAGTTTAGGGGAGCCTCTAGGTCATTCTGGTCCGTCCTCGCTTACACTAAAAATGGTTGAAGGGTCGTCTAGGCAGTCTGCTTTCCAAGCAAATCCAGGTTCCGGCAATTCAAGCATGAATTCAGGTAGTAGCCCTATCCACGCAGTTTAGAGGGCCGCCGTGCCTTGGGGTTTTACAGGTTAATGTTAATACAAGACTGGAAATGTGCAGTCTGGTTTGGATTTGAGTTCTAACTCTGTCTGGGATTTACCTTAATAATGTCTTTTTTGTAATTTTAATTTATAATTTGGTCTTAGGTTTTAGGGCTGTATTATCTTTTGTCAAAATTAATTAAATCTTTGGCATATTTTGTTTTCGTCCTCTTAATGTTTGATTATGTAGACATTCGAAAGTTAACCCTTGCGTATAGAATAGTGTTTCACAATTAATATCAACCATACCAATTAAACTATTTAATTGTATATATCCATCTCATTTACATTTCTTCAATCTCATCCTTACATGGTGTACGAGCCATTAGATTCCAATGAGCGAGGCAATGGGCAACTGTAACTCCTGCTAGTCGATCATAATTTAAAACTTAACTTTCAATTCTTCCTATGAAGAAGATTATTGATTGCTAATCTTCAGGACTTTCATAAACCATGAATGACACTTAACAGTATGTCATGGCCACCCCAACTATGTAGAAGTGATTAGAGGACATATTCAGTTACAACCACGACACAATTAGGTCCCTCTATTCAATACTCATGAGTGTTGAAATTTATTTCATATCTTCTATTCAGTTATAACTACAACACAATATGATTCTAGTGAACATGATAGGAACATTCTTCCTAAGTTATATCTATATGTTTGGGCCAAAAGAGTCTCGAACCATATCTTAGAGTATTTTCCTTTCACTATGGAAGGATAGAGATCCCTTGTTATACACATGTAGTTACAAAGCAAATGTGTTGTGTCCCAAGTCAAAAAATTACTTTGCATTATTGCAACTTGTGAGTTCCTACATGAAATGCATGTGAGAACTCTCCTTGATCGTTATTCAGTGCACTCAACAACCTTTTGAGCATTTATGTGTTTATTTTAGTGTCTAACAATAATGACTTGAGACTAATCATACTCCTGGTTAAGTTGACATGACACATACTACCTTAGCGGATTATTAATGCCCAGTTGATAATCCCTATGGTTAGGAATGTTTTAAGAATTAACATAAAAATAATGTCTCGATGATCTAACTCACTTAGATCACTTCTCTCTTAGGTTTATTCTATTCCCTGGATTCTATTATTGATTAAACACACCATACTTTAAATAGTAATTCACAGCAAACATTTCCTTTCCATTAAACTAAATAAGAGTTTGACAAAATAAGTATTCCAAAAGTTATGACATCGAATAGATGGCTTTAAGGGCATACTTCTAACAATTCGTCACAATTTTTTTTGGGAATTGTTATTGGCACTCAAAATTTCTCATTCTACACTCCAAACTTTCTATATTTAGAAAGAAAAATACACTTGTGAGGAATATAGAATAAAAATTTTGAAGTGCCAATAACACTTTCCTTTTTTTAAGGTAGTAAAAAATTTCATTCATAACAGATCAAAAGAACTAGTTCAGAGAGCATGGAAAAGAACGTGGCTCCAACAAAACCTTGAGGGAGGAAAAACAGCCACCCATGCTAGAAAAAAATAGATAATTACAATACAATCATCATACAAACAACTCATTAATCATGAGAAAATGACATCGTCCCAAAAAGTACATCTCGATAATTAAGATTATAGCGACTCACCTGACTAGCATCCACCGCATGCTCGAGGCCCACTTTCAATGGGTACAACTCATCTGCCAAAACAGAAATTAGACTTGGGAGCATCCATCGCATATGAACCCACGGCATTCTCATAACTGTCTCTCACCACCGCACCCACACCACGACAGCCACTGCGCTTATCAGCACTTGTGTCGTAGATTGGCTCCTTCCTTTTATTTGAAACTTTTATTTTCAGAAACTTCCTACTAAGTCTGGCTTGTCCATTTAATTTGAATTATTTTCTTATTTATGATTCGAGTATAATATTCAAAATAAAGTCCAATGGTTTTTAAGCATTTTCACCAATTTGGAGGATTTGGGCCTAAGAGTGGATTTGTTGTAGTTACTATTACCTAATAGTAAACTGTTTCGTCTTGCCACTCTTCAACAATTGTGAATACTAACTGTCATGACAGTTACTATTCACTAATTATTCAACGAATGAGATTAATTTAGAATAAGTTGTTGTGGTTATGCAACTCTTCATCCATTGTGAATAATAACTGCCATGCATCAGACTTAGGCTAGAATCGACATGGCTGCTCGCAAGGCTCCATCGATCATGGCTTGAGGAAATGGATGAAGGTGACTATTAGGTTGGATTTGGGATCTAGCCATGGTAAAAGCCCATGGGTGAACTTGCTCTTAAGCTTGTGTTGGTTTGTGATCGGAAATTGATTTTGTTTCTAAGAAAAGGAGGCGGCACCCCCAATTTATATTTTTTGACGGGGTTACACTAAACCTTCATCTTACTTTATGATTCATCATTGAACTAGAAATTTATTAATTTTTTTTGTTGTCAAATGATAGATTTTGTTAGATTAAATGTTAGATTAGCCATCGACGGAGTTTGGACCCACGCCGTTATGCAAGAATTCAACATCATTCTAATACTGTGGTAAATTGTCCCTTGCAACTAAAAATTTATTAATTGAGGTCCTCAAATTTAACCAAGTGTGCACCATTGGGTCTCCATGGTTAACTTTTGTTAAAAATTATGTTAGTCTGATGATATGCAACACATACAGGTCCCACATTAAATTCTAAATATGTGTTTAAAGAGCAAATCTAAATCATGATATAAGTTTAAAGATTGAATTTAAATTAAGAAAAACTAATGATAAGGGTTTCAAAATTTTGAATTTAACCGAAAACCATGTAATTGTTGTAAACTTCTAGTTTAAAGGTGATTGTGTAAATCCTAGATTATATTTGATTCTAGTTATTCTTTCCTATATGGACTTGTAGTCCTTCCTTAGGGATAAAGGATTTATTCTCTCCCTTATTACTATAAATAAAGGTACTACATTTGGGGGAATAACACACACATTCTTCTACACAAATCTACAAACTTATCTCTCTTTATTCTCTCTCTGTGCCGCTGGCCCCCTTCCCCTATCAGTTAAATATAGGCCACAACATGTAATCAGCACGCTCCTACCGCTGCGCTTAGGAATCTGACGTGGAAGCTTTTTGCATCAAACCAGTTCAACCATATCATCATGCAATCAGGTTCTTCCAAAACAATAGTTTTTATCTCGATATTTTTACAGCTCTGATAGCATGAACACTCACCATAATGCACGATCCAACTTTTTCGAATTTTAGATTCTACATAAACTGTGTATGCATTATATTCATAATTGTTGAATTATGTGAATTTGATATTGCCATGAATTGCGTCAAATAATTGCTCATGCATTGCCATTCAGTACTACAGTTTGGTGGTATTCCTCTTCACTTGGAAATGAGAGGTCTTAGGTTCGAATCTCGTGGATAGCGAATTTGATACCAAATTAGATTGCCCATTGTGTGGCTTATCAGCACTCCCCTTCCTCTTAGTGTAAAAATATTGATGTATTAAACAAAAAAAAAAAAAGCCGTTTATGCATTAAATTATATATCATTTATGCCTTGAATTAATTGAAAAAAAAAAGGAAAAAAAAAATTGAAAACGCAATTTGGGTTCTTTGAACCCACGACCCGACAAGACAACAAAGCCGGAGCCATGGGCTCCTAGCCTGAAACCCAGAAAACCCGGCGCCACCCATGGTGTATTCTCCCTTGCAGGATGGCCTGCAGTCCACCCTTGCCCTCGAATCATCACCACGACGACCTGCAGATCATCCCTCGATAAGTTTTCTTTTACTGAGATTCGTTTGAATCTCATCGGTTTTTCTTCGAAAATCCGAGTTAATTTTCTTAAGGTTTCTAAAAAACGTTGAGCATTTCTACTCTCCGTTTAATTTTAGGGGTCGTCGTCGAACCCAAGGTTCTTTGCCGTGATTTTTGCACCATAACACGGCCGTCTGAAGCGGTGGCATCTGTCTCATTCTCCAATGAATTCACCCAGCTTGTGCTAGGGTGTCTGGTCTGAATCCCAGCCCACTTGGGCTTGGCCTGTTCTTGGTGAGCATCAGCCCTTCGGGCTTTGGAGCTCTTATTGGCCCAAACACCAACCCTCATTTGCCACGGTGTTCCCGTGTCCCACGCTGCAGCAGAACCCAGCCCGCGTGGTTGCTGTGTTTTCCCTACATCGTACCACACTTGTTCCCAGCCTCTGTGTTGGTGCATCAGTGTACACGATGCACACGATTGACGCCCTATTTGGGCCTCTGCCATCTAGGTCTGCGCTTGCAGCCCAACTATGTGCATAAGGGCTTTGCCCTAACTTGGCCCGTTTCCTATTCCACCCAATTTTAGGGCCTGGGCCGCATAGCTCCAAATTTGCTCAGCCCACCAGTGGGCTTTGCCCCATGTTTTTTAGGCCTCGAGTTTAATTGGTTATTTTTTTAGACAATTTTGGGTTTTATATTTTTTCACCCACACTTTAAATTTGGCCCTAAGTCCAAATAATTAATTCAATTATAATCATACACCTGAAGCTCTATTTGCATATTTTTCTTGTTGCATTTTTCTGTATATATATTTGTGTTTGTTTGTAGGAACATATGAACCTGCTTAATTATTTCAAAACCTGAAGTTTCTAAAAACATGTCTTGTTTGAAAACCTAAAGTTTTCCTTCAAAACATCACCCATGAAAACCTAAAGTTTTTTCATGCAAATTTAAACCAATACATATCTATTAGAACTTGAATGTTCTACTCCTATGTGAATGGATTGATTTTTTCTCCATTACACTAACCACATATTGTCCATCTATTTTGTGATAGGAACATGTCAAATTTGAACAAACTCGACTTTACCGCTTTGGAGGACTTTGGAAGGAACTACCTCAAGTGAGTCCAAGATGTGAAGCTCCACCTCACTACAAAGAATTTGCATCCCGCCATTGAAGATGAGACGGATAACTCGGTTGGCGAAGCTGAGAAAGCCACTATTATGATCTTCATCCGAAAACATATTCATGACGCCCTGGAAATTGAGTACCTTGCTGAAGAGGATCTACGTGCACTATGGATCGCTTTGGCTGATCGTTTTGATCACCAAAATGACACTTTCTTGCCTGAAGCAAGACATGACTGGCATCATTTGCACTTCCAAGACTTTAAGTCTGTAAATGAACATAATTCTGAAGTTTGTTGAGTCCGATTACTTCTCAAGTTCTGTAACGAGACCTTGACCGAAGATGATCTTCTAAAGAAGACCGATTCGACATTCTCTGCTACTAATATTGTCCTGCATCAACAATATAGGGCTCAGAAGTTCATTAAGTTTTCGGATTTGATCTCTGTTTTACTTCTTGCTGAAAAGCAGAATCAACTGTTGATGAAGAATCATCAAGCTCGACCTACTGGGGCGACTCATGTGCCTGAAGCAAACAAACGCCCAAAACGCCAAAATAGGCATGGTAGGGGTGGCCAGAAGCCACCCTGTCAAGGTCAACAAAGCCAAGGCCTACCTAAGGGAGGAAACAGAGCCCATAAGCGATGATTGTCCGCTACTCGCGCATAGGAGTTCCTGATATGCCTTGAGGGTAATCTTGTCTTTTTTACCCAAAAATCCACATATCGCCTCTATAGTTTTCTTGATTATTTTTGGCTCAACAATCATCATGTGTAATCGAGACCGTTGAATAAATGGTGTTCTAGACCGTTCGATTAGGATAATTTGTGGTTATTGTTAAGAGATAATATTGTGATTCACCTTCCGTTGCTAGACTAGAATTTGTATTAGCAAGGTGGGATTAACATGATAACATGGTGAATTGGTTATAACGGTCATCTCCATGTTTGGGATAGATAGCAAATCGGCCAAGAATTCCATTTGCAATGTCAGGCCACCTAAAAAGGAGCATAAGGTCATGCATGATGCCGTTGGGGATTTGGTGATTATCCTTTGAATAGAGGATAAAATCGGTTGGTCAGCAAGCAAGGATTAATGAAGACAGCTTCCAATTGTGGATCTTTTTGGAATATTCACTTAAGCCACATGTGTGATATATCAGAAGGCCATTTTTGCTTTTATCATCAGAAGTTGATTTAAAGATCCACGGTTGGAACAACATCGGGTCCAAGTGAATATCCAACCCTATAAATACAAGACTTTTTGTTGAATAAAAAAAAGCCGTCCAAATCTCGCTCTGCGCAAATCTCCTGTATTCTAAGAAATCATTAAATATTCTAACTTCCTTAACACACCTTCAATTTGAATCAACAGTACTGTGTTGAATTCGAATGAATCAGGCAATCAAACATTTTTACAAGCGATCGTAGAGCATTTTTACTTTAGAGTAACAACACTGGTTTGAATTCGGCTCGTTATCTATTTAAGGCCGAGGAGCATCTTTGGTCTTCTCATTAAAGAGATCATTTCATTAGTTTTTTCAACAGAGTGAGTTGTCCCCAGAAGTGTCTAACACATACCAAGGTGAGAAGTTTCTCGGCCGTGATCATTTGTACGCATAAATTAGCAGCGCGTCCAACACGACCATCACATTCATTCTATTCGCCAACCGAGCTCAGTCGTAAGTTGGCACGCTTACATTCATCAGAAGACGTAATTAGCTCTTTGTTACTCGTCATGCACGCCATATAGATTTAGTAATTTTTAAAGTCAACACAACTTTAATGAGGTTTGGTATGTCATGAAGAAATGTAATAAGTGCTTTCTCAATGGTTGAGAAAAAGCAAATTATTTCACCCACTCTCCATGGCAAAAGCATATTCATGTAATAGGTGCCACATTCTCAACATTGCACTCACCAATTTCTCTAAAAAGAATGTACTTATCCAACATGAAAACAACGATTTTATATTCGTTTCCAACTTTTTTAATTTAGGGAATCAAACGGCATCCAAAATGTATTTGTCCATATTGTGAAAGTTTGACCAAAACTTGTTGATTGTGTTTAGTCAAGGTCAAGGATTTTTGGCAAGCTTTAGTAATTAGCAGATATAGTATTTGGGATTTTAATTTCATCCGGATTCAAATTGTAGGGATTTTAGGGATTCTTATATCTTAATTATTTATCGTGCATCTTACAGTCATAAATTATTTGATTTTTTATTTAAAATTAAACACAAATAATATCTAATAAAAACTGACCGTAAAATGTACGATGAACGATAAGGATATGAGAATCCCTAGAATTCTCACAAAGTGAATCCGGAGAGAATCCTCTTCATAGTATTAGTAGTTGAGTGTATCGAAATGTTTTGGTCCAAGCCTTGGGATGTTATTTTTCTTGTAGTCGTAGCTGATATTAAATATTAACAGTGGCGGAGGAAACGATTTGACCTGCCTGCTGTTTTTTTTTTTTTTTTGGTTAAATAGAAATAACATTACCAGGACAAAAGCCAAAGATTACAGGGAAAGCCCACGACAGGCTAACAAAGCATAAACAAGGCAAGCAACAACTGAAACAAGGTACTTGGGAGGATACAGAGAAGAGGTTAATGCAACAACTCCAGCAGCAACACCCCACCAATACCAAAGCAAAACACAAGCTCAATGTGGACAGGGCAGGCCATCTTTGTTGAGGCATCCACTAACAAAGATAGATGTCTGTTGACCCAAGTAAAAACGCTCATCTCCATATTTTTAAAGGACACCATCCAATCTGCCGCCCTATTAGCCGATCTAGAAACCCATGACCAGCAATAGACTTGGAATTCTTCCTCCATTTTGATAACTTCATGGAAAATAGGGAAAGTCTCCCATCTGCCATTAAAAATGAAACCTGTCAAACAAAGGATAGTTTCCCTTGAATCAGACTCGACAGTAATCTTGCAAATCCAACCTGCCTTTTTTTATTTTTTATTGGGGATACTAACGAAAAGTCCAAAAAAACTTTAGTTTTAATGAAAAATAACAAATAAAGGTGTAGTGAATAGTATTAGAAAAAGACAAAATTATGATTTTTCGTTAAAAGTGAATAGTACCGGAAATGTTTCGTTAAAACTCCCTTCTTTTTTTTTGGGTCAAAATTTGACCTACCAGGTTAGACCAAATTATTACGGCTCATTATTTCTTTCCACAAAACAAGAATATAAAAGAAAAACAGAGGTCATTAACATTATGTATGCAAAATACATAAAACAAAATAAAATCATATAGGATTTTTTCTGAGAAAAATTGTATACTGGAGACTGTTAGGCTCCGTCCTTGATTTTACGATACTTTAATATAAAAAGTTATACCCAAATGCTCATAGAGGCGAGAATTTTGACTTTCGTTGACCGTTGTATCGTGACCCATTCTCTTAGTGTATTTTTGCAGTATTCGTTGCTATTGACACATGGGCGCAAGGAATCGAATTTGGAGCTAAGATGTAGATTTTATAAAACTTTGAAGCTGAAGGACAATTTAGTAAATTCACTACCCTAGATATTTGGTTTTGGATATTTTATTATTAATATAAAATTGGTGAAAAGTGCAACTTCGAAGGATTAATTTTTCAGTGCGACTTTCACAAAAATGCATGGCATTATTAATCCGCTCATGCTATAGTAAGTGCATATATTTAGTGAAACTACGTGCAAATAAATTTTACTTAAGTGTGCGTATTATAGCACATGAATTAGTAAACTATGTGCAAATAAACCGCCTATTGTGTTTAAGTATTCTACAACTTGTTAATTCTTATGTTTCCTCGGAAGAAAAATATAAACCAAAGGTCACTGCTTCTCGGTAAAATTAATAAGAACAAGGAAATTTGTACAAGGCACCCAGAAAGTTTTATATTATTAACCAAAAGAATAAGAAACATTTTCGTGTGTTACATTCTGGTCAGCAGGTAAGCGTTCACACCTTTGAATCAACGGAAACTTGTCAAGGGTGGAAAAGTTATGTCCATATTTTGTTACGAATTTGGCTTTTGCCAAAGGTGGGCAACTTCAACTTGGATTGCTGCTCACGCGAAATATTATAATCCCCATGTATGACATGTATCAGGCAATGGACGGTTGGATATGCGGTTAAAGATTCAATTAACAGAAAATTCAACAAAAAAGGATTTCAGTGCATTACTATACAACGGGCATACGGGAAAATCCAGCTCACGTAACCCTTCTTCCAATACCTTGAACGATGAACTAGGGATGGTCTCCTGCGCGCGAGCAAATGAACTGACGTCGCGAGAGAAATTTTTTTGGGGGTGACGAGCCTAATTAGCTTTTCAATTCCAACCTACTCCGTATGCATCAAAGCCAGTCCGGTCCTACTGGCTTAGTGAGTACCAAATAATGGACATGAATCCAATCAAGTCCTGTACTGCAAGTCATATCCATGCCAATTCATCCCGGCCCACCAAACGTGCCCTAAAATAAATAAAATTACAAACGAGAGATAACAATAATGTTCCAAGAAATTTATACATTACAGAAGAAAAATTGAATTGTGGTAAAAGAACTTCAAATATGCATCTAAAGTCAACAAGAGTCTTTATAATTAATGGCATGACCAAAATATTGGACTCAAAGAACCACCACGCACCAATCGACAAGCCAAAAGAAGAAAGTTATCGAGTCAAAACTGAACTGAATAGGGATGCGACGATTCCAAATTGCTTCTCAAAACCGAAGCGTGAGATGTGTATTACCTTCATCAAGACTGCAACCGTTTCTGAATTCCACCATGTTCAACAAATCCCTTGCTCTCGAGCACCCTGCCTAGACTGTCGAGACAGCCTGCTGGTGCCGTTAAGTTATGATTCAGGTACATGCTCAGAATTCAAGCTTTCATAGTGGAAGAAAAGGACCAGTTTCAGGCATGCTTCTGAACCATAGTTGCTTTCGTACAGCTCATTGAATTACAATTTCTCATGTCGTTAGGCATTTCACAATGTAATCAGAAATTAGCTAGAACATACACCAAACTTCCTCATCGACTCTATAATGTCTGCAATAGTTGACCCTGCAGTCCCAACAAATCCAAGAGAAGCACAACTACAAATTGTTTGCTCTATGTATAGAAGAACATCAGGCAATCCTGGAGGGCAAACCTTCTTAAACTGATCGGTTCCATCATGATTCTTTGGGACAGTCCCAAGCTTCAAGCCATGACTTGCATCCACAATTTGTTTAGCAGTTTGTATTATCAACTCGTCTTTTTCTTTCAGAAAGAACAGTTTAAACTGACGCAAATCTTCAACCAATTCCCTCAAATAAGTTCCTGTCCAGTTACTTTCAGGAAGATCAGTCATCACAAAAATATGAATAGGGGGAGGGCTCCGTGTCAAAGCATCCAGTGTTTGTTTTAGCTTCAAAAAAGTAGCATTCCAGTGGTTCTTGAACTGCCCGTCTAGCAATCTGAGCTGTGCACAAAGAAAAGGAGCCTTTATAGTATCATAAGCATACTTCTTTCCTGCACTTATGATTTCTGGGGCAAATCGAAGGAATTCAATCTTGTCAATCAACGTTTGTATCCTTCGATCACTCGAAGCTTCAGGGATACTAATGTGTAGCTGCGAACCTTTGTAAGGAGCAGTGAAAAGACTCCCAAATGCCAGCAGAATAGCCGATTCAGCTTCAGAACCAGGTCCAAGAGCGTTATATACATCTCGCTGCTTCCTAACATATGAAATTTTCTTTTTCCTCTTTAGTTGTTCATCCGGCTGGAAAGAATCCAATGCCCCGTCCTCATTACCATTTTGGTATGTCCAAACGGTAGTTCTGCAGTCTTCGTTAACAGCATATGAACACTTTGCGTCACCATCCATCCCAGATAGAAGAGACCTACATTGCTGTAGTCTATCAAACACAGAGGCCCGTGCATCCAACTCATTGTAGCAAGTAAAATCTACATTCACATTGCACCATGAGGATAAGAAAACCCGTAAATCTACAACTCGAACTAACGAAGAAGAAACTAATGATGATATATCAACAATGTCAGCCACGGAAACATACCTGAAACAAGAGAGAAACATAGTCGTAATTATTTAACAAATCATAAGAAGTATCCAGCCATCGTATATCAAATGAGGTGCATTATATTTTTTGAGTCTCAAAATCTCTGCTCAACCATTAACAGAAAACTAAACCAAACCCAATAAACCCACACGGAAATCCTACCAATATCAAATCGAATCGAATACCTTTCCAGCATCATATTACAAACCAGATAATGGATCAAGCAAAATCCAAAACTTGGAGCCATCAACATACAAATAAAAGGAAACCCAATTAAACCCACATTCCAATTCCCCCAAAATTCTACAATTTTGCCCCAAATTAGACCAAAAGGAAGAGAAACAGGGGAAAACCCACATACCTCCCACTACGAATGAGCTCAATCGTATGATTCCAGACCGAAATCCTGATCTCATCAGGGCTCAAAACCCGAAACTTTGGGCAACTGCCGAGAGCAACCGCGTGGTGATCGAGAACTGGAGGGACGACCAAGGTCCGGTTCAGAATGGCGGCCATGAGAAGGGCGTTCTTGAACTCAGTAAGCTGGTTGCTGAAGCCACTGTGGGGAGCGTACCAGATGAACTTTTGTCCTCCGAAGGAGGGGCAATTTGGCGAAATGGAAAGTGAGGTCTTGATGAAGAGGGAATCGGGAGTGAGGGAGAAGAAGTAGGAGAGGAAGAGGAGGAGGGAGAAGAGGAGGGTCAGGTAGAGGAGAGGGGAGGCGGAGGAGGAGTGTCTTCTGAGAGGCCATGGTCGCGTTGTGGGTCTGTTTCTGGTGAAGAGATTCATGGCTGCTTTTCTGCAACTAATAACTACCAAATCGGAAGTTGGTTCTTCACTTCTTGGGGAAGCCGATTTGGATCTGGCTCATCTCCGCCACTTCACAATTTGGTGAAGCATTGTGACATCAAACAGAGAGCAATTTCCGCATTTGTTATTGATCTTCCTTGTATTTAACAAAACAATACAAAATTGCTATAATTTGTTTTTTTTTTTTAAAATGAAAAATCGATATATTACTAATTACTGACGGAATAAGGAAGATTACATCAAATTTTGGGCAATGAGATCCTGAATAATATTAGAAAAATTTTATTTAAACTCATACAATCTTTTTCTATACTTAGTTTAGGGTACTTAATAATCTCATAATTAAAACAAGATTATGTTTTAATTATCATAGTCAAGATTAAAAATTCAACTTTGAAATTGAAGGCATGTTTTATTATGCTACGAACTTACTTGAAAATCACGTTCCTATATTTTCATGAAATTGAAACATTTTCGACATCCAACAGCTGAATTCAATTATGATTGATTGAAACAAGAAGAAGACGGGGAAGCTTTTGGAGACTACATACATACATTTGTTTCACTAGATACAAGGAACTGAACACCTTCAAATTTAAGGATCGTCGCTATATTGCTGCTATGCACAACTATTAGAATTACAAGCAAAGTATAGCCTCCACCCTTCACGAATGAAATAATAAGAAAGCGTGATAGTCACACAAGTAGCTAGACTTTAAAATTTTAAATCCTATATATGTTTCTGCTAGTAATAATTCTTTGAAAAAGGGGTTGGTTGTGAAATCAAACGAAAAAAAAAAAATTGAATAAATCGATTCAGACCTTAATCGGAGGATTTAAAACTTCAAAATCATCATCTCCAATTCTCCATCATTCAAAAAGAGCTTATCTTTCTCTATGAGAACGTCTTAGAGTTTTAGCTAGAATGAACGAAAGATAAAGATTTGGTGATAATAGGTTTGATTATTGATATCGGCTTGTTGATAAATTTTAGTTTTATTGTTAATTTCATTTTGTACTTAATGGTAATTATGCACTAGGATTAGATGGGTGTAGAGATAGATTAGATGGGTTCAAATAAAACTTCCCATAATATTAGGAGCTCCTTAAACCAAACTAATTCATTGCCAATTAAAAGGGCAAACCTAGCCAATCTATGTGCAACACCATTACATGTTCTATGTGCGTGCAGGAACTCCGTAGGGTGTAGGACGCACACCCTAATTTAGGCTTTTAGCCAAAATAGTGTTTAAGATTTGCATAACTCTTCACTTTGGTCCTTGAGATTTGAAATCGATAGAATTGGTCCCTGAAATTATCTATCATCAATTGCGACATCCCACATCGCCCAGGGGAGTGATCCTTAAATGTATATTCCCATCCTTACCTAGCACGAGGCCTTTTGGGAGCTCACTGGCTTCGGGTTCCATTGGAACTCCGAAGTTAAGCGAGAAGGAGGCTAGAGCAATCCCATGATGGGTGACCCACTGGGAAGTTGCTCGTGAGTTCCCAAAAACAAAACCGTGAGGGAATGGTAAGCCCAAAGCGGACAATATCGTGCTACGGTGGTGGAGCGGGCCCGGGAAGTGGTCCCGCCCGGGCCGGGATGTGACAATTTGGTATCAGAGCCTAACCCTGGCTGCGTATGTGCCGACGAGGACGTCGGGCCCCTAAGGGGGGTGGATTGGCTCTGATACCAAATTGTCACATCCCGGCCCGGGAGGGACCACTTCCCGGGCCCGCTCCACCACCGTAGCACGATATTGTCCGCTTTGGGCTTACCATTCCCTCACGGTTTTGTTTTTGGGAACTCACGAGCAACTTCCCAGTGGGTCACCCATCATGGGATTGCTCTAGCCTCCTTCTCGCTTAACTTCGGAGTTCCAATGGAACCCGAAGCCAGTGAGCTCCCAAAAGGCCTCGTGCTAGGTAAGGATGGGAATATACATTTAAGGATCACTCCCCTGGGCGATGTGGGATGTCACATCAATCATTTTTTGTTATTCCATGAAAAATATCCATAAAATAAGAATAAAATGACAAAAATATCCTAAATTTTTGTCAAATTATTTTGGTCTATTGTTTATTAAATTGATGGTATTTTTGTTATTTTGATTTTCATTCAAGTTTCACGGAAGAACCAAATGATTGATAGTAGACGATCTCAGGGACCACTTCTATTGATTTCAAATTTCAAGGACCAAAGTGATGAGTTATGCAAATCTAAGAGACTATTTTAGCTAAACAAAAAAACCTCTAATTTAAAAGGAAAATTAATGATAAGGGTTTCAAAATTTTGAATGTAATAACTTTATTTAATGGTTAGGATAAAGCCCAACTTAAATCAGTCTAATAAACATGGCCCAACCAAAATAACTTAACGAGTTTCTAGTTTTCAATTTAAAATTTAAAATTGAATTTTAATTGCTACTTAGTACTACGGTCTAGTGGTATTCATCTTCTGAGAGGTCTTAGATTTGATTCTCGCCAAAGGCAAATTTGAACCACATTATATCTAGCCCATTGTGAGGCTAAGCTCACCCCTCCCCTTAGTGTAGACGATATTGTTTGTTCAAAAAAAAAAATTTTGAATTTTAACCAAAAAAACTTAACAAGTTTCCAGTTTTCAATTTTAAATTTGAAGTCTAACCAATAAAGTTATTACTGTTGTAGCCTATATTTAACTAACAGGGGAAGGAAGGAGGCCGGCGGCACAGAGAAAGATGTGTTTATGGAATTATGTAGAGGAACGTATATGTTATTCCCCCTACGTAGCGCCTTTATTTATAGTAATAAGAGAGAAAAGAAATCCTTCATCCCCAAGGAATACAAGTCCATATAGGAAAAAATAACTATAATCAAATATAATCTAGGATTTACACAATTACACTTAAACTAGAAGTTTACAACACTCCCCCTTGAGTGTGTAAATACTCAAGTTGATTCGGCATCATGTAGTAATTGAGGAAGTCGACTCATCGACACTGATTCTGGGAACACGTTATTCTCAAATAAGGTAGGAACTTGCGTAAGGAAGTAAGTCTCACAAAAAACCCTATGGCTGTGGTAAAAACCCGAGTAGGGACAAAATCCATAGTCTAAGGAAAAATACGTGAGAAATGCAAAGTCAAAAGAAACGTCTACATGACATCATTAGGGATATGATCAACCCAAGTTGGGTGCCTCGTTAAAACCTAGTGGGAAAAATGCTCCTAATCGTAGGGAAAAAGAGTACATTAAGATCAAACAAGTATACTTCAGGTTACTCCCCTTGAGTTTGACACAATTCCAAAGAGAACTAACAATGTTACAACTCAGAAAGTTTATGCATACCAATTCCTTGAACAAGCTTATGAAACATCACATTTGGTAGTGATTTGGTGAAAAGGTCGGCCAAATTGTCTTGTGAATGGATTTGCATGACTTCAATCTTCTGATGCTCTTGTTGTTGATGTGAGAAGAAGAACTTCGACGTAATGTGTTTGGTGTTGTCTCATTTGATGTTACACTTATTAAGCTGTTCGATGCATGTTGTGTTGTCTTCATAGATCGTCGTCGGGACATCAATGATGGGGTAAAGATTGCATGTGCTTCGAATATGGCCCACAACTGCTCTCAACAAAAAGCATTTCCGAGTTGCTTCGTGTAAGGTGAAAATTTCAGCATGGTTAAACAAAGTGGCAACTAAGATCTTTTTAGTTGACCTCCAAGAAATTGTGGTGCCTCTAACGGTAAAAACATAATCCGTTTAAGAACGTTCATTGTGCAGATCAGATAAGTATCTTGCGTCGACATAAACAACAAGGTGAGAATCAACTTGAGATACGGGGGTGTGGCCTCACTCGAGGATCCGTAGGGATAGAACAAGCCCAAATCCATAATACCCTTAAGGTAACGGAATATGTCTTTAACATCAGTCCAGTGTCTTTGTGTTGGTGCATTACTGTATCTTGCTAAAAGATTAACATCGACTAAGATGTCGGGTCTAGAGCATTGAGCTAAGTACAATAAAGCACATATTGTACTTAGATAAGGAACTTCAGGCTTCAAAATCTCTTCATTATCCTTATTCGGACGGAAGGGATCTCGTTTTGCATCTAGCGATCGAACAACTACAGAAGCACTCGAAGGTTTCGCTTTATCCTCATTAAAGCGGCACAACACCTTCTAGGTATAATTTGATTGATGTACTAAGATTCCATCCAAACAGTGCTCATCTCGAAATCGACACAATATTGAGTCTTTCCTAGATCTTTCATCTCAAATTCCGATTTCAGGTGTGCGATAGTTCTCGTGAGCTCTTCAGGGATTCCGATAAGATTCATATCATCGACATATACTGCAATAATCGCAAAATCAGAATATGACTTCTTAACAAACACACAAGGGCATAGTTCGTTGTTCATATATCCCTGACTAGTCAAATACTCATTCAGACAGTTATACCACATTCTTTCGGATTGCTTCAAACTGTAGAGTGAACGCCTCAGCCGAATTGAGAGCGTGTTCCGGGGTCTGGAAATATTTGATCCAGTTAATGTAAGTCATTCGGGAACTTTCATGTAAATTTCTGTATCAAGATCCCCATAGAGATACGCAGTTACCACGTTTATTAGCTGTATACTCAGTTTTCGGAAACTACCAAATTGATAAAGTAGCGAAAAGTAATCACATCCATAACGAGGTAAATAAATTTCATCATAGTCAATCTCGGGGTATTGTGAGAAGCCTTACGCAATAAGACGAGCTTTGAAATCACAATTTCGTTCTTCTCATTACGCTTCCGAACAAAAATTCACTTGTAACCAACGGGCTTCCTATATGGAGGAGTATGAACTACATGTCCAAACACCTTACGTTTTACAAGCGAATCGAGTTCGACTTAGATTGCTTGTTTCCAGTTTGACCAATTGGTTCTATGTCGACATTCATCAATGGAATGAGGTTCAATGTAATCGCTTAACATAATCTCAGTAGTTGCTGCATATGCTAATGCATCGTCGACGATCATCTCATTTCTACACCACACATCATCTAAGCTAGCATAATAGATCGAAATCTCACAATTCTCAAGAGGAGAATTCGTCTATTCAAGGGCGCTTCTATAATCTAGAATTTCCTCATGAGTTGGATAAAATGAGTGAGTGACAGTCAGATTCATGGTAGGCTCAGCAGGAGCCTGTGTCGTAGGTTTCCTCTTCCAGGGGTGTGAATCATTTCAACCAAGAGGTCTGCCATACTTTTATGTAGGGGCAGATGATTGGCTAGCCGCTAATGTACGTGGATCGGCCAAAGTGGCGTCACTGGCCTCCAAGAGGGAAGTCCGTCGTACATTTAGTGCATCCATCTTTGCAAGCACATTTGCTACTGGAATATGTGATCTTGTTACTCACGCTAGATCGATGAAAACATTTGGCATGCTCTGAGCTATGCTCTGAAAATCTAATATGCGTACATGATAGGAGCATATTTATGCGCCTTAGTTAGCTAGTTCTTATGCATTTTTGTTATGTTTTCTTTGTTAAAGTAGTCTTTTAAGCTACTTTCATGTGTTTTCAGGTTTAAAGGACATATTACATGAAATGATGCAATTTGGAGCTTTTGGAGCAAAACTGAGCTGGAATGTGGTGTACGCAAATAGAGCACGAGGAATGAACGTCCAAAACTATGCATCACACAATCTTCCTCCTAAGCCGTGCATCCCACCATTCCTATCCATCATCCATAAACCCTAATTCCCTTTAATCCAAAACCGTGCATTAATCAGCCACCATAATTCCATAACCCTAATATTCTATTCCCTAATTCGGAGCACCCATTCATGCCATTTTATTATCTATTCCATCACCCTAATATGCCATTATACCTTCCCACTAAACCCCCCCATTTAACAAAAGAAAAGTTTCAAGCCGTGACCTCCCATTATTAATAAAAACCTAACACTCCCATTATTCAACCATTAAGCCATTCACTCCATTATAATACTCCCATTATTCATTCAGCCGCACCACCCCTTAATTCCCTTTAATCCATAGCCATCCATTTAATCCACCCAAAACCGTGCAAACCATCTCTCCACTTCCCATTAATCGTCCACTTCTCATTATCCATTATCCATGCATTGCCATTATCTCCCACTAATCTTCATCAATCCATGCACTTCCACCTATATATACCTATCACTCATTCATGTTTAAGGGGGGAGGAATCCGCACCATAATCTCATTTTCCATTGTAATACACAAACATTTCCCCTTCTCCATTTTCTCCATTTCCACTCCATTCCACACTTCCATCCCATCAACCAACCTATCCTTAAACCTTGTGCTACAACAACGAGGAAGAGAAGAGTGCCTAAACGTTCATACAATTCAAATTTTGAGTTGTTGGAATGTTTAGGTGTTTCTTTGATTTCAAAGATATGAGGAACTAAACCCCCTTTAGCTAGGGGGTGATTCGAAACTATGTTTATATTTGCAATATGAATTGATTACTTTTGGTTGGAATTTCATAAGTTGTGGATTCAATTCGTTTAACTGTTTGATGGATAACGTATTTATGTATGTTCATTGAGATTGCAAGCTTAATTTTCATGCATGAATATGACGCTAGAATATAAGTGAGTTTCACCTAATCGTTATGAACTTATATTCACAAGTAGTGGAGGTTGCTTATAAACAATCGCGTTAAACGAATTCTTGGCATAAGTTTCATGCGTATTCCATAGTAACGAATGCCTCGTCAACACTTATAATTTTCATTGAACTTAATGATCTTTGTTGAATGTCTCTATCATGCGTATTCCATAGTTAGGGACTTTGATTAAGAATAATTTGGTTGTAATGCGTATTCCATTCAATCCAATGAATTTAGGGAAATCTGAAAGTTAATTTAAGCGGACCTAATTAACTTGGAGCATTGAGTTTCACAACTTATTGAAAGACCAACTGAGAATCAATATTTTATGCAAGTGTAACATGTGTGGAGAAGAACCCCTTGGCTATTCCATCATCCATATTTTCATCACATTCATCTTTACTATCTGTTTTAAATTATAATCTGTCCGTTTAATTTAATCTCGTCCAACCACAATCACCCCCCTTATTTTGTTAAGTCTTATTGATTTGATTTGTCTTATTTTATGTTTTTGAGTATTTGGAGTCTTTTAAACTTGTTTTGAGTCTTTTAGTTTGTCTTAGTGTTTTAAAAGTTAGTTTTATTTATTTGAGTCAAGTATTTAGCATCCCTAGTTAATCCCCGGTTAGAACGATCCCTACTTACATCATTACTACAATTGTCACAAATAGGGTTTAGTTTGTGTGCGTATAAATATCGCATCAAATTTTGGCGCCGTTGCCGGGGATTAGCAACTTTGCTAATCCTTTGTCTTTATTTTTATATATATATATATATATATATATATTTTTTTTTTTTTTTTTTTTTTTTTTTTTTTTTTTTTTTTTTTTTTTTTTTTTAGTTTTTCGTGCATTCTTATTTCAGATTCTTAGTTTGTTTGTTTCCTTGTTTTTTTTAGGTACTGTGTATGACTCGTCGCTCTCGGCCTATTATAGAGAACATCTCCGACTTTGACGGTGATTTTGAACGCACTTTGAGGAGAACGAGGAGTCAACAAGAGCCACCACAACCTCCACCACAACCTAGGCTTGAAGAAGACGAAGTCGGTGTAGAAGAAAAGCCCACGGATCAGATTTTTGAAGAAGAACAAGCCATGGCAGCAGATAATAGAACCATCAAGGAGCTTTCGGCCTCGGGTTTGGATAATGCATTGCCTCTTTGTATCCAATACCCCACGGCTGCAGAGGGGAAGACTGACGAATTTGAACTCAAATCCAGTTTGTTACACCATATTCCGAAATTCCATGGCTTGTCTATGGAAGACCCCAACAAACACTTGAAGGAGTTCGAGGTGGTTTGTTCGAGCATGACCCCCGTCAATGTGGATGGGAGTATACTGAAGATGAAGGCCTTTCCATTTTCACTTATGGACAAGGCCAAAGATTGGCTCTACGAACTAGCCCCAGGAACTGTGACTTCGTGGGAGAGTATGAAGCGTGCTTTCTTGGAGAAATTCTTCCCTACTTCGAGAGTGATTCTCCTACGGAAGAAAATTAGTGGTATTCAACAGAATCATGGTGAGACATTCCCAGCTTATTATGAGCGCTTTAAGGGCCTTGTAGCTTCATGTCCTCAACATCAAATGAAGGAGGAACTTCTCCTTCAATATTTCTATGAGGGCCTCCTTCCTATCGAACGTCAAATGCTTGATGCATCAGCGGGAGGAGCATTGGTGGACAAAACACCAAGGGATGCCAAGATGCTCATAGCCAACCGAGCGCTCAACGCTCAACAATATGAAGGAGTGGGCCAAAGGGAAGCCCCACGGCAACAAAGTGTAAATGAGGTGAGTGTTATTTCTGAAATTCAATCACAACTTGCTAATCTTACTTCTCTTGTTTCTCAGGTTGTGATTGGTCCAAAAGCACAAGAACACCAAGTTTGTGGCGTGTGCTCAATTCAAGGGCATCCATCCGACAAGTGCCCTCAACTAATCGAGAATGGTGGGTGGGAATCTGCCAATGCAATTGGTTTCCAAGGACAAAATCAAAACAACCCATACTCGAACACTTACAATGCCGGATGGAGGGACCATCCAAACTTCAAATGGAGGGAGCCACAACAAGCTGCCCAACAAGGAGGATTTAGGCCAAACCCCCATAGTTTTTATTCCAAGCCGTATGCACCCCAACAATCCCAACAACCTTCGGCATCATCTCATTCAGGTACGTCTTTGGAAAGTAATCAAGCTATGCAATTACTAACCTCTATTTCGCAGGGGTTGCAAAATCAAAACAATCGGATAGAAAATAACGAGAAGGAGATGATGGATGTGAAGAAACAAATAGGGCAGATTTCTGAGTTCCTTGGACAGATTAGAGAGCAAGGAAAGCTTCCTAGCTCAACCACAGTCAATCCAAAGGGAGGATTCGAATCCGCCAAGGCCATCACCCTAAGGGGTGGAAAAGAAGTTGGGACCGAGCCAAACAATCCCAAATCTACCCAGAAAGTAGATGAAGAGACGACACAACCTGAGGCAGATCACCCTAACTCGGCCAAATCAGGTAATTTAAGTTCAAATTCATGTACTTCACGTCCTAATCTGCCCAATGTACCTTTTCCTCGCAGGTTCATGCAAGAAAAAAAGGAAGAAAGCGAGAAGGACATTCTTGAAACGTTCCGGAAGGTGCAAGTGAACATACCGCTTCTCGATGCAATCAAACAGGTTCCAAAGTATGCTAAATTCCTCAAGGACCTATGCAATACAAAGAGAAGAAGGGCAAACAAAGAGGTAGTGAAGGTAAGCGAGAATGTGTCCGCTGTTTTGCAACGTAAACTGCCTACCAAGTGCAAAGACCCCGGTAGTTTCACGATTCCTTGTGTGATTGGACATAATCGTTTTGAACATGCCATGCTTGATTTAGGTGCATCCATAAATGTCATGCCTTATTCTATTTATGCATCTATGAATTTGGGTGAATTAAAACAAGATGGTGTAATTATACAATTGGCCGATCGTTCTAACGCGTATCCAAAAGGAGTTTTGGAAGATGTGCTTGTGCAGGTGAACCATTTAATTTTTCCGGCTGATTTCTACGTCCTAGACATGGAGGATTCAGCCCATTCTACATCTTTGCCGATTCTCCTTGGTAGGCCATTCATGAAGACGGCCCGAACGAAGATTGATGTATACAAAGGCACCTTGACAATGGAATTCGATGGGGAAGTGATTGATTTTAATATTTCTGAAACTATGAGATATCCCGTTGATGACCATTCTTGTTTTTCCATTGATATTATCGATTCTTTGGCGCAGGTATACCTTGAAAAATTGAACGAGGACGCCCTGGAAACAACCATCACTAAGGCCATAGAGCGCAAAAATGAAGGATTTGGGCCAATGCAAGGCCACGGCAAGGAGGAGGAATTCTTTGCCATGGGTTCTAGTGAAGAAATAATTGAGGTTGTGGCAGCCCTTGAGTCATTGCCACAACAATATGGTAAGGTTCCACTCTCACTTTTAAATTCAGTTTCCACTAAGATGCTACCTTCTGTTGTTCAGGCACCATCGCTTGAACTTAAGCCGTTGCCGGACCATTTGAAGTATGTGTTTTTGGGAGAAGGCGAAACATTGCCCGTCATCATTTCATCAAGTCTCACGGCAATGGAGGAGGAGAAGCTTGTGAGGGTGCTGCAAGAACACAAAACGGCCATAGGGTGGACTTTGGCCGACATTAAAGGAATAAGCCCTACCACATGCATGCACCGTATACTTCTTGAGGAGGGGACTAAGCCATCCCGAGAGGCTCAACGCCGTCTCAACCCTCCGATGATGGAAGTGGTGAAGAAGGAAATAATCAAGCTTTTGGATTGCGGAGTGATCTACCCTATCTCCGATAGCCGTTGGGTCTCTCCAGTTCAAGTCGTTCCCAAGAAGTCCGGAGTAACTGTTATCAAGAATGATGAGAATGAGCTCGTGCCTACACGCATTCAGACTGGATGGCGAGTATGTATCGATTACCGGAAGCTAAATGCCATGACTAGGAAAGATCACTTTCCTTTGCCATTCATCGACCAGATGCTCGAAAGGTTAGCCGGTCATGCCTTTTACTGTTTTCTTGATGGATACTCTGGATATAACCAAATTGTGATAGCCCCGGATGATCAAGAGAAGACCACATTCACATGTCCCTTTGGAACATTTGCTTATCGTCGCATGCCATTTGGCTTATGCAACGCACCGGCCACTTTCCAAAGGTGTATGGTAAGTATATTTTCCGATTTTGTTGAAAAGATCATTGAGGTTTTCATGGATGATTTCAGTGTGTTTGGGAGTTCATTTGATAATTGCTTGGATAATCTAACCTTAATTTTGAAACGATGTGTCGAAACTAGCCTTGTCTTGAATTGGGAGAAATGTCACTTTATGGTGAAACAAGGTATAGTTTTAGGACATATTGTTTCAGAAAAAGGAATTGAAGTAGATAAATCGAAAATAGACCTTGTACGTCACTTACCCTCTCCTACTTCGGTTAGAGAGGTACGTTCGTTTCTTGGCCATGCAGGGTTCTATAGGCGTTTTATCAAGGACTTCTCCAAGATGTCCAACCCTCTTTGCCGATTGCTTCAAAAAGATGTGCCATTCAAGTTTGATGAAGAGTGCAATTCGGCATTTAACCAACTCAAGGAGAAGCTAGTCTCGGCCCCCATTATTGTACCTCCAGATTGGAGCCATCCGTTCGAGCTCATGTGCGATGCATCCGACTATGCATTAGGAGCTGTTCTAGGACAAAGAAGAGACAAGCGGCCGCATGTCATATACTATGCCTCTCGGACTCTCAATGATGCCCAATTGAACTACTCCACGACAGAAAAAGAACTTCTAGCTGTGGTTTTTGCTTTAGATAAATTCCGTTCATATTTAATTGGTACTAAAGTAATCGTTTATTCTGATCATGCAGCTTTGAGGTACTTGCTCACGAAAAAGGAAGCAAAGCCGAGGCTTATCCGTTGGATTCTTCTTCTTCAAGAATTTGATATTGAAATCCGGGATAAGAAAGGAAGTGAGAATGTAGTGGCTGACCATTTAAGCCGAATGATCCACGAGGAGCATGAACATGCCGTACCTATCCCTGAAACTTTTCCCGATGAGCAGCTGCTATCCATTGAGGTAAGTGAACCATGGTATGCAGATTTAGTGAATTACTTGGTGGCTAAACAAATTCCCAATGAACTAAACAAGCACCAACGTGATAAGCTTAAAAATGATGCACGTTTCTATGTTTGGGATGACCCTTATTTGTGGAAGTATTGCTCAGATCAAATTGTACGTAGATGTGTGCATGATTCTGAATTTCACTCAATTCTAAGCTTTTGTCACACATATGCATGTGGTGGTCATTTTGGCACACAACGCACTGCCCTTAAGGTTCTAGAATGTGGTTTTTATTGGCCGACTATATTTAGGGATGCTAGAACCTTTTGTATGTCTTGTGATCGTTGCCAACGAATGGGTAACATAGGTACCAAGGACCAAATGCCGCAAACCCCTGTCTTTAATGTTGAAATTTTTGATGTTTGGGGCATTGATTTCATGGGCCCTTTCCCTCCATCTTATGGTTTCACTTATATCTTGTTAGCCGTTGATTATGTTTCTAAATGGGTGGAAGCAAAAGCCACCCGTACTAACGATTCTAAGGTGGTTGCAGATTTCGTAAAAACTAACATTTTTGCTAGGTTTGGAATGCCAAGAGTAATCATAAGCGATGGAGGGTCTCACTTTTGCAATCGGACCATTGAGGCGTTGCTAAGAAAGTACCATGTCAACCATAAGGTCTCCACACCTTACCATCCTCAAACAAATGGCCAAGCCGAGGTGTCTAACCGAGAAATCAAACAAATTTTGGAGAAGACCGTTGGACCAACAAGGAGGGATTGGAGCTTACGTTTAGATGATGCACTGTGGGCATATCGTACGGCATACAAAACACCCATTGGGATGTCACCTTTTCGGCTCGTCTATGGTAAGCCATGTCATTTGCCTGTAGAGTTAGAGCACAAGGCACATTGGGCCGTGAAGATTTTCAACATGGACATAGATGCAGCGGGAGTTCATAGGAAGCTCCAATTGAATGAACTTGAGGAGATTCGGAATGAAGCCTATGAGAATGCCCGGATGTACAAAGCCAAGACCAAAGCATTCCATGATAAAATGATTCGAACCAAGACCTTCACAGTTGGGCAGAAAGTGTTACTTTTTAACTCTCGCCTACGTTTGTTTCCTGGTAAGTTGCGTTCCAAATGGATTGGCCCGTTTGTTGTTACTAATGTTTTCCCTCATGGTGCAGTGCAAATCAAAAGTTCAAGGACGCAGCAAGAATTCAAAGTGAATGGGCATCGATTGAAGCCCTATTACGAGACATTTGAGGAGCATGTTGTGGAGGAGGTACCCCTCCATGCCGTGGAACCTAGTCAAACTTAAACGGAGGTACCGTCCGGCTGCAAGACGTAAAAGAAAGCGCTTAGTGGGAGGCAACCCATGCATCCGAATAGAGAAGAACTTGGAAACCCCTTTAAGAAACTTATTTTTATTCCTTTCTTTTTCTTTACGGACTTTACTTTGCTTTCTTTCTCGTATTTGTTTATTTGCTTGCTCTGTTGTGACTTTCTGCTTAAAACATTGAGGACAAAGTTTGATTTAAGTGTGGGGGGGTAAACAATTTGTATTTGCATGAATTTCGTGGGATTTATTCACCTATCACTTAGAATGTTGTTTCTTGCTGTTTTAAGCATTTTTAGAGTGTTTTAGTGTGTTTTATAGTGTCTTGGTATAAAACTCCGAAAATTTAAAAAATAAATAAATAAAAAAAAAAAATAAATAAATAAAAAGATAAATTATTAAAATTCTTTTCTTTGTTGCTATTTCGTTTTTGACTTGTTAGGTTGTTTAGTTGTTATTGTTTGTTTGTTTATTAATTCTGTGAGTCTATGATTGTAACATTAAGAAAATGTTTTGTTTATTGATATGCACTGCTAAACAAAGAAAGATGGAGCCTTCACAAAGGGCGTTTACTTGAAGCCCCACTACTGGGCAAAACTCTCGGAGCAGGAGGCATCGGAGCAGGAGGCATCGGAGCAGAAGGCATCGGAGCAGAAGGCATCGGAGCGGGAGCATTCCAGGCCCCAATACTTGGCCAAACGCTGGACGAGCCAGGAAAAATGTGCCTCTGGAAGTAAGCCGAAAGCCTTTGACGGTCACTTTGACGGTCACTTTGCATTCGAACATTGGATTCTTGCAGCTCATCAAGCTTCCTCTTCATGCCCGTTGAATAGTTGTTTGCAAGCACATGCAAACTTCTATTCTCATACTTCAGCTGCTTGATCTCTTGCTTGAGACTTTCCACCTCTGCCATCAATGATTCCACCTGACGGGAGCGGGCAAGCAGGCGTTGGCCCATATTGGACACAGAGCTCGCACACTGAACACTAAGTGCGAGGGACTCTTGAACGGCCAACTCATCGGACCGTCCTGACAGCAGCCTACTATCTTTTGGAGTGAGGAGGTTCTTAGCTACTATTGTAGCTGTTGTGGCGTCCTGCATCACGGAGTCTTCACTTGTGAGAGGACCGTTAGAAGAAAAGAAAGAAGGGCGCCATACGTTACCTTGACGCGGCGCGCCCGTATCACTGCTAAGGCTCAATTCCAAGCTAAGGTTCGATGAGTTTGCCATTTTTCAAAAGTGTTCAAGGGGTGGATGGAATTAATTCTCAAAGGGCCGGAGTCGATTTTTCAAGAATGGGATTTCTTCAGAGTGTATTTGTTGGGGTGATCGATAGCTCCATAAAAAGCCATGGCGACGCGTCCACCGATTCAGAGATCCGGATTTTCCTCCGCAAATTTCGACGACGCATTCGCGGCTTTTCAGAAAACGCGCTCAGCTTTGTCAAAAGATATCTGACAAAGCTGATAACACGTGGAGGCCATCATCTCAATTACACGTCTTTAGCCGACAAGCGCAAAGTTCGGCGACGCTTTCTCTGCTTTTCAGAAAACGCGTGCAGCTTTGTCAAAAGAGCCGCACCCGTGACTACTTTTGCCATGCAGAAATCGAAGAGCCGTTCGTTCAGAAATCGAAGAGACGTCTGTCGACAGAGGGTAAAAGAGCAGTACCACCACTTTCTATTCAGAAAATCCCTATATTTGTCGACCTTCATCTCTTATGGCAAGGCAGACTTGAAGAAAATGCCCACCAACTCTCTCTCACCTCTGAGGGCGCACTCCCAGCAAAGCCTTTTGAATTACTCAAAATTTTCTTCTTCCCCAAAGATGATACCAGACGCCTGGAGTAAAGATGACCCAGGAGGAAATGCATGTGCTGATTCATGCACCGCTTCTTCAAAAGCAAAGGTATCTCATATCATAAAGGTCAAAAGCAAAAGTATCTCATATCATGCTCTTTCCCTGTCTTTTTCTTTGTCCTTGTTCTTACTCGCATGGCAAAGTGAAAGAAGCAATCAGCCGGCACTTGGAGTCAGTCTTCCGATCTGGAGCCAACTGCCTGGAACCTATTCCTGATTGCTTACCTAGCGTTGCTCTCGAGTAGTCATCTTCAACGGTTGATACACTTCCAGAGAAGGGACCACTCCTGCAAAGATTGAACAAAGAAACAGATAAAGGGGGAAAGCTCAGACCTTCGGGGAAGACCAAAAGAACCATCATGCTGCCCAGTTCAAGAAGTAGCACAAAGGAAAATCAACGATGGGCAGAAACCAGTTCAAGAGTAAGCCTGTGGAATCACCAAGATAAAGCCTCAATGCAATTATCAAGGAGAAGATGGAATTTACACTCCATAACCAGATTTGCGTACCTAAACTCTTCTCTTTGTTAATTACATTCTGCCATGTTTAGTATGTTTAGTTGCTGTTTTATATGTTTTCTTTTGTTTGGTGTGTTTTAAGCTTAAAACATTGAGGACAATGTTTGATTTAAGTGTGGGGGGGTAACTAAGTATGTTGATGCAAATTTGTTGGATTTTATCACCCATAACTTCAAGTATTGATCCTTGCTGTTTTAAAATGTTTTTAAACTGTTTTAATGTGTTTTGACTTAAAAATTCGAAAATCCCATAAAAATTTGAAAAATTGTTTTGAAAAACCAAAAAGAGTTGTTTTTGTGTGTTTGTGTCGTAGGTTACCTTCCAACACAATGATGAGGATTTGGTTTTTAATTGCATGACGGTTAAAGAAAGTTACAAACATGGATGGACGTTTGATATACTCTTTGGTTTATGCTTGGTTGTAGTTATAGTTCACGAATTCACATGCAATCACAAAGAAAAAAAAATTAGTTTTTATAACATGCTTGAAGGAATGAGCTCAAACTAACACTACATCCCTGTGAGACTTGAGCTTAAATGTTTATTTGGAGAGTTAAAATCTGTGCATTCTTTGTTTTCTAAAGTCGTTGCATGATCTCATTATTCTTTGCTTGGTTGCTACTTAGAAGGCGTTTCATCACTTAGTTCCAAACGCTAGAACTCATGCCCATTTCATTCAAAGCATGTCATTGATTTGCATAACACGTATTCAAGATGAAGTTGTGTAGTGAACACCATAGCCAAATTGCCATATTTCCCTTTTCATTTGTTTTATAGGATTTAACCCCGTTGAGCCTTGTCTAGCCTACTTTCTTTGTTAACCCGCATTATCCTCACCTAGCCTAGATTAGGACCATCCTTACCCTTGTTCTTGAAGCATAGTAAGCAATGAATTCCTTTTGATTAATGTGTTGCAGGAAATAAGTGTGGGGGAAAGTGTATTTATGTGAGTTTTTTTTTATGCCATAGGCACGGTAAAAAAAAAAAAAAAAAAAAAAAAAAAAAAAAAAAAAAAAAAAAAAAAAAATTGAAAAGTATTGGTTGTTGAAGTAAGGGCCCAAAACAATGAATTAGGCCCTAAGAGTTGTTTGTGTTTCCCCTATTTGTCTAAAAGTTGATTTTTGCATTCTAAGGGAATTCTAGGTCTTAATTTCATTGCTTTACTTGCTATTGCTTAAAGAACTTTTGTTTATCCCTACCTTCCCTTGTGAGCCAATACCCCAAGCCCCGTTACAACCCTTGACTTCTATCTTGAGTGTTGTGCATTTCAATTGTGGAGTTTGAATTTGGTATGAGCATATGGTATCACTGGTTCTCGCATCTAAGTAGTAGAATCCCATTCATGAGATCATATCCATACACGTTTAATTACTCCCGAAATTGCTTTCTTTGTATAACGTATGTGAGTACTAGTCTTTCATGTTTACATCAATCTTCTCACATATAACTAGTGTAGGGTGTGTAGTCAGAAAATTTGAGTGAAAATTGAGTGCATAACGAGTGAGGAATTGAGGGAATTCTCTAAGGCATGTTACTACATTCAAAATATGTTTTAATTGATTAAATGCGAACTAGTGAATGGTGACTATGATTAAAGTATGTGCTTAAGGGGAAGTAGGACTAAAAGCTATGTGAGTAATGATCTTTGACATGTCATGTTTCATTGGAAATCCCTGAGGCAAACGTTGGAAGGTTTAGGTTGTTTTCTTTGTTTTGTTTCGTTTTGTTTACTTTAGTTGTTTTGTTTTGCTCGAGGACTAGCAAAAGTTAAGTGTGGGGGAATTTGATAGGAGCATATTTATGCGCCTTAGTTAGCTAGTTCTTATGCATTTTTGTTATGTTTTCTTTGTTAAAGTAGTCTTTTAAGCTACTTTCATGTGTTTTCAGGTTTAAAGGACATATTACATGAAATGATGCAATTTGGAGCTTTTGGAGCAAAACTGAGCTGGAATGTGGTGTACGCAAATAGAGCACGAGGAATGAACGTCCAAAACTATGCATCACACAATCTTCCTCCTAAGCCGTGCATCCCACCATTCCTATCCATCATCCATAAACCCTAATTCCCTTTAATCCAAAACCGTGCATTAATCAGCCACCATAATTCCATAACCCTAATATTCTATTCCCTAATTCGGAGCACCCATTCATGCCATTTTATTATCTATTCCATCACCCTAATATGCCATTATACCTTCCCACTAAACCCCCCCATTTAACAAAAGAAAAGTTTCAAGCCGTGACCTCCCATTATTAATAAAAACCTAACACTCCCATTATTCAACCATTAAGCCATTCACTCCATTATAATACTCCCATTATTCATTCAGCCGCACCACCCCTTAATTCCCTTTAATCCATAGCCATCCATTTAATCCACCCAAAACCGTGCAAACCATCTCTCCACTTCCCATTAATCGTCCACTTCTCATTATCCATTATCCATGCATTGCCATTATCTCCCACTAATCTTCATCAATCCATGCACTTCCACCTATATATACCTATCACTCATTCATGTTTAAGGGGGGAGGAATCCGCACCATAATCTCATTTTCCATTGTAATACACAAACATTTCCCCTTCTCCATTTTCTCCATTTCCACTCCATTCCACACTTCCATCCCATCAACCAACCTATCCTTAAACCTTGTGCTACAACAACGAGGAAGAGAAGAGTGCCTAAACGTTCATACAATTCAAATTTTGAGTTGTTGGAATGTTTAGGTGTTTCTTTGATTTCAAAGATATGAGGAACTAAACCCCCTTTAGCTAGGGGGTGATTCGAAACTATGTTTATATTTGCAATATGAATTGATTACTTTTGGTTGGAATTTCATAAGTTGTGGATTCAATTCGTTTAACTGTTTGATGGATAACGTATTTATGTATGTTCATTGAGATTGCAAGCTTAATTTTCATGCATGAATATGACGCTAGAATATAAGTGAGTTTCACCTAATCGTTATGAACTTATATTCACAAGTAGTGGAGGTTGCTTATAAACAATCGCGTTAAACGAATTCTTGGCATAAGTTTCATGCGTATTCCATAGTAACGAATGCCTCGTCAACACTTATAATTTTCATTGAACTTAATGATCTTTGTTGAATGTCTCTATCATGCGTATTCCATAGTTAGGGACTTTGATTAAGAATAATTTGGTTGTAATGCGTATTCCATTCAATCCAATGAATTTAGGGAAATCTGAAAGTTAATTTAAGCGGACCTAATTAACTTGGAGCATTGAGTTTCACAACTTATTGAAAGACCAACTGAGAATCAATATTTTATGCAAGTGTAACATGTGTGGAGAAGAACCCCTTGGCTATTCCATCATCCATATTTTCATCACATTCATCTTTACTATCTGTTTTAAATTATAATCTGTCCGTTTAATTTAATCTCGTCCAACCACAATCACCCCCCTTATTTTGTTAAGTCTTATTGATTTGATTTGTCTTATTTTATGTTTTTGAGTATTTGGAGTCTTTTAAACTTGTTTTGAGTCTTTTAGTTTGTCTTAGTGTTTTAAAAGTTAGTTTTATTTATTTGAGTCAAGTATTTAGCATCCCTAGTTAATCCCCGGTTAGAACGATCCCTACTTACATCATTACTACAATTGTCACAAATAGGGTTTAGTTTGTGTGCGTATAAATATCGCATCAAATTTTGGCGCCGTTGCCGGGGATTAGCAACTTTGCTAATCCTTTGTCTTTATTTTTATATATATATATATATATATATATATATATATTTTTTTTTTTTTTTTTTTTTTTTTTTTTTTTTTTTTTTTTTTTTTTAGTTTTTCGTGCATTCTTATTTCAGATTCTTAGTTTGTTTGTTTCCTTGTTTTTTTTAGGTACTGTGTATGACTCGTCGCTCTCGGCCTATTATAGAGAACATCTCCGACTTTGACGGTGCGTACACTTCAGTTTTAGACTGAGCAGTGCTAAGATCTATATGAGACAAAATGGGAGTCGTCCACGATAATTCGCGTTGTTCATCAGGAAAGTTGACGTTCTTATCTTCCTATAACGACGAGAAGACTGTCTCATAGGGTGACAATTTGTGAAACGAGCGGTAAACATGTCGCCTATCCAAGGTTCTAGGTAATGAATGATCGAAGGAGAATCATATCCGACATAGATTCTCATCCTTCGCTGAGGCCCCATTTTTGTACGTAAGGGCGACGAAATCGACACATATACCACACAACCAAAAATGCACAGATGCGATATGTCGGGTTCGTGTATGGTAACCAACTGAAGGGCGTTGTATGGTTGGGTCGCAACAGGCCTCAGACGGACAAACATGGTTGCGTGCAATATTGCATGGCCCCAAACAGCAATCGAGAGTTTGGTACATATGACCAACGATCGAGCAATCATTTGTAAGCGCTTAATGAATGCCTCTTCCAGGCCGTTCTGGGTGTGAACATGAGGTATTGGATGTTCAACTTCAACCCCAACCGACATGGAATAGTCATAAAAAAATTTAGATGTAATTGTCCAGCATTATCCAATCGAGTAGATTTGATTGGATAATCAGGGTGGTGAGCCATGAGCTTGATAACCTGAGCCAACAGTTTGGAGAATACAACGTTCCTTATGGACAACAAGCACAAGTATGACCAACGTGTGGAAACATAAACCAAAACCATAAAATATCTAAACGGTCCGCATGAAGGGTGAATCGGTCCACAAATGTCCCTCTGAATCCTTTGTTGAAAAAATAGGAGGATTCAAGCGAATCTTGTCATGAGAAGGCTTAATAATAAGTTTTCCCATGGAGCAGCGTTGGCATGCGATTCCTTGAATTGAACGTAAATTGCGAGTTAGTGGATGCCTGTGTGATGATTTGAGGATACGACGCATCGTTGTTCGTCAAGGGTATCCCAAATGATCATTCCAAAATGTAATTTCCTGTATGGTCCCAGAGGTAGGGCCGGCCACATAGGGGCTTTCTATAAGTCATATGGTCATAGTATACAAACCACTTGAGATACGCTCCATTTTCTCTAGAATATGCTTTTGACCATATTCGTAGGAAGTAATGCATATAAATTCAACTCCATTTTCTACATAAGTTGCAACGTGGTAATTATTATCTCTAATGTCCTTGAAACTCAACAACGTTCTGGAGAATAAAGTGTCTCAGCAATGGTCAAAATTGTACCATTGGACAACATTATACGTGTCTTACCGTATCTTTCAATCAAGTTGGATGGGCCTGAGAAGATTGTCAGAGATGCATTCTTAGGTATGAAGCTAGTGAAATAGATCACGCAAAACGGTGTGCGTGGTTGCACTATTTGCCAGACAACTAACTTCCCCACTAGTCATACCTAGAATGAAAAATTAATTTGAATTGGTCACATGCATAAAAGTTCTTCAAAACAAATATCCATTCAAAACAATTTAAGTATTCAAGGATGGTAATTAGTTAAAAACTTACAATCCAAAAAACAAATCACCAACAAATAATCCAAACATAAATGAAAATTGTTTAAATTTAACCAAAAACACAAAAGGGTTCGGCCACTAGGTGGAATTCAGCCTCAATGTCTAAATTTCAACTAGAAAAATAGTTTATGTCTAAGATTCTAATCTTCCATAGGGGTAACGGCCTCTTGAGAGTCAGAAACCTCCATCTTAGTACTCTCCGGTTCGTCCACTTGTATAAAATTTGATTCAAACTTCTTACAACAAGAATGATATTCAGCTACAACTTTCTGGGGAGCTCAGTAAACACAGGACCAATGGTCCTTTGAACCATAGCGATAACACATATCCGCATCCATGGTTTCAGGTGCTTTGCCCACTCAATCAAGGTCAAAAATGATCAAAATAGGTATTTATTCAAAATTTATTTCATCCATCCTCATCAAATTCTCACCACAAGGTAACCTCCAAATATTCATTCAAAATAGGATTAATTACCTAAATTAATTAATTAATTTTCTAATTGATTGCAAGATATTATGGTGACATAATATCTTGCAATTACACCCTAAAACCACTAAATGCGGCCGGTTCCCACCTTTTCAAAGGGGGCCGGCCACACCCCTATAAATACTACTCAATTTCTCCAAAAATATAAGTTGAATCCTCTTACAAAATTCTCTAAATTCTCCAAACATTTTTTTCTTAAAATTCTAACTTTGACATCGGAGGTTCTTCGACCAAAGCCCCTCATTCATCGTAAGCGTGTGAAGTTCTTGGTCTTGACCTAAGATGTTAATTGTTTTTGTAGATGCATTTTCGTTCAAAACCTAATGGTTGTGAAAGCTGTTGGGTGAAAAAAGGGATCAATTTCAATGCCAAGGTTAAGGGTAACCTGAGATTTCATATGTAATTGCACGTTAAAAATGAAAAGAAAAAAATTCAAAATTGAAAAGGAAAAAGAAAGCGGTCAATCTTCTAACACAAACTTTAGGAAACACAACGGTGGGGACATCAAGAAACCCTTATCCTCCGCGACCACAAATAAATTAAAAAATAAAAAACAATTATTGAATTAATAATTAGAAACCAAAGCAAATCGTCCCATGTTTTTCTTATATATACAGTGGATTGTTCACGGACGTTGACGATTCTTCTCATCGGTTCCTCTGAGGAGAGAGAGCAGAAATCTGAGTTTTCGATTGACATAGTGATTGGGTTGCTAGGGTTTCTCTTTCTGTGAAAATGGAGGGGGTGGATCATTTGGCGCAAGAGCGGAGCAAGGCGCAGTTCGATGTCGACCAGATGAAAGTCATCTGGGCCGGCTCTCGCCACACCTTGGAAGTGTCCGATCGAATTGCTCGCCTCGTCGCTAGCGATCCGGTAATTGGTTCTAATTTCATATCATTTCTGATAAATTCAATTGTTTTTTAAGTAGATCGATAGCGTTAGTGGGTTGCATTGGTAGTTGTTAGTGGAGAGGGAAATTGGTGGCGATCGAAGCCGCACCAGGATGCATAGGCATAATTGTGAATGAACAGATGAGTGATTGTTTTTCTTTTGATCGGTTAAAAATTGTTAATTTGTTGAATTGTTTGAAAGTTTCCTTCTTTCAAAAAAGTTGTTGAAAATTTCTTGTGATTTGTTGTTTTCAGTTGTATTTCTTGGGCTGGGGTCAATGATTAAGACACGGAAAGCAATTCGGCCGTGAATATTATTTTATATTTATTTAGATTCGTTTAATTGGAATTGTTGTTCTGTCAGGTCTTTAGAAAGGATAACAGAACATTGCTGAGTAGGAAGGATTTGTTTAAAAATACTCTGCAAAAAGCGGCTCATGCTTGGAAACGGATCACAGAGCTGCGGCTATCCGGTATGTCTCCACACGGGAGTTCTCGTTTTGTAGACAACTATTTTTTGTTTGTTTTGGTTTATTAATTCAACTGTGCTGCTATTATTGCAGAGGAAGAGGCGTACTGGTTAAGGCATTATGTGGATCAACCAGCGTATACGGATCTTCATTGGGTATGCTCCAACTCCTCCTCTTCATGCCTTTTTACTTTTTGGATTAACTTGTTCTATGGTATTTATTTACATTGATTTGGGCACTTTCATGTATGATAAAGTGCTCTATGTGTTTTTAGTGTAACATAATTTTATTGTCTTCTCTTCAGGGAATGTTCGTGCCTGCTATTAAAGGATCAGGTACTGAGGAGCAGCAAAAGAAGTGGTTGCCGCTGGCATACAAAATGCAAATCATTGGTTGCTATGCTCAGACTGAACTTGGTCATGGCTCCAATGTTCAAGGGCTGGAGACCACTGCAACTTTCGATCCAAAGACTGACGAGTTTGTTATTAATAGTCCTACTCTCACATCAAGCAAAGTGAGTTATTTCTATAATGGTGTTTTGCTTAATCTTCTTATTTTTTAATTGAGTGAAATTTTAGTATCTATGATAATACAAGTTTGTTGTGCAGAATTGTTCTTGTTACCATTTCTTTAGTATTGTTATATTATATATTCAACCATAATGTAGAGTGTTCTTTATGCATACATGATCAAAGTGACTAAGTTACGTTCTTATTGTTCTTCCTTATTGTTTTGAATAGTGGTGGCCTGGTGGTTTAGGAAAGGCTGCTACACATGCTGTTGTTTATGCCCGTCTTATTACTGATGGTCAAGACCATGGAGTGCATGGTAAGTACCAAGTTTATATTATTTTGACACTCCTATCATGAAATGAATGATTGATTGAATTTAATTATAAAATTCTGATTTTAGGTTTCATTGTCCAACTTCGGAGCTTGGATGATCACTTACCACTTCCAGGCATAATAGTTGGCGATATTGGGATGAAATTTGGAAGTGGGGCATACAACTCCATGGACAATGGTGTTCTTAGACTTGATCATGTCCGTATACCAAGGGAACAAATGTTGATGAGGTATGTAATACTTAATGATAGACAAAATGGCATTCTGATATTTAAAAGTTTTAACTGCCTATTTTACTTATTTAGTTAGATAGATAGGAAGACTATCCTGATGTTTCTTTCAAATGTGCCAGGGTCTCACAGGTCACAAGAGAAGGAAAATACGTACAATCCAATGTTCCACGACAGCTGCTGTACGGAACTATGGTTTATGTGCGGCAAACGATTGTAGCTGATGCTTCCTCTGCTTTATCACGGGCAGTATGTATTGCTACTAGGTATAGTGTCGTTCGTCGACAATTTGGTTCACAAGATGGTGGCCTTGAAACACAGGTACGATGGCAAATTGTTTCATTAGTTTTCTTATTCTCTCCATGAGTTTAGAGATGCCGGTTTTATTTGTTTCTTATGAAGATGTTTTATTTACTGGTTTTGGTTCATGTTTTGCTTTAGGTCATTGATTACAAGACTCAGCAAAGTAGGCTCTTCCCTTTGCTGGCTTCTGCCTATGCTTTTAGATTTGTTGGTGAGTGGTTGAAATGGCTATACACGGATGTGACAGAGAAGTTGCAAGCTAATGATTTCTTGACATTGCCTGAGGCTCATGCATGCACTGCGGGTCTGAAATCATTGACCACTTCTGCAACTGCTGTACGTGATTATTGCTGCCCTTGCTTCCTTTCCATTTTTTTTTCTTTGGGAGGCCTGTGAAGCTTTTCAGCTTGACAACAAATATGGAACTGTCTTATCTCATTGACAGACTCTCTCTCTCACTCATTATTTATTTATTCATTTTCTTGACAGGATGGCATTGAAGAATGCAGGAAATTATGTGGTGGCCATGGTTATCTATCTAACAGTGGGCTTCCTGAATTATTTGCCGTTTATGTACCAGCATGTACATATGAAGGAGACAACATTGTTCTACTTCTACAGGTACTTGAATTAAGAAACCCTGATCTTATTTTCGTTAGACCGGACTTTTATTTGCCTTTTGACTTTGCTTATTGCTTATTCCTCGTCTGTTCTACTATGATTTAAGAGCTGCTTCTGTCTTGACCCAGTAACTTGCCTCTCACTTGTGCCACATCCTTTGCTACTGTGCTCTGCTTAAGAAAATGTGCTTGTGCTTGTGATTTTGTTTTCATCTTTTTAAAATTTTACATCCTGAATTTTCTGGAAATAGGTTTACGATCTCTTATTCTGTAGTAATTTGGAGGAATTTACTTTTGGTTTATTCAGTGGTGAATTCAACATGCTGCTATCAGAATGTATATTTTGTGTGCTGAAGTATTTCTGACAATTTCTCTTTTAGGTTGCAAGGTTTCTTATGAAGACTGTTGCTCAGCTACCATCTGGAAAAAAGCCTGTTGGAACCACAACTTATATGGGCCGTGCTCAACATTTGATCCAATGTCGTTGTAGTGCTCAAAAAGGTTGTATTTTTTTTTTTTTCCATATCCAATCTGTTGGCTTTCTTTACCTCTTTCACATTGTCACGCACAAGTTTGCTATATTTTACATTGCATAAAAGCACAGATTCTGTTTTAGTAATATGCATATACACTTATGTTGGCATGCAGCTGAGGATTGGTTGAACCCTAGTGTGATACTTGAGGTATTTGAAGCAAGGGCTATTAGGATGTCGATTGCCTGCGCTCAAGACCTTAGCAAGTTTTCAAATCAAGAAGAAGGTTTGTGTTTTTATTTATTTATTTTAAATTTTTTTGCCTCTATTCTGAGTTTGTCACTTGCTTTTTCACGTTTTTTTTGTTTTTTAACCTGATGAAAACGGAAGGATTTCACAAACAATTTTATACATGGGACACATTGTAGACATTTTATAGTCTTTCTGAGACCTTAGTTCGTTGTTTGTATTTTAATCTCTTGGATAGATACTAATTATTCACTTCAATGAATCTTCTTGGTCATTCACAGCTCATGCTGTTCCGTTATGATATATTAATTAATTTTGATGCATTTCCAATGCTTCAGGCTTTGCAGAACTCTCATCTAATTTAGCTGAGGCAGCAGTAGCTCATTGCCAATTAATTGTTGTTTCCAAGTAAGTTTCGTCCAATCATTTTGTTTAAAATGTTTTGGCCTTGAATTCAATTCTTTGGCTCTGAATTCCTGTGTGTGTGTGGCACATGTACCTTCGTTTCCTAATTCAATGAAATGACAGCGAGGGCACTGCCGGGCAGGATCTAATTCTGAAAGACCCGTAGTTAATTTCCACTTTGGTAATCTTGCTTCTTTTTCTTTCATGATAGGTTCATCGATAAAGTCCAACAAGACATACCGGGAAAGGGGGTGAAAAAACAGCTGGAGATCCTCTGCAACATCTATGCTTTATACACTATTCACAAGCATTTGGGTGATTTCCTCTCCACTGGAAGCATCACAGCAAAGCAAGCTTCACTTGCAAATGATCAACTTAGATCTCTTTATTCCCAGGTTTGCCCAATCATCTTTGCTTTAAGTCTACATTTCGTTCTTTAATGGTGACTCTCGTCTAATAGCTCGTAAATCTTTATTTATGGTAGCTCCGTCCCAATGCCATTGCCCTCGTTGATGCATTTAATTTCACCGACCACTACCTCGGCTCAGTTCTAGGCCGCTATGATGGTAATGTGTACCCGAGTCTCTATGCGGAGGCTTGGAAAGATCCTCTTAACGAGTCAGTTGTGCCCGATGGCTATCGGGAATATGTCCAGCCCCTGCTGAAGAACCAGCTCCGTAACGCAAGACTATGATTAATAGTGTGATGGGGGATTTTGTCGTCGCCAATAAAAGCACCAGCAGGTGGTTGCTGATCAACATCGAATACTCGTATTTATGTAGCGTGAAACTTTTCTTAAGTAATTGTAATGATTTGTTCCTGAATATGGGAAACAATGTAATCTTATTGACTCTATGAATGTGGCTAACAGAGTATAAATAAAAGTTATGTTGTAAGTTTTGACGGCAATTTTGCTGCCTAAGATGGAAATGTGATTGCAAAATGGTCTAAGGGCATTTAGTTGTGCATGAGGTTTATTGTTTGATTCTCCTCTCTTCCATCGTCGCTTGCATAAGAAAAGGGCGGCGTTTTAGGCACAAACATTAGGAGTTACGTCTTCTTGCACTTGAGTTCGAACCTCGTTTTTGGTAAATTGGAGGAGTCGGAATGTTGTTGGAAGGGTCCCGTTACTTCCTGTCACCAAATTTCAACATTAAGGATATATTCACGCATACCATTTACTTTCTCCCAAACAAGCCGTCTATTTTCTTCGCCTGAGGGGTCCAGTCTTGTAGCCATCCTTACAAGGCTTACCCCAAGGTGTTGCAGAAGGCCTTCCCTTGCTCTTACCCTCACCTCCACAGTGCGGATGATCAATCGGGTTCATCGCAACTCCTCGAACCTTGGGCCGCTGCCCCAACCACCGGCTTTGCCCAGCATTATACAACTGCTTCTCCTTATTCCCTAGATTTGGCTCACTTGGGACGGTCCCAATTGTCGCCAGGAACTTAGAATCAATCCACTTCTCAGCACGGGAAGGCAACTACACTAGGCATCCTGCTCAGGAGGGTTCTTTCAAACCGTTGCATAAGTTTCCGGCGGTCGAACCAACTTTCCGTCTCGCCCCGAGTACATCTCGATGTTGTGTATTTTGGTCCTAATGTTCAAAAGCACTAAGCGGCAGGCAACGTCCCAATTGGAAAATTGATGTCAAAGTTAAAACTGACTGGCTTTGCTAGTGCTTGATGGATGAGGAGTTTAGCGGGCGGCGACTTCGGTGGAGATAGAGCGATAGGAAGTGGTGACGTTGGTGTTGACTGAGTGGCGAAAGAGACAACTGAAGAGGGTGGAAGATGCCTCTCGAGCTCTCCCAAAAGCCATTCAGTTCACTTACAGGGTTTTGCTTTTTCTCTTTTCTTCGAATACAAGTTACCAGTTACAACTGAAGAGAGTGAACCACCAACCACCTAATAAAACAAGCGAAAAAACAAAGGCCTCATTTGACATAATAACCCATGGGCCATGGCCTATTGATATTGGGCTTGGGATTTAGAGTCGAGCTTCCTTTTCCGAATTAGAGAAAATCTCACCTGTACTTATTTTAGAAAAAAAGAAGGGTTTAGATTCAACTATAGCTCATTTAGTTAAATCTTAACCGTTTGCTTGTGACAAAAAATGTGCGGAAGATAATTTCTAGACATTAATCAGGCATAGTCTAACCTGAGTTTTAACCTTTATTTTTGTTACAAGACAACACGATATTTACAAACACGTGGACAACACTTCATATCCTCATATGCTTTTTTACGCATAAAGAAACTCAAGTCAAATACGTGAACAACTCAACTCATATGCTTATTCTGATATACGAAAGAAATTGAGCTTTCGCACCAAAACTTATTGTCAATCACATGCAAAGTCCTTTACTTTTCCAATGTGAGACAACAGACATCCTCAAACAATAAAACTAAGGGCTAATTTGGTGTTATTGTGTTTTGAAAAAAAACTGCTTCTGTTGTGCTGTGAGAATAAGCTCGTTTTTGCTGCTTCCCGTTTTTTTTTCACTCAAAACTGTGAAAATAAGCTGTTTTTAAGAGACCAAACACCTTTTTGAGCTCAACTTTTTTTTATGTTTTTTTATTTTTATACTCACTTTTTATAAAAACACTTCAGTACCAAACCAGTACTAAGGGCTGGTTTGTTATTGCTGTGTTTTGAAAAAAAAAAAAACTGTTTCTGCTGTGTTGTGAGAATAAGCTCATCTTTGCTGCTTCACGTTTTCAGCTTTTTTTTTTTCATCCAAAACTGTGAAAATAAGCTGGTTTTAAGTGTTTACCAAACATCTTTTTAAGCTCAACTTATTTTGATACCTATTTTTTTTTTTATAAAAGTATTTTAATACCAAACCAGTACTAAGACCTTCCACAATCAGCCAAAAAATTGAGTACAATACTAATAACATGCAGTGCAGTACTATGTTAAGTGATTCGGCCTTCCACTGCTGCCCCGTCTCTTCATTATAATGCCAATGGTCCGGACTCCGGCCCTATAAAAACTACCGTCCAACCTATTTTTGTAGCATTGTAATGGTCACACTATTGTCCAACCTATTTTTGTAGCATTGTAATGGTCACTATTGTCCAACCTATTTTTGTAGCATTGTAATGGTCACTATTGTCCAACCTATTTTTGTAGCTAATAATGTCTACCGAAATTAGAACTGAAGAGTGTGAACCACCAACCACCTAATAAAATAAACGAAAAAACAAAGGCCTCATTTGACATAATAACCCATGGGCCATGGCCTATTGATATTGGTCTTGGGATTTAGAGTCGAGCTTCCTTTTCCGAATTAAGAGAAAATCTTACCTGCACTTATTTTTAGAAAAAAAGAAAAAAGAAAAAAAAAAGAGAAGGGTTTAGATTCAACTATAGCTCATTTAGTTAAATCTTAACCGTTTGCTCGTGACAAAAAATATGTGGAAGAGAATTTCTAAACATTAATCAGGCACAGTCTAACCTGAGCTTTAACAAAAATGACCATAATTGCACGTTTTGATGAGTTAAGGGACCAGTGGTAATGAATTTTTAGTTGAGGGACAGTTGCTCCAATTGGGATAAAGTTCATGGACCAATGCTATAATTTTCTCTTTGAATTTTATAGTAATGTACTAATGCTTTTTCATTAGGCTCCTATTTTGGGGTATGTAACACATGAAAGGCAAAAATGTTTTAGTGATAAAGTGGTATATAGATACTAATTTAGTATAATATTTTTCAATTGATTATTTTATTGAAGTAAAATATATATTCTTTAACGAGTAAGGAGACAGGTTCTATTACCCATTAATATAAAATTTGGGATCAACTTGAACGAACAAAATTTCATAATTATAAGAGAATTTAAAATTTTATCTACATATGTTATAACTTAAACGAACAAATCATAATTGTCAAGAACCTGAAACCCAACTAGTAAATGGCTAAAAGCCTGAAATGTTTGGTAACCTTCACTTTCCGGGATAATTTTTGCATTCGTTCACATTCCACTTTTGATGATTGCAGTAGTATCTCACCTGACGAATTAATTATGGAATGTTTCATGTGTGGAGGAAATGTGGAAAACTGCTCTTTTGGTCACGCCATCTAACATGTTCTATTTACTGCCAAACTATCAACCAAAATAGACTTAGAGCTAGGAGTTATCAACCATACATTCGATGTTTTTTAATTGAAGAGAAAAAATGTCCCTAGTAGTTATTTACTCATGTAGTTTGGATGTATTAAATATTTGGCTTTTTAGTCAAAATGATCTCTGAGATTTGCATAATTCATCACTTTGGTTGTTGAGATTTGAAATTGATAGAAGTGGTCCATGAGTTTGTCCACAATCAATCATTTTGGTCTTTCAATACAAAATTATGTTAAATAAAGATCTCAATGACAAAATTACTCTTAATATAATAAACAATAGGCCAAAATGATTTAACAAAAATTGAGGGTATTTTTGTAATTTAATCCTTATTTTATTGAGATTTTTTAAGAAATGACCAAGATAATTGATTGTGGACAAACTCAGGGACCAATTCTATCGATTTCAAACCTCAAGGACCAAAGTAAGAAATTATGCAAATCTCAGAGATCATTTTGGCTAAAAAGCCTAATTTTTTTTTTAACGAGACAAAACTATTATAGTTAAGGGAGGACAATTCGAACTTGTGTGCAAGGGATGAGCACAATGCTCTGACAAACCGACCAAATCCACACACACACACGCATATATATATATATATATATATATATATATATATATATATAAGTGTGTTTGTGTATTAGATAAAATTCCTTAAACTTCGAATAGAGGTCCCAACGTAGGTGCATTGTAGCCAAAATGTTGAAACACATTCATTTTCAGCATATTATTGGAAAAAATAAACAGATATGGAATACTTTTATATCATTCCGCTGTTTAGTCAACAATGGGTTAAGAGAAGATCCAATATCCCAGGAATAAAAGTAGTAACGCTCATTAGGCAAAGTTGGCACAAAGCAGCGCTGACCAAGATTAGGGTCTGGGGAGATGTTTTGGTGTACTAAAAGTATATGTAGTGTTATTAATTCATTTAAATTTATAATACGTGTATTTATTTTTTATTAAGATACTCCGAAAGCAGGATATATAGATTATGTTACTAATTATCTTATAACATGTGAAATAATACAGCACGTGATAACACATAAAAATTTCTCAAGTTTTGGGTGTAATTGAGTCTATATTCCTTTATATTATCATCTAACCCTAGGAATAAATATGACTGCTTAGAAAAATCAAATCAATTACAAACAGAAACAGTATTACTACCGGTTGAATACCTAATTTTATACATCTATCCTTCCGATACTATTGACCAAGATCTTGAACACTTAGGCCAAGCTCTGTAATAAAATCAACGACGTGAGAAACCGTATTGCAGACACACAAATGATAGACAAATTAGGCAAACAAGAACAAATAATTCATGATGAAATGTTGAAAGTAAGGTTTGAATGTATTTTTATTAATAAACTCTGACAATGAAAAGTTTTAAAGAAAATAATTAGACGAAAAAAATGTTCAAATTGATTTTTAGGTGTTCCATAGTGGGTTGAAAAATAAAGTTTGATTCCGATATATAGGAATCAAATTGGACAGAAATATTTGAAGTTTATGAGAGAGATTCTCTTTTTCCAGTTCAATATATTAAATGATCATAATTTTGATTCTTATAAAATAAATGACCAACTTTTTAAGAGAGAAAAGTGAATAACCATTGTAAGAAAGTTACAGGTAGTCAAAGAGCAGAAGAGATGAAACCAGGATTACAAAGTGGGATGGGCTGAACTAATCTTTCTTCCCTTTGACATGTATGCCGAGTCAAAACCTTCCAACTGAATGACTGTTTTGCTCCTTTTGAATTTTTATCTACCATAGCCTAGCTGGTTCTTTAGACCTGGTTTGGTACTGAGGTGATTCTGAAAAAAGTTGCTATAAAAAAAAGCTAGGAGCTGTTTTTGTGTTTGGTAAACACTCAGTTTCAGCTTTTTTTCACAGTTTTGGGTGAAAAAAAGCCAAAAACAAGAAGCTGCAAAACCCAGCTTTGAAAAACTGGTTTTTTTTCATATCTGTTTTACATAAAAGTTTACCAAACACTCTAATACTGTTTTTTTTTTTCAAAAGCACTTTTACAAAAAAGTTTACCAAACACTCTGCTACTTTATTTCATAGCTGCTTATTTTCACAACACAGCAGAAACAGTTTTTTTTCAAAGCACATCAATACCAAACCAGCTCTTAGACAACTCTACCTCTGTCAGCCATGACATAAACCATGCCCCCTCGTAATAAAGAGAATTTGAAAATGAAAGGTACATTAAAATAAGCTGCATCTCACACTCATTTGACTTTAGATTCTAAGGAAGTTAAATGGGTGTTTGATAATTATTTCGTTTCTATTTTTAATTTTTCATTTGTTTTTTTTTAAACTGTTTGATAATTACTTTCAGTTTAAAAAAAGAAGAAGTGAATACTGAAAATCAAAATGTAAAAACTCAAGAAAGTAGGTTTTAGTTATTGTTTTTTTGAAAACTGAAAAAATAGTCACTAAACAATATTTTAGTTTTCAAAAAAATGAAAACGAAATGGTTATTAGACAGCTCCTAAGAAAATCCGAATGCAAAGACATGAAAACCTTCGATAGTCAGGAAAGGCAAACCCATGTTAGATAAACTACATGTTCGCAACCATATTCCCTTCTCAGTAAATATGAGATAAAAAAAAAAAATCATCTCTCGAATGCAGACAAAGTAGGTAAAGTGATGTGTAAAAAGAAGCCAAGGAGGAACAAAGTTATTCGAATGGAGACAAGAAGAATACTAGAAAAATCATTCTCCAACCGAAGCGTGCATACAAATCTGCTGATAAACAAATTCCTAATAATTCCGCAGCTGGAAGCAGATTGTCAAGAGAATGAGGATCCGAAGCTCAAGCTTGTTACTTTTCGATCATCAATGGAAGCTGCATAGAAGATAAAGAATTGTACCAGTTGAAAATCCAAGATGCGGAAGATCAACTATGAGCTTCGTTCTGCTTGTTATGCCAAGGATATATAGGAAATTTTAACTTCTGCCAATGAGATCAATTGTCTTCAGAACTGCCAATGAATTTGAGTCCAAGGATGAGAAGCTGAAGGGCGTGCTACTCGCTAATGAGTTTTTGAATAAGGATAAAATGTCCATAAATTAAGGATAAAATGATCAAAATACCCTCAATTGTTGTCAAATCTTTGAACTATTTTTATTAAATTGAGGGTAGTTTTGTCATTTTAATCCTTACTTAACATAATTTTTTACCGAAGGACCAAAATGATTAATGGTGAACAATCTCAATGACCACTTCTATTGATTTCAAATCTCAACGACCAAAGTGAGGAGTTATGCGAATTTCAAGGATCATTTTGGCTAAAAAGCCTTTAATTTCCTTGAAACTTAGTTGATATAGAGCTACGAGTTCATTGTGCGATATTGCCACTTGACCGTGTGGCCCTGACACTACCAAGCTGGTCGTTGACTTCAATGGCTCGAACGAAAGTTGTCTAACATGAGAACATATTTGTGTGATTGAGGCAAGGTTATATGGGCAGTGCACACTGAGCTTGTGAGATCTTGTACTTCACAAAGGGCTAAATCGTGCAACACGATGAAGTCTCACATACGCTGCCAGAAAGTTGTATTGCACTTGTAATATGAGGTCACCGATCCTTTGAGTTGCGTAGCCTATAGCGCAACATGATAACGCTAACTATGAGTGTAGTTATATGGAACTTCACGAGCAACAGTTCAGGGAATGTGTTTACTTATTAAATGAGGTCACTGATCCTTTCAGCTACATAGCCCGTAGCACTATGTGATAAGGCTTTGTGGAGACACAAAATCGCTAACTAGTCACATCTAACATGTACAGTTGTGTGGAGATTTGTGTACAACAGTTCAAGGAATATACTGCACTTTAGGCCACCGATCCCTTGAGCTGCGCCCTGAGAGCATGCTCATTTTGCCCTATTCATGAGTCTTCGATTATTCTATGTTAATAAAATGTGTGCCTGCATATTTTTGCTAAGCATTATTTACTCAAATCATTTAGTTATTAGAGTAAAATACTTAGGACTTTTCATCATTTGCGTCCTGTATCATAAAATAAAGTTTTAGTCCAACAATTTTTCCAAAGCAAACCAAGTTCAGAGTTTGAATGGCAGAGTCAAACACAGTTAAGCTTGGAGGACCGAGACAAAGTTCTAGATCCTCATTGATAACATTGCAATAAAAAATGCTATCTTCTAAGCTTAGTGTTTTCAAAAAATTTCACTGTGATAATCGAACTACCATCTTATTCCGACTCCAGGTCTAAGACTCGTGAAAAATCTTTTACTCAAAGACTAATATGACTACAATGTAATCAACAGTAAAATAGTTTCATATTTGAGTGGTTTTTTTTGTAAAGATGATCGTTGAGAGAAAATCTAAAAGATGGATGGTTGGATTGTTGAAATGCGATGTAAAATGAGCCCCACAAGATGTCCCTCAAATAAAATTAGGGTAATGCTATAGAGTTCAAAAATTTAAATCAAATTTACAAATCAAATGATGTGTTATCTATAAGAAATAAGCACGTTGATCAATGTTTAAGTAATACTCCGGTCATCAACAACCACATCATTTGGTTTGCAAATTTTGTTTGAAAAATTTGGTCTCTCTAGCACTATTGATAAAATTATTTGAAGAATGCCTCAACAGAAAGTAACTGATATATATGAATTATCCTATATGTACGTGTCTATGTGGGAAAATTAGGTTTCCATGTATCGAAGAGAACTATATACATTGAGGTCAGGAAACGAAATTTGACATACTTTCAACATCAACGGAGAGCGATCGGTGTTAATTAGTGAACCAGTTCGAAGTTAAGTAATTGTAACTATAAGAAAGCTCCATATGGTAAAGACCAGATAATGAAGCCAAAAACACATCAAACCAGCTTCCATGTGAAATTCGTGGCTTGATAAAAAACAAACGTTTTCTTGGGGGTTGGGGAAGCAATTATAAGCAACTATTTGAACGGCCCACCTCCTTAAGTAGTGTAAAGTTGCAACCAATTAAATTATAAATAGCACATCTAAATGCCCTACTTTCGTTAATAAGATGTGGGAGAGAGGCCAAGGATACAAAGCCACTATAAAAGATGATGCAAAACCATACCCCATTCAAACATTAACATGGGGCTGCAAAATTACCAACAATCTACTCTTTGGAAAACACTGAGTCTCCTTTTTGACCCAGCTTGACGAAGAAAATGATAAACGACGTTAGTTTGAAAGAACAAGTACACCGGAATTCACTTAAAAAATATCAAAAAGTTTCAACGTTCAATATTGAAAAATTAGAAGATAACAACCCCAATACCAAAACGTGCTACTAATAATGGAACTTAACCCTACAAGCCTTAAGAGTCCAAATAAAAATAAAATTATTAAGCAAATAACAAAATACTGAAAGGGCTTAAATCTTAAAATACTTAAGAGAAAAAAATGTAATTTGATTGAAAATGCCCATATACCACATCATGACAGTGAGTTTGGTGCACATCGTTGTTCTCTTAAAAATGACGGGTCATGGCCAAATGGGACACCAGAGCCTGAATCTGCAAGCTTTTTTCTTTGTTTTTTGACTTGATCTTCAATTCACTCTGTCATTTGATTTGCATTGCTTATATTTTACGAATCATTTCTTCGTATTGATAAATTACATACTGACGCGTATATGGATATCTGTAATTTGTTAGTAAACAGAAATGACTGGTCAGAGGTCAAGCATGGAACAGTGTTCGTAGTCTTTTGTACTTTGGCCACTGCTTTAAGTATATATGTATATATCTATATATATATATATATGTATATATCTATATATATATATATATGATATATACCATTTCTCATGTGTAAGAATCATAAGAGAAGAACCCATACCCCTATTTTGAGAGCTCTCTACCACATTCTTCTTCTTTCTTCTACCCACTTAAACATGGAAGAAGAACAATTCAATTTTATAGATTGTGAGGCTCAGACCACATCTTCTTACTCGAATTCTACCACCTCTCCTTCTGCAGAATCTCCGGCACGAAAAATTAGCGAGAGATCATCATCGTCGTCGTCATCAAATCAAATACAACTACTTGATGGTCATGAGAAAGCTACTACTACTAATGATGATGACGATGATGATCAAATTAGTCAGAAGAAAGCAAAGATTAACAATGGTATTAATGGTGATGGGAGGCAGCAGAGGCATCCTCATAAACCAACGTATAGGGGAGTGAGAATGCGTCAATGGGGCAAATGGGTCTCAGAAATCCGAGAGCCCAGAAAGAAGTCAAGAATTTGGCTTGGAACTTTTCCCACCCCCGAAATGGCCGCTCGCGCACATGATGTCGCCGCTCTTACTATCAAAGGCCGCTCTGCGGTGCTCAACTTCCCTGAGCTGGCTCAAGAGCTTCCTGTTCCGGCTTCCGCCTTGCCAAAGGACATCCAAGTTGCCGCTGCCAAGGCAGCTGCAAGTACCTACCCAACTAGAAGCTGCAGAAGCAGCAGCCTTGAAGCAGAAGCGGAAGCCGAAACAGAGCTGATCAGCCAAGCTGTTCATGACAGCAGTACTCATGATTCATCATCAACTTCCCCATCAAACAGTTACAACGATGACATGTTTTTTAACCTTCCTGATCTGCTTTTAGATGTTGGGCATCACAGTGATCCTGGGTTTCGCTTCTCTGTGCCATGGCTTGATGAAGAGCCGGAGTTCTTGTGGCAGTGACGCAGATGTCAGAAACAATGGGTCAAAAACATGCATCGAAGGATTGAAGAAATCAGCGGCTTAATTGGCAAGTTTTAATTGTTTAAAGTTGATATATGTTGCTTGCTTTTGCTGCTGCTCCAAAGTCCAAGTAGTTACTCAAATCAGGAAGCGCAACTTTTCAATTTCCACAGGTTTGGTTTGGGATTATGTTGCTAAAAGTTCAGCTTAATTAATAAATTTACTACTGTGTGGGTATGGAATATTGGCCATGCCTACTAGTTTTTGTTAAAAACATGAATAATGTACCCTTTAATTAATGTGTCAATATTACAATGTAAATATATATATGAGGTAAACAACAATGTTCGGAGCCTCTCATAATTACAATAATAAGGTTACTTGGCCTTGTTCCATATATGCTATAAAGTTACTCCGTTTTCGGTTAGGGTACTTGAGAGTTATTATTATTATTTTTTTAAATAAACGATATTATCTATAATAAGGGGTGGAGGAGTGGGTTGACCCTTATAATGACCTAGCACTTAAGTGGTTCAAATTCGTCTTTGGCGAGGATCAAAACCAAGTCCTGTCACTTACAAGTAAAGAGAAGGGGTACTTGAGATATTTGACTCTAAATTTTCCCATTGTGGAAAATTTGGACACTAATTGTTATAAAACTTCAAGGGGAAATAGCATATATGCAGCTTTTGTGAAGCATGATGATAATTTAGAGCAAGTTCACTCGTTGAAGGCAAGGGCATGTTAATCGCCTTTTGTAAAGTGATTGCCTTTGTGCAACTCCATCTGTTTGGCAAGGACAAGAGTTACTACTATACATAAATATATATATTTTTCTTTTTTATAACTTGTAAGAATGTTTAAGTGTGAACTTTGTAGTTTGTTCTTTGAAAAGAAAACTCTTTGTTTAACTCCGATAATTTAATTTCAAATGCAGAACAAAGCATAGCATTACAATAAACATAATTATTAAAAATAAAAGGCGAACCAAAAAGATGATTGGAAATTTATAGGATGAAATATATATATATATATATATTTTTTTTCATTTTTTCTAGTGCCACGTGGCACAACAATAACTATTTCAATTTTTGTTTACTATTTAAAATCCAACGGCCTAGATGACTAGTCTATTAGAAGTCCAACGACTATTGTTGTGCCACATCATTCAGCAAGTGACCCGTGATTTGGCTCTGTAGCAGCGGGGCTCACAACTAGGGGTCGGTTCAAAAAATTGAAAACTGAAAAAATCTGGACCGAACATCAAACCAAAACTGAAAAACCAAAAACCGAAAAAAGAAAAACTGAACCAAGCCGAAAATTATTAGTTCGGTTTCAGTTTTACAGGTCTGAAAACCGATCCAATCCAAATGCATTTACACTTAAAATGATGTCGTTTTATGTTAGTATTTAAACCTAAGCCTAAGTCTCTAAACTGATCTTAACATTCTTCTTAAATAATAAGTAAATGCCACCATGTGCAATCATGTGGCCTTGAAATTGGTAGATAATATCTAACTTCCTTCTACGCTTTCTGCTAAAATTCCCCATTTGATTGGCATAGTACACAAGACTACCTTAATGTACAGTGCAGACAAGATAAAAGTCATTCCAGCGTTCCTAATTACAGAAGAGATAAGATAAAAGTTGGTTTACTTTTATTACTATCAAGACTAGAGGATTAGTAAGGTCAGTTGTTTAAGTGTGCGACATTGATAAAATAGAAAAATTGAAACTAAACCGAGACCGAACCGAACAAAATCAAACAAAAAAATGAATTGAAAGAAAATCAAACCGAACCAAACAGAAATTTCAATTTGGTTTTGATTTTGGTAAAAAACCGAACCAAATGAAACCAACCCATCCCTACTTAAAAAAAAAAAAAAAAAAAAAAAAAAAATGGAAAAGCGTGACTAACTTCATGCTGGCATCAGTCTTGCCTGCTAGCGTAAGGTTGAACTCAAATTGCTCGGGGATTTTATACGAATATATATTTGCCCACCAATTGCCGTCCACAAAATGAACCGATGAAAGTGCTTTTTCAGTCTAAAGCGCAATTGGGCAGCCCTTGCCCTGCCTTTCTGCAAGCCCCTAAACTTGCTATTGGTATAGCATATATCAAAGCCTTCTCTACTCTCTTACCAATGTATGTTTTTCAAAATTGCTACTTTTGGAATATAATAAAACAATTTAAGGGCCGATGGATGTTGCATATAAAGAAACATATCAAGCTAGACTCTCTCAAAAGTAGAATTATTCATGATTTCTTTGCCACTCACTCTAATGTACATCAGTCATTCTATTCACTGAGTTGAGTAAACAGATTCAGTTCTTCAAGATATCATTCAGTTTGTTTTTTTTATCTCAAGATTGAATACTACAACATATATCCACCAGATTTTAGAAGTTTTTATATATTATCCAGGTTTTAAAAAGTATATTAAATATAACAGTAATGGTAGATAGACTGATCTTTTAGATCAAATTTGTAAATCGTGTGATGTGTCACTAATAATAAATAAGCACGTTAAACAATATTTAAGTGATAATTCAATCATTAATAACTATGTTATATGGTTTACAAAATTTGATCTAAATAATTGGTCTTCCTTTTATTACCCTAAATATAATGGCAAGTTGGGTAATTCCTCATTACAAAAAAGGCCATATCTAATATTGAGGCACCGAAATTGTAGGAAAAATATTTAATCAAACGCCTAAAACATGAATGTTTAATCTCAAAATTTCAAAAGTTAGGCAACTGTATGAAAACGCTCATAAAAAAATCACTACGTTAATCGCTTAGGGCATAGGTCTAATTCGCCCAAAATCAGTGACGTACACCTAAACCCTAAGCTCATCCAAGGACATTCTAAAACCTAAATTCCAAAATGATTAACACCAAACCTTACGGACATCTAAAACTTAAAACCTCAATGTCAACCCCGAGATTAAAATCCTAAAACAACAACAACAACAACAATAATAATAATAATAATAATAATAATAATAATAATACTTGAAGACAAGATGAACTTGGTATTTTTTTCTTAAACATGATTTTTTTTTTCTTCCTAGAACTGGACAGATACCTACTCCGAATCTTATTGTCTAGAACTCAAAGACCAGACAATCTGGACCATTCAAATGAAATCACATAGTTCCCATTAACTTATTCTGCTGACTCACCTAACACAAATCAATAACTCTTATTTCTTTTTCACACAAACCAATGTTCTTTGAGATCCGGACACTAAAGCCCGGAGAGGATACAAATTCTTAGAACCTGTTTTCAACTTGATATTTCATCTTAATTTACTGATATGCACAAGTGAAATGCCAAGCCTAGTAAGGTTTCTGTAAATTATGACATAGATGATTGCCCTATCCTCCCATTTACATCCACTAGACAAATCCTGGAAAAGCTATTTTAAGAGTGAAAAAGAATGGGAACGGATCCCCTCTTGACCTTAAGAGGTTGAGCCTTTTGAGCAAATTATACACGCCGTTGAATTTTGATCCAACAACTACAAATAGGGGGCTCATCTAAAAGTTATAATAATTGCAATCGTTGGATCAAAATTCAACGGTTCGTGTGATTTGATCAGGAGGCTCAACCTCCTAAGCTTAGGAGGGGATCCGTTCCCAAAAAGAATGAGTGGAAGAGATATGAAACTTCCACTTCAATTATGTGTGTACCCTAGCTTAGCAAATAAATGGCGCATTTTTTTTCCTGTGGAAAAGAATTAGTGGTAGAGAATCTAGAGATAGAGATAAAATTACAAAAGTAAACATGTTATAGCTGAACAGAAAAAAATTTGTGCAATTGATTATAAAGTTGTAAAATTTAATGTCCAATTGAAAATGACGGGTGCCATGTTGATGGCAGCATCCTATGTTGCAATTCACTTGCAAATTGGATTTGCCAGAAACAAATGTGTTTGAGTTAATTGTCTAATTATTGACTTTTTTCTCATAATGCTGGGGTGTGTGTGTGTATATACACACACATATCTTAAACAAAAAGAAAAAGTAAAAATAACAACACAATAGGAGCCATATATACACATACCATAAACAAAAACACAAGTAAAAATAACACACAATAGGAGCCATATCTTCAAATAGGCGAACTTTGTCGCCGATGCATTTGCTCGCCATAACCTTATTACTGATTGTCATAATTAGGATCACTGTCCTCCTCCTTTGCTTTAGATGCTCTCCGGTTTGATTATGTAGGGAATGATTATATTTGGGTTTCCCTCTTCAATAAATTACTTCTTTGTTTCCAAAAAAAAAAAAATAAAAAAAAAAATTATAGTGGTTCGGTCAATCATGCCAACAATTTGGTGATACCTTGAAGAAATTTTCCCTTTCAAAATCTAAGGGCTCGTTTTGAAGTATTTTTTGTAAAAATATTTTGAAATCACTCTTTATTAGTAAAAATCCGATTGAATCATAAAAAAAACACTTTAAATCATTTTAAATGTATTTTGAAACGAGTTTTAAGTTTTAATCTCTCTTGCGCACACTCATTCTAACCGGTGATGCTCCCTTGTAACTTGCGTAGGGAACCAATAAACGTGAGCGACTTCACTCTCTCGCTTTGAAATCTTAGGCCGAATCTATCACCCATAACCCCAAATGTTTAATCGAGAATAGATAAGCCTTAGGTTATGATAGTAATGCATGTTTACTTAAAAACAGATAAAATAAAAAATAAAAAATAAAAAAATAGAAGAATCCAAAAGAAAGAGAGACAAAAGGCCCACGTAAACAAAATACACCCCCCAAAAGGACAATTACTGGTCCGGGCAAAGTTCAAAAGAGAAAGAATCCAAATTATGGAATAGAACTATAGAGTCCTGAACAGAAGCAAAAGCATAAAATTGTGGAAGAAGAAGAACCCTCCTTGTCTTAATGATTGAGATGCTTGTATGCTTTTCATGCACATCTCCTTTCTTTCTTATTCAATTCCCCTTTCTCTTGAAAGAGAGAGACTTCTTGATGAACTGTCTAAAATCACTATGACAATCAAACCATGCATGGGCCATATTCTTGCCTATAGTGGACTTTAATGACAGGGGTAAAAAGGTAAATTCCCGTGTAACTATCTGCGATTTGTCATGGGTTTTATCTCCGGGTAATGCTAGGTTAACCAAACTTTTACATTTTTTTTGCATTATATTCCTTATTCCATGTACGTAGTGTGGAAACTATCAATAATGCCTTTTGTCCTCATGTTTTACAACACTTCACATTAGCACCATTAGTTATACTTATTTACGTAGAAAAAACACTTCAAATTTTAAATATATGTATAAAGGATGATTTGAACTTGAGACTTTAACTAGGACATTCAGGATAAATCCAAGAGGTCTTAAATGGCTGGCGGAGCCAGTTAAAGCCTAGGAGGGTCATATAACCCATCTCACAATTTAGAAATGTTGTATTTCATTACAAGAAAACATGGCTTCGGTGGCGACAGACATTCGTCACATAAACATGAAAATTCGTCACATTTGATTATATGTGAAGAAAATCCAGCGTCACTATGTTCGTCATCTATACAGCGTCACCTATAGTTTTGTGACTAATTTTACATTTGCCACATATTTTTAGTATTTTTGACGCCGACTTTATCACTTAATAACTTTAACTGTGACGGAATAAGCATCACAAAACAAAAAAGTTAGTGACCTATAAGTTCGTCACATAACAAATGTATAAGTGAGGAATTTACTATCACCCAATCTAATCCTAGAATGCTATTGCTGAGGATAAGAGACTGAAAGCATCACATATTCCTTTGGCATATGGTGCAATTTGTGCCACATGTGTCAAAATCATATACCTATTAGAAACATTTCGTGACGAACCAATTACCACTTATTCCCTGCTTCGTCATGTAGAATTAGAATTCATAACAAATATGAGGCAATACTTTGGTTAATCACATTTCATTGATCAATCAATAAGTTAGGTTACATCCAATACATACACTAAGGGTATATCCCAAAAGCTGACATAAGCATCCTAACACCTCTAAACATATTGAGATGCTAACAAGATTCTAAGGCATTGAGTCGGTAACAAAATAGGTATACCGTGTGCATGTTCGAAACTAACAACAAGATACATAATATAAGTCATCAACCATATCATGGTCTTTAGTTCAGCACAAGTATCATTGTCATTTGAAAGATCACCATCACTATCTTAGATGCTTCTTGAATACTTTCTCCTTTAACTCCATCCTTCTTTTTCTTCATCTTATCCTTACATAATAAAAGAGAAGAAAATAAGCATTGGTGTCTAAAGAATAGTAGGTGCATTGAGCATTTGAATAACAACAAAAGAGAAGAAAATAAGAATTGAAGAAATAGTTACAGTAAGAAGAACGAAACATAACAGACGAGCCTATCTAAATTACACAATGAGTTTTATATGTACTTTTTTATGTTATTACGATCATTTCTTAATAAGTTACTTACGATCATTTCTTAAATAATTTTCATATATAAGTTCAATTTATCATAATTTTATAGTCACTTAAAATGACCATCCTTAACTGAAATTGTGGCTCCATCATAGACTTGAATCCAAAGAAACTTCAACGAGATATAAAACATCAACTTGGCCAAACTAGTTGCCACTGTACTAGTGGATTTGAGGGCTAGACATGCCCGAGAATAAGCAAAGGAAATCAGCCAAATCTTAAAATCATCTACACCTAAAAAGCATCTAAGTCTTAAAATCGTCTACACCCAAACTTAGAAGACTAAGATAACACTCCAAAATAAATTTCTCTATTATGGGTGAAAGAGTCAAAACACTTACCGTTTTGAAACTTGAGAAATTCTATGCACAAAAATAACAATATAACGAACATGAAGACACTGTTTAACAACAAGTATTGCCAACTCTGAAGAAGAACTAACTAAAGAATCAACTATTTTCCTTTTACGATTGATAACTTGAAATCCAAGTAAATATATCAATTGCGTATATTCATGCATTAGCTTCTAAATTACCCCTATATATTTTCCTTTTACGGTTGTGTGTGTGAGACAAAGACATAGTTAAAGCTTAGTTAGGAAGGTACAATTAGCATAATATGCATAAAAGGCATGGTGTTGTGTCCGTCTGATTTTCTAAAGGAATATTTTGACATTGCCAATGCATATTAGCTAGGTAGGGTAAGCCCTTTATTTCCTCAGATTTCATAAGGCATACCAAACTATCATTTAGCATAATGATTATTCCAGTGTAACTTTTGCTTCACTTTCGATTTCCACAAGAAAGAAATAACAAAGCAAAGATCAAAGATATTTCGGGTCTATCAAAACAAATTACGGATGGAACATCTACACTTGGTGGCAAAGTCAGAAAACTCCTCTCTTTCGAAAAAGTATAGACTCACAAGTAATATTTGTATATGTCAAAGTTCTGTTTGGCTAGAAAAGGTCAATGGGGGAGTGAATAAGAGTTAGAAAAGGTTCCATTTCATTTTTAATGTTTCTACTTCTTCTCTACTCGTTACCACTATTTCGCAAAAAGGTTTTAGAATTTGTGGAATTTAATAGATGTTAGTTAAGAATAAAATATTCAGAATTATATCACAACAAAAACATTTTATATACACTTAAAGAATTGCGTTGGAGCAGGGCCGTATCTGACATTTTGGAGACCATGTGCGATTTTAATAAAAGAACCTCCTTATTTAATGAATAATAATTTTTTGCACAATATATTCATACAGAATTCAACAACCAATATCCAAACTCAATTGAAATCAGCTTCTCACTCTTACTAATTGAATAATCTGCAATTGCCATTAGGGTTCATTCATGAAAAAGTGAAGCACGACTAAAAGAGACAAACGGAAATACGCTTCTATTTGTGGAAGAAAGTAACACACAAGTTAATTTTTTATTGAAAAGAAAAGTAGAACAAAGTAATACACAAGTTTTTTTTTATTGCTAGAGAAAAGTGAAAAATTAATATATTACGTATAAGCTCCACTTAACTAATTGTAATATAGATAAAATCATATGATGATGATTTTTCTTTTCAGTTAATTTTTTTTGTTAGAAAATTTATAGTAATATATAGGAGGGCCAAAAATATTGGGGCCCTTCAGAAATTAAGAACCTATGCCACTTTACCCTTTGCACACCCCCAACATCCCCCTCTGCTTTGGAGTCTAATAAAATTCACTCAAAATTTAATTTATGTACTATAATTTTGTGACAGCTAGCAGATGGTACGAGTTAAGTTTCTATTACACATAAGAATTCTAAATACTACTAAACTATTTTCTTTTTAGTTTTTATAATATGTTACCAAAGGATATAATTGTCTTGTAACTGAAAATGAAATGTGTAATATATAGGACCATTATACATTTCAATGTTTTTCTCTTTGTTACTATAAAAATGGTCTTATACAGTTATAAGACACGATCTCTATAAGGGCTCTATCGTCACTTTACTGCTACAGTATGAAATTTCTGCTCCCAAAAGGTTCGTGTGTGTAAGTCTACGTGAACATTTTAACCAGATCAATTTTAGGTTTCTAAAGTTTGGCTGCATTGGCACACTTACAAATTTACCTACACCCTTTGGCTTTTACCAATGAAATCATCACCACCACACACGGTATGTGCCTATTCTTGGAATTCACTGTATTGCAAACGTGAAGCATGCATGCATATATAGTAAGCAATCGAAAGAAACAAACAGCGATCTCTGTTAGCTGGAAAGGGAGCGAAAGAGAGTAACTTTACATTCTCATGGATCAGATAGAATAAAGCTACATTCAACGAAGACAAATTGATCATCGATCATGACTCTAATGACGATCCTGCATGAATATATAATCAACATCATAACATGATTAAAGTTTATCAAGTTGGTTTGTGCATAACCACTAAGTGACTATATATTTATGTGTGTGTGGAACAAAATATCTGTAGAGTAAAGATTTATTGGATTAGGTGGGAGCAAAATTGGTGGTTAATGATGATGATCAACAATGTTGTCGTGGTTTAGTAGATACGAAAGAGAAAGGACAAGTACCAAGTAGGGTATATGCAATGTCCTTCTCCCTCATTTGTAATGCTTCAATATTTATTGAGCTAAAAAAGTTTGATGCTTCAATAATTATCCGAAAGAAGAAAATAATAATACTTTTATAATGGAGACCTAGGTAATGGGGAATTCAAATCCTATCTGGATCTATGTGTTCAGAGTTGACAGATATGAGAATTCAAACCATTCAAGAAAAAAAAAAAAAGAGATTCGGGTTGTTTAAGGGCTTTGTTTTTGTGAAGCGAGACAATATGATGGACTAATAAGGACAACAAGATTTAAATTAAGTGGACTAAATTCTCTAATCTTTCAGTTCCGAACACATATAAACTTGGTAATAGGGTATGGTGTATGACTTCTATTTATCTTCCTACCAGAGGGAAAAAAAAAAAAAGAAAAAAAAAGAAAGGTAAAAGACAAAACAAAAGGAAAAAATTCATTTGGGTAAAGAAGGAGGAAGGGGCACCCAAGAAAAATAAAGTCAAAGACAAACTTGGAAGACAAGGTAGAATCCTTTAGATTATCTCAGAGAGAGACATTTGAATACTGGAATTTGAGGGGTCGCTCTCTCTCTCTCTCTCTCTCTCTCTCTCTCTCTCTCTCTCATTATGAAGCCTTACTCTTGGGCTCAGCTTTTGATTATTTCAGAGAGAGACATTTGAATACTGGAATTTGAGGGATCGCTTTCTCTCTCTCTCTCGCATTATGAAGCCTTACTCTTGGGCTCAGCTTTTGATTATTTCAGAGAGACATTTGAATACTGGAATTTGAGGGGTCGCTCTCTCTCGCTCTCTCGCATTATGAAGCCTTACTCTTGGGCTCAGCTTTTGGGCCCTTGTTGACAATTAATTGGGCTGATGCTAGCTACCTCTGAAAATGGTTAATGCCACTTTATTTCGTTAAGCCCAAACCTCTTTTTCTATAAAGAAGACACAATTTGCACTCTTAAGTTTTAATGCACTTGTAACGCAACTATTATCTTAAAATTATTACAATGTGGCCACATAAATTTATGTTTTAATTGATTGATATGACAGTTAAATTATGTTTCGTGGACATAACCAATAAAAAATTCTAATTATTATAATTTTTAATTAGAATATAAAAAAGAGTATTAATTAATTGACAAAACTTAAATAAAAAACAAAAGATAAAGACAATCAAACCATCTGCTTCAGTACTTCAATTCTTTTTCGTTTGAAGTTCATATTCACAAGCTCGTCAATCATCCCTTTATTTAAGTGGTATTTGTCAATTTGCGCTCCAAACCTGTCAATTCACTTTTGAATTTTAATTTTAGCCAATTAGCTTTCTAAATTTTTATAATTAATTAATTCTTTCATGAATTTTAATTTTAACCGATTACTCTGTTAAACTTTTCTAAATAGCTAATTTTCCTCTAACTTTATATTTTAAAGTTTTTCTTCCATCTAATTTTCCATTCTTTTTGCCCTCATAAAATTGCCATGTATTGTCTGCATGATCAAGATGGATGAAAAATTGAATGAAAAATAATCTAACATCATAGGAGAAATTAGCTATTTACAAAAGTTTAGAGGCAATCGATGAAACTTAAAGTTCAATAAGAGAATTGGCTAATTGTAAAAGTTTAGGAGAGCAATCGGCGAAAATTAAATTCTAGAGGGAAATTGGCAATTTCAAATATACAGGTTCAAGGCCAAATTAACAAATATACTTATTTAAATTGGGAACTCCTACCACTCTTATTTACAGATTTGATCATAACTAATTTTTTATTTGTGTTTGAAAAATTATATGGTCTTTTCCATCGCATTCTATATCTGAATGTTGATTTTTGTTGCACTGGAAATTGAAATTGAAGCTCATATCTGTTTGATTTTCGTTCATCTTCTCCGCTGCGTTTATCAATTTGATTTTTGTTCAGCTTCTTGGAGCAACGAAGCTTCCCCATAATCTTGTCAGCGGTGACCCCATTCCTCATCCAATTTTATCTGGGCTACTAAATCTGACTTCGCATATGTAGAATTTGAGGGTTGACGACCTAGACGACCTCCCATGTCGACGGCGCGAGGAGAAATAAGAGAAAGAAAGACGAAGAGAGGAGAACTTTTGGCCGTGGAAACGGAGTTGGGAGGGCCGCTGGAAATTGGGTGTCGGAGGGTGAAGATGGATGGGGTTTGGTCGTGACACACCCCAACACGATGACCGACTAGCTATGGGGTCGTTGCGCTGGCCGACACCAAGTTGACAATGCAACCTCATGGTGAGATGACGAAACACCATCAACTTAATGATGAAGGCTATAGTAAGGAAATAATGATGTGAATAATTTGATTATGGATCTACCACTAGAAATTTAATACGTATTCTTAGTATTCATTGGTTATTCATGAATAATCTCATTTTTTAATTATTTAACCATTTCATTTTATCAAGTTCAATGTTAGTCAGTTTAGTCAACATTTTATATGTTTCGATGTAACAACAATATGTTATTTGTAATAAGTAGTTTTGTTGGTTCTTTAATTGGTCACATTTTATTAATGAAATGGGTTGGGTTGATATTAGCTGGATACAATAAAATAATTCTATTAGATCTAATAAGTATTTTGTGTCAGAATTGAGAAATTTTATGGCTTGAATATTTAGTATTCTCTTATTTAGTACATGTGTATACTATTTGAACCAAATTGGCTCTTTATTAATTTTAATTTAAATTATTCTACAAATCCTAAACAACCTTCCCAGTTGAGGACACAAGTCAAGGAATGCAATCCCATTATTACCACATCAATCCAAAGCTTATAGCAGTGCCTTTCCCCTTTGCCTTTGATTGTGTAATAAGGTTTTGGGAGGTGGGCTACCGATTTTTTTCTTTTAATACATCGATATTTTTATACTAAGGGGAGAGAGATTTAGGCTAAGCCACACAATAGACAACCTAATTTGGTATCGAATTCGCCATCCACGAGATTTGAACCTAAGACCTCTCGCTTCCAAGTGAAGAGAAATACCACCAGATTGTAGTACTAATTGGCAGCTATTAGGTATTACATGTGACCATAAGTTATAAAGGCTACAAATAATGTCTGTGGTTTTGACATGGTTTATAAAAGCCAATGACCTTCCATTTAGTAAAACACCCTCGATACATCACATATACTACTGTGAGTGACAATTTTACAGATCGACTGCCACTTAGCCGAAACCATTTGACTCCATCGCTGTCTACTTTAACATTGGAGGCATATGGAGCTAGGGGTGGGTTCAGTACAGATGCCGTACCAAAACCTCGTACCAATTACCGTACCAAACCTTTGATTTGACAAAATCTATTACCATTACCATACCAAACTTTCGGTATATCAAAGTTCGGTATTGCCAAATAGTTTGGCTGGCATGGTATGACAATGGTAATTGCCACTTTGTTTTGGGACAAAATCTGTTTTTGTTTTTTAACCCAATTCAAGGGCAAAACTTTTTTTTGTACCTCTATCTCATACATTGTAGCCTGAATTCATCTATTATTCATCATTCACAATTCACACACAAAATAATTCCAATGATGCATCAAGATTCATGATGAAAATTAAGCTTACAATCCCAATAGAAGTTACGAACCAAAACAAATAGAAGTTAACAATCCAAATAGAAGTTAAAGTTTCAAACCAAATGAAAATTGGAACTAAACTTCAAAAAGTAAAATTCATTGATCAATTCTTCAAGCTTGAGATGTCGAAACTTTTGGAGGAGGCATTGAACTTGTAGAAGATTGAGTTTGTGTCAAGCCTACATTACAAACAAAGAAAACATATTAGTAGCAGGAGGAATTAAAGTTAAAAACCATTTAATAACAAATTTACTAAAAAATGTATTGGAAATGTTATTAGCACTCTAAAAATCTCATTTGGCACTCCAAACTTTCCATAATTAGTAAGAAAAATGCACTTGTGAGGAGTGTAGAATGAAATTTTTGGAGTGCTAATAACAATTCCCAAAATTAAAGCACATCTTACTTGTTTCCACTTTTTCCATTTCCTTGTAAATTGAAGTATATCTTCTGTTGGTTCTTTGTAGAAGTTTACTTCGTCTGCCTTAGGCCAATCACTATTACACACTAGTATCTCTACCATTTTAGGAGTCAAGGATGCCCTAAAAGGGTTCACAACCCTCCTCCCTAGGCTAAATGCATTTTCATTAGCAACGGTAGAAGTAGGGATTGCAAAGATATCCTTGGCTATTTGTGAAAGAATTGGGAACTCTTTTGTGTTTGATTTCCACCAACTTAAGAGATCAAAGTCACCAACAACAATGCTAATATAAGTAGAGTGTTGTAGCCTATTTTATTTGACAAGGGGAAGGGGGCCGGCGACATAGAGAGAAAGAAGAGAGATGTGTTTGTAGAATTGTGTAGATGAGGGATGTGTGTGTTATTATCCCTTACATAGTTCCTTTATTTAAAGTAAGAAGATGGAGAAGAAATCCTTTGTCCCCAAGGAATACAAGTTCATATAGGTAAAAATAACTAAAATCAAATCTAATCTAGGATTTACATAATCATACTTAAATTAGGAAAGTTTACAACACTCATCCTTGAGTGTGTAAATACTCAAGGTAGATTCGACATCATGTAGAAGTTGAGGAAGTCGACTCGTTGGCACTGATTCTGGGAACAACGTTATTCTCAATAAGGTAGGAACTTGCATAAAGAAGTAAGTCTCACTAAAAAACCTAATGCTATGACAAAAACCCGAGTAGGGACAAAATCCATAGTCTAAGGAAAAATGCATGAGTAATGCAAAGTCAAATAAAAAGTCTATGAGACGTTATCAGGGATATAATCAACCCAAGGTGGGTGCCTCGTTAAAACCTAGTTAGGTAGCAAAAATCCAGTGGGAATGCTCCTAATTGTAGGGAAAAAAGGTACATTAAAATCAAGGAAGTATTCTTTGAGATACTCCTCCTAAATGCAGCTGTGGTCTTATATACGATGTTACAACTCATAAAGTTTACGAATACCAATTCCATGAACAAGCTTCTGAAACGTCGCATTCGATAGTGATTTGGTATAGAGGTTGGCCAGATTGTTTTGTGAACATATTTATGTGACTTCAATCTTCTAATGCTCTTGTTGTTGATGTGAGAAGAAGAACTTCGGCGTAATATGCTTGGTGTTGTTTCCTTTGATGTAACCCTTCTTGAGCTATTTGACGCATGCTACATTGCCTTCATAGATCATCGTTAGGACATCAATGACAGGGTAAAGATTGTAGGAGCTTCGAATATGGCCCACAACTGCTCTCAACCAAATGCAATCCCGAGTTGCTTCATTTAAGGCGAGAATTTCAGCATGGTTAAACAAAGTGGCAACTAAGGTCTGTTTAGTTGACCTCCAAGAGATTGTGATGCCTCTAACGGTAAAGACATAACTCGTTTGAGAACGCGCTGTGTGCATATCAAATAAGTATCATACATTGCCATAACCAACAAGGCGAGTATTGAATCAAGAAGTGTGGGGTGCGGCATCACATGAGGATTTGTAGGGATAGAACAATCCAAAATCCGTAGTACCCTTAAGGTAGCGGAAAATGTCTTTAACACCAGTCCAGTGGCTGCATGTTGGTGCATTACTGTATCTTGCCCAAAGATTAACAGCGAAGGAGATGTTGAGTCTAGTGCATTGAGTTAAGTACAATAAAACGCCTATCATTATTAGATTAGGAACTTCAGGCTCCAAATTCTCTTCATCATCGTTCTTCAGACAGAAGGGATCTTGTTTTGCATCTAGCGATCGAACGACCATAGGAGTACTAGTAGGCTCCGCTTTATCCTTGTTAAAGTGGTGCAACACCTTCTAGGTGTAGTTTGTTTGATGTATTAAGATTTCATCCGAACGGTGCTCTATCTTGAGACCGAGATAGTATCGAGTCTTTCTTAGATCTTTTATCTCAAATTCCGACTTCAGGTGCGCATCAATTCTCGCGAACTCTTCAGGAGTTCCAATAAGATTCATGTCATCGACATATACTGCGACTATCGCAAACCAAAATGTGACTTCTTAATGAATACACAAGGGCATAGTTCGTTGTTCATATAGCCCTGACTAGTCAAATACTCACTCAGACGGTTATACCACATTCTTCCGGATTGCTTCAAACCGTACAGTGAACGTCTCAACCAAATTGAAAGTGTGTTTCGGGGAAAGGGGGCCGGCAACAGAGAAAGGGAGAAGAGATATGTGTTTGTAGAATTGTGTAGAGGGATGTGTGTATTATTCTCCCCTACATAATGCCTTTATGTATAGTAAGAAGAGGGAGAAGAAATCCTTCATCCCCAAGGAATACGAGTCCATATAGGAAATAATAACTAGAATTAAATCTAATATAGGATTTACACAATCACACTTAAACTAGGAAAGTTTATAACATAGAGTTTTATTTTCAAATTATTGGAATATTTTAAATATACAGGCCCTTGATCCCTCTTTTGCAAAAAAAAAAAAAGGGACACCCTCTTGACCATTAAATTTGACTTTAATGAAATTCTGTGGCTGAGATTAAATCACAGGCCACAGAATCTTAACCACAGGATTTCATTAAAGCCAAATCTAACAGTTAAGAAGATGTCCCTATTTTTTTTTTGAAAAATAGGGATCCCTTCCCTTAAAGGCTTTATATATATATATATATATATATATATATATATATATATAAAGGGAATTGTTATTGGCACTCCAAAATTCTCATTATACACTCTAAACTTTCTATATTTAGAAAGAAAAATACACTTCTGAGGAGTGTAGAATGAAATTTTTGGAGTGCCAATAACACTTCTCATTATAAATATGTGTTGTATAATTATATATTATATAATTTATAAATGATATATTATATATTATATTATATTTTTGGTACAATGCGGTAATACTGTGATAATGGTATCTATTACCAATACTGTACCATGAAATTTCGGTATGGTACAATACCGTACCATTACCAAAACTGTACCATGATTCTACCATACATTGTAAAAACAAACTCGAAATTAGATTGTGAGAGAGATAGACTCGAAATTGGATTCAGTAGGCTCCAAGCAAAGCTGGAGAGCAATACTGTTTGGTGCACCTTTGCTGAAGCAGGACACCACTATTTAGCAGACTCCAGCCGTAATCAGATCTAAGAATTTGGTAAACTTCCGCTTTCTACACCGCTGCCTTAGGAACGAGTTAGAAACATGGAAGGTCGAGAAAAAGTATTATCGAGTTGGAATTCTATTGGATCTATAAACTTCAGAATCGTACTCATTCATGGACGTAATCATGGTTTGCTTCAGGTAATGTCTTTCATGATTAGACGGTCCATAGGAGCGAGCCAAAGAAGCATGGAATCCTTGTTCAGGAGGTACTTCTGTGGGTAATGCTTCGGCATAAATCTTTGAATGAAGATCATGGCGGAGGCTTATTCAGCTCTTCGATGCCATTGTTGGCTACAATGATTTCTCAACTTCTTGATAGTCAAGTGGAGATTCAAGTCTTGTACCCACATAAAGTGGTTTTTGTTAGAAACGTCCAAATTCGTGAGATCAAACTTGTGACGGTTTGACAATCCACTGAATGAAGGGAACAAGATTGTGAATAATGCCATAGGAAATAAAATATCCATAAGCATCAAAGTTAGAACATTCGGGGTTCTAAGACATGGTATAAATGAAAAATTAGGGTTTTCATGGGTGTATTGTTTTATTAAACTTCATGTTCAAAGGCACTAAATTTGAAACTACAGATTCAATTTAGTTTATGAATGTTTAGTTCATAAAAGAAAGGTTCCTGCAATAACACATAATTATATGTTGATTTAAGTGCAATGGATTTGAGTTGCTTCGGGAACTTTAGTGTGAGTGCTTCGGGACTACAAAAGGATGTTAACGGTTCAAAGAAGAGAAATAAATGATTGAATCATTAATGTCCAAAAGTGATATTCAGGGCAATAATTTTGAATGTCTTGTCAAATTAATGGACTGCTAGTCACTTTCAATTAATTTAATAGATTTGGACCATATGGGGTTGAGCATGGAAGCAAAATAATGACATGCGGGTCTTATTAGCTTCAATTGGCGGCGAGCCAAGTGACAAGTGAATTATAACTTAATTAGCGTTAACAAAAAACGTCCCAAAAATATTTAGGTATGGTTAAGAAGCAGGGGATGTCAAAATATGGCATCGGGTCGAAAAAAGAATGCAACCTAGTACGTGTTGGCTGGCTACAACATACAACCCTACAACAAATAAAAAAAAATGTAGGCCATTGGGCTTGTGGACACGGCTACAAGGTAACCCAAGTTGCAGGCTTGCTGCAGTTTTGGCCCGAATAGATGGGAAGAACCAGCAGCTCATAGGCTGCTGTAGGCGGACCACTAGAGTGGGCGAATAAAAGCCTAGCATTCTTTGGCTTTGGGCTGGAGCGCGAGAAGCCCAGCGACACGCTAGCTTCTGGAATGAGACGCGGGCGTGAAACCTATCACTAAAGACTCAAGTAATCAGACCAGGTCCAATACGAGAATAACAAGCCGAAGCTTTGCAGATGGAACGCGAGGCGAGCCCATTCAACTGTTGGCTTGTCAAATGACAGAAGCCCAATGTTTGGGCTTTGGATTCCGTACATAACAAAGCCCAAAAGAAGGCTGCTATTTGTGGTTTAGTTTGGTGCACGACTTGGCTTGACTTCAGGCCAGCTAGGCACAGCTTGGCTCATAGGTTTGGCATAAATTCCCAGATTTTTTTTTTTTTTTTTTGAATTCTAGGGTTTGAAAAACCCTAATTGCTTCTAATTTCTTTTGATTCGTTGACTCACAAATTCTACATAGCAAAAATTGCGTAATGCATGAAACGTATATATATATATATTGACAAATATATGAAACATATACAATATATATATATATGTATATCGGAAGGTAAATGTAAATGTAGGGGGTTCATGCATCATGGAGAATGTTTTTTTACTTCATGGCCGTTTCAAATATCTTCTTTATTTTAAGCATACTTGATCAGCATAAAACGACAAAAGCCTTTGAATCTGTAGAAGATTTTTCTCAAAAAGTTGGAATTGCATCTCCAATGCGTTGTATCACGTTCAACACAAAAAAAAAATTAAATTGAATCAATAGCATGTAAATCAATTCAATAAAATAATAAATTAATTATAAAAAAAATGATTAAAACGTAATATTTCCCTGATTGAAGAACAAACTCTTTTTAGTGTAGCGTCAAGAGCGTGTTGATAACGTGTTGTAGATATAATTTACTGAACAATTATGGAGGCCAGAAAGAAAGGGGGTGCGGCATGTAGAGAGATAAGAGAGAAATGCGTAATTGTGAGGTGTGTTCTATTCCACCCCATTATGCCTTTAATTATAGTTGTAAGGAATGTTAAATCCTTACCCTAATAGAATTACAACTCTAATAGGATAATAATATATAGTCTAAGAGATATAGTAGAATCCCATATGAATATCCTAGATATGTTAATATTACACAATCACATTTCTAATCTAATAGGACTGCAATATGCCTAAGTTTTATTTTCTTGAAAAACCTCATTTTTAAATGGGAGTTTTAACGAAAACTCTCGGTACTGTTCAATTGTAACGAAATACCACATTTTTATCTTTCTCTAGTACTATTCACTACACCTTTATTTGTTTTATTTATTTATTAAAATTAAATTTTTTTTTTAACTTTTCGTGAGTTTTACTTTTTTAAATTAGTGATTTTTCGTCTAATAATAGTTTTGGGGTTGCTACGACCAGCCTAATTTTTAAGATAGGGTGTAGTATTTTTGGGATATTCACCCCCATTTTACAAAAAGAGAAAGAAAAAGGAAGTCTACAACCGGTCAACCGATTAGAATTCTCAACCCTTGGATGATATCTGACGGCTACAATGAGTTCGGCATGAATGCGGACCTGCATTGAAGACTTCAAATTAGACTCCTCTAGAACAAAAGATAAAAGAGAAAAAAAATTATTTTGAAATTTGGGAACATCCAACGATTGGCATCTCACGTCCACATCAATACAGCCTTCCCGCCCCTTCGCATCCAAACAAATTTCTTTTTCATAAAAATAAAAAATAAAAAACCTTTCGTAACGAAACGAGGGAAAATAAAAAATAATCTGGATCTCTTTCACTAATACCATCGTATTAATACCATCGTATTAAGTGATCCGAATCTTTAAAATTTTATTCAATGATAAAAAGTTATTATAATTTTTATGTAATCAAAACAGATGAGTTGTTAGATGAAATTTCAAAAGTTTAGATCAATTGATCCGATGATCATAATGATCTCTTTCCAAACCGAAGCATTTAAGTGGACCCCGCAACCAAGTCCACGTCACACTCGTAGACTCTTAGTTTAGCGCCACGTACCTCCTCGGGCCCCTCCCTTCATTCCCCCATAAAAACTCGCCACACCTTCTCCTCTTATTTGAAAACTTTCAAAACCTCTCTCTTCCCCTGCAAAAACCCTAGCGGCCATTGAAGGAAGCCAAACCAATCAAAGCATCACGCTCTCTCTCTCTCTACAATCGGCCCCTACAATCCTTACCATGCTCCCGCACTCGTACGCCCTCAATTCCCATTCCAAATCCCAAGAGCTCGCCTGCACCATCCTCGCTTCCTCCGCCCCGCACCAGATCTCCTCCACCTGCGCCTCCATCGAGTCTTTCCTGCACTCCCTCTCACCCGACCAATCCCGCCACTTCTTCTCCCTCACCTTCCCAACTCTCATCTGCAAGCTCTTCGGCTTCGACGATGCAGCGTCATCACCCCCGCCTCCGCCACAACCAGTTTCACAGCAACAACCCTCGCCCTCCGCCCCCTCCGCCCCCTCCACCTCACCCAACGGCTGGATTGACACCGTCCTCGCGTCCAACGACATAGATTTAGCCAACAGGCTGTTCGCCCTCCTCGCGCCCAATAGCCTCCTCTTCAACGCAATCTCCGCCGTTGATCGCCTCTCCCTCGTCAAATACGTGTTCCCTATTGAACGGTTGCCGGAATGGGTCCGATTCATGCTCACCTCGGAAAATGATATCCGGGTATTATCCGATTTATCCCCAATTTTAAAAAATAGGGTTAAAGAAGACTCAATTAAACCTAATTTCTATCAAGTTCAGCTCAATGTCTTTGAATATTACGCGTTTTGGTTCGCTTATTATCCCGTTTGTCGAGGAAATAGTGAGAATTGTGATGTTGTTTCGATAAAAAGAAACAGAAGGTTTAAATTTGAGAATTGGGTTTCATCAATTTCAGGGTTTTCGAGCACTAGGCGTGAGGCGGAGGTTAAAATTGAATGCAACTTGTATATTAGGCTTTTATATGCATATCTTCGTGCTTTTGTTGGTGCAACTGATTTGAATCAACACCTTCCATACCGAAGTTCGCTTTTACATTACTCTTCGGGATATGATACCTCGGTTATAGCTCAGGCAGAGTTTTTTGTGAATGCTTTGGTGAATTTTTGGTTGGTTGATAATGATTTTTCACCACTACCTGTTAATCTGTGTAAGTCATTTGGGGTCTCGTTCCCATTCCGATCAGTTTTGGGTGAGACCCCTCCAACCCCCGGGTTAGGAGAGGTGGTGAAGTTGTTTGTCAAATACTTGAATGTGGGTTTGGTCGTGCATAGAGATGGTATTGAGAATGTGGAACATTGTGGCAGTCCGAGGCAGAGGGGTTCATTTGATGCCTTGAAGTTGAGGGATGTGATGTCGGTTTCACCATGTACAGGATCTTGGAACTTGCTGATACAGAGGCCGCTGTACCGGTTTATATTGAGGACATTCTTATTTTGTCCAGTGGGGGTTTTGATTAAAAATATATCAGAGGTGTTTTCGGTTTGGATTACCTATATTGAACCTTGGGATATCATTTTGGACTTTTCAGAGCTTGATGCTGTTGTTGGCGGTTCAACTAAGAATGGGAGAAATGATAACCTGCAGCCTCAAAACCATGGTTATACACCTTCTTGGCAGGGTTATGTGCTGGCCAGCTACTTGTACTACAGTTCCTTGGTTATGCATTTCATTGGGTTTGCGCACAAGTTTCTTCATACTGATCCCGAAATAATTGTCCAGATGGTATTGAAGGTCAGATTGTTAACCATTTCTTTTTCTAAATTAGGTACCTTTGTGAGATTTAGTTTCTTCTCCTGGTGATGATGATTCCAGAGACTTATTGATGTGCTCATTTTTTTTAATTTAAACTGTCAGATTGCATTAGATATGACGGTTGTTATTAGTTGCAAGAAAAGCTCGATAACTATAAATTCATAACAGAATTATGTTTCCACCGCTGGGGTGGATGAATATGTGATGCTTTTCATTGGACTGTAACTTCCACGGGTACCAGAATTAACTTTTTGAGCTCTAAGTCTTCTGTTTGGCAGTGCCCATTTTAGTGATTGATTAGGTCAGTTGAATGGTGGTGATATTTTTTTTTTCTACTCTTTATAGTTGAATGTAGATCAGTGATAATGATGCTGTTTTTTTATGGGGGTCCATCAATTTATGACTTGCAAATTATCATCTAAAAATACTCATATTAAACTATTGTTTGTTTTCATTGGAATTTCGTACTTTCCAACTTGGCTAGGTCTTTATTAAGGTTTTATTGAGCTTTGACCTTTCTAGATGCATTCCTGATACAAATAGATTTGTGATTCTTGAGAATTGAAGATCATACAATGTTCATTATTTCAAAGTTTGGGATATTAAAACTTCAGTAAGAGGGAAATTTTGGTTATATCAGCAACATGTTTACAGAAAACTAGTACTATATGTTAGAACTTAATTGAGAATAATGTGATGATAATTCATGCATATCCTTGGTCGACTTCCTATGCATTACTCATCTTTTATCTGTCAGAAATAAATATGAAGACTTTTTTTGCTTTGGTTTTGTTTCTGATTATTCTTCATTTCTGTATAGATCCTAACTATATTGACATCATCCAAAGAGCTGATGGACCTATTAAAGATGGTGGATACTGCTTTTCATTCCAAACAAGCAGAATCAGGAAAATCGATAATTAATAGCTTATATAGATTTGTTACTCCGATTCGCGAACAGCTGCAGGTAGGATTACGTCTCTCTCCTCTAATATTTTGCATTAGAATTTTGATTGCCTAACTGATTGAATCAGTGTTTGACTGGTTTTCTTTGTGTGATCTATTGGTATCTCAGGACTGGGAGGATGGCTTATCTGAGAGTGATGCAGATGGGTCTTTCTTGCATGAGAATTGGAACAAAGATTTACGATTGTTCAGTGATGGAGAAGATGGCGGGCAACAGTTGCTTCAGGTATTAATTATTATTATTATTGTTTTTTTTTTTTCTCTATTTGTGTATGTTTACTAAACTTCTGTTTGCTTGACAAGATCTCATCCAATGTTTGCGATTTTGTGATTGCAGCTGTTCATATTACGTGCAGAATCTGAGTTGCTAGCTGTTTCCGGTGATAATGGTGCGCGCAACCTTCAGTGCATAGACTCTTTGAAAGCTCAGGTGAGCTGTCTATTTGGTGGGCATACTGTAAAGGTACTGTCATTTTCTCCTGAACCAAAACAGCCACCGCAACCCCGTGATGAAATATTCAAGCCGAGGAGAGTGAGCAACCGCACTTTGGATGGTGTCAAATACAGGGGTGACTGGATGAAGCGCCCCATCTCCGACAATGAGGTTGCTTGGCTCGCGAGATTGCTTGTTGAGTTTTCCAGTTGGATAAATGAGCGTCTTGGACTAAACCAGTCAGAGAGCAGCCAAGCAGACCCTACATATGTGGAAGTGTCGAGAGATGTTTTGGGCAATGTCTTTGGACCGATGGATACGATGAAGGCGGTGTTGGGGGCAGTAGGTTCTTGGCTTATGATGTTGGGAGTGGCAATGGTGAAGCTAATGAGGAAACATGGATTGAGGGTGAATCTGAGGATGTTGGCGTCAAAGAAGGTTGTAATGGTTTTGTTATTGTCTGCTGTATATAGTATATTGAAAAAAGCTTTCGGAATGTACCTTAGGGGATAGAACAAAGGATGGTGTATACAGAGCTTTACTTATCCGCACATTTTTTTTCACGTGTGAATGGTTGAGATTTAACTAAATCTCAATTAGTTAAATTTCACTCTTCACTCAGGTGAAGAAAAAACTGCGGGGGAGAATTCTTGTTGAAAACGAAAAAAAGGCATATAGAAAAGGGAAAAAAGAATTGAGGATTTTTGCTATGTTGTGTTGAAAAAAATGTTTTGGTCTTTTAGTGAAATTATGAACCCAGACTAAGGCCCAAATTAAGTTTATTATTAGACCGGAATGGTCGGGGGCAAGATATTTAACACCCGTATATCTAAGGAAGACTGTTGAAATGACTACTTCCTGCGAATTAACACCTTCGATTAACTAGTAGCACAATCATTCGATTAATTAGTAGAAACATGTAACGGTCATGCATTTAGAAACACCTTCAATTAATCTGTGATCTTTGGACTCCAAAATTGTTACTTTCTTTTTCCGTTTTGACCCCAAAGAGGCTTAAACTAATGATTGAATACAACAAGGGCCGGAGGCCTGCATGCGTATCAAGCACCATTCTAAAAATTTCCGTATAGTCGTTAGGCGGCTGGGCCTAAGTGTTTGAAAATCAAGAAATGATGCTTATACCTTCCTAGGCGTCCGCCTAGCCCACCTAGGTGTCCGCCTGTGCACTTGCCTAGGTTGTGACTCTCATTTAGACAGAAAATTGATAACTTTTATTTTACATTTTATTTTTGTTCAGTAAATTGTAAGAGACTTGTTGAATATTTGGATGAACACTCATTAAATGCTTGTTCTCCATATTTTCAATATGTTATAATACTTAATTTGTATATCATTTTACCATGCAATTTATGTATCTCAATATAATTATGTATTTTTAAAGTATAAATAGGCACTCATTTATGCGATGTACAATAAATTTACTTAAATCCGCCTAGGTGTCGCCTAGCCACCTAGAGGCTTAGCCCATCACCTGACTAACACCTAGCGTCTTCTAAAACTTTGGTATCAAGACAACACTCTGCCTTTCCACAAGTTTATATAGTAGAAAAAGAGTATAGAGTTTAATATACTGTGGTTCACAAATTCTCATATCAATCAAGTTTTCTGACTGTTTTGTACACAAATTCACATGACAATCAAATATAATATTACAGACAGTATACAACTAGCAAAGAGAGCCTCAGGCACAATTGAAGGGATCCGGATCCTCTTCTAAGCAATTGAAGGGGACCATGTGCCCCACACCACCACCACCACCACCCCCCGCGTCTCTCTTCCCAAGGTCTTCAATAGCTCCTATGACATATACAGGCAGAATAATATTTAATTTCCACCATATATATAGTAGAGAAAAAGAAAAAGACTATTTTAATATTCTATATAGATTTTAAATTTCTAATAAAAAAATATAAATAGGGGTCACTATTTTCATAAAATACATGATTATTGTTGAATTAAATTTTATTGTTAGTAGAACATTGAAATTATGATATAGAGGAAAAGCTTACTAATGAAGTGAATTATAATTTTATTTTTATCGGCTTCTACGCGTTAGATTATTTTTGCACTCCATATATGCATGATATGTGATAATATATATTATTCTTGCACTCCGTATATACATGATATGTGACAATATATATAATTGTTGTATGACAAATGTTAAGGAGATTTTCAAAGTGAGAGTTTTTATCGAGTACTCTCTGTTACTTCATGTTTTAGGCTAATGTTTTATAATATTGACACATAAATTAACGCTAAACTATAAAGTGATAAAGGGTTCATGGAAATTTTCAATTTTGGGAATTTTTGCTGTTGTATTGTATAACATATAATTTGGTGGCACTGAAAGACCGAAATGGACTGGTTTTTAAGGGGGAGGTAGATTGTCTGTCCTCCTGTTTGGATGCCCTTCCCATCCTTTCCTATTTTGGACGGTAAATGTTAAGCCACGTCAACATTATATATTAATTTTTTTTATAGAGATAATAAGACAAAAAGTAATAGGAATATAAAATGTTAACGTGACTTAACTGTAACCACACAAATAAGAAAGGATGAGAAAAATATCCAAACAGGAGGGCAGACAATCTGCCTCCTTTTAAGGGAAAGCATCTTTTCTTTAGATATTGAAGGATAACAAACAATATATATTCATGAGATCAGACCACTGTACAAGTGAAAAATAATGACAAACGTGTCTCGAAGGACAAAGAGATGAATATAAAAGGATTCATATTCAACTCCTCACTCACACAATCTTCTGACTCCTAACCGGTAGTTGTGAGTTTTTGGGACTTGGAACTTCTCTCTCTCTTGGAAGGGTAGCTAGATTGATGGAGTACTCATTGACCCTCCAATTTTCTTCTCAGAAAACCGTACCAACCAGCAGGATATAAACCCCCAGAAGTTGTTGATAGCCAACAATCAGTCTCTCCTGCTAATATCTGATACATCTAACACCAAATTTCCCTCTCTCTCTCTCTCTCTCTCTCTCCCTCCCCCCCTACGTACGTACATCATGGCTCGAAAGAACGATGGGTCAGCAAAAAGGGTTATGAACAAAGGAGCATGGACAGCGGAGGAAGATAGAAAACTTGCAGAATATATTGAAATTCATGGTGCAAAGAGGTGGAAGACAATTGCTTCAATAGCAGGTTAGTTAATTAACTAATCCACGTTAATTTTGAGCCCAAACAATAGGGTTAATCTCTTGTTGTTACTTCTCCTGCAGGTTTGAATCGTTGCGGGAAGAGTTGCAGGTTGAGATGGTTGAACTATTTGAGACCCAATATTAAGAGAGGCAACATTTCTGATGATGAAGAGGACTTGATAATTAGACTTCATAAACTACTGGGAAACAGGTAATTGATTTAATTTAGTCACCATTGTCAACAGTTTCTTGTCTGAATGTCAATCTAGACCGCACATTTGAGTGAATCGACAACGATCACATGTATATTGACAATCTAATAGCATAACATGTCAGACGAGAAAGTTTTTGACCATAAGTTGGTATTGTATAGGTGGTCCTTGATTGCCGGGAGACTTCCAGGCCGAACAGACAATGAAATAAAGAATTACTGGAATTCTCATTTGAGCAAAAAAATGAGTCAGAAGGAGAAAAAACTGCAGACTTCAACAGCCCAAGACACGACGACGAAGACTGCTACTGCTACTAAACCTTCCCATAAAGCATCAAACGATTGCGCCGATACGAACTTTGATGTGAATGAGTTCTTTGACTTCTCTGCCGAAGGTTCTTATGGGTTGGAGTGGGTGAACAAGTTTCTTGAGCTTGATGAAAACACCACGGGTTACCAAGAAAAGGTCAGCAGCATTGTGTAATTGAAGTATTACAAAAAGAATTTGTTATGGACCGTCTATAAATCTAATTATGTAGTCTGAACTTTTTATATTTAGTAGAAAATACAAACCAAACGTTTATTGTATTTGAGTAATCTAGGTTTTGTGGCCAATGCAAACAAACCAGAAGTAGTATTCTAGAAGTTTTGTGTTGCTATTCATTCATGCTTGTGTCGGCAAGAATCGTTCTTATTTTAAATATCACTTGAAAAATGGAGCACAACAAATGGCCTATTTGGTGCTTACGGCAACAACTAGCCCCACAAGTTGAAGACAAGTTTGGCACTATTTTTTTAAAATAGTAAGGCAATGTTTGCGTGAGAAATTTTCTATTTGTAAAATATTGAGACCGAACTAGTTAAGAGTGGACGACAAAATTTAAATAGTGGGGATGAGAAATGATTTTTAGAAGCATTATACAAAGGTTGATAGTCATGTGAAATGTGTTTGCAATAATTAAACCCTTTACAAATGCATTTGCAATAATCATGAAGGGAACGGTACTCCGAAAATCTAATTGTGCTAAAAAAATCTAATTATGCACTCTTCATAAGAGTATTTTTCTTTTTAAATATAAAAAAATTTGAAGTGTACAGTTAGATGTTTAGAGTGCCAATAAATTATCATTGTGTTTTGTACTTCATCCCTTATCAATTTAAGCTAAACTTCTTTTTTTTTTTTCTTTTCTTTTTTTTTTTTGTTGAAAGAAACGCGATATATTAATGAAAACCAACGTACTACATAAGATCCTGGTTGAGGAGGTCCTGAATGATATTTGGAGGGTCCTCTAACCATACAAATTCATTACCAATTGAAATGGCAAACTTAGCTAATCTATGGGCAGCCCCGTTACATGTTCTTGGCACATGCACAAATTGGATCGGGAAAATCAACTCCACCACAAACCTGACATCCTCTGCTAGCAAACCAAACACGGCCAAATCCTGAGAGTAGTTATTGATAGCAGCTATAGCGAGCGTGGAGTCACTCTCCACAATAACCCGTTTAATCTGCAGCCTCCCCGCCAACCGAACCCTTCCAAGGCCGCCTCAAATTCCACTTGAAAAGCCAACCCAATACCCTCTTTCCTCCAAGCTCCTGCTACTATAAACTGCCCCATCCCATCCCTCAACACCACACCCACTCCTCCCGAATACAACTCCAGCCGTGTGGCCCCATCAACATTAATTTTAGCCCACCCATCAGTGGGGGTCATCCATTTGAGGTGAGGAACCAGTTTGGAGACCTTCGGCAAAACATGGGCTGCTAAAAACGCCTGATACCAGCACACTACCTTCTGCACAACCTCCATGGGTTGTCCACATTGCCCATCCCAGACTAGGGAGTTACGAGCCTGCCACAAACCCCAAAGAACCAAGCAAACCAAATCAAACTTAGTTTTTTGAGTCTCAACTACTGATAAAAGCCACTCCCACATTAACACCCCCGATTCCGGTAATATACCAGCCCCCAACGGAGACCCCACCCACACTTCCTGCACAAACACACACTCCCGGAACGCATGCCCATCCGTTTCAGGATGCCCCGAACACACCCCACACCCTAAATCAAGATGCACCCCCTTCCTAGCAAGATTAACTTTGGTTGGAATAATGTCATGACTAATTTTCCGCGTAAATTTTTTTACCTTGGGGGGAATCTTAGACCTCCATATGGACTTCCAAAGGGGTGAAAAAGCATTGCTCCCTTTGGACGTAGATGCACCCACCAAGGGGGATTGCACCACCTCCCTAGCCACTACTAATATTATATGCACCACGAGAGTTATAGTGCCATACAAATCGATCCGGCGGTAAGTGAAAACTAATCGGCATTATACAAATCAACCCCGCCTCCTCCTCTGAAAACAACTCCTGTAACACTTCCACTTTCCATGAGCAAGACTTCGTATCAATAAGCTCCTCGACACACATGTCCTCCTGTCTTCAACATCAATGGACTGGACTTTGAATGAGTGAGGCCGGGGTAGCCATCTATCCTTCCACACCTGAATAGACTCTTCATTTCCAACAACCCATCTAGACCCATGGACCAAAGCCTCCCGTGCCTTTAAGATACTAGACCAGTAATACGAACCGCTCTTCGGAACGGGGCCTCCCAAAATGAGGCCATGGGAAAATACCGAGCCTTTAAAAATTGTGCCACCAAAGAACCAGTTTGCTGGGCAATACGTCAGCCCTGCTGGGCCAAAACCGCTAAATTAACTGCAAATAAATCTTGAAAGCCCATTCACCCCTCCTCCTTCGACTTACAAAGCTTATCCTAAGACCACCAATGAATCTTCCGTGCATTCGGATCACTGCCCCACCAGAATCTAGCCAACAAGTTGAGAAGATCATCACAGAAGGTCCTGGGAAGCAAGAATCAATTCATAGCATACGCTGGTAGAGCCTGAGCAACCACTTTGATAAGAAGCTCCTGCCTCACACCACTAAAAAATTTTCCTTTCCACCCACATAGCCTATTCAGGACTCGTTCCTTGATATAAGAAAAAGTTTGTTTCTTATTTTTCCCCACAAAGATAGGAAGCCCCAAGTAGCATTCATGCTGCTCCACCACTTGCCCACATTTGCACTAAACGCTACACTACTCTTGGAAAAATTTACCCACTGCCCGGATGCTTGAGAAACTTGGAAATCGCTCCCTCCGAACATAACCTAAAACCACTTTCAAAAATCAAAGTTCTTTTTTACAAAGTTTGACAAAATTAATTAAATTTACTTCTAAATTATAAACAAGCTTTTTAGTTTTAGGTCTACAAGTGTCCTTTTTAACAATGCATTTCTGGAGTTTAAGATCTACTTGAAGATGCATTTATGAATGTAAAATATTCTGCTTACCATTTGTATATGAAAATTCAAAACGACGTAATCGTAAATATTGCTACTGTGTCGACATCCTAAACTCCAGAAATGTCTTGTTAGGGATTTAGATTGTTTATGCATCAATTTAGTCTTGACCTGCTACATTTTCATTTAACAATAATATAAATCGTAAATACTAAACTCTAGATCTCAAGCACTTCTTAAACATAAAAATGAAGTGGTTTTGGATTTAACACACAAAATTAGCACAAAAAATGAAAGAAGTTGAGGTTGATCATAAAATTATTGACAATATGGAGAATAACCTAACTCCTTATAATGACACACAAAGTTTGGTAAGCTTTGATGTGGGACATTTCTTCACCTCTTCACACAAAGTTTACATTCGAAAAATTTGTAAGTTCAACACGTGACACAAATTGGATGTTAGCATTTTTTCAAATCCTTGCACGCCCCTCAGGTGCGGCATTTTTTCAAACCTTCTACGTGTATACAGCACAAGCCACATGATATTGAGCTCATATGACCATTGGACTTTACACATTGACCAATATGCTCTGATACCATAAAAAAAGTTGAAATTCCACAAAAAAAACCAATTAAGGAGCATGCAACTGTTTATAAAGACATAAAATTTGACAAGCTTGTAACATTTCTTCTCATCCTCGCATATACTGTTAGAGGACAATTATATCAAAATATGGATCTTTTTTTTTTTTTTGGGTGAATGATCCATGTATATTTCCTTCCATTGATCTCAACAGTAGTTCAATATCCAATACCTATTTAAGGAGAAAATTTTAGTGTCATGGAAAACAAATCGATACACCACATTGCATAATACAACATGAAAGACACTTGGGGAAAAAAAAAATTATCTCCACTTATAGTACTAGTTCCCTTCAATTAAATCTAGTAGCAGGAGTTAAAGTGATTGATTGTACGTGATGGTTGAGTTTGACCCTAAGCCCGCACACAAACCCTATCCACCATGACTAGGTAGTAGCAAACAACAAATTATTTGTCAAGTTATAAAACTTATTAGATGACATGTGATGTGTCGGCTCATGTGTTATGGACACATAAAAAAAATCTCCTATTTAAGTGATTCATTTTTTTTTCAAATTTTTTAATTAATCTATACGGAACACAATGAATGCTCATTTAAGTATTTTATGATTGTCGGTTATCTCTTGAAATATCCAACCTTGGTAATTAAATAGATTTATGAATCTTGGTAGGCAACTCAGTAGTCAACATAAATCTAAGTGCTGTTATGGATAAGAAATCAGTACTAACAATCAAGGTCGTAATCATCAGCTGGTTGTCACTTGATCATAAATTAAGATTGATTAAGTGCACAGAGTCAACTTGTAATACTTAAAGCACTAGGTTTTGTTTTTTCACTTAATTTCTGCTGGCTCTATATATATCTAAATTAAAGGGTACTAATGGACCCTTGATTTTCAACTGTAGGAGAGGAGACTCGTTTAACTTTTGCTCAAATGACAAGAAGAATTTAATTAATTTCTTTTCTTTACTGAATCCGATGTAAGTATTAATCCCCAACTCCACCATCATTGGGGTGTGGATTTTTAGCCTAAAAGACCTAAGTGCTATTAACAGTAAACTACTTATGATGTAGTTATTTGTAAAACTTTTTCGAATATGGGATCTTGTATGATATATTTTCACTTTCACCAACGGAAGTACAATGAGATTTCTTTGCCAATGTCACTTGAATAAGGAAATGTTATCATCTCTAGTCTCTACTTTATCCTTTATTGGAACTTGCTTCAATATATGACGTACCCTTAGAGAAAGTGTTTAGCAACTGTCAATGATATAAATGTTATTATTGTCGGAGTGGGAACACTATGTCTAACGCCGTCTCTTTTCTTATACCGCTGTTTATCGTGGTCCTATCATTCACTATCTGCACCACAAGTTATTGAACAATTGGATTGTGTTATATTAATTCATCCTTTATTTTGCTTGCTTGAGGATATTCAAACAAAGATCATTGGTTGTGGCACTAAGAGAGGGGCGGGGGTTATATTATATGGATGACGTGGTTCCTAAAAGTGGTAATTTGGTTCATATGTCGCGTGATAGTAATTTACAAAATTTGTGGTTATTGCATTGTTGATTGGGACATGCATGCATATTTTGGTTGTTTGAAGCACATGTTACCTAGTTTATTTCGCAACATTAAAGACTTGGAATTGAGGTGTGCAATATGCATTTTAGCTAAAATCCACTATGTTTCATTTCCAGTATGAATTAAAAGTTGTTTCTGTTTGCACTATTACACTTTGATTTGTGGGGACTTTCCCTATTAGTACTACTTTTGGAATTAAGTGGTTTGTTACTTTCGTGGATAATTGCACCTGTATGACTGTATGACTTGGTTGTGTGTATTGAAGAATAAAAGTGATGTTTGTTATATAGTTTGTAATTTTGTCAGATGGCTAAAACTCCATATTCTTTTGATACTGAAGTGTTGCTTTCTGACAATGATGTGTAGTATATGAATTTTGACTTATCCTAGTTTCTACAAAATCATGGGATTTTTCCTGAAACTACATGTCCTCCAACCCATAACAAAATGAGGCGGCAGAAAGGAAGAATTGCCATATCTTGGAGACGGGCCCGTGTGTTGTTTATTGGTGCATCTGTTCCCAAATGCTTATAGCCAGAAGCAGTAGTATATGCGGTTAATGTTATGAACCGAATGTTCTCGCGGGTCTTGAGTTTTAAAACAACACTTCAAGTACCTACCCAACATGTTCATGTAGTTTCTACAAATACTTTGCTGCCTCATATCTTTGCTTGTGCAGTCTTATGTTCTCATCCAGAAAGTCCACCCTAGTAAGCTTGATTTGTGTGTGTTTCGCTGTGTATTTTTGAGTTTTTCAACTTAGCAAAAAGGATTCAAGTGTTATCACCCATCCACTCGGTGTATGTATGTTATAATGAATGTGACCATGTCTGAGTCCGCATATTTTTATGCTCATTCTCTATCCAATTTAGGTCATCTAATGAAAGAATGATGATTTAGATGATGTATGTTGGTTACAATGTTCTCCAAGGGGAGATAAGAGAAACAAAACTGTGGTTGAAGATGTGTTTGCAAATGCTTTTGAAGTTTATAGCTCCGTTTTGGACTTGATAAGGCCAACAACCAAGCATCGAGCCCAGTACTGTGCAGCAACCCAACACTGAGCCTAGTACATAACATCAAGTCTAGTACAGAGCTGCCAATTGTAGAACCGTAGATGATATCATTGACCACAGTAGCCTATTGCCCTATCTCTGACTCTCTAGTGTCTGTTCCATCTCCTTTGAATATTCTGCAGGTAAGTATTTTAGATGATAATTCAACTAAGCCAAATACTATTGTGAGTATAAATTGTAACTGGCACAACATCGAGGTGTGCCACCTGACAAGTTCCCTCATGTGGAAAAGGTGAAGTATCCAAATGCTAATTATGTATTTTGTAAGCACATTATGTTGGTATTCAAAAAAGTTTACTAACTCAATACCAAAATATGTGGGTGATAAGTTTACAAACTCTATCACACCTCTCACTTTCACTCTCAATAAAATTGGACAAAGAAATAGAGAAAGGAGGGAAGCAACAAGCTTTAGTAAAACACTTGGACTTTGATATATGAAAGAAGTAGCAAGCTTGGTGATAACAAACACTTTGAAATATTAGAAGAGTTTACAACTCTTAAAGCTTACAAGCTGAAAATGAGAATGGAAATGGGATTTGGATGATATGATTTAAGCTTAGCAAGATGGCCTATTTATACAAAACAGAAATTAATAGACAATGCAACAACACTTGCAATGAATGATGGTGTTCCACATCTTTACACCCTTTCAAACACATGCAGCAACTTTGGATAGTTGGCACACACATGTCTTGCATCATTCCAGGTTGTAATCACAACCTTTCGGCTTGCACACAGCAGCTCACATCTCTGCTGTCTTTCAACACACTTTCAGCTAGCACATGGAGGAAACTTTAGTCTTTGTAGTTGTAGCATGAGTGGATACAACCTGTAAAGAAACTAACAGCCATTAGCAACCTTTTACAGCCTGTTTTGAGTTGAATTTCCAACATGCCCCCTCAAATCAAAACGCCTTCATGCCTAGCATTTCACGCAATAACCTGAATGGTTCAACTGGCAGTGGCTTAGTGAAGATGTCAGCCACTTGTTCCTTTGTGTGACAATAGACAAGCTCAATTGTCTTTTGTTTCACATGATCCCTTAGAAAATGGAACCTAGTATCAATGTGCTTGCTCCTTCCATGTTGAACTGGATTCTTTGCAAGTTTGATTGCAGATATATTATCCACATGAATCAAGGTCGATTCTTCTTGTGAATGACACACTGATTTCAACAGATTCCTTAACCATATTGCCTCACACACGGTTGAGGCTACAACTACATACTCGGCTTCACACGGTGACAAAGCAACAATTGATTGCTTCTTTGAAGTCCATGAGAAAGCTGTTGATCCTAGAAAAAACACATAGCCAGTTGTGCTTTTCCTTTCATCTTGGTCACCTCCCCAATCACTATCTGAATAACCAAATAATTTTGCATCTTCACCAAAATTATAAAATAGACCATAGTTTAGAGTACCTCTTATGTACCTCAAAATTCTCTTGGCGGCCAGCCAATGAGACTCCCTTGGTGTTTCCATGTATCGACTCACGAGTCCAACACCATAAACTATATCAGGTCTTGTGATTGTAAGGTACCTTAGGCTTCCAACCAAGCTTTTGTATACGGTTGAGTTTACAAACTCACCTTTTCCTTCCTTGGACAACTTCAATCCAGTTGCAACTGGAGTGTTGACAATATTGCACTTGTCCATATTGAATTTCTCCAATATATCTCTCATGTACTTTTGTTGAAAGATGTAAATACCGTCACTTTCTTGCTTCACCTCTATGCCAAGAAAGTATGACATTAATCCATTGTCAGTCATCTCGAATTCACTGAACATGGATTGCTTGAACTCACAGAACATTGCTTCATTGTTTCCTGTAAACAACAAGTCATCTACATAGAGACAAATAATTAAAAACTCCCCTTTTGCACCATTCTTCATGTAAACTGAATGCTCGTATGGACATTTCTGAAATCCATTTTGGTGAAGGTAGTTGTCAATCCTTGAGTTCCAAGCTCGTGGTGCTTGCTTGAGGCCATACAAAGCTTTCTTCAAACGATACACCTTATCTTCTTTTCCTTGTACTTGGAAGCCTTCTGGTTGTTCCACGTACAATTCTTCCTCTAGAACTCCATTAAGGAAGGCTGACTTGACATCTAATTGATAAATTTTCCATTTATGCTGAGCGGTAAGAGAGATTAGTAATCTTACCGTGTCAAGTCTTGCAACTGGAGCATAGACTTCATCATAGTCCACTCCATACTTCTGTTTGTAGCCCTTTGCTACAAGCCTTGATTCGTATCGATCCACACTTCCATCTGCAATGCGTTTGATCTTGTAAACCCACTTGACACCAATAGCCTTCTGATTTGGTGGGAGCTTTGTTAACTCCCAAATGTCATTCTTCTCGATGGCATGGATCTCTTCTTCCATGGCTTTCTTCCAACAATCTTCTTCCACAGCTTCATTGAATGAGAGAGGCTCATGGTCTGCATAGAAGCAGAAAAAATTGGTTTCTTCTTCTTCTTGTCCATAAATCTCTGTGAGACTCCTTAACCTCACTGGAGTTGAGGAGCTGCTTTCCTCACTAAATGTAGGACCACTCCTTGCAATTCTGTGCACTGGAGTTGTTGTGATTGTTTGAGCAGGCTGTTGCTCAATAGGTGGTACAACTTCTGGTTCTTCAAAATCAGTGGAGACGATCTTCTCTTTACTGACTTCTTTGTTGTTCCACTTCCATGTCTCTTCCTCACTGAAGATGACATCTTTACTAACCACTAGTTTGCCAGTTAGTGGGTTGTAGAGCTTGTATGCCTTGGACTCTTCACTATAGCCCACAAACACACACTTCTCACCTCTATCATCAAGTTTCCTCCTCTTGGCTTCTGGAACTTGAGCATATGCAACACACCCAAAAATTCTTAGGTGTGTAACATTCGGCTTATATCCACTCCAAGCCTCTTGTGGTGTCATTCTCTTGACACTCTTTGTTGGACATCGATTCAACAAATAAATCGAACAAGCTACAGCTTCTGCCCATAACTTTTTTGGCAAATTCTTCTCCTTAAGCATGGACCTTGTCATGTCAAGGATAATTCGATTATTTCTTTCGGCTATCCCATTTTGCTGTAGGGTATAGGCAGCAGTAAGTTGATGCCTAATTCCTTGCTCCTTGCAGTATGCTTGGAAAGCATTGGAGGTGTACTCTCCACCTCTATCTGATCTCACAGCCACAAGCATGTGGTTACTTTCAGCCTCTATGAGTGCCTTGAACTCCTTGAAAATTTTTAGGGCAGCTGACTTCTCCTTGAAAAAATAGACCCAAGTCTTTCTACTGAAATCATCAATGAAGGTAATAAAATACCTATTACCTCCATAAGATATAGGATCCAATGGACCATATATATCTGTGTGCACCAACTGCAGTGGTGCCTTTGCTCTCTATGTATCACCAACAGGGAACGATAGTCGTGCTTGCTTGCCAAGCACACAACCTTCACATACTTGGCATGTGGCTTCAATTTGGGGTAGACCACGAACCATTCCTCCACTTGACAGCAACTTTAGGCCATTGAAATGAAGATGGCCAAATCGAAGATGCCATTTCCATGACTCATCTTCCATTACACCGATGTTGCAGCTTCCAATCTTTGTGTTCAAATTCAACGGAAACATCCGGTTCTTTGACATTCGAACACGTGCAATAAGCTTTCTCCTTGCATTCCTGAGAGTGAGAAGCATGTTCTCCATATGTATAATGTACCCTTTCTGGAGCAGTTGACCAATGCTTAGAATGTTGCTCTTCATACCTGGTATGTAGTAGGTATTGGAGATGTATTCTTCTTTACCATCATTCTGGATGATCTTGATCTTCCCTTTGCCTTCAACTGGCAACTTTGAGGAGTCACCAAGACTTACAGATCCATAGGCCCCATCTTTTAGTTCGGCAAAAAACTCATTCTTTCCACACATGTGATTGCTTGCACCAGAGTCCAAATACCAAACATCTTGTTGGCTACTGGAATCATGGTGTGCTAGCAAGACTGTAAGTTCTTCATCAGTATTTCCACTTGATTCTGCCATGTTGACATGCTCACCATATTGCTTGCAATTGTGACATTGGATATGCGCCTTTCCTCGAGTAGATCTCCACTCTTGAGATTGACCTCGATTTTGTGCATAGCCTCGACCTCTTCCTCGAGCTCGTCCTCGGCTACGGTTAGATGAACTCCCACGACGTGAGTTCCACTGCCCACGACCTCCATTTGGTTTGTCAATATTCAACTTTGACTTCAAAGCTTGCTCTAGCGTTGTGGGGTTTGCATTCTTTTGAATGCGTTGCTCGTGAACTAGGAGGGATCCTAGTAGCTCATCTGCGCTCATCACCTCCAAATCCTTGGATTCCTCAATGGCAGTCACCACATGCTCAAACTTAGATGTGAGTGACCAGAGTATCTTCTCCACAACTCGTACTTCATCGAGTCTCTCGCCATTTCTCCTCATCTGATTTACTATCACAATGAGCCTTGAGTGATAGTCGGAGATGCTCTCCCCTTCATTCATGTGAGCAGTTTCAAAATCTGCTCGAAGTGACTGTAACCTCACTTTCTTGACTCGATCTACTCCTTTGTAGATTGTACTGAGTGTATCCCATACTTGCTTGCTCGTTGTTGCTTCTGCAACCTTCTCGAACGTTGAATCTTCCAAACCCTGGTATAGAAGATACAGCGCATTTTGGTCATTCTTTCGTAAGTCCTTAAGAGTGTTCCTTTGATCCGCAGTATATACGGCTTCTTGCTCGGCAGTGGGTACAACATACCCACTACTGACAACTTCCCATAGCTCCTGTGATCCAAACAATGCTTTGAATTGGATGCACCATCTTTCATAATTTTCTTTCTTCAATGTGGGAACTTGGAGTTGCACTAAATTGGACGCCATAGCTACTGCACTTGCCAGAATGGTATTCTGGCTCTGATACCAATTGTTGGTATTCAAAAAAGTTTACTAACTCAATACCAAAATATGTGGGTGATAAGTTTACAAACTCTATCACACCTCTCACTTTCACGCTCAATAAAATTGGACAAAGAAATAGAGAAAGGAGGGAAGCAACAAGCTTTAGTAAAACACTTGGACTTTGATATATGAAAGAAGTAGCAAGCTTGGTGATAACAAACACTTTGAAATATTAGAAGAGTTTACAACTCTTAAAGCTTACAAGCTGAAAATGAGAATGGAAATGGGATTTGGATGATATGATTTAAGCTTAGCAAGATGGCCTATTTATACAAAACAGAAATTAATAGACAATGCAACAACACTTGCAATGAATGATGGTGTTCCACATCTTTACACCCTTTCAAACATATGCAGCAACTTTGGATAGTTGGCACACACATGTCTTGCATCATTCCAGGTTGTAATCACAACCTTTCGGCTTGCACACAGCAGCTCACATCTCTGCTGTCTTTCAACACACTTTCAGCTAGCACATGGAGGAAACTTTAGTCTTTGTAGTTGTAGCATGAGTGGATACAACCTGTAAAGAAACTAACAGCCATTAGCAACCTTTTACAGCCTGTTTTGAGTTGAATTTCCAACACATTGCACCTGAGCGTAAAGTACTGGTAAATTATATAGAGTCAATTAAAATTCCAACTCAAGTGGAAGAAGCCTTACAGGATCATAAATGGAGACAAGTTATGGATGAAGAAATGTCTGGTTTGCAGAAAAACAAAACCTGGAGATAGTGCAGTTACCAAAAGAGAAGTCAAGTACAAGGCTGATGGAAACTTGCATGAACCATTTCACGAATTATGTGTCTAGATAACCGAAAGTCTCGATAGTTAGCTGTTGGTCTTCCAGTCAAAAACAACGTTGAGGCGTGTAGGTGCACTATTACGTGATGGGGATTTGTAACTTTCCATGAATTTTCCATTTCTCGCTTGAATGAACTTTGCTGCTTTTTTTTAGAGGATCGACTAATGACACTTTGATTTGATATCATAGAAATCAAAAGAGTTTTTTTATTTTTCCAACTATAATAACAAGCAAGTATTTTATTTTTTAAAGCTATTGTTAGATACAAATCAAGGTTAATGGCTAAGAGGTATACTCAAACGTATGGTGTAGATTACTAAAAAAACTTTTTCTTCGATAGCAAAGACGTATCAGGTACGTGTTTTGATTTCCTTAGTTGCAAATATGTATTGGCCTCTTAAGCAGTTTGATGTGAAGAATGTGTTTCTTCACCAGAACATGGAAGAGGAAGTGTATGTGGTTTTCCCACCAAGTTATGGTGCAAGTAGGGGTGGTTCGGTATGGGATCCCATACCGAAACCCTTGTCCCGATTCCCAAACCGAAATTTTTGGGAATCCCAAATTCAATACCAATCCCAAACCAAATTTTCGGGAATCCCAATTTTCGGGAATCCCGAAATAATTTCGGGATTTCGGGACAAATCGGGAATCCCGAAATATATGTATACTGATATGTTCATGCATGCATAATGGTCTTTGCTCCTTTGTTTCCTTGATTTGCCTAGGTATGCAGGAAACTAATATCCACATATGATGCATACAGGGAAGAACACGTCAGGTAGAAATGTCCTAAACAAGACAATAAGGTAATGAATCGCAGTTTGCTAAAAACGTATCTTGAATGCATTGCGAACATTGATGACTCCCCTTTACATTCATCGGTAAAACTTACAAGGATTGCTTGTATGTTATAGATGACTCACATATATTATAGTATTTCAGAAAGGCATGTCATTCGTCTCTACAAGCAATTTTAATGTCGCGTTGTGGGATCAAAGAGAAGACATGGAAAAATCGGAGAGGATGTTATTGGTAGCTCTGCTGTGCGTTCAGAATGCAAGACCTCTCATGAGCAATGTGGTGAAGATGTTGCAGGGCGATAAAGAAATTACTCAACCGCCTTCTCCTTCTCCTCAGCGAAGTTTAACCCAGCAGAGTGAAACAGATGAAGACTCGAATACTTCTGAATCAGGAATAAGGACTTCCGAATGCCCTTATCAAAGTACTTTCCATGGAATAAATGAGATTGAGCTAGCTACTGCTAAATATGATTAAGAATTTCATGTATTCGTGTTAGTTTTTGACATTTTGATGGCACAAGTTTTGTTTAGTACTGGTTGCGGAATGTAATGAAATGTATTTTATTGGTGAGATACGTGTACAAGAAGAGATCACCACAGAAGCGACAGAATTCATAGTTGTATCCTCGATTTTATCTTATGTAACTGAAAAGGTTGATACAGAAGTTAAATAGCTTTAAGGAAAAACGATAACAGACGACTATCAGAAGATTAGGCAAAAGAATTACATGATCAGCATCGTGGAAGTGAAAACTATACAATGAGGATGAAATTGTCTGGAGAAAAATATAGGAGATAAATTGGCACTGTATTATGCAGAGGGCTATTGCTCTGTATTTTCCTGCATACCTAAAACCAAATAAAAGGAACCAAAATAATATATATATATATATAATATTTATTTCTATTCGGTATGGGAATACCGAAAAAATGGAGATGCAATACCGAATCCCATACCGAAAATTTCGGTTTGGTTCGGGATGACATACCGAAAATTTCGGGAATTTTGGTTTGGGATCGGGATTTTTTCGGTTTGGTTTGGGATTTTTTTCCAGCCCTAGGTGCAAGTAGTAATATTGGGGTGTATAGATTGCGTAAGTCTTTCTATGGGCTTAAGCAATCGTCTCGTGTATGGTTTGATAGGTTTACTCAAACAACGAAAAAGTACGGGTATCGCCAGCTTCATTCAAATCACACTTTGTTTATGAAGCATAGGTATGGTAAAAATAACTGCTTTAATTATGTGAATGATATGATTATTACAGGAGATGATTCAGAAGAGATTAGAAGTTACAGGCAAATTTTGAATCTAAATTGGGATGAAAGATTTGAGGACTTAAAGTATTTTCTTGTCTTAGCAAAAACATGTGTTGGATTTGCCAAAAGAAACATGTAAAGTAGACTTAGGTATTTATCCTTATTAATTTCCAATTGATAAGGGTAGATATCAAAGGCTTATGGAAAGATTAATTTATCTTGCTCACACTCATCTTGATATTTTATATGTTGTAAGTGTTGTGAGTTAGTTTATTCACCTACCTAGTGAGGATCACATGGCTGTTGTAATTAATATTTTAGCGTATTTGAAGTATGCACCTAGTAAATGAATACTATGTAGGAGACATGGGTACCTTAAAGTTGAGGGATTTACAAATGCAAATTGGGTTGGTAATGTTACTAATAGGCATTCTACATTTCGGTATTTACGTTTGTTTGAGGTAACTGGTTATGTGGTGTAGTAAGAACAACAAGTGGTGTCAACGTTTTCTACCATGGCTGAATATAAGAATTTGGCACAAGGAGTTTATGACCTTCTTTGATTACGTAAACTCTTGGGATGTCTTGGTTTATAACCAAAGAAAGTGTTGAAATTATATTGTGATAGTAAGTTCTACAAGGAAAATAGAAGGTAATCCTGTACAACATGATATAATAAGTAGTATGTAGAGGTCGATCGACACTTTGACAAGGAGAATTTCGAGAGGAAAATTGCGGATGTTCTTACTCATGTAGTATGTAGTAGGGTGTTTAATGACTCATTCATCAAGTTGGGCATATTATATATGTTAGATATCTATGCACCAACTTATGGGGTAATGTGATATAAGTCATAAATTGTAGGGTAATTCTCACTTACTACCTTGAAATATTGTGATTTTGAAACATTCATACAACAATTTTTATTTTTTTTATTCCAATGTCATTACCTAAAGTGAGGATTGTAGGACACTTTCATACTTCTGTTAGGCTTTCAGTCAGAACCTCTACAAACGTGTGACTTGGCACCCATGTGAACAATAAAAAAGAAAAAGAAAAAATAAAGCATGTTTATGGATCCCCAAGCCTTCAAATCACAAAACCATACCAAAACCCCTACGCAGTTTATCAAGGCTCTCATGGCAGGCATGGATAGCTTATTCTCTCTCTAGAAGTTCAATCAACATCGACACCACCTCGCCGCTTGGCCAACGAGATGGTACCAAGAGGCACCAGCGAGAGCACCATGGCCAAGAACACAACTGTGTGGCTGTGGTGGTGGGGTCCAGGTCTAGGACGAGGAGGACGACATGTCGTTGATTTCGAAGATACAGAGTGAGGGATATGGACTTGACTGTTAGGATGAAGTGCATTACGGCGAGAAGATGGCGGTGCTGCAAAGCCGAGCACTTTTTGTAGCAGTCCATGAGTTGTTAGCAGTTTTCTATGCCTTCGTGCTAATGCGTGCAAAGGCGTTCGAGCAACAATGTTCAAGTACGCTCTGCTAGGGTTTGGAAGGAACTCGTTATGGGTTCCATAATTTTGGATTTTAGGTAGTTTTTTTTTTTTTTTTTTGGTCAAATGGAGATTTTGTTAAACAACCAACACAACTTACAAGCAAAACAAAGGCCTAAGAAACACCTATAAACAAACAAAAAAGGACCTACGACTAAAAACAAACAGAAAGAAAGCCCAACAAAATAGTAAGGCCTTGAAAACTACACAGCAACCAAGAAACTAGGAAGCTTCCACCGCCATCTCCACCATCAGTTTTCCAGTCCATCCAAACGAACCCATGTCCACTGCCGCAGAGTAATGCCTCACCAAACGCCACCTCCAATCCCGATAAAATAGCTGAGCACAGCCATAAACAGTGGATAGTCGAAAACAGAGTGATAGAAGCAAACTACCAGTATGAAGCTTGTGGAAACCAACGAGCGACATTGCCAGAACCGGCATACAACAAAGGGAAAGTGATGGTGTTGGAAACACCCGAATTGGTGTAAGCACCAGAACTTTACACACGATCTCAATAGGAAACATGGTTGATGATCAGACCAAGGGATAGCTGGGAAGAGGTTTACCCTCGGGGATAGAGGAATTGGACAAACCATAGTTAAAGATTGGGAGAAACAATAGTAGAGGCGATGTGAAAAGAAGCAAAGGGAAGAGAAGAGGACACGACAATCGACCCCAGCCAAACCTAGAGTTCTACTTTCATTAGATATTTAGTTTTTTTTTTTTTTTTTTTTTTTTAATTTTTAGCTTTTAAAATTTTTAATGTCCATGTGGGGCCAGATTAACACGTGATGCCCAGTCATTGTCCACGTGGGTGTCACGTTACGCGTTAATGTAGGTTATGATAGAAAGCCTAACATAAGTATGAAACTGTCCCTCAATCCTCATTTTAGGGGTGCGACACTGGGATGAAAAGCATTTGATTCATGACAGTTTGAAAATCACGATACTACAAACTAGTAAATTTTCTACGAGTCCTTTTTTTTTGTAGGAATAAGATGTTTATATTTAATTATAATCTCTTTGGAAATACACCAAAATGGGACAATTTCTTAATCTTGGGAAAAAAAATAAGAAAAATCAGCCATGTACAAACCATGAATAAAACTGAAATCACTAAAATACCCATATATAAAAGGGTTATGTCCTCCCATGTTCTGATTTCTCTCCCTCTACTCTCTCCCTCCCCCTTCCTCTCTCTCTTTTCTCATTTTCTCCCTCACACACTCTCTCTCCCTTTCTCACTATGCACACACGGTGCACTGTTATCCCGACCAACACCATCCAAATCAAAGCCATCACCAATTTTTTTCTCATCCTCACAAGTCCAAAACACCTAACCTTGTCATGAATCTCATCCCCGATCATTAGGCAACTGCGAGTTTTCCGGCCATTTTCTAGCAACACAGTAAACAATGGAGGCTCGAGACCATCACCACTAGACTCACATCGACAGTGGGAACAAAGCCTAGTCATTAAATGATGGTGTTTGTTAGATGAATTTTTCAAGATTTACTCACTGTATATACACGACATCGACATGATATGCTCACATATCTGAACCAATCCAAAAACTTAGAAGTTAAATTAGGGTTTATGTTTCATGTTGGGGCTTACAGGTTGTGGATTAAATTTCAAGTTTTGATGTGCTGCAAAATTGGGATGGAACAACTTTTGGTTCAAGTGTTCAATTGCAGAAATTTGTGAAATTTTTTTTGTAAATGTGCATCCGGTGTGCATATAATGTGCGTGGCTACATCTTAATAGGAGAAGCAAGAATGTTCACTAGTTATGATGCACGTATGTTGTGTCCCGGAATTTAGCGAGTATGAACCTCGACGAAAGAAAAAAAATTAAGAAAAAGTTAAAGGACATTAAGGATCATGCGTGTCCATGAAATAACGACAACGAGTATCATATTTTCTACGTGCACGATTAAATGGTGATTGATATACATAACAAGACTTTCAAACCGCCACTGTAACCTTATATACGTAACAATTATATTTTAATTGTATCCACTATACCAATAGGTTGCCGTTAAAGTTTCTTATTAATACAAAAAACAGCTTGTTGCTCGATCTCCAGTTCTGTGTATATCATGTGCATGTACTATACATATGATGTGCCTGTGGTGTGCATATAGTGTATATGGTGGTGACATCACATGTGATGATGTCATTTTTTTTATTTCGAAGAGAGAGCTGTGAGATATGGGTTTTTGGGTTGGCTTAGATCTATGAGCATATCATATGCATGTTGTGTACATACAGTGAAAATATCCTGAAAATTTCATCCATCAAAACACAAATTTTTGCCAAGTTTAGTAAACACCATCACATCATTCCAACAAGGTAGGGAATCCCATCACAACTTCGTACAACTTATGGGTTTATTCTCCCTTCCCCAAATATGAAAAAAAAATCACTTCTTTAATCCCCCTAATATGCAAATATTGGAAGGAAGAGAGCAAAAAACAAATGGGTTTTGTGCACAGCAGTTAATGATTGGGCTTTGTTCCCACTGTCGATGCGAGTCAATGGTGGTGGTCTCAAGCCTCGATTGTTTGACGTGTTGTTGGAAAACTCGTGGTTGCTTGAGTTTTGATCCCAACGATTGGGGATGAGATTTGTGACAAGGTTAGGTGGTTTGGACTCGTAAGAACGAGATGAAATTGGTGGTGGCTTTGATTTGGACAGTGTTAGTCAGGAGGACTGTGCACCGTGTGTGCACAATGAGAAGGGTAGAGAGAGTGCGTGAGGAAGAAAGTGAGAGAAGAGAGGTAGGGGGAGAGAGAGTAGAGAGAGGGAAATCAGAAAATGGAAGAAAATAACTCATTTATATACGAGGGCAATTAAGTCATTTCAAGGTGTAGAAAGTCCTATTTCTGTCCGATTGTTGTGCATGACGTGTGCATATTTTAAATGTCTTATTTTTGTCCCAAAATTAAGAAACTGTCCTATTTTTGGGTATTTTCCTAATTTCTTTGTAGAATACGGCATATGTAACTATAGAGAATTAATAAGATTTATCAAATTATCCAGCCATCGAATTTCTATTTCTTTTTGGGATGATTTTAGATGATTATGTTCTTGATTTATTTGTTTTTCTACCAATGGTGGCTCTTTATCCTCCCTCAAGTTTTTTTCCCAAGTGGCTTACAAGGGACAGGGTTTTTCCAGAGCCACTCCTGTTTCCATGCTCACTGTATTCTACTATTTGGTCGTTTTATAAATGAAATCCCATTATTACCTTGAAAACAAAAAGGACCACGTAGTGCTTGTTTCAAAATTGACGACTTATGGACTTACATTCCTAAAAACGGAAAATTTTCGATGTACAGTGAATCATATCGGATCGTCTGTGTACGGTAAATGCACAATGATTTTATTATGATGGAGCGTCTAATTAAGATTTATCTGGGTCCAACAAAATGTCACAGAACAACGCAGACTCCTTCCCTTTCTCGTCTATCCTGCAATGTATTAACAAGTTAGTAGAGTAGTACGTATCTGATTAAGGTCGCAGTCATGTCACAGATTGAACATCAAATGAACTCTCGAAAAAGATCGTTGTCGATTGAAACTGCAACGCGAAGCAGAAAAGTGATATTGCTAGACAGCGGCTTTTATTTGACTCTGGTTAACTATCAGCACCAAAAATACAAGATAGTGAAGAAACAAGAATGTTCTATGAATTATTGTTTGATGAAATAAAATGAAAGAAGGATATGAACGAACAAAAGAAAATTGAAATAAAAAAAGACGAGGACCAAAACAGTAAAACAGCGAAAGAAGAAGTGCACGCCGGTGTTGGAGCTAGCAGTCACGAGAAAAATAGTAACAAAAAACAAATCATTTGCAGAATGAAGGATGCATATATTTTCGGGCATACCTGCATCATGAGTTCTCATCTTGGCATCCACCCCGGTCTTCCCAGAAAACGTTCATCCGTGGTTCAGTTCAAAGAACTTGGAAACTTAATGAAACCCGGCTGGAGGCACCAAATGTTATTTGAAGTCCTTCATAAAGTCAACAGCCAAGCCACTTCTTGGACTTGCATCATGGTCAGTAGTCTTACACTTCACTCTTCACTAGTCTTACGCTATACTAGGATTCCGGGATTTGAATCTGACTCAACCTGCTAATCCAAATCGAATGCAGAATCATATGGAACAAATCATATCTGATTGGTCTCGGGTTCCAAAGAAAATGCTTCTGCACCATTTTCACATTAATTTGCATAGTAAGATATCTTCTCATAGGAATAGCCACTAAAATTTCTCTTAACTTGGGAATATCCTTCTCGGCCACAATAACAGAAAATGTACTCCAATCTATCACATCACTCAAGGGAGGGGGGAAATTATCTGCAATGATCACTGGGACACACTCATAGTAGATGGACTCAATGATCCTAGGACTGTTCACTTCATATCCCATAGGGCAAATACAAAATTTGCTTGATTTCATATGCTGGATATATGACATCTTTCGCGAGACTCGAAGAGGCAGGGGCCCATAGATTTTCATGTCATCATGTTTGTCCCGCCAGTACTTGAGAAGAGTCGGGCGGACTCTTCCATGCATGTTTCCTGCAAAGAAGGCCAGAAGTGGGCGCTGGGATACTCTTAACCCACCAACATTTCTGAGAGGCTTTCTCGGGGTCCGGATAGTTGTTTCTGGCAGTGAAACATCCTTCCCAGCCACAAAGATTCCTTCAGAGGTGTCAGCATTGCATAGAGCTTTTATAGTATTTTTGGTTAGTTCTTCATGCGCAGTCAACGTGTACGGGCCCTGCAAAAGGTCAGAACAGAATGGAGGAATTTTAGTTAAATATATCGCTACGGCATCAACTTGTATTCATTGATTGATCTTCACTAACATTGCTACTTAAAGTCGAGATATTAATTTGGATAGATATTTACTGTCAAAAGTAAACTTCAACTTAGATCAGCAAACATCTCTATCTCATGCATACCTTTTCAGCTATTCTACAAATTGGAGAAACATATACAATAAAGACTGCTAAGAACACGGATCTTTTTTTTATTCTTCCTAGATAGTTTAATCTGCATCAAAGCATTCTGTGGAAAGGAAGAAACAGTTACCATACCCAGTCATGGCAAGCAACAAGGAAATGATCTGACCCATGTGTGCGATTCCAAAAAGGATACTTTGAAGCAATAATGTTTGCATACTCTCTCAGGAAAACTGAGAGTGGTTTCAAATTATGTGATTTGGGAACATAAAGTGACATCGCCAGTTGCCGCATACTGTAAGGAAGATAAAATAAGTGAGCCTTTTCTGGATCCCTTGTGACAAACTGCCTGTTTTCCTCCATCAGCTTCATGAACCATCCTTCAGAAGCATAAATTCCTCTGAGATGAGGTCTGTGAAAAATGGGCCTTTCTCCATCACGGTATATGTAAACTTTAAGTATCAGTTCCATCAACTCATAGCTCCTGAAATTTAACCAAAGTTCCGCCTTTATGAAGCCTGGAAAACCCAAGATTGAGTTTTCTGCCCAACATTCTGGGCAACTATTCTTAGATATCTATAAATACAAGTGAACATAGACATAGAAAGCCATGATTTTGAAACATAAAGTAAACGAGAACAATGACAATAAGTATTTTCTCGTGTTTATATTGTAGTTTTAACAAGTATTATTGCTTCTAGAGAGAGAAACAGTGTTATGGCATAGGTTCCTGATGAAGTTATGCACTTTCCTGTTATATATAATTTTGTCACTACGAAAGAATGGTTTCCAATCATGATCAAACACTGTGTAAGTTTTAGACGGAAAAAATAAAATAAAAACATGGATAAACGCTTTTAACTAATGAATCCAAAAGCCATCCAAAGTCCGTGTGATTTAATTGCTCTTGCTCAATTGACCTCCTAACAAATATATTTTTCCCACATGAAAGACTAAAGGATCATCCACAATGCCTAGAGGTTTGTATGTGAAAATCTGCCACACCGACTAGGCACACATACGAAAGATTAACTGGGATAATGGAGTAAGATGGTGATAAATTGTGAGATTACCTTTTGAAAACTGAAACGTTCCGAAATATAGGGGCATATAGATCAGGATCATCTTCAGTGATTGCTGGGGCATACTCAATCTCTTTCTTTGCGTACACAAGTGCCTCATTTGGTGTCAATGACCAAATGAATTTCTAAAACATGTGTTCTACAATGTTAAGATCATTGGTAAGATCTTTCCTTATCATGATTCAATGAAAAAAAAAAGGAATGAGATTACCTGCAAACGATGAGGCACCTTTGGATATGGAGGGGGAGGAGGAGGAGGTGTGACCTTTGCAATGTTATCTCCCCTGGCATTTTTTCTTCTCCTTCTAGATGGAGATTTTCTCTGCGGAGGAACTGAGAGAGCAGCTGGCTGAATTGCCACTGAAAGATTCAACTCAATAGAAGGTTGTGGTGAAACAATCGGAGCACGAGGAAAGATTTGCAACCGCTTGATCCTTGCCTCGGTAGAGTTCTTGTTCAAGCGCAGGCTACCGTTCAAGAGTTTATCTGATGGCATCTCAACGGGCAGAGAGAGGAACCACAAGTCCAGTGGATCAGCAAGTATAAACATTTGCAGCATGACACATACCGCTGTCATAATGGCCCCAATAAAAAATATCTTTTTCCAGCCAATTTTATGCCCGGCAAAGAACCGGAAAAATTCTTTCATCAGGATCACAGCAAGGCTCTCAAGTAAATTTTTCATCGCATTGTACTACAAGGTTTACACCTCATGATATCATGAGCATATTAATCTACAATTCACCTCAATGAACGGTCCAGCTTTGGAAGTTTCAGCTTTCATAACAAGGTCTGCCCAAAGTTTCAACAGGTGTTTGGTAATGTGCAAGCCTGATCCCTCTGTTGAAAGGCGCCAACTCCGGAAAATGACAAAATCATCTTCCTAGTAAAGAATGAGTGAGAGAGAGAGAGAGAGAGAGAGATTAGAGGAGTAATCAATATGATTTTCACCAAGAGATTGCAGTGATCAAAGACAATTTTTATGGGAAGCCAAATATAATTCTACCATAAGTCAAAACAAATATAGATATATAGCATAGTGTTTGTCTGTTTCTTTAACCACAATCATGCCTCAAACATATCTGAATTGACTAATATTTTGCAAGGATGATCTATAATGCACAACTTAAAAATTAAGCAGTTTGGATCGTTGAAGTTTGATGTGGTGTGGATTTGTGTATTATATATGTGTGTGTATGCATGCAAATTGGGTCTATTTACAAGGAAACTTCATAATACAAGTAATTCTCAAATTTATGATGCAAGCTCCTTCCTCACATGGTTTGCCAAGAAAACAATCAAATCATGCTGGTAATCTTGCTAACAATCAAAATTTAAAAGTCTGGAGAAAACCCAATACACTGAATTCAATTTTACACACTTAAAGAGCACAAGAAATATGAGGAACATGATTGCTTAACAAAAATTAATAGGAGATTCTTTTTGTACCATAAATAAATAAATAAAATAGAAACCAAAACAATCATATCTATGTATGATACACTGTAAAATGAACTCCAACTTTTTCTTGGTGATATTAAATGAAATTCGAATTCCAGAATTAGATATAACGAAAGCAAAAGAAAAAGAGGAAAATAAATGATCGGTAAATATAACAACATATAAGTTATATGTATGTGTTTAGAAATTATACCTTGAACTGTAGGAATCGAATTCATAGAAACTGATGAATCTCAGTGTTTCTCAGAGAGAGAGAGAGAGAGAGAGAGAGAGAGAGAGAGAGAGAGAGAGAGAGAGTTGGCGAGCCAGACGGTAACGGTTGTGCACTTTTGGTAACAAAAATAGACTTTCTGAATATTTGACTATTCAATGGATCAAGTTCAACATCTCACGCAAGCTAGTTATATCTTTTCGCCGTGTGGCTTACGAGTTTGGCTTCTACGTTGTCAACCAAATTAACTTCTATATTTTTATTTTGGGGAATTTGCACAACTAGTAGGGCCACGGGTATGCTTATTTTACTACATAAACTAATTTTTTTGTTGAATTATCATTTTTTAACAAAAAATATTATCTACACTAAGATCATTTCCAACCCATAGGACAAAACTTAAAATATAAGCTTTAAAACTCCATAAACCATCTCCAACCATTGAGCTAAAATAAGCTTTGGGCTAGATTCCCCTAGGATTTAAGCATGACTTAAATTATTCTAAACTCGCCAAACTATCATATTTCAAACCTTATTTTGTTTTTTACTTATAATATAACGGCTATGATCAAATCTAAAGGTTTAAAAAAAAAAAAAAAAGATTTAACGGTCCAAAATTAAATCTAACGTCTACAATAATTTAAAAAAATTATTTAAATCAAATTTAACTTAAAACTTTATAAATACCTTGTTGTAGGCCTATTTGATTGAACTAACCTAAGGGTTTAGAGAGAAAAGGGGTCGGCAGTATTGAGGGAGAAGAGAGAGTGATTTAATTATGAGGTGTATTTGTGTCATCCCATTATGCCCTTATTTATAGTAGTAGGATAGGGAAAAGCCTTACCCTTTTAGGATTACAACTCTTAATAGGTAATCAACTTCTAATAGGAATATAAGAGATATTCCTAGATCCACTAGGATTTACACAATCACATTCTTATTCTAAATATGACTGCAACACTCCCCCTTGAGTGTGTAAATAATCATCAAACCATCGCATCAAATCTTTAGCAGAGAAGTTAGAATAGTTGATTAAGTTATCGGCATAACGGGTGAATGTGAGGCTCATAGTTGATTAAGTCATCGGCACAACATGTGAATGCGAGGCTCAATTTTAAGAAAGTATGCATTTGTAGTAAAATTCACAAAACCTCGCTATGGTAAAACCTAAGGTATGGGGAAACCCATAGACTAAGAAGAAAAGTGAGAAGTATGCATAATGTCTAAAACAAACGTCAAACGGGACGAAAGTAGTGAACTTAATGGAGTATGATCATCCCAGGATGGGTGCCTCATTAAAATCCCGTTAGGTAGCAAAAACCCAGTGGAAAAAATGCCCATAATCGTAAGAAAAAGAGTACATTAAGATCAAGTGAGTATGCTTCTGGATACTCCCCCTGAGTAAGACATAACTTCTAAATAAAAGAACAACAAGCAATTCAACTCAAATAATTTACGCGTACCGATTCCTTGAACGAGCTTATGAAAAATAGACTTTGGCAATGACTAGGTGAAGAGATCGGCCAGGTTATCCTGGGAATGGATTTGCTTGACTTCAATGTTCTGATGCTGTTGCTGCTGGTGTAAGTAAAAAAACTTCGGTGCCATATGCTTGGTGTTGTCTCCCTTGATGTATACTTTTCTTTAACTGCTCGATACATGCTGCATTGTCTTTAAAGATCATCGTAGGAAGGTCACGACAAAAGTAAAACCACTAGTGCTTCAAATATGTTCCATAATTGCTCTCAACCAAAAGCACTCATGCAATGCTTCATGCAGGGCGAGAATCTCTGCATGGTTCGAAAAAGTCGCAACTAGCGTTTGCTTGGTAGACCTCCAAGATATAGCGGTGTCCCTAATGGTAAAGACATAACCCGTTTGAGAACAAGCCCTATGTAGGTCAAACAGATATCCAGCATTTGCGTAACCAATAAAGCGAGAATCGACCTGAGAACCAAGGGGGCGGCGTGTCCTCTCGAAGATTCGTGGGTATAAAACAAGCTCAAATCTATTGCACTCTTGAGATAGCGGAAAATGTCTTTAACACCATTCCAGTGCCTGCGTGTGGGCGCATTGCTGTACCAAGCAAAAATATTAACAGCGAATGAGATGTCGGGTCTAGTGCATTGAGCCAAGTACAATAAAGCCCCTATTGCACTGTAATATCCCTCGTTTAATTAAGAGTGAAGTGTGATTATAATTTTTTTTTATACAAAATTTTAGTCTACTTAGTTTTTATTTGTTTAATAGCTTTTAATACTATACTTTTTATTTATTAGATTTCTTATTCTTGTTATTATTATAATTGTTTTAGGGTACAAATAAGGATTTATTTTTTTTTGGTATAGCAATGAAGTAGTATTTAAAAAAAAAAAATATATATATATACACACACACACACACACACAAAAGAAAGGAAAAGAATGTTCTTTCACGTTCTTCCTTTCTTTACGATGGAAACAAGAAAGCAGGGAGGAGGTGGCTCTTCCACAGCTTTAGGAAAAAAAAAATCTTCTTTCTTCATACTCAAATAGGATAGAGGTTAGGAAGTCTTGTGATAGGTTGAGATTTGATTGATCAAAGAAGTGTGTTATAGAGAGTTACTCATCTCCTATTGCGCTAAGGAATGTGTTCGGCAGAGGATGAACTGAGAAGAGACACGGGGGTCTATAAGTAGGAGGTGGATGGCCTAGGAAGCTACGTTTTCATCATGGCTCTGATAGGATTGAGTAGGATTAGAGAAACTATAAAAGGGGCTGCAGAGAAGTGGGAAAACATCAGAAATAGAAAATGGGGCAGAGAAATTGAGAGATAGAGAACGTGATTTTGAAGGAAGGATCCAGAGATTTGAAGGGTAAATTTCTTGTTCCTTGATTATTTAGATTTTTCGAATTTAATTTCCTTCGTCGAATTGAAACTGCCATGAGATTTATTTGGAGTTCTTAGTTTTATTTAGGGTTTTCTACTGTTCAATGAACCAATCTGAACTTGAATTAGAGTTGGGTAATTCGGATTGGGTGTGTAGATCAAATTTCTTGATCAAGGGTTTGGTTCAAAAGATTAATTTCTTGTTAATTTTGAATCATGTTATATTTGGGTTTTGTATACATGATTTCTAGACTACCTGGAAGTATTTCGGGTTTTGTTATATGAACTGGAAGTGTAATGTTATGTAAGTTGCAGAAAATTGATTTCTGTGCAGAGAAAACTCAAGTTTCGTGTAGCCTTATTTTGCTCTTAATGTATAGGTCTTTGTGTGCTCCTTTAGAGAAAACATTTAGTGTGTTGAAAATGCATATGTCCATGATCGTAATCCAATTGTTTTCACTCCGTTCTGTTGAGTTTTGGTTGATCAAAACCTTATTTAAATTTGGGTCGCGAGCTGCCAAACAGCAGCAGAAAACTGGGTTTCCAGTTTTAAGACTCCATTTTTCTTTTGGCATAACTTCCAGTTTAGAGCTCTGTTTTTTACAAACTTTATATGCTTTTAAAGAACATAACACAAAATTCAAAACCCATTCAATATTATACGATTTGGTTTAGTTTTAAATGTTCAAAAAGGAGTCTAAACTTGGTTCAATAGTGCTGTTTTTCTGAAAATTTTGTGGAGATGCAAAGTACTGTTTTTACCACACCTAATTTCTTTTCCAGATTCCTTTCTAGTCTTCTTTAGTTTATTTGAGTAGCATTATTTGAGTTATAAGATTCCAGAATTTATATACTTTCCATAGATAATATCAATTTTGTGATTGAACACTTAGTTTGGTTTCTAATATGTGTTACTTGTGATTATACTTTTGGTTGTATTTTTGAGTTTCGATTAGGTTCTTCAGAGGAACAAAATTAATCAAATTCAAGGTAAGGGGTTCTGGGAAACCTTCTATATGTATTAATTTAATTATTTCTTACTTAAGTATACATACAAGTTTGATATACATATTGAATTCAAATTGAATATGAATACTGTTTCTGATGGTTATTTGAGTATAAATGTTCGACATGAAATTTAGATCCATGATGTGGGAGTAAAGTGGGATTGCCGGAAAGAACTTTAGAAATTTAAGGTGGTGACTATTAGTTTTTGTGTAGTTGAACCAAACTCTTAGTAGGTACTAGGTCTCAGGCGAGTCCACAGTGCACAGATTCTTTAAGGATAATTCGGGATTGGAGACGAAGAGTTTAGGCAAGATGACTAACAAAAAGGGGAGTTCGGGGATGTTTAGGGATGGGGGTTAGTTCATATATTTAAACACTCGGAATCAAGTGGTATAAGTACGGAATGAGACGTATAAGTTATGGGTGTTTAGTTATGTGGATTAACGAGTATAGTTAAGGCATTTGCATTGCATTCTTACGCATCATTCTGATCATGGTTTTAATTCTACTATGTTAATTCTACTTTATTATTTTAGTAATGAAGGTATATGTCCCTACTGAGCTTTTTAAGCTCACCCTAATGAAATTTTGCAGGTACAGAACTAGAAACCTAAAGGTCTGCTTGCTGTCTATTGTGTAACTATGTATAAAGAAATAAAAAGATGAGCTTGTTGGTTTTTGCTCTCTTGTTTGAATAAAGAACTACTTTTGGGTGAACTCTGAGTAGTTCATAGGTTGTAATTTTGGTTGAAACTTTCAATAATATGTTGTTCAGTTAAATTTGAATTTTAATCCAAGCGAGTTATACATGCTTTTATTTCAAGTCACATTCTTAATTATATTAGTTAAGATTATAATTAAGGTGTGATTCACATTCTGAACCAAGGTTTACGTTAATCCTTGGCTTATGGCGTGACAATTTGGTATCAGAGCTCTAGGTTTTGTTTAACTGTATGTGTTTATTTGTTATTTGATTACTAACTTTATATGATGATGTTTAGATGCATCCTGCAAATGGAAATGATGCATGGGGCATATTTAAGCTGGGACCCAACGGTTTAGAGCCTCATAATGAAGACCTGTACCATACCAACCTTCGTAATGAAGCCTTTATGGAGTTGGTGTATGATACATACGAAAGCAACCGTAGAAGAATGTTTTATAGGCTAGAGATGCAATAGGAAGTAGTTAGGCATATAAAGAAGTCGCTGAACATCAAGACTCAATATCGTATCCAGATAGAGTCCAGTGAAAATCTTCATGGTGATGTTATGAACCATGTGACAGCTTTAGGTGGAAATATATGGCCTCCGCCAGGTGTTAACTTAGCCCAGGTTCCTGTTCAAGTTCCAGCTCAAGGAGTACCAAAAATTCCGGAAGACCTATATGATAATGTAGCTTTTATTCCTGCACCATCAGTTACTCCTCCACCTATTATCTCCATCCATTCTGAGTTTGATGATGAAGAGGACCTTGTTGAACCTTTTGAAAGTGTTGGACTTCCCGAACGTTAGTTCCATTTAAATGAAGACTAAGTTCAGGTTTGGGAAGTGACTGGTGTAAATATTTTGCAGTGAAGTGCTGATATGAGTGGTTGATTTTTGGTGTAATTAGTGTGCAGCCTTATATATGTTGGGAGAAGTAATAGCCTTCTTTTAAACTAAAGAGGTATGATGAGATTGTTGATTGTGTTTTAATGGAAAAACAGATGATTTTAGGTTCTAAAAGAGCTTTAGAGGATAAGAACCCAAGTGCAGGGCAAAATAGTAAACGCCCAAGATTTGTTCCACCTCGCTTTCAACACAATCAAACACTCTTTGGTCAAACTCGAGGATGATCTTGCTTTTGTTGTGGGCAATTAGGACACTATCAAAGGGAATGTCCAAGGTTGCAAATGAACCAAGCACCTAGAATTCCACAACCATAATTCCATGCACCACCATCACCACCATATCGTGTTCCGTACCAACCTCCACTGAATCAATTTAGAGGACCTGTTAATGAATAGGCACAACGTCTAAGAGGACAACCTGTATCAATGAGACCTAAGGCATCGCCAGGTGTTAGGAGACCTGGACAACTTGCTTAAGGTCGAGTTTATGCTGTTGGTCAAGTAGCTGAGCAACAAGATCCAGGATTAGTGGAAGGTACATTTCTAATCTTTAACTCATTAGCTAGAATATTGTTCGACCCTGGTGCTACAAATTCATTTATATCTACATCATTTGCATCTATTCTAGAGTTAAAGTCTGAATCTATAGAAACGTCCATTTTTGATCGGATCTCCTTGGGGAAGTTGCGTAAAAGTAAATCAAGTATGTAGATCATCCACAATAGATATATTACATCATAAATTGGATTGTGATTTGTTGTTGTTGGACTTGTTGGATTATGATGTAATATTTGGAATGGATTTGCTTAAGCGATTTGAAGCTATTATTGATTGTGGAAAGAAATTGGTAACCTTGACAACCCTAGGTGGAGAAAAGTTTAGTTTCTATGGTGATACAAAGGTCTCAAAACCTAATTCGATTTTGGATAAAAGAAAAGTGAATTATTTGAGCCAAATTGGACATATGATTGCAAAAGGTATAAGTGAATCCAAAATTGAATCTATTCTTGTGGTGAGGGATTTCATTGATGTATTTCCAGAAGACTTACCAGGATTACCTCCTATTAAAGAAATAGAATTTTCCATTGAGACGTATCCAGGAACATCACCTATTTCTATACCTCTATACCGTGTGGCACCAGTGGAATTGAAGGAACTCAAAAAGCAACTTCAAGAGCTTCAAGAGAAAGGTTTTATTCGGCCTAGTACATCACCTTGGGGTGCTCCTGCCTTATTTGTAAAGAAGAGTGATTTAACCCTTAGGTTGTGTATCGATTATCGTTTACTAAATAGAATCAGGATAAAGAATAAATACCCTTTGCCTAGGATTGATGATTTATTTGATCAACTGAGAGGTGCTAGATATTTTTCGAAGATTGATCTTTGTTCTGGTTATCACCAACTTAGAGTAAAGGCGGAAGATATACCAAAGACTGCTTTCAGAACTCGATATGGACATTATGAATTTTTGGTCATGCCATTTGGATTAACAAATGATCTAGCAGCATTCATGGACTTAATGAATTGAGTTTTCCAACCATATTTGGACCAATTTGTTATTGTCTTCATTGATGACATTCTTATCTATTCCAAGTCTAAGGAGGAGCATGAAGAACACTTGTCAATCGTTTTACAGACATTAAGAGAACATAAATTGTTTGCCAAGTTAAGTAAGTGTGAGTTCTGGTTGACTGAAGTAACAATTTTAGGACACGTCATTTCAAATAAAGGCATCGCAGTGGACAACTCAAAGGTGGAAGCAGTGTTAAATTGGAATCAACCAAAAATTTTCATGAGATATGAAGTTTTCTAGGTTCGGTTGGTTATTATAAAAGATTTATTAAAGATTTTTCTCAATTAGTTGCTCTAATGACCAAGTTGACACAAAAAGAAGTTAAATTTGTTTGGACTGATGAGTGTGAAAAATCACTTCGAGAGTTAAAAGTTTGATTGATAACTGCTCTTATGTTAATCATTCCTAAAACAGGAGTTGGCTATATAGTTTACATGGATGCGTCATTACATGGACTAGGATGTGTTTTGATGCAATCAAACATAGTTGTTGCTTATGCTTCTCGTCAACTAAAACCACATGAAAAAAATTGTCCGACACATGACCTTGAATTGGTAGCCACTGTTCGTGCATTGAAGACGTGAAGACATTACTTGTACGGGGAATGATTTGAACTCTATTATGATCATAAAAGTTTGAAATACTTATTCACACAAAAAGGGTTAAATCTAAGGCAACGACGGTGGATGGAATATTTAGAAGATTATGACTTTGGTTTACATTACCATCCAAGAAAGGCTAATTTTGTAGCAGACGCCTTAAGTAGAAAACCCCAAGGATTTGTGGCTAATTTGTATTATCAAAAGTCAAAGATGATAGAATGCCTTTATAATTTTGAGTTACATGTAGGAATACAAGAAGGTTGTGCATATTTATGTAATTTAGTTACCCGGCCATCTTTAGTTGGAAGGATTAGTGATGCACAACAAACTAATTCTCTATCTCAATCCATTCGAATAAAAAATTCAACTAGAGAGACAATTGAAGGATGGAAATTGCATGCAGATGGTGGATTGAAGTATTTGAATAGATTGTACGTACCAAATTTTTCTGATCTTAGAAATGACGTTCTCCAGGAAGGTCACTATTCATCCTACACAATTCATCCTGGAGGAACCAAGGTGTATCAATATCTTTTACGTCAATTTTGGTCGAACGGTATGAAAAGTGATGTAGTGGGTTTTGTTGCAAAATGTCTCACTTTTCAACAAGTAAAAGCCGAACATCAGAAACCATCAGGCCCACTACAATCGTTACCCATAACAAAGTGGAAATGGGATCATGTAACTATGGATTTTGATACAGGTTTACCAAAATCTCCAAAACAATAAGATGCGATATGGGTTATTGTGGATCGTCTGACCAAGTCAGCACATTTCTTACCAGTTAAAACCACCTATTCTACAGAAGTTCTTGGGAAACTTTATGTTCAAGAGATAGTAAAATTACATGGAATTCCTATTTCTATTGTGTCAGATAGAGATTCTAAATTTACTTCTCAATTATAAGGAAGTTTAGAAAAAGCTTTCGAAACAAAGCTCAATTTAAGTAGTGTTTTTCATCCACAAACAGATGGGCAGTCGGAAAGAACTATTCAAATTTTGGAGGACATGTTGAGAGCATGCATTTTAGACTTTGGCGGAAGTTGGGAAGATCATTTATCATTAGCAGAGTTCGTTTACAATATTAGTTATCAATCAAGCATTCAAATGACACCATATGAAGCTTTGTATGGAAGACCTTGTCGATCGCCTTTATGTTGGACAGATGTAGGGGGAATTGCGTTGATAGGAACCAATTATGTACAAGAGACTACTGAAAAGATCAACGTCATCAGACAACGTCTCTTAACGGCTCAAAGTCAACAAAAAAGTTATGCAAATAGAAGGACAAAGCCCTTAAAGTTTGATGTTGGAGATAATGTATTTCTTAAGGTATCACCAAGAAAAGGGATCAAAAGGTTTGGAAAGTCTAGAAAATTATCACCACGGTTTATTGGACCATTTGAAATATTGGAAAGAATAGGTGAAGTCGCTTACAAATTAGCACTACCTCCTCAACTTTCAAGCATACGTAATGTGTTCCATGTCTCTATGCTTAGAAAGTATGAACTAGATCCATCTCATGTAATCGACTGGGGAGAACTCACAATGGATGAACAACTATCATTTGAGGATAAGCCAATTCAAATACAAGATCACAAAATGCAAGTGCTACACACAAAAACTATTCCATTTGTCAAAGTTTTATGGCAACATGACAATGTAGAGGAAGCTACATGGGAGTTAGAGAAGGAAATGTGTACGAAATATCTAGAACTTTTCATTGTTTCGGGTAAGTTTAAATTTCGAGGTCAAAATTTCTTTTAAGGAGGGTAGATTGTAATATCCCTCGTTTAATTAAGAGTGAAGTGTGATTATAATTGTTTTTATACAAAATTTTAGTCTACTTAGTTTTTATTTGTTTAATAGCTTTTAATACTATACTTTTTATTTATTAGATTTCTTATTATTGTTATTATTATAATTGTTTTAGGGTATAAATAAGGATTTAATTTTTTTTTGGTATAGTAATGAAGTAGTATTTAATATATATATATATATATATATATATATATATATTTACAAAAGAAAGGAAAAGAACGTTCTTTCACGTTCTTCCTTTCTGTGCGATGGAAACAAGAAAGCAGGGAGGAGGTGGCTCTTCCACAGCTCTAGGAAGAAAAAAATCTTCTTTCTTCATATTCAAATCAGATAAAGGTTAGGAAATCTTGTGATAGGTTGAGATTTGATTGATCAAAGGAGTGTGTTATAGAGAGTTGATCATCTCCTATTGCACTAAGGAGTGTGTACGGCAGAGGATGAACTGAGAAGAGACACGGAGGTCTATAAGCAGGAGGTGGATGGCCTAGGAAGCTAGGTTTTCATCATGCCTCTGATAGGATTGAGTAGGATTAAAGAAACTATAAAAGGGTTGCAGAGAAGTGGGAAAACATCAGAAATAGAAAAGGGTGCAGAGAAATTGAGAGATAAAGAACGTGATTTTGAAGGAAGGATTCAGAGATTTGAAGGGGAACTTTCTTGTTCCTTGATTATTTAGAGTTTTCAAATTTAATGTCCTTAGTTGAATTGAAACTGCCATGAGATGTATTTGGAGTTCTTAGTTTTATTTAGGGTTTTCTACAATTCAATGAACCAATCTGAACTTGCATTAGAGTTGGGTAATTCAGATTGGGTGTGTAGATCAAATTTCTTGATCAAGGGTTCAAAAGGTTATTTTCTTGTTAATTTTGAATCATGTTATATTTGGGTTTTGTATACATGATTTCTGGACTACCAGGAAGTATTTGGGTTTTGTGGAGATGCAAAGTACTGTTTTTACCACATCTAATTTCTTTTCCAGATTCCTTTCTAGTCTTCTTTAGTTTATTTAAGTAACATTATTTGAGTTATAAGATTCCAGAATTTATATACTTTCCATAGATAATATCAATTTTGTGAGTGAACACTTAGTTTGGTTTCTAATACGTGTTACTTGTGTTTATACTTTTGGTTGTATTTTTGTGTTCCAATTAGGTTCTTCAGAGGAACAAAATTAATCAAATTCAAGGTAGGGGTTGCGGGAAACCTTCTATATGTATTAATTTAATTATTTCTTACTTAAGTATACATACAAGTTTGATATACATATTGAATTCAAATTGAATATGAATACTGTTTTTTATGGTTATTTGAGTATAAATGTTCGAAATGAAATTTAGATCCATGATGTGGGAGTAAAGTGGGATTGTCAAAAAGAACTTCAGAAATTTAAGGTGGTGACTATTAGTTTTTGTGTAGTTGAGCCAAACTCTTAATAGCTACCAGATCTCAGGCGAGCCCACAATGCACAGATTCTTTAAGGGTAATTCGGGACTGGAGACGAAGAGTTTAGGCAAGATGACTAACAAAAAGGGGAGTTCGGGGATATTTAGGGATGTGGGTTAGTTCATATATTTAAACACTCGGAATCAAGTGGTATAAGTACGGAATGGGACGTACAAGGTCTGGGTGTTTAGTTATGTGGATTAATGGGTATAGTTAAGGCATTTGCATTGCATTCTTACGCATCATTTTGATCATGGTTTTAATTCTGCTATGTTAATTATACTTTATTATTTTAGTAGATATGTCCTTACTGAACTTTTTAAGCTAACCCTAACGAAATTTTGCAGATACAAAACTAGAAACGTAAAGGTCTGCTTGCTGTCTGTTGTGTAACTATGTATAAAGAAATAAAAAGGTGAGCTTGTTGGTGTTTGCTTTCTTGTTTGAATAAAGAACTACTTTTACGTGAACTCTGAGTAGTTCATAGGTTGTAATTTTGGCTGAAACTTTTAGTAATATGTTGTTCAATTAAATTTGAATTTTATTCCAAGCGAGTTATACATGTTTTTATTTCAAGTCACATTCTTAATTATATTAGTTAAGATTATAATTAAGGTGTGATTCACGTTTTGAACCAAGGTTTACGTTAATCCTTGGCTTGGGGCGTGACATACACTTAGGTAAGGAACTTCGGGTTCCAAAATCTATTCCTCATCCTCATTTGGACGGAAGGGATCGCGTTTAGCATCTAGAGTCCGAACGACCATGGGTGTACTCGAAGGCTTCGTTTTATCCTCATTAAAACATTGCAACACCTTCTGGGTGTAGTTCGATTGATGTACTAGGATTCCATCCAAACAATGCTCAATCTCCAGGTCGAGGTAGTATCGAGTTTTCCCAAGAGCCTTCATCTCAAATTCCGATTTTAAGTGCATAGCAATTTCCTCAAGCTTTGTTGGAGTCCCGATTAGGTTTTGTCATCGACATAAACTGCAATTATTGCAAATCCGAAATGTGACTTCTTAATGAAAACACGCGGGCATAATTCGTTGTTCACATTACCCTGACTTGTCAAATATTCGCTCAGACGGTAATACCACATCCGCTCGGATTGTTTCAATCCGTAGAGTAACCCCCTCAACCTAATTGAGAGAGTGTTCCGTGGTCTAGAACTATGTGAGCTAGTCAATGGAAGTCCTTCTGGATCTTTCATGTAAATTTCCATATCTAGATCCCCATAGAGATATGTGGTTACCACATCCATAAGCTGCATATTCAGTATTTCAGAAACTACCAAACTGATAAGGTAGCGGAACGTTATAACATCCATTACGAAGGAATACATCTCCTAGTAATCAATCCCAGGGCGTTGAGAAAAGCCTTGCACCATGAGACATGCTTTGTATCGTACTATTTCATTATTCTCATTACGCTTTCTCACGAAAACCTACTTGTAGCCAACGAGCTTCAAGCGTGGTGGTGTAGGAACAATAGGTCCAAACACCTTACGTTTCACAAGCGAATCGAGTTTGACTAGGATTGCTTGTTTCTAGTTTGACCAATTTGTTCTACGTCGACATTCATTGACGGAACGTGGTGCAATGTCATCGCTAAGCATAATGTCAGTAGCTACTGAGTATGCAAATGCATCGTCGACAATCATCTCATTCTGATTCTAAACCTCATCTAATACTGTGTAGTGGACCGAAATTTCACGATTCTCGGGAGGCCGATATGTTTCATCTAAAGCATCACCGTAATCTAGAATAACTTCTTCTGGTGTTGTGAATCCTTTGAACTAAGGGGTTTGCCACACTTCAAGGTCGGAGCAGATGATTAGCTAGCCACCAATGTATCATGCCACGTGGAAGGTGCGGCCTCCCTACCTTCGAGGATAGTCCAGCCTTCCTAGGTAGGTTGTTGAAGTACGCGGGGTACATTTATCCCTTCAGGTCTGTTTACAGCGGGTATATGTGATCTTATCACCTTTGCTAGATCATTAAAAGCATCCAACATGCTTTGAAAAATGCTTTGTAGATTTATAATTCATCGCACCTCAGTTTCAAACTGGGCAGTGTGGGGATCTAAATGAGACATAGTGGGAGCATACCACGATAATTTGCAGTGTTCTCCATGAACGTTAGCATGCTTATCTCCCCTTAACGGTAGGAATACTGTCTCATCAAAGTAACAATCCACAAAATGTGCAGTAAAAAGATCTCCTGTCAAAGGTTCTCAATAGCGAACAATTGATGGCGAATCATAACCGACATAGATTCCCATTTTTCTTTGAGGACCCATTTTGGTATGTAGTGGCGATTCTATTGGCACATAATTGATGCACCCAAACACCTGTAAATGCGAGACGTCAGGCTAGTATCTAGTAACCAACTGTAACGGTGAATGTGGTTAGGTAACGGTGGGCCTCAGGCGGACCAGCATAGTTGCGTGTAATATTGCATGGCCCTAAGCAGATACCGGCAGTTTAGTTCTCATAACTAAAGTCCGAGCTATCAATTGAAGGCGTTCTATGAAAACTTCTGCCAAGCCATTTTGAGTGTGAACATGGGGTACAGGATGTTCCATATCAATCCCTACTGACACTTTTTATTTATTCAAAGGATAGACAACCAAAATGGAGCAAAAAAGCATCTAGCAAGGCAAGATACATATACAAAAATATTTATGCTTGGTCTGGCCCGGTACTAGTAGGTCGCAGTATGAATTGCTTTGGGAATCTATCTCCAAACATTTCTTAGTGCATTTCTTGTCATGTCCTGGTTTGCTGCAATACACATCGTACAACACTTTTTTGCACCCATTCTCAACTGTCGTCGTCACCATATTACCTGCACAAATGCCAATTTTACATGAAAAAAACAACATCAACAACAACAACAATAAAGCAATAAATTCTACAAAATTATAGGGCTAAATAAAATTCTCAAAACACCTGAACTAGAACCGAAAATTATTGAACCCAAAACCGAACTATTCGAAAACAAACTATACCGAAAACCAAAAAATTAAAACCGAAAGTTTCGCTATGATTTCGTTTTTCATTAAACATTTGTTCAGTAATCTCGAACCGAACTGATATAGTTTTTAATACAATTTAATATTTAATTGAATTAATATTAGCCGTTGGATTTGTTTGAGATTGAATCTCAACCGTTCGTTTAAACTCAACTCTCTCTCAACCTGACCTCAGTATCTCACTCCCTCTCTCTCTCGACCCTGACGCCGTCTCTCGATCTTTCCTTACTTTCTTCTCTACCTATCTAAACGTTGCCGCCCACACCAAACGTCGCTCTCAATTGCAAATCGGGAAAATCTTGAACCCATACCATCTTTGCAATCTCAAACCAAGCCACCACAACCACTTTGTCGGTCGTCTCTCTCCCTCTCATTCTAAACGGTGGCCAGACACCACCAGTCCATCCTGCTTGTCTCCCTCCTTCAAAATAAGTCTAATTACAAATTGTGAAATTCTAAAATTAAGTATTTTAATTTCAAATTGGCGATGAGTTATAGAATTTGGGGTAAATTACTAGAGAATTGGCTGAATTTAAGGGTTATGACTTTGATGGTTGCTGTTGTTTTTTGTTTGCAGTTGTTGGTTGTTTCTAAGATTTGAATCCTCTTGCAATTTGAAGCACTTTGAATACTCCTGCAATTTCTCCTTCCTTCTTTTCGATATGCTTTCGCCGAACCGACTCGAAATACTAAATTTTTTCCAATTTTACTAAATTTCAAGAAATCAAACATTACAGTTCGGTTTCGATAAATATTTTAAATTCCCAAACTTGTTCGCTTCGATTTTTAATTTGGGGTTTTCGGAGCCTACAAAATTATCCATACCAAGTTGGAGTTGATGGTCATAAAAACGTCATGTTTTTGAGAAATTTTAATATGAACATGTTAAGTGATCTGAGAATGTCTTTTTTTTTTTTCTTTTTTTTAAAAAAAAAAAAAAAATAAAACAACTGGTAGTAAGACACGGTTATCTTCTTATTCTGAAGCCAGAAAAACTCATAGAGGCATTTCAGCCTCTCTCTGACCACAAATCTGATTTCCATAACAGTAGCGGGTTTCGAACCCTATGAAAATGTCTTATTCAGTCCATTTAATTAGAGCCTCATTGTTTGTATCAAAATTGGACCTTATAATAGGTCGAGTATTATTGGTATAATACGAAGATAAAATGATTTTAAACTTACCATTTGAGTCACGTCCTTGAATGATTGCTTTGGCGACGATTGCTGATGCCACCAACAAAATGGTCATTAAAAACTTTGTTCTTTGGGTAATTGACAAATATGGAACATAAAGGCAATATACCTGAACCAAGCATAACCATGATGATTACAAGGTTGAGTTGAGGTACCACCTTCGCCATCTTATCCCCTTACAATTACTATTTTCTAAAAAAAAAATAGAACAATTTTACTATTAGACTTGGATTTGTGATTCGTTGTTGTTGCTGTGGCCTGTGGGATTGAATTTATAGAGTTGCTTGAATAATTAAAATGATATCAACACAGATTTACATTTTTTTTTCTTGCATTTAATACGTGATTCGATAATTGAAATGTCGATAGCGTGACATTTATTTAGTAAATGATGTCTGGGTATACAAGTTTGGGATTGTATTGATAATTTTCTAAACATTTTCGTTTGCTTTTAGAATTAGTTGTATTTAATTGAGATTTTGAGGGACTTTAATGAATTTATAAATTTATGAATTTTGATGGAGTTTAGGAGTTTGTATTCAATTGAGATTTTTAATGGATTTATAAATTCATAGATTTTGATGCAATTTAGGAGGGTGTATTCAATTGAGATTTTAATGGATTTATAAATTCATGGATTTTGATGCAATTTTAGGAGAGGGTATTCAATTGAGATTTTGAAGGATTTTAGTGGATTTATAAATCCATAAATGCTGATGTGGTTTAACTGAATTGTAGAGATTCCCTGTAAAATTTTGATTTGATTCTCTCGAGTTCTCAGGGAGAGGTGAGATTTGTGAATGCTTAAGGGGTGTGTATTCAATTAGGATTTTGAGAGAGTTTCAGAGAATTCAAATCTATGGACTTTGAGATAGTTTGAGAGAAAGAAAAAAAATATGAATTCCTAGAGATTTTGAGTGAATTAATTATAATTTTCAGAGAATTCACATGAATTGTAAGAGAATTCTTTACATGGGGTTAGAGAATTTCAAAGAATTTGATCAATAATTTCCTTCCCTTTACAAGCCAAAATCAGTTTTATTCTATTAATCTCAACAATTGGCCTTAGGACCCAAATCGCAATGTTTTCAAGTTGCTATCAAAGTGAAATTAACATTGGCATCCAAAATCTTGAAAGTTAAGGCTTACAAAATAAACTAGCTATCAAAGATTTCTCAAACACAAATTGCATAGTCCAATCCGTAAAAATAATTAATTATCTATTTCTCATCTTTGAATGCTATCACTCCCAGCATATGTCCACATATTTGTAGCTATATTAGCAATTTGTCGTTGTTGCTAATGAGTTTGATTACCTAGTTCATCATCATTTTCTTCATCTCTAGATTCATCGTCTTCTAGTTCAATTGGAAATTCATTAGAACGGCACTTGCGAAGAAAGTTGTGCAACCCTGCACAAGCTAACACAGACTGGCCTACTTTCTTCAACTCTATATGTTGTGGCATCAGCATCATTGCCCAATCCAATTGAGTTATTTCCTTTAGCTGTTCCATCACCAAAAACAATCATCAAATATTCATAGTCTGTCTCTTTGCGAACACCTTCACTCTTTAGGTGAGACTAGCAAAAAATAAAATAAAATAAAATAAAATAAAATTGTTAAATACAAAATGTATAAACATGAAAGATCATCATGTGTAAATAATATATTCTTAAAAATAAATAAATAAATAAATAAAAATAAAAAACAAAACTCACCCTAAGGAAACATTCCCATACTTCATCACTAGTTGTGAACTTCTTTGTGACAGGGTCCCATCCAAATCCAGAACTGTCTAAAAAGCTGGCAAATTGATTGAAATCGACCCTTCAATGTTTTCATATAGTTCTTAACATGATCTTCAGTTTTTTTACACCCAAGTTTTTCATTGAGCACATGAACAATTTTGGCTTCTATAGTGTGCTTGCTTATTATACCATTAGTATCACGCCATCCATTGTTTACGACCTCAACAAGTAGTTGTAACAACATGTTGTTCTCTTGCACGGACCACTGATTATAGTTTCTTTTTGCCTTTTCTTGTTGTGAATCTCCCATTTATAATCTTACTAGATGACGCATTATCATAAAACAATGAGACATGACAATAAAAGCATAACATGGTAATAGGGATTACAATCTAAATAAGCTCATAAATCGTTCCAATCAGATATTTACATATCAAGGTGAGTTCTGAATATTAGGACAATAGTTTAGAAGAATATTGGACATCAATGGAATTAAAAATACAACATACAATTAAAATGCCTCACCTCTGAAATCGATGCCTTGCAACTCCAAATGAACTCCCTATAAGATAAAAAAGGATTAATTAGTCTATTTATATGATCACAAGGATTCTTTATTCACAGCTAATTCATATAAGTGAGCAAGAAACATTTTAAAAGAATAAAGAAAGCAGAAACTCAACATCTTTTGGAGGGGAAAGTCCACTGGTTTCGATACAAAGGTTGAAAAATCAAGGGAACAACTTCACCCTACCATGTTTCGACTAAAACAAATTTTTTTGAGCCATGAAATAATTTTTTATTATTTAAGATGAAAAGATAAAGAATGAGGTTGCAAGACTCAGGTTATGGCTTACAGAAACACATCCATGTGAATTCATATCTCTAAAGATCATACTGGAACAATACATCAGGGCCCCTAAACATAAGTCATCAACTGCAATATCAAGAAGCCATAAACATAATCATGTGCTCAACTAAAGTTTCGTGGTATGAAATTAACAAAACGTCGTCAAGAAAAACCTTAACCCTAACAATAAAAACCTTAACTCTAACAAGAAAAACCCTAACCCTAACAAGAAAAACCTTGACTCCAAAGTAACCAGAAAAATCCTAACCCTAGAACAACACTATCAAAACAAGAAAAATCATGAAGCTTGAAGGAGAGAAAAAAAGATGACATGTACAAGGTAAGAAAATTTTTACCTTGGAGCCCGATGTTTCTGGAGAGGAGAAGACACTCTCTCGAGGAGAGAGCAGCACGCTCAAAATCTCTCAAAGTTTCTAGAGTTGAGGTGAGATTTGCCAAGCTCTTTGGTATTTACACATATCACCTTGAAATCCTTCAAAATCTACCAAATCACAAATCCATTCAAATCCAATTCCTTTTTCAACACACCTCAACTTGTGGAGACTTTAAAAAAGTTATGATTGAATACACCTAAATTTATAGGGAATTGTAAGAAGTCTTTAAGAATCTCAATTGAATACACCAAGACTTTTATAAAGTCTTTTAAATTCCCAATTGAATACCCCTGAAATTATTAATTCCTTGAAATTCTCTTAAAATCCCAATTGAATACACCCCACTAAAATGAGAAAAACTTGTGTGGGGCTTGGCTTACCACTGGACTTTGCTAAGGGGCACTACAATCCACTAAAAAATCGCCATGTGACAAGTCTTAAATGTAATTTTTTTCCCCATTCTTTTATATGTAGGATTCTCATAATTATATTTCTTACTAATTAATATACATCAATCTAATGGATATTTTTTTTGTTTTCTTTCTTTTAAAAAAAATGAACAATTGGTGGTAAGATACGGTTATCCATCCCAAATATTCCCTCCAATTTATGTTGCAGGACTCTTTCACTTTCTTCTCTCTCCTACTTCTTTGTCTCTCCGACTTTTTTCTCTCATTGTTCTTCAGAAAAAATTCTGTACCCTAAACAAAATCACTTTCTCCAACTTTTGTCATGGAAATCAATCAATAATCTTTAATTTTTTTCGTTATTTATACAATACTTGATTTGATCATGTGAACTTGACATGAATAACCCATATATGTAGGTGTTTTCGTTAACATGTTAATCTAATATTTGGGCTCAAATGTTATTCAATGTTATGGGTAATATGTTGATACGAATTACCCACATATTTATACAATAGTTTTTTCCGTTCTTTACTATGAGTATTTTATTAATGTGGTAGTCTTTTTTTATTTTTTATTTTTTATTTTTTATTAAATTGGTAGGTTGCTGCTGAGACAATGGAGTTTTAAGAAGATGTAAAAATTAGAATGGTGGTGAATTCTGACATTGAAGCCTTTCAAGTACACAATGCTTATGCTATGAGGAAATGGTTTAGTCTTCGTAAAGAGCATATTCGAAGAGATAAATCAAATAATATTACACAATGAGATTGTTTGGGAAGTTAAAGAAGGCAGGCATGCCCTGCAACATAAACTGGAGGGAATATTTGGGAAAAAAAAAGAGGGGGGGGGGGGGGTGGACGAACAAAATATAACCCATTAAATTGATGCATATTAATTAGTGACAAAAATAATTATGAAAATTTTAAATATAAAAGAATGAGAAAAAAAAATTATATTTAAAATTTGTCACGTGGTGATTTTTGAGTGGATTGTAGTGCCACTTAGCAAAGTCCAGTGGCATGCCAAACCCCACACAAGTTTTTCTCCCCTAAAATACACTACAAAATCTCTTCAATTCCCTCGAATTTCTCAACTTTTTAAAATTCTTTAAAATACAATTCTAATTGAATATGCGAATGTTATAAACTTCTTCAAAATCTGAATAGAATACACTCGGATTTCTATGGATTTTAATAAACTATCTTAAAATCCTAATTGAATATAGGTTAAATTTTAGAGAATCACTTAAAAGAATTAAAATCTTTCAAAATCCCAATTGAATTGATTTCTAGAGATTTTACTTGTAAATTTGACCGAATGCCCTCAAATTCTCTGAGGAGATATGAGATTTGAGAATGTTTAAACTACATTATGAAATCTCTCAAATTCCCAAACTTTTTAAAATTCTTTTAAAAAATAATTTCTAATTAAGTACACTTGGAATGTCATAAACTATTTTAAAATTCTGATTGGATACACCTAAACTTGACACGTGAACTTTTATTCACAATTAACGAGAATGCCCTTGATTAAATTGGCAATGCCCATATCAATTCCAGACGCAATTCAACCACCAAGAGATGTGAGATTTGACTATGCCATAGCAAGGAGATAAGGCAATTGAATTGAAGGTAGAATTAATAACTAATTCCTACCTTTAAGCTTTCATAATTGAAGACATATTCCTTTATTCAAACCCACTCACATCCAATCAAGGATTCTCCCAAATAATTCTTAGGATATTATTAATTATTTTAATAATGTCTTCAAGAATTATCTGTGGTACCATCATTGCAAAAGTACAACTCCATTCATTGGATAACACACCTTGGCCAACTAAACATTAACATGTGGCATGAAAAACCTACACATGTGGCCGGTCATGCTTCTTATAAAAAACTCATTCTACACACTTCTCAACAAAGTTGAAGTGAATTCTCTATAACTTAACCCTAAATCTCTCTCTCTCTCTCTCTCTCTCTCTCTCTCTCTCTCTCTCCCTATAAAATCTGACTTAGACATTGGAGGTTCATAAATTGATGCGGAGATTTTGATATATGTGGGAAGCGAATTTGAATGCCTATTGTCTTCTACAAACTACCCACCCTTATAAACACTCAATAGAAAGTCCATATGTTGTGTTGTTGCAGAGACTACCATAGGAGGTTTTGACTTCTGTCCATGAAAGAGAGTCAAATCTCTCCATCACAGCGATATAATATGTAGTTAGTTTTGGTAAATAATATCAACAGTTCATGACATTAACTTGCCCTTTGATATATATAACAGTCAACAAGCTAATTGCCTGTGATTAAATCATTGATATTAGTCCGTAATTACATTCCTACTAATTTGTAGGATTACTTGAAGGTTGATTTTTGTTTGAATTCAAATTCAACGTTAATCTTAGGATTCAAATTCAACGACATGCTTAGCGCTAGCTTCACATGTATGTAGTACCAAAGCGTAGATTATTGCACCCAGACTGTTACTTTTTGCATGAACTCGTCTGTCTGCATTTTTAGTGAGCATATTACACTTTTAACAGTGTAGGAAATTTATTGCTGTTAGTTATAAAATATTCATCATAGCCAGGATGATAATATTCTTTTCTGCTGCATTTATACCAATGCTCTGACGTTGTATGCATTGTATTAAGGATTCATTCCACACTATGCTCTGCTGCATTTATACCGATGCTCTGACGTTATAAAATATACAACCGTTTCGATTGAATATTGCACTTTTTTGAATTTCGCCCCTCCCCTCGGCAAATCATGGCTTTGCCACTGGAGTTGGAGTGTGTCAGCATATGTTGTTTTGTTTCAACGTATGATAATTCATGCTTTACAAATTGAAGTTGTTTCATAGGTTTATTGACGCTATTTCAGGGATGGCAACGTCATTGCTGTTATCTTTTTCTTTTTAATGAGATAAAGAGTTTAATGTAAGGCTTACAAATTCATCTAGGAAGATATTTCTGCAATTCTCTCTTCAAGTATTGTATATTAGGAATTGGATTCCATCCGGATCCATTTTGTGGGAATCCTAAAGATGCTTACATTTTAACCATTCATCATGTCTCGTGCGGTTAGAAATCATTTAATTTTTTTTTATTTAAAATTAAACACAAATAACATCTGATGAAGATTAACCATACAATATACGATGAACAACTAGAATATAAAGATACCTACAAAATGAATCCGAAGAGGATCATCTTCCTGTATATTAGACCTCCGACCTCACTAAATAGTTATGAGAGCACTCTGCTAGTGCCACAAGGAGTTGAGAGATGGAATGACTGACTACATCTTAACACGTCGAGATTTGTCATTGCTTCCAATGAGAAATCGCCACGTCAACTAAGTCGACGCGTCTCTCAGACTGACAAAATTGTCACTTGCATAAACTACATAATCCTTCCACATAATGCCTAACAAAGCTTCCAAAAAAGGTTATTTTAGTCAATTAGACGAAATCATAAATCAAAACAATAATTTTGTTTTTATTTATTTATTGTTGGAATTCAATCACACTTATTACTGTACCCATTAAAACCGGGTATAAATAAACAAAAACAAATAAAAGACCGGAAGAAAAACGAAATGAAATTATTTTGGTCGTAAATTAAAAAATATAAAAAATAAAAAACAAAAAGAGTGTGTAAATGGCGCAGTGAGTAGTTGTTGAAATCGCCAGATTGCGACTTTTGATTTCATCAATTCTGTTTGATCTTCGTCGAATTCAGAGCTTCTAATCATCCTCCCATGGCTGCTCCGTTTTTCTCAACGCCTTTTCAGCCTTACGTTTACCAGGTACTCATTTATTATTTATTATTTTATGAATACATTATTATTATTTTTTTATAGTCATCTGTTTGGTTGCCGAGAAAGCTCTGGAAAAAATATAGAAAATTGGTTAGTTTCCGTATCTGTTATGTAGATAAATTCAGTTGATTACTGAATTGCAGAGACTGAATTAAGCATTTGAATATTTTTTTTTTTTTTGGGTTTTTGTTTGGTTTTGATCTGGTGTTTTTGCTTCAAGTTAGGGATTTGATTCGTGTTACTCGTGTGGTGCTGGTGATTGGCTAAAATTGATCTGTATTTATCAGCTGTACTGTTTGGCTTAATTTCTTTCAATGTTTAATTCATTGTGTAAGAGTTGCTTAGGTAGTGTTCAGTTGATAGATGTTTGGATGCATCTCTGCCTCGTAGTTTATGAAAATCATGTATTATGGGAAGAAATTGCGGGTACGCGGGTAGTATGATCCATCAAATCGACATTCCAACTTCAGTGGTCGGTTGAGGTGGTAAGAGGTTCATTATGCCATTAACATGTCTGGATGTACAGGTGATAGATGCTGCTTCCATGGATTGTGCTACCATTAACCTATAACTTCATCCTCCAAACGGAGATACTCAGCCGCTCGTTAACGGGTTGACTTGATAGTGGCTTCTATAGCCATTCATATTTCCTTTTGTACAAGCAGAACTACTATTAAGAAAGAATGGTGAATGTATTTTGACTTGTATAGAAGTATATGATTTAAACCAACACATGCATGTTCTATAGGAAGTATAAACTATACATGGACTACTCTCTACTGATTTTTATTTCTTATATTATTATGTCTGCTACTATTTCTGCCACTTGGACATTTATTCGCAGACAAATGCAGTAATTTGAGTAGAATTCCTTCTGTCTGCAACAAGAGGCCTCCTTCAACAAACCAACTTTTGTCTTCGTTTTTGCAAGATTTTGTTGAATTACATTTTTGGTATAAACATTGTAGTTTGATACATGGCAATCTATAATACACTTTGAATCGAAATGTCTAGTCATTGGTGGGTATTGGTAGTAATCTCATGTTAATGGTTATTACGCTGGTTTATGGTGTCTGGTTTGTTCCGCCAATATTTAATTGTCAACTTTAATGGAAAAAAATGAAGTTGGATTGCGTAACTTAAACGTCACTAATGTTTGTATCTTCTATAATGTACTGTAGAGTCCACAAGATGCCGTGACACCTTTTCAAATTTTGGGTGGTGAAGCTCAACTGGTTCAGGTACATGCTATAAGAATCCCAACCTATATCATGTGTGTGTGTGTGTCTCCTGTCTGTATTTTCTCCTCATCTTCTCAATTTCGTTTTCATCACTAGATTTAAAAACTTCTGCATTTGGTTTATCAGATAATGTTGAAGCCAGACGAAAAGGTTGTAGCCAAGCCTGGTAAGTTGCAAGCCTGGGCTTTACTTTCTTTGAGGTGCATTGTCATGATGAAGTTATCTAAATTGTTTCCAAGCCCTTAGAAAACATGTAATTTGTTGTCGCTATCGCATTTGCAACTGATTGAGGAATAAATTTTAGGTTCAATGTGCTTCATGTCTGGGTCGATGGAATTGGAAAATGTCTTTGTTCCTGAAAATGAAGGAAGCATGTGGCAGTGGATTTTTGGGAAGACAGTCATTAGCATAGTTTTTCGTAATGCTGGTCAAGGTGATGGATTTGTTGGAATTGGTGCACCTTATCTTGCTAGAGTTCTCCCGGTTGGTGATTTTAAGCATGCCAAATTTATGTGAATAAAGCACTTTTTTTTATTACTTAGCATTGCTCGACCCCAAACACGGTAAATGGCTTAGTTTAGTTTTGGTTGTCTGTTTTTTTGTTTCTTTGGACAGATTGATTTGGCTATGTTTGGTGGAGAGATTTTGTGCCAGGTATATATAATTTTTCTGTTGAGTAACTGTTTCCTGTCAGTTTCTGTTATTCTCCTAGTTTTCGGTGAACAAATTTAGCCATTGCATGCTTTCTGTTACAGTCAATTTATACTAGTCTTAATCAACTGGAAATTTATGGACTTCTTTACAATTTTTGTAGCCAGATGCATTCCTTTGTTCTGTGAATGATGTTAAAGTCAGTACTACACTCGACCAAAGGGCACGTAATGTTATTCCTGGTCCAGAGGTGAGATATAACGGAAGTTTCAGAACTTCTTTTGAATTTTCTTAGGCTGCTCTTACAGCCTTTTCTAATTCGTCACTTTAATTGTTTCTCAAAGTCATTTGTATTATCTTTATCTTTCTGACGGCTGTGATAACGCTATTACAGATATTTCTAAGACAGAAGCTGTCTGGCCGAGGTCTTGCATTTATCCTTGGAGGTGGATCTGGTAAGTGTTTAAATTTCAGATTCACCCTTTTAAAATTTGGGTGTGCCCCAATATCTGCAGAGAATTTCAGTTCTTGCTTTAAAGTGAAGGCATTTTATGCCTGTATAAGGTTTACATTTCTCGGTGGTTTATTTCCATGTTTTCCATAATTTGTTCAGTCATTTAGTTTATAATTCTCAATTCAGATGTGTTGGTGTACTTTCCAAATCGGATTACCTTCATTTTTTGTCACCTTTTTCCTTTCTGTTTTTGATCTGACAGGTTGCCTTGAATTCCAAACCAACCTGTTTATAGTGTGTTTTTGTTTTTGTTTTGTTTTGTTTTTTTTTTTGTTTTTTTGTTTTTTGTTTTTTGTCTTTTTTATGCATGAGAAAATAACGTTAAAAGACTGATTACCTCTTCTTGGAAAGTATAAGGTGCCATTTGATAACCATTATGTTATCAATTATCAGTTTTGTTTTCACTTTTTCTAAAAACTGAAAACTTGAATAATGAAAACTAAAAACTCAAAACAAAATGGTTATCAAAGAACCCCTAAATTAGCTAGGATTAAGGATTACTTAAGTTACGGAAGGATTTATCACCCCAAGACTAATTGCAAGCCTTTCTGGTTTCATCTTTTGCCAGTTGTACAGAAAAATCTTGAAGTCGGCGAGGTGTTATCTGTTGATGTGTCTTGTATAGCTGCCGTGACTGCTACAGTTAATATCCAAATCAAATTTAGTGGTACCATGAGAAGAGCACTGTTTGGTGTAAGTTGCTTCCATTTCCTTCAGTTTGCACTCTTTTTTATTGCTTCTGTTTATATTATGAGCTGCTAATGCAACTGAAAGATTCAGGAATTGCTTTGGAGCACATTGAACAAAATTAGCGTTATCCTTGTATAGTTGCATTACATTTAAAATATTGCTGTCCAAATTTATCGGCATGACACATAAGAGGCAATTTAATTGAACCATCCCCGGCGGATTATTAAAAGAATCCTCCCCCAAGCTGAAAAAGATACTTTGAGTGAAAACCTTTTCTAATATGCTTTCCAGCTCCCTAAATTATATAACTTAAGCATGCTATTTCTTTCCATTTCCAATTTCCAAGAATCAAGTATTCCTAACAGTTGACCAAATCACAGAGTGACAATCTGGTAACTGCTGTTCTAACTGGGCCAGGCATCGTCTTCATTCAGAGTTTACCTTTTCATCGATTTTCTCAGCGTATTGCTAGGTAATTTTTTTTTGCAACCATAAATTCCGCAGAGATAGTCAAGTACCTGAACTTAATCGGTTTCTCTTCTCCAACATTTTGCTCAGTTTCATCTGCTTACTGCTGCTTTATTTCTAGCTTTAACAAATAGAATGTATGGTTTTGTTTACAGGGCTGTTACATCTCCAAACATGAGGGAAAACCCGAAGTTCTACGTGCAGATAGCCATTTTCTTTTTCCTGGCATATGTTGTGATTGTATCTTCGTTAATCTTGACCGATGTATGAATTTCACCTCTTTTTCCTTTTCATCTTCGATCCACAGAGATACCAGTATCATATCCGTTGTTTTTCAACAGTGGTTTCTGTAGCTCAAGTCGGTTTCAGCATGATCAGATCAATAGATACAGAAGATTTTAGATTTTGTTCACTTCGATTTCTGTTGTACTTTGCCTAAAATTCTCGGTCAATCATAGGGTTGTAGACGAGTTCCTGACTAATCCGTACTGTAAAGTACGGATTGAGTTGTAAATTAAAGCCTTGCGTTATGTTATCTGAGTTTCCTTTTACTCGCAAATTAGCCTGCAAGTAATTTGTTCGTTTACTTACTAAAGCGTCGATGTCTGATTATGTTTCGAACACTGAAATCTGAACCAAACAAAACAATGTGACTCAATTGAAATGAAATTTGTAGCTATATATTGCAGATTAACGAGAGCTTACGAAATTGTATCATGCATACATACATTACATGTAGTTGGCTTGCTGCCACTCTACTTTGAGCATTCAAATAAACTACACTCGTTAAAATAAAATTTGTATCTAGTTTTCGAAAGCTAATGAATCAAAAGCAATTAACTACCAAATCACTCGTGTCAAAGCTACACGAAAATAATAGAATTCGATGTAGGCAGAATATTGCTTTGTCTCCAAGGGATTGCGCGTGGAATCTTGTAGTTGCCAACGAAGAAGGGATGTCGGAGTACTTCATCAGCAGTAGGCCTCGCGGAAGGGTCCCAAGAACAAAGGGAAGAAATCAGCTGGATGGCAGATCTGCTCGCGGAAGGAATCATCGCAGGCAGACCAACACCGTGAAGCTGTGGAAACTGATAGTTCAAGTTTTGGGCAAGAAGCTGTCCCTCTGGCCAAGACTCCCAAGTGGGACTGCCAATGACACTGCAAATCTTGAAAATCTGATCATCAGGACTTTGACCGGGAAATAGAGGCCGGAACGAAAACAGCTCCGCCATGATGGCGCCCATTGACCACATATCGACCTTAGGACCATACAACCCTGACTGAAGCAACACCTCAGGAGCACGATACGGACGAGTAGTGCCGTAGTCTGTATAGGGAGGAGGTGCATCAATCTCCTTAGCAGAACCCAAATCGGCAATCTTAACCATACGCGCACCATCGTTAACCAACACGTTAGCGGGTTTCAAATCACGGTGGAAGTAGCCCTTTTTGTGCATGTAAGCCAGGCCCTGAAACATCTGATAGCAGATGCTTCTAACTTGTTCCTCGGTGAATTTGGTTGGCATTTTCATCATAAGATCAAGCAGACTGCTCTGCATATACTCGAAGACAAGGAATACAGAATCGTATTCGAAGATGACATCCTTCAACTGGACAATGTTGGGGTGCCTGAGCTTGGAAAGGGACTGAACTTCTGGTAGGCTTACGCACTGCTCAAAGGAACTGAATGTCTCCCTCAGATGCTTGATTGCGACGATTTCACCCGTCAGTTGGTGCCGCGCCTCAAATACCGTCCCGAAAGAACCAGCGCCTAGTTGCTTAGTAATCCACAACTTGTCCATGATCGGGTCGTAACTCGTAAGGAACCGAACCAACCCTCCAACAATTAATGTCGGGCCAAACTGAACCCCTCAACGCCAAAGAACTAGTTGCGATCTCTGAGGAAAAACCCTAGACCGTATGAACACTGATTAGGGTTCCAATCTCTGAGAACAGAAGACTTGAAAGCTGAGAGTTTTTGAGATAACGAGAGAGAGAGGCAAGTTGGTAATTGTGGTTTGAGATTCGGGAAATTTTGGGAAGTGTGGAAATTAGGGTTCCAATTTATAGCTTCATTCATTCATTCCACTATCTCCCGACTGAAACAGGAAAGGGCTTTGTAATTGGATTGCAACTCAGTTGGTTTAATTGGATTTGTAATTGGATTCGTGCAACGCAAGCAATCCCACTCTCCCAGTTGCTACTTGCTACTTCAGAGAGTCGACTTCCTGACCGCCCTAGGAAGGAAAGGGCTTTTTCGTCAATTGGCTTTACTTTGGGCACAAGGGTAGGATTTCCAACGGTCAGGATTTTGTAAAACGCGTTTTCACTTGGGTCAATAGCTGTCAACGGTTCAGATATTAAACACGGTTGTGTGAAGCTATGAAGTGAAAACGGAAGTCGTTAAACTAAAAAGGAGAGGCAAAAACAACAAAACCAACCCCCTCATAACAGCAAAGCTTTATCTCTCATGCATTTTTTTTTTTTTTAACAAACGATATTATTCATACTAAGAAGAAGGGATGGGTTTAGCCTGAGTCAGCAATAATGTGGTTTAAATTCGCTCAAACTTGAGACCTCTCACTTCTTTTCTTTTCTTTTTTCTTTCCTTTTATTTTTTTTAATTTTTTTTTATTATCTACACTAAGAGGGGTAGACTTAGGGCTGATTTGGTATTGTTCTGCTTTGAATAAAAAAAACTGCTTCTATTGTGCTGTGAGAATAAACTCATTTTTGCTGCTTCACGTTTTCAGTTTTTTTACCAAAAATTGTGAAAATATGTTGTTTTTAAGTGTTTACCAAACACCTTTTTTAGCTCAACTTTTTTTGATACCCACTTTTTATAAAAGTACATCAGTACCAAACCAATACTTAGTCTCACAATGAGCTAGCAATACCACTAAACCGTAGGCTATTGGCCTCTCACTTACAAATGAAGAGAAATACTACTAGACCGGAATACTAAGGGACCTAATTCTTCTAATTAATTACGCAACTTTAGGCTTATTTAGAGCATTAACTAATTGGGGGCGTCAAAGTGCTCGAACCGAAGGGTTACGTCTGACTAGGATTTGAAGGTAAGAAGCAGGATGCCCTTCAGCAACTAACTGTAACTGGGGTGTCAAATCCCGTTTCATCAAATTTTTTAGGGTAAATACCCTCATGTTTCGTGGTTTTCAACATTTGTTACATTAAGTTTTTTTTTTTTTCGTTCCAGAGTCATACCTAAAGTGTTAATTTTGGGACAATCTCATACATCCGTTAGTCAAACCGTTAAGTTTCCCGTTATCTGATGACGTAGCGCCCATATGGACAATGACTAGACGTCACGTGTCATTAAGGGGTCCACGTGGAAATTAAAAATTCAAAAAATAATAATTTTCTTTTTTGGTCCTCTTTTACCTCCACCAACATCTTCTTCCTTCCTTATCCCTCCATTCTCTCCCCCTACATCTTCTTCCTCCCTTATATATCCCTCCATTCTCTCCCCTGCACCAACCCACCAAACCTTCCTCTCCTTTCCTCTTCGACTCGTCATACATCCACCCTTCCCCCTCCATCTTCGACTCCACCCATCCAACCCACCAAACCCTAATCTGCATTGTGCCCACTCTAGCTACTCGCCCTTTCCTCCCCCAAAACCATCATTTGTATTTTCTTAATCCCAATTTCCTAATCATCTCAAAATTTCCACATCAATTCATCTCCCAACTTCAATAATCTGTAATAATCCCCAAATTTAACCGCAGATCATACAACGTCGTTCAAGTCGGGAAACCCTTTCGAGAAACCCTTCCTCTTCCTCGACAGCCTCACCATTCAATTCACCGACGCCCAAGATAGAGACGGGGACCAATTCGGCATCCTCTTCGACCCCCTTGGCATCTTGACAGCTTGAAAGAGCCCGTCGTATGATCTAATGGGCAAGCTTGAGCAGGTAGAGTGCGAACTCAAGCTGATGGTGCTGGCACTGGTGGTGAGCGCAAGGGACAAGCAGAGAGGGAGAAAAGAAAGAGGGGTTGGTCGCTGGATTGGATGGGAAGATTCGAGAGAAAGTTAGGAGGGGAACGACGTCTCCGAAGGAGGAGGAAGGGAGATCGTGGCTTTCTGCTTTCTGTGTTGGGAGAAGAAGAAGAAGGTTCGAGGGAGAGAGAGAGAAAGAATGTGGAAGAGCGAGAGAGGGAGTCCCGACCCTCTGCGTCACTTGCGACCGTGAGAATGAGGTGGTGAAGGAAGGTTTGGGTTGCCTTGGGGGAGGGGGGGGGGGGGGGGGGGGAGGGGACGGACACGGGTCGAGGGTGGGTGGGCACGGGGGAATTTGGGGAAGATGTTCTGACACTGTGAAGCAATGTCTATTTCTTGATTCTGTTTTTTAACATTTGGATTCAAACGCTGCATTGAAACTACAATTTGATGCTTGAACACAAGTACGCAAAGCTAAGACATAACGGCAGCGATTTTATCAACCACGTTTTCCATTGTTATCGAAACATTCATTTTAATGCCACAGTGACAACAATTACAAAACATACTTGGCACCAAGTTGTTAGTTATATGACACATCAGAGCGTGGGTCAAAGGATCTCAAAACAAGGAGCGCACAGTTTGCTGCATATCCGAAAGTAAAACTCCTAATAACTGAACATTTTTTTACCATTTTTCTACAGGTCAATTGTTGCAGTGCGACTCACCTCAATCCTCAATCATTGCTACATCTTCTGCCTGTCGAACAAAGGGCGAACCTTCAGCAGAGACTCAAGCGTTCCAATGCCAAATTAGCAATAAATTTCCTAGAAAGCTCCTCCAGATTTTCAACCGTGAGCAAAGTACATCCAGATACAGAATGCTTCTTCTGAATCAGTTGATTTCCATGAACCACCACCAAGCAATGTTTCACCGTCTCCATTAGCTTCTTCTGACTGCTCGGAAGCAGGTAACAAGAAACTCTATCCCTCTCCCTTCTCAAGCATTCCTCTACCTTCAACATGTAATCTGCGTACGAGTACTCCAAAATCCAACTTGATGCTTTATGCAAATAGTACTTGCGAGTATCAATGAGCATGTATTCTTCGAAGTCCTTTTCATACGCATCCAATTCTCCCATTTCAATTTCAACATATATATTTATCACATTCTTCAGTAGTTCTCTGTCAATTTTCTCTCCCTCGCGTTCTTTATGCATAAGTCCAAGTACATAATATCTCACATTAGCATTTACCTTCTGATAAACCAAATTACGGAAGCAGTTAAGTACAACTTCATTCGGCCCAGGAAGTGATGTCTGATTCCGAGTGATGCCATGGTCATCAAGAAAACCAAAGAAGTGTGAGAGCCACCTAAACATAACTTTATAATTTACCCAATTTTTGACATACTCCTGCAACATAAACTCATCATGCTTCTCCATTAGGGGCGGCAGCACTGTTGAAGAAATGTATTCCTCAATTGTCTCCTGATACTTTTCATAAAGCTGCTGAGAATAATTATGAGGAGGTTGTTGAATAGACATGTTATAGATGGTTGTGTAAAGGCTCATATATTCTTCTGAGGTGAACTGAGGTTCTGATGATCCTTGTATAATCCTGTTCATCTTTGCGATCCCCTGCTGTACGTAGTCCCATCCTTGATCCCACTCGATAACTTGGTAACCCATTGTTGTTGCCAGAAATTTAAAATCCTCCAACTATTGAAAAAAACACACACAAGATTTTCCATCAAGCAAGATACCTTGAGTGATTAAAAATTTACAATTTGGATGTTGTATCAGATTGTTCTCCTTTCATCAATTCATAACAACCACAAGCTAACATGTTAAACTAGTAAACTCTGAATCCATAATAGCATTCCTTTTCCCCGTAAGCTAACCTTGATGACAAAAACAGCATACAAACAACAGAACCCAACTGAAAGCTCTCCTTGATTTCCATTTTCGACATATTCAGCATGAACGGGCTATGATGTTGACTTTACGAGGAACGATTCAAAGGGGTATTGGACTAAACTCAGTGCCGGTAGCAATGACTGAAAAATAATATACACATTTGGACAGATTTTTCTTTTATAGAGAAATCGGCATCTGTATCCCTGCAGCATCTCAACTACTCTCCTCATTACACCTTAAGCACGACGGTTTTCGAGTTTTTCTTGTTCGTATAATGTATCGATCGTTTTATAAAAAAATTAATTTTGTATGTCTGAGGAATTGGATAATCCTATGCTTTCAAAGCTTGAGTAAATATTCCTCATGTTTCTAACTTCCTACTTTTCAAATAAAGTGTTCTAAAATCCAATTGCATTCTGTTCACTTCGATTGTATTTATAATACTAATAATTCCTAAAGAATTAAAAGAGGAAAATAACCGAAAATTAAAAAAGTAAATGAACAGAAATTATGAACAAGCAGCAGAAAGGGAAGAAGGAATTCACCTTTGACTTGTTCGCCGGTGAAAATTTTTGGTTTGCTTTTCTCCTTTCGGCCGCAATCGACTTCGGTCCTTGTGAATTTGGGAACAATCTTGGTCTCCGATCAAAGTAATTTGAAAGAAGTAATTGGATAGCAAGTGACGAGAGAACTGCGAAGAGGATCCCAATGAAGCAAAAGGAGAGGTAGTTTTTCAGAAGCTCATTTGATAGCAAGCAGATTGTCAGACGCCATGAGAGGCAGAGCTAAGAGCTCGAGGAGAGAAACGCCCAAACCCATTTGCATATACCACAGAGAAATAAGGATATTTCAATATGGTCCGTGTAGTTTTCATTGTTACCTTCAAGTCCTCGTTGTTTTCTGCTTGTTTCAGTTGAGTCCCCATTGTTTGTATTGGGGCCGGCTTTTCACTAATTATCTCTTAGTTTTACTTTTAACGATACTAGGTAGCGTCGGTTTTGTAATTAACAGAAAATTTGAATGACGGATAATTTAAAGTGATGAGAGATTCATTATCACCTGATGCTCTAGTTAAATTAAGAATGTCACAAGCTTTCGAGTTAGTAGATTAAACGTCACTGCTAACATTATTAACCTAACCTAATGTCATGCATGATGCTATACTTGAGAGTATCGTACATGACATTAGGCTCCTTGCCCAATGACTCCAATCAGTCTCATGTAAGTTCACCAATCGAAAGTGCAACCAAGCTGTGCATGCTATAGCTTTCTATGTATCCTAAACTTGGGGAGCAATTCACGGAACTATATTGGGTCAGAGTTTATTTTCAATTTTTTGGTAGAAGATGTAAATATTCCCATTCGATTATAAATAAAATCTATCTTACAAAAAAAATAAAAAATAAAAATCTTTAACTCATTTATTACTAATTAGCTTACCCTCACCCAAATTCATATTTTAGTATTGGGTAATGCTAGAGAAACCAATTTTTTATATCAAATTTTGTAAATCAAATGATGTGGTTATTGATGATTGGATTATTACTCAAGTGTTAATTAACGTGCGTATTTCGAATTGATGACATATCATTTGGTTTGCAAATTCGATTTAAAAATTTAGTCTTCCTAACGTGCTTATTAAGTATAACAAGATATGCTCCTCACTGTACGCGACTACATAGATCCTTGGATATTGTTTGACTGCAAAGAGCAAATTACACATTTAGTCCATGTAATTTGAGCCATTTTGCAATTTGATAACATAATTAACTCTAGTTCTGCATTTGATAACTTAATTAACTTTCATCCAAATCCCTAACCCCATGTTATTGTTCAAGAATAAAATCAGATGTGACGGATACGCTATGAGGAGACCACGCAATCCCACATTGAATTTCTGTACTGTTAATAGGGACTTAGCGAAATTGAAGCTATACAAAGTCGGAAATTTACTTTGGAAGGGAAGTTCTCTTCAGTTTTTTTATGTAGCAAAAATCATAGGCAATAGTTTGATTAACTTGGCGCAGGAAAACATTCGATCTGCAGAAACGTTGCAGCTTAAATACATTATTACATTGGCAACGGCTTGGCATTTCTATATAGAAAGAATCAGACCCTCCACATTGTCATCTCTAGCCAAAGCACCAGATCCAGAATCTGAATGCTTCAATTGAGTTGCGTAGACCGCCAGCAGCTCATGTTCGACTTTCTACACTAGCTTCTGCTCACCGCTTGAGTGCAGGTAATGAGAAACTCTAGCCCTCTCCCTTCGCAAGCATTCCTCAGCCTTTAACATGTAATTCATATTAGGATCCTCCGAAACCCAACTTGATGCTTTACGAGAATAGTATTTTCCAGTGTTCGTTAGCATATGCGCTTCAAAGTCCTCTTCATAAGCATCCATTTGTCCCATGCCAATTTCAACAAATATATTGATCACACTCTTCAGTAGGTTTCTGTCAATTTTCTCCCCTTCGCACCCTTTATTTATAAGACCAATTACAACAACTCTGGCATCAACTTTGGTCTCTCGATAGACCAAATCACGGAAGCTGTTAAGTCCAACTTCATTTAGGTTCGCGAGTGATCTGTCAGTGATGAAGTAGCGATCAAGATAATGAAAGAAGCGCGACAGCCTTCTAACCATAACTTTACGGTTTGTCCAACTTTTGACAGACTCCTGCAACATAAACTTGCCGTCTTCTCTTTAAGGGAGGGCAAGACTGTTGAAGTAATCTAGTCCTGGAATGTCTCCCGATATTTGTCATAAAGCTGCTGAGAATAATCATAAGGCGGGTTTTGAGTACACATGTTGTAGACAGTTGCGTAAAGCATCATATAATCTTCCGTGCCAAACTGAGGCTCCGATAATCCTTGTATAAATCTCTTTAGCTTTGTGATCCCTGCCTGCATATAGCTCCATCCTTGTTCCCACTCGATAACCTGGCGTTTCATTGTTCTGGACGGAATTATTTTATATCCTCCAACTACAATGAAAACAAATGAGTTAATATGTTTACTATAAACCAAGTTATAGAATGATCATTAAGAACATAAAAATATCAAAAGAAAGAAAAGGAAAGGACGATGGAGTCTGGTAATTAATCTACCTTTAGCAGGTGTTTGTTGGCCTGTTTCAATCTGCGATATACTTTGGACTTCGTTTGCTTCACAATCTTGTTGCCCAAGAAAGTCCCAAGTTAATCCGAGATCAAAGCTACTATCCGAGAGATAAGGACTATACCTAAAAGGAACCGTAATCGTTCTTACTACCTTGCAAGAATCTGGGACAGACAAAGAAGGCTCCACAGTTTAAACATGATAGCCGGAGCTGCTAAGGCAGGGGACTCGTGTGAAAGAAGGCGAAAGCCTAACGGGGCAATTGAGATAAGAGTACTCTTTTAGAGAATAGTAATAACGAAATGGGGTAAGGGAGAGATTGAGATTAAGAAAGACTTGACGGATGCAATTCTTGGGGTTGATGAGATCGAGTTTTCTGACATCGTATGAGATGGATTTCACTAACCAAATCGCCATAAGATGGGAAGTGAATTAAGGTAGTGGTGTTGTTGCAGTGAAGCTCATAACCATGGTGACCACCATGTTGGGAATGCTGGCCTCTTACATGGAAAGGAAACCGAATATCAGGAGCGTCGTCATGAGTACACTTAATTGATGTGCAGTTTCCATTTGAGGCCTCTGTATCAAGAAATATTGAGCTGAGGAGGATAAAGAAGATGTAGGGAGGCATGGCTTTGCAACTGGGAATCATGGGAAGGAGAAGAAAGAAATCTAATACATATAAAAATTAGGCAAGTTCTCCAAGTGGGATTGAATGGCCCTAACAGATATGAAGCTTCTTCTGTCCCCTCACAAATAATTGGACTATGTTTCTTCTTTTTCTATACAGAGGCGTAGAGGAAGACAAAGGAATTTATGCGTGAGTTAAGAAAATTGATTTATTTTAATCTTAAACAAAGTTAGGGTTTTTCAGAGGTGATATTTTAAATTGTTCTATTTTACGAGAAGAGTCTCAATTCTGAAGTAAATGACACACACATTGTCTTGGCCAATTGATGCAAGGAAGGTGTACTGAGAGTAAATTCGAGAAGAGAAAAACCGTCGATCAGTGCTGGAAGGGAGACGACTTTTATTCACTGTTGGCCAATTGAAATCATATGAGTTACCACCTCCTCCAAATACTTCCATCTTGTTTCTTCATTTTTCCTTTTTTTTTTTTTTTTTTTTTTTTTTGGTTTTTTAATTTCTCAGACAGACAGGCATAATATACAATTACTTTTGCCCGAAAAAAAAAAAAGAAGCAATTACTTGATTATTTTATTGAAATTCTTTTGTTGACTTGAATCCCTTTCATAGAAAACTAGCCTCCATACACGCGCTCGCGTGCATGCAAAAGATGTTTTTTGAATCATGATGTGTTATGCGCGATTTACATGTTTTAAATGTATTTATTAATGTAGATGGAAATGAATAATAAATACATTTAATAAAAGCGGTATTTTAACTAATCAAAGTAGTTGAATCCATATTAATAAAAGTGGTGTTTCAATTTTCATCTACATTTTATTGGATTTACATTAAGATTAAAAAAATAATATTTAATAAACAACTGATTGCTAGCCCATTGTAAGGCTAAGGCCTGGTTTGGTATTGAGATGATTTTGAAAAAAGCCGATATCAAAAAAAGCTGGGAGCTGTTTTTGTATTTGATAAACATTCAGCTTCAGTTTTTTTTCACAGTTTTGGGTGAAAAAAAAGCCAAAAACAAGAAGCGGCAAAACCCAGCTTTGAAAAACTGACTTTTTTTCACATCTGTTTTACATAAAAGTTTACCAAATACTATAATACTGCTTTTTTTTTTTTTTTTTTCAAAAGCACTTTTACAAAAAGGTTTAACAAACACTATGCTGTTTTATTTCACAGCTGCTTATTCTCATAGCATATCAGAAATAGTTTTTTTTCAAAGCACAACAATACCAAACCAGCCCTAAGTCCACTCCCTCCCCTTAGTGTAGATAACATCATTTGGTAAAAAAAAAAAATGATCATTTGATAACTAATTGAATCACATTATTATGGACGTGTGAGAGATATTTTTTATAATTGGCACTATGCACCTCTTAAGTGTTTAAAAATTGAGAAATAATTTTTAATAAACAACTGTGTGAAAAAGGCATTTTTTGAATCACTGCGCGACTTAGACATTTTAAATGTATTTATATGCGTGAATTGCTTCAATATTTTTTTTTATTTCGTTATTTTTTTTATCACTGACGTTAAGTGCCTCTTAAAATGTTTTGAACACAACATTCATGATTTTCTTATTTTTTATTATATTTTTCTTCCTCATCATGTGGGCATCATCAACTTTGTCATTTGTTTATTATTTTATCTCTTCCCTTTCATTTTTTATTCTTTTATCTCTCCCCATTTATATTTATATTATATTTTATGATGACCAAATTACCAACTTACCCTTACATAATTTGATATATTATTTTGGGCAAGTTTTGAATTTTTTTGGCTGAGGGGCAGTTTGGTCCAGTTATTTTTGTCAAAGTGGGTGAGACCAAAATTTTTGTCTCATGCGTGACCCCAAAATTCCATTGTTCATCGCACTGCCTGCTTTATATATAATAGATGGATATGCTTTTTGTAAAGAAAACAGAAGGTGGAATTGTCTTTAATAATTTTCTTCAATTAAATAATTCTTTCCCGGACAAGGTATTATGTACAGAATATTACAATCAATACATAGCTAATATTATGCCAAAAAAAAAAAAAAAATTATGGCATGAAAGCCATGATCCACAAGTTGTGGCATCTGACTCATGCTAGAAAAGGTAAAGTAGAGTGATTTTGTATAAATTAATAAAAAAATTACAATATCAACAATATTTATGTTAATTATAAATATGTCAATCATGTACTGTGATACATAAATACATTTAAAATAATAAAAAAAATAACAAAATCTGCCACTACAACTGTTATCTACTTTAACAACACTCACTTTCACATTTATTTATTTATTTTGGAATAGGTCAAATACCGATCAGACACTGTAATGCAATGTTTGTTTTCTAATTCTGTTTTTTACATTTGGATTCAGAAGCTACATTGCAATGTCCGTTTCTTGGTTTCGTTTTTTTCCACCACTCAAACGCTTCATATGTGTCCGTTTTTACATTTGGATTCGGACTAAAATGTAGTGTCCATTTTCTGGTTTTGTTTTTTACTTTTGGATTCAGACATTGCGTTCCAATCTTCATTTCATAGTTTTGTTTTTTTTTCATTACTCACACATCTCCTATGTGTCCGTTTTTACATTTGGATTCAAATGCTGCATTGCATTGTCCATTTCTTGGTTTCATTTTTTTCATCAATTACACATCTCCTACATGTCTATTTTTACATTTGGATTCAGATACTAAATGAAATGTCCGCTTCCTGTTCTATTTTTTACGTTTGAATTCAGAGGCTGTGTTGTAGTGTCCATTTTCTAGTTTCGTTTTTTTTGTCACCCACACGCCTCCTACGTGTCTGTTTTTACATTTGGATTCATACGCTTAGTTGCAGTGTCCATTTCTTGGTTTCGTTTTTTTCCACCACTCAAACGCCTCCTACGTGTCTGTTTTTACATTTGGATTCAGACTATAATGCAGTGTCCATTTCTTGGTTTTGTTTTTTTACTTTTGGATTCAAACGCTACGTTCCAGCGTCCATTTCATAGTTTCGTTTTTTCATTACTTACACATCTTCTACGTGTTCGTTTTTACATTTGGATTCAGATGTTGCCATTTCTTGGTTTCATTTTTTTTCATTAATCACACGTCTCCTACGTGTCTATTTTTACATTTGGATTCGGATACTAAATACAACGTCCATTTCCTGGTTTTATTTTTTATGTTTGAATTCAGGCATTGTGTTGCAGTGTTCATTTTCTGGTTTCTTATTTTTCATCACCCACATGCCTCCTACATGTCTGTTTTTACATTTGGATTCAGATGCTCCGTTGCAATGTTCATTTCCTAGTTCTATTTTTCCATCACTCACAAGCCTCCTACATTTCACACCATAATGGCTTAAAGTGTATATTTCACACACTTTGAAATTTAATAGTCAATAGCCAATTACAAACCAGACATTAACGATCTCTTTTTTATCTCTTGAAGTGCCAGTTTGACAGGATAAGTGTGTGCATCCATGGAGCCATAAATTGGATGCATGACTCAAGACTAATTATTATGGCTGTTTTCGACCTTGAAGACGAGAGATTCAGAGTCATCCCACACCCAAAAGATTATGCTTACGATATTCATGGTATTAACGATAAGCTTGGAAATATATTTGAAATGGAAGGGTGTTTGGCTAATAGGTGATCGGCAAAATTACGGATTTTGAAGGACTACCAAAATCATGTGTGGGTTAAGGAAACTATCATCTTTCCCTTTAGTTGGAGGGAGTACCCTATTCCTTTAGTTGGAGGGAGTACCCTATTCCTTTAGTTGAAGTATCGATTATAGAAAAACACTTTCACTTTCGCTTCTGAAGTATCAATCTGAAGTATCGATTACTCGGCAGAAGCGAAAGTGTTTTTCTATAATCGATACTTCAGATTGATATTCGGTTGAAGGTACTTGCTAATTATGATGACAACATCGTCCCTTAAGGTGAGATGACTTATTTCATTTTCAAGCTTCAATTCAATGTTTTTCGGTTGAATTTTGCAATTTGGTTCATCTGTTCAAAAGAATGCATTTAAACAAAAAGAGGACCTACGCTAATATTGTTGGTTCTGTTTTTCCAACAATATTATAATGACTTAAAAGTTCATGTGACATTCATATAGAGAGAAAGAGAGGGAACAATAGAAAAGTAAAATTCTAATTATTTATAATGATTTAAAGCGAATGTGTCATTCATCATTGACTTATGCTAAATTAATATAAATATTCATTAATTAAGTTCAAAACAAAAATATGTCATTGATATATCGTTAAATAGTAAAGTTTTTATTGACTGTTGACTAAACTAATATTTGCCTAATGCCTTTCATGGGAAGTGACTAAAATGACCGATTGTCATTGGAAACATTGACCGATTGTCAAAATGAGTGACTAAAATGATCATAGACCATTTTGATAAAAACCCTGTGTTTGCTTAGTTACTTGCATCAATAGCTTTCAACGGTCTAGATTTATAGTGAGGAAAAACGTTTAGGAGTATTCATTTAAAGCCTAATTAACACAGTAAAATTCTGCAGCCATTTGTCATCTGATCATAGACCATTTTGATAAAAACCCTTCCATTGTGTCCCTCAAGTCAATGGTGGTTGCATTCGTATGTCTGTAGTTTGTAAATTGATGTTTCTGTTGTAAAAGGATAAGTGATCCACTTTATTTGAATTGGGTACTTATTGAAGCGTATCTCAGGCGGATCACTCCCTTGCAGTGTAGCTCAGGTGGATCACTCCCTTGCAAGTGTTTCTTTAAGAGCTTCTGTGATAAGTTTTAGTTAACAACAGCCTTCATCACTCCCTTGCAGCATAGCCCATTGAAAGGGAGTGATGAAAGATGCTGTGTCAACAAGCAAGTGTTGCTTTAAGAGTTTTTCAGATAACTTTAGTTATGATGTAAATTTCACTGCCTAAACTTTTCAACTTATAAAGTAAGATTTCCAATGTTAACACTCGTCTTGCTCCTTTGATGAGGTCTTCTGTACATCATTTTAACTGTTTATCCTTGATTTTCCATACTGGTGTTGTTTATCATATCAGTTGCCTTTGTATTTACAACACTCGGATTTATAGTCACGTATCAGGAACTAAATTATGTTCTATTCAGTGTGTGTCTGTGGGCCTAGAAATACATTGGCAGACGATCCACTGCCAAATATGAAACTCAGAGATCAAGTAAATTGCTTCTTGGAATCAGGTGGTACCAATAGTGCTGACAATGCTGGAAGTACTTTCCAAGTTCAAGGTTTGTTTTTCAATGTAACGGTCTGGGTTTCTGAAACCCTTCATTTTAATCTGCTAGTTTCTGTTGTTCTTAGAACTTTGTAATTGAGTTTTGGCTGCTGTTAACTTTCTGTTCCGAGTTTCTTTAATGAGTCTTTAGACAACTTCTTCATCTGTTTGGTTTAGCAAGTTTAATTGGGTTTTATCTGTTTGGTTGCTGAGAAAACAAAGGCATTCATGAATTCATACAAATGAAAAGCTTTTCTCTTTAAGCATAACTTGCTGCATTTTTTTTTTTCCCGAAGTTTCATCAAGGGGCTGCATTCAATTTTTACTTCTTATTCGGATCATCGTTTGGTCAAAGGAGTTGGGAAATAGCTTATAAAGCACATTTGGTTACTAATTTAGTTTTGAAATCTTTTCCTGGTTCTATGTGTTCTCTTGCTTTCTTGACATGTAGAAGTTGGACTGATGTGTTGAGTAAAAGGAATTTGTTTTTTATTCTTCTTAAAATAGTGATTTGCTTATTTTTTGTCACTGTCTGTTCATTACATGAAAGTAAAGGACAAGGAATACTGTGGAGAAGCTTGTGCATTTCTTATAAATTTGGGCTGTCATCGTATGCCTGTGAATGGTATGCCTTTTCTCCTATTTTTGTTTTGTAAACATATAGCAACGTATGCCTGTGAATGGTATGCCTTTTCTTATAAATTTGGGCTGTCATCGTATGCCTGTGAATGGTATGCCTTTTCTCCTACTATCTGAGAGATAAGGACTATACCTAAAAGGAACCGATATCGTTCTTACTACCTTGCAAGAATCTGGGACAGACAAAGAAGGCTCCACAGTGTAAACATGATAGCCGGAGCTGCTAAGGCAGGGGACTTGTGTGAAAGAAGGCGAAAGCCTAACAGAGCGATTGATGATAAGAGTACTCTTTTACAGAATAGTAATATCGAAATGGGGTAAGGGAGAGATTGAGATTAAGAAAGACTTGATGGATGCAATTCTTGGGATCGATGAGATCGAGTTTTCGGACATTGTATGAGATGGATTTCACTACCAAATCACCATAAGATGGGAAGTGAATTAAGGTAGTGGTGTTGTTGCAGTGAAGCTCATAACCATGGTGACCACGATGTTGGGAGTGCTGGCCTCTTACATGGAAAGGAAACCGAATATCGGGAGCGTCGTCATGAGTACACTTAATTGACGTGCAGTTTCCATTTGAGGCCTCTGTATCAAGAAATATTGAGCTGAGGAGGATAAAGAAGATGTAGGGAGGCATGGCTTTGCAACTGGGAATCATGGGAAGGAGAAGAAAGAAATCTAATACATATAAAAATTAGGCAAGTTCTCCAAGTGGGATTGAATGGCCCTAACAGATATGAAGCTTCTTCTGTCCCCTCACAAATAATTGGACTATCTTTCTTCTTTTTCTATACAGAGGCGTAGAGGAAGACAGAGGAATTTATGCGTGAGTTAAGAAAATTGATTTATTTTAATCTTAAACAAAGTTAGGGTTTTTTAGAGGTGATATTTTAAATTGTTCTATTTTACGAGAATAGTCTCAATTTTGAAGTAAATGACACACACATTGTCTTGGCCAATTGATTCAAGGAAGGTGGACTGAGAGTAAATTCGATAAGAGAAAACCGTCGATCAGTGCTGGAAGGGAGACGACTTTTATTCACTGTTGGCCAATTGAAATCATATGAGTTACCACCTCCTCCAAATACTTCCATCTTGTTTCTTCATTTTTTTTTTTTTTTTTTTTTTTTCAAATTTCTCAGACAGACAGGCATAATATACAATTACTTTTGCCCGAAAAAAAAAAAATGCAAATACTTGATTATTTTATTCAAATTCTTTTGTTGACTTCAATCCATTTCATAGAAAACTAGCCTCCATGCACGCGCTGGCGTGCATGCAAAAGATATTTTTTGAATCATGATGTGTTACGCGCGATTTACATGTTTTAAATTTATTAATGTAGATGGAAATGAATAATAAATACATTTAATAAAAGCGGTATTTCAATTTTCATCTACATTTTATTGGATTTACATTAAGATTAAAAAAAATAATATTTAATAAACAACTGATTGCTAGCCCATTGTGAGGCTAATGCCTGGTTTGGTATTGAGGTGATTCTGAAAAAAGTTGGAATAAAAAAAAGCTGGGAGCTGTTTTTGTATTTGGTAAACATTCAGCTTTAACTTTTTTTCACAGTTTTGGGTGAAAAAAATGCCAAAAACAAGAAACTGCAAAACCCAGCTTTGAAAAACCGGCTTTTTTTCACATCTGTTTTACATAAAAGTTTACCAAACACTATAATATTGTTTTTTTTTCCTTTTTTCAAAAGCACTTTTACAAAAAGGTTTAACAAACACTCTGTTGCTTTATTTTACAGCTGCTTATTCTCATAGCACAGCAGAAGCAATTTTTTTTCAAAGCACAACAATACCAAACCAGCCCTAAGTCCACTCCCTCCCCTTAGTGTAGATAACATCATTTGGTAAAAAAAAAAAATGATCATTTAATAACTAATTGAAATTGAATCACATTATTATGCGCGTGTGAGAGATTTTTTTATAACTGGCACTATGCACCTCTTAAGTGTGTGTGAAAAAGACATTTTTTGGATCACAGCGCGCTAAGCGTGACTTAGACATTTTAAATGTATTTATATGCGTGAATTGCTTCAATATTTTTTTTTTATTTCGTTAATTTTTTTATCACTGACGCTACGTGCCTCTTAAAATGTTTTGAACACAACATTCATGATTTTCTTATTTTTTATTATATTTTTCTTCCCCATCACGTGGGCATCATCAACTTTGTCATTTGTTTATTATTTTATCTCTTCCCTTTCATTTTTTATTCTTTTATCTCTCCCCATTTATATTTATATTATATTTTATGATGACCAAATTACCAACTTACCCTTGCATAATTTGATATATTATTTTGGGCAAGTTTTGAATTTTTTTAGCTAAGGGGCAGTTTGGTCCAGTTATTTTTGTCAAAGTGGGTGACACCAAAATTTTTGTCTCATGCGTGACCCCAAATTCCATTGTTCATCAGACTGCTCTCCACTGTTCATCACACTACCTGCTTTATATATAATAGATAGTTATGCTTTTTGTAAAGAAAACAGAAGGTGGAATTGTCTTTAATAATTTTCTTCAATTAAATAATTCTTTCCCGGACAAGGTATTATGTACAGAATACTACAATCAATACATAGCTAATATTATGCCAAAAAAAAAAAAAAAATTATGGCATGAAAGCCATGATCCACAAGTTGTGGCATTTGACTCATGCTAGAAAAGGTAAAGTAGAGTGATTTTGTATAAATTAATAAAAAAATTACAATATCATCAATATTTATGTTAATTATAAATATGTCAATCATGTACTGTGATACATAAATACATTTAAAATAATAAAAAAAATAACAAAATCTGCCACTACAACTGTTATCTACTTTAACAGACACTCACTTTCACATTTATTTATTTATTTTGGAATAGGTCAAATACTGATAAGACACTGTAATGCAATGTTTGTTTTCTAATTCTGTTTTTTACATTTGGATTCAGAAGTTACATTGCAGTGTCCGTTTCTTGGTTTCGTTTTTTTTCCACCACTCAAACGCCTCATATGTATCCGTTTTTACATTTGGATTTGGACTAAAATGTAGTGTCCATTTTCTGGTTTTGTTTTTTACTTTTGGATTTAGACGCTGCGTTCCAATCTTCATTTCATAGTTTTGTTTTTTTTTCATTACTTACACATCTCCTATGTGTCTGTTTTTACATTTGGATTCAGATGCTGCATTGCATTGTCCATTTCTTGGTTTCATTTTTTTTCATCATTTACACATCTCCTACGTGTCTATTTTTACATTTGGATTCAGATACTAAATGAAATGTCCGCTTCCTGGTTCTATTTTTTACGTTTGAATTCAGAGGCTGTGTTCTAGTGTCCATTTTCTAGTTTCGTTTTTTTCGTCACCCACACGCCTCCTACGTGTCTGTTTTTACATTTGGATTCATACGTTTAGTTGCAGTGTCCATTTCTTGGTTTCGTTTTTTTCCACCACTCAAACGCCTCCTACGTGTTTGTTTTTACATTTGGATTCAGACTATAATACAGTGTCCATTTCTTGGTTTTGTTTTTTTACTTTTGGATTCAAACGCTACGTTCCAGTGTCCATTTCATAGTTTCGTTTTTTCATTACTCACACATCTTCTACGTGTTTGCTTTTACATTTGGATTCAGATGCTGCCATTTCTTGGTTTCATTTTTTTTCATTAATCACATGTCTGCTACGTGTCTATTTTTACATTTGGATTCGGATACTAAATACAACGTCCATTTCCTGGTTTTTTTTTTTTTTTTTTTCATGTTTGAATTCAAGCGTTGTGTTGCAGTGTTCATTTTCTGGTTTCGTCTTTTTCATCACCCACACACCTCCTACATGTCTGTTTTTACATTTGGATTCAGATGCTCCGTTGCAATATTCATTTCCTAGTTCTATTTTTCCATCACTCACAGGCCTCCTACATTTCACACTATAATGGCTTAAAGTGTATATTTGACACTATAATGGCTTAAAGTGTATATTTGACACACTTTGAAATTTAATAGTCAATAGCCAATTACAAACCAGACATTAACGATCTCCTTTTTATCTCTTGAAGTGCCAGTTTGACAGGATAAGTGTGTGCATCCATGGAGCCATACATTGGATGCATGAATCAAGACTAATTATTATGGCTGTTTTCGACCTTGAAGACGAGAGATTCAGAGTCATCCCACTCCCAAAAGATTATGCTTACGATATTCATGGTATTAACGATAAGCTTGGAAATATATTTGAAATGGAAGGGTGTTTGGCTAATAGGTGATCGGCAAAATTATGGATTTTGAAGGACTACCAAAATCATGTGTGGGTTAAGGAAACTATCATCTTTCCCCTTAGTTGGAGGGAGTACCCTATTCCTTTTTATACGATTCACACCACCGACCTCCTCCTCTTCCAATATTCGAGATTACTCGGCAGAAGCGAAAGTGTTTTTCTATAATCGATACTTCAGATTGATATTCGGTTGAACGTACTTGCTAATTATAATGACAACATCGTCCCTTAAGGTGAGATGACTTATTTCATTTTCAAGCTTCAATTCAATGTTTTTCGGTTGAATTTTGCAATTTGGTTCATCTGTTCAAAAGAATGCATTTAAACAAAAAGAGGACCTACGCTAATATTGTTGGTTCTGTTTTTCCAACAATATTATAATGACTTAAAAGTTCATGTGACATTCATATAGAGAGAAAGAGAGGGAACAATAGAAGAGTAAAATTCTAATTATTTATAATGATTTAAAGCTAATGTGTCATTCATCGTTGACTTATGCTAAATTAATATAAATATTCATTAATTAAGTCCAAAACAAAAATATATTATTGATATATCGCTAATTAGTAAAGTTTTTATTGACTGTTGGCTAAACTAATATTTGCCTAATGCTTTTCATGGGAAGTGTGTTGGAAACATTGACCGATTGTCAAAATGAGTGACTAAAATGATCATAGACCATTTTGATAAAAACCCTGTGTTTGCTTAGTTACTTGCATCAATAGCTTTCAACGGTCTAGATTTATAGTGAGGAAAAACGTTTAGGAGTATTCATTTAAAGCCTAATTAACACAGTAAAATTCTGCAGCCATTTATCATCTGATCATAGACCATTTTGATAAAAACCCTTCCAGTTAATTTATATTGTGTCCCTCAAGTCAATGGTGGTTGCATTCGTATGTCTGTAGTTTGTAAATTGATGTTTCTGTTGTAAAAGGATAAGTGATCCACTTCATTTGAATTGGGTACTTATTGAAGCGTATCTCAGGCGGATCACTCCCTTGCAGTGTAGCTCAGGTGGATCACTCCCTTGCAAGTGTTTCTTTAAGAGCTTCTGTGATAAGTTTTAGTTAAAACAGCCTTCATCACTTCCTTGCAGCATAGCCCATTGAAAGGGAGTGATGAAAGATGCTGTGTCAACAAGCAAGTGTTGCTTTAAGAGCTTTTGAGATAACTTTAGTTATGATGTAAATTTCACTGCCTAAACTTTTCAACTTATAAAGTAAGACTTCCAATGTTAACACTCGTCTTGCTCCTTTGATGAGGTCTTCTGTACATCATTTTAACTGTTTATCCTTGATTTTCCATACTGGTGTTGTTTATCATATCAGTTACCTTTGTATTTACAACACTCGGATTTATAGTCACGTATCAGGAACTAAATTATGTTCTATTCAGTGTGTGTCTGTGGGCCTAGAAATACATTGGCAGACGATCCACTGCCAAATATGAAACTCAGAGATCAAGTAAATTGCTTCTTGGAATCGGGTGGTACCAATAGTGCTGACAATGCTGGAAGTACTTTCCAAGTTCAAGGTTTGTTTTTCAATGTAATGGTCTGGGTTTCTGAAACCCTTCATTTTAATCTGTTAGTTTCTGTTGTTCTTAGAACTTTGTGATTGAGTTTTGGCTGCTGTTAACTTTCTGTTCCGAGTTTCTTTAATGAGTCTTTAGACAACTTCTTCATCTGTTTGGTTTAGCAAGTTTAATTGGGTTTTATCTGTTTGGTTGCAGAGAAAACAAAGGCATTCATGAATTCATACAAATGAAAAGCTTTTCTCTTTAAGCATAACTTGCTGCATTTTTTTTTTCCAGATGTTTCTTCAAGGGGCTGCATTCAATTTTTACTTCTTATTCGGATCATCGTTTGGTCAAAGGAGTTGGGATATAGCTTATAAAGCACATTTGGTTACTAATTTAGTTTTGAAATCTTTTCCTGGTTCTATGTGTTCTCTTGCTTTCTTTACATGTAGAAGTTGGACTGATGTGTTGAGTAAAAGGAATTTGTTTTTTATTCTTCTTAAAATAGTGATTTACTTATTTTTTGTCACTGTCTGTTCATTACATGAAAGTAAAGGACAAGGAATACTGTGAAGAAGTTTGTGCATTTCTTATAAATTTGGCCTGTCATCGTATGCCTGTGAATGGTATGCCTTTTCTCCTATTTTTGTTTTGTAAACATATAGGTTTCTATTCAATGCAGACATCTGAATTAAACATCTCAATCCTTGTGCTTTTAATAGATGTCATAACATGATTACATTCAATGCAGACATGCAATTGCAACGAAGAACCTCTCAAGATCCGTGGCTCTCAGGGGTTGTCGAACTCTAATTTGATTACAAGCGTCTGTTCAATGTTCAGTCTCTGAATGAATAATCAAGAAAGAAGATTGGTGTGATACTCTTGGAAGAAGCTTCGGACCTTTCTCACACTCTGCTGGTTTGACTGTTATGAACTGAGCTTGAAATTTTTGTACTCTTTAACAGGTATAATTGGCACATGTTTCAAACAATGAAATTTGAACCAAACAAAACAACATGACTCAATTTTTATAAGTTTTGTAGCTATATATTGCAAAATCGTATCATACATTAGTTGTTGTTGGCTTCCTGCCACTCTACGTTGAGCATTCAAATAAACTACACTTGTTAAAGTAAAATTTGTACTTAGTTTTTGAAACCTAATGAATCAAAAGCAATTAACTACCAAATCACTTGCGTCAAAGCCAAACGAAAATAATAGAATTTGATGCAGGTAGAATATTGCTTTGTCTCAAAGGGATGGCGCGTGGAATCTTGTAGTTGCCAATGAAGAAGGGATGTCGGAGTACTTCAGCAGCAGTCGGCCTTGCTGAAGGGTCCCAAGAACAAAGGGAAGAAATCAGCTGGATGGCAGATCTGCTTGCAGAAGGAATCATCGCAGATAGACCAACGCCGTGAAGTTGTGGAAACTGATAGTTCAAGTTTTGGGCAAGAAGCTGTCCCTCTGGCCATGACTCCCAAGCGGGACTGCCAATGACACTGCAAATCTTGAACATCTGATCGTCAGGACTTTAACCGAGAAATAAAGGCCGGAATGAAAACAGCTCTGCCATGATGGCTCCCATTGCCCACATATCGACCTTAGGACCATACAAGCCTGACTGAAGCAACACGTCAGGAGCAAGATATGGACGAGTAGTGACGTAGTCTGTATAGGGAGGAGGTGAATCAATCTCCTTAGGCGAACCCAAATCCTCAATCATGACCATGCGCGCACCATCATTAACCAACAAGTTAGCAGGCTTCAAATCACGGAGGAAATAGCCATTTCTGTGCATATAAGCGCCAGGCCACGAAACATCTGAAAGCAGATGCTTCTAACTTCATCCCCGGTGAATTTGGTTTGCCTTTTCTTCGTAATATCAAGCAGACTGCTCTGCATATACTCAAAGACAAGGAACGCAGAATCGCATTTGGTGATGACATCCTTCAACTGGCCAACGAGAGAGAAAGAGGCAAGTTTCTAATGATCTGAGATTTGGAAAATTAGAGAATGGAAATTAGGGTTCCAATTTATAGATTCATTAATTCATTCCATTATATCGTCTCCTGATAGAATGAGGAAAGAAACACTCACTTGGTTTAATTGGATTTCTAGTCAACTATTTATACTTGGATTCTTGCGATCCAAGCAACCTCCCAGTTGCCAATTCACTTCGCTACTTAGTCCTTGCTGCTGTAGGAAAAGGGAAGGGCGTTTTCATCAATTGGAAAATCTGATTTTATTACTTTGGGCACAAGGATTTCTCAAACGGTCAGGATCTTTTAAACACGTTTTTTACTTGGGTCATTAGCTGTCAACGATTCAGATACTATAAAACACGTTTTTAATTTTCAAATTTAGTAGCTTTCGATTAATTTGGAGTTAACCTGTGATTTTGATTTGCCCTGTGCATGTTGGTATTCTAAAGTTTACTAACTCAATACCAAAATATGTGGGTGATAAGTTTACAAACTCTATCACACCTCTCACTTTCACTCTCAATAAAATTGGACAAAGAAATAGAGAAAGGAGGGAAGCAACAAGCTTTGATAAAACACTTGGACTTTGATATATGAAAAGAAAGTTTACAGAAATCAATAGCTTACAAGCTGAAAAATGAGAATGGGAAATGGTATTCGGATGATATGATATAAGGCTTAGCAAGATGGCCTATTTATACAAAACTGAAAAAATAAACAATCCAACAATACATATAATGAATGATGGTGTTCCACATCTTTACACCCTTTCAAACACATGCAGCAACTTTGATAGTTGGCATACACATGCATTGCATCATGGCAGGTTGTAATAACAACCTTTCGGTTTGCACACAGCAGCACACTGCTGTCTTCCTGCTAGCACATCACATGGCAGCACACTTGCTGTCTTTCATCACCATTCGGCTGAACATGGAAGGAGCAATGATGATTATATTTTGCTGGAAACAATCTGTAAAGAAAGGTTAGCATCACATGGACAGATCACATGACTTTTAATTTGAATTTCCAACATGCCCCCTCAAATTAAAACCCCTTCATGCCTAGCATTTCACGTAACAGCCGGAATGATTCAACTGGTAATGGCTTAGTGAAGATGTCTGCCACTTGTTCCTTCGTGTGACAATAGACAAGCTCAATTGTCTTTTGCTTCACATGGTCCCTTAGAAAATGGAACCTGGTATCAATGTGTTTGCTCCTTCCATGTTGAACAAGATTCTTTGCAAGCTTGATTGCTGAGATGTTATCCACATGAATCACAGTCAATTCCACTTGTGGATGACACACTGACTTCAACATATTTCTTAACCAAATTGCCTCACACACAGTTGAGGCTACAGCAACGTACTCGGCTTCACACGATGACAAAGCAACAATTGATTGCTTCTTTGAAGTCCATGAGAAAGCGGTTGATCCTAGAAAAAACACATAGCCAGTTGTGCTTTTCCTTTCATCTTAGTCACCTCCCCAATCACTATTTGAATAACCAAATAATTTTGCATCTTCACCAAAATTATAAAATAGACCATAGTTTAGAGTACCTCTTATGTACCTCAAAATTCTCTTGGCGGCCAGCCAATGAGACTCCCTTGGTGTTTCCATGTATCGACTCACGAGTCCAACACCATAAACTATATCAGGTCTTGTGATTGTAAGGTACCTTAAGCTTCCAACCAAGCTTTTTGTACACGGTTGAGTTTACAAACTCACCTTCTCCTTCCTTGGACAGCTTCAATCCAGTTGCAACTGGAGTGTTGACAATATTGCACTTGTCCATATTGAATTTCTCCAATATATCTCTCATGTACTTTTGTTGAGAGATGTAGATACCGTCACTTTCTTGCTTCACCTCTATGCCAAGAAAGTATGACATTAATCCATTGTCAGTCATCTCGAATTCACTGAACATGGATTGCTTGAACTCATAGAACATTGCTTCATTGTTTCCTGTAAACAACAAGTCATCTACATAGAGACAAATAATTAAGAACTCCCATTTTTCACCGTTCTTCATGTAAACTGAATGCTCGTATGGACATTTCTGAAATCCATTTTGGTGAAGGAAGTTGTCAATCCTTGAGTTCCAAGCTCGTGGTGCTTGCTTGAGGCCATACAAAGCTTTCTTCAAACGATACACCTTATCTTCTTTTCCTTGTACTTGGAAGCCTTTTGGTTGTTCCACGTACACTTCTTCCTCAAGAACTCCATTAAGGAAGGCTGACTTGACATCTAATTGATAAATTTTCCATTTATGCTGAGCGGCAAGAGAGATTAGTAATCTTACCGTGTCAAGTCTTGCAACTGGAGCATAGACTTCATCATAGTCCACTCCATACTTCTGTTTGTAGCCCTTTGCTACAAGCCTTGATTTGTATCGATCCACACTTCCATTTGCAATGCGTTTGATCTTGTAAACCCACTTGACACCAATAGCCTTCTGATTTGGTGGGAGCTTTGTTAACTCCCAAGTGTCATTCTTCTCGATGGCATGGATCTCTTCTTCCATGGCTTTCTTCCAACAATCTTCTTCCACAGCTTCATTGAATGAGAGAGGCTCATGGTCTGCATAGAAGCAGAAAAAATTGGTTTCTTCTTCTTCTTGTCCATAAATCTCTGTGAGACTCCTTAACCTCACTGGAGTTGAGGAGCTGTTTTCCTCACTAGATGTAGGACCACTCCTTGCAATTCTGTGCACTGGAGTTGTTGTGATTGTTTGAGCAGGCTGTTGCTCAATAGGTGGTACAACTTCTGGTTCTTCAAAATTAGTGGAGACGATCTTCTCTTTACTGACTTCTTTGTTGTTCCACTTCCATGTCTCTTCCTCACTGAAGATGACATCTCTACTAACCACTAGTTTGCCAGTTAGTGGGTTGTAGAGCTTGTATGCCTTGGACTCTTCACTATAGCCCACTAACACACACTTCTCACCTCTATCATCAAGTTTCCTCCTCTTGGCTTCTGGAACTTGAGCATATGCAACACACCCAAAAATTCTTAGGTGTGTAACATTCGGCTTGTATCCACTCCAAGCCTCTTGTGGTGTCATCCTCTTGACACTCTTTGTTGGACATCGATTCAACAAATAAATCGAACAAGCTACAACTTCTGCCCATAACTCTTTTGGCAAATTCTTCTCCTTAAGCATGGACCTTGTCATGTCAAGGATGGTTTGATTCTTTCTTTCGGCTATCCCATTTTGCTATGGGGTATAGGCAGCAGTAAGTTGATGCCTAATTCCTTGCTCCTTGCAGTATGCTTGGAAAGCATTGGAGGTGTACTCTCCACCTCTATCTGATGTCACAGCCACAAGCTTGTGGTTACTTTCAGCCTCTGTGAGTGCCTTGAACTCCTTGAAAATTTTTAGGGCAGCTGACTTCTCCTTGAGAAAATAGACCCCCAAGTCTTTCTACTGAAATCATCAATGAAGGTAATAAAATACCTATTACCTCCATAAGACATGGGATCCAATAGACCACATATATCTGTGTGCACCAACTACAGTGGTGCCTTTGCTTTCCATGTATCACCAACAGGGAACGATAGTCGTGCTTGCTTGCCAAGCACACAACCTTCACATACTTGGCGTGTGGCTTCAATTTGGGGTAGACCACAAACCATTCCTCCACTTGACAGCAACTTTAGGCCATTGAAATGAAGATGGCCAAATCGAAGATGCCATTTCCATGACTCATCTTCCATTACACCGATGTTGCAGCTTCCAATCTTTGTGTTCAAATTCAACGGAAACATCCGGTTCTTTGACATTCGAACACGTGCAATAAGCTTTCTCCTTGCATTCCTGAGAGTGAGAAGCATGTTCTCCATATGTATAATGTACCCTTTCTGGAGCAGTTGACCAATGCTCAGAATGTTGCTCTTCATACCTGGTATGTAGTAGGTATCGGAGATGTATTCTTCTCTACCATCCTTCTGGATGATCTTGATCTTCCCTTTGCCTTCAACTGGCAACTTTGAGGAGTCACCAAGACTTACAGATCCATAGGCCCCATATTTGAGTTCGGCAAAAAACTCCTTCTTTCCACACATGTGATTGCTTGCACCAGAGTCCAAATACCAAATATCTTGTTGGCTACTGGAATCATGGTGTGCTAGCAATACTGTAAGTTCTTCATCAATATTTCCACTTGATTCTGCCATGTTGACATGCTCACCATTTTTATGTGAACATTCATTGGCATAATGTCCATATTGCTTACAGTTGTGACACTGGATATGCGCCTTTCCTCGAGTAGATCTCCACTCCTGAGACTGACCTTGATTTTGTGCATAGCCTCGACCTCTTCCTCGGGCTCGTCCTCGGCTACGGTTGAATGAACTCCCACGACGTGAGTTCCACTGCCCACGACCTCCATTTGGTTTGTCAATATTCAACTTTGACTCCAAAGCTTGCTCTAGCGTTGTGGGGCTTGCATTCTTCTGAATGCGTTGCTCGTGAACTAGGAGGGATCCTAGCAATTCCTCTGTGCTCATTGTCTCCAAATCCTTCGATTCCTCAATGGCAGTCACCACATGCTCAAACTTAGATGTGAGTGACCGGAGTATCTTCTCCACAACTCGTACTTCATCGAGTCTCTCGCCATTTCTCCTCATCTGATTTACTATCGCAATGAGCCTTGTGTGATAGTCGGAGATGCTCTCTCTTTCATTCATGTGAGCAGTTTCAAAATCTGCTCGAAGTGACTGTAATCTCACTTTCTTGACTCGATCTACTCCTTTGTAGATTGTACTGAGTGTATCCCATACTTGCTTGCTCGTTGTTGCTTCTGCAACTTTCTCGAACGTTGAATCTTCCAAACCCTGGTACAGAAGATACAGCGCCTTTTGGTCCTTCTTTCGTAAGTCCTTGAGAGTGTTCCTTTGATCCGCAGTATATACGGCTTCTTGCTCGGCAGTGGGTACAACATACCCACTACTGACAACTTCCCATAGCTCCTGTGATCCAAACAATGCTTTGAATTGGATGCACCATCTTTCATAATTTTTTTTCTTCAATGTGGGAACTTGGAGTTGCACTAAGTTGGACGCCATAACTGCTGCACCTGCCAGAATGGTATTCTGGCTCTGATACCAATTGTTGGTATTCTAAAGTTTACTAACTCAATACCAAAATATGTGGGTGCTAAGTTTACAAACTCTATCACACCTCTCACTTTCACTCTCAATAAAATTGGACAAAGAAATAGAGAAAGGAGGGAAGCAACAAGCTTTGATAAAACACTTAGACTTTGATATATGAAAAGAGAGTTTACAAAAATCAATAGCTTACAAGCTGAAAAATGAGAATGGGAAATGAGATTCGGATGATATGATATAAGGCTTAGCAAGATGGCCTATTTATACAAAACTAAAAAAATAAACAATCCAACAATACATATAATGAATGATGGTGTTCCACATCTTTACACCCTTTCAAACACATGCAGCAACTTTGATAGTTGGCATACACATGCATTGCATCATGGCAGGTTGTAATAACAACCTTTCGGTTTGCACACAGCAGCACACTGCTGTCTTCCTGCTAGCACATCACATGGCAACACACTTGCTGTCTTTCATCACCATTCGGCTGAACATGGAAGGAGCAATGATGATTATATTTTGCTGGAAACAATCTATAAAGAAAGGTTAGCATCACATGGACAGATCACATGACTTTTAATTTGAATTTCCAACAGTGCAATTTGAATCGAATTGCAAGGATGGGCTCTCAAAGGCATTCGAAGCCTGCAAATGGTGAAGGTTTCAATCTACCAGCTGAGCTACGACGCCCGCGTTGCGCAAGCAAGTGATGAAGGCTTCAACAAATGTACTAGCCGAGCTTTAGCTTAAGAGCTTTTGCGGTTAAGTGCAAGTATTGATGTCAATTTCATTCCTAAATATTTCAACTCTGAAAATTTACTTTCAACTAATTTATTCCCTTGTAGTCTTTTTCGTGATAGTCTTGCTCCATTAATTGATGAGCTCTTTGGTAATCTTTTTCATGATTACATATCCTATATTTTCTTTACAAGTGTTGTTTATATCAGTTTCCTATGGTATTTACGCGCACCGGCTCACATTTATTGTATTTAGACAATGTCCTTCCAGTCAATGGATGTGAGATTTTTCACTTCCAAGTTCTGAAATGTATGGATGTATGAGTAATTTATTTGTTTAAAGTATTTAAGTGTGAATTGATCAATGTACTATTGTTGCATGGACTATGGAGCAGTCGAGAAAGGAAGAGGATCAAATTTATGCAACTACAGTTGTGATTTCCCGACATCTGTGCTGACCTGCGCCATGTGCATTCTCTGGTTAGGGGCCAGAGGCCCAGCAAGGAAGATTTTCAGCTACGTACTTCTGGCCCTTGGGGTTGGGGGACCCTAAACCAAGTCTTCTCTAAGCAAGTGTCCAATAGATTATAGAAACTAAGATATGTTCTCATCTTTTCCGTAAGCAGTTTCCAATGAACTAGTAAATCCCTGGAGCTTTCAGAAGTAACTACCAAAAATGGAAAACAATTACTATGATGCGTTCTCACCTTACGCGTGAGCAGTTTCCAATGAATTGGTTTCCAGCCTTAGCTTTTGTGATAAATATAAGTTATGATGTAAATTTAATTACCTAAATTTTGCAACTTCTACAGTAAGTATTTCAACTTTATCGATTGTAATATTTTTGGACATTGCATATATTAACTGATTATTCTAAATTTTCCATGTCCTTTTCAGCACATCAGCTTTCTTTGTATCTACACCAGCTAACATTAACAATTAGGTATCAGGAACTACATTACGTTCAAGTCAATGTGTGTCTGCGGGCCTACAAATACAATTGCAGATGATCTACTGCCATATACGCCACTCAGAGATCAATTCAATCGCTTCTCGGAATCGGGTGCTGTCACTAGTGCTGACAATGTTGGGAGCACTTTCAAATTTAAGTTGTTTTTCAATGTAGTGCTCTGGGTTTCTGAGACCTTCAACGTTTTTATCTTTTTAATTTAGCGAGTCTAATTGGGTTTTATCTGTTTGGTTGCTGAGAAAACAAAGGCATTCATGAATACATACAATTTAAAAGCTTTTATCTTTAAGCATAATTTACTGCTTTTTTTTTGTTTTGTGATTTTCATCAAAGGGCTATGTCCAGTTGTTACTGCTTATTAGGATATCGTTCGGTCAAAAGAGTTGGGCGAAAACTCCGATACGTGTGGTCATATCAAGTTCTCTGTGCTGTCTTGCTTTCTTCACATGTAGTAGTTGGACGGATGTGTGGAGTTAAAGGGTTTGTTTTTATTTTTTGTTCTTAAAATAGTGATTTACTTTTTTTTTTTTTTTTTTTTTTTGTCACGGTATGCACATTACAGGAAAGAAAAGGAATAAGAAGACTGGAGAACCTTGTGCATTTCTTATGAATTTGGGTTGTCACCGCATGCCTTCGACGTTTCTCCTATTTTTGTTTTGTAAACATGGAGATTTATATTCAAACTATATGCGATACTTATATTCAATTTAGGCATGCGATGGAGAACGTCCCAAGATATGAGGCTCTCAGAGACTGTCGAACTTTACTATAATTTCAAGTGTGTGTTCCATGATCGGGTTTTGAAGGAATTGATCAATCTACAGTTTTGCCAGGATTTTCAATGGAACAACTTACTAGTTTCGATGTCTGTCATATGTTTCGGATAATAATGAAATTTGAACCAAACAAAACAATGTGACTCAATAAAATGGAATCTGTAGCTATATATTGCAGATTAATGAGGGGCTTACAAAACTTGTTTCATACAATAGACATTAGTTGTTGGCTTGCTGCCGCTCTTCTTTGAGCATTAAAATAAAATACACCCGCTAAAATAAAATCTGTAGCTTTTTGAAAGCTAATTAATCAAAAGCAGTTAACTACCCATATTACTCGTGTCCAATCTACACGAAAATAAGAGAAGAATTCGACGCAGGCTGAATATTGCTTTGTCTCAAAGGGATGGCGCGTGGAATCCTGTGGTTGCCAATGAAGAAAGGATGCTTGAGTGCATCAGCAGCAGTAGGCCTCGTGGATGGGTCCCAAGAACAAAGGGAAGAAATCAGCTTGATAGCTGATTCACTTGCGGAAGGAATCATCGCAGATAGACCAACCCCGTCAATTTGCGGAATCTGATAGTTCATCTTGTGTGCAAGAAGAAACCCGTTGCGCCAAGACTCCAAAGTTGGCCTACCAATCACGCTGCAAATCTTGAATATCTGGTCAGCATCACTTCGACCAGGAAATAAAGGCTGGAGTGAGAACAGCTCTGCCATGATAGCACCCATTGCCCACATATCGACCTTAGGACAATAGCGTTCTGACCGAAGCAACACCTCGGGAGCTCGATACCAAATAGTGCCGATGTAGTCTGTATAGGGAGGAGGCGAATTAATCTCCTTAGTAGAACCCAAATCCCCAATCTTGACGGCACCCTCCTTAACCAAGACATTCTCCGGTTTCATATCGCGATGGAAATAGCCAGTTTTGTGCATGTAGGCCAAGCCCTGAAACATCTGATAGCAGATGTTTCTAATTTCGTCCTCTGTGAATCCGGTTTGCCTTTTTTTCTCAATAAGATCAAGCAGACTGCTGTGCATGTACTCAAACACAAAGAAAGCAGACTCGTATTCGGCAACCACACCCTTCAACTGGACAATGTTGGGATGGTTGAGTTTGGAAAGGGACTGAACTTCTGGTAGGCTAAGACACTGCTGCAACGAACTGCACCTCCCGTTCAATTTCTTGATTGCAACAACTTCGCCCGTCTGTTTGTGCCGCGCAGCAAATACCGTCCCGAAAGCACCACTCCCGAGTTTCTTAATCATCTCGAACTTTTCCATGATGGGTCTCTAGGAACTGATGGAATTATGAGTACTTGAAGAAGTAAACTAAAGCCAAAGAAATCTGCGACAAAGTTAAGGAAAAAGCACCAGTTTTGACAAACTAGAGAGCGTTTTGATCGGAGACACAGAGAGAGGCAAGTTTCTAAACTTCTAAATGTGAGGAGGGTTGCAATTTATGAGTTCCTGACCTAACAGGAAAGGCGGCAAGCAACTCGGTAGTCGGATTGGATTACTACTTTAGTTGGGATTCGTGCAATCCAAGCAACCTCCCAGTTGCGCGTTCACTTCGTTCCTAGTAATGTATTTGCTGATTTATGTAATGATTAATATGAGCCGTTAGATCTTAGATTAGATGTAGTGAGTCATTGCTCATGACAAGTGTAATCATTGTATTCATTTAGTTATGGATCAACGGCTGAGATCAGTTTGTGTAATGATACATGAGAGAGAGAGCTCCACTCTATAACGGTAATATTCCTCACACCTTGTGAGACAATCAATCGAATAAGCATTCCAAAAATATCTGTGAAATTCCCTCTAATTTTCTTGTGATCGTTTCTGAGATATATTCTCAGGTTGTTAAATTCTCCATTAAATTCATCATAAAAAATTACATTCTAACAGTATAGTAGTCCTTACCACTGTTGGAAAATGTAAAGGGGTTTGTCGTCAATTGCAAAAGTTTGATTTTAGTTTTTTGGTTTTTCAAAAATCTGATTTTTACTTTCTTGTGGAACAATGCTTCTATCGATGGTCATTTAACCAAATCGAAATGTACTCAATTTGTGTTGTACATTTACAAATCTGTTCTCACTTTTAATTTTTAATAGCATATATAAAATTTTATATTTTAATTTAATGTAAGTCTGTAACAACATTGATTTATCTCTAATCTTGTATTGGATAATACTTACGTCCCTGTATATGGGGATGCACATATTCTCTGTTTGCGAATACCATATATGGACCAAATGAATCAACGTCTAAACCGTTCAATTTATTAATCTTTATTTGAAGATCACTCCTACAAGAAATCATTCAAATTCGAGATCGTTTAAACATCCAAACATATCAAATAAATGTCCAGTTCATTATGAATAAATGGATCGTTCATGCCTAAATAATTTTTGATTGAAATGTTTTTTTAGGGGTGATCTTCAAATGAAGATTAAAAAATTTAACGTTTGAGATTATGAAATTTGTATGATTAAGATACATTATTTGTGAGGAAATGTGCTCACCCTCCAAAAAGGAGATGCAACATGTGCCTTGTGTTTCTGTTACCGAGTAAATTGTAGTAATGATCCATCAACTTTAATCAAATTGAAGCAATGGTCCCTCAACTAAAAATTCATTACCATTGATCCCTCAACTCATCAAAACATATAGCTATGGTCATTTTTGTCAATTCTGTTAGAATTTTGTTAAAATGAGTTATGTCAGAAAGACTATTGCTACAATTGAGTTAAAGTTGAGGGACCATTGCTCCAATTGGGTTAAAGTTGAGGGACTATTTCTCCAATTTAAATAAAGTTGAGGGACCATTGATATCATTTTTCTTATTTGATTTTCCATATTTGCCCCTTGATTTAGCCTCACGTGCATGGCACGTGACTCATTTTGACGGAAGTTCTAACAGAGTTGACGAAAAAAACTATAGCTGCACATTTTGATGAGTTAAGGGACTAATGCTAATGGATTTTGAGTTAAGGAACCATTACGCTAATGTAGTTAAAGTTGAGGGATCAATGGTACAATTTACTCTTCATTTACCCATAAATATATTTCCAGTTGTGTGACTGTCTTCCTTCTTAAGCCTTTTACTTTTTGTGTTTCTTCATCTATTTGGTTCGTTCTTTTCAATCATAGAAAATCTATATTACTATCAAGTCAGGATTTCTGTTCGTTAAAATATATATTACAATTTGTTTACTTTGAGATAGGTTTCCACCTTTTCAACCGTGATTGCAGTCCACACGTACATATTGTTCTTCACCTTACTTTCTTGTTCATTCTTTTAAGAGTTCTTTCATAACCATTTCGTTTTCAATTCTTTATTTTTTATTTTTATTTTTGATAACTTTTCGTTTTCAATTTCTATTCACTTTTTTTTTCTTCTTTTTTTTTTCTTTTTTTTTTCTAATGATAACTTCAGTAATTAGTTTTCGTTCTAATTTTTCTGCATTCCCTTCTCATTCACCAATTCTACTTCACAAAAATGTACACTATTTATTTTGGGATATAACTTGTACACTATTTATTTTGTTGCTATAGAAAGTAGAAACCACCTTTAATCATGCAAATGAACAGAAGACAAACACCCAAACATATCGCTTCAACCTTCCAAATTTCCAATCTATTCTAATCCCAAATCACGAAAGCCCCCGTTAGGCCTCTGTCCAAATCTGTCCAAATAAGAGCAATTTTCGACAAGGGAAAAAACCGATTCATCGGCAACAAGATTTCTTGCTTACTAGTACTTGTGCTAAACAAATTTGAAACAGTACACCAAACACAATATAGCTCCTACTTTGAACATCAAAGTGAAACTTCGAATATTAGGTTCGGAGAAAAATAATCCGCAGTAGAGTCATGAACAAACATTACAATATTAGGGCTATTTTCCCAGAATCAAATACCTATAGTAGGTATCAGTCCAGCTTTCAAAAATCCGTTGAAATGGTACCTGGCCATAGGCTTTTCTTGTTTGATTAAAGCTAAAGATTGAAGCTTTGAAATTTGAAAATGTTGCAGAAAACTTAGACAGAGAGGCAGAGGTGGTTTTTTATTTTTTATTTTTTATTTTATTTTTTCTCCCAGTGATTCTTCTATATGATTCACTCAAAAACCCTAGCATATAGAGGGCTAGTGAGATCCTACTTCTAGGATCATTCATAGTTTCTCACTGCTTCATGTGTACACAATAACATCAACATATATTGATACAATGATCAATCCTTTTTCTTCATCAGATGTTGTATATAGGGTAGCTTCATTGGTTCTCCTCTTGAACTTACAACTGATCAAGTAATTGTTAATCTCACTGTACCAAGCTCTAGGAGCCTGCTTTAAGCCATACAATGCTTTCCTTAGCTTATATGCTTTGTTACTTGCATTTCTCACCACAAAGCCCTCATGTTGCTTAGTGTAGACTTTTTCTTCAAGTACCCCATTCAGGAATGCTGATTTAACATCTAGTGGAAACAATTTCCATTCCTTTTATGCTGCTAAAGCAATGAGAGTTCGAATTGTATCCAACCTTGCTACTGGGGCAAAGGTTTCATTGTAGTCAATACCAGGTTTTTGTGAATAACCTTTTGCTACAAGTCTAACCTTGTGCTTTTGAATAGTTCCATCCAAGTTTAGCTTGGCTTTAATACCCATTTTACTTCTATGACAGGCTTATTAGTTGGTCACTTAATTAGTTGCCAAGTATCTTTCTTTTTAATCATTTTAATCTCAGAGTTCATAGCCTCTTGCCAGGCTTGATCTTCTGCAACTTCTTGATAACTCTCAGGCTCAATGATGCACATATGGCATCTTGCATATATTTCCTCTAAACTTCTCAACTTCATAGGAGTTGAACTTAGAGTTGAGTTTTAACTTGAGTTCTCTAAGTTACTTTCTATTGAACTCCCAGAATTTGAACTTAGCTGCAGGTTATGAGAATCACTAATAAGAGGTTTATCCGTTGATCCCTTTTGCACTTCATTTTCAAGGATTTCACTACAAGGTTGGGAGGTAGTGAGAATGACTTAACTTGGTTACATTCCTAGTTCCAAGCTCATCAAATACAACACTTCTAGAGATGATGATATTGTTTGTTTGTAAACCATATATTCTATAACCCTTCTCACAACCAACATATCCCATAAATATGCCCTTGTTAGCCTTTTCATCAAACTTTAGTCTACACTTTCAGGTGTTTTATGCCTAGTTTCCTGCCTAAAACTTTTATTTTGCAAATACACTGCATTTGCAATAGCTTTTCCCCAAAAAACAATAGGAATCCTTTTTTCAACCATCATGGACCTAGCCATTTCTCTAATTGTTCTATTCCTTCTCTCAACAACATTATTTTGCTGAGGAGAGTAGGCAATTGTCAAATGCTTCTCCATTCCTATGTCAGTGCAATAATTTAGAAACTCATAAGATGTATACCCCCCACCTCTATCACTTCTTAGCCTTTTTAAACTGAAACCACTTTGCAATTCGACAAATGCCTTGAATTTTTTAAAAACATTGAACACATCTTATTGGTTTCTAAGAAAGTACACCCAACACATTCTTGAAAAATCATCAATGAATGTTACAAAGTATTTTTTTTCACCAACCGACTCATTTTGCATAGGGCCACATAGGTCAGTGTGTACAAGCTTAAGTGGGTAGCTTACTCTCCATCCTTTTTCCTTATTAAAGGGTTCTCTGTGAAGCTTTCCAGATACACATCTTTCACACAATTCCTGCTTTTTTGAGAACTCAGGCAAGCCTAGTACCATTTCACTTTGCATCATCTTTCTCATACTGTCAAAGCTTAGGTGTCCTAGTCTTTTATGCCAGTTCTAAGAATCATCAACAGTTGATGATTTTCTTGCCACGGAGTTTATGAATTCCAACTGCAATGGGAAACATCTGTTTCCAGTCATAATAACCTTGGCAACTACATTCTCAAGGCTACTGTCATCAAATATCACTGCCATGTTTCCTCCAAATAGAACATTGATAGGAGCATAGTTATGCTACTTAGTTATGTTGTTTCCTTGCATTCAGTTAGTTAATTACTACTTATTATAGTCTTTTAAGCTATTTTCGTATGTTTGTAGGTCTTAATGGCAAAAGGAGCAAGAAAGTGCATTTTGGAGCCATTTGGGGCAGTTTTGGGCATGGATTGGATAGCTTAACTATGGAGCAAAGTGGATGGACGAAATTGAAGTCAAGAGAATCTAGGAAAGGCTACAAATCTGGAGAAAGAAGTTAAAATACAAAGAAGATAAGGAAAGAGCAAGAAATAAGGAACATTATCCAACCTTATCTTATCCTATCCTAACCAACCTTATCCTTTCCTAAACCTTATCCTATCCTATCTTATCTTATCCAAATCAGTTTGTGCCTTAAATCTAGCTATTTAGAAGGGATTAGTTATACATTTAAACACATAAACTCATATTCTAGAAGCCTAATCCCTTATGTGCCGCATATATGCCATTCCTTGAAGGTTTAGGAGTTGTAATCCCTCTCCTACAAAGGTGCCGCACCCCTTAGCCTAAGTTCTTCTAGAAATCTGCCTTGTATCCCTTCTAGAAGTCTAATTTCTGCCACAAAATACCTAGTTTCTAGAAGCCCTAATTTCTGGCGAAATTCCCTATCCATTTCCCCTTTAGTTTCTGCCAAACCTATTCCTTTTCACATTGGATTGTGAAGTCCTTTTCCTTCAGAAATTGTGCATAACTTAGCCTATAAATACAAGTGTTTACCGCACCATTTAACCATCCATTCATTCATTCATTCATGGCTAACAGCGTAGCGATTAACCATGATTTTAATTTTGGCCTATCACCGGATATTAGCTTCCAAATAAGAATTTTTGGGTTGTTATAGCTCAGCTTCTACCCATTTGATGAAGTAGTCAGTAGCCACCATCATCATGCCCCTGCCCCCAGTAGCGGGCAGTTTGGGCCCTACTAGGTTGATTGGCCATGGGTTTGTCTGTGAGTAAAGATCGTTGGCAGGCAATGCAGGTGCAGGCTTGAAGTGTTAGCATCTGTCACACTTTTGAACAAATTCCTTAGCGTCTTGATGCACGTTGGGCCAGTAGTAGCCAGCATTGAAGACCTTCTATGTTAAGAATCAACCTCATGCGTGGTTTCCACAAACTTCTTCATGGATCGAGATCATAACTTTTAAGTCATCAGGAGAGCTTTAACTCCTAAGTGGTTTCCACAAGCTTATTCGTGGTTTCCACAATTAGTGCCAAAATTAGCTTTTTAATCCTCGGGTATCTTGTTTCTGCATCAAGGAGAGCTTTAGAAGTATAAAATACTAGCAGTTGGGCTCTTAGCTCTTTTTGTATGAGGGCAGAGATTACTGCTACATCTAAGACTGGCAAGTAGATGTATAATTTCTTGGCTACTTCCGGCTTTGATAGTCAATTTGGGGGACATGGAACAGATCTTTTGGACAAGCCTTGTTGAGGTCAGTGTAATCTACGCATACTCTCCACTTGCCCTTCTATTTCTTCATTACCAACACGACGTTGGCTAGCTATGTTGAATGTGCTCAGGATCAAGAATGATGTATTCGTGTCCTCTATTAACTTCCATCTTTTTCTTCTGTCAATTTGCCCTCCTGAACGACATCATCATGATTCGTCTGCTGTAGTTGCTATTTGGTAGCTGGCTCGTCCTTCTCAACCTCAGTAGCTCCTACAAGGGTGAAGGACTTCTTCTTTTACTCATTTAACATTTACACCGTGCATCATTGAGATATGGCCTAGTCAGACTTGATATCTCTGACTCTTCATCTTGGGATGATGAATCGAATTTTCTAGTACTCGACGAAAGTTACGATGCCCAGTTTCACTAGCCAGGGCCTTCCTAGAATCTCGTTATAAGGAGATGGGTCGCTGATTATAATGAACATCAAGTGTTATGTTTCCAATAGCAGTTGAGGTGCATCCGTTGAATCCGGTGAGTACCTCTGCTCGGTGTATTATCGCGTTTTCCAGGCCCATCTTCTAAGTGACGGATAGCTAAAGTAGATTTACTATGTTGTCGTTCTCTACCATAACTTTGTTGACTATAGTGTGTGCTAGTTGAATGGACACTACTAGAGCATCGACGTGTGGGAAGTCAACTCTCTCAGCTTCTTGCTCGATGAAACCAACAATGGGTTTAGGTTTAGTGTAGGCAGCCTGAACCTGGGAGATTGTTATCTTCCTCTTCTTGGAGTTGTTTATGGCCCCCAAGTATTCACTCAGCGAAAATGCCTTTGATTCTGATGGTCTTGGTAGACTGCTCCTCGTTCTATCGCATTTACCCTCTTTCACTAGCTTTTCTAGGTATTCCTTCTAGGTATAACAAGTGTTGGTGTGTGACCAGGATCTCGGTGGAACGCGCAGTACTTGGTGTGATCTAGCTTAGAGGTGTCTCATTTAGATTGTCTTGGCAGCTTAAATCAAGGTTCATTCTTAAGGTTGCAGAGGATCTGGTTGACCGGGATCAAGAACTTGGTATAGTTCTTGATGGCTTGTCCTTTTCTTGCCGGGGATTGGTTTCTACGCTTGGCCCCCTGCCTGCTTCGACCGTTGGACTGCTTCTTGCCCACTTTCTTCTAGGCTGCCTGGAACTCCTTCTGAGGTTGCTTAGGTGCCTTGATTGTTCGTCGGGCCTCTTCCTAAAGCTCATGCTTTTCTGCCAGAGTGAATAAGTCTGCTAGAGTCAGGTATTCTTTCATGATCAATTTTTCAAATAGGGGATGATCTGTTGGGAGTCCCTTTTGGAAGGCTGTGCTGGCGATCGAGTTATTGCAATCGACTATATTTGCCTTCTTCGCCTTGAACCTATTGACATAGTGGCGGAGTGACTCCTTTGGATTCTTCTTGATGTTGAAGAGATGATCAGACTTCTTCTTGATCGAGGGTTATGATGAGTACTCGTTAGTGAAAACTACGGAAAGCTCATCGAAACTCCGAATGGTTTGTGGAGACAGGGTATGGAACCAATCTTGTGCCTCGCCTTGCAAAGTAGTGGCGAATATCTTGCACATTAAGGTGTCGTTAGCCCTGTATAAGATCATCGCGCTGCAATAATGCTTTAAGTGTCTTTCCAGGTCTCCATCTCTCTTGAATAGGGTGAAATGTGGCATATTGAACTTACATGAAGGTTCCATTTGCTCAATCACGTCTGTGAAAGGTAATCTGCCCATGTGTGCTATGTCCCTACGAAGGGCTTCGTCTGTGGTCTCGATGCGTTGAAATCCGTGTAATCGCTCAGTCAGGAGCCTCTCTACTTCTTTCTGAATTTATCTATGTCTGGGCAGTAGGGCTTCCGGCTACCCCCGATCATGACCTGTTGGTCTCGGTTGCTCTTCCCTATGCTCGGCTCTTTTATGTCGCGGTTGCTATGCATGTGGTACGTTCCTGGCAAGCAAGCGGATTACTCGTAGGCTACTGGTTGAACTTGAGTCGGATTGTGCGATTGTTTCTCCTTGTCCATCGTGCTACCTACTTTGATGTGAGGTGGAGGATGCTCCTTCTAGGCCTAGCCGTGAATGTATGCTCATCCGGGTTGATTATTAGAGTGGCCCCAACCATGAATGTATGCTCTTATGGGGGCCTAACCAAGAATGCATGCCCCTCCTCACTCTAAGACGAGAGTCTACGCTAAATGGTTGGTCAAGAGGCTGCTTGCTGGGATGCCGTTTGTGAGAAACGTCATCGCCTACCTTTGTCCTACTTCTAGACAGCTCGTCCTGGGCAAGCTGCATCTCGGTGCGCTGTAAGAGTTGACTCACCAAGGTAGTCTATTATGCAATGGCGCTTGTCAATTCGACGACCTGTCGGGATAAGTGTTGTTCATCATTTGGAGTAAAAGAACTAGGACGGTAGACGTTTGCTTGAGTTATGGAAGTGTTGTGGACTCCGGGTACAAAGCTTGAGCCAGGATGGGTTAGATCTGTAGTAAGGTAGGGTGAAAATACCCTTGGTTCAACCATCGATCTTGGGATCTGGATCTGGGCTGGTTGAACTGCCAAGCTGGACTGTCTGGAGGGCTGCAAGAGCAGGTTAAGCGCATGGGTGCTAGGCCACCTACGTTGGCATGGCTTGGGCTGCCTCGGTCTAGGCAGTTCGTGTCCAAGTGAAAATGGTAGGCGCCAAAGGCTGCCTTATGGGTCATTACAATGGTGGTTGCCGCTGCTATCATGGCCATGGTACCTCGTGGTGGCAAAGGTGCAGTCTTTACTGTGGTAAGCCTCAAAGGTGACGGTGTGGAGCCACGTTGTCTCCATTGGTTGGTCCATGTCCTTCAACGTATGAGGTCTTATTGGTTGTAGTTTCTGAATTTTCTGCCATTGTAGTCATGGATCTACGAACGAAGGAAGATGAAAGCGAGAGTCTTCTTCAAGTCTTCGGATCAGAGCTCTTAATGAAATCACCAATTTGTGGATGCAAATTTCCGTCTTCCTTTGATTGACGAATTTGCACCTGCAAAATAATAACAACTAAGATTAAGGCCAAAAACCTCAGGCACCCACAATGAAGGGGGGCTTTGGGCGAAGAATCTCCGATGCCAAAGTTAGAATTCTAAAATGAATGTGTTTAAGTATTTGTGGAAAGCAAAAGGCCTCTTTAGGGGTAGCTAAAGCTTCTCCGAATTTTTGAGATAAAGTGGGTATTTATAGGAGATAAGAGGAGTATGGATTGGCCCTCTAGGGTTTAGGGGTGGCCAGCCCTAGGCTTGTGTTTAAGTGGGAATATTCCAAAATATTTGTGTAAATAAATATCTTGGAGTAATTAGGTAAATATTCAAAATAAATGCGATTATAATTACTTACTTAAAAGAGATTTTCTCTTATAAGAAATATATTTATGATAAGAATAATGAATTATTCTATCATAAATACCTTTGACATTTCCTACGGGCAAGGGTGCCTTGACAATCATTGATTTCTGCCTCCTCTACCTCACCTGCGCGTCGTTAATGAGACTGCTCTTTGCTCATTTAATAGGGACAATTTTGTCTTTCTTGAGAAATAATCCACATATCAGCTTCATGATTTTTAAAATTATTTTTTGCTCCACATTTGTGACAAAGTTCAGGAAAAAGCCTCCACATTTGTGACAAAGTTCAGGAAAAAGCACTAGTTTTGACAAACTAGAGGGCGTTTTAATCGGAGAGAGGGGCAAGTTTCTAAACTTCTAAATGTGAGGAGGGTTGCAATTTATAGGTTTCTCATCGAATAGGAAAGGCGGCAAGCAACTCATTAGTTGAATTGGATTGCTACTTTACTTGGATTCGTGCAATCCAGATAACCTCCCAGTTGCATGTTCACTTCGCTCCTAGTCTGGCAATCCTTAACTGTTGTAGTAAAAGGTAAAGGGATTTTTCATCAATTGCAAAAGTCAGATTTTAGTATTTCAAAAGGTCTGATTTTTAGTTTTTAAGTTTTTTCATAAGGGAACTATTATTAACACTCCAAAAATCTCATTCTACACTAAAAAATTTCTATATTAGGAAAGAAAAATACACTTATGAGGAGTGTAAAATGAGATTTTTAGAGTGCCAATAACACTTCCCTTTCAAAACTCAAAAGTCTTATTTTAGTTTTTTTAGTTCTTCAAAAGTTTGATATTTGCTCTCTGTTTTTTCGCTTCTTATTTAACCAAATCCAAATGTATATAATCTCATATTGGATGATACTTATATCCCGTATTTGCAAATGCTATATCTTGACCAAATATAAAATTTGTACGATCAAGATACGTTATTCGCAAGGAGGAAATGAGCTCATCCCAATGGGCGACATACTAGTATTATCATTTCATATTACAGTAGCCCCAAACATGAGGATTTTCTTTTTTAATAATACTTTAGGGGCGTGTTTGTTTAGCTTCACTAGGCCTCCCTGGACTAGACTAGACTAAAAGCTAGTGTAGTCCAGTGTTTGTTTGCAAGAGGGACTAAGTTTAATGAGACTAGGTAGGATTCACTCTGACTAAACACTCGTTAGGTGGTCTTAGCGAGAGACCCCTTGAGAAGGAGCGGACTGTTAAGACCCTCTCCTATTCGCTTCGCCCCTACCTAGTACCCACTTCTCTCTTTCTTTATGTATTTCCTCTTTCTCTCTCTCTCTGCTTGAAGCTTTAGACGTTCATGGTGGCTAGGCTGCTTGGCATCATTGATCAAAGGTGATGACCCAGATTCTTCCACCACCGACATCAGCCATGGTGGCTAGACAACAACAGCCTTGTTGCTCATGGTGACCCATATTTGCTCAGAGATTGTGACCTGGGATTTTGAAATTAAAAAGTTTTGGGTGCAAAGGGTTGGGTTGGAAACATAGTTAGGGAAATTTCGTGCAAAGGATTGGTGCAAGATTGAAAACTTTAGCATCGGGTGAAGAGAATTTGAGTGATTTTTCTTGTACAACTATGATTTGTCCAGAAAATACAGGTATTGAATATGAAAAATAATAGAAAAATAAATACAAAGGGAGGGAAGGGAGAGGGGACACTGGTACAGAAGTAAAACTGGAGAAAATATTGAGGGGAAGGAGATTGGTACAAAGAAAAGGAGGGACAAAAATGGGAGAAAAAGGGGAATGGGGAGGGAGTGGCGGAGAAAAAGATGAATGAAGAGATTGGAGAGGAAGATGGTTCTAAAAAAATAGGGAAAAAGATAAAGTAATACAAAATATTAATTGATATATTAAATTAAAAATAAAATAAAATATTAATAAATATAGATTAAATAAATAATATTATAGTCCTGTTTCTTAGTCCGACACTGCATCAAACGTTTCACTAAGTCAGTCCAGCTTAGTCTAGTCTAAGCCAGTCCAGTTTAGTCCCTGAAGCTAATCCAGTCTTAGATAGTCCGGTATTGTTGCACACATAAAAGTGTAATGGTACAACACGTCTTATGTTTTTTTTTAGTAAGATGAAAACATTAGTGGTTAGATGTAGGCCTGGCAAACGGGTCGTGTCTATGGTGTTCGTGTTGTTTTCGTGTAACACATGTTATCTTAACGAGTCGTTTCGTATCACACCCGTTATCTTAACGGGTCCTTAACAGGTCGGGTCACTTTACCTGTTATGACCCGTTAAGAAAAATATATTTATTTTCTTAAGTTTGCACATACCACACATTGCCACATAAATATTACTTCAAAACATTAAAACACATTTGTCGTTTAAGTACTATATCTACACTCGAAAATAAGAGCCTAATAAAAAAGCATCCATACACTACTAGTCTATTACAAAATATTTGCAAAATGAAAGAGTTTTTGTTTTCAAGGTTGTGAAGCTTTTCTAAAAAATTTAAACCTTGCCAATGAAACTCAAAGCTTGCTTGTTATTTGTTTTACAAAATCCTCAATTTTCATCGATCATCATGAGGAAATTGTATTGAAACTTTGGCTTGATCTATTGCCTTCAAGAGTTATGTTGATGATGTTTTCAGTAAGGTTTTCCATGTCAGAACTATCTTCCGCATAAACTAAATATAGAAAAACCAAACATTAAAAACCATTCAAATTATGTGAAGTTTACCAAAGTAATTATGAAAAGAAATAAAACAATAGTATTATACCATATAAAAATATATTAGCCTCCAACCTAATGCACAATGGAAAGCTGAGATTAAATCACAACCGATCCAATGGTCACCAATTTTTTAAATTTAATTTAATATATATATATAAATATATAATTATTATAGTTTTTAAAGGTATAAAATTGTTAAATTAATATATATATAATTATTATAGTACCTTTTTAAGGTTATAAAATTATAAAATTAATATTTTGCTTATTGTATATCGTGTTAGCCACGTGTATACTTAAACCAACCCGTTATCTTAACAAGTGCTTATCGAGTTACCCAATTCGTTATCGTATCGACCTGAACACCTGTTAAGTTCGTGTCATGTTGGGCTATCGGATCGTATCAGGAATTGCCAGGCGGCGTTGAACCCACACGTTAGATTAGGAAGTTGGCGGGGTTGAAGCCACACGTCTTGTGTTTTTGTTACCCATAAATATATATTTCTAACAATGTGTTGTGTTACTGTCTCCATTCTTAAGCCTTTTATATTTTATGTTTCTTCGTCAAATTGGTTTACTCTTTCAAGATTCTAAAGATCCGTTTCATAACCATTTCGTTTGCAATTCTTATTCACTTTTTTTCTCTAATAACTTGTTCGATTGATAGTTTTCGTTCTCATTTTTCTGCATTCCTTTCTCATTCACCAATTCTATTTCACAAAAATATACACTACTTTTTCGGGATATATCTTGTAACAGCCCTTTTATGCAAAGGGATTCCCAGTGTGGGGCCCACTCCACATTGAACTTTAACGATCCGAACCGTCTATTTTTTAAGTCTCGATTCATAGATCATCCTTGCAAAACTTCAATTCAATCCAAAACCATTTGTCTATTTAACCATCAAGATAAAATTTCATTATTTCTTATACAATAAAGTATTCGTTAATTTCTTTGAACTCAATCAAATGTCTTAAACGTTTTCGATTTGGCTAATATTTTGTAAGGATGATCTATGAGATGCAACTTGAAAATAGACTGTTCAGATTATTAAAATTTGATGTGATTTGGACTCTACAACTAATGGAAATCCCTTTTAAGAGTTTCCTAGCTCGTAATTTTCTACCTTTTTTGCTTATAAAAAGTTCCTTTAATCATGTAAATGAACAGAAGCACAAACACCCCAACATATTTTCACTTCAACCTTTCAAATTTCCAATCTATTCGAATCCCAAATCACGAAAGCCCCGTTAGGCCTCTGTCCAAATAAGAGAAATTTCCGACACCGGGAAAAAACCGATTCATCGGCAACTAGATTTCTTGCTTACTAGTACTTCTGTAAACAAATTTGAAACAGCACACGGAACACAATATAGCTCAACTGTTGAGAACAGAAGCGAAACTTAGAATATTAGGTTCTGAGGAAAATAATCCGCATTACAGTCACGAACAAACATTACAATATTAGGCCGACTTTCCCTGAATCAAATACCTATAGTAAGTACCAGATTCAGACCAGCTTTGTAGTTTATGCAGATCTCTTTTCTGATAGTCAATGGAGGTAGTAGAAATCATCTCGCTTTTGCTTAACCTCCCTTCAACATATGATTGCTGAGGTGGATAATGTATGACCATTTTCTTCAAATTCTGAGCATGCTCCAGAATATACCTTGCAAACTCCATTCCATTGTACCCGTTGGAAAGCTCTATTTTTACCTCCTCGAGACGATGAACAAAGTCCAAGTTTTGGGATTTCCAATATTTTCTATTAAACTTGCACGACTGGAAAGGCAACAGCCAAATCAAGTAAATTTGGTTAGTAACATACCAAAAATAAAAAAAATTACTTCCCAAATGAAAGGAACACAGGATACATCTTAAGAAGATGAGGGTTATACATTGCTCGTCTAGGAATAATGGCTTTAACATCTCTGCCTTAGAATTCTAGAAATTTCACATCGTATAAGATTTTCTGTTGTGTTGTGTATGTGTATGGCAGAGAGAGAGAGAGGGGGAGAGAGACTTTTAACTTACTTTTGAGCCAAAGAATCGAGGGTAAGAGTTTATGTGCAAAGTTTTCAAGTTGGGCATTCCTCTCAAAAGAGAGACCATAGCTGGGACAAGGTCATCAAACACGCCCCCAGCATGCAAGCTCAAGTAAGAAATATCATCGAACTGCAGTTGCATGGAACCTTCCCTGAACAGTGCCTGCATTATTTTAAATATTAAATCAATTTCTTATATGGAAAAGTATGTGTACACAAATACCCTATGAGAAAAAGGTAATAAAGTTGAGCCTAACGAAAAATATTTCCAGTATGTGTACACAAACACCCTATGAGAAAAATGTAATAAAGTTGAGCGTTATGAAAAATATTTCCAGTATCTACATACATAATCAGTAATTCCTCAAAAGTTAAAACCATGATGGTGCTTCTTAGTTTGCCAACTTCATATGTCTAACCAATGTCTTTATAGTTCTTGTAATGTTTACGTCTTTTAAACAACAACTCCAGCACCAATATAATTTGGTTCCATACAACTAGAAAGAAATTTTAAAGTTTAAGAAGCAAAAATCAGGCATCCGTATTATTAGTATGACACGGCCTCATACCAAGAGATGTGCCTTGTTAAATCTATTAAAAGATTCCAGAAAGATAAACATACATAAGTTCATATTGCAAAACATCCTGAATTTCTAAAGGATACTTATCTTTACCTGTGTGGTATCTTCACTTAGAATAAGAGCTTTAACCTTGCGGATGCTGCGCAGAACCTCAAATATTTTGTCAAAGTCATAGTCATCTTTCTTACGCTTCAGAAAAATCTCAGCTTTTTCTAAACACGTTAATTTCCCAAGATTATGGTAATTCAATATACTTCCGATCCATGTCAAATACTTCAGATTTGGAGCAAAAATATTCATTGACTTGCTGCTGCTGTCCAAATTATAAAACTCTATATGTATATCTATAAGCTTCTCACATGAAATGTTAAGATGGCGTAAGCGAATGCCATGTAAAGAGGAACCCACCAAACTAAATGATTCCAAAGATGAGCTTTCAATGGTGATATTTTCTATTGAAACATAACTAAGCTGCAATTTCTTAATGCATTTGCAGGAACTTGAGATCCATTTGCAAAACCCTTCGTCCATCGTAACACTTTTTAACGTTAAGCATTGGAGATTACTTGAGCAAGCAAATGAGGGCGCTTTAAGAATTGTACCCACGTACACCAATAGTGACCTCAAAGATCCACAAAGAAAGATGCAAGCTGGGAGTTCTAATGTCCCAGGTGTATGCTTGCCATTCAACGCAAAATCAAGCTCTTCGACATTACACTTTGCCGCAATATGGATCCACCTGATCATACGAAAAATCTTGTTGGCGAGGCCTGAACTGATACACCAACTAACAGAAAGGCGTTGTATCCTATTATCCCCACGATGAAGCAAGAATCTATCAAAAGAGTTCAGTAAGTTCAAATGCTTCTGCTTGTTTCCTGAGTCTGGTGAACAAATTACCAATGAAGGGGTAGAAAGAAAGAGCTCTCTGCATCTTTTGGAAACGCTACCCACTCGAATGAGTTCCTTAAAATTGAGGAATGCTAGAATTTGATGAGCCACTTCATCTGGAAGATTACTTAATCTATCTATTATATAGTTGGGACAAGTTCCTTGAGCTTGAGAACTTTCAGTAGCGAAAAGCTTATGTTTGTGTTCCATGATACTTGGTTGCTTTTCTACAACGATTAACATGAAAACAAGGTTATGTAAATATACATATCATTAACAGCATCAAGCCAAAGACCTACACATACCATTTTCTAAACTAAGGACCCAGTAATTATTTCATTTCAAGTTTTTAGTTTGCACTTTTTGGTTAGATATAAAGAGCAAATACAAGTGATAAAGGAGGATCGAATAAGGATAGAGGATGGGTGGTGTTGAGAAGGATGTGGTCCTGTGGAAGAAAGGTACACAATATGAAAACCAAAAACCAAAAACTGAATACAATTTCAAGTAGGCTTGATTTTCTAGTTTTTTGTCGTTTGATAACCATTTCATTTCTAGTTTTTAGTTCACTCTTTTGTTAGGAATACGGGAGAAAAGAGGGATGATCAAAGTTGGAGAATGGGTGATGGAAAGGAAGCGGAACAAAGGTACATTGAAGAGTACACAAAGAAAACTAAAAACTATTTTATTAAACCTTCATTTCTAGTTTTCCTTTTCCTACATTCTCTTATATTCCTCCCTCCTCCTCCTCCTCCTCGTTCCTCCATATACATTCCCTCTATCTCAAACATTTGACACAACGAAAACTAAAAACTAAAACGAAATGGCTATCAAACAGGCCGAAATAATAATCAAACGGACCCTTAAAAAATTGTGCAAAAACTACAACTTGGTAAGGCATTTTCCGCAACTAATTCTTATGGGTGACCTGTTGGTTAACAGAACCAGACAGTTGACAGATTACAGAGAGCTTTAAAAGAAAATAAAACAATTATATATGCATATAACTAAAAGGGTCCCTCGAAATTCCTATAAATTGAGTCTGAAATCTTCAAATGTTGCCAATCACCAAACCAAAAATTGAAAATAAAATTGAAGAAAAACAAATAAGAAAATATCAGTAGCGAAGGGCTTACCCAAAACTTCCTTCAACGCGACAGCCCTCTGTCTGCTCCAACTCTCATAGGCCGGCACACACAAGAATCCTGGCCGGAGAGGAATGCCAAGGATTTTTGAAGGTTAGGGGAAACGAGGTAAGAGCGGGTTGGGGTTTTTCTTCTCCCTTTGGCTCAAGCCTCTAGGTAAAGCCGAATTTGAAAAGCCACAAAAAAATAAATAAGACTCGTTTGAAAAGTATATTTTAAATGATTTAAAAAGGAGATGTTAAAAATTTGAGAGTTGTTTTTTTTTTCTTTTTTTTTTTTTTTTGTCAAAAAAATAGATTTTGTTGGATTATGTTAGATTAGCCGTCATGTAAGGACTCAACATATTTTTACCATTTTGATAAGGGGACGCTCGCTAACTTTGAGAGTTTATATGGTACTTGAATCTTTTTTAATGCTTTCCTCTTCATTTGATATGTCAAATTAAATTACTATTTATTTTTCATAACTATAACAAATATACTTAGAATAAAAAACAGTAATAAAAATGATACCTCATACTCCTTTCTTCTCTAAAATCCTCCAAATAATATCTCTTGGGGACCTATCATGAGCTTTTTTCAAATATATAAAGACCATGTGCAAATCTTTTTTCATATCTCTTTATCTTTCCATCGATCGTCGTAAGAGATGGATTGATTCCATGATTGAGCGGCCAGGCATGAACTAGAATTGATTGTCTGAGACTCGTCTTTTGCCTCAATCTATGCTCAATTACTTTCTCTCAAAGCTTCATTGTATGACTCATTAACTTAATACCCCTATAGTTCATGTAATTTTGCATGTCACCCTTATTCTTGTAGATAGGCACATAAGTGCTTTTTCGTCACTCATTTGGTATCGTCTTCTTTTTCAAAATCTTATTGAAAATGTTTGCAACTCATGCTATACCCTCTCCCAAGACATTCCACATTTCGATTGGTATATCATATAGGCTCACTGCTTTTCTGTGCTTCATCTTTTTCAAAGCCATAACCACTTCTTCCCTTTTGATTCGGTCATAGGTGGAGTAATTTTTACACTCTTCTGAGTTACTAGTCTCTCAAAGAAGTACTCCCTTCATGGCCCTTATTGAAAAGATTATGAAAATACCCTCTCCATCTATGTTTAATCCCATTCTCTATAACTAGGACATTTCCATTCTCATCCTTTATGCTCCTTACTTGGTTCAAGTCTCTTATCTTCCTTTCCCTAGCTCTAGCTAGTTTATACATATCTAACTCTCCTTTTTTGGTATCGAATCGCTTATACATATCGCCAAAAGCTACTACCTTCACTTCTCTCACGGCTTTCTTCGCCTCATTCTTTGTTATTTTATACTTTCACATTTTTCTTTGTTCTATCCTTGTATAAGGCTTTACAATATTTCTTCTTAGCCTTAACTTTTGTTTGTACCTCCTCCTTCCACCACACCTTTTAATGTGGAGCGAAACCCTTGTACTCTCTTAATACCCATTTTGCCACTTTTTGGATACAACTAACCATGGAATCCCACATTTGGCTAGCGTACCCCTCTATATCTCAAACACATTGGGTAAGTACTTTCTTTTCGAAAAAGACTTGTTTTTCTCCTTTTAGATTCCACCATCTAGTCCTTAGTCCTTGGACACTTCAAGTTCTTGTTCTTTCTTCTATCTCTTTTTATATGTACATCCATCACCAACAAGCAATGTTGGTTAGCCAAGCTCTCTCCCGGTATAACTTTGCAGTTCTTACAAGTTATACGATCCTCCTTCCTCGTTAAAAGGAAAGCTATTTGTGTTTTCTATGACCCGCTCTTGCAGGTGCTCACATGCTCTTTTCTCTTCTTAAAGAAAATGTTGGCTAAAAAGAGATCGTATGCCATTGCAAAATCCAAGATGACTTTCCCATCCTCATTTCTCTCCCCAAAACCATGGCCACCATGAATACCTCTGTTGTTGCCTCTCTCCTTGCCCACATGTCCATTTAAATCTCCTCTTATGAATAACTTCTCCGTCTGAGAGATCCCTTGAACCAATTCTCCAAGATCTTCCTAAAATTTCTCCTACAAACTCATATCCAATCCAGCTTGAGGTGCATACACACTAATCACATTGACAGGTTCTTATCCTATCACAATCTTGATTGCTATAATTCTATCCTCAATCCTCTTAACATCTACAATATTGATAGGATTTTTACCTTCTACAAAAGTAGGGATAAAAACACTTAAAATACTTCCAAGAGTACAAGGTAATTGTACTATAGATGGCTCTAACAAGGTTGTTCTCCACATGGATTAAATGAATAATTTGTGTTAAATCAAATCTTAATTAATTATTTAAAACAAAGTTTGATAAAAAGTTGATTTTTGAATTCAAATAATAACAACAAGTTTAATAGAAACTAATTAAATAATAAAGTGATAAAATAAAATAAACTAAAAGAAAACAAGTTTTGAAAATTAAAATTGTAAAAGCTTAGGGTTCCGCCGTCACCTTAACAATCATATATAGTTATTTCAATTACTTATGAATTGCCCATGCATATATTTGAAGATTAGGTTTTCCTAATATATATCCTACTTGGAACCTCCAATATAGAACGTACATCTAATATGCAACCCGTCTAGACGTTCGGATCAAATATGAACAAGAAAGACTCATTATGCTTTATGAAAACTCTTTGAAAAATCATGCAACCCTTAAGATGTGATGTTCATCCTAAGTGAAATTACAATTATTAACCATAAGAAGCCAGCACCAATTTTAAGGAACCTTCCGACCAAAATTGCATCAAATTACTTTTCTAAATATCCTAATGGTCGCGAATCACTAAGACACTTAGATAGTTTAAAACGGTGATTAATAATTCAAAACATGCATTCATAATATCATAAGTAGATTGAAAAGAAACTACATATTCTTACTAAGGCTCGTGGCCTCGCCCTAGGAAACAATAATTAGTTACTTACAACCATAAACAAAATATTATTAAAAACAAGGAAAGAAAACACCTTGAAAATAAACTTCAAAAATCATCTAAAGTAGTGTGTGCGTTTCCTCCACTCTTCTCCTCCTTAACCCTAACGGCTAAATATTTTATTTATACTACTACAAAATAAAACGCTAAAAGGTCTTAGAATAAAACTAAGAAACATAATAAAATAATAAAACAGAAAATAAAAGGTTTCCTATTTGAATAAAGTTCGGACTTCTTAGAAAATCACACTTTTGACCCACCAAATCAACTCCGATGTGATCCCAAAAGGTCTCTTTTGAAAGCTGGAGACGTCCCCTACAAATCCTCAGAAGGAATCTTTCTCAAAATATGCCATAACCTCCAAAATACCCAAAACATCCAGAAACGTCAATCTGGGAAAGATGTGAGCTAGGCCTGTATTTCATCACCACGGTCAAACGGTTTAGTAGAAAAATCTGGAATTTTAGCACAATCATCTTGAAAGGCACACGAACATGCTCCAATTGGAATCACTCCAAAATTCATCCGTTTGATCACTTTTTGCTCCAGAGGAAGTCGAATGTCCTACATTAAAAATATAACTCAAAGTATCAAAATTCCACCAAAATAACCAATAAATTAATTCTAAGATTAGGGTAAAATATATGGTATAATATGGACTCATCAAATATCTTATGTTAGGATCTTGTCCGCGATGATGCCAAACCATTCCTCGTTTTGTTTGTCTCGAATATCAAAGCTTAAGACCTAAATTTTCGAGATCCTTTGCCTTAAGACCAACCCACTTAGTTTCTTGGAGGCACATAATACTTATCATTCTCCTCACCATAACTTCTACTACTTCCATATATTTCCCTTTAAGATTCCTATAATCCATGTTCCTAAACACATTCTACTCTCTTGAACCCTACCCTCCTGTCCTAACATGTTTACCCTGCCCTGACTAGTAAGGCCAAAATACTTGTTTTGCATGTCTTGGATAAAGTTGATGTGAGCATATGCTTCCAAACAACTTTTAGTGAGTCGTACAAAAAGAAGTTTCTACAGCCCCCTTGCTCATTTAAAAATGCATCTAGGTGTCAATGGAGATACAGCAACCCTTACTCACTTATCACTATATTCAAGCCACACAATGCGCCACTTACGGATGACGACCTAACTTTAGTGCAATTTCATTTAAGATTCCTTATAAAAAAATTAGCTAATATATTGTTACATTTATTTATTATTAGGCCGCGTCGTGCACACGTGTCATGATCCCTGCATAAGGCATTATTGTACGACAATACATTATAATTGACGTAGAACATTAGTGAATACACGAAATGCCAGACGACGAACACTGGAAGGCAAACTATACTTTATATCAAATTTATTCAAATTGTAGGCTCTTTAAACATCATCCTTTTCATGATCCAACAGCACCCAAGAGCCATCATCCATTTGAACCATAGACTTGTTCTTCTCAGTCCACCAATTAACAATTACATTATATTCATCCTTTAGACCGTCCAACTTTTTGTTTACTAATGCAATATCACGGTTGATTACCAATTGAAAACCATTTCGCCCTTGTGTTCCTGCAACTCCATGTAAGTAAATCTCCAAACGGTGCGCGTCTTTTTTTGCATTCTTCAAATAGGGCGACTTAAGAGTGTCAATTTTCAGCTCTTTTCCAACATCAACATACTTTTCTGACGGTGGTAAATAAGGGACTATATCGTAGCTATTTGTGACTCGCAAAACATGAAGATTTTTAAGACTTGAGAATACGCTGTGGAAACCTTGATCTCCAAGACGAGGGCTAGCAAACACAATGGATGTAACAAGACAGGCTTTATCTGGACGGTCTGTAGGTTTGTTGTACCCATTACAAACTATGTCTGTAGCATTTAAAATTGCAAATGCACCGCCCATGCTGTGGCCACAAACAGTTATGCTGATTTCGTCATCCTTGTATCGATCCACCACTTCTTTAATTGCAGTTAAAACCTACAAAGTAATTTTGGAATGCAATCAGAATATGAACCGATATAACGATAACAAAAGCGTTGTAACAACAGTAAACTCAGTATAACAGTCGACACTATAACAATTTTATCTAACGATATAACAAAAAACAATATGATAAAACATGAACTAACAACTGATATAAACAAATTTGTGTAATATATACGAAAGTAATGCATCACAGCAAAGCAGAACAATAGTATTAAACGATAGTTGCGAATATTGATGATTTGACAGTATAGATGAAGAGAAAGAGGCTTGCATATTGTTACAATGTCCTCTATAAACAGAATTTCGCATGTACTCGAGTGCTTGTAGTTCGTTAGATGGTGTCCACGATCTATTATCCTATCGTATTTTGTTTCTAGATGAACAAATTACAATTTTCATACCAAGAGATGTCGTATGTGTGTGTATATGTGCAATAAAAGTTGAAACTAAATATTGATCCAATAAATTATCATGCCATGAAATTTAAATTTAAAAGTTATTCCAATGAACTTGCATGCTAACAGATGCAAGAACCAAAGAAATAAGAAATCAAATTACAAGTGCTCTATTGATATAGAATCCTACGATGTATCGGTGATGAGTAGTAAAGTCTTGTGCTATGAACGCATAAGAAGGTAAAGAGTACATGTGTTGAGCAACAATGGACGTAATAACCCCCATAAATACAAAAAAAAAAAAAAAAAAAAAAAAAAGTTACCTGTGCTCTACAACTAGTTTTACTGTATGGAGATTCAGGGTCGGCAGAATTGTAATAGGAATGAAAACCATGGTGCACCTTAGGATCATACTTCTCTCCCAGAATATCAGAAGCTGACACTAAATCGAACAGTAAGTCAACATCCCACTCTGCATCCAGTTCAGTTCCTCTCCATGTAACCAAAATGTCCCTCCTCCCTAACACCTCCTTTCCCTCATCCGTTGTTACCGCCACATAACCTAACCAGATCGATTTCCCGGGTAAAAATTCTGTTGCTGCATATATATATTTATTCACAGTGTACTTGTATGGATTAGAATTCTCCAAACCCACCTTAGAGAACAAATGTGCCTTTGTGTAACGGGGAAGTCCACAATTCTTCGATCTTGGATCGCTGATGAAGGAGTCGCCAATGGTGGCAACTCTTTCGCCATAGTGAAGGATACAGCGACGTAGATCAATGTCGAGAGGGTCAAGTAGACCCTCCCAATCAGTTTCGCCACCAAGAAGCCTCCACCTTGTTGCTATGGTATCCATGATCTCCTTCTCCCTTGCCTAACAGACTAACTCAAAATCGATAGATATTTTAATTGCTTAATTATAGCCAACTTGGAATTAGGATTGATATTCTTGCACGCTTAACCAACTCTAAGGAATTGGTTATGCATGCTTGTGTCATGACTCCTGTACTATCCGTGATCCAACCTCATACTTCACGATACATTTTTGCTTATGTTTTTCATACTCTTATATATAAAAAAATTCTAAGTTATTAGGTTAGTGTGGCCACTCAGTATTACGGTCTAGTGATATTCCTCTTCAATTATAAGCGAGAGGTCATACGTTTGATTTTCGTCACGTTGTGAGACTTATTAGCCCACTCCCCCAAAATAATATCATTTGTTAAAAAAAAAAAAAAAAAAAAACAAAAAGTAGGCCATTGTGATTTTTTTTTTCCTTCCAAAACAATGACTGACATAAGGAGTTTATTACTTATTTGGTTAAGATCACTCACCCTTACATTTGATGTAACCTCTCCTCCCCAGTATTTTGCGTATAAAAGAAAAGTAAAAACAATGATTGGTAAATATAAACAGACACACACGTATTCAGCTATTTTATTTTTACATTTATGAAATGCCAATAACAGCTCTCATGCAAGCATTGAGAATTAAAAACTAAAAGAAATTATATAACATTGTAGACCAACTGGGCTAAACTAAAAGGGCAACCCTAAGCCAATAAGGCTCTCCACTTTGCTACGGTCTAAGAGAATGTCTATCGTACGCAACCTTACGCTTGCTTTGCAAATAAGCTATTTTCACGACTCAAACTCATGACCTTTCAATCACAAATGAGCAACATTTCCATTGTGTCAAAGCTCCCTCCCACCAATTGGGCTAACACTAAGAGAAAAAAATATAAAAGCAAATAAAGTCGTGCTAAAACCACCATGTCATTGGACGAGGAGCTAAGATTAAATGATTCAATGTTAAGTTTTTATGCCCCCTACATATGGTGAGCCGTATGGATCCAGTTTCGAGCTCAACGTCATCATATAATCACTTTAATGTCATGTTTAGTTACATAAGCATGCTACATACTAGCGCCACCCGAGTCAATATAACTGATTTAGGGATTTTCAACACGAAGAAGCGGACACACTTTTTTTTTAGGATGTTCAGGACGGGACAAACGGACACTTTCACTGTGAATTCTTTTTAAATAAACAGTGTATCTAATAACTAATCACTATGCATCAAACATATGTTACAGTTCGGATATAAGTTGAATCGTATACATACATTTCAACGACACACAGCAGTTCTCAAGCATCATCACCGTACCAGGAACTATCATCCGAGGTCTTGAATGATCATATAATACGGCTTGGTGATACGTTTAGAATCATAGACTACGTACAAGTACAAACGGAGACACGAGGATACCACAAATAATAATGCGCGGAATAAATTATAGTTGCCTTCATAACCTCGGAGGTTTTTCCTTCACGAAAGCTACATCACCACTCGGTACATTCAGGAGATGATGATTTGGCCCCTCCTCACTTGCTGCTGTTCCAGATGATGCAATAGATTCTGATCCGTCGTCACCATCCTCGTCTGTATACAGTAAAGGGGAAAAAAGTTTATGCAAGACACATCACAACATATGTCAAAGTTCCCAAACCCCCCACCTCTAGCATATACATCATACATCCTCATCTGTATACACACACGATTCAAATCCTTTTCACTAAACAATTAAAGTTACACGAAGGACAGGAACTAATTCAAATTGTAAACCTAGATTCTAAGAATTGATGGGAAAACCTGCATGGCAGGATCCGGTAAATACCATCAGACATCCACGACAAATATCTTAACCAAAGGCAAGTATGCCGGGGAGGTTGAGCCGATCAATCAGAGTGATGATTCAACCTATTCTGTTTCTTTCCAGAAGAAAAAAGATAAATGATTCTATTTTATTCCAATATTCTCGCAAACGCAATCAAAGAGCAAGGCAAATCCATGGTCACAAGTCATGGTATGAAAAAGACAACAATAAAAAACACATTCGGTGTTATAACTAAAAGTCCTGTTTATGGAACAGAAAAAACACACATTTGTACACCATGGGGTGGTGCACCATTCATGGGTTGAAACCACATTTTATTTTACTTTGTAGGGAACACAAAAGCAACCTATTGTATCGTATCAACTTTCTCCCTCTTACCCTCTCTCAGATAAAAATCTGTGCGCACAAGCTTCCCTTTTGTCTCTCTCTCTTCTCCATTTCCCTAAGCTTCTCCATCATATTAACAAGCTGGATTCAATTTAAGGATTGAATCTTACCCCCATTTCATTTGGTAAGCTTAGTACCAGCACCATCCAGAGAAGAAAAACAGAACATCTGTTGAAATGTTTTGTGTGATGAACTACTCTAAACTATTGTTCGATATTTTCTTTTATTAACATCTGCACCACAACTCCATGTTGTGTTCTTTGCTTCATTTGTTAACCCATCTTCTCCAGAACCTTGTTGAATGATAGAGTTAAAGAGGAATTTGGGTTGCTTGTACCACCCTATCATGGCTTGTTCATGACCAATAGGTGGTCTTCACGGTATCATGTAATTATGCTCTCCAAATGCTGAACTTGCAACTAAAGCTCTTTTAAAGCAGAAGGCAAGCCAATTTCAGCCATCCAAATGATATTCAACTGTGTTGAAAAGGCTTTTGGGAGGAAAAATTTCAAAAGCATTTAGAGGAGAAGTCAATGGCATTTTATTTAATTTCCATACGCTCAATCGATGTCCACAGTCGCTCAGACATATCATGCTTGTCCAATTATAATCAACTTAATATATTTCATTTGTTCAACCTCGGCCGGAACAAGTTCAAACACAGAATTAAGAAAACCCATACACATCTGATATCATATTTTTATTATCACACTCGTTCTAATCGACATAAGACTACCAAAAAGTTTGAAACAAAAGAGTGAAACAAACAAGCAGACCCTAAGTCTAAACAAACTAATTATATTCATAAATTCAGTTCTAGGGAATTCCAAATGTCAAGAATTTAAGCCACAAATCAATCAGAAACTTTAGGCTTTAAGGTAAAGATTACTCTGGTTTAGAGAGAAATTGGTGGGTTGAAATTTTGATGAGCAATATATGGTAGTGGATTAGTTGAGCACTTTTGGTATTGGGTTAGATAAGTAAACTTAAAATTGTAAAAGTTGATCAGAAAGAAGCATCATGTCTAACTCTCTTTATTGTAGGTTTTATATATACCCAACAACTCTAAAATTATTTATATGCATTATGTCTAACTCTCTTTAATTCAATGTTTCCTATTTTTACTCTGATCTCCCTTCTTTTAACCAACCGACTCTCCTTCTATGCACTTCAGCCCTCTCTCATCTCACCTCAACTCCCACCACGTCACACGCAAATTACATGTTCATGAACCTTTTAGTGGTACGAGGAAAAGAATATCTGCTTCAGTTTATTTTTCCTTGTACCTATTTTATATGTATATCTGTAAAGTGTGTTAAAAAACTCGCCTCGGGGTGGCACACCTAGAGGCCTTGGAGGCGGGGCTTCACCATTTTTCGCCTCCATCACCTAGGCTCGTCGGGGAGCGCCTAGGCGCCTAAGGCGTGAACTAGGCGTCCCTTTTTCATATTTAGGTTGTAGAAATCTGGATTTCTTTTAGTTGCAGGGCTGTTTTTGAGTTGCAGACCAAGAAACCAGCGAAGGAGATGAAGGAGATGGACGGCTAGGGTTTTTTAGGCTGAGTTTGTTTTTTAATTTTCTACTTTTGTCTTTAAAGCTTTAACTGCCCCACTTTGTTAATATTTATTACCCCACTATCTTCACTTATTGACATTTGTTACCCGCCATCTCCTTACTCTTCACTTTTGGCTTTTAATATTTATTTCCTCATATACAAGATACATATTAGATAACCATTTTTATTTTTTTTCGGTTTTATTATTTTCCTAAATATGCTTATGATTGGCCGGTAGAAAAAAACCTCTTTTTATTATTTTTTTTAATGTTATATTATTCTTTTTTTTTTTTTTTTAAGTCTTTATATTTATCCTTATTTCTCTTTTTCTCCTTATAATATATATATATATATATATATATAGGCATTTTCTTAAGTAGATGCTTGAATATTGATTAATTTGATTGCTTGATTAAACTAGGTCATGTGAGTTATACTTGCACATAATTTGTGCACTTTTGAATGATAATGAATATTTGTTTTACAAAGTATTATAATATATACATATATATAATATATGGTATAAAAATTAAGTCCTCACGCTTCAAGGCTTTCGCCTAGACGGGGCTATCCATCAAATGCCTCACTCACGCCTTCGCCTTTTAAAACATTAGTTGCTTGAGTACCATAAGACTATAAGAGGAAAGTATAACTCTATTGCAGAAAAGTAAGTCAGAAAAATATGCAAGATTGTGATTCAAAACTCTTTATAGAACAATTTTTTTCCCAATGGATGGGAACATACCAGAATATGTCGGGTGGTCAGGAAGATGTCTCACTGCTGAAATTTGAATGTTTTCTGGAAGAAGACAGTTGCAGAAAGAACCTGAAAATTAAGAGAAACCTTTACTAAGAAAAAGGAAAAGCTCATTAAACATTTGTGGACCCGCCGAGGGTATAGAATCTATGGGCACACAGAGCCAAGTCAATCATATAATAATCACACAATTGTGCATTTATAATCCGAAACGAGGATATGTCATTCATTTACAAGGTCTAGAAAACCTAATGTAATTCAAGTAGCGTGTAGGTCTTGTGAGTATTGAAGTAGAGTATCTTACTCTCACCTACTCGGGCTAGCCGATTTACCCATCCAGGTATAGTTTTTCCAGTTAGCCGCATACAAACTTCATCAGTGAAATGGTTGCAATTCTTGGCAATTAAATGATAGGTATCTCCATGATACTTTCCAGAAAGGTTCTCCATAAATGACCGGAATTCTGAGCGAGACATATCAGTGCTGCCCACCAGGACTGACTTTCTGAAGATGAAGCCAGGACAACTTCTTGGTTCTACCTCAAAAACCCCACTGCTGGGGTACTCATGGGCTCCAAAGCCATACTCCAAGCCATGAACTGTAAACGAAAATAGGTAGAACTTTGTCATGTTTTCCAACTACAATTTTGTATAACTACTGCCAGTGGGATGCCGTCAAACACCTCAGTGCAAAATAAAGAAAAACTACAAGCAAATCATCAACAATAATAAGTAAATTATTCTACAAATCCAAGAAGTAATGTACTTTTCTAAGATTTCCATTCCAGCTTTGTGACATTTAGCTACTCGTGGTTCAAGAAACATTATACCTAAATTCAAAAGATAATTATTATATGTTCTGCAATGATATAGCTGCAATAACCCCTTATGTGGGTTGATGATTCACACAAATTAAAAGTTACGTATAATATATCAGTTAGAATATTTTGAGTATTGTTTGGCCACACATGTATCGTAGGCTGCAATGTATTTAGCGTAATAGATCTTTATGTGAATGATTATTTCTGACATCCCTCATTGAGTTGGACTTTTAGTTAGATATGGCATAGTAATATTAACTCTCTCTCTAATAGGGGTGGCGGATTTGGACTGTATTAATATAGGTTCGGTCCCTAATCTCATAACTACATGTTCAATACAGAGCTTGCCCTATTGTATAGCTTGAAGCCTTGAACATGAAGAAATGCAGAGAGGAGGAGACTATCCCAAAGGCTCTATTCATCATGGCTGCCACCAGGTGAGTTTACATACCTCAATCCTGATTGCTCCATTTCATACTATATTGTAATCTATAGGTTGTTACCTATCTGCATATTTGATGTTTACATTAGCTACAAAACCCTTTTATAATTTGACGCTTTTATTCGACAACCACCATTGCAGACTTACCATATTCTAGTAAGGAACATATAAAACTTACAATTCTCTCATTAAATAATCCTACTTTGTTAATCAGCTGATTTGTGGAGTTGTGTAACAAAATGGTACTTTTTTTTCTTACTTAACACTTACGAGAAGAAGAACTGAAATTTCATCTTCCTCAGGTACGGATGCAAATATCAAATATTTGTTTCGATAAAGTTCCATTAATACTCTAAAGTACTAATCTTTACCTAAACCTGCGTCTCATTATGTATATAAACGTATTAACGCAGTTTTCATTTGAGACAAAAAAAGATTTCTTAGAGAGGCACATCAATGTTCACAAGCTGTTTTAGGTTTCACTTGATCCCATGATTATCTGAAATCTTCAGTAGAAACGTTATAATTGTTTGCATCTTGTCAATAATAAATTAAGCAGCATGCTTTCGGACGCAGGCACTCTCTTCTAGTTACCATTTCAGTCACTCTTTTCTTACAGAACACCAGCAAAGTCTAACAACACAACACACTGTAGAAATTCCTCAAAATTCATAAAATGCATCACAATAAACCCAAATTAACCACAATTAAACATCAATAACACCTAAAATAAACATAAAACACTCAAAATTGAAACTTGCATCACTCAAAAACCCGAAAGAGGCACAAAAATCCCAAACCTTCTATGCCGGAGTGGAAGATCCCGAATCCAACCCAGTAAAGGTAGTTGTTCACAGGCGTGAGATCGTAGACATTGAGGTACAAATGGGCGCGATTTTTTTTCCGATCAGTGAGCTCCTTGTCTGCTCTGGCGGTCGAGCTTGGGCTTAAGCTCAAAGGAAACAACCGCATTGTATATTGAGTCACTCGTAAACCCTAATCTCCTCAATTGAGTTCGGAAATTAGCACAGCCTGATCATCCCGCTCGCCGATCAAAACGAACCCCGGCACAAAGTTATTCCGCCGTTTGGATGCCGAGAAACGGGAGGAAGATTGAGAGAGAAAATTTGGAGTTTCAGGAGAAATATCAAAACTATATTTTAAAACGACTTTTTGGTTATTGGTTGTGTGTGGTTTGCACTTTGTTGTCTTGTGGAATATCATCAAAAATAAAATTTACCATTTTCTTGCCGACATTCCGTCATGTATATGAATTTGGGATTTATAACTTAGATCGATACGACAAAGCATTATTTTTCACTATCGTTACTTAACGGTAATACGCATTGCCTCTTAAATAAAGGGTTGCAAGTACTTTTAAAATAGTTGAAACTGCTTACCATGAAATTATTTTATAAATCAATCTTTAATAAATGGTAAGTAAGATCTGAAAAATTATTTTATTGTTTCATGCAAGAAGCACATAAAAAAACACTTTAAGTGATTTTAGAAACCAAAAATATTTTATCTAAAAACGTTCTCGATCATATTAAAAGTTTACAAACCAACCCCTAAACTATTAAATGAGTTTGACTTAATCTTCTATAATCACAAATTTTATAATTTAAAATAAACAACGATATAAGATGATGAGTAAAAATATTTTCTATTTATTCACCTTTGGAATAAAAATTGATCAACAACTACTCAGTAAGCACTCGCAAGCCTTGGAATGAAAATGAACATCTTACCACTTGGGCTTCTAATTGATTTTTGGGAAAAGACACAAAATGGCGCAGTCTAGTAAGGTTGCGTTTGTTTGGCTTCCTTAACTCTCACCGGAATAAACTGTCCAGTGTTTGTTAGATACTGAGATTATGTTTAATGAAACTAAAGGGGACTCGTGTGGACTAATAGGCTCGCTAGAAGTTCTTAGCGAGAGCCCTCGAAAAGGAAGGACTAGCTAAGATCGTCTTCCTTCTCTGCTCTCTTCCGTCTCTTCCTCCTCCAGCAAGACCTATATAACTGCACCACCTCCGACTGTCGTGGGCACAGATCACCGCCGATGGTCTCCATTCTAACTCGAATCATGGGATCTTTCTGAACCCAGTGGTGGGTGAGGAACACAACGGCCGTTGAAACCCAAATCATGAAATCCTTGTGAACCCAGTGGTGAGTGAGGAACACGACGATGATGAAGGAATATTGGAGGCCAAAATGCTGGCGCTTGCGATGGCGACGAAAATAGCAAAGGTCTTGGATTGGGACGACAGTAGCTTGGGATTTTTGGCTATAAAGATGGGGTAAGCAACCTGAGACGCCAAATTGTGGAATTTAAAATTGTTGAGAGTTGGTTTTGATTTGATTTGTAATTGCGGGGAGTTGGTTTTGATTTGATATGCAATTGTAGGAAGTTGGTTTTGATTTGATCTCAAAGTGTGGGATTGGGTTTCGAAGAAGAGGAAGAGTCTTTAGAAAAAAGAAAAAAAAAAGGAAAAAAAAAATCAGAGAATTAAGAATAAACTATTAATAGAGATATAGATAAATTAATATAATATTAGAATTTATTAATTATCCTGCTTCTTAGTCTGACACTACATCATAGCTTAGTCTATTTTAAGGCAATCCAGTTTAGTCCTAAAAGCTAGTCCAGTCCGAGATAGTCTGGTGCAACAAACGCACACTAAGTGTTCTACAATTCTTACATGACTAACTGAAATACCAAAAGCACCCATTCGTTGAGATACATTAAATGTTGTAAACACCCTTGAACAACTAATTTAAAATATAAGAATACCCTTCATGGGTTTTTCTTGTTAAGTACATCATTATTTTTAGGGAGCTTTAATGAAAAGGGCTTGGTCCAACAAATATTTAACCAAAAACAATCACAAAATGTTATTTAACCAGAAGGGCTCAAAGTTTAATAAAAAAAACCATCCAAAACTATTGTTCACGGGTCAAACTTATAAACCCAACTCACTACAAATCTATAGTTCCGTAAATACCCCTAAATGATTTGATATTGTCTTGACTCTTCACCAACCTCAACCCAGCACAAAATCCCCATAATAACTCCCTGTCTTCCTATCAAATAGAATTCCCCCCTTTCAAAAACAACCAAATCAAAGTTCAAATCAAAATTGAAAAATGAAGCATTCATCGGAACAAAGCTGCCGAAACAAGTTCAAAGAAGTTTAATGGCAGAAACCAGCAAAAAAGTGTCTGGAAAAAAAAAAGAACTAAAACATAAAACTGTTTCTGGATAACCAAAAACATAACACTGTTTCTGGAAAAAAAAAATCAGATACAATGTTTGTTTTGTCTATACACAAACAAACACTGTATCTGGAAAGAAAAGAACCAAAATGCAGAAACAGTGACTTAAATTCTGGAAACAGTGACTTAGTTCCAGAAACAATCTATGTTTTAACTTTTGACTGTTTCTTTTCTTTCATGCACCAGTTGAATATATTTAAGAAACATGGTGTTTATTTTGCTTTGAATCCAAATATAGTGAATTGCACTATTTCTTTTTTAGCTTACATTTAAGAAACAGCGTGTCTATTTCATTTCGATCCAGAAACTGTGACTTAGATTCTAGAAATAGTAACTTAGATTCTAGAAACAGTGACTTAGATTCCATAGACAGTCTTACTTAAAATCCAGAAACAGTTTATTTTTACAGTCCATAAATAATGACCCGTCGTTATTATTGAATAGCATGCAGATCTCAAATTTATTTTCTGGAGAAACAAACGATGAAAATTTGAAAAACAGTACCTCGAATACACTAAGAATAATAACGACGATCACATTTCAACGAAATAGTACAAAATATAAATTAAATAGCATGAGGATCTATATTTTTGTTTCAAAGAAAAAGAAGAAAGTCTGCAAAACAACGATGAACTCTAATAATGACGAAAATCTGGAACTCAACCTAAAAAAGTTAGGGGTAAAATCGACAAATCATAATTTATTATAGTTGGGCCATTTTCAGTTGGACTACTTTAATATGGGCCATGTACTAATCATTAAACAAAACTTAAAACATGGTTTTTTATTAAAACTATAACTTTTCAAGCTTTTATGGCTTAAATGTTAAAATGGTCTCTGTGTTTTAGTTGTTGGGTCAATTTAGTCCCTGTGTTTTCAATTTAGCCAATTTGGTCCTTGTGTTTATCTTTGTTAGCCAATTAAGGACATTTCCGTCTAATTTTTGTTAAATTTTTTTTTATAAATTCTTATAAACTTATTTACAAAATTATTTATTTGATTTAAAATATTTAACAAAGAAATAAAATTAAAAATTAAAAGAAAAATTATTCTCCTCCCAACTCCCCGACCTCCTCCTTACCTTTATACTAAGGGGAGGGGTTGTTCAGTTTAGCCATACAAGAATACCCTTCATTAATTGGCATTTGTTATGATATTACATTAAATATCGTAAATACCCTTGAACAACTAATTTAAAATACTAGAATACCCTTTCTTAATTGGCATTTGTTATGATATTACATTAAATATCGTAAACACCCTTGAACAACTAATTTAAAATACTAGAATAACCTTTCTTAATTGGCATTTGTGATGCCTTTAAAACCCTTACTTAAGCGTTTTGCCATCTCTAACCAACTTGTGAATAGTAGCAGAAACTGAACTTGTTCAGTAGACTATTAAGGGAATTGCATAGAACTGAAAACCTATTCTAGGTTAGATATTAGGTGGGACGAGCACACATGGGCTGATCGACTTAGGGGCAAGGGGGGTCAGCTGACCTTCTAAACTCCGGTGAATCTCCATGGATGACTTAAGTGCTGCTCTTTTGAAAGTTAGAGTTGCCCTTCATATATGCCCTCCAACTGCTTGATAAAATGCATTAGAGAGGTGCTGCCCCTTTACAGTCTAGTGCTAATATAATTTACCTTTGGCTTGTTTGTTGGTTAAGATTATAGTTGTAGGAAGAAAAAAAAGAACCAAGTAAAAGACTATCCAAAAATGCGAAATAAATGAAGTGGTAATATTAGAGAATGAACAAAGCATCATCATTCTTGGACAAACATATTAATGGGATGCAATGATATCAATCAATTTGTTAGTGTGTTCAAGATAAGTGTGTTCCTTTCTTAATCATTCATATGGGAGCAGCCTTGGACATGTTAGTTACCCATGCAAATGAGGCATTAACAGGTGTACATGATGCCTTTGCAAATGACTTTAGGCCTACCAAGACTCAAAGAAATGGCGATATGCATGCTATTATTGTTAAAAAAAATTTGCACACTGTGTGCTATTCTTATTGACCACCCTAATAATATTTCCTAGATCCACCACTATGAGCACATACACTCCATCGGCAAGGAGCAAAATTGCACTAGGTAGACATGACAGGTTAATGGAAGTCGAGTCGATTTACACTAGATGTGGATAAGGCAAATAAGTGTGGACCACGATTTTTTTTTTTTTTTTTTTTAGGTGGAGCAAGGCGAATCAGAATACAAATGACTTCTAAGTCCCGTCATAGACTAACCAACTTCGATTGGGTTGGGTCGTACAAAGGGACCAACGGTGCCATTGCACCCATGTTGGACTCCGGAATGGTTGTCTAGGCTTGCAAGTCTGGACGAGGAGCCCATGCTTGCTCCGTAAGACATAGAGGCTTGTTCCGATGAACTAGTTTCCTATTTCTTGGAGATTCTTACAATCTAGGAATTGGCTTGTACCACAAGTAATCATAACACTATAAGGAAAGAATATCTATTGCTAGATATCTGCTAGGATTCTCCTTGTCCATATAAATTTACTATCCTAAAAGGACTCTCTCACACTTGCATTACTATGTATTTGTTGCTTAATGAACCTCATATAAGTAGAACACAATAAAGTGAACAATGAAATTATTGGTAACAAAAGTTTCATTCCATTCACTCCGGTTAAAAATGTTTTCCCTTCTAAATCACCATTAAACTCATGGATTCAATTATTTTCTTATTAAAGCTCGATGGACATGGAAATTTTAGTTTGTTTATGTGGCACAAGGATGGAGCCCATCGATCCAACCATATTGCGTCATGTGGATTAACCATCAAAAATCAATATTTTATTTTATTACTTAAAAAAAAATCCCTATTGAAAGAAAAAAAACATCATCATCTTCATCTCCTACTCATGTGACACCTCCACCCAGCTGCTATGACACACTAACTCTTCGCTTTTCCCTATTTTCCTTCCCAAGTCCAGTGGACTCTCTCGCTCTCTTCTTTAGTAGGTCTTTCGTCGTCGGTGGGATCTACTAGTTCGTCTTCATTCTTGACCTACAAGTGTGTTGTGTATCTCTTGAGTGGCTCCATCTTCGCCAAGAAAGTCCAAGACATTTATGACAAATACTAACCCTTCTTTCACTGCCTTAGAGAGATTGAAACTGACTGAGTGGGAAACTGACGATGATGTTGGATTCATTCTCATGGTTTCATAAAGACATTTATTTTTGTTTTAATATGGATGTATGTTTACACTTTACATATGACCAACTTGCCAGGTTTAAATTTGCTCGCTAAGGTTTAATCTCTTGATTCTTCGCTCCAAAACTAGATATGTGTAAAGCTTACGAAAAAATCGATTAGAGTTGCCTGGAACGTGTTATGCTGAAGTTGGGATTTAATACAAAATAGGGAAATTTGGTCATGATGCGTGTCTCCTCAATGTCATACTCGTTTATTGTCAATGGTTTTCTAAGAGGTTACATGCTGCCATCCCGTGGTCTGAGACAAGGTGACCCTATTTCACCATATCTCTTCTTATTGTGTGTCGAGGGCCTCTCGGCTATGATTGCAAAGTATTAATGCTCCGATGTTATCCAAGGAATTCTGATCTTTCAGAATGCCCTGTTGATCCATCACCTTCTCTTGGCAGATGATTGCCTTGTGTTTGTACGAGCTCGTTAAGAAGATTAGCTGTGGGTGAAATCGATTCTTAACACTTATGAACGCGCATTGTGTCAACAAGTGAATTTATTGAAAAGTGCAGTGAGCTTCAGTAGAAACATTAGAAGGGGAGATCAGATTTCACTAGTTGACCTGATTAGGGTGGAATGGGTGGACATACATGAAAAGTACCTTGAGTTGCCTACCTTTATGGGTCGAAACCGAGGGGCTTGCTTTAATCATATAAAGGAGCGAATTTGGAAAAAACTCCAAGAGTGGAAAGTGAAATGTCTAAGTGCAGTTGGTAAAGAGTTATTAGTGAAGATGGTTGCCCAAGCAATCCCACTATACTCGATGTACTGTCATCTACTGCCAAAATACTTATGCGATGACTTGCATCAAATTATGGCATTCTTTTGGTGGAATGAAACAAGTAATTCTAAACGGATTCATTGGTTGGCGTGGAACAAACTTTGCCGACCAAAATCAGAGGGTGACTTTTGTTTTGTAACCTCTATGCCTTTAATCTTGGGCTGCTAGCAAAGCAAGGGTGGAAATTACTTGTTGAACCTCAATCTTTGGTGGCTAGGCTACTGAAAGCTCGGTATTTCCTGCATTCCTCATTTTTGGATGCAAAGGTGTGGCTGAATACCGCGTTTGTATGGTGTAGCATTTATGTAGGCTAAAAGATTATTATGCGAGGATCAAGATGGCAAATTGGTGACGAAAGTTGCACGCAGGTCTGGGGTGATAAGTGGTTACCCTATCCCTCCACCTTTGAGGTTTCTTCACCAAGGCCTGTGAACACGCCCATATCTGTTGTTCGCGACTTCATCACGATTGATTTCCAATGGAATGTAGACATTCTATCTTCGGTTCTTTCAAAGGAGGAAGTAGACATAGTGCAATTTATGCCTCTGACCAAGCGCCCAATGGAAGATAGAATCATCTGGCATTATGACAAGAAAGGGCAATTCGCCGTCAAAAATGCTTATCATGTTGCTAGGAACTGGATTTTGGTGCCCTCTTTAGCTACTTCTTCATCGGCACCAAGTTATCTCCTCAATGGTCTTTGGGAAAAACTTTGGAAGGCCGACATTCCACCTAAAGTTAAAATGATAGCCTGGAGAATTACGTCTCATATCATTCCAACACCATCCAATCTTATTTGCAAACACATTCCAGTTGACCCTCATTGTACTTTATGTGGTCTAAGGGTGAGACTACGTGCCATCTTCTACTAGAGTGTCTGTTTGCCCGAGCTATTTGGTTTTCCTCTCCTATGGGTGCTTTCCAATCTCCTCTAGCCGACAAATCTATAGTAGATTGGGCACTCCGAATGGTACAAAACTTTGAATTAGGTCGACTTCAATAGGATCTTGATAAAGATTTGGGCTATTTGGTTAGCTAGGAACTCAAAATTATGGGGGGAGATTTTGAATCTTATGCCTAATATCATGACATGATGTGCTTTTAATTGGTGGTAGGAATTTTTAAAAATCACATCCAAACCTCCGGCTCCTACTTGCCTAATTATCTCTCCACGATGGTCAAGTCCACCTCCGAGATATCACAAGGTTAATGTGGATGGTACATGGAACCATAATGTTAAGATTAGGGGTGTATGAATGGTGATTAGAGACTCTAATGGGTGCTTTGTGGGAGCTACAATGAGGAATTTTGATGATGTCTTTTCACCTGTTCAAGTGGAGGCGTTGGTCATCCGTCCTGGGCTTGAGCTGGTGGTTGAAAGGGGAATTCATAATATTGTCTTTGAGAGTGATTCTCACCAGATCATTTTGGCCTTGAATGTGTCTTAAGTGAATTTGTCTCATGTTGGGCCAATCATCGAGGATGCAAAGTGTAACATCCTACATCGCTCAAGGGAGTCGATCCTCTAAGCCTTATATGTATATTCCCATCTCTACCTAGCACGAGGCCTTTTGAGAGCTCACTGGCTTCGGGATCCATCGGAACTTCGAAGTTAAGCGAGTTCCACGTGAGAGCATTCCCAAGATGGGTGACCCACCGGGAATTTCTTGTGTGAGTTCCCAAAAACAAAAATCGTGAGGGCGTGGTCGGGGCCCAAAGCGAACAATATCGTGCTACAGTGGAGTCGAGCCCAGGATGAGGTGGGGGCTCGGGCCGGGATGTGACAATTTGGTATCAGAGCCAATCCCTGGCCGAATGTGTGCCGATGAGGACGTCGGGCCCTTAAGGGAGGTAGATTATAAAATCCCATATCGCCCAAGAGAGTCAATCCTTTAAGCCTTATATGTATATTCTCATCTCTACCTAGCACGAGGCCTTTTGGGAGCTCACTAGCTTTGGGTTCCATCGGAACTCCGAAGTTAAGCGAGTTCCGTGCGAGAGCATTCCCAGGATAGGTGACCCATTGAGAAGTTCTCGTGTGAGTTCCCATAAACAAAACCGTAAGGACGTGGTCGGGGCCCAAAGTGGACAATATCGTGCTATGGTGGAGTCGAGTCAGGGATGTGGTGGGGGCCTGGGCTAGGATGTGACACAAAGTCACTGCTTCTTTTGATCATTGGAGCTACTGCTTCCCATATCCACCGCGAAGCCAACTTTGTTGCTCGTAGATTAGCTCGCTTTGCCATCCATTCGGATGGTGAATGTACTTGGTTTCTTGGTTTGATCACCCTCCAATTATTGTGTATGACCTTGTGAAGGAGGATCGACTCCATTGTAATTGTTAGCCTGTTGGCTTCTAAATGAAATTCAAAATGCCATCTTTAAAAAAAAAAAAAAAATCTCTTAATTAATGCATGTTATTAGTTTTATTTCAATTTTTATAAATCTGATGCCTACATCACTTACACCATCGTATTTTTATTTCTTTGATGCCTAACTAGTGTATTCTAAAGCCAAATTTTGGTAGGGATGTACGATGAGTTAATATTAAATCTTTTGATCTTTAGGCAATGGTTACAAAGGGGTTCATGAATAATACAACTTGAGGTTTGGTTTATCGTTGATTTTGGGATTTCCCCACTGAAAGAGTCATCTGTGACCTTTCGATCTATGTTGAACTGATAAGTATCCTCTAGTACTGCTAATGATACACCCAGTTTGATTTCAATGTACAAACTGCTCTTTTTGGTAGGTGTGGCAGTATGAAATTATGAATAGCACAATAAAACTTTTTATTTTGGAGTAGGAGCAAACTCTCTTTGCCATTAAAGGTAAAAGTCTCAACCCAAGCCTATATATATATATATTTTTTTTTTTTTTTTGTTTTTTTTTTTGAACAAACGATATTATCTACACTAAAAGGGAGGGGGTGGGCTTAGCCTCACAATTGGCTAGCAATAATGTGGTTCAAATTCGCCTTTAGCGAGAATTGAACCTAAGACCTCTCATTTACAACTGAAGAGAAATACCATTAGACCGTAGTACTAAGTGGCAGCCTAAGCATGTATTACATTCACATGTTGATATTGTGAACTTTAAGGGTCAATATGTAGTCAATATGGTTGTTGATATGCCATTGATGTTTATCTACAAGTCCAGTAAGCACTGGATCGAACAATTCATTATCTTGCTCTTCGATTTCTAACAATCTCCTTAAAGAAGACAATATAATAACTCAAGATTTATAAATTATGAAGAAGGATTTAGAGAGATTTTGAATTTGGCATGTGACTTTAGGTTGGATGTTGTAACATAGAGTAAAAATATATTTTGCGAAAGTGATTTTCTTCTATTGATACCAAGACATTTAAACAAAGAAGAACTCTTGACAGAGAAGTAAACTATCCTACATTTTAGGTATACAACAGGAAATAAATCTATACAAATCAATTACAAATTTATTTCCTAAACTAAGCCAAGATATCAGGAATGATATTGTTGACTTCTCTACACTCCCCCTCAAGTTAGAGAGTGGATGTCAAGAACTCCCAACTTCTGTATAATACTCGAGAAAGTGTCCTTCCCCAATGCTTTTGTGAATACATCTGTAAGTTGGTGTGAAGAGGGAACAAATTGTGTGACAACAGAACCATCTTGTATCTTATCTCGAATGAAGTAGCAATCCATCTCTATATGTCTAGTACGTTCATGAAAACTGGATTAGCAGCAATATTAAGGGGCTGCTTTGTTGTCACAATGCAATAAGGTCGGTTTTGGATGCAACAAACCCAAGTCCCTTAGAAGATATCAAACCACGATAGTTCACAACATGTTCCAGTCATGGCTCTATATTCGGCCTCAGCAGATGACAAAGATACGGTCTTTTGTCTATTTGATCTCCAAGAAATCAATGAAGAGCCCAAAAAAACACAATACCCTATAGTTGATCTTTGTGTCGTAGGGCATTCTGCCCAATCTAAGTGACAATATGCACTCAAGGTCAAGTCATATTTAGAAGAGAAAAACAAACCTTGTCCAGAAGAACTTTTTATATATTTCAAAACTCGGAGAGCTGCTTCTATATGTAGACGGCGATGTTCATGCATAAATCCACACTGAATATGTTATGTCCGGCCTAGTAATCGTTAAATAGATCAATCGGCCCACCAACCTCTTATACTGTGCCGGATCTTTAAGTAATTCACCATTGTTTGAAAGCTTAATGTTTTGTTCCATGCGAAACTCAACTGGGCGAGCTCCCAAGAGACCACCATCCTTCAAAATCTCTAAAGCATACTTACGTTGGGAAATGAAAACCCCATTCTTCGAACGTGACAGTTCAATGCCCAAAAAGTATTTCAAGTCACCAAGGTCCTTGATCTTGAAATGACTATTAAGGAATGTTTTGAGAGCCTCAATTGCATTAGGGTCATTGCCAATGATCAAAATATCATCAACATAAATTAAGAGGGCTGTAAAAGACTTGCCTTGCTGCCGTGTGAACAAAGAATAATTAGCCTTTGATTGGACATAACCAGCAGATTGAATAGCTTCGGAAAACTTTGCAAACCATTGACGAGATGCTTGCTTCAATCCATATAGAATGGTTGTTCGGTTTGATCTTCTCGGAAGGTTGTGTGACAGTACTATTAACAAAGCCAAGCTTGTTTTTGGCACTTAGGGAGATGCTCATCGCACGTGACCAGGTAGAGGAATTGTCCCCATTAAGGGGCTTCAAAACCAACATCATAGATAGGGGATCTGAATGATGGATAAACAATGGATTTAAAACATTAGCCGCGGCATCTTTGGAAAGGTCGTCAGTGGCCATGACAGTCGATGGAAAAAGCTATTGAAAAATAGCAAAAAATGGGCAGTGGCAAGAACTAGGATTTTGGCCTAGCTCTTGATACCATGTAAAATAGAGTAAAAATATATTTTGCGGAAGTGATTTTCTTCTATTAATACGAAGACATTTATACAAAGAAGAACTCTTGACAGAGAAGTAAACTATCCTACATTCTAGGTATACAACAGGAAAATAAATCTATACAAATCAATTACAAATTTATTTCCTAAACTAAGGCAAGATATCAGGAATGATATCGTTGACTTCTCTACAGATGTAAGGTTAATATGGAGAATAATGTTGTAGATAATGTCATGTGGCATGCCTTAGTAACACATGACGTGATGGAATTGGTCAAAAATCTTATCAATCTATCCACAAAATTCTTATGAGATCATGACCTGTTGCCCTACGTGATTGGTTAAAAATCTACTGAAAATCTATCCAGAAAAATTGTATCTCTAGTTAATGACATGTGGTATGACGAGATTGGGTAAAAATTAAACATAAAATTATTTTATAAAAAAAACTAATATTTTAATACCAATTGCCTGGACAATTTAATTAGTGGTAGAAATGCACTCGGACAATTACTGTTCACTAAGATAGTAATTGTTTTAATTCAATAACCTGAATAGTAATTGTCTTAGTAGAGTGAAGTTGCTTTAAATACGAAGCCTTTTAATTCCTAAATAGTAATTGTCCTTCAGGTTATTGTCTAAATAGTAATTGTTTTAAAGTAACTTTCAATACGAAGCCTTCTAATTCCTTTTTGGCAAATTGCAATCCGTCCAACAAAGCTTGACCTTCAGCAATGAGTTAGGAACATAGGAGCACCAGCGTGATATTGTTTATTTTTTGCCTTTGACTTCTGGATATATTATTTAGACAATAATTTTGACTTAGCAACCCTAAAGTCCTTCAGTTTTCTTTTAGCCAACATGCAATGTATTCTTTCATTGGGAATGGCTTGTGCAATTGACAGCACCAAATTCGACAACTACTATTCCACTTTTTTATTCCAACTATATGGATGACTAACACAACGCAAAATGGTCCATATGTGTGTTATACGAGGTAGATATAGAAATGAACTTGCTTCTTTACATTTAAATTTGAATTTCCCTCTCCGGCATGGTTTAGAAAAAACACAAATCTTTATAGGGTGCTTGTATAAATATTTCAATTAATTGTCCCAAAACACTAGTCACTTAAGTACTACGGTCTAGTGGTCTTTCTTTTCACTTGTAAATGAGAGTTATTAGGTTCTATTCTTTCCAAAGGTGAAATTGAACCACATTATTGCTAGCCCATTGTGAGGCTTAACCCACTGCCCCACTGACACACCTTGACCCCGAATATCCACTTGGATTCCGAATCGAGCTGTGCTGGCCGACACCTGGAAGGTGATGAAGCCATAAAGTGTAGTGTGGTGGAATATGAGAATAAATTTAAACCTAAAAGTGCCTAAATATAAGAGTGCGTTGTGAGCGGGAATGAACCCATTTCACATGTGATGTCAGAGCATAATTACAGTACAGTAAGATAGGGTGAGAATTATACAGTTGAAGGTAATCTTCTACACCAAGATTTGCCAAGAATCCTTATCGATAAGAAAGCTTAGCTACTAAAACCTGGAGGGACGAAAAACAAGGGTGAGTGGCCAGAAAATAAAGTTTTATAAAAACCTTTCTGAAAACATTGTAACCCCTCGCTGTAAAACAAATATAGTTTCCAAATATACTTACTACGTATAGTATAAAAATATTTATTGTAGCCTGCAAAATCTCAAGAATTCATTACGACACAATATCTAGTAAATAAGGGCATGACATTCAAAATCACAAAATCTCACATAAACAACATATCATATCGGGTGCTCATCGACACATGCTAACACATGACTTTTTGTAGAGATATTCTGACATGAACAGGACTGGGTGTAATCATAATATACACTTTATCACTATGGCTCCTAACTATTCCGATCTTACACCACGACCCTCAACCGTGCCGATCTTGCCATGTGGCTCGCGCCGACCAAGCCCATGACACTCCAAACTTCAAAGCATCCAACGACGGAGCAGACAATGCTTTATTAGCAGCCCGTACTAGCGAAATACTTAGCAATGAAGAAGCTTGCAATCCATTCAGATTTTCAGCTGATCACCAACCAAGCCTAAAAAAGGCACATGAACAAGTAGTTCGAAGCCTCAAGCAAATCGCCAAACAAGACCTCGCAGGTTGAGTATTATTTCAATTGTCCAGCAATCCAGTTTTCTTCAGCTGCACTTACGACAATGACTTCCATGCTCTCCAGTGCGAAAGGGTAAACCAATCCCTCGATACCCATATGGGTAAGCTCTCCAATGCGAGAGGATAAACTAATTGCTTTCTAGTGCGAGATGGTAAACCAATCCCCCGACACCTATCTAGGTAAGCTTTCCAGTGCAAGAAGATAAATTAATTGCTCTTCAGTGCGGAAAGGTAAACTAATTCCTCGACACCCATATAGGTCTACTATCCAGTGCGAGGGGATAAACTAATTGCTCTTCAGTGCGAAAGGGTAAACTAATTCCCCGACACCCATATGGGTCTGCTCTCCAGTGCGAGAGTATAAACTAATTATTCTCCAGTGTGAGAGGGTAAACTAATTACTCTCCAATATGAGAGGGTAAACTAATTCCTCGACACCCATTTGGGTAAGCTCTCCAGTGCGAGAAGGCCACAAAGCTCAAAAGATCGAATGCTTGAAGGCTAACTAAAAAATAAATGGTTAGGGGGCAGTAGCCACTTTACACCCAACAGTTTGCTGATTCGACACTTCATCTTCAGCAGCTCCGATCTTAGCAGTTCCATCCTTGACTGCTTCATCTACGGCAACTGAGAAATCAAACTCAAGCAGTTTCCTCATTTTTGGCAAGCAACCCAAATTGTGGCAACCCAAACCGTGGCCTATGCCACGCCACTTCCTCGGCCCATGTCGAGCCAATCCTTGGCTTCAATCAAGCCAAGTAACACAACCAAATGGCCCCTGCCACACCTCCTCCTTAGCCCATGCTAAGCCGACTCATGGCCCTTGCTAACCGACGTGCTGTACCACACTGACGACTACCCCGTGGCAACATCACCCAAGAAGAAGACATGGAGAATTAAGTTTTTCATACATTGGTGTGGCATAGAAAAGACAAAGAAATCAACGGAAGACGGATCTTTGCACAAGCAAGCAAAAAAGAGTGCTAGGGGAGGGGGAACAAATATCCTTTAGTTTTCTCCCTTTCTTGTAGGGATAAATAATTGCCCTCCGAAGTTGATTTAATCCCCTACTTAAGGTAGGCTTAATTAGGCTTTGGAGGCAATTTATTTCCTTGTCCTAGAAGAATCTAATTCCAAGTCCAAGTGGGAATCTGCATCAAAGTTGGAGATCTCTACATCTGCTGCCCTTACCTGCGAGCAGCCCAGTAGGTGTGGGGGCATTCATAGAGCCAAAAATAATCAAGAAAAATATGGAGGCAACACGTGGATTCTAGGGTGAAAAAGACAAAATTACCCTCAAGGCACATCGAAGCTTCTACGTGCAACCAGCGAACAATCATGGCTCAATCAAGGTCAAAAATGATCAGAATGGGTATTTATTCAAAACCTATTTCATCCCTCCTCATCAAATCTCCCTCACAAGGTAACTCCCAAATTATTTCTCCTAAATTATATTAATTAGCTAATTAATTATAAATTACACCAAAAAAACCACTAAAGTTGTCGGTTCCCATCTCCCAAAGGGGTCAGCCACACCCCTATAAAATACCACCCCATTTTCTCCAAAAACCTAGGTTCAATCTTCTTGCAAAATTCTCTAAATTCTCCAAACACTTTTCTCTCAAAATTCCAACTTTGGCAACGGAGGTTCTTCGGCCAAAGCCCCCCCTTCTTCGTGGGCTCGTGAGGCTCTTGGCCTTGACCTAAGGTGTTAATTGTTTTGTAGGTGCAATTTGTCCAAGATGAAGAAGGCAAAAATTTGCATCAACAGGGTCCACAACCCTACGTAACTCGATTTGGAAGATCCACATCTCAGATTTCTGATCTGTAACTTCCAAAGATCCACATTATGCTTCTAAAACAACATAATGAAACCTTACCACGATCCGACGGTCGGATCTCCGCCAATCACAATTCAAGTGGCAGTCAATGTTTTATTTTATGAACTTACAAATCCAATTCGGGAAGATCCATATGTCAGATTCCCAATCTGTACATTTCTATGGTTCTCAAATATTACGTATTATAATGTATTAAAGTTTGGTGCCGATCCAAAGGTTGGATTGTCAATTGTTATAATGTTTAAGTGGCGGACCTTAGCGAAATTATACCCAAAAAATGGAATTTTGTTAATCGGATGTCAAATATGGAATGGGGGCATCCAAATTAGCCTAGAAAGGTCAGGTGGGGTCTCAGCCCATGTGCCATTGCCACGCCCCACCGCACGCGGAAGCAAGCCGTCCCGACTCGCCTGAAAATTCAACTAATTCCAAAAATTCTCAAATTTTACTAGAATGAAGATCTCAATGATTAGAGCAAGTTTTAATACTATGGCCAAGTCCAATTTAGCCGAGAAACGCCTCAAATTTCCATGAACCCGCTAGAACCCTAGAATGGGTGAGCTTCAATCTGTCACCTCCGGTGCTCCGCCGCCCCTATAGTTGTTTGGGCTTTGTTCCTGGGGTTTAAGGGAGTCTATTAGTGGTGGTGGTTGGCGGAGTTACCTTCGGATTTGATGGATCGCAGCCCCGAAGCCCGTCGCACCCATCGGTGCAATTTTCCACAATTTTGAACCCAATCTCCTCAAATTTGGTGTGGAAATGGTAGAGGAAGGGCCGAGATGATGATTGGGAGTGGTGGATAGGCCCAATTCATCGAAAAAACAATGAGTTTGGCTGGAGAAACTCACCGGTCATAACCGAGTCGTGGGTCGAAAGGAACCCGGCTGGTTCCTCTCCTTCTTTGCTTCCTCCTTTCCCCTCATTTCCTCTCTTTTGATTGGCTAGTTTCTTTCCTTTCTTTGCTTTCTGATTGGTTGGTCTTTCATCCTCTCCTCCTTTCCGATTGGGTCTCACTCTTTTCCTCTCTCTTTTGATTGGGCAGCAACACCTACTTTTCTTCTTTCCTCCGTTCATCATTCTCCTTTCCTTCATTTCTCTCAACCAATAATAACATCATAATAATAATAATAATAACTAAGAGAGATATATAAAATAATAAATAGTAATTTTTACAAAAGTACTTTTCAGATTTGTATTTTCATAAAACCCCTATTGTAACTTCGGTTTCGATTCAAATTACGCTTAAGCGATCGTCCCGTTGAGAACTTCGAGAGTACGGGAAAATAATAACTCATACATGTCACGAAAGGCGGTCAACGAAAGTCAACAATCTAGCCTTTAGGGCATTTTCGTCAATTCACTCATTTAAAAATTAAAAAAATCATAAAGTTAGGGACAGATTATCACACCCACCATCTTAATGTAGATAATATCGTTTGTTAAATAAAAATAAAAAATTGTCTCCCAACACCAAATGAAGGGTTTTTTTTCATTTGTTTTTGTCACATACAAACGCTACAGATACATGAACTTAAGAAGAAAACCAATTACAAATATTTTTTAGTAACATTTGGGGGTTAGGCATTTTATTTAGTTAGAAGACATTTTCTATATACATCAGAAAACTAAAGAAAAAAAATGAAGAAGCATTTGTTTGAAACTTTGTTACAATAATGATGCCCAACTAGTTGCATTACTGAGATTTTTGGGCAGTACTGAGATTGAGCAGGCCTTCTTTTAACAGGTTGAACAGTTGGAATCTTGAGTGTCAACAACGTTATAGTACAAGGAAGACAACCTGCCATCAAATTTGGAGACCACTTGATGAGAAGATAAACCGCAGTAATGCTTCCCCAGCCGCGCAATGCATATAGAAATGACCTTCTTGAACATGGAATCTTCTTGTATCAGTGGTTGCTCGACAAATTCATCTAGGGGCATCCACTGCACAAGGAATTGAAGACGCCACAAGTTAGAGAAAATCGTAAAATCCAGCAATGCGAAAAAAAAACCTAGTTGAGTCTGCATAAGCTTGTATTCTTTGAGTGCAAATATTTACCTTGGCTGCTTGAATTTCAAGATCATCAACTATAATCTCAGTTGATAGCGGTCGTAACATGCAGATGAAGAACAAATCTGACTTTTCAAAAGCTACATTGTGAGCATGCCTGGAGTTAAATGTTAAACAAAACTATTAGATACTTGCTGTTGTAGAAAATTAGTAATCCGAATTTATATGAAGTGTCCCATAGCACTGGTTTCAACTTCTTCACTTATGAACACTTTACGCTCAGAAATATGCAGCATTCGTTCTAAACAATGCTGACTGCGATCGAAAAGTTAGCGACACTAAATGTTGGATCCTAGTTTTGTTCACCTTTGATCAGAAAATTAGCAATTACACATAACTATTACCTGAACGCTATAACTTCAACGAACTCGGTATCAATCTGCGATGAAAACAAATTGCAACTAGCATTATTTAGAAGAATATTCTAAACTATTCTAAAAGACTAAATTAGTACGATCTAGATGGAATAGAATGTTAGAACAGATATCATCATATCAATTGACAAATTCTTACCCCGGTTTCCTCCTTAACTTCTCTCACAGCTCCTGCGAATATCTCCTCTGACTGATTCCAAGGGAAGAAATAAATAAGTTGACGAAGAACTAAAGCCTCTGCTGAACATAGTGAAAGTAAAAGAACTGTGGTCAAGGTACTCCAAAATTGGATAACCTACCTCAAGGATGAAGCCGGTAGGTAATTTCCAAAAGCCTTCGCATGTCGGAGAACAATATTTCTCTTGTACGACAAGAACCTGCAAGTCATTATTTTGTTAGTACCGGATTCAATCAGAGGAGCTGAGCAAATTTATAAAGGCAGATGAGCTATAGGATTTGTGGGGCGCAAATTAATATTAGACGCATATTAGATTGGGGTGAAGTGATGCCAATTTAGGTTGTTTATGACAAGATTATGTATGTAGTTTTCTTGCTTAGCATTCTGATTACCGAAGGCATACAATTAAGTAAAACACTATTTTATGATTTTGAAATAAAGTCAAGGAAATTGGCCAGTTTTATAATGAAAGCCTAAACTGAAAAAGGATATCTGATGCAACAATTTAAGTAGCTTGATCCTTCTACTGTTAACAAAGGATGTTATACCTCATTATTGTCATTGATGACGAATCCTCCAACCCCTACTTGATGTGATGCATTGGCAGGAAGCATGCAAGGTCCTTCCGGGATCCAGTATGTCAACATCACATAACCTCGTTCAGCATGGTGGTATTGGAAGCCTTCCTGCAACCAAACGGCTTATCTCAGAGATACAGACTGCAACACTTAGTAACGATCAAAGTAAAAGGAAGAAATAGCATTTTTAGCAGTCGATGATGCCAAGACATTCTTTCTGTGTTTTACTTGTTCTGTTAACTTTTGTGCAATCCATTCCAGATAGAAAAAGGATCAAATCCCATTTCTCATTCACGTTCAGCTCAAGAAAGAACAGATCCATATCTCAAAGTCATGTGTAGAAAAGTTACCTTAACAGCAACCGGAACAAGCTCAGCTTTTTCTACCGGCAGCTTTAGCCAAATTCCCTTCTTTCCCTGCAGTCAAATGCAAATTATTTCACAGGAAATGAACAAGTATGAAAATTTGAATCAATTGTGAAGATCAATGATCATTTAAAAGAAGGGATCACGAAATCAAAGGCCTTCGATGACTAAAGTTTGTAAATACCTCCATTTTCCAACGAGAGAGTGAGGAATGTAGGATACAAGCAAAGGCATTTGGGTTTTCTGGTAATCGTTCTGGATCAACGATAACTCCGCCATACTCATCATCAAAAGCATCAAGTACCCTTATCTCTGTAGAATACAGATTCGGTCTTGAGCCATTCGTTCCATTAATTATTTGAAACAAACGAGTATCAGCTGCAAGTTTATCTCCACCAACTGAACCAATAGCGTTAACTGACAGATACCTATTGCTTGAACTAGAAGGCTCAGAAGAATAACAAGCTTTGAGACCGAACCCTGGAAAAAAAAATGGAGAAAACAGAAGAAATTAATCATTCAGTACAAAAAAAAAAAAAAAAAAAAAAAAAAAAAAAAAAAAATGGAAAGAAAGAAACTTTCTACAGATGAACTTAAAATGTAGTTCAAGCACTAAGATAAATTTCCAACTTTCTTTTTAAAAGGAAAATGAATTCCAAGTAGGGTAGTGATATTCATGCTCCCATTTTCTCCTTCTGCTCTCTTCCCCTTGTTTCTGTCTCTTGATTATCTTTTCGTTTATTCAATCGAAGGGCTAGAGAAACAGAGAGATTGCAGAAGAGAAAATGGAGTGCGGAAATCACTTCCATTCAAGTAATGTTGCGGAACGAAATAAAATTTTAGAAGCTTCTAATCCTGTATCCATATTATGGTCTGAAAACACTTACCTGTGCAAGAACACAAGTGTGGAGAGAATTTAACAGCAGCTGGTATGTGCCGGGAACTCGAAAACGGGTTCAAATACAATCTTCTTCCCATCTGAACCGTCTCAGATACAGATACAGACATAGACTTCGATTCAAACAAACTCATCTCCATTAGGGATAGCCAAAATCCTAACGACCTTAAACTGACCACAGCTGTACCATCCAATAATACCAAATGATCTTAAATATAACACCACCTTCAACCTGGACTAATCAACATTAATTAATCATAAAAAAAAAGTTCTCATAAGATTTGACGCCGGCTCGGAGTGAACTAGAATTTGTTCGCTTGCACAGCAGAGTACAGATTGCGAGAACAGGCAATGAGAGACAATTAAGCAAGCACATTAGCACTAAACATGATCTTTTAACGTAGTCGTTTTAAAATATGTGAGAATGATCAGCTCAAAAGAATATCAAATATTTTATGCCAGGTTTTCAATGGAGAAAACGAGGGAAGCAACTAAAATTTCAAAAAAGTAATTAGAAAATTCATGAAACGCGTTGAGGACTAGGAGATTGCCAAAGGAGAGAGACAAACAGATGAAGACTGAAAGTGGAACAAATCAAAGTGAGGACAGCCAATAAATTAAAGCCATGTTTATTGCATGAATCTTATCTGAAAAAATCAAGGTTAAAGTGCCTACGTGGACGTGTTTCCTAATTTTTGTGGTGTGAAATGACACCATATCAAGTATTAATTAAAAAAAGAAATGTGAACCGTATAATTGATATATTTTATATATTATATGTATGGTGAGAAAGCGAAATAGTCAGGTAGGCACCCCTGTCCGGGTCCCGGTCACACGCCCATGGTTTGAAACAAGTGTATGGTTCACGCACATTATAATTGAGGGACCGAACTATGAAAAATCAGAACGGTCATGCCTTCGTTTATTTTTCTTGATGACAAGCGATAATGTTATTACGCATTAGCTATCATAATATATTTTGACATTTGTTTGCATAATTGATTAGTGTTTATTATGTCGTTATTATATAATATTGATATATCATATTATGTCGTTATTACTATAAAGATCATTTCTACAAAGCGAATGTCAAAATATGTGTACTATAGTTAAATCCCTTACTTTAATTCACATTGATAGACTGCCCTGATGGTTAGAGTTGTCTTTAACTCATCGTGTTTCGAGTTCAAATTCTTCATTTAGTGTAAATTAAAGTAGCAATACCACTTGTATTAAAATAAAAATTTACACTATAAAGAGGGAGAAGAACATGGCAATATGTCCATTTAGGAGGAAGATCTTATCTTATCCCAAGTGGTGTTGGAATTTTTTCTTTTCCACTTAATTTTATTCCACTTTGATATCATATATTTACAGGGTTGATTATTATTATTATTTTTTTGAACAATCGATATTATCTACACTAAGGGGAGGGGTGGTCTTAATCTTACAATGGGCTAGCAATAATGTGGTTCAAATTCGCTTTTGGTGAGAATAAAACCTAAGACTTTTCACTTATCAGTGAAGATGAATATTATTAGATTGTAGTATTAAGGGTTGATTATTAAGTGTGTTAAATTATGCATGATGTCCAATATTCTAGTGGATAGGGTGTTGGGCTTTTATGTGACAGCCCATCCCGGAAATTTTAAAAACGTACGCGTGAAAAGATGAGTTTGCCCCTAACGAGATTTTTCGTTGTGTGGTTGTTCTTTTTGGTTTGGTGTGGCTAGTTTTGCACCACACACTCTTCCCCACACTCACCCTCACCTTTCCCTTGCCCTACACCCCTACCCCGAGCTCTCTCCCTTCCCATTTTCCATACAACGTACGGACACACACACAAACCCATCAAATCTTCACAGATCGAAGAAACAAAATACATATCCATGCTCGTGAGGCTCCTAGGAGTCCAACCATACCCATTTCAGGTAAGGTTACCTTCGTTTTCACGTCGAACTCGAGATACCCGATTTTGGTACTGTTCATGCACACGTAATTTCTCATGTTTTTGGGAATTTCAAGTTTGTAGGAAGCTTGGTGAGGTCCCTAGGAGGCTCGGGGTGGTTCGTTTGAAGGTTTTGGACGTCGGGATCGTGAGTTTCGAGGTTGGCCTAAGTTGGGGGTATTTTCCAGGCGAGATTTCATGGATTTTAGCCCTTGAAAGTGGTATGATCTTGTTCCTCTCGTTGTAAGCTTCATTTTGGTACCAATTTTGTGAAATTTGGTTGAAAAACGAAGAAGATATCACGATTTGAAAATTGCACGATTTTCCGGCGCCGGAGCCTCGCCGGAGAAGACGACGGAATATTCCGTCAAAACTGACGGAATATTCCTAACGCCGTTGACGGTTACCGTTAGGGATAACGGAATATTCCTAACGACGTCAACTGACGCCGTTAGCGTGCCAGGCACGTGCCTGCGCATGGCCGACGCGTGGGGGCGCGTGCGGCGGTGAAATTTTTTTCTAAAAATATGGGGATGTTCCTGAGGTTGAGTAGATCACGTTGGTGTATTCATACACCCCATTTGAGCAATGTATGAGAAGTTATTTCTAAAGGTTCGTTATGTGCTTTAAAATTAACGTTTTTATAGTTGTTTCACATATAGTTGAGACGTATCCCGAGGACGAGCGTGGTCACTCGAGGCAAGGGGGTTACGACCCTTCTACGTACCAGTGAGTGGGCTTTTGGTTTTCCGTATATACCTATATACTTATACGTTTCCCAGAAAATGAATTAAAATGTTTTTACATTATTATGCCATGTTTATTGGTTGCCGTTCGTTTATGCATTATTAGTCACATATATATACATGTGTATTGGTGCCGTGGATGCACAGGTAAGTGCCAGGTGAGTATGATTTTACATTTACGTTCAGTAGTGTTTCTAGTTACATAGAGAGCTCATAACCTGCACCCCCGGTGTTAGTGCTTCCGCCCAGAGTAGGGCACAGTCCTTCACGTGATGTTCACCTCCCGCACCACACGCTCATCTTGGATCCAAGTTAGATGCACAGGCTTGTCGTACAGACCACTTTAGGTGGTTCCGACTCGTGTGCAGGTATAGTTAGTGAGATGGAGATTCGAGCTCTAGATTCAGTCGTACAGATCACGTTAGGTGACTCCGGCTGACAGTTTACATAGTATTGATTTGATGTTTCCTGAGCACTGGCATATTACTTCAATACATATTGCATGGCACGTTTTTTCGAGCATGACTTATATATATATATTCTATTTTTCTGGGAAGTATACAGGTTTTACGGCGAGGGGTTAGAACTTATTTATTAAATGGTTTTCGAAAAGCTTTGTTTTTACCCCACTCACGCTTTTGTTTTGCGCCCCTCCAGGTTCTAGTTGGCTAGCGCGTTTGGTGGCTTCCCTGAGGATTTCCCCGGCATATTTGACAGACCACCACCAATGTAGGATCACCTTCGGGTGTGCTTTTGTTGTGTCGTTTTCTCCTGGACTGCATTAGGCTTTCATGCTTTGAACTTAGTGTCGCACTTACGCTTGCACTTATTTTTATTACTTGGTGTAAAGCTAGTTTTTATTTATTCGTACTATTTATTTTACTATTGTATTAGCTTCGGCACTGTGCACATGGTTACGTTACCTTCACATGATGGCTAGCATGCCCTGATCTCGATCGGGGTGTGTCAGTTTGGTATTAGAGCCTAGGTTTGGCAGTCCTGTACTTTTGTGAGTATTCTAATGGTTTTGGTGTCTTCTGTCAGAATTATGCCGCCTCGTCGGGAACCACGTCGTTCTGCTAAGCCTAGTTTCCCCGATATTGCTCAGCTGGGGGAAGTTATTGCTACAGCTATTCATTCGGCGATTCGCCTTCCCCAAAGCACTCCTCTGGAGACTATGTATAATTTGAAGTTGGATAAGTTTGAAGGCTATGAGGGTCATGAGGGTGCAGAGCGGTGGCTAGAGCATATTGAGAAGACTTTTCGTGTTTTGAATAGTCAGGGAAATCTCCCTGTCGAGAAGTGGGTAGAGACGACCTCGTGGTTTTTGGGTAAGGATTCTGCATCCTGGTGGGAACAGGAACTTCGTCGTTTGACTCCAGCTGAGAAGACTGATTGGGATGTTTTCAGTGAGTTGTTCAAGAGAAGGTTTGTGCCCTCTGAGTATATTAACCGTAAGAAGCATGAATTTACTGAGTTGAGACAGGGGAAGCTGACAGCGAATGAGTACTACCGGAGGTTCACTGATTTGTCTCGCTATCATCCTGAGGTTGCTGGCAATCTAGCGGAGATGCTTCGTCGTTTCCATTTAGGTACTAGGAAGAAGTGGCTTTCGATGACGACCACTACCCATTGTGATACCTACCAGGATGTTTATGAGATTTTGCTGAGAATTGAGGATTCAGAAAATATGCCGAGCGAGAGTGATGAGGAAGAGAAAGATGGTAATCAAAAGAAAGATGATAAGGGTAAAGGTCAAGCGTCGCTCGAACCTCGTCGGACTCAGAACTTCAAGAGGGGTGGCACTAGTTCTAGCTCTTCTAGCGATGGTTTCAGCGCCACTGGTCAGGGACGTGGAGGTAGGTTTGCTGGTGGTGCTAGAGGCCAGAGACAGGGTGATGGTGGTAGAGGTAGGGCCCCACTTTGCCGCAGGTGTAATAATCGGCATTTTGGTGAGTGTAGGCGTGGTAGCAGTGGTTGTTTTACTTGTGGGCAGATGGGACATCAGGCTGCGAATTGTCCCCAGAGTCAGCAGCAGAAGCTGCAGTAGACTTTCTTGCCGCCACCTGCACCGATCCAGCAGATTCTTGGCCCTGGTAGTTATGGGCAGACGGGTCGAGGTGGTGCCTTCTACTATCAGAGTGATGCTGTTCCTTATGCCCCGAAGTGGGCCCTGAATCATGCCACGTCAGCATTTAACTGAGAAATTCACGCCAAGCTAACATAAGGTATAACATTGACACAAATTCGTAAGATGAGGTATGACATTGTCAATTTTAAAAGATGAAGTATGAAAGTGTCAGGACACCAATAGTTGAGGTAGTTTTTTTGTACTTTATCCTATATTTTATTTTCATATAAGAGCTTTCTGTCCATCAAATCCATACAACACAAGTAAAAATATAATTAAGAACACAGGAAAGGAAACAAAACAAAAAGGGCAAGAAATATCAAAATGGTAACAATTGGAAGGAAACTAGAGTAGCCAGAAGTACATTAGAAATGACTCGGTGTAATTTGGGTTCGTTTCGGTGTCCAAACCCCTTAGCTGTGCAAAGGACTCGACCTTCCCCTTCAAAGTGTGAAGCTCCCTTAGTCTGCATTGATAGGAAACACCAAAACTTAAAGTTAGGCAACACACAACACAGCCAAAACACATTGTAAAGAATTATTTACGGAAATGCTCTCTTGCCAAACAATCTTATGTTGTCAAATTGAGAATCCGGATCGCTAGTATTATATTATACATAGTCACAGTCTGTAAAGACAAGTATATGTCTGGCAATAGATTAGTACTTATGTTATCGTTTTTTTCCTTTTCGTAAACTTGTATACAATTGATTTGTGATCAACGTCCAACTTAAGAAGGAAAACCAACCTTGCAATCTCTGCACGTCTCCTGGCTTCTTCAGTCATGATGCTAACATCCCTGAATGTGTGCCTCTCAGGAATGTTCTTTGCCTCCACAGATGGGAGGCCATGGACCGTCCGCTGTTCTGCCGCCCATGCAGCCTCGCGGAACTCTTTACCAAAGTCCTTTTGGGTGTTGAAAGCCGTCTACAAAATTATACAGATGTACATTGCAATGCTGTTAGAATGTGTAATAAAAAATGTTTTAAGTTCAAAATTGTTAAGAGATGGAAGGTTCAGTTCACTCACTCTTTTGTTCAATACCAAACTCCAAGCCCTCCCACTGAGTGCATATCGAACAAAAATCTTGACAGGATCAAGTAGCATGTAGACTAGAATGTTGTATATCCATACGATACCACACCATTTCCAGCCGATTGCTTGAATTCTAGCAAATTCCCATGTTGCTACAGCAGATATTAATGTAGCAATCTGCAAGGATCAGAATTTTTTATTTTCAAATGTGAATTACATGTTAGTTTAATATAAAGACTAAAGTTTCTGAGCATAACTAAGTATATAAACATCTTCCTATATGTTGAAATTGATGAATATGAAACAATATTGAATGCTATTCGATTGAAACAGCATGAAACCACTTACCAGTTGAGCAATTACGAAAGCACTAAGAAGAAGCAGACCAGGTACTTCCAGGAATGACCATCCTCGGGAGCGTGTGACAAAAATTAGAGCCTGGCTGATGGTGCTAACTTGAAGGTACAGAGCAGATGATAGCTTGGCATTCATTCCCCAATTGAGGGTCTTGTTGGTATAATAGAGATTCTCGTTGAAGATATCTTCTACACCGAATTTTTTCTGCGAGAGAGAACGAGAGAAGGTGAAAACTCGATCATTGTCATCAAGTACAAAATGTGAGCTCCTAACAATTTCATCCATTTTTATATCTGAAAAACGAAAAATTATTTTGCAAAATGTTAACGAACATACCTGAAAGGTGTATAAAACATGTTACTATAAAGGCATGTTTATCAAAATGCTTCCCAACCAATCATAATCAAAAGTATTACCCCTATTTTTACAACTGAATCATTTTTCTACTATACTCGGTTCGTCAACTCTGCCTATTGATTTGTTAATAACTTTTGATTGCAGAGTATTTGATGAGTCATCAATATGGTAATCATAATGTTGATATTACTATATCGTGGAGAAAAGTTAACAATTGCTAGAGTAATGTATAAAAAAAACAATTGATGGATTAATGTTATATGAGAAACGGGATAATATTCAAAAAGAACAACATTAATAAAATTACAAAGAACTTTTTAGGTGCTCCAGAGTACAAAATATCTGATACTCTAATTGTTTTGACCATTAAAATTTAATTAAACTACAAAAAAAATAAAAAATTCAATAGTTAAAGCACCAAAATATAAATACTCTGAAATCACCCAAATATTTTTGCAATTACAAAAGTATGAGAACATTTCTTGATGATGTACTTTCTTTATTTAATAAACATGTGGTGATTTACTCTTTAGATAAACATGTGATGATTCACTTTCAGTTGGGAGAAAAAGCAAAGAAAGTTTCAGTGGCTTTCTGATAGGAGCATATTTAGGCAACTTAGCTAGCTTATTCTTGTGCATTTGTGCTATTATTTCTTAGTTAATGTCGTATTTCAACTCATTTTCGTGTGTTTGTAGGTCCTAAGGGTTAAAGTACCAAGAAAGTGCATTTTGGAGCAATTTTGGACACTATGTGGATAGCTTGCATATGGGCCAACATGGATGGACGAATTTGGAGTTCAAGAGGCTAGAAATATGATAAGAAGAGGAAGGAACTAAGCTCAAGACAAAGTGGATAAGGAAGTAGCTCAAAAGAGGAAACCCTATCCAAAACCTTATCTAAAACCTTATCCAACATTATCCAAAACCTTATCTCATCTTATCCTATCCTAACCTTATCATGTCTTAATCCTAGTTGCAAGGGGACCTAAATAGATATTTCTTGAACCTATTTCTAGAAGCATTCTCTTCTAGAAGCCCCAAATCAGCCACAAAGCTCATTCTTTCTAGAAACCCTACAAAGGTGGCGCCTAATCCTTTCTAAAAGGCCTTGCCTTGCCTTGCAAGCCATTCCACCCTTTCCTCCATGTGTGCCGCACCTTTCTAGGCCCAATCCCTTTTGGATTCTGATTTCTAGGGCCTCATTCCTTATGGATTTGGGTTACACAAATCCTTGTATGAAACTAAGTGGGCCAAACCCCCTCCTAGGTGGATTTAATCACTTATTGCCGAACCCTAGGGCCCTAATCCACTAAATCTGTTAAGTGTAACCCTAATCTAAGTAACCCTAGGACTATATAAACATAAAATCAGCCACAAATTCGCACCACCCTTTATGCTATACAGAAAACACCTTGCCGCAACCCCTATTCTCTATTCTCCTTCATTCATTCACTCCCTACACCTCCATACACTACCTGCCGCACCTTACCACCATAATCAGCCATCCTCTATCCCTCTAAACAAGAACACACCATTCACAACCCCCAAAACCACCACCCACACCAAGTGCCGCAGCAAGGAAAAAGGAGGAAAGCCCTTAGACGTGCATGCCATTCAACCTGGAAATGTTGAAACGTTTAGGTGTAATCTTTCTTGTGCTTTCAATGTTTAATTTCAAGAATTTTTGCTTTGCAAGTATGAGGAACTAATCCCCTTTTTGGCTAGGTGGAATTTCGAAACCATGGCTATATTTGCATTATGATTCGATTACTTTCAGTTGTGATTTCATGAATGGTGAATTCAATTTACTTATCTATTTGAATTAATACTTGTTTATGTACATGAATTGAGAGTGCACACTTAATTTGCATGCGTAAATCTGATGCTAGGGTATAAGGAAACTTCACCTAATCGTTGGGAACTTATATTCATGAGTAGTTAAGATTGTTGGTCACAATCATGTTAAGTAAATTCTTGGCATAAGTATCATGCGCTTTCATAGTTACGAATGCCTCGGCAACACTTATGATTTCCATAGAATCTAATGATCTTTGATTGTTTTTCTATTATGCGCTTTCATATAGAGAACTTTTGAGGAATAATTTGATTGCAATGCGCTAATTCCATTCAATTCAATGACCTAAGGGAAATCTGAGAGTTAATTTAAGCGTACCTAATTAACTTGGGGTGTTGAGGTTCATGATTCATTGAATAAGCAACTGGAGATTGTTTTGTATGCAAGTATGCCATGTGTGGAGAAAAACCTCCTAGCTAGCCCATCATCAACTTAATTCCACCAAATTCGTCCAAATCTGCATAGTTTAAAGTCTTGTTTTGTTTATTTTATTTTCGTCCAAAATCAAATCCCCATTTATTCTAGAGTGTCTAAATAGTTAAAATATGTTTTAGATTGTGTTTTTGAGTGGTTTGAGTTAAGTTAGAACTAATTTTCGTCCAATTTGGTGTTTAGAGTCAAATCTGCCCAGTTTGTGTTTTTTAGGCAGTTTTGAGTGTTTTTAGCTTATTTTGAGTCTTGTGAACTTGTTTTGAGTCTTTTAAGTTGAGTTAAGTGTTTTAAAGGTTAGTTTTATCTATTTGAGTCAGTTTAAAGTGTTTAGCAATCCCTCCTAATCCCCGGTTTAAGAATGATCCCTACTTACTTATATGCTACAATTGTCAAAAGAGGGTTAATTTCTGTGTTAAGTTAATTTCCGCATCACTTTCCTCTGCCCTTGGAAATTAGCGAACAACGATATAGCACGTGACTTTGAGGAACATCTTTGTGAAATCGTCTATTCATATATTTTCACAGTTCACATGGGTCGGAGCAAAAAGACTAAACTTCATATGGGACTGTCCACAAACTATGGTATTCATTTTTGCCAGCACAAATTATAATCAAATCGTTGAAAGATACTGCACTGCACTTAAAACATCAGAGATTGCTTGAAGGGAAAAAGTAAATTACCATGTACTGACTATTGTCGCAGAACAAAGATGTCATCCCACACTAGTGCTAAGTATATCTGGAACCTCCTTACATTCTAGCCTACGGGAAATGCTAAAGTCTAATGGATGCTCACATTCTAGCATAAGGGAAATGCTAGCATCATTTCAATCTTCCCACTTCTCTTCATGCCATATGTACCATACTAAGATGCAAAACTAAAAGTTAAATTTAATTAAAGGGTTATTCTAAGTTTACTACCCTAAAGTTTCTTGATTTTCAACATTTCATACATCAAGTTTTGTACATCTGTTATGTTGTCTGTCAAAACAGTTGTTAACTTATGACATGGCATCCACATGGATAATGATTGGGCGTCACGTGTCAATCTGGGCCTAGATATTAAAAAGAACAATTAAAAAAATTAAAATTTTTGAAATTTAAAATTTAAAAAACCTAAAAACTTAAAAAACTAAAAAGGTAAAAAACTTTTACTAGAACCCCACACCCCAAAAAAACACGATTCCCAGAATTCATTCAAAACCTTACCACAACCCCACCGCTTGCACGCATGTCGTTGCTCTGGCTCGCCGTCGGTCGCACGCCTTGGTAAATTGAAGAAGGGGGCACTGTCATTGGAAAGCAATCCCTCAAATCGTCGAAGGCAATGAAGTAGCAAAAACGGAAGATACAAGTTGCTGAAATACCAAAATATTGGAAGAATCCTACTACTTTTCGAATATGATTAGGTTTTTAGGTTTTGTGATTTTTGAATTAATTTTTTAGGGATTTGTGACTTTTCTATTCCAATTAGTTTTGTGTGGGTTTCTGGAATTTTGTTTCGTAGTGGTGTCTTCATGGTTTGTTGTTTTCAATGTGCATGTCTGATTTGTGTCTACATTGATGTTCCCGATTATAGTGTTTTAAAAAACTCTTTATTGATGGTCCTCAGGGTTTAGTTGTCTTTTCTTTTTGTCCTAATCGAGCTTACAAACCCCTTGTGGCCCAACATATTCCTGTTTTCTTGGCTTTTAAAACCGTTGTCATTAACTTTGCAGGCATGCCAGATTTGTTTATTCTCAAGCTTAACCATGGTGGGAAATGGTCTAAAAATGCATATGGGGAAGATTTGACGCTTGGTTTAACTATGTAGACAAAGATTTTATGTCTTTTTTTTTTAGATTGATTCGATGGTTAAGGAGTAAGGGTATGAAGGGTTAATTTTGTACCACTATAGAATTCCTGAGATGTCATATAGGGATGGATTAAGGCTGATTGAAGGTGACCAAGATATGGAAGAGAAGACTCAGATGGCCTGCACAATGTAGATGAATCAAGTTTTGATATTGATGAGAATATCATTTATCCTGAGTTCAATGAAGAAGTTGACAAGGATGATCCAAAATTTGAAAATGGGCTAAAGTTCATAGTTGCAGCATAGTTGAGAGAGGCAGTGTAATCACATTCCATTAAGCATGGTGCACTTGCAATTTGGTTGAAAAGAAATGAGAGGTGGAGGATAAGTGCAAGGTTTGCAAAACCTGTCGTTGGAGATTGTATGCTTCCAGGATGTACAATGAAGACACAATGCAAGTGAAGACATATGTTGGGACACATGACTGTCCAATGATATGGAGGTAGAATCCTAACTGCAAAGTGGCATGGTTTGTGAAAAGGCATGTGAATAAGTTCATAATCAACCCAAGCATGCCCATTACTAATTTTATGAAGACAGTGAAGGAGGAAAGAAATGTTGAGATCCACCTGATATATATATATATATATATATATATATATATAATGTTGTTTTAACATAAATATGGTGCCTTGAGCTCACTTTATACCACCGCCATACACATACAATTTTTATTTGACAAAGAATAAGAGCTTGAGACATGCATGACGAGCTTAGGAAGACAAACCTTGGGAGTACAATGAAGATAAAAAACTAGTAATATACCCTCAAAAGTGTATCACATGAAGTCATGTGACTTAAATTGACGAAAAATTGAGTAGCATAACTTCGAATCTACGTAATTGGCAGATTTTTGTAGGTTTTAAGAATTGATCTTTCAGAGAAAAATAGTTTAGACAACTAAGATCATCTCCAAAGGAGATGTCAAAACTATCACATAGGCATATAACAATAAAAAATGGCAACAAACTCTCTCTAACCAAGTTAATTGGAGGCAAAGCCTTCTACTGTCAAATTCATTTAGTATATTTTCTAATAGATTTAAATGCAATATATAATTAATGTTGTTATGTATTCTAAAAATTTGATTGGTTGCCTCCATAAATGGACCCCACAAAGTGATTAAAATTAGAATTACATTATTATTTAGCATATTGAGTGGATTAAAAAATTGTACAAAATGTCAAATTACCAAATAAGCCATTAAATATCGTTTGAGCAACATACATTGAGCATTTAACGGTTAAAGAACAAAAACTAGTACATATGCACTCAAAAACAAATCTTAATCATGAAATTCAGAGCCTAGTAGTGTGGTGAACCCATGACTCAACTCAAATTCACAAGAAAGAGTTGAGAATTTATTATACTTTGTAGATCCTCTTTGCATTTGCAAAGGTTGTTCACCTAAAGTGATAGCCTTCGTTCCTTTGCTCTCCTTTGTTCCTTTGGATCTTTTGTTTTCTTGGATTTGCATGGTGGAATAAGAATCTCCAAGTTCCCAAGATAGGGAACCTCTAATTTCTCCATACCAAGGAGACATGTGAAAAGAAAATGAATGATCGATGGAGAGGAAAAGAGAGTTGTTTTCTCTGATTTTCTCTCATGAAAACCCTAAAAGAGGTTAGAGCGTTAATTCTCATTATATAGCCCATTAAACTCTAGCACTCTCTCTCTATGGCTAGCCTCACTATGGTTAGCGGGCCTTTTGGGATTTTAGCTTTAAGTTTGTTAGACCATTTAACTTGTTAGGCTTGATGGATCAAGACCCGTTGGCTATGAAGCCCTGAACTAACTTAAGGCCCAATTCAAACTTATTCGTTTTGATTAATTAACTTTTAGTTCAAATTAGTCATAAACAATTAAACCATTTAGTTGTTTTTATTCAACTTCGTTATTTCATCAATCTCTACCCTATACAACGTATCCATGAAGTTCTAATTACCACGGAAGTGAATGACTAGAACTCGTACTAATCATTTGTGAATTGAAACTATCTTTCAATTCTCCCTTTAATGAAGATTTAGTGATTGCTAATCTTCAGGGATTCCACAAACCATGAGTGAAACCTAGCAATATGTCAGGGCTACCCAAACTAAGCAGAAGAGGTGGAGAACTTATTTAGTTTGTAATTACAATGCACTATGGTCCTTCATTATATCAATACTCTTGATCACATTGTTCGATTGATAGTTTAATCATGTCTACTATTCAATGTTATTCTCTTGTCTATATGATTATTGTGAATGTATTTTCGAACGTACTTACTAATGATATTCATGTACTCTGGCCAGAGATTTGTGAATCTTATTAAGAGTATTTGATCTCCTTCAACGGTTTAAAGGTTAGAAATCCCTTATTTCACACTCACATGCCTCTGTTAATAAATCAGATATACTAACAATGCACGAAGCAAACCATGAGGTTATGACACATCATCAAATGATCAATGACGTATCCACAAGACAACTGTGTTGTCTCATGTTAAATGACTACTTTTCATTGTCCCAACTAGTGAGTTCTCATATGACATGAGTACAATAACTCCAATTTGATCATGTTTAGTGAACTCACTCTATTTTGATCACTTACTTTGGTGTTTTTATCACTAATGACTCGAGACCTTCCACTCTCTATGGAGAGAAAACATAGTATGTACTAGTCTTATTGGATTGTAAATGCCCAATTGACAATCCTATAATTAGGAATGTTGAGGTTAAGTGTATGAAAGAGAAATGTCTCCTAAATCTAACTTCTTTAGATTACATTCTCTTTATTACATATCACTTGGATTTATTGTTTGGACGTGTAACATTTAAGAAGACAGCTCCACTTAGTACTATGGTCGAGTGGTATTTCCCTTTCTCGCCAAGGGAAAATTTCAACCACATTATTATGGCTAGCCCATTGTGAGGCTTAGCCCAGTCCCCTACCCCTTTAGTATAAATAATATCGTTTGTTCAACAAAATAAATAAATAAATAAATGTTTCCCTTAGATTAAACTAAATTAATTTAATATGTGTAATTGTAGACGTCAAAATTTCAGTGAAAATAAATGTTCACCAACACATTAAATTTCGGCATGCGAGGGTTTACGTGGCATGTGCCATATATTTCACAAATTGTACACATGGCATGTGACTCATCAAAATCGGACAAGTCATCAAGAGGACTTGTGGCGATATTTGGCGGATAATAGTTAAAGAATTATTTTTATTAATTCTTTAATTAATTTTAATTTAAGTCGTACAAATTAATTGATAGAATCAAATCACGAACCAAGACACAAATCAAGTCTTGGTTCTTTCATAGGAAAAGCTTGGAGAGTCTATAAATAGAAGGCTCTAATGAAAAGAAAAGGGTCCAGAAAATCATTCACACCCAGATGCTGACGCTTTGAAACTTTGAAGCTCTTAAGCACTCAAACCCCCCAAACACTCAAACACTCTAGAAAACTTGAAAAGCTCTTTGAGTTCTTTGTTAAACTTGTGAAGAACCACCAAACACCTCTACACGTGTTGGTTCCTCCATTGCGAAAAGCCAAAACCTTGCAACATCCGTTCATCTAAGATCAAGTCATCATGGCTCTTGGATCAACAACACTACACACCTTATATTTCGGAGATCGAATCAGATGATCAAGTTGTAAAGAGATTATAACCCTAAATTTACATTAATACAAATGTTATTTGTACACGTGTTCTCTTGTTATTTGCTACAAGATTTTCATGTTTACAAATTTGGCACGCCCAGCGGACTTCGAAATCAATGGCTTCTAAGAAAGGTCAAGCTGCTTTCGTAACCAACGGAATGAACGTCAGCACTTTTGCTGTAAGCGGAGAATCCATTGGTGTCACAACTTGAAGCAAGGCAAAGATGGTGGCCATATTTCAACATGCCACTTCCAAGTTGGTGATACTAAGGGAGCATTAGAGGCGTGAGCCTGTCATCAGCGTGGCCTCATTAGGGCACCGAAGGATGCTATTATGGCACACAGGATGACATCCCAAAACAGCTAGCAAAATTCATCATCTTCAAGGAACTCGAATGAGAGATTATTATCACTGGTTTCAGACATAGACTCAAGCACGGGATTCTACTATGGATCACCAACGAACAACCATCGCATGGAGATTTCGTTGACACCCTCGATATTAGCTGAAGAGTCTCATCTTTTGGCTGCACAATTTATGACCACCAATATCACCTGTATTGAAGACCAACTTGCACAAATGAATGAGGTGATATCAAAGCTGACAAGGATTGTCAAAGAGAAGGATGTGCATATCGATACGCTCATGAGCAGGTTGGGGTCGCAGCATGACGAAGAAGTCGACCCCGATTTGAAGAAGAATCGGCATGACAAAAAGTTTGGTGAAAAAAAAGGCACATTATGTCGACAAGGCTGAAAGGAAACAAAAGCAAGAGTCTGAAGCTACATCAATGGTCTTTTTTTCCATCTAACAACTTCAGGACATGATCACAAACACCATCAGAGTGTACTACGAATACACTTCGCGGGATGCACTAATGTACTCTAAGCTATACACTAAAAGGATTGATAGCTTGCGGATACTGACGGGGTACCAACCACCAAAGTTCATGTAGTTTGATAGAAAGGTGAACTCGAAGCAATACGTCGCCCATTTCATCGAAACTTGCAACAACGGTGGAACAGAAGAAGACTACCTTGTGAATCTGTTTGTATGTTCCTTAAAGGGAAACACATTCGATTGGTATACAGACCTAGAGCCCAAGTCCATAAGCAGTTGGGAGCAAATGGAGCGAGAGTTCTTGAACCACTTTTACAGCACTCGTCGCACCGTCAGCATGATGGAGCTTACAAATACAAAGCATTGGAAGGACGAGCCAGTCGTCGACTACATTAACCGATGATGTTCACTAAGTCTTGACTACAAGGATAGGCTCTCAAAGATCTCCGTGATTGAGATGTGCATGCAAGGCCTGCATTGGGGATTAAACTACATTCTTCAAGGCATCATGCCTTGGACTTTCGAAGAGTTAGCCACTCGTGCCCACGACTTGGAGTTGAGCATCGCCCATCATAGGAAGAAAAACCCAATTGTTGACTACAGAAAAGACAAAGTCATTGGGTAGAAAATGGACAAATTTGTGAGGAAGCCTATCAAGGAAGCAATGGTGGTCAACACAACTCCCATCAAAATCTCTACACAAGACAAGGTGAAAAGGACCAAAGCTTTTCATGACCAAGAAAGGCTTAAACACACTTTGAAGGAGCTTGAGGAGAAGACTTACCCATTGCTCAACTCCGATGTGGCTATTATGTTGAAGGACTTGCTCAATAAGAAGGTGATCGATTTACCCGAGTGCAAACGACCACAAGAGATGAATCGCACTGACAACCCAAGATATTGCAAGCACCACCACGCCATTAATCGTTCGGTGGAAAAGTTCTTCGTGTTGAAAGATCTCATCATTAAGCTAGCCCAAAAAGGAGTTATCGACCTAAATCTTGATGATGTGATGAAGTCAAGCCATACCACCGTCACTTGTGGCTCTTTTGACTCAACATCTTCCCCTTGATCACTGAGGGTGTGCCCCAAAACCATGCTACTCAAGCTAAGTAAAGTTGAAGGATGGACTCATGTCACTCCAAAAAAAATCACGCAAGAAGCATATCCTTGTCCACAAGTTGACGAATCAAGGAAGAGGCAGAGAAGCTCTTGTCCACCTCCAAAGTGGCATGGAATAGTTAAAGATGATGAAACTTTGATACAAAGATCGTTCATCCACATCACAATGCGATTTCTTCCCCGAAGACTTCTTCAATCAACCGATCAAGACTCCTTGCAATGAAGTCTGCGAGGAACACCTCTCCAAGATCGCTTGACAAATTCACATCAAACTTTCTTTGCTTGCACGAACTAAAACTACGCAAGGCATCAAACACTCTTTGCTTGGACAAGCTAAAACTGCAAATTACACCAAATCTACACCAAATGATCCTCATCCGCACAAGCATAAAAGGCGATGACCAAAGCTCCTGGTTCGCACGAGCCTAAAAAGGCGACAACAAAAGCTCTTGGCCCGCGAGAGCCTAAATGATGTATGGCACCAAAAAAAAAAAAAAGCATTTGAGGTGAAAACCCGAAAAGGCGACTCAAGCAAAAGTTAGTACACACACATAAGAGAAAAAAGAAAAGAAAAGAAAAAAAGTCTGTTGAGTTGAAAACTTGAAAGAGTGACTCAATCAAAAGTTAGGACACCCAAAAAAAAAAAAAAAAAACAAACAAACATGTTTGAACTACATGATGACTTAATCCCTTCCCAAAATAAGGGTATGTAGGGAGATCGAACTCTTAACTTCAAGTTCAGTCAGATCAAAAAAAAAAAAAAAAAAAAAGGTTCGAACCTTTAAGATGACGATGCTGGATGAAGCCATTTCTCCGAGACTATCTTTGGAGTTATGCCGCTGAACCTTGAGCAAGCCTTCCAATGCCTTCAATGCATCAATGTCTTCCAAGGATGTGCAAGCGGCAAGAAGCAATGTGGAGCAAAAAGTCTCAAAGGCGGTGCGGTTGCAATCATAATGTGCATCAGAGGCAGTGCAGTCCCAGAGGCGGTATGGGTGTAGAGGTGGCACCTGCAGCGGTGGCAGTCAGCAGCGATATCATAGCTTGTCTTCATAGTTGCATCACAACTTGTCATCACATCAGCTTGTCCTCGCAGGCAGCGGCGTGTCCTCCTCTTCACAATGGCATCACAACTTATCGTCACTGCGGCTCGTCCTCACAAGCAGCAATGTGTCCTCGTCTTCACAGGCAACGACAGTACATGCAGTCCAGCGACTTCCTTGCAACAGCGGCAGTACATGCAGTCCAATGACTTATTTCCTTAGGCGAGCACACTCCCTTGCGACGACCAACCTCTCTTGCGGCAGTGTGTGAAATTCAGCGACTCCCTTGCAGCAGCGGCAGTACGTGCAGTCCAGCAACTTCCTTGCAGCAGTGCAGTGATGGCGGTGCAGCGACGGCATAGCAGAGAGCAGTTCAGCAACAGCAGGGCAGCAAGCAGTGCAGCGAGCAATGCAGTGGTTGTGCGACGGCAGGGCGTGAGCAATGCATTGGCTATGCAGCGACTGTGTAGTGGCTATGCATTGGCTGTGCGATGGTAAAAAAGTATAGCACCGTCGGAAAACCAATGCTGAAGGTTACAGTAAACTCAAAAAATAGAGGAGCCACCTGCGGTTGGAAACTGCGCTTATAGATGACGTGCGTGCTCGAAAGGCAGTGGCGATAGCAAAAGAAGACGAAGATGGCACCAGCAGACGTCGCAGAACCAATGTCGAAGGCCGGTGCAAACACGAAAAAATGGAACCGCCAACTACGGTTGGAAACTGCGCTAAAAAACGACCTTGAGCGGAAAAACACATCAGAATCCAGAAGCACAAATCCAGAAAGTGTGTTCACCTGTAGAAAACAAAACAAAACAAAAAATGATCAGGACAAAATGGCACCAATATGCACCAATTTGGAATCAAAATATAAATATGGATGGTGATGTCTGAGTAAATGGTCAGCATGCAAAGCCATGAAAAAATAAAGGTGGGGTCCGCTTACAGATTCCATACGCAGTTGGCATAGTTGTGCCAAAAGTTGAAGGCACATGATGTAAGGGCTTCAGAGCTTATTTCCACGGCTAAAGCATGGTAGTGCTGGGCGTGAAAGCATATCGACATTAGAAGGTTATTATGCATCAGGGGAAAACACTTCGCAATTTCGTCTCATTGGTTGTGACAGCGGGAATCGCCCGTCGCCTTGGTAGATTACTAGACCCCCACTTCACACTTCACAGTTCACAGCAACGTCAATTTGTTGGTGGCGTAGTAGCGGCTATCGGTCTGTCATCACCGTTGTTTTGTTGAATCATCAAAGCTTGTCCTCCCCCTCATAAAAGCAGCGGCTGTCTTTTATAAGGAACTCACTTCGCCGCAACATCCACTCACGGGGGCATACCTATCAGCCGCAATGCCGCAACTATCAACATTGTTGCCTCTGTTGAATCATCGAAGCATGTCCGCCATCATGGGTTTGAGTCTTCGACATCGCCGTTACTTTGCAGAGACAATAAGTTGTCACTTCTGCTTTGTGCTCGCACTCGGTACAGACGACATCTCCACCAAATCATGCATTGATGTGGTTACCTGCAACATAAAAAGAAAGAAAGAAAGAGAAAATAAAAAATAAAAAAATAAAAAATAAAGAAGAGAAAAATTTCAACATTAAATCGACGATCACGGAAGATCCCAAGTGACATGACGGAACCCGTTGCTCTTCAGGAATCTGCTGTCTAAGGTTGGACGGTGCTCTTCGAAGGGGAATCAAACGGCAACAATTTTCGAGTCGTAGAAATTGAATGGCGGTTGTCGTTCTAGTTACGCTGCCTTCGGAAGCTGCAGGAAACGCAGCCCACTCCCATCCCGCCGACAGCAGCAAGCAACGAGAGCAGCAGCGTTCGAAGCTGCGGATTCGTTTGTGAAGAGCTTTGCCCAGCTTATGCCCAATATAATGGGAAGAAAATCATCACAGAAGTCAACCCTAATCTAATTCTGCAAATTGGGAAAGGAAAATCAGTAGCAAAAGTGGCCTATTTTCGTCAAAATTAGGAACGAAGACGTGATTTCCGTCTGAAATCATGAATGAAGGGCCGTGCAGAGGAGAGGGAAATCAGGAAAAAAAAATCATAAAAGCATTGATGGTGCCGTCTGAGTGTGTGTAAATATATGTGTGTGAATATACATAGTTATATGTGTAGGATGACACAAAGCAGCATGGCGAGCTTAATTGGGTCTTCCAAATCAAGTCCAATCCTTTGCCTATAAATATTTGGGGCTTGTTCATGAGTGAGGAAAAAAAGGAAGCAAGATGAAGCTCTAAACATCTAGAAATCCCTCAACCACGACCAAATTCAAATCTAAATACCCAACATGTTTGCTTTTCATCAAGCTCGTGAAGAATCAATAAGCACAACAAATATGTGCCTATTCATTCCCAACAAAGCCAAAGATCACCAGTCACGTGATACTACTCATGGTCCCAATTGTTCAAGATCAAGCTTCGACGACTTTGAAGAAATCATAAGTCTGATTCAAGATCAAATGTGCACCACCCTTAAATGAAATTATACTTCATAAAGCTCTCTGGCCAAAACAAACACTCGTGTTCTTCATCAAGCTCGTGAAGAGTCAACAAGCACAACAAACATGTGTTGATTCATCCACTACCAAAGCCGAATATCACCCACCACGTGAAGCCTCTCGTGGTCCGTTTCGTTCAAGACCAAGCCTTAACGGCACTTGAAGAAATTTCCAGCCTAATTCAAGATCAAGCATCGACGGCCCTTGAATTGACATCTAAATTGAGGGACTTCAAAGCATAGTGGTCAAATACATTCACTATGTGCGGGACTTCAAAACACATCTTCTACATGTGACAAGCACATGTATACAACGCATCTTGAAGTGGGGGCATTTGTAGACCTCGAAATTTTTGTGAAAATAAATATTCACCGACACGTTAAATTTCGGCTTGTGAGGGCTTACATAGCATGTGCCATATGTCTCACAAATAATACACATGGCATGTGACTCATCAAGACCGGATGAGTCATCAAGAGGACAGGTGGCAACATTTGGCAGAAAATAGTTAAAGAATTATCTTTCTTAATTATTTAATTAATCTTAATTTAAATCAAACAAATTAATTGATAGAGTCAAATCACGAACCAAGACACAAATCAAATCTTGGTTATTTCATAGGCAAAGCTTGGAGAGTCTATAAATAGAAGGTTCCAATAAAAAGAAAAGGGTCCAAAAAATCATTCACACCCAGACACTGAAGTTTTGAAACTTTGAAGCTAGCAAGCGCTCAAACCCCCCAAACACTTAACACTCAAGAAGACTCAGAAAACCCATCGTGTTCCTCGTAAAACCCATGAAGAACCACCAAGCACCCTACACGTGACAGTTCCTCCATTGCCAAGAGCCAAAACCTTGCGGCATCTATTCATGTAAGTTCAAGTCATCGCGACCCTTGGCTCAACAACACTACACACCTTATACTTTAGAGATCGAATCAGAGGATACTTTGTAAAAAGAGATTGTAACTTTAAACTCATCAATACAATACATTTACTTTAAACACATATTCTCTTGTCATTTGTCACATTATTTTCGTGTTTACTTTATAAAATATCATCTTATAATTGACCTTAAAGACACATTTCCAATAGATAACAACTCTGAATCCAATCTCATCTATTTTCCATTAATTACTCAATGAATACAATGATATTTAAATACACTAAAGAGTCTGTTAGTGATAGGAGCATATTTAGGCGACTTACTTTGCTTGTTCTCGTGCATTTACGTTGTGTTTCTTTAGTAAAGTAGTCTTTTAAGCTAGTTTTATGTATTTTCAGGATTTAAGGGCAAAGTATGCAAAAGGATGCATTTTGGAGCCTTTTGGAGCAAATTAGAGATTGGAATGGATATCATATGCTTGGAGCCAAGAGGATGGACGAAATTGAAGACTTGAAAGTAGGAAAGTTAAATCCTAAAAGACCTCATGTTTGAGCAACATTGAAGACTCCTATCTATTCTAAGTCACAAAACAAAATATCTTGCTTCATCAAAGTCTTTGCCGTGTATCCCCTTTGTGTTTGCATTCCTTGCCATGCAAGGAAGGGCCTTATCTCCTTATCATAACCATAACCACATATCATTCACCACTTATCATTCACCACTTATCATTCACCACATATCATTCACCACTTATCATATCATACACTTATCACTTATCACTTATCACAACAACAACCTTGCACATGCACTCCCATTCTTTAATTCAACCACATTCCAATTCAACACATGCAATTAATTACACACACCACTCAACCCTTTTCTATCCCTTGTGCCGTGCATCCTCTCACCAAGAAAGCAAACAAGCCACATGCATTACACCCCACATGTCCCTTTAATCATTCAATCACCCCATTCACACACCTTTTCTCCAACCTTGCCATGCATCACATGCATTTCCAACACATTCTCCCTTACCTTTGCCGTGCACATCAACAATTCCAGCATCTTCACATGCTTTCCAGCTTTCCCTTTCATTTCCAGCTCTAACTCTTCATCATTGCTGCCACCTACATGCATTATTCATTAACCTTTCATCATGTAGCCAGAAAATTAGCAAGAAAACATCAATGCCATGGGCTTTCAATGCAATTCCAGCATCTTCACATGCAATTCCAGCTTTCACATGCTTTCCTAGCTGTTTGTTCATCATTAATTAGCCACTTGCATGCTTAAACAAACAGCCATTTACACCTTCATTCTCCTATAAAAGCCCTTGCATTCACTCCCCATAACATCTCAATTCCATTCACAACACAACACACAACACAAACACACATCCATAGCCGTGCATATCCTTCCATTTCTGTGCAGTTTTTCTCCTCCATTGCAGCCACTATCCAACCACTTCCCATCCCTCCAAAACACTTCACATAATCCCCAAAGCTCACCTTAGACCTTGTGCTACAACAACGAGGAAGAAAAGAGTGCCTAAACGTTCATACAATTCAAGTTTGAGTTGTTGGAATGTTTAGGTGTTTCTTTGATTTCAATGTTTAAATTCAATTCTCTTTGTTTTGTACGTATGAGGAATGGAAGAGAAGAGTGCCTAAACGTTCATACAATTCAAGTTTGAGTTGTTGGAATGTTTAGGTGTTTCTTTGATTTCAAAGTTATGACGAACTAATCCCCCTTTAGCTAGGGGGTGATTCGAAACTATGTTTATATTTGCAATATGAATTGATTAACTTTCGTTGGAATTTCATAAGTTGTGGATTCAATTCGTTTAACCGTTTGATTGATAACTTATTTATGTACGTTTATTAAGAATGCGCGCTTAATTTTCATGCATGAATATGACGCTAGAATATAAGTGAGTTTCACCTAATCGTTATGAACTTATATTCATAAGTAGTGGAGGTTGCTTATAAACAATCGCGTTAAATGAATTCTTGGCACGAGTTTCATGCTCATCATAGTAACGAATGCCTCGTCAACACTTATAGTTTTCATAATGCTTAATGATCTTTGATTGTATCTTTATTGTGATGTTCACGTAAAGGACTTTTGGAGAATGTTGTGAATTGCGTTGCGCAAACCCATCCAATTCATTAACTTAAGGAAAACTTGACGGTTAATTTAAGCGGACCTAATTAACCCGGAGTGTTGAGTTTCATAATTTATCGAAAGACCAACTGAGAATCAATCTTGTATGCAAGTGTAACATGTGTGAGAAGAACCCCTTGGCTATTCCATCATCCATATTTTCATCACATACATATTTACATTTTGCCCTTAATTATATTCTGTCCATTTAATTTAATCTCATCCAAACACAATCCCCCCCCCATATTTTGTTAAGTTTTTACAATCTATCTTAGTTTGTGTTTTTAAGTATTTGGAGTCTTGTGTACTTGTTTTGAGTTCTTGTTAAGTAAGTTAAGTGTTTTACAAGTTAGTTTTATTCATTTGAGTCAAGTGTTTAGCACCCCTAGTTAATCCCCGGTTAGAACGATCCCTACTTACATCATTACTACAATTGTCACAAATAGGGTTTAGTTTGTGTGCGTATAATTCTCGCAGCAGTTAGCTTGTTAGACATAATTTCGAAGAGAACCCGCATTAAATAGTAATGTCGATTGGGTTCATTTGTTAAAAAATTAAAAATAAATAAATACACACACACACTTACTCAACAATTTTCCCATACTCAACTCCCTCTTGCACACCATAATCAATTTTATGAGTTTTTGTATTTGTATCACATTTACCGACTACATTATTCACCACCTCACAGATGAGGCCTACATATATTAAAGAGGCGGGTAACAATACAGTCAGTACATACATACAAGTGTTTCCGGAAACCAAGAGTATGGAATTGAAATATTGATAAGAGCCATGACATAAAAACTTTTATTGATGTATTTTATTTTCATATAAGAGCTTTCTGTCGATCAAATCCATACAACACAAGTAAAAAGATAATTAAGAATACAGGAAAGGAAACAAAACAAACAGGGAAAAAAAATATCAAGGTAGTAACAGTTTGAGGGAAAATAGGGTAGCCCCTTAGATAGTGTAATTTGGGTTCGTTTCGATGTCTAAACCCCTTAGCTTTGCAAAGGACTCGACCTTCCCCTTCAGAGTGTGAAGCTCCCTTAGTCTGCATTGATAGGAAACACCAAAATTTAAAGTTAGGCAACACACACAACACTGCCAAAACAAATCGTAAAAAATTATTTACGGAAATGCTCTCTTGCCAAACTATCTTATGTTTCAAATTATGAATCTGGATCGCTAGTATTATAGTGTACAGAGTCACGGTCTGTAAGTATATGTCTGGCAAGAGAATAGTACTTATGTTATCATTTTCTTCTGAAACTTGAATACTATTGCTTTGTGATCAATGTCCAACTTAAGAAAGAGAACCAACCTTGCAATCTCTGCACGTCTCCTGGCTTCTTCAGCCATGATGCTAACATCCCTGAATGTGTGCCTCTCAGGAATGTTCTTTGCCTCCATAGATGGGAGGCCATGGACTGTCCGCTGTTCTGCCGCCCATGCAGCCTCACGGAACTCTTTACCAAAGTCTTTTTGGGTGTTGAAAGCCGTCTACAAATTTATACACATATACATTGCTATGCTGTTAGAACGCGTAATAAAAAAGGTTTTTCAAAATTATTAAGAGATGGATGGTTCATATTCACTTACTCTTTTGTTCAATACCAAACTCCAGGCCCTCCCACTGAGTGCATATCGAACAAAAATCTTGACAGGATCAAGTAGCATGTAGATTAGAATGTTGTATATCCACACGACACCACACCATTTCCAGCCGATTGCTTGAATTCTAGCAAATTCCCATGTTGCTACAGCAGATAATAATGTAGCAATCTGCAAGGATGCAAAATATTTAATTTTCAAATGTGAATTACATGTTAGTTTAATATAAAGACTAAAGTTTCTGAGCATAAATAAGTACATAAACAACTTCCTATGTGTTAATTTTGATTAATATGAAAACAAAATTGAATGCTATTCGATTGAAACAGCATGAAACCACTTACCAGTTGAGCAATTACGAAAGCACTAAGCAGAAGCAGACCTGGTACTTCCAGGAATGACCATCCTCGGGAGCGAGTGACAAAAATTAGAGCCTGGCTGATGGTGCTAACTTGAAGGTACAGAGCAGATGAAAGCTTGTCATTCATTCCCCGATTGAGGGTCTTGTTGGTATAATAGAGATTCTCGTTGAAGATATCTTTTACACCGAATTTATTCTGCGAGAGAGAACAATAGAAGGTGAAAACTTGATCATTGTCATCAAGTACAAAATGTGAGCTTCTAACAATTTCATCTATGCCAAAAGTAGAACAGAACGAAGTAACACATAATTAAGAAAAGAAACAATTACCGGAAAAAATTTAGTATCGTAAATGATCGAGAAGAATATAACTGTGGTAACGGCCAGATAACTGCCTAACACAATCCCGGTTGCAAAGATTTCACTCAGCTTCCAACTGTCAGGAACTGGAGATGGCTTAACCCTGTCCTTGGATATCGTCATAATAGTACCTGGGAAATAGCTCAAAATTTCGAAATATTTTCAGAAACAACAAGGAAAATAAATGAAAGATGAGTAGGAAACTGAGAATTCACACTCAAGAAACCCTATTGCGGACAAGCGCAACACATGATAGAACGTAAAAGGTTAGTAATGCTTACCATCATTAAGAATGGCAATGATTAGGACCATAAAAGGAGGGAAATCAAACTTCCAGAATACCGCAAGCAACAAGAAACCGAGCTGTAAAACAAACCCAGTTAGAATTGAGAACTCACATTACAGTATCCTTAGATGTCAAGTAATCTATGTATCAAAGAGATTGAGGGCTCCTTACCACAATACGTATTGTTATAGATACCGCGTATATCTGAAAAAAGAAAACAAAACCAACACAGTTACGGAAAACAACCCCCAAAATTTAGTAGCAGGCGCACTTACAGGTTCAGTTCCAAAAGGAATTAAGAGGAGAGGATCGCCTTACTGTGTAATTCTTCATTCTTTGAAAGATTGCACGGCTTGTCAAAACAGCACTAATAATCACACTCAAACCAGGTTCTGTCAGTACTATATCAGATGCACCACGAGCTGCATCTGTGGCATCGGCGACAGCAATTCCTATGTCTGCTTTCTTCAAAGCAGGTGCATCATTGACTCCATCACCAGTCATTCCGACTATGTGCTTCTTACCTTGTAATCGCTGCACGATCTCATATTTATGTTCTGCAATGAAGAATCAAATCAGACAGAAGCAATGCAAAATTGACTAGCAAAAGTTGCAAGCTGTAACAAACAGGATTACCAGGAAATACACCAGCAAAACCATCAGCATTCTCAATGAGTTCATCAATTACTAGAGTTCCATCGATACTATTCTTATTTTCACCAAGCAACGCCGATGATGGATACATGTTTGTGCCCATCCCAAGTCGTCTCCCAGTTTCTTTTCCAATTGCCAGTTGATCCCCTGTGATCATTTTAACACTCACACCCAGATCTAGAGCTCTTCTAATGGTTTCAGCACTGTCATGACGTGGTGGATCAAATAGGGGGAGAAGACCGACAAACTCCCAAGGTCCACCAGGACTGTCTTTTGTACCAGCAGGAACTTCCTGTAAATTATATCTCTTGTCATCCATAATGCTTCAGAAAAGCATACATCCAGGAGTGGTTGTTAAAATCTTGTTAATTACCTGCCGCGCAACAGCAAGGGAACGAAGTCCACGCTCTGCGAATTTTTCAATTACTGTGTGTACCCTTTTTTCAATTTCTGATTTGTTGCTTGCCAAATTGAGTATCTACAAATTACACAGAACAAATATTTTTGAAACTCAGGCCATTTTTAAATGTGAAGGACTAAGAAACTGAGATTTAAAATTGATAGATTAAGTACCTGCTCTGGTGCACCTTTGCTCACCCTGTGCATGTTACCGGTTGTGTCTATGTATGTAAGTGCTGTCCTTTTATCAGTTGGATTGAATGGAAGGAAGTGAACTTCTGTAATCCCCGCTCGAGCCTTACAAATGGACAAAAGAGAAACTCAGCTCATGGAAGCTTTAGTGAAGAAAACACATTAATGCATATGCAAGTTTGGAAACTGTAGAGAATAAAAATGTCTAATTTCTCGAAAAGTTTCAAATTTAACAGCTTCCCAAATTAGTTGACGTGCTATATCTATTTTTACACAGAAACATCATTCTTTTCCTGGCGTAATACGATAGTGTAATTATGCACTTCTTATGTACAACAATAGCACTGATATTGGAATTGTGTGGAATACTAAATTGAAATTTGAAACGCTTAATCAGGTACATAAACATTTTGTGTCATATAGTCTACTACCTCCTTAGGATCAGCTAGCATGGCAACAATTGCTGCATCAATAGCATCTTGATTTTCCAATCTTGAAGCTCTTGCAGCCATCAATACAACCGTGTCCTTTTCAACACCTCTGGCGAAGACCTGCAAATGGAAGTGTTCATCAAATCAATGTCCGTATAATCGAATACTAGGGTTCAATTTTTCTCTGTAAACAAGAAGTCTCCCTTTAACCATACGACAGGAACAAGATTATCACCTCTATCAAATTCTTGTCCACTGTTAGTTTGTTGAGAGTTAAAGTTCCAGTTTTATCACTGCAGAGCACATCCATCCCAGCCATTTCTTCAATAGCTGTCATTCTCTTGGTAATTGCACCCTGAAATGAACTCAAGCAAGTTAATTTGATTTCCAAACCGAAGAGATAGATGGTCTAATTCAGTACGGAAAATTTCATGGTTTTAGTTGAACCTGCTGAGCCAACCGATGAGAACCGATGGCCATGGTGACAGACAGAACTGTTGGCATAGCAATTGGGATGCCACCGATAAGTAGTACAAGAAGGTTGTCTACCGAAGGTCGATAACCTCTATTTTGACTAATGAAGACAATGAGCTCAATCACAAGTCCAGTGGCAATTGAACAAATGCAAAAGTTTCCAATAGATGTTAAGACCTGAAACAATCAGTCCAAATGGTACTTTAGAGATGTGCAACGAGTAAAAAGTTGTCGTGCTCAAGACAAAACACTCTAGCATAGGTAGATTTCACTGTTTCTTACATTCAAGCAACAAATTCATAGTTTTAATGCTGCTCAATTGTATGTTCATGAGCGTCTCATCTCATACGAAACATGTCTATTGGCTTGACATTTTAGCAACATGAACGTGAACTCACTCTATTAACATGAAAAGGGCCGTAAAACATATGGGTAGTGCTATTCACACACCCATTTTTACTTCTCACACACCCCTCTCAATTCCTGAAAATTGACGAAGGTGCGTGGGAGGTAAATATTGGTGTGTGAATAGCACTATCCAAAAATACTACCTGCTGAAAGTGCCCAACATGAGTTGTGTTTTCAACAAGATGGGCAGCTTTTCCAAAGAAGGTATGTACTCCAGTTGCAATGACAACCGCTTCAAGTTCGCCTTGTTTACATGTTGAACCAGAGTATACACCATCACCGGCATGCTTAGTTACTGGAAGTGACTCTCCTGTAAGAGCGGACTGAAAACAAGAAAAACAGTTAACAGAAAGTCCGAAACTGTCCGGAAATGATTTATTACACAGCGACATATGACTTAGCTACCTGATCAATTTTTAAAGGATCTCCTTGGAGTAAACGAGCATCAGCAGGAATAATATCACCCAATTTGATACTGATAATGTCTCCAGGAACCAGCACAGAAGCATCTTCCTCACTCCATTTTCCATCTCGTAAAACCTGTTCAGATTTTGTTAACTACCAACATGATGGAAAGGAACATAACAAATGAAACATTCAGCGCAGAAAGAAAAAGTAACTGGTATATAAAAATGTGGGTAACCTTCGCCTTTGGAGCCAGTCTTGCCATAAGGGCTTGAGCTGCATTACCAGCATTGTTTTCCTCTATAAAACTTATAGTTGAATTAACTATGAGTAATATAATGATACCCGCGAAATCGTGATAATCCAGACCCAGTCCCTGAAAGAATAAAGTTTACAAAAATCAGTTCAGAAATCTAGTCTCTAGTCTCAATGGTAAAATGAACTACTAGGAACTTACGCCTCCGCGCGCAAGACATATGGACATTAACGCAGCTGCTTCCATAACCCAAGACAAAGGGTTCCACATAAATCCCAGAAATTTGAGTAGTTTACTCTCCTGCAATTTGAAAGACAGAGTTACAATGCAAGAAGGTGAAGGCTTACTAAAATAAATTCTTGTTAGGAAACAATCTATTGAAAATTAATTACAATACAAGAAAAAGCACAAGCTTAAACAAGTTATTTGAAACCTTTTTCTCTTCAAGTTTGTTGTAGCCAAACATCTCCAGCCGCTTTTGTACCTCGTCAGTACTGAGACCCGCAGCTGTACATTTCAAATTTTCGAAGACCTCCTCAACAGGTATGTTCTCCTGCCAGGATATTAAAGATTTATAAAACTGCCAAAATACTCAAAACCCTCTAATATAATAGGTAAAATCCTCTTGCAGACAAGTTTTATATGAACTTTATAATTAGCATAAAGCTTTAGGTTTTCCTGGTTTAACACCAAAAAGTAAATACATCAAGAACATGTACCAGATCAACAGCTTCCTTCAAAATAGTCTCAAGGGCATCCATCGTGGCTCAACTGTCTTGTCCCGCACTGAGAACGCAGAGATAGACAATCTGTGGATTCAGAAGTTTGTCATAAGAATAAAGTTTAAGGATGCAAAAAGTATTTAACAAATAAAACACACATCTAATACAAGTTTTTATTCCTTAAATCATCTTATAATATCTGCTTTGTGGTTTGGAAATATGAAAAATCCAGCTTAGTTGAGTGGATTTTCTTGTTTATTGAGTTTCTAAGTATCAGAAACAGTAATTACATCTAAACAAATAAACAGAAAATTTCAAATTTCAATGATTAGCAACTAATCCCAGTAGTTTTTGCCTCATCAAATCATCAAGACTCTCATCAGTCATTAAAGAGCGTTGGATATTGCATGGCAAGGAAATTAAACGATTTAGTATGTGATGGCAATCAATTGTTCAGTATAGTCGATCAGTACTAGAAATAAAAATTTCAAACACCACAGAAAACATAGTTCAAACAAGTAATATGCAACGCAAGTTGGCTAAAGTAGCGTGCACCTCCCCGCAATTTAGATTGGATTAGAACATTTCTTGAGTTAAAGAAACAACTAAAGGGCTTTAATCTTGAAATGCCAATTAATTTACCAAATCCTTCGGAGAGAACTTAAAACAGCCAGCTTAATTGTTTCAGGTGAACATACTCGGCGATCACCAAACACCAAGACCCCTGATCAAAAACCAGAATCCAGAGAAGATGACCTTTTGTGCCGTTGGAGAGAGCGATTGAAAAACTTACAAGAAGTTGGAATATATATACTGAGCAACCAATGCCATGCAAAGGACACTGACGTAAGAATTATATGCCAGTCTTTGACAGATGAGAGAGAATTGGGAAGAAGAAGACAAAATGGCGAGCTTCTGAAACAACGCCGCAGCATATCCAGCTTAGCAAAAACTGTACTCTCCAAAGATACGAGAAACTGACGTCTGAAAGTGAAGGGATTGGTCATTGTTGCATAGAAGCAGGAGGGATTCCCGATCTGGGAACGACATACGTAAAACAAAATGAATTGAAAACTCAAAGGTCGCAGTCCTGAAAAGCCCATCAATGATCAATCAAGTACTTCTTTGGTTTCTTTGGTCACAAAACGTCGGACTCTATGGCAGTACTTATTCTTTCAAATGCTTATGTACAAAAAACTCCTTTTTACGGCAGTACTTATTCTTTCAAATGCTTACGTACAAATAAAAAACTCCTTTTTACCGTTTAAGTTTATAATCCAAAACTGTATCCGATTGATGATTGACTTTCTAAATACACATTAGTTATGTAAACCGGGCCACAGCGGTTCGAGTTCGACTTGCATTATCTTGTTTTGGCCTCGTTCAAGCTGGGTTAATCAGCAAAACAAGTTTAATTTGAACAAAATATTGAGCTTGCGAGAAAAGTGAGCAGAGGTTAAGTATTGATACGTTCGGCTCATAAAACTCGTGAGCAACTCCTACCATTTGATGTTGAACGGATAACCATTTCATAAAAATTTAACTTATTATTTTGAGTTATTTTGGGATGTATTCTTTCAATTAAAAACTCGACTTTGGTTTACAACCAAGCCAAGCCAAAGCTAAGGTCAAGCTTGAAAAAATCATTTGAGCCGAGCTTGAGCATACGTGTACGAGCTTTTCTCGAGCTTGAGCACAGATAATGTTATGTGAGCTCAGTTTAAACACCTTCATATTTGACGCTACCCGACTTGTGACACCCATTTTAGGTTGCACCGCATACCTCTAGGCAATCTTGTTTCGGTCATAAGCACAACAACGGCACACAAAAACGCAAGTTAGAAATCTTACATACAAAGTATCCAACAGAAAGTTATTCCTCTTTGTTTTATTTTTTTTATTTGAAGAATTGTAAACTAATCACCTTATTCAAGTTATATTAGTTTTATATTTTGGAGAAGAAACTTTCTTTTGTTCTTTATTGGGTATCAAACGGATTCAGATTATCTATACTTGGGTTTTTGGTGCTTTTATTATACTTGCGGTTAAAATACGTCATTTTTATACAAGTTATAAAAACAGGATTCGAACACAATACCTCTAATGTTGAGATAAAGGATGTTAAGCACTTCATGACAATATTAATTAGTGATTTGTCATAATAGGTAAATATTAAACTCGTCATATATGTGATTTGAATCTAAAGCTCTTACTTATAAGTATGAATAAATAAAACTAGACCGTATTGTTAGTGACTAATTACAACAGGTATTTGGTTCCTACCATCCCAAACAAAATAAATAAACATGCTCATAGTTAATAATTAAAAAAGAAAATTAAAAGATTAAAAAAGAGGAAAATTGAATCATGAAAGTACGTCTCTCTTCGTTCTTTGTATTGTGCGGACAATCCTAAGGGTCAAATTTTCATACCTTACCAGGGGACCATCTACGGTTGGAATTATTGAACTCGTTCTATAAGCATCTTTTTCCAATATATAAAAAAGTAAAGGAAAATTTTATTTAAATTCATGTAACTTTTTTTTATACCTAATTTAATCTATTTTACCCTATTGCATAATTACTATTAAGTACAAAATAAAATTAATAATAAAACTCAAATTTATCAATAAACCCTACAATTACTTTTTATTTATCCTACGTTCATTCTAGCTAAAACCCTAATAGCTCTCATCGAGAAAAATAAGTTTTTTTTATTGATGAATGGTGATTTTGAAGTTTTGAATCCTCCAATCAAGGTATGACTCAATTTATGAATTTTTTTTGTTCGTTTGATTTTAATTGTTTAGAGTTTAGAAGTTATTTTACTGTAATTTTTTGCGTCCACCTCCTTTTACCTAAGTTCAAATCTCCTCCCATAGATTATAGTAGTTTTAGATATATGGTGTCACATCCCGGCCCGGGTTGGACTACTTCCCGGACCCGCTCCACCACCGTAGCACGATATTGTCCGCTTTGGGTTTACCATTCCCTCACAGTTTTGTTTTTGGGAACTCACGAGCAACTTCCCAGTGGGTCACCCATCATGGGATTGCTCTAGCCCCCTTCTCGCTTAACTTCGGAGTTCCTACGGAACCCGAAGCCAGTGAACTCCCAAAAGGCCTCGTGCTAGGTAAAGATGGGAATATACATTTAAGGATCACTCCCCTGGGCGATGTGGGATGTTACAATCCACCCCCCTTAGGGGCCCGACGTCCTCGTCGGCACATTTCCGGCCAGGGATTGGCTCTGATACCAAATTTTGGGCTGGAGCAATCCCATGATGGGTGACCCACTGGGAAGTTGCTCGTGAGTTCCCAAAAACAAAACCGTGAGGGAATGGTAAACCCAAAGCGGACAATATCGTGCTACGGTGGTGGAGCGGGTCCGGGAAGTAGTCCAACCCGGGCCGTGATGTGACAATTTAGTATCAGAGCCTAACCCTGGTCGTGTATGTGCCGACGAGGACGTCGGGCCCCTAAGGGGGGTGGATTGTGACATCCCACATCGTCTAGGAGAATGATCCTTAAATGTATATTCCAATTCCTACCTAACACGAGGCCTTTTGGGAGCTCACTGGCTTCGGGTTCCGTAGGAACTCCGAAGTTAACCCCGTAGGAACTCCGAAGTTAAGCGAGAAGGGGGCTAGAGCAATCCCATGATGGGTGACCCACTGGGAAGTTGCTCGTGAGTTCCCAAAAACAAAACCGTGAGGGAATGGTAAGCCCAAAGCGGACAATATCGTGCTACGGTGGTGGAGCGGGCCCGAGATGTGATCCGCCCGGGCCGGGATGTGACAATTTAGTATCAGAGCCTAACCCTGGTCGCGTATATGCCGACGAGGACGTCGGGCCCCTAAGGGGGGTGGATTGTGACATCCCACATCGTCCAGGAGAATGATCCTTAAATGTATATTCCAATTCCTACCTAGCACGAGGCCTTTTGGGAGCTCACTGACTTCGGGTTCCGTAGGAACTCCAAAGCTAAGCGAGTAGCGTGCGAGAACATTCCCAGGATGGGTGACCCATCAAGAAGTTCGCGTGTGAGTTCCCAGAAACAAAACCGTGAGGGCGTGGTCGGGGCCCAAAGCGGACAATATCGTGCTACGGTGGTGGAGCGAGCCCGGGAAGTAGTTCTGCCCCGGGCTGGGATGTGACAATTTGGTATCAGAGCCTAACCCTGACCGTGGTGTGCCGACGAGGACGTCGGGCCCCTAAGGGGGGTGGATTGTGACATCCCACATCACACAAGGGAATGATCCTTATATGTATATTCCCATCCCTACTTAGCACGAGGCCTTTTGGGAGCTCACTGGCTTCGGGTTCTGTAGGAACTCCGAAGTTAAGCGAGAAGGGGCTTGAGCAATCTCATGATGGGTGACCCACTGGGAAGTTGCTCGTGAGTTCCCAAAAACAAAACCGTGAGGGAATGGTAAGCCCAAAGCGGACAATATCGTGCTACGGTGGTGGAGCGGGCCCGGGAAGTGATCCGCCCCGGGCCGGGATGTGACATATGGTTTGCTTTTGGCTCTGGTTTTGGTCACGGGCTCACAATTGCTGTTATTGGAATCGGTATTGTTGAATAAAAAATATTATTTCTAGCTTAAGAAAGCAGAACTGGAGACATGCATGCTTGTTCTGTATGAGTTCAATTTCAAGGAGGAAGAAGAAGAAGAAAATGGTGTAATTAATCAATCTTAAGACTTAGTTCTAAAGAAATGGTGTTCAATATTCATCTCTCAGCTTGAAGAGATCATGATTGGAGCTTTTAATTGCCAAAATTCAATGGTTCTATAACTTAACTCGGGAGAGACCAAAAATTATGGATCCAAAAGGCAGTACACTAGTTTGCATTGATGTACTAAACTCGGGAGTTATGGAACCAATAGGCATTACACAGCTAGCTATACTAATTACATAAATAGTATTGCCAAAAAGTCCTAATAACTTATGATAATCTGAAAGCTAACCTTGAAAAGCAAAGCACGATGTCAGGAGAGACCAACAGTTATGGGTGTAAAAATAAATTCACATATTGAATTGGGTTTATGGGGGTATATTAGGTAGTAAATTAAGGTTTAAAGAGATATTAATAATTTAGTTAAAAATCAAATGGGTGCATAAAGTAAGTTGGATGTAGAAATAGGTTACATAAGTTTAAATAAAATTTCCCAAAAGTAAATAACGGATAGTGGTGCCAAATTGACATTGTAAAAATCAAATTCGTATGTATAAGTTTCAAGGATTTCTTGTTGGACAAATTATAATAGTCAACTGAAAACAAGATGTGATAAGTCCAAAGTACATGAAATAAAGTCGTGGTTCATCAGAACTACGATTTTAAAATTTGTTTTTAAGTTTTATTTATTTGGATAAAAGAAATATTTCTACATTAAATTACACAATAAAAAATGAAAACAACTTGGGACGCGATGAAATTTATGTTTGAAAATGAGAAAAGATAAATAAATAAGTCATGAGCTATTTAGTACTACAGTTTACGAATATTTCTTTTCACTTGTAACTGAAATGTTTTAGATTCGATTTCGCCAAAGGCAAATTTGAATTACATTATTGATATCTCATTGTGAGGTTTAGTCCACCCCTCCACTCGTTTAGTGTAAATAATATCATTTGTTAAAAAAAAAAAAAAAAAAAAAAAAAAAAGGGTCATGCAAGGGCGCAATGGATGATTGGCTGTTAAAGCTTATTGCAATTGAAACAAGAACATAATATCCAAAGTTTTAAACATTTTCTATGTCATCCAAACTGGCTAACAGTAGGGACACCGTCTATTTAATTCTGTAATAATATGACGTGGTCGTTGACGATTGAATTATTACTTAAGTGTTAATTAACGTATTTATTTTCTATTAGTGACAAATCACATGACTTATAAATTTGATCTAAAAATATAATCTACCTAACATTATTCCATTTGAGTAATGTATAGTATGTGAAAACAATGTAATTGCCAGAAATTGGCATAAAACAGGGAAAACGACAACAGCCAAAATACAATTGACTTCTCATGATATAAAATAGCAATTATATAGTGTTAGACATTTGAGATCAACCCACAAAATAGCAAAACTAAAAAAAAAAAAAAAAATATATATATATATATATATATATAATTGAGAGAAATAAATAGATGGGGTTTCTCCATTTTAACTTTCTGACACTAGAAACACAATTAAAAAAAAAATCAGTGATACGTTATAAGAATTAACATTTAGGTACTGTCAATTAGGTCAAATCCATTCGGTACAGTAGTGTATGTCCGATTAATTTGGTACGGTCAATTAGGCTGTGATTTCTCTCTATTTGTATTTTTTTTTTTCATTTATCTCTGGATTCACAGTCAATTTGGCATCTAAAAGCCCCTTTTTCTTCTTTCTTCCAAATACAACGAGATTTTTGGTTTCCAAGTTTTCTGGCTTTTTTTGTTTGATCATGGTTTTTGAGTTTTCTGGGTTTCTTGATTGGAATAACACATGGAGGTTTATGGTAATGTTATTGTTATAACGAACATGTTAATTATGGATCTAGTTAATTAAGCATTCTTGAAAAATTAATTATATATTTGTTTTTCTAATTGGTTTTAAGAGAGTAATAAGGGTAAATAGGGAAATTAAAAATGCAATAAATTTATAAAAAACAATGATTAAATGTGGCATGGAATACTATAATCTGACATGGAGGACTATTTTTAGTTTTTAATCTTACATACGGTATTATTGAAAGAGCAATCTTATTTAGGGATTGAAATGAAGTTTCCTTTAAATGGATTATAAGATGCACACACATCACAATACACACTATGGCACAAGAAGATATACAAGTCACAGCTAAGCGCCATCATATTCCATGGGCAAATTATTCACACGCCTCTCTGGAGAAGGACCTTTTTTCTTCTTTTAGAAATTTGGATAAGGACTTTGGAGTCTTTTTCTTCCTTTTTCTTTCCTGTCAAGGGGATTTAATTTTACTCTTTTGTTCATGTAAACAATTATATAAGATCAACGATGATTTTGTTCTAGTAGTTTCATCGAAGTTCTACTTTAATATTTGTAGTTTCAGTTTTTGCAAGTTAACACATTTAGTTTACTTATTGTGCATTTCAAAGAAAGGAATTTGTTTCCTTTATTTTTTAACAAACGTACTCAACGCTAAAGTTATCTGTGAGGTGTTATTTGGGTCTGAAATCTAAGATTTGGGCTGAAAAGGCCCGAAGTCCAGAAAATTGTAAAATCTCAGCCCAAGAAAGGCTCGGCCTAGTAGTGAATGTCCAACCCATAAGTGAAATGGCAGAGGTTCGACCCAATCCTAGTAGAATAAGGATTGCCACATGATCAAATTTAGATGATGGTTCGGTTGAGTCCTGGAGAAATTAGGATGGTTAAGGATTAGATAGGGTTTTGATGAGGTTTGAATCATTCTAAGATCAAAATTTGTGGCTGATCAGATAAGGAATGAATTGAACTCAAAGAGGGACTAGACTCAGAATCCTAGTTCAAGTCGAAGAGGCTGAAATTTGATAGAGATAAAGGAGAGGGGTCTGATACGAAAATATCAAGGGATAATATAACACGGTTTCGCTGAATATTTGAAAGAATATTATTAATCCTATAGGGTGTACATTATATAGGCACACATGCCTTATTCCATAAGGAAACTAATTACGAAATATTACAATCAATTACAGATCGTAATCCTACCAAACATAGAACTCTTAGAATATTTACAATAAAAGACTCACATCAACACTCCTCTTCAAGTTCATCCATAGATATCGTACATGCCTATTGGATATCAATCTTGTTCATCAAAATGCTCATGCTCACCATAATGTTGTGGCATAACATGTTGATCAAGAATCCATCAGCTAAGATTCAAGTGAATCTGACGAACTAATTGTATTATGCAGCCGCTACAAAATTGAAGTCAAGACTACAAAACAAAGTGTCATTAGCGAGGGTCAAATGCCGTCCAAAAAGACATTTTGCCATCACAAATACTTACTTCCAACAGGGAAAAGCCCTCGCTGGGCATCGCAAATTGTCCCATTGGAAATACTTTTTTTCCAATTAGCCGTCAAAAATACTTTATTATCGATGCACAAGACTTGTCGTTAGTAGTTAATTTTTCGTCGGAAATGAATTTTCAAAATGACGAACTTATTTTATTTTTGACATGGAAATGTGATCGTAAATAATTATATAGTTGACAAAATTACTTTCCAAAAGACGACATGTTTTTTACACTGACGTTGACCAAATAATTGTGTCGGAAATTTTTTTTCCAACAAAATAATTTTTATTTGTGAGAGTGCACAATTGTCGCAATTACAATTTTCAACCATTAACTACTACTCTAGTGTGTCACAAATATTATTTTCATTGGAAAAAATAAAATAATAGACATTTCCAATGGAAATTGAGGCAAGAAATGTGACGACCTGTCCCTAATTTTATGTGTAATTTCTCATTGAGTGTGTAAATTGACATTTATGCCCTTGTTGGCAAAGTGACGTGGACTTAATTATGTAGCTTTAAATTATTTTTCTCACTATCGTAATTAAGCTGTACTCGTCGTTACGAGTGTGCGTTAAATTATTCAGTGTCAAAAACACTGTTTTTGATAAGGTACGGTAGATTTCTTATGATTTCATCTGTACAAATCCTATCTTTTTCTTCATTAAAACCAAATTCGTGCCTTACACCTCACCACCAATTATTTTGCTTCCCTCAACATTGCAACCAATCAAAACTCACCTTCCCTCTCTCTCTCTCCTTGCCCGAGCTTCTTCATCTCTGCAACTTTTAAGAACACGCATCAAAATTCATAGATTGAGGCTGCAAACACCACCATCATACTCCTCTCGAGCCCATAAACCCAACCATACCAACCGATTCTCAAATGGACGAGTTTTGACTCGTTGACTCGGAAGCTTTGACTCGGACGACTTAGCTTCGATGTGATCCCGACCGAGTTACGAAGTTTTGAAGGTTTTGGAAGCATCAACATAACTCTCAAGAGTCCTTAGGCTAAGTTTGGAGTGGAGACAACGTCGAAACACATGGTTTCGAAGAGTTGAAAACTAGGCTGAGACTTTCGAGGCTTTTTCAATCCTCTTCTGTCCACCTTTTGAACTTTAACAGGTACGATTTTGTTCTCCTTATCACAAGCTTCAAATCCATACAAATTTCATGCAAAATGGTTGAGAAATGACAAAGTTACAAGGTTTTAAACATTTTCCAGAAACCAACGAAAATCTCCAGATTCCAGCGAAACCAAACGACGGTCGGCGGTGGTGGATGGAGGTGACCCACTGAAGAAGATGACAAATATTCTGTCAGACTTGATGGAATATTCTAACAGTGTCAGGTTCAGTTAACTGTTTAACGGAATATTTCATCAACTATGACGGAATATTCCTGTCTTTTGTCAGATTCTACCAGGTGCGTGCCTGGGCGTGGCCACGCGTATGGGCGTGGGTTGGGCTGCGCGTGACAACTTGTCCAACCTTTGCCCGGCTAGTGGGTGGCATGTGCAGGTCCGTGACTTCAAGTAGAACATTTTCGTATATTCAAACCTTCCGTTTGAGCAAGCTATGAGGAGCTTTTCCTAGCTTCTAGTGTATGTTTTATTTAAATTAATTATTATAAGTTGTTTCACATATAGGGGAGTCTTACCTCGATGATGTATGAGGGCAAGCGAGGTTAGAGGGTTACGATCCATCGACATATCAGTGAGTGGGCATTTTGTTTTCATATATATATATATATATATATATACACACACATATATATGTATATGTATATTGTATAGTTTCCACAAATGCTTTTAAATTGGTTTATGCATATTCTGCCATGATTTATTTAATTCGAAAAATATTGTTATGTGGTTGAGATTTATATGTCGTCATAGCATACTCATATACGTTTTACTTGCTCCTCAGTGTTATACTGTTGTGAAATGCTAAGATAACCCTCTGGGATGCGCATGTAAGTTCATGTAAGTTTATTATGTTGTTTGGAATTGTTGAATCATTATGGCATGCTTTTATTCATATAGTCTACTCATCATTACTACACCCAGGTGTTAGTGCTTAGCCCAGGGCTAGGCTAGTCTTTCACGTGTTGTCCACATCAGCATCGCACGTTCACCTTGGATCCAAGTAGGTGTTAGTCCTATCGTACAGATTGCAATAGGCAATTCCGACTTGTATGTGATAGTGAATAGTGCTAGTCTTCACATGATTGTAGCATTAGAGTGTATATTATTACACCTAGGTGACTCCAACTCATGTTCTAGCATAGATTGATGAGCAATAGGTGTAGTTGTATAGGTCGCATTAGGCGACTCCAACTTGCATGCTAGTATAGATTGTTGAGCACATGATTATATTTATATTGTTGTTGAGTTATTATGCTATGGCATACTTCTGGATTTACTGTTGGCTTGCATTTTTTTCGTACTTTTACGTAGTATGATTTTCCGGAAACTATACTTGTTTTACAGCAAGGGGTTAATATGTTCAGAAAATAAATCGATTTTACAAATCTTTATTTTTGTGCCCACTCACCCTTTTATTTTTCGCCCCTCCAGCTCTTAGATAGCTGAATCACTCTATGGTGTGTGAGGATTAGCCGGCGATTTTGACATATCTCCATTTTTAACGTAGGAACTTATCCCAATTGTGTAATAAGTACTTCTCTAGTTCGACTGCTTTACCCTTATGTTATCTATGCTCTGAACATTTGTAGTTTATGGGTTCTACCCACTACTGCACACTCATTTTAGTAGTTTAATTAAGTTCTTGTTGCGGTTTTAATTTATTCACATTCTGACATCACTTACACTTTTGGTTACATCACTTTCGGGTGACGGCTAGCATACCTCGATTCTGGTCGGGGTGTGTCAAGAAATATATGCTTTTTGGTAAAAATTCCACTGAGCATTGTTTAAAGATTATTTTGTATTTCATTAATAAAAACAAATGTATATAAGATCAATGTGGTAAAGCCAATACATTCATTACAAACCTAAGATATGTGTTTGAACATATTAACACTAGTCCTCAAACTTCGAAAATGCAAACTTGAATTCTTTCGAAGATGTACAGATAAAAGCATCTTCCTTTTTGTACATACAGTGTATATAGCTCCTTCATCACTCCTTCATATAGCTCATTCATGTATCTCACTACTTCATGCAACTCGCTACAGTTTATGTAGCTCCTTGATCACTCCTCATATCTCACTACACCAAAACCACACAACCACAAATTTAATTATGATATTGTTTGGGCCCAAAATAATATTTTGGGCCGAGCTTAGGTTTGTGTTCGGTTCACTGCTCTTCCAGAAATACTATAGGCCGGCCAGGTTGTCATAAGTCGCCAATTAGGTCGGTCAAGTCCTATTGCAGAAGGGAGTGATTTGGATAAATACAAAGGTTGAATCTTTATATTACCATGAGTGTTAATGATGAAGGCACTAGGAGTCAAATAATGAATATGGTTCATTATGAAGGTGGGTTCAAAGTCCCAATTGAATTAGGACTAGCCAAGTCCTAGTTAGATCAAGATATGAAGTTTAAGTCCGGGTGTGGTTCTAACTCGGCTAGTAGCAGGTTCACTACTATAAATAGAAGAGGGAGCACACTATTCAAGCCCCTTCCAATTCAACACATAAACCTCCCTGCGCAAACTCTTGTTCTACGCGAAACCTTTTAACAACCTTGAGATTTTTATTTTCTTTTTCCGCCAACACATCTTCATTTTGGATAAACAGCACTGTAAAGGCAATCGGTGGCATCTTCAGTTTGGATAAACAACATTGTTGTCGTAGAATTAGCCGACCGCGAAGCACCTTCAGTTTGGATAAACAGTACTGCGTCGAGGTTTACAGGTTATCTATCCAAGTCTCGGCCGACAAAGATTTTCGAGTCTTTGTTGGTAGAGGTCATCTTATTAGCCTTCTCGACGAAGTGAGGTGTTACAAGTTACTAGGCTTGGCACATTGAATGTCAAGTTGTTTATGATTGGATATTCGCAAGTAAGTTTTAGAGTTTGGCATTCTAACAGCCGAACCAAATTTACCATCAAGACGTACATATCTTTCAAGTATTTATGTCCGTATAGTTTGGTGCCAGTTCGGCGTGCTTATACTGTTACGAATATAATCATCGTGATCGAACTCAGCGCCAACGATCCGTGAACTTCGCAAGACTAGTAGCCTTGTCTTCAGGCTCTAGAACCCGAAGGCCGAGACACGAACTTCGTAAAACTAGCAGCCTTGTCTTCAAGAAGTCAGCAATGCGCCCAACACCACATCAACATATTTTACTCCCCGACCGAACTCAACCGACGAGTTGGCACACCCCGCACATAACCGAATGATGTAGTTAACTTATTAATTACTCCGGCGCACAACTCCTGGGGGGAGCTAGGCCGAGGGATACCTATAGTATGACGATCACACCCAGCCTTAGTCAATCAACAAGTTCTCCAACACGATCACGTGATCCGTACACGAGTAATGTCCTTACCTTCGTTGTTAGAAAGAGGAGATCCTGTAAACGTGTGTGCTATCGAGACATTACCAGACGATTAGAGAAGGTCAATCATACGCTATCTCGATAACCCTAATGACAAACACGATCGCAAAACAAGGGCCCATGCCTCAAATTATGTGTTGTACCAGACTGAGTTGTACCGGATGGGTGATGATGATTTATTGTTATTATGCCTTGGCCCGTAAGAGGCTACTCAAGCAATTGAAGAAGTACATGAAGGAATTTACAGGGCTCATCAATCTGGGTGTAAGATGTGTTGGCTGTTTCGACGACACAATATTTCTGGCTGAGTATATTGAAGGATTGTATCAAGTACGCACAACAATGTGTATAATGTCAAATTCATGAGCCTATACAACGAGTCCTGGTCGAATTACTTCAGTCGGTCACTAAACCATGGTCGTTTAAAGGATGGTCAATAGACATAATCGACAAAATTACGCCGTCTTCCGGATCAGCTAAGCATGCATGGATACTTGTTGCAACAGACTACTTCACCAAATGGGTTGAAGCAAAGACATACGTTGAGTTAACATCTAAAGAGGTTTGTAATTTTGTGAAAAAAAATATCGTAACCAAATTCGGCGTACCAAAAACAATCATAACGGACAATGGTACAATCTTTACGACTGACAAGTTCAAAGGGTACACGGCAAGTTTAAAAATATGGCTCGAACAGTCCATGTTGTATTACCCACAAGCAAATGGACAGGCGAAAGTAAGTAATAAAGTGTTGATCAGCATTCTTCAAAAAACGATAAAAGAGAAGCCTGGTATATGGCATTTAAAGTTAAACGAGGTTTTATGGGCATATCGGACTTCGCTCCGGTTGGCAACAGGGACAACCCCGTGTGCACTAACTTATAGACATGACGCGATGTTACCAGTCGAGTTAAGTATAAATTCGTTGCGAGTAATTGAAAAATGTAGTATGTTCAGCGCCGAATACAATCAATCCATGAGACAAGAGTTAGAATTCCTGGAGGAAGCTCGGGTTGATGCTTATAATTTGTTGGTGGCACAAAAAAAGACTGCTGAGCGAGCCTATAACCAACGAGTCAGACAAAAAACGTTCGGCTAAGGAAAGTTAGTTTGGCAGACCTTGTTACCCATAGGAATCAAAGATCCTAGATTCGGCAAATGGTCGTCGAATTGGGAAGGACCGTTCGTTGTCTATAAAGTTCTCAGCAAGGGGGCATAACACCTTAAAGATCAAACCAGTCTAATTCATAAACTGCCAATCAATAAGAAATTTTTAAAGAAATATTACCCAATCACTTGGGAAATGCAAGAATAAAAGTTCATTTCATTAAGTTCGCGAAAAGGGTGTACAAATAGAGCTGGCCGACCAGTTTACAATTAAATAGCTCTACGATGATGAAGAAAGGCTTCAAGGGCAGCCTTAAACTCCAACTACCACCCTTCGCCCATTTTCAACTGCTCGATCTGCTTCACGCTAGCAGAGTATTCGGTCAAGCAAGATTTGTTTGACTCAAAATCCTTTGCAAGCTCTGAGGTAACTGCTAACCTTTGATTTTAGAGTTCGACGATTTGACGATCAAGGTTGGCCAGTTGTTCTTTCTTCACCTTTAGTACCTCGACCTTTGGATGAAGAGTTTCTTGAATGACCGTTGTAGCCTTTAAATTGTCTTCGGCCCGAAGAGCTCTCTTGAAGATACCAAAATATTCTCGGGTTCGTTTTAGGATAAAAGACACTCGGGTGATAGCTTCATTACTCAGACAGCCATTAGCTGCTAGGTCGTTTAAACATTCTCCTATGAAATCGAGGGCTTTGCGTTCAAGGATTTGAGAGGCCGAGAAGGATAAAAGCTCTTGTAGCTTGGCAATGGCATTGATCTCGGTCGAACCTAGAGTAGCGACGGAAAGACCAGCTGTCCCTGAAGAGCTGGCAAGGAGAGCATCAAGTTCAACTTCCCATAAAGGCTGCATTAAGGATATATGTATGTTTAGGAAAATCAAGCTAGATGAATGGAAAAAAAAGGAAAGTTTACTGTAAGACCTGCCGAGATGACACTTCGGCAGTGTCTGCCGGTTCATTGCTCGAACCTAAAGAACTTAGTGGCCGAGCCCAGTGTTTAAGGGAGCCTCTTAATTCACAGTCGATGGAGGCTATCCACATTTGATGGCGACTGAAACGGCCAAGAAATAAAGATAAAACCCTTCGGCGCGTAGAATTTTCGATGAAATGAACAATCGGGCACCTGACATTTAATATTTTTCTCGGTTTAGACCTGTTATAGTAAAATTAATGAGAGAAGGTGATCAAGCCTTACAAAAGCCGAAGTAACTTCTTGAGGAGAAATGTCGAGATTTTGATCCTGAAGAAGAACTGGAATCTCTGCTGCTGCTTCCGGTTTAACCAATGGTACCCTTGCAGGATCGTGACCGGCTTCGACCGAGGGAAACTCAACTCGACTAGCTGCTTCGACCACCAGTTGGAAATTAAGAGCGGTTTTCTCGACCGACCGAGGCCTCTTCACCAGCTGGGGACTTTCACTTTCATCATCTTAGATAAAAAAAAAAAAAAAAAAAAGGTCAATCATTAGATAAGGAGTTTCAAATAGAAGAACATTATAAATTTTATACCTCTTTTTCGAGGATGACCGCCATAATTTTCTTTGGGTCAGGGAGGGAGTTTTTCTCGGTCAAAGGAGTCGTTTCCTCCAGGATGGCAGCCATCGGGCCGGCTTCGACGTGAGTAGCTACCGATGCTGAAGTCACAAGCCGCTCGACAACTGGATTGACGGCCGACTCAATTGTTAGGTCTAACTGTATCGCAACCGAAGCCTCAACGATAAGAGGAGGGAGAGAAACGCTAAGAGCAATTGCCCTTGTAGTTTTCCTAGAAATAACATGAATCTCCCATTCCCCATTCTTAGTCAATTTCTTGACGCGTTTTTTGGGCCGGGAAGCGTCTCCTGCCGTTTTGGTTTCCGGGCAGGGATGTTTACTAGGCGGAGTAGGCACAACAGCTACCACCCTTTTTGGAGGAAGGGCAAGTTTCTTCTTAGCTGCGGCCATCACCACCACCTCGGCCCCTTTAACGGTACGGCTACCTGGAAACATTGAACCCAGGTTAAGTTAAAGCTCGAAGGAAAATAAATAAACAAAGAAAGTAGAAGGTATATACCTTGGGCCGTTTCTTTGGATTTTGGAGCATGGACCTTCATTGGGTAACCATCAAACAGTTTTTTCAAGATCTATTCGGCCGGCGTGTGAAAGAAATCCTTGGTGTAAGCTTCCCACCACTCGGCGAAAATGTCGGCACATCGGGATTTTAGGTTTCTTAGCCGAAGGCGGAATTTGGTATGCCGATTGGCGAACTCCTTCTTGGCTGTTTTGCATTCCTTTTCTGAGGAACCAAAAAAGCGTTCTCTGCTTAAGAGGGAGGAAGATGAAAGGAATGGGAATGGGCACCCTTGGAGACAGCCTAGTTGGTAAGCCAAGAAATTGGGGTGGTAGACCTCCCAACTATCTTGCCAAGCTTCCCAGCCATGAGGAAGGTCGCGAGTCATGATGAATGACCCCCAGGACTCCTGAAGATCGGCATCATCGGTCGTTTCCCATGCCGACTGTGGAAGAATAATGGAAGAAGGGTATGTCCGGCGATAGCAGATTTGGAATTCGTCGTCGGACAAATCTTCTAGGCTGAAGAAATATTTGAATATTTCTTCGACTGAGTGAGTAGGGATGGGACGCAAAGCTAACCCTAGACCTATAGCTATGGAGGAACTAAAGCTTGGGATTTCAAGCCCCAAGGTCGAGAAGTAGACTTGCAACCAGAGCTGGAAGACCAAGAGTGGGTTGTTTTGATGAGGGTTGATTTTCCCTAAGGTTACTTCAGCCAAACATCAGGTAAGGTTGGTAAGGACAGCTGGGTTGAGAGCCAAGATGTGATAGCTAGCCAGGGCATCAACAACCGACATGTTCTCGGCCAAGCAGTTATTCGACTTGGCACAAAAAAGATATTTGTTGCACCAATAGAATAAGAAAGCCTCATGTTCTCCTTTCTTGAGGTTTTCCCTTTCTGAGCCAACAAAGTGGGTGATCAAGGTGTTGTAATTGAAAAAGTTTTTGTACAATTTCTTTACTTCTTCTTTTGACGGCCTTTGATCTCCCTTCGTCAGAACTTCGACGACGCGTTCCTCAAAGAGTGTTTTTAGGTCCGAGTCAAATTTGTACCCGGCGAGAGAAGTGTCGACCGAGAGGCCGGTTGAAGAGGTGCCAAGTATAACAGTCATGTCTAGAACCGTTGGGCCAAGGTGGCCGAGGAGGAGAACCATTGTGTTGCTGGCCGAGCACCAAAAGCTTAACGTGGCCATCACGAGCTCTCAATCCAAGTTCATCTCGATGGTCGAGAGTTTGATGGCATCAAAGATGTAAAGAGCCTTCCGCTCGCCGCCAAAATATAGCTTCATCCGGGTAACCCAAACAACCCAGGCTGTGGTGGTTAAGGGCCAAACGTTCTAGGGTCTGGCCAATTCCTATTTCGACCAGCCGTACCCTTGGAATAAGGGTTTTAGGCAGTGCTTCTTAAGCATTTCGATGATTGCTTCTGGAACATTGTCCTCGAACAATGGGCCTAGGGTCTGGTGGGAGACGTTTGGCTCATCTTTGAACCAGATGGTTTTGTTCATGTTTCGGACGATGATATTTTGACATTTGTTGCACTCCTCGATCAACTTGTTGATGAAAGTATTAGCAGCCATTGGAGATGAAGGTTTTCTGGTTTTCGAGAGAAAATGGTGAAGAGATTTGAGAGAAAATGGCAAAGGGATTTAAGGGTTCTGAAAGCGTAAAAGGTTGAATGAAGAGAGGTGAGTATTTATAGGCGTTTTGGGGGAAGATCCAATGGTTTAATGTTTAAAATAAGAGATAAAATTGATCGGGGGATTAGTAATCATGATGAATATTTAAAAAAAAAATCCAGATGAAGGGACCGAGTAACTCGCAGATCGAGACTGCACAATGGCGTGTGACGGTGAGCTTAATGGTGAAAAGACGTTTGAGTGTCTACACGTCTCAAAAAGATCGAAAATTCGTGGATCAAGTTTATAATGATGGTGTGCAGTAGGGAGTTCAGTTTTGAGAAGGCGTTTCAGTGTCAAGTGAGGGCAAACATGCCAAGGAGATGCCACGTGGCAAGGTGTGTGACAAAATTAAGATCGTGCATTTGTGCTTCATAAATATGCCTAGTGGATGGGATATTCGAGACATTTCATTATTTTGAAGATACCTTAAGGGTTTGATTTCATTTCTTCAAGGTCGAAACTCGACTATCGAGTTCTAGGTCGAAGACCTCAGAAGCGAGGGGGTAATCTTTGGGCCCAAAATAATATTATTGGGCTGAGCTTAGGTTTGTATTTGGTCTAATGCTCTTCCAAAAATACTATGGGCCGGCCAGAATGTCATAAGCCGCCAAGCAGGTCGGCTGAGTCCTATTGCAGGAATGAGTGATTTGGATGAATACAAAGGTTGAATCTGTATATTACCAGAAGTGTTAATGCTGAAGACACTAGGAGTCAAAGAATGAATCTGGTTCATTATGAAGGTGGGTTCAAAGTCCCAATTGAATTAAGACTAGCCAAGTTCTAGTTAGATAAAGATAAGGAGTCCAAGTCTGGGGGTGGTTCTAACTCGGCCAGAAGCAAGTTCACTACTATAAATAGAAGCGGGAGCGCACCATTCAGAGCCCTCTCCAATTCAATACACAAACTGCCCTACGTAAACTCTCGCTCTACGCGAAACCTCTCAACAACCCTTGAGATTTTTATTTTCTTTTTCCGCTAACACATCTTCAATTTAGATAAACAGCACTGTGAAGGCAACCAGTGACATCTTCAATTTGGATAAACAACACTGTTGTCATAGAATTAACCGACCGCGGAGCACTTTCAGTTTGGATAAACAACACTGCGTCGAGGCCGACTGGTTATCTATCCAAGTCTCAGACGACAAGGATTTTCAAGTCTTTGTTGGTAGAGAGGTCATCTCATTAGCCTTTTCAGCGAAGTGAGGTGTTACAAGTTACTGGGCTTGGCACATTGAACACTAAGTTGTTTATGATTGGATATTCGCAAGTAAGTTTTAGAGTTCGGCATTCTGATAGCCGAACCATATTTACCATTTACCATCAAGACATAGATCTCTTTCGAGTATTTGTGCCCGTATAGTTTGGTGCCAGTTCGGCGTGCTTATACTCTTACGAATATAATCACCATGACCAAACCCGGTGCCAACGATCATTGAACTTCGCAAGACTAGCAACCTTGTCTTCAGGCTCTAGAACCCGAAGACCGAGACGTGTTCCTTCCTCGGCTACAGTCGCAAGATCAAGAAGTCAGCAATGCGCCCAACGCCACATCAACATATTTTACTCCCCGGTCGAACTCGACAAACGAGTTGGCACACCCCGCATACAACCGAATGACGTAGTTACCTTATTAATTACTCAGCTTGTGCGCCACGTAGGCTTGGTAGTTTTTAGGGTCAATAGTGACTTATACTTAGAAACTTGTGACACAATGAATGCTTTCCAATGACAATCTTTCAAGAAGGCTCAGTTGAAGATCACCGAGCCAACAATTAGTGAGTGAGACAAACAGGCCATGCTAGATTTGACCACCGATAATACATGTATTCAATCTATACTTCCTCTCAATCAAGATGACATGACCATTCCTATCCCTAATAAGGAGTCCAAAGACCCAAATATTAACAAGGACGCTGAATCCAGTAATGAAGAAAACTCGGCCAAGAAAGATTAAAATGGCACCATGGAGCCTTTAGTTTTGGAAATCATGGAGATTCGTATTGTACATGTTGTTTCCCTTTAGTTCCAATTGGTGGCCAATCAGCCAAATTTTTTGGATGGTGATGAAAAACATGGAACATGTGGATTTCGTTGAGATGGTTAATCGAGAAAAAAAGCTAAAAGCCGTTATGTCTGAGGCTTTTCCTTACACTTTGGCCACCATCTTCGACATTTGAAGCCTTTGTATTTGCCTACCTACATTAAAGGTTTTGGTTTTTAGCATTGCTCAACCTAACATGATAACTGACGATTTGGGTTTTGAGCAAGCCCATCAAGGCATGGTGTTTCGACGACCGAGCTATCTAGAAGAACATGGTGTGTTTGAGAGTAAACGGTCGAATATCAGAAGCCTCCATAGGAACTCAATGTATAGTAGATTAGATGGGATTTTTTTTCAGTCAAGTTAATGGCGTACAAGTATAAATCGAGGCAATAAATGCAAGTCAGTGGAGGTGCTTATAAAGCATTCGCTTATTCAACAATCTCTGGAGGAATTAGGATTGTTAAGAATCATATGGGGTTTTGATAAGATTCGAATTATTCTAAGGATCAAAATTTGTGGCAGATCGGATAAGAAATGGGTTGAACGTAAAAGGGGACTAGGTTCAGAATCCTAGTTCAAGTCAAAGAGACCGAAATTTGACAAAAATAAAGTTTCCGTAGAAGTGGGGTTTGATAAGATAATATCAAGGATATCCAAGATCATGTCGAGGGGTCACAGACTTATTAGAAGTTTACTTTGGCAGACTTGACCATCATGAAATTCACCTCTATAAATACAAGGGGTATCACAACGTTGAAGAGAGCTTCAACTCAGTACACAAACAAACACTCTAGGTGAAACCCTTTCACACCCTTATGGAAAACACTATTTGCTCAGCTAACCCCTTAACACGAATTAAGTTTTCTTAGACATCATTGGGTTGACAAACTGGCACGAATTTAGTTTGGCTAAACATCATTGGATTCATAGAATCAACTCGGTCTAGGAGTTTTTTCATTTTAGTAAACAATACTTACTCCTCTTTCGACTGGTTATCCATCTCAAGTCTCAGTTGGCGAGGTGTCTTTGATTCTTTCGCTGAAAGAGGTTAACCAGCTTTCCCGACGAAGTGCAGTGTTCTATGATTGGTTACTCAAAAGTATCATTCAGGATTCGACATTTACACGGCCGAACAACTTTCACCATAAAGATGCTCATTTCCTAATACCAATCATGCAGCATGCACGTGACTAGAGATTCAAATTAATCTATTCTTCTTCTTTATTTGTTGCTTTAACAAATACATCAAACTAGATATATAATTAAGATAACACGTTGTATAATATTTATTAATTGTCCACTACGAATTTAATTATTCAAATTAAATTTATCCCAGTAATATGTTTGGAAACTTTACTTCCAACTTGGTATCAAAGCAAGTTGTCCAACATGTGAAGCCCAACGACCACACACGCTCTACATCACCCAATTTGTGTTGTTCACATGTTAGACTTGAAAGTTCACCATAGTTAAAGGGGAGTGTTAGGAGTATGAATCTCACAGCAGGGAAATAAGTAACATTGTATGTCGTTATAAGTAGTTGAGCTACTCTTCATATTATCAATTGATTTTATGATTGAATATCATCTTTTTTCACCTTTAAGGTACCTTTTTTGTTTTAATAAAACTAGCATCTACCCACACACGTAACTACCTCAAGTTGGAGTTTTTTTTTATTTTAAATGTTTTTAATTCAAAATTAGTATTTTACCATTTTTCCCTTTCTTAATGAAATTATTTTCCCCGAAACTTATAAGTACAGAAGATCATTCTTAAAAAATCATTTAACTAAGAGACTGTTTGGGCATCTAAATGTATTAAATAATTATGTTACTTGTTTATTATGAATATGTTACTTGGTGCCCACACCACCTATTTATTCAATCATTTGAAGGACTAAACAATCTCTAGTTTGAACGATCTTTTCTATAAAATATTATTCAAATACAACAACCAAGTCATATCCCACTAAGTGAGGTCGGCTGTATGAATTATATGACATCACTGCGCTTGGCTTTGTGCCAAGTACTCCATATCTTTTCTTATAGTCTCTTTCAAAGAATTCCTATGTCTTCCTTTACCCATTTTGCCTTCGGTCTTCTTCTTATAGTGACGTCTTCTAATTGGAGCATCTGTGGGTCTTTAGTTCATGTGTCCAAACCATCTTAATTGATTTTCTCTCATCTTATTTTCAATTGTGGTCACTTCTACTTTGCCTCAAATATCTACTTCTTAATTATATCATTTATCATGTGACACAAATCTAACGAAGCATTCTCATCACCAATACTTGTGCCATAAAGTATCGCTGGCCTTATTGTTGTCCTGTAAAAATTTTCCTTAAGCTTTAATGGCATAGACGATCACACAACACACTCGATGCACGCAATGCATTCTTCCACTTCATTCATCCAACTTGTATTCTATGGTTGAGGTCTTGATCTAATTCTTCACTATTTTGCAGGATAGATCTAAGATAACAAAAACTTTCACTTTTTGGTATTTCATGATCTCCATTCCTTACCCCTATCTTATTTGATCCTACATATGCGTCGAACTTGAACTCCATATACTCTGTCTTTGACCTACTTAGCCGAAGACCTTTAGATTCCAATAATTCTCTCCAAAGGTTAAGCTTTGCGTTTACTCTCTCATGCGTTTCTTCTATCAACATTTTATCATCTGCGAAAAGCACACCAAAAGATATCATCTTGAATATGTTTTGTTAACTCGTTCATTACCAATACAAAAAGGTAAAGACCTAAAGTTGGCCTTGGTGTAAGTAACCTTATAGTTATGGGAATGCTTTCAATTTGTCATTCATGAGTTTTTACTACAATCCTTGCTCCATCATACATATCCCTTATTATTTGAATATATGCTACTCGTACTCCATTTTTCTTTACAATCCTCCAACGAATTTCTCTTGGGACCTATCATAGGCTTTTTTGAAATTTATGAAGACCGTGTTCAAATCCTTTTCATATCTCCATATCGTTCCATTGATCTTCCTAAGAGATAGATTTCTTCCATTGTCAAGCACCCTGGCATAAGCCCGAATTGATATCTTGAGACTAGTGCTCATGTCTCAGTTTATGCTCAATTACCCTCTTCTAGAGCTTCATTGCATGGCTCATTAACTTGATACCCCTATAGTTCATGCAACTTTGTATGTCACCCTTATTCTTGTAGATAGGCACCAAAGTGCTTTCTCGCCACCCAATGGGCATCTTCTTTGTTTTCAAAATCTTATCATAAGTTTTGTGAGCCATGTTATACCGGTCTCTCCCAAGACCTTCCACACTTCAATCGGTATATCATTGGGACCCACTGCTTTTTCGTTGCTTCATTTTTTTCAAAACTACAACAACTTCCTCTTTCTTGATTTGACGGTAGAAAGAATAATTTCTACAATCTTCCAAGTTGGTTTAAGTCTTTTGTCCTCTTTTCCCTTGCTCTAGCCAGTTTTAGATATCCAACTCTTCTTCTTTGGTATCTAATTGCTTATATATATCGTCTAAAACCCATGGCTTTGCTTCTCTCACGGCGTTCTTTGCTTCCCTATTCTCTATCTTATACCTCACAGTTTTCATCAGTTATATCCTTCTATAAGGTTTACAACATTCCTTCTTAGCCTTAATCTTTTCTTGTACCTCTTCCTTCCACCACCAAACTTCATTTTGATGTGGAGCAAAACCCTTAGACTCTCTTACTACCCTTTTTGCAACTTTTTAGATACAACTAGCCATGGAACCCAACATTTGGCTAGCGGTCCCCCTACATCCCAACTGCTTTGAGCAAGTACTTTTTCTTTGAAAGTGACTTGTTTTTCTCCTTTTAGATTCCACCATCTAGTTCTTGGACACTCGAGATCTTGTTCTTCCTTTTGTCTCTTTTGATGTGTAATCCATCACCAACAATGGATGTTAGTTAGGCAAGTTCTCCCCTGGTACAACTTTGCAATCCTTAAAATTTATACAGTCCCCTTCCTTATTAAAAAGAAATCTATTTGTGTTTTTTATGACCCACTCGTGTAAGTGATCACATGTTTTTCTCTCTTCATAAAGAATGTATTAGCTAGGAAGATATCGTATACCATAGCAAGGTCCAAAATGGCTTCGCCTTCCTTCTTTCTCTCCCCAAAACCATGGCCACTATGGAAAGCTCTATAGTTGCATGTCTCCTTGCCCACATGCCTATTTAAATCTCCTCATGTGAATAGCTTCTCCGTCTGAGAGATTCCTTGAACCAATTCTCCAAGAATTTCCCAAAATCTCTCATCCAGATAACTATCCAACCCTACTTGAGGTGCATACACATATTCACATTGACGAATTCTTGTCTTATCACAGTCTTGATTGTTATAGTTCTATCGCTCTTAACTTCTACAACATCTTTTGCTAGAGCTTATCCACGATGATGCCAACACCGTTTCTCAATCTGTTTGCCCGAATATCAAAGCTTAAAACCTGAGTTTTCGAGATCCTTCACCTTAAGACCAACCCACTTAGTTTCTTGGAGGCACATAATATTTATCATTCTCCTCACCATAACTTATACTACTTCCACCGATTTTCTGATTAAGGTTCCTATATTTCATCTTCCTAAATGCATTCTACTATTTTGAACCCAACCTTCATGTCCTAACTTCTTTGACCACATTCGTCCAGTAAGATCAAAATAATTCTTTTACATGTCTTGGGTGAAATTGATTTCAGCATATGCTTACAAACAGCTTTAAGTGGAGTCGTTCAAAAAGAAGTTTCTACAACCGCCTTACTCGTTTAACACTATATCTGAGCACCGATGAAGATATAATGACCTTTACTCACTTATCATTGTGCTTGGACCACACAGCATGCCACTTCCAGGTGACAGCCTAACTTTAGCTCAATTTCGTTTAGGATTCATATCATGGAGATTCGACGTGAAGAATAAAGTGTTGGTTGTCGATTACCTATCGCATTCCCCCTCTGCTTTTATCGGGACATGGGATCGATAGTGTGGAGCCAAAAATAATCGAGAAAAATATGGAGGCGACACGTGAATTTTTGGGTAAAAAAGATAAAATTACCCTCGAGGCACACCGGAACTCCCACACGCAAGAAGTAGACAATAACGGCTCAATCAAGGTCAAAGATGATCAAAATAGTATTTATTCAAAACATATTTCATCAATCCTCCCCACAAGGTAACCCCTATTTATTCTTTTCAAATTAGGATTAATTACTAAAATTAATTGATTAATTTTCTAATTAATTTCCTAATTGGTTGCAATATATTATTTTGACATAATATCTTGCAATTAGAGCCAAAAACCACCATAAGTGGCCGGACCCCTTTTCTCCAAATAGAGGTTGGCCACACCCCTATAAATAGCCCTCATTTTCCCCAAAAACCTAAGTCCAATTCTCTTCTAAAATTATTCAAATTTCTCTAAACACTTTTCCCTCAAATTCTAACTTTGGCATCAGAGGTTCTTCGGCCAAAGGCCCCTATTCATCGTGGGCGCGTGAGGCTCTTGGCCTTGACTTAGGAGTTAATTGTTTTGCATGTGCATTTTCGTCCAAAAAGAAGAAGGCGAAAATTTACATCCACATATAGCGTAAAATAAATTTACACGGACGGAGTTGAAAATATTATTGAAGTGGATATTAGTTACGTGTATTCCTAATTAATACATGAATAATAGTAGTTTCTTCCTTTCTTTCTTTGTTGTCTCTCTCCGTGAAAGGCAATATTTTCTTTTATGTATCTTCTTATTAGAGTCTTCATCTTGTATTGAGTCTATTAGAGTCTTCATCTTGTATTGAGTCTATGTACTTCACGTGGTCTTTTGACAAATTGAACTCTCAATCGTTGACAGGCAATCTCTATTCTGAGGCTGGCCTAGTCAAATTATACAACATAATAGCCAAATATATAATATTAAAATGAACTGGTTATTTGATCATAGACAGGTTCTTAAAGTCAAACAATTAAAACCTGGTCCAACACAACAAAATTGAAGCTCGTGTTATTTAGAAATTCAACGGTACATTTGTTAAAAGTATAAATATCATATGGGGATGAAGGGACCTTGTATGTTTTTATAACTAGCTTATTCTCCCTCTTAATAATTGGTTTTATGGTGAAAATGTTGGAGTTATGATCTAAAAGCCAATTTATGTAATATTGGATAGTATGTAATAACTTCATATTAATTCATTAATAAAAGGCAAATATTATTCATCCATTACTTTGGCTTTAAGTTATGGAGATAATGTATTATGATTGAGCTCATATGACTTAAGGTATGGAAGCAATGTTTTAAATGAGTTTTCATAGTCACTTATTCTTTAAACTAAGTTCCTAGTCTTTTAGAAAGTCAACTGGGTTGACTATCCAGAAAGACCAGTGTATATTCATTAAGGTTAGCAAGGTATTGTTGTACGCATGTTGGACATGCGGTTGATATACATGTGCTTGTATATGTTGAACAAGTTCATTGAATGCTGACTGTCCAAGAGAAGATTAAACATATGCATGCTTACCACATGTCAAACGTTACTAAGTTTCTGGTTGTAGTATGCAAATACTTCTTAGACTTGACCCATTGTAGATATCTTGTATCTGTAGATGTGAACTTTTGATTTCACCTTAAAGCCCTCAATGCGATAGCAGGGTCGGTTAATTGATATTCGGGTTCATATGTATGAGTATGAAGATGCATGAGTGTGCAATAAGATCCATCTTGGAAATCTCTGGGCAGAGTAACCATTGATCAAGCTATGTTTGTAAGAACTGCTTCAACATGAGATACATCATAGCAATCATAGATTGCAGCATGTGATTTGACATAAATTCATATCACATAAATCTTGATTGGATATGAATGATAGAAGGACCGAATTGCATTGTAACTACAATCAAGGTTCTAAATGGTATCATGATTAGTTCACGTATATTCTACTAATCCGGTTAGCCATGACATGTTGTAGGTGTTACTCATGATTTGTAGAATTAAATTAATTCATTAATTTAATTTCATTGCTGGCTTAGTTAGAACCTAAAATGTCACACACATATGAATATGATAAGTTCTAGTAAACTTTATATGGATGAGATAAGATATAATTAAATATTAACTATATTGGATTAATTATTTGGGCCTATTGGACATGGTTTTAATTAAATAGTCATTAATCTTTATTTAATTAAAAGAGGTTCAAGTCACACATCCGAAGTAAGGGAGTGGGCTTGGCATGTGGGATAAAACTCAAACCGCCAAATCCTAAGAGCAACTCCAACGAGACCAATAGCTCGATGCACCAGCCCATGCAGGAGTGTAGGCTAAGGGGGGGCCTAAGTGAGAGGCCCTGCTCGAATCGGTGGCCTGAGAGCCTGAGGCTAAATGACGTTATAAAAAAAATTTACGTCAGGCACATTTCGCACACGTGCGGGTGGGGGCGCGTCACCGACAACTTTTTAGTCTGTAGGGCCTGCAGTGCAGACGGCTGAAATGTTACCGTTGGTGGGCCACGTGGCACGTTCTCGTCCGTTGGATTTCAATGGTTACTTTTTCTAGACCATTAGATTTCCAACGATAAAAAAAATTTCAAACCTTCCGCAATATCAGCCGTTGGATTTGAGATCAACGGTCCATGTTATTTGCCTTTAAAAATTAAAAAAAAAAATAATTCACATTAAAAAATTTAGATATGTTACCGTTGTGCCATGTGGCACAATTTGGCGGGTTGGATTTTAATTTTTTTTTTTAATCCAACGGCATAAATTAATTAAGTTAATGAAAAATTAATAAAAAAATTCGAACAAAAATTTTAAAAATTAAAAAAAAAAAAGATTTTACTTTTCTATAAATACCTTCTCATTATCTGCTACCTTACACCACAATTTCATATTTTCTTAAATACTTTCTACCACATTCCAATCTTTCTCCCAAAATTTCAATCCAATTGGTTTCCAACAAAATGACTAATGATGCAGGTACGAATTGGACGCTTATTGAAGATGTTACGTTGTGTTCTTGCTGGGTTGAAGTTAATCATGATCCGATTACGGGTAATGAGGTGCAGTTGCGAGAAATGTGGAGTCTTATTCATACCCTTTTTCTTGAGAAAATTGGTGGGAAAAGAACGAAAGAATCGATGTCCAGTCGTTGGAGAATACTCAGCCAATCGTTTAGTCTTTGGAGAGATGCCTTGGCACAAGCTAGTAGTAATCTTCGAAGTGGGGAAAATTTAGTGGATCAGGTAACAATATATTATTTATTTGTTTGTACTATACCCAAATTTACATTAGCTACTATGATTATAATTATTTCTTCTCCCGCATTGTGTAGACACTTCAAGCACTATCTTGGTATAATGCCAAAACCAAAAACAAAAACAAATCATTCACCTTGTGGGAATGTTGGAATATTGTCAAAGATTGTCCTAAATTTAGAGTTGTGCCTATTGGTCCATAAGTTGTCATGAACAGCACCCCTTTACAATCTACGCCCGATCATGCCTCACATGTTCATGAAACCGAAGCATAAGAAGTGCCAGAAACGTCCCCTGAACAAAGGTTGGGGTCGACCCGTTATCCAATTAGGCCTCAAGGTAAGAAGGCTTCAAAGAGAAAATGGAGTGCTTCCAAGAATGATTATGCAAAATATATGGAAGAACTTGCTCGCCAAAGTGAATTGACTTTGGCGCGGGAAATGGCTAAATTTGAGGCTAATAAGGCTAGAGATGAGGCAAAAGCTGCAACTGCTGAGAAATTATTTCAAGCTAATGAGAGCGAAAGAGAGCTACTTAGGCAAGAAAGGGAAGAGCTTAAAGAAGAAAGAAGGGCTCAACAAGATCGTGACATTATGAAGGAGCCTGTAGAGGCGATGTCTCCGAATTCTAAATATTATTGGAATTCGGAGAAAGTGGAAGTGGTGTGAATGAGGCATGCAAGTGAAGCGAGAGCAAGAGGAGATGGTCCTAGCACCACAAGAGGAGATGATCCTAGCACCACAAATTGGTTAGGTGATGATTTTCCATTCACGAGGGACTAGGGAATTTATTTTTAATCGGAGCCCATAATTTTCCAATCACTTTGGGTTGTAATTTCTTATTTATTGAATAGAGTACTTTATGTTGTTTCCAATTTATTGAATTTAGTACTTTATTTAAACTAAGAGTATATTTATTTAATTTGGTAATTTATTTAAACTAAAAGAATCTTTATTCAAAGGACATAAACACACCAAATAAAATTTCATAAACATACCAAATAAAATTACAAACACACACAAAAAAAAAAAAAAAAAACCCTCACTAAATGAACTTAAAAAATACACCAAATAAAATTAAATAAACATACCAAATAAAAACAAACACACTAAATGAACTTAAGTTTCTTGAGCTTGTTTCAATTCTCACTGGTGCTCTATCAAGTCAATTTGCCGGGCATTGTGCATATATGGGTCTTGAAGTGAAGTATATCGTTGAATGAGCCTTTCATTGCAACATCCATCCCTTTGTAATGGCTCGTGTTGAACGGGTTCTTCGGTGGCGTCATGAGTACAATATATTTATGTTCTGGAATTGTTCATCATGTATGGCTCATATTCATCAACGACATCATAATTGTACTCATCTTCCACAATCATGTTGTGAAGAATGATGCACATCATCATGATGGATCGAAGCAACTCTGAATCAAACGTTTTGGCAGCACGCCTGACAATCGCCCAACGAGCTTGGAGGATACTAAAACAACACTCCACATTTTTCCTACACCCCTCTTGACAGCTTGCAAAGTGTTTTTTTGCACTTCACGGACGTGGCACTGTTTTGACAAAAAATGACCACCTTGGGTAAATGCCGTCTGCTAGGTAGTATGGCCCTTGGTACTTATGTCTGCTGACCCAATATGTGACTCTTGGTGTTTTTCCTTGTAGGACATCGATGAACACTGGGGATTGGGCAAGGACATTGAGGTCATTTTGAGCTCCCGGAACACTGAAAAAAGTGTGTCAAATCCATGTATCAAAATGATGTCAACACTTCCAAAATGATACTTGGACAATTTTTCTAGGTCCAATGCATACAGTCGATGCTTCCAATCATCCCATGAAAACCTCGCATCTCGTCATTCTTCAAAAGTCTTTGCAAGTCCATCTCAATAGGTCTCCGGAGGTACTATGTGGTGTAGATAGATTCGATTGCAGAGCAAAACCTCAGCAGGGACTCAAAAATGGTTGATTTCCCCATCCTCGCTATCTCATCCACTTGGTCTGCAGATGCTCCATATGCAAGCATCCGCAAGGCAGTAATAATTTTTTGCTCAAGAATGAGACCTATAACACCAAAAACATTCTTCTTTTGCACAAAGTAAGAATCATGGTTGCAAACAGGAATCATGATTGTGTTGAACAAATGTCGTTCCATTCTAAAATGACATCTAAAGTACGTATCAAGGAATGCACTATTATGGACAAAATAATCATCCAACAGATCCGTACCTCATCGTTGCATGCTTCTATCAATGTTTGCGAAATGACTCGGCCTGGAGATCTAAGCCACAGCTTAGATGACTCGACGGGAAGGTGAGACTCTTTGGCTTCTTGCTTCGTCATCTCTCATTCTACGTTCCTCATCCTCATCCTCTTCCATCTCATTTTCGCCCACCTGGAGATTGAACATTTCTTCCCCTTGCTTAAACAATTATTTCTCCTGCTCATCGATTTCCCACAATATCCTTGAAGACGACATTGTAAGAAGGAAGCAGAAACTATGAATAATGATAGAGATTTTGAGTTTGGTGTGTGATTTCTTAGGATGGATGGTGGGTTAGAAGGAGGAAAAAGAAAGGATTAGGTTGTAGTTAATGCCACGTGGCATGCCATCATTCGTTAAAAATCTGATCGAAATCTATCCTCAAAGATTGTAAACAGATTGTGACATGTGGCGTGATAAGATTGGTTAAAAATCTTATTGGAAATATATCCTCAACGATTCTGAAAAGTAACAACACATGGCACGACGGCATTGGATAAAAATTCTTTTCGGATAATGACACGCGAGAACAATTAAAAGTCTTATCCGAAATTACAAATAAAATTAGTTTGTATTATTTTATAAAATAAAAAATACTAATATTTTATTGCCTATTGCCATGGCTATTCAGTTTTTAGAAATGGAGATGCAAAAGGTGGTTACTGTTCATTGGAAGGGATTGAATAGGAAGTTGCCCTAGGGGGCCTTTGTCATGCTGGAGTTGCTCTAAAGAGGTGCAGCTAAGGGGTGCGGCAAGGATTCTATATGTACCCTTAGTGTTTCTCTCATACCTAATGCAAATATCATTCAGTTTTGTTCTTCAGAGAAGAGAGGAAAAAAAAAAGCCTAAGCAAAAAACGCCTTAGTTCTGCCCATTTATATTGATCAAAATGAGAAATATTGCTAGCACATTAAACCAATCACTCCATCACCTGTTGATATTTATAAGTGTGGATACTCTTAGATGCTCAATACTTGGGGAGCTTTATGTGATCAATCATGAAGAGAAAGTTTGAAAGCATAGGGATGATCCAATCATGCGGCATGCATGTGGCTAGAGATTCAAGTGAGTTAATCTCTTCTACTTCTTTATTTGTTGTTTTATCAAACAACCAACTAATTGGGATAACATATTGTATGTTATTTATTAATTTTCCGATGTAAATTTTTCACACTAATATGCCCGGAAACCCAAAAGGAAACTCAACTTTCAACGTGGTGTCAGAGCAGGCTGTATGATGTGCGAAGCGCAATGGCCACACGAGCTCTATCATCCAATTTGTGTCGTTCACGTGTTCGATTTGAAAATTTGCTATAGATAAAGAAAAGTGTTGGGAGTATGAATTTGACATTGGGGAAAATAAGGAACATTGCATGTCGTTATAAGTAGTTGAGTTACTCTTCACATTACCAATTGGTTTTATAATTGAACCTTAAATTTTTTCATCTTTAAGGTAACTTTTGTTTTAATACAACTAGCATCTTGCCACACGGGTAACTACCCCATGTAGGAATTGTTTTATTTTAAATGTTTTTAATTCAAAATTAGTATTTTACCATATTGCCCCTTTTTAATAAAATTATTTTCTCCGCTTATAAGTATGGACGATCATTCTTATAAAAATCATTTAAATGAGATACTATTTAGACATCTAAATGTATAAATAAATAAGTTATTTATTTATCATGAATATGTTATTTGGTGCCCACATAGCTGATTTCTTCTATATATTAAAATGACTAAACAATCTCTAATTCGAAAGATTTTTTTATTTTATTTTATAAAATAAGTGTTATTCGAATGGGAGCTTTATATATAGAGACAAAAACTTTCACTATATTTCAAAAAACTCCCCTAGTTTTAAAACATGTCAATGGGAGATAAAAACATAAAAGCAACTAAGGCCCAACCCAAAAACATGGAAACAATGTTTAAAATACCAGCTATACCTCTAAGGCTTTAGGGCTGTCCCTCACAACTCTAACAAAATTAATACGTGTCATAAACTCAACTCATCATCGACTATTTTTGTAGAATCACTTCAACCCTTTTTCCACCGTTTTTGCAGAATCATTTCAACTAGTCATCAATCATTTTTGTAGAATCAGTTCAACCCGTTTTCGACCATTTTTGCATAATCAGTTTAATCATTCGTCGACCATTTTTCCAGGATCAGTTCAACCCGTCTTCAACCATTTTTGCAAAATCAGTTCAACCCGTCTTCAACTATTTTTGCAGAATCAGTTCAACCCGTCTTCAACCATTTTTGCAAAATTAGTTCAACCCGTCTTCGACTATTTTTGCAGAATCAGTTCAATCAGTCCTCGACCATTTTTGCAGAATCAGTTCAACCCGTCCTCAACCATTTTTGCAAAATCAATTCAACCCGTCCTCGATCGTTTTTGCAAAATCAATTCAACCCGTCGTTGACTGTTTTTACAAAATTAATTCAATCCGTCCTCGACCATTTTTGCAGAATCAGTTCAACCCGTCCTCGACCAATTTTGCCACTTCAACTATCCTCACAAACTAAGTGTGCAGTCATAGGCTGGATGATCAAAGATTGCATGATCATTCTAAGTAACTACAAGTCTGCTAAGCCCCAAGCATGAACCCACGATTCAAAACTAGGGTGGCTGAACTTTGAAGCCAAATTTCAATAGTAAAATTATTTTATTAAAAAAAAATCACAATTAACAACCAACAACTAACAACTTTCATAATTGCGACATGTCAATTAGCTACATGGGCCAAGAAAAGAGAAACAAGTGAGTAGAAGTAGCCACCAAGAATTGCCCAGATTGGCTCATTAAGCTATTTCACAAATTAATGATTAAACAAAATTATTTATATTATCATACCAAGAATTGTCCAGATTAGCTCATTAAAGCACAAATGATTAATGTTATATCAAGACGAAAAGCAAGAAAGACCTATAAGGAAACTGGGGATGAAGAAGGTTACAGAAGAGCTGCTGCAGTAGCAAGCCAAACAAAGGAAGGCTCAAGCATGACAGACTCATATTTATCTTCTTGTACCTTTGTATTTCGTTATTTCATCTACTTCTGATTTTGCCTGAGCATTGCTCTCTTGAACGCAATCACAATCTTGGAATAATTTAACTTGGCATTCACATAATAGCTAAGTTCTGTCTTATTGATGACTTTATATAAGCTTTTGAAAATCATATGTCGTGTTTTTCAAAGAAAAAAAGAAAAGAAAAAGCAACACTTTGAAATGTTGATTACTATAGGCACAGTCAGGAATGCATTATTTGAACATTGTTCATATAAAAAAATATATAAAAAAAATAATCAAAACGACCCTTCCTTTTCATATATCCATTATTAATATTAAAAAAAAAATCCCCAAATCTCATTGATCCCAATCGCCTATGATGAAAGTTTATGTACATATGGAAAGGAGTATGGATGTGTGGGCATGGTGTTTGATGAATGTTTATATTATTTTGTGGGATGTTGGCTTTTGGGTTTAGGTAGAAAATGTAGGTTAGAATCTGAATGATTGTAATATTAACATCTATCTTAATAAAGGGTATTTTTGTAACTTAAAAAATAGACAATGATGTCATATTTCACATGTATTAATTTTTATCTCTCCATAAAATATTTAAAAAATGTTGTCTCAATATACAATTAAGTATTAAAAATGTACTGTATGTATAATTTTTCCTATTCAAATAGATACTAATTATGTGAACTTATAATTAATACATGAATAATAGGTAGTCTTTCTCCCTAAAAAGCAGTATTTTATTATGTATTTTCTTACTAGACTCTTCTTCTTTGTATTGAGTCTATTTACTTCACGTGTTCTTTTGACAAATTGAACTCTCAATAATTGACAAGCAATCTTATCCTGTGAGGCTGGCCTAGTCAACTTACATAACATAATAGCTAAATATATAATAATATATATTCCGTATTGTTTGATTCAACATTCTCTCCTATATCTATATGCACACACATTCTAGCTAATGTGAACGTGATTGTGAATGTGATTGTGAATGTGTATTGTGTCGCTCTAACCCTATTCAGTCGGTATAAATTAGCATATATAATATACTTAAAATTCCGAAATCACACGACAAATTTAATTAAATAGACAGTTGAACAGATTGTTTTTCTAAATCTTGTATTATTAATTCTATTGAATCATGTGCAAAGCAACAAACAATATATGTCATTGAGGACGAGAAACCGATATGATGCAAGGAATGCAATGAATTTGACTTGTCTGGGTTACGGAGTCTCTAACTTACTTGAACGACAATGTTCATCTTCTCTACAAACCTCGAATGGACTTAAAAGTATTCGCAAAAAATCAAGCCTCGATATCTTCATATACATCATCAGTTACCGCAGAAGATGGTTCATCTACCAGTCAGCTGCTGAAAGATTGGGATCGGAAATTCAAATTTATTTATATTAAATCTCTCAGTTGATTGCTAGTGTAGCAAAACTATATTATATAAAAACCACGATCTGCCTACTTTTAATTATATAAAAACTACATTATACAAGAATTTAATTATCAGATAAATTACATTTTATCTCTTCATATTTGTGGTCGATTTCAACATCTTTAAAACATTTTAATTTTATACATTTATTTTTATTTTATTTCAATTTTATAAATCCATTAGAAAATCTGTTCAGTAAATAGTTAAGTGATGACATGACAAATATGAGATCCACATTTGTACTGATGTAACTGCTAAATTTGTGCCATGTGGCAATTTTTTTTTTTTTTTTTATCATTTCAAATATAATAATATTTAATAATTAAAAAAAATAAAAACATTCAAACCCAGAAAACCCATCCCCCGATGGAGGAGGTCGCCGGAAATAGATGGCTGGGGTAAGTGGAGATTAAATTAAAAACTGGGTGAGAGAGAGAGCTTACATTGAGGGTGCGTTTGGATGAACTTCGCACGCTTCTTTGGTTTCTGAGGCAATTTCGACCCTTTAATCGCCATGAAGTCCTCCCCTTTCTCCTTATTGGTCATAGCAATCACGAACTTCGGCGGCCACACCATCGGTGACCCAGCCGCCCCTCCGCTCCCCGACGAAGACCCGCCCTTCTTGCTATCGTGCGCCGTGTCCGAAGAAGCTGCAGACTTGTTATGATGATTAATCTCATGATGGTGGTGGTTTTTCTTATCGTGCGTGGAGGAGAGGGTGTGGGTCGCCGGGGGAATGGGCTTCAGGGCTTGATGTTTTTTTTTTTTTTTTTTTAACATAAATATTATTATATTTGAAATGAAAAAAAAAATTTATTTTTTTTTGCACAAATTTGGCAGCCACATCAGCATAAATGTAGATCCCATATTTACCACGTCATCATCACTTAACGGTTTACTTATTTGATTTTATAACGGATGTATGAAATTGAAATAAAATGAAAGTAAATATATGAAATTGAAATGTTTTAAAAATGTTATAAAGAATTGAAATCAATTCAAATCTAAGAGAGTAAAATGTAATTTATTCCTGGATAATTCACATGAACTCAACGCCTCTACCATGTGGATGTTTTTACTTTTTCTTTTTCTTTTTTCCAGTTTAGGGTTTAGAGGCAGAGGATTACCATATTCTAACAGCTATGCACTTGTACAATTTGGTCAATACTCGGGGGCTAAGATTTACTTCTCGATTTACCCTGGATGTTATTTTCGGCTTTTTATTTTGATCTTGGGGTTGGCTGTGGTAGAGGGTTAAGTTTGTACCCACAAAAAAAAGTTGGGACAGCAAGTTAGGGTTTTAAGCACTATTGAAAACTAATTAAAGGGGATTTGTTATGAGAAAAATAACTGTTTCTTTGGCAGTTAAAAAGAAAATTGTCGGAAGTAAACTTGTTATAATGTTAACTAAATTCTTATAAGGGAGACTTTAGATGCTGTTCATATCTATCAATATTCTTTGACTGAAATCTTTTTGGTTTTCAATTTTTGATCTAAGTCGTTGAAATTAATGTGATAATTTATTTCTATTTATGTTACTGTATTTTTTAAATTAAAAATTAAAATTTATAGTTGTTTATGTTAATGAAATTTTAAATCCATAATTTGTAAAAATATTAAAATATAAATTATACTTATTGTGTGTGTGTGTGTGTGTAAACATGGGTATATTCATCAAAATTAACAAAAAAATTATTGTACCAAAATATGGGTACATTCTTTGACACACCCCGACCGAGATCAGGGAGTGTTGGCCGTCACACGAAGGTGACGTAACCATGTGCATGTGCGGAAGCTAATAGAATAATAATATAGAAAGTACGGATAATTAAAAACCAGTAGCATACAAAGTACTAAAACAAGTGCTAGCGTAAGTGAAACACAAATTCAGAGCAAGTCTACAGCAGTCCAAAAGAAAAGATGTGACAATAGTGCACCCGAAGGTGACCCTACGCTGGTGAATATCTGTCAGAAATGCCGGAAAAAGCCCTCTGGGAAACCACCGAAACTGCTAAGCAACTAGAACCTGGAGGGACGCAAAACAAAAGCGTGAGTGGGCAAAAACAAAGCTTTTCGAAAACCATTTAGTAAAAATTCATTCTAACCCCTCGCCGTAAAACCTGTATACTTCCCAGAAAATAAACATATATACGTATGTATATCGATATGCCAATCATGCTCAAGGGTATGCCAATCATGCTCAAAAATATGCCATGTCGGAACCTCATAATGAAATGCAAGTGCTCAGGTGTCTCATAATGATAACATATAATCTGGCAGCCGGAGTCACCTAACGTGACCTGTACGGTTGCATATAGAGCTCAAATCTCAAACTCAATAACTGAACCTGCCCACGAGTCAGAACCACCTAAAGTGGTCTGTACGACAGGCCTGGGTGTAATACATATATACGCTCTAGTGCTACGATCACGTGAAGGCTGTGCGAATAATCGCGGGTCATCTACGAGTCGGAACCACCTAAAGTGGTCTGTACGACAGGACTGTGCACCTAACTTGGATCCAAGCTGAGCGTGTGGTGCGGGAGGTGAACATCACATGAAGGACTGTGCCCTACTCTGGGCAGGAGCACTAACACCGGGGGTGCAGGTTATGAGCTCTCTAAGCATCTCAAACCACTACTGAAATATAAACATGAATAACACTTACCTGGCACTTACCTGTGCGTCCACAGCACCCAATATGCATATGTATGTGTATGCAACTAATAATGCGGCTAAGGGTGCATAATCAATAATAATAATATGCATGGCATAAGACAAATAACCCTTTTTACTCAATTTATGGGAAAATAATTGTATATAGGTATATACGGAAAACAAAAGCCCACTCACTGATATGTGGAAGGGTCGTAGCCCCCCTGCCTCGAGTGACCACGCTTGTCCTCGGGATACGTATCACCTATATGCGAAACAACTATAAAAACGTTAATTTTAAAGCACATAACCAACTTCTCGTAATAACTTCTCATACATTGCTCAAATTGGACAAATGAATATACCAACGTGCTCTACACAACCTTAGGATCACACCAGAATTTTTAGAAAAAATTTTCACCGCCACACGCGCCCCCACGCGCCAGCCAAGGCACGGCCACACGCACCGGCCACGCGCAGGCACGTGCCTGGCACGCTGACGGCGTCAACTGACGCCGTGAGGAATATTCCGTTAGTTCTAACGGATTCCGTCAACGGCGTCAGGAATATTCCGTCAGATTTGACGGAATATTCCGTCACCTTCTCCGGTGAGCCTCCGGCGACGTCGCCGGCGCCGAAAATTGGAAAAACCTTCAAACTTCGTTTTCTCTCTCGTTCCTCAACCATTTTTCACGATTCTAACACCAAAATAAAGCCCTAGACTAGTAGAACAACGTTAAACAAGTTTCGAGGGTTAAAAATCACCAGATCATACCTGTCCTCACGAACCAAAACCGGCCAACTTCGAACCAAGCTATTCCGACGTCACCATCAAGCTAACTATGAACTTCAAATTCCCAAAAACGTAATGAAATAAGTTTGCATGAATAGTGCTCAAATCTGCCATTGTCGAATTGACGTGAAAACAACAGATTTCTTACCTGAAAATGGTACGATCGTGCTCCCACGAGCTTCACGATCTCGACTGTGCCCTTAGTTTCCTCGATCTGTGACGATTTGAGTGAGTTGTGTGTATGTCTGTACGTTTACAGAAGGAAGAAGAAGAAAGAAAGGAGCTCGGGAGAGAGAGACAGGGAAAGACAGAGGGTGAGGGAGATGACAGTGTGTGTGTGTGTGTGTGTGTGTGGCCCAGCACATGCCAACACCACACAAAATGACTAAACAACAAAACGAAACAAACTAGGGGTGGAAAGGTCATTTCACGTGTACGTTTTCGATATTTCCGGGACGGGATGTCACATTCTTCAAAACCACACAAAAATAATAATAGATATTATGTTTAATAACATTACTGAATTTCTTCGATAGAACTTGATATGAATACATTCTCAAATCAAAGAAAAAGAATGTACCCATATAAGTTTAAAAACGAATTAGAAAAAAAAATTGAATAGATTTTATATATAAAAAAAAAATGGTACATTTTACATATAACAATTTGGTATATTTAAGAATGGGTACATTTTAAGATTAAAATTTTGAAAAAATTACATGAAATGGGTAAATATAAGATTAAAAATTTGAAAACATTTTTTTAAAAAGCTAATGGGTACAAACTTATTCTAAATTTTTATTTATTTTGGAAATGTTTTGGATTAAAATCCTAAATCAATTATTAATTTTTATTTTAAAAAATTATGTAACTGACATGTAAATTCATTATTACATTAATGCTAGGGATTTGGATCAAAATCTGAAAACTAATATTTCAGTCAATGAACTTTAGTAACTAGGGACCGTATACTAATTTTTCCTTCTTATAAGCTCTTGCAATCTTTGTTCATTTTCTAGCGTGTAATTTGCACTCTCAACAAAAATATCAACGAATATCTGATAATGACATCGATATACATAATTTGTAAATGAAACGGGGTCAGCAAGTTTGAATTGGTGCAAGTGGTGCTGCCAATAACAGAGTACTTACTACTACTTACTACCGCTTATTATTCAACACGACCAGTCCATCTTCATCTCCACGCCCTCCTGCTCTGGTTGAAAAGTTGCAGTCCAAATATAGTAAGATTGGAGTTAGCAAATAAAAATGCTACGTGATCACCATCGCTGTCTTGTTACCGTATGCGGCTCTGTATAATTCGATATCATAAGCTTTGAGCTTCTGTTCTGCAGTCAAAGTCCAGCAAACGGCGAATAGTAGTGTCAGCGTGACACCGCCAACATTCAACCCTGTTTGTTTGAAGTCTGTCTTAATACCCACGAGCGTAATTGTTTGAAGTTTTGAATGGTCAGAATATTATCTTAAATAAAAGTAAACGTCCCAGTTGTTGGATGGTTTGCACGACATCATGACAAAGATAGTAGACCAAGAACATGCATTAATCGTAGGCGTACAACTCGCCCTACTAGGTCAAACGTCAAGCGAAAATTAATTGTAGTCATATAACTATAAAAATTAATTTTTTTTTTCAACAAACTAGATTAGTATTGGAGCATTTTAAGATGTGGATATTGAAAAAAAATAGCTAATGCATGTATGTATGTAGTACCCTCTTTAATGTTAAAAAATTTATGCTAAGAAGCTGTAACCATGCATCCTTTAAGCTAGAAATATTGACTTCAACAAGAAGGTCCCTAGGTTTGATTGTAAGTCCTTTAAGCTGGAAATATTGACTTCAACAATAAGGTTTCTAGGTTTGATTGTAAGTGAGAGATCTTACGTTCAGTATCCGTCAAATGGGAATTTAAATAACATCATTATTAGCCTAGCCCTCGCCTTTAGTGTAGATGATAAGATCTCTATGTTGAGTAAACTCAAAAATGTGGCATCAACTCTCAAGAATGAATCATTATCCCAAACAACTTTAGAGAATTGTTTTATTAATCTTAAATTTTACAGTCACATTGCATATATTTTTGGACTTATTGAAAATTATTACTACGTGGAGTTTATTTCTATTTAAAGTTTCACTGTATAGAGGTTTTAGTGTACAACATATACTACTGACTACAGTCTTGGCAACATAATCGGCAAAACGTTTTATAATATACCTATAGCCGCTCACAAAAAAAGTAATTATCAGCTATTGATTGAGATTATCGAGTATTGTATATATGTAATGATGTATTTATTTAGGTCATTCGTTGAGAAATGCTAGTCAATTAAGGTCTCGCACACCAAGATAATTATGAATAGTTTGAATTGTAACTAGCTATTAGCCTAATGTTATTTTGCGCCATTAGTTGTTCAAACTAATTCATTTAGTCAACATTAATTCCAAAACAAAAAACACAGAGACAATTTCTAAGTCAATTGAGTAGCGGTCTGTATAGATTGATGTGTTTAGCACTCTAATTATAGGCTTGGTCAATACATTGAATTGGGAGTGCAATTTGATGATATATGATGAGATTTATTGACTTGTATTGACATGCCACATGAGCTCTTAATTTTTATCGTTGAAGCATCACATCGAAGTAGTTAGTATATAGTAAACTGACGGCTAAACGCACCTTCTTCTCATTAGGATGTGAGTTACATTACATTATGAAGACAATTATTGGGATAAATTTTGGAGAATCTGCATAATGACCTACAATTACAGTGGAAGGACTTAAAACATCAAGAATTTTACAAGTCATGAATAGAGAGTGGCTTCTCTTTGGATCGAGAGTGGTATGCTTTGAAGAATCTTCTAATTTGGATCAATAGAGTGGTTTGACGATTTCTTTTAAAAGATACTATCTAAAAGAATATGAGGAGTAACTCAACTTACTTATAAAAACTTGCAAGGTTCATTGTGCCATAAATGTAACTCATCCTCAACACACCCTCTCATGTGTGATGAATTTTCAAGCCTAATGCGTGAACAACACAAACGAAGTGATGTGGAGCACGTGTAGCAGTGAGACTTTATACATGAGATACCTGCTCTTATACTGTAGTTAATATCTATTGGTGCGGTGTTACTCTTTTTCTTTCAGCAATGAGGTCACACTAATATACTCTATATATCCTCTTTGTAAGAATCTTGTCGTATACATTATCAATGAATATTCTACATTTCAAAACAAGAAAAGATCAAATTAATTCATATCGTTGTCAACTTATGCGTTATGTTGCACCCATTGTTCTAAAAATCCCCACCTAACACCCGATTAAAGTCTAGGCATCTGAAAATTAAAAAAGGGCGCCTAAACCTGCAGAGGCACCCGCCTAGACTGCCTAGGCACTCGCCCAACCCACCCAGACCCACCTAGGTTACAACTCACATAGATAGAAAATAGATAAATTTCATTTTACATATTATTTTTCCTCAAAGTACCAAACCAAGATTTTGAAATCCACCTCCAATTCCACCAAGAACGTTGAGTTGAAGAAGCTCAATCCCACATCAAAACCCTTAAATTCCACCAAACCCACATCAAATTCCAAATCCGCCAGCCTATCTCATCCAACCTTGTGTTCCTTTCCTTCGGACTCCTCACTGTTGTCGCCACCTAAATCAAAACCACCGAGTTAGCAAAAATAATCAATGAAATTACAAAAAATCAAGAACTCCTAATCGAAATGGCATTGAGAATAGAAATCGTACCCGAACCCAGGAGCAGTGGAGATCGGTCTCATTGTAGCAAGTGATAACCTCTTCGACGAAGTAACAAATCAAACTAAAACTGCTGCTTTCACAGAGGATAAGCGACGGTTTGGCGTCGTCAAGGCTCGGATGCAGATGGGTGGGTGCAGAGGAAAGAAGGGAGGGAGCGGATGGGTGGATACAGAGGAGATAAAAGGAGGGAGAAATGAGGCAGGGGGTGGTTGGGTCATGTGAGTAGGAGGCGGATTGGGTTAGCAGAGAAAAAGATTTTTTTTTTCTTAATACTTTTTACTTTTTAATATCCATGTTGGCCCATATTGACACGTATCGCCCATTCATTGTCCACGTGGGCGCCATGTTATCAATTAACGGAGGTTCTAACATAAAACTTAACAGATGGATGAAAGTGTCCCAGAATTATGACATTAGGTATTAGACTGGGACGAAAAAAACTTTATTTACCAAATGTTGAAAACCAAAAAACTTTAGAATAGTAAACTGATATTAACCCTTATTAATTTTGCTTTATACTGCGTGGCAAACAAGTCCTTATTTACTAATCTCAGATGAAAGAAAGAGAGAGAAAAGGTGGCTATAGAAATTGTTCGTGGGTTAGGAATTTTTCGGCAAATGCTTAATTAATAAAATATTAAAGCTTAAGTTGATAAATAATAAAATTCTATAGTTTTTGTTAAAATAACTAGTAGTGTTGGAAATGCTCATACTAGCGATGATAGCTTTTGGACATTTGGAATTGTTGGAGATGCTTTGGAAAGCGAAAACATTATATCCAAGATGCATGAAAATATGTTTGTGTGTAGTTCATACTACCAAAGGTAGAGTATCAACATAAAGAAAATATTAAGTACCTCAAAAACAGAGTCGGCGCTGAGTGGGTGTAAGTTGTGCCACCGTACAGGGCCCCCAAATCGGAAGGGCCCTTGATTTTTCAATTTTGCATGCATATACGTATATATTGTAGTATGTGTAGAATATTGCAAACTTGAGCCTTAGCACAAGTGGTATTATTGCTTCTTTATATTGGCCTAGGGGATGGGTTTGAACCTCGTCTTCATCATTTTTTAAGTTTATTTTTATTAAATGCATAAGCTTCCACACAATAATGTGAAAATTCGAATGCTAACCCTCTAAATAGTTAAGGTAAAACAGTACGCTACCTTTTCACTTGTTGATTTGTTAAATTTGTTTGTGTTATTAGAATTTATAGAAACTCAATTGAAAACTAAGCTTTTTTTTTTGGACAAAAAAATAAAAAATTAATTAATTCTTAACACTTCTTAGGACCTCTAATTCACTTTGGCACAGAGCCCCTGAAATCTCAGGGCCGACCCTACTCAAAAATACAAATATATTGAAGAAAAAGTTGTTGCACTTTCTTCCAGCTATACCATACTAAATGTAAGTTCCACAATTGAATAAAACTAATATATGTCTAACTTGTTAGACTTTTGAAGTTTTTTTTACCTAGAATATCGCCATATTGGTTATATTTGCACTCAAATTATATCAACCTACATATTTTTATTAATATATTTTATAAGTGTGGCATATAACATGTCGCTTAGGTACCCATATTATAATACGTTAAAAAAATGATGATTGTAATTATGTTAAGAATTCTGACATTAATTATGTATTTAAAGAGATTGTTTTTTTCCCTAAACAAATGATATTATTTATACTAATGGAGAGGGAGATGAGCTTAGCCTCATAATGGGCTAACAATAATTTGGTTCAAATTCATCTTTGACGATAATCGAACTTAAGACATCTCACTTACAAGTAAAGAAAAATATCACTAGACCGTATTACTAAAATAAAAGTATTGGAGAGAGCGGATTTGGATTTAGGGTTTAGGGTTTGTGTTGAAAGAGATAAAAACGTTGGTGGCAAGAGAAAGTTTTTCTTAGAAATAGGACGTTTGTGTTGAATAGATAAAAAAAAGGGGCTCTTAGATCCAGGTCCAAAAACATAGATGATTTTTAGGAGTGAGCCTAGTTATCAAATTACATATTTTTATTTCTTTTATACTCATTTTATATTTTTTTAAAATATTAAAAATCAATTAAAATCTTCTACTATTATGCATTTTCCAAGTCCAAAAAATCTAATTAATTTGTTATAACAAAAAAAAAACTAATATACTAACATAAATCTAACTGCAAAACATTCTACCCTAACTCAAGTAACAAATATATGAATGTATATTATACCTATAAGCGAGATATGAAACTTAACTAAAAGATAGAAAAAAACATAATATACCTACAAGCAAGACATTAATAAAACATAATCTGTCATATAAGTTGATAATTATAATTAACCTGCGATATAGGTTGATTATAAAAATTATAAATAAAATCTATAAATGGGTTTAAAGCTGGGGGAAGAACAAGAAATAACAAAAATAAAAAATAAAAAGAAATAATCAAAGAGATAATTAAGGAGAAATTTTATTTTTATAATAAATCTTATCGAGATAATTATTGATAATTAAATAATTAATTTAGAAATTAAACTTATTTTAATAAACTGAACTATTCATTCTATTAGCTAAAATTATTGAACTTATATAAAGTTTGACCATAAAAAGAAGAAGTTTGTGTGGAAAGAGAAGAAGGCGTTGGCGAAAGCGTTTTACCGTACACTTCCTAATGATTTACTAAAGAAAACGTTTTATAAAATCAAACACAACATACAAGTATTATACACATACGTCACTATTATATACTTTTGACTTTAGTACATGTATTTTACTTTTACATATTTTTAATAAGACGTAAACTTCATAAGTTATACACAATTATTGAAAACATAAAATAAAATCAAGTATTTGAATAAATAAATATTAAATTTTGAAATGATTGGTAAACTTATTGTCGTGTTTTTACAAGAAAGTAGTAAAATAATACACATACGTAAATTTAGTGTATTGTACGTACACTTCTCATATTCGGTAGCTATGTTTGATATTGCTTCAATGAAAACCTAACAGAAACACTACTCGTTTATTTACGAAAAATCTTTTCAATTCACATGTTTCATAAGATTCGAAGAGGATCTCAATCCTTTAATAAAATCAAGTACCCAAAAGTAACAAATCCAGATCAAGAGTTAATCAACCAAATGCTCTCTCAATTGTCGGAAAATCAATCTTACGTACATATATACATATGAATCACATCCATTAATTTGTACGGTACCGTTTCTATGTATATACCTTTTTTTTTCTTAATAATTCAAAAGAAATAAAGAACCACAGCTTCAGCTTCTTCTAATCTATAAATTTCACATACGACGTTAAATTTCCTTATACGACCATTACTTGTGGATAACCCATCGCTGGGTGAGGAGATAACGGTGACAACGGAGGTATGCTAAATACCCCCTTCACATCCTCCTTCTCTGACTCCCAAAACGACATCCAACTTGACGGCGTCAACGGTGTTTCCGTCAGCTTCTCCTTCTTTACAACCACCACCTCCTTCGCCTCTTCTCTCTGTTCCACACGACGTCGTTTTCTCTCCACGGACACGACCGGCTCGGCTTTCCCGGCTTCGAGCGGGAAGTTGAGGATCGCTTTGGCGCCGCGGAGCTTGAACGCTGCTCGATCGTAAGCCTTGGCTGCTTCAATGGCCGTTTCGAAGGTCCCCAGCCAGACCCGGGAGCCTCTGCGGTTCGGATCCCGGATCTCCGCCGCGTACTTGCCCCACGGTCTTTGTCGGACCCCTCGGTAGTGCTTCTTCTTCTCTTCGCTCGATCTCACTTTCTGAACCGCCGCCGGCTTCGCGGCGGCCTGGTCCGAGCTTGCAAACTGGATCCACTCGGTTTTGTTAGGAAGCGAGATTGTGAGTGCGGGCTTTCGGGTCGGGTTGGCAGGTTTAAGAGCCGTTTGGTTCGGAATTTGAGGCTTTTGTTCGAATTCAAAGAAATCGTCGCTAACTTGAGGCTTCGAATCGAACTCAAACGAACTTTGAGAGCTCAAACTTGTGGATTTTGGAGTTGTGAGGTCGATTACTTGGGGTTTGGGTTCGAAGTCGAAGAAATCGGCGGAGTTAAAGTCGAAGATGTCAGTTGAATCCAAGTAATCGGATATTTCAATGGAGGATTCAAAAGTGGAAGAGGATTTGGAGCAAAACGAATCCGATTGGGATCTGGAGAGGTCGGAATTGATCTCGGGACTCCATTGGTTTTGGGGGAAGCTGGAAGCGAAGTCGCTGAGCTCGGTGGCGAAGCTCTCGCCGAGAAGATGGTGCTTGATGAGCTCGAGCGCCGAGACTTGATCTAAAGCCATCGATAACAATTTTTTGGTACACAATCTCTGAGAAATTTTAGAGAGAGATAGAGGGTTTGAAAATTTTGTAGAGAGTGGAAATTTGGGAGTGAAATGGAAGAGGGGAGGGGGAGGGGATATATATACAAGGGAGGACGAAGGGGAAGACTTTGTGGCTGAGGTTCGACGAAGCATCCTTTGACTTTTCTTCTGTGGGGCCCATTTAGTCCCATCCATAGAGCTTCTACGTGATGTTACGTAATAATTTTCCTTCCAATCTCCACCGTTGAATGATTGATGTCACCTTCATTCTTTTCATTTCAAGTAATTGATGCGTATGGACCACCGCTAGGGTTTGTCCGCGCTCCAAGGCTATCCGATTGTCGTTTACATGTGCGTTTTACAAGCATGGATAATTTTCGTTAATTGCTGCATGTCGATGTGTTTAATGTTTGAAATGTTATTCTTTTATATTTTAATCATCGCAATGCTGAATGCTCTCATGTGATAGGAACAATTTATCACATAATACGTACGTAGTAAGAAGAAACCCACACCAGTTCTCCTGTATATTGCTGTATCTTTTGATCTTTTTGTCGTCTTATGCCCAATAGGAGCTAATTTTAAGGATTTGATTTGGTTAAGTAGTGCTTAATTTCGTGGATGCTTCCAAAAGGTGCATCTTTTGAGTAAAATATAATCATTATCATTAGTTTAATCGCTTAGTGGAATAATTAGGTCATGCAGGTTAGCGGCAAAAGTTAATCAACATTAGATTTGGTCAACTCAGGCTTAATCTTGCAGTAATTTAGCTTTGAATTTTAATTGGAGGCCTTTAAAATTGGTTTTAGATTTAGAGAGAAAACTTTGACATTAACGCAACTCGAAGGAATTGCTTTCTCTCGTTGAAATTTTTATTTTTTATTTTGTTCCAGAAACAATTTGTTTCAGATTTTCAACTCTATTTTTTTCTTATTTTATTCATGGCTTGAATTATAATTCGTCGGCTTTTGTAAAGTTACCGACTTTGTTTACCGAGTTAATTATTTATGCCGACGGATGTGCAAACTAAATGACATTTCTCATTACACTCTTTGATTTTTTGCAATGTTTGGTCTGAGGAATCAAATTTCATTGTTCATGTAACCAATTCTCTACGTTCTTTGAAAAATACAAATTAAAAGCATGTATTATTGACCAAAAATAATAATAATATACAAATTATATCATATCATAAACATATATTGGTGAGGTCAAAATTAATATACAACGACCCTCAGTTGTTTTTTTTTTTTTTTTTTTTCTCTTTTCAGATAAAGGAAACCACGGAATAACTACAATGAAGAATTGTTTGAAATTGTTTTTTGATTTTATTTCATATGGCGCCTTTGTATGGTATATATTGTTGTGCCATGAGCTTTGTAATTGTCCACCGCTAAGTTTAATTATAGACTAATATCATTTCCAACTTAATTAACGCTCTAAACTCAATATCATGGTTGGTATCAAATTCGGTTAATGAACTTCAACGTATGATTTTATCACAAAAAGTCTCGTTGCAATTAGAACGTAACCTTCTATATTTGAACCTCAGATTGTTGTTATACTTTTTCAATGTGGAATTTTCTGCATGTAGCTTCTTGACTTGTATAGAGCCAACTTACCAACATGTATAATCTTTAATGGTAAAACTGCAAAAGACAAGATAAATATTATCAACTATTTCTTCCTGTAGTGATGTATCAAACATTCTTTCTGTCTTTCTTTCATACTTTTAACTAAAAAGAAATATTTGAATATCCAAATAGACCTAATGCTATTGGTAACAATCAAACTCCCATTTCCGTTGAGTTGGGTTAATTTTTAAGGGTCCCGAGTCTCCTCGACGAGTCTAATCGATAAAGTCTAATAGGGATAGGATGGTGCCCTTTAATATATTTCTTTGTCTGAATTAATGGATAATTGAAAAAAAAGAAAAAAAATTGATAAGAAAAGTTCTGAAATTTAGTGTTTAGATCTACATTTTCAATGTCTTGTGGGGACGTCAGTTTGCTCGACCCAAATATTTTTATTTATTTATTTTTGCTATTTTTCCCAACCGATAGAGCTTTTGGTTAGGTCTTATAAAATGTTTACATCTTTCGCAAGAAGTCAATGCATGCACCGCTTCATTACAACACCGAGGAGCATACAAAACACAACTGATTGTAAAGGTAATTGCAAAATATCAAAAATGATACTCTCAAAGACCACATCATTCTTTCTCCTACCCCCGCAACATACAAATCAACGTTGATGAGTCAGACTCCATGATTAGCTTCTTGAATCCCAAAGAATTGACATGTTTATAAAAAAATATAAAACAAATCGTCAACTGTAATTTATCTGTAGAAAGAAATATCTTTACCTATCGAAATATCCTTTACTTGCAAGAAATCAAATATTATCCACAACATTGTAAGGTGAATAGTGTCTTCAGGTAGAAATAAAGACCAAACATAAATTAATATTGGTTTGACCCAACCCAATCTAACTTAACCCCTAATAAAGTTTGCCTTAATTAAATAATGAGGTATAGGGTCATTTGGTTCAATGGATGGAGCTGAAAGAAAAATAGGAAGGAGTCAAGCATTGCAGTTTGAGCTAATTAATAATCCAATTCCAGGTCCTTAAAGACCGCAATCAGCTCAACAACTCTTATTATTTCATATTTTAAGAGTATATTTAGAGACAAATTAAGCACTTCGCAACTGAAGTGGGAGCTCTTACTAAGTCCATGAATTTACCAAGTCTCATTCTCCTTTTAAACAAAAGGATAGGAGAATCAAACAAGAAGAACATAATTCATAAAGAAGTTAATTTGCTAAACATATATGTGTGTGTGTGTGAAACATATCTAATAAAATAGGAATTCCGTTTAGATGATTAAGAATTCATGACTACGTATTTTGAATTTGATATGAAAAGTTGAGATTAAAATGTTAAAAATACTTTCACTTTATTTTTCACTTGTAATACCAAATTCAAACGTGAGTATGATTCTTAGTGACCTTGTGGCCAGAAGAATATTTTTGATCTAATACATATTAACAAAGCCAAGTCATAATGGGGGCCACCAAACATATCTAATAGGTTAAAGATTGCTAGTGTTTTTGTATGTTTGCTAAATTCATATTGTTCCTGTTGTTGATTTGTCCGTGTTAACCACCCTGACCTTCTCTGCATGAAATCATGATGCCTTTTGCCAGATACAGTTAACTTATAGAACCAACAGATCCTCTATGGTCCGTGGACCAAGTTTTAAGGGCGCGTTTCGAATTAAATAAAAACAGTTAAACAAGTTTTGAATGCTTCATCAATTGAACGAGTCGTCGCAGTATGTTGTATATTTTGTATCTGCAGGCGCAGTAATTAAGACGATAATTAGTCTTAGCGGGAGAAACTAATTGCTTAATTAACTTGCCTTGTGCAGTTGTGCTTAAATGAAACTAGGAAGAGGTCATTAGTGATATTTCACTGTCTCTTTTATCGCAGCGAAAGAATTCAGATCTTTCTAAAGCAACAGTTGATATTAGAACACAGATGATATCATTTCACTTCGTCAAATGAGTTGTTTTAACACTAGTAGAAAAAATAGCTTGCGTGACAAAACATTTTTGTCGCATAAGAAGCACTTGCGCGACGAACAAACATATTTGTCACTCAAAATGGCAGGAAAGGGAAAAATATATATATTTTATGTGACGGAAGTATTCGTTGTGCGACAAATAGTTATTGTTGTCATGCAAGAAAACACGGGAAAAAAAAATTTCCGGCCAAGTGTTTGCGCAACAAAAATTTCCACATATTCGTCATGCAAAGTTTCATTGAAATGGTCAGATGCATTCAACTGCTCCCGTTTAGTGCGCATTTGTGATGCGTTTTGCGCGACAAAGTGGTTCATCACGCAAAGTGTTCCGAGTGCTTATATAAACACAATTTCAGAACCCTAATTTTCAAAGTTTTTGTTTCAAAGGTAATGGCCGATTCAAAAGAAGGCTCTTGCGAAAGGAAAGTTGTATTGCGAGTAGAGAGGTACCGACGTAAGCAAGTACCCCACTTTGAAGACAAAAGTAGGGCTGATGCGTACGCTGAACTTAGGTTTGATGTTGGGGCTTCGATGCGGAGGGAATGTTCTGCTGAGTTTGAGTCTCAGAAAAAGGTGCCTAAAGAGTTGAAGAAGTCCATGCTGGGGGAGTTATCGGCAAGTTTGTATTAAATAATGTATAATTGTTGTTGTTAAAAAGTAGTATTTTTTAAATTACTAATTTATTGTTATTCGCATTAATGTAGGTTCATTGGGATGTTGATGAAACCAATGAGAAGTAGTGGAAGTATCTGGATGACCTTTTTAAGAAGCATTTCTGGCAGTGGAAGTTTGATGTGTTGCGGGATGCGGAGCAAGGTGCTGCTGCCCCAGAGGAAGAGGATTGAAGTTGAATTGTATTTTTTTTTTTTTTTTTTATGAAATAAGATTTTTAGGACTTTGGATTTGATTTTAATTAATAAATTTATGTTATATGGATGACTATTAATATTTATATTAATTATAATATGTATTTGGGATAATAAATTAGTTTTGTTAATTAATTTGGTAATGTACATTAGATAAAAGGAAAATGGAAAAAAAATGAAAAAATATGCATTTTGTGCGACCAAAATAGTATTCGTCACCCAACTTGTTTACACTAATAAAATATAAAGTAAATGAAAAAAAAAGGTAGGCTTGCGCGACCAATTACATATTAGTTGTGCAAAGTGTATTTGCACGACGAACACAGTATTCATTGTGCAAAATCAATCATGCAAAAGTTAACTTTATAATCTAGATTCAGCTATAGAGGCAGAACTGTAGTAAAACTGTAGATTCAGCTTCTGCACTTTGCCCCTTCGTTTTTCTTCAATCCAGCATCCGTTACTTCCATTTTCTCTCAATTTCATCATCTAATACTCGCTCCATCTTCTTCTCTAGGTTGACCGAACTATCTCGGTTTGTCTGGTAAGCCTTTTTTTTTTTTGTTAGGTTAAAGGTATTAATGTAAATTCATACTAACGTCATGAAATTCGTTGTCTATAGGGATATTGTAACATCCCACATCGCCCAAGGGAGTGGATCCTATACGCCTTATATGTATGTTCCCATGTCTACCTAGCACGAGGCCCTTTGGGAGCTCACTGGCTTTGGGTTATGTAGGAACTCTGAAGTTAAGCGAGTTCATGTGAGAGCAATCCCAAGATGGGTGACCCACTGGGAAGTTCTCGTGTGAGTTCCCAGAAACAAAACCGTGAAGGCATGGTTGGGGCCCAAAGCAAACAATATCTTGCTACGGTGGAGTCGAGCTCGGGATGTGGTAGGGGCTTGGGTCGGGATGTGTCAATTTGGTATTAGAGCCAATCCCTGTCCGGATGTGTGCCAACGAGGACGTCGGGCCCCTAAGGGGGGTGAATTGTAACATCCCACATCGCCTAAGGGAGTGGATCCTATAAGCCTTATATGTATGTTCCCATCTCTACCTAGCACGAGGCCTTTTGGGAGTTCACTAACTTCGGGTTTCATGGGAACTCTGAAGTTAAGCAAGTTGGTACGAGAGCAATCCCAGGATGGGAGACCCAGTGGGAAGTTCTTGTGTGAGTTCCCAGAAACAAAACCATGAGGGTGTGGTTGGGGCCCAAAACGGACAATATCGTGCTACGGTAGAGTCGAGCCCGGGTTGTGGTGAGGGCCTTGTAAACACGAATTTTCCTGAAACAAGAATACGTGTACAAAAATAATATTTTATATTAATGATTTTGGGGTTACAATCTCTTTGTAATTTGGTCATCTGATTCTATCTTCGTAAGGTGTGGGTTTGTGGATGAGCTGTTGATCTAAAGGGCCTTCAGGGCTTGATTTGGGGATGTACAGTTGATGAATAGATCTTCAAGGGCCGTTGGGGCTTAATCTTGAAGAACAGTTGTTTGTTGATCCAAGGGTCGTCGAGGCTTGATCTTAGGATGAACAGGTGATGAACGATGAACACTTTCTTCAAGGGCCGTCAGGGCTTGATCTCGAAGGTTGAATGAAGTTTCTTCAAGGGCCGTCGGGGCTTAATCTTGAAGGAGGATTTTGACAAAGAACGAAGAGGGTTTTTACTGATCCTTCAGAATTTGCTTGAGAGCTTTAGAGTTTCAAAGCTTCAAGGTTTTGGTGTGATGTAAATTCCTCATTTTTTTCCCTTGATGAAGAAGGCTATTTATAGGCCAAGAGAATGAATCACCACCACCCTTTTTTTTTGGTGAAGTGAGTGAATATTGTAGGTGAAATGAGTGTGTGATGTAGGTGAAACAAATAAAGGCTATAATTTTAATACATTGGTGAACATTTATTTCACTGAAATTTCAATGTCTACAAATGTTCCCACTTCAAGGCACGTCGTATACATGTGCTTGTCACGTGTAGAAGATGCGCTTTGAAGTCCCTTAATGTAGATGTCGATCTAAGGGCCGTCGAGGCTTGACCTTGAATTTGGCTGGAGATTTCTTCAAGGGCCATTGGGGCTTGATCTTGAATTTGACTGGAAGATTTTCTGGTCCTCCAATCGTTGATTTTCCACAGGCTTAATCTTGAACTGGGCTGGAGGGTTTTCTGGTCTCCTCCAAAGGTTTGAACTTACTCATTTTATCTGGAGCTGAATTTGATTCAAGGGTGGTGAACACTTGATTTTGAATCGGAGTTGTGATTTCTTCAAGGGCCATCGAGGCTTGATCTTGAATGAAAATAGGACCACTAATGGTTTCAGGATTCGGACACATGGCAGGTAAGCACGAGGTGGAGGTGATGGCCTGTTTCTTTGTTCAATTTTTCCAATTCATATTGAAGAGGGTTAGGGGATGAATCATCACGTGCAGTTGTTGCGTTTGCTGACGATCCACAAGATTGATGATTCATTGTCACTCGTCCATGCCTAGCAGCTTCAGTGTAAAGAGCCAACATCGTATCAACTGTCCTGGAATATTTGTTGAGGAAATTCGAGACCCACCAATAGTTGAAGACGAGCACTCGAGAGTGGCGCTAGGTAAGCAACCAGGCAAATTTTCCGGGCAATCAGTTCCAGATCGGACGTTTGATTTTAGGTTCCGACTGATTGCTTTCTTTCTCCTTGTCCTGAAGGCAAGAGCAAGGGCAAAGGGAAAGACAGGGGAAAAGCATGATATGAGATACCTTTGCTTTTGATCCCAATGATATGATATACGTTTGCTTTTGAAAAAGTAGCGGATGGATCAGCACATGTATTTGTTGCGCTTGTCTTCACATGCTTCGATGTGTCATCTTCACTTGCCTCATCTGTTTTCCAGGTAGATGTGGTGTCTTCTTTGGAAGTACATCAATGGTTGAAGATGAGTACTCGAGAGCAATGCTAGGTAAGTAATCAAGGAAGGGGTTTCCAGGCAGTCGATTCCAAGTCGGAAGGTTGATTCTAAGTGCCGGCTGATTACTCTCTTTTTCTTTGACCTGCAGGCAAAAACAAGAATAAAGAAAATGACCGGGAGAAGACATGCTATGAGATACTCTTGCTTTCGACCCTGATGATATAAGATACGTTTGCTTTTGAAGACTCGGTTGAATTTTTAGGGAAGAAGAAAATTGAGTATATTGAGAGGTTTGCCTGCAGCTACATTCTTGGAAAAGAAGAAGAGTCATGCGTTTTGGATGTTTGCCTTGCCATGGAGGATGAATCTTGACATATATAGGGATTTTAAGAGCAACTCCAGCGTTGGAGCCCTCCCCCTGGCAATACACTATTCAATCCACCTAATGAACAGTAACTGCCCTTAATGAACAGTAAGTAGCCCTGGCAATAGAATTTGCATCTCCACCGTTACACTTCAATAGCCCTGGCAATAGGCAATAAAATATTAGTATTTTTTTTTATTATAAAATAATACAAAATAATTTTAATTGTAATATCGGATAAGATTTTTAATCGTTCTCGGTGCGCCACGTGTCATTATCCGAAGTATTATTAAATAATACAAAATAATACAATTATTGGTGATGGATTTCTGATAAGATTATTAACCAATCACGTCGCGCCACGTGTCATAATCGGTTCACAATCTTTGAGGATAGATTTCCATCAGATTTTTAACGAATGACGACATGCCACGTGTCATAATCCGTTCACAATCTTTGAGGATAGATTTCCATCAGATTTGTAACGAATGACGGCATGCCACGTGGCATTATGCAGAACCTAATCATTTCTGAATCCTCTATATAATCCACCATCCATCCTCACAAATCTCACACCAAAATTCTCAAGATCTCTATCGTTATTCATAGTTTCTGCTTCCTTATTCACAAAAATTTGTATCATTATTCATAGTTTCTGTTTCTTTCTTTCAATGTCGTCTTCTTCTTCCTCAAGGATGATGTGGGAATACAATCAGGAAGAGGAAGAATTGTTTAACGAATCTGAAGCAATCTTCAATCACCAGAGGGTAAGAAATGAGAGGGAAGAGGATGAGGAGCGTCAAATGAGAAATGACGAAGTAAGAAGGGTCAGAGCCTCACATTCCCGTCGAGTCATCCAAGCTGCGGCTCAGATCTGCAGGCCCAGCCGTTCCGGAAACCTTGATAGAAGCAGGCAACGACGAGGTATGGAACTCTTGGATGATTATTTTGTTCCTAATAGTGCATTCCCTGATACGTACTTTAGACGTCGTTTTAGAATGGAACGACATTTGTTCAACAAAATCATGATTGCTGTTTGCAACCATGATTCTTATTTTGTGCAAAAAAAAGATGCTTTTGGTGCTATGGGTCTACTGCCTGAGCAAAAAATTACTGCTGCCTTGCGGATGCTTGCATATGGAGCATCTGCAGACCAAGTGGATGAGATAACGAGGATGGGGCAATCAACCATTCTTGAGTCCCTGATGAGGTTTTGCGGAGCAATCGAATCTATCTACACCGCTGAGTACCTCCGCAAACCTACACACATGGACTTGGAGCGGCTGTTGAAGAAGGCGGAGATGCGTGGCTTTCCGGGGATGATTGGAAGCATTGATTGTATGCACTGGACGTGGAAAAACTGTCCAAGTGCATGGCAAGGCGCTTACGGGGACAGAAAAGGAGCAAAAAGTATCATTCTGGAGGCGGTGGCATCTTTTGATACATGGATTTGGCACGCCTTTTTCGGGGTCCCGGGAGCTCAAAATGACATCAACGTCCTTGCCCAATCCCCAGTGTTCAACGATGTCTTGCAAGGAAATGCACCAAAAGTTACGTATGAGGTCAACGGACGTATGTACGACGGGCCATACTACCTAGCTGACGGCATCTACCCGCGCTGGTCAACCTTTGTCAAAACAGTGCCACGTCCACGGAGTGCAAAGGAAAAACACTTTGCAAGCTGTCAAGAGGGGTGCAGGAAGGATGTAGAGCGTTGTTTCGGTATCCTCCAAGCTCGCTGGGCGATCGTCAGGGGTGCTGCCAGATTGTTTGATGTAGAGTCGCTTCGATCCATCATGATGACGTGCATCATTCTTCATAACATGATTGTGGAAGATGAGTACGATTATGAAGCCGTTGATGAATATGAGCCAGACCCGATGAACAATTCAAGAACACGTATATATTGTGCTCATGACGCCACCGATGAGCCCGTGCAACATGAGCCATTACAAAGGGATGGACGTTACAATGAAAGGCTCATTCAACGATATACTGCATTTCAAATGCCAGACATGCACAATGCCCGACAAATTGACTTGATAGAGCACCAGTGGGCATTGAAACAAGTTGAAGATAATTAAGTTCATTTAGTGTGTTTTTTTTTAATTTGGTATGTTTATGTTATTTTATTTGGTGTGTTTTTTATGTTTATGTTTATGTAATTCTTAGTATATGTAATTCTTAGTATGTTTATGTTTATGTTTATGTTTATGTAATTTTGTTATGTTTATGTTTATGTAATTCTTAGTATGTTTTATGTTTATGTTTATGTTTATGTAATTTTGTTATGTTTATGTTTATGTAATTCTTAGTATGTTTATGTTTATGTTTATGTAAAGGACTTTTAATTAGAACGATGGACTTTTAATTATTTTATACAAGGACTTTTAATTTGAACAATGGACTTTTAATAAATAACTTACCAAATTAATTTGAATAAATATTCAAGAAATTGGAAACAACATAAATAATACAAACAATAAATAATAAATTACAACCCAAAGTGATTGGAAAATTATGGGCTCCGATTACAAAAAGTACTTTATTCATCATCACTTAACCAATTTGTGGTGCTAGGATGATCTTCTGTTGCGGTGCTAGAACCACCTTGGCTTGCTATTGCTTCTCTTGCACGCCTCCTTCGCACAACGTCCGCTTTCTCTGATTTCCAAAAAAATTTAGAATTTGGAGACTTCCCTTCTAAAGACATGTTCATAATCTCACGATCTTGTTGAGCCCGTCTTTCTTCTCTAACATGTTCCCTTTCTTGCCTAAGTAGCTCTCTTTCTCTCTCATTAGCATAAAATTCTCTCTCAACAGCTGCTTGTTTTGATGCCTCTCTAGCCTTTTCAGCCTCATCTTTCGCCAGGTCCCTTGCCAAAGTCAATTCACCTTGGCGAGTAAGTTCTTCCATGAACTTTGCATAATCGTTCTTGGAAGCACTACCTTTTCTCTTTGAAGCCTTCTTACCTTGAGGCCTAATTGGAAAACGGGTCGAACCCGACGCGCGTTCAGGGAGGGGCGTTTCAGGCACTTCTTCTGCATCATCTTCATGAACATGATCGGGTGTAGAGTGTAGAGGGGTGCTGTTCATGTGCACTTCTGGACCGACTGGCACAACTCTAAATTTAGGACAATCTTTGACAATATTCCAACATTCCCACCGGTTGAATGATTTATTTTTGCTTTTGGTTTTGGCAGCGTACCAAGCTTGTGCTTGAAGTTCCTACACAATAAAAATAAGTAACAAATAAATAAGTAACTAGCAAATACATACATATATATATATATATATAAGTAACAAATAAATAATTTTAATGAAAATAAGTAACTAGCAAATATATACATATATATATAAGTAACAAATAAATAATTATAATGAAAATAAGTAACTAGCAAATATATACATACATATATATATATATATATATATATATAAGTAACAAATATAATGAAAATAAGTAAGAAGGCTTCAAGTTTAGTAAATAATGAAAATAAGTAACAAATAAATAATTATAATGAAAATAACTAACTAGCAAATATATACATATATATATAAGTAACAAATATAATGAAAATAAGTAAGAAGGCTTCAAGTTTAGTAAATAATGAAAATAAGTAACAAATAAATAATTATAATGAAAATAACTAACTAGCAAATATATACATATATATATAAGTAACAAATATAATGAAAATAAATAAGAAGGCTTCAAGTTTAGTAAATAATGAAAATAAGTAACAAATAAATAATTATAATGAAAATAACTAACTAGCAAATATATACATATATATATAAGTAACAAATATAATGAAAATAAATAAGAAGGCTTCAAGTTTAGTAAATAATGAAAATAAGTAACAAATAAATAATTATAATGAAAATAACTAACTAGCAAATATATACATATATATATAAGTAACAAATATATATATATATATATATATATATTTATATGTCATTTTAATCATAACATGGGGCTAGAGTTCCAAGTTTAGTAAATAAATAATACAAACAAACAAATAAATAAATAATACAAACAACATAATTATAATGTAACAAATAAGTAACAATAAATAATAAATTGTTACCTGATCCGAGTAATTTTCCCCACTTCGAATATTATTACTAGCTTGTGCCAAAGCGTCTCTCCACGTACTAAACGATTGGCTAAGTAATTTCCAACGACTGGACATCGATTCTTTGGTTCTTTTCCCACCAATTTTCTCAAGAAAACTGGTATGAATAAGACTCCACATTTCTCGCAACTGCATCTCATTACCCGTAAGCGAACTATGAGTAACTTCAACCCAGCTAGTACACAACGCAACATCTTCAATAAGCGACCAATTCGTACCTGCACCAGTGGTCATTTTGTTGAAAAAAAAATGGATTCAAACTTTGAGACAAAGAAAGGAATGTGATTGAAAGTAGTTGAGAAAATATGAAATTGTTGTGTAAGGTAGATGATAATGAGAAGGTATTTATAGAAAAGTAAAAACAATTTTTTTTACAATTTTTTTCAGATTTTTCAGATATTTTTTTGAATTTTTTTGAATTTTTTACATTTTTTTTAAAATTTTTATTCAATTAATTAATCTCTGCCGTTGGATATAAAAAAATTTGAATTCCAACGCTCCAGATTGTGCCACGTGTCACAACGGTAACTTTTCAGATTTTTTAAACTATTTTTTCATTTATTTTTTAATTTATAAAGCATTTTAATATCCACCGTTGATCTCAGATCGAACGGTGGATATTAAATCTGACATTTTTTTTTTTTTTACCGTTGAGATCTAACGGTCCACATTAAGTGACCGTTAGGATCTAACGTACCGTGGGAAGCCACGTGGCTTCCCAACGGTAACTGACAAAAGCTTTTTTTTTTCTGATTATTGTGTCGGGACGCGCCCCCACGCGCGGGTGGGGTGCACGCGCCTGACACAAAAAAAATTAAATAATACGCTGACGCCACCCTGGCGTCAGCATGGCGTCATCCTCAGCTCAGGCTCAAGGCCTGGCAATCCCTCACGGGCCTGGCCCTCGGGCCTCCCCCATCCCCCGGCCTGCCTCACGCTGGAGGCCATCCACCGGCCCTCGGGCCTTTGTTCTGGAGACTGTCCCCCGAGCAATTTGCTACGGTGGGAATGCTCTAATAGCAGGTAGTGGTGCAGGTGCGGCTTTGTCACCAACGCTTGTCGGTAAAGGTGTGGTAGTTGGGATAATGAACTCCACGTGTTTTCAACTTTGTCAGAGATCTTTGACAAAGTTGCACACGTTATCTGAAAAGCTGAGATTGCGTCTGAAAAGTGTTGACGAACTTTACGTAGGAAAATCCGGCTTTTAAAATTCGAAGAGTGGTGTCTCTTCGATTTTTTTTTTTTTTAATTGGTGGCTGTGTTGCCTTTCCTTTTATAGAGGTATCGATCACATCCAACACGCACACTTTGGAGATTGCCCATTCGTGAAAATCGTCTCCAGTGTTTTTTTTTTTTTTTTTTTTTTTGAGATTTTACTTCATCCAACCCTTTTCTTTTAACATCTTTGAGAATGTCTAACCCATCTAACATTTGCTTAGATTTGAGTCTCAGCGGTGATATAGGTGCGTTGCGTCAGGATAATATATGGTGCCCGTCTTTCTTATCTTCTAATGGCCCTCTTACAGGTGAAGACTCCGTGATGAGGGATGCAACAACGGCTATGGTAGTAGCTAGGAACCTCCTCGCCCTTAGAGATAATAGGCTGCTTTCAAGACGGTCTGATGAGTTAGCCGTTCAAGAGTCCCTAGCTCTCAGCATTCAGTGTGCGGGCTTTGTGTCCAACATAGGCCAACATCTACTTGCTCGAACCCGTCACGTTGAATCATTGACGGCCGAGGTGGAAAATCTTAGACAAGATATCATACAACTTAAGCGCAAAAATAGAGATTTGCACATGCTTGCAAATAATTATTCGATGAGCATGAAGAAGAAGCTTGATTAGCTGCAAGAATCTAAAGGTCGAATTCAAGGTGACCATCAGAGATTTGTGGCTTTCTTCCAGAGGCACCTTTTGCCTTTGTCATCTAGCATTCAACCAAGTATTGAGGCCTCGAATAATCTATCTTCAATGCCTCCCGCTCCTGGGATTTCGCCAAGTAGTGAGGCTTCGCGTGAGCAACCTTTGTGAAGGCTCCCTCTTTTTTTCTTTTTTTTTTTTTATTTTTTTTTTACGCATTTGTAATTTCTCGGAGATATTAATAGACATGCTTTATTTCATTCAGCGTATTGTGTTAAGTACAAACAAAACATATTAAGATGTGTTACTTCTTTTTTTGTTTTTTTTTTTTTTTTGTTAAATGATACTTTTGCAAGGTGGTGCCGACCATCCTTCCCCTATTTTCTTCTTTTCAATAATTCTGTCGCCACCATCTTTTTTCCTTTTTCTTCTTGACTTGCTAACAGTAGCTTGCACCTTCTTTTTGTGTGCGTGTACTTTGTTCTGATGACGAGTATGGTAGATTGGCACTGCTGGGTTCCTTGCTGCACCGCATGAGGACCATTTTTTATTTTATTTTTTTATTTACACAGATATCTTATTACATTCTTCACTGCATGTGGATTGCTGTTTGCATAGTCAACACACCATTATTTGCACAGTCACTGCATTTCATTCACTTTTCTAGGTTCCTCAATGGGATTCCTCACCTGCATCATTTTTTGCATGCGGACTCGCACAATCACCTCATCATTACCCGCACAGTCGCCGTACTTCATCTGCTTCTCTGGGTTCCTACATATATATATGTATATATATATATATATATATATATATATATATATATGGGATCGCACCATCACTGCGCAACCATTGCACAACCGCTGCAATATTTGCTGTCTTATGGTGGAGGAAGGAGAGAAGGCATCACTTAAATCAGGCAGCCCTTTATTGAAGTCAAAGCAACCCAACAACTGTTGTCTTTTTAATGCTATTTTCTGATTGTGCCGTCTTCGTCAAGGAAGAGGGAAACTCGGCCTTCTATGGTTCTGCTTCAGTTTCTGCCTGTAGAAGCTTTCACATCTTTGGAACCATATATAGATAATATATATATATGTGGCAGGTGTTTGTTCCACCACTCTGCATGCATATATATGGCAGGTAATTGTCATGGCTTGTCCCGTCACTCCATATATATATATATATATAGATATGTTGAATGTCTCGTAGCTTGTGTTTGTTCCATCACTCTGCATGCATATGTATATGGCGGATAGCTGTCATGGTTTGTAATGTCACTTCATGTATATATACATATATATATATATATGTATATAATGTCACTTCATATATATATATATATGTGTGTGTGTGTGTGTATTGATTGTCTCTTCATCGTGCGTATACATACATAAAATATGTAATGTGTGTATCCCACTGATGGATTTCTTTGTTGTGATGCTAGGATTTTTTTTTAAAATTTTATTTTGAGAAGGCAGAGCATGATGCTGGGAACCTCATGAAGCTTCCAGAGGTGTGGTAGCTGGTGGCGGAGTGGGCAGGATTGCGGGTGTACCTGTGCTTTTTGCTGCCTAGTGTTTGTGTAAGAGCTTGCAACAGGGTTCTGCCGTGTAGTGCCTTTTGATCACAATTTTCCCTCTGTAGTGCACTGCCGTGTGGTGTTGTGCAAGAGACTGCAGCGGGGCTTCGCTGTGTAATGCCTTTTGGTCATAGTTTTCCTTTGGTGGTGACGTCGCCATGTGGTGCAAGAAACTGCTTGCGTAATCGCTGCGAGGTTACGTAGTGCGATTGCGTGGCATTTTGGTTTTCTTTGCCATTGTAGCGTGTCTTGAAGGACCATTCTATGGCTACCCTCTTTACTGTGCTGCTCAAGTTTTGTGGCTGATTTTGCTTTGTTGCGGTCATGGTATTTTTCAAGTGTTTTAAGAGCAACACCATCACCATTCTTGAAAAGGAAAGTGATTCGCAAGATTTGAAGCTTTATGCACCACTGACTGGTCCTAAGGCACTTGCTTTTCCTACAAAAGACAACTCCATGCATATTAAGTCGTGGTCTTCTGAAGTATCTTGGGAGTTGGTAGACTTTATTCGACCAAATACAGAGAAGAAGGCATGCACATTAAGGATTCTTATCTTGAACCCTTCGCACCATGTTCGTGACAATCATCCGGTTTCGTTTAAGCTTCTTGGTGATCACATCCGCAGCAGAGCTATGGCTTGGAATGATACTTTGTCGACTACTGGAGAAGCTGTTTTTGCTGAGTCTTATTAGGAGTGGCTTGAAGATGTCTTGGGCCGATCTAAACATGTGCTTACTAGCGTGGGCCTTTACCACACCGTGTACACATCTTTGTTCAGTTATGATCACCATCATTCCGTCCTTCATGCGTTCTTCAAGCATTGGTGTTCAGCGACTAACACGCTTCATACGGCTCAAGGAGAGATGTTAATTTCACTTTGGGATCTCCACAGGATAGAGGGCTTGACAATCCAAGGTAAGTTTTATGACGAGGTCGTTCCTAGTGCGGAGGAACTTTCTCTCTGCAATAGCCAAGGATTGCCTGCGAGTTGTCGCTGTTTGTTTTGGGCGTATTGATAGGAGCATATTCATGCGACTTAAATGGCTTGTTCTCGTGCATTTACGTTATGTTTCTCTAGTTATTTTAGTCCTTTATGCTTCTTTTGTGTGTTTTCAGGTTCTAAGGGCAAGGTATGCAAAAGGATGCCTTTTGGAGCCTTTTGGAGCAAATTAGAGATTGGAATGGATATCATATGCTTGGAGCCAAGAGGATGGACGAAATTAAAGACTTGAAGTAGGAAAGTTAAATCCTAAAAGACCTCATGTTTAAGCATCATTGAAGACTCCTACGCATTTTAGAACACAAAAACAACATTCCTTGCAACCTTAGGACATTGTCGTGTGTTTCCTTGTGTCTCCCTTCCTTGCCATGCAAGGAAGGGCTTTGTTCCCTATTTTAAACACTTAAAGCATTCATTTATCATATCATTCACTTATTATAAGCATTCACTTATCATATCATTCACTTATCAAACCATTCACTTATCACTTCCATTCACTTATCACTTATCACTTCCATTCACTTATCACTCACCACATATCATTCATTTATCACTTAACATATCATTCATTTATCACTTAACATATCATACACTTATCATAATCATTCACTTATACACTTATCATAATCATTCACTTATTCTTTCATCATTCAACCACCAATTCAACACATGCATTTCAAACCTTTCAACACCCTTTAATCATCTCCCTTTAAGTTATGATTTTATTTCCTAACCCTACATGCATTATTTATTAGCATCTTCACATGCATTCACACACACTTCACACAAACAAACAACTCAAAACCGTGAGCTCCCATTCCCTTATGCCATTTTCAGATTTCCACCCACTAACCTAGTCATCAACACATGCATTCCCTTCACATTCACCCATATGCACTCCCATCATAATTCCACCACCAATTCAGCCACAAAACATTATCATTGCACCACATTCAACCACTCCACATCCCTCACCAAGAAACCATTCAACACACACATGCATCCTGAAATTCTTTGCCATGCAATCACATGCATTTCCCTTGACATTTTCAGCCATCACACTTCATCATTACACCACCATTCACTCTTTAACCCACACACACTTCACACAAACAACATTCACATGCATTCACATGCATTTCCAACACAAAACACACTCAAAACCGTGGCCACCTTTGCATTTCAGGATTCCCATTTGCATTTTCAGATTTCCAGCTTTCCCTTTTATTTTCCAGCTTTCATTCTTCATCATTGCAGCCATTCCACATGCAATTCTCCATCATTCCTCCACACAAACACCTTAAACAAATAGCCATATACATCTCCACTCCTCCTATAAATACCCTTGCATTCCCATCATTCAAAACATCTCATTTCATACACAACACACCACAAACACTTCCATTCCTTCTCTTTGCCGTGAGTCCCCTTAGAATCCAAAACCATCTTTCCATTTCCACCACTTCCCAACCCTCCAAACCACTCCTCTACCATTTCCATAATCCCCCAAACCTCACCTTAGACCTTGTGCTACAATAACGAGGAAGATAAGAGGGCCTAAACGTTCATACAATTCAAGTTTGAGTTGTTGGAATGTTTAGGTGTTTCTTTGATTTCAAAGTTTAAATTCAATTCTCTTTGTTTTGTACGTATGAGGAATGGAAGAGAAGAGTGCCTAAACGTTCATACAATTCAAGTTTGAGTTGTTGGAATGTTTAGGTGTTTCTTTAATTTCAAAGTTATGAGGAAATAAACCCCCCTTTAGCTAGGGGGTGATTCGAAACTATGTTTATATTTGCAATATGAATTGATTAACTTTCGTTGGAATTTCATAAGTTGTGGATTCAATTCGTTTAACTGTTTGATTGATAACTTATTTATGTATGTTCATTGAGATTGCAAGCTTAATTTTCATGCATGAATATGACGCTAGAATATAAGTGAGTTTCACCTAAACGTTACGAACTTATATTCACAAGTAGTGGAGGTTGCTCATAATCGCGTTAAACGAATTCTTGGCATAAGTTTCATGCGTATTCCATAGTAACGAATGCCTCGTCGATGTTTATGATTTCCGTTGAACTTAATGATCTTTGTTGAATGTCTCTATCATGCGTATTCCATAGTTAGGGACTTTGATTAAGAATAATTTGGTTGTAATGCGTATTCCATTCAATCCAACGAATCTAGGGAAATCTGAAAGTTAATTTAAGCGAACCTAATTAACTTGGAGCATTGAGTTTCATAATTTATCGAAAGACCAACTGAGAATCAATCTTGTATGCAAGTGTAACATGTATGGAGATGAACCCCTTAGCTAGCATTCATCCATAAATTTCATATTTACATTCTGTCTGTTTATTAACTTGTTTCGTTATTTCAATTTTCGTAAAAACCTCAATCCCCCTTTTTCTTTAATGTTCATTTTAGTTAGAATTCAATTTAGTTTGTGTTTTTTAAAGCATTTTGAGCTTTTGATTTGTTTTAATGTTTTAAAGTTTAGTTTTACATTCTTTGAGTCTAGTTTAGTGTTTTAAACTTTATTTTACGTTTTTGAGTCAGTTTCCAAGAGATTTGCAATCCCTCCTAATCCCCGGTCCAGAACGATCCCTACTTATACTTATACTACAATTGTCAAAAAGAGGGTTTAATTTGTGTGCGTATAATTCCCGCATCAAATTTTGGCGCCGTTGCCGGGGATTAGCAACTTTGCTAATCCCTTGGTTCTTTTCTTTTTTTTTTGTTTAGTTGTTTTCGTTTTAGTTTCTAAACTTAGTGTTGTTTTCTTTGTTTGTTGTTACTTTTGATATTTGATTTAGTTCTCTTTCTTTGATTTTAGGTACTAGAGAAGTAAGATATGGATTTTGCTAGCATTCAAGCTCAATTGGCAAATCTTACTTCTAAATTGTCGCCGTATGCCGAAAGGACCACAATGCAGAGTGTCCCTACATTTGGTGCTTCATATAGGCAAGGATTTCAAGCCAATCAATGTCCACAAAGAGATTGGAGGGATCATTCAAACGAAATATGGGGGGAAGATCAACAAGTTCAACGTGAAGCATATTGGCAACCATATGAGGAGTTCTATTCAAGACCTATGCAGCCACCACAACTTCATATGCAATATGCTCAATTAAATTCAAGTTCGCCAATAGATTATATTCAAATTCTTAATGAAATAAATTCTTTGGCGCAGGGGTCACAAAATCAAGCCAAGGAAGCTCAACAAGAAGCATATTGGCAACCATATGAGGAGTTCAATACAACACCTATGCAGCCACCACAACCTCCCCCACAACAATTCCAATCAAGTTCAAGTATGTCCATGGATAATGATAAAAATTTTCAATTACTAAACTCTTTGACGCAGGACGAACAAAATCAAGACAAGAAGTTGGGTAAATTGGACGAGCAATTTGGGCAGATTATGGAGTTCATGAAACAAATTCAAGAGCAAAGTGAACTTTCCAACTCAACTATTGAAAACTCGAAGGAAGATTTTGAAATCCATAATGCTATCACTTTGGGAAGTGCTATGGAGGTTGGAGCTGACCTAAAAATGTCCAAACATAGCCTAGAAGTGGATGAAGAGCTGCTAATTGAGGAGGAGGAAGAAGACATGCACACGGCAAGGGTAGAACAACCCTTGCCGCAGCCCCCTAAGCCCTCTAAACCACCCACCACCAGTAAGGACGTCCCAATTCCATGTTATTCTGACGTTATTCCACCCAATGTCCCTTTTCCTAGCAGGTTTTTGATTCCCAACCAAGAAGAGAGTAAAAAGGACATCGTGGAAGCCTTCCCAAAGGTGCAAAATGCTATTCAAATTCTTGGTGCAACACAGCAAGTTTTAGATGGTGTTGAATTCTTCAAAGGACTTTGTACACCAAGAAGAATGATTCAAGAGAAGGTAGTGGCTGGAGAAGATGTAGAAGGCATCAAAGAGGACAAATTTGAAACCACAATTCCCAAGGAAGTTGGATTTTATGACACGGGACAAGTCATAACTTTCGAAGGGGTGTTTATTCTGGAGTTCATTTTAGAGCACACAGGTAAGCCGCCTCCCCGAATTTCAATTTTCTTTTATACTAACATGTGGTTAATGATTCAGGCACCCAAAATGGAATTTAAACTATTACCGGATCATTTCAAGTATCACCGCCCATTCAAAGATAAATTCCATGCCGTTTGATTTTATTTATGTTAATAAAAAAAAAATAAAAAAAAAAAAAAAAAAAAAATTTGAAAGAAAGATACTAAACATGGAGAAAGGTGGAGCTTCACAAAGGTTGTTTACGTGAAGCCCCACTACGAGGCGCAGAAGCGGAAGGCGCAGAAGCGGGAGGCATAGAAGCGGGAGGCATCGGAGTGGAAGCCATCGGAGCGGGAGGCATCGGAGCTAGAGCATTCCAGGCCTCAATACTTGGCCAAGCGCTGGATGACCCAGGAAAAAGGTGCCTCTGGAGATAAGACGCAAGCCTTTGACGGTCACTGTGAATTCGACCCTCAGATTCTTGCAGCTCATCAAGCTTCCTCTTCATCCCCGACGAATAGTTATTTGCAAGCACATGCAAACTTCTATTCTCGTACTTAAGCTGCTGGATCTCTTGCTTAAGTCTTTCCACCTCTGCCATCAACGATTCCACCTGACGGGAGCGGGCAAGCAGGCGTAGGCCCATGTTGGACACAGAGCTCGCACACTGAACACTAAGTGCGAGGGACTCTTGAACGGCCAACTCATCGGACCGTCCTGACAGCAGCCTACTATCTTTTGGAGTGAGGAGGTTTTTAGCTACTATTGTAGCTGTTGTGGCGTCCTGCATCACAGAGTCTTCACCTGAAAGAGGACCGTTAGAAGATAAAAAAGAAGGGCGCCATACATTACCTTGACGGGGCGCAACCGGATCGCTGCTGAGACTCAAATCTAAGCTAAGGTTCGATGAGTTTGCCATTTTTTTCAAAAGTGTTCAAAGAGAAGGGGTGGATGGAGTTAAAAATTTCACAAAGGGCCGGAGTCGAGTTTCAGGAATGGGAAATCTTCAGAGTGTGTATATTGGCGGTGATCGATAGCTCTATAAAATGCCAAGGCGACGCGTCCACTGATTCAAAGAGCCGGATTTTCCGGCGTAAGTTAGGCGACGCTCCCTCGGCTTTTCAGAAAACGCGTTCAACTTTGTCAAAAGATTTCTGACAAAGCTGAAAACACGTGGAGGCCATCATCGCAACTACACGTCTTTAGCCGACAAGCGCAAAGTTCGGCGACGCTTTCTCTGCTTTTCAGAAAACGCGTGCAGCTTTGTCAAAAGGAGCCGCATCTGCACTACCACGTGTCGTTCAGAAAGCGAAGGGGCGTCGTTCAGAAATCGAAGGGGCGCCTGCTCAGAAATCGAAGAGCCGAATTCAAAGATCGAAGAGGCACCACTATTTCAAAAAGCCGGAGTTGCGGGATCAAAACGTTTGTCGACAAAGGTAAAAAGTACCACCACTTGATATTATCTCTATATATGTCGACCTTCGTCTTTTATGGCAGGGCAAACCTGAAGAAAATGCCCAACTCTCCCTCACCTCTGAGGGCGCACTCCCAGCAAGGCCTTTCAAAATACTCAATTCTTTCTTCTTCCCCAAAGATGATACCAGATGCCTGGAGTACAGATGACCCAGGAGGAAACGGCGGATTGAAGCATGTGCTGATTCATCCACCGCTTCTTCAAAGCAAAGGTATCTCATATCATCAAGGTCAAAAGCAAAAGTATCTCATATCATGCTCTTTCCCTGTCTTTTTCTTTGTCCTTGTTCTTACTCGCATGGCAAAGTAAAAGAAGCAATCAGCCGGCACTTGGAGTCAATCTTCCGATCTGGAGCCAACTGCCTGGAATCTATTCCTGATTGCTTACCTAGCGTTGCTCTCGAGTAGTCATCTTCAACGGTTGATACACTTCCGGAGAAGGGACCACTTCTGCAAAGGGGAGCGAGTAAGGCAAGTGAAAATGATACATTGAAGCATGTGGAGACAAACATAGGCTGAGTTATCCTCCAACCCTTTTCAATACGAATTGGAAAGATTGAACAAAGAAACAGATAAAAGGGATAAGCTCAGACCTTCGGGGGAGACCAAATGAACCATCATGCTGCCCAGTTCAAGAAGTAGCACAAAGGAAAATCAACGATGGGCAGAAACCAGTTCAAGAGTAAGCCTGTGGAATCACAAAGATCAAAAGCCTCAATGCAATTACCAAAGAGAAGATGGAATTTACACTCTATAACCAGATTTGCGTCTCTAAACTCTTCTCTTTGTTAATTACATTCTGCCATGTTTAGTATGTTTAAGTGCTTTTTGTGTATTTACTTATGCTTTGTGTGAATCTATGCTTAAAACATTGAGGACAATGTTTGATTTAAGTGTGGGGGGGTAGCTAAGTATGTTGATGCAAATTCGTTGAATTTTATCACCCATAACTTCAAGTGTTGTTCCTTGCTGTTTTAAATATTTTTAAGTTGTTTTATAGTGTTTTAGTATGTTTTGTTTTTATAACTCCGAAAAGCACATAAAAATTTGAAAAATTGTTTTGAAAAGCCTAAAAAGAGTGTTTTGAGTCGTTTTTGTGAGTTTGTGTCTTAGGGTACCTTCCAACACAATGATAAGGATTTGGTTTGTAATTGCATGACTGTTAAAAAGAGTTATAAACATAGAGAAAAGTTTGATTTACTCTTGGTTTATGCTTAGTTATGGTTATAATGTATGACTTCACATGCAATCATAAAAGAAAAATTCGTTTTTGTAACATGCTTGAAGGAAGGAACTCAAACAAACGCTACAACCCTGTGAGACTCGAGCCATTACCTTCTTTGGAGAGTTATTTTCTGTGATTCTTTGTTTTCTAAAGTTGTTGAATGATCTCATTATTCCTTGCTTGGTTGCTACTTAGAATGCAATTGTATCATGATAGAACTAAATGCTAGAACTTATATCCGTTTCATTCAAAGCATGATATTGAGTTGCATAACATATATCAAGATGAAGTTGTGTAGTTGCCACCATAGCCAAATAGCCTTACTTCCCATATTTCGTATATATTGTAAGTCTTAACACCGTTGAGCCTCGTTTAACCTATTTTCTTTGCTAACCATATCACCCCTTACCTAGCCTAGATTAGGACCATCCGTACCCTTGTTCTTAAAAGATAGTGAGCATGACTTAAATGAATTCCTTTTGAGTACATTTTGCAAGAAAATGAGTGTGGGGGAGTAAAAGTTTGTTCTTAAGTTTGTATGTTTTGAGAGTCAAAAGAAAAGAAGAAAAAAAAAAAATTTGTGAAAAACATATGAAAAAGAAAAAAGAGAAAAGAAAGAAAAAAAAAAAAAAAAAAAAAAAAAAAGAGCTTGTTCCCCCTTGTTGTTCAAAAGTTGAGTTTTCATTCAAAAGTGAATTCTACGTTAATTCAAATGCTTTGCTCGCTATTTCTTTAAGAACCTTTGTTTTCCATATACCTTCTTTGTTAGCCAAACACCTTTAGCCCCGTTACACCCCTTTGACTTCTATCTTGATCGTTATGTGTTCAATAATGTGGAGTTTGAAATTGATATGAGCTTATGGAATCACTGGTTCTCATTCTAAGTAGTAGCATTCCATTCATGAGATCATATTCATGTCATTATCGTAAATCCAGAAAATGCTTTCCTTGTTATAACATATGTGAGTGTTCGTCTACATGTTTACATCAATCTTCTCACATATAACTAGTGTAGGGTGTGTAGTCAGAAAATCTGTGTGAAAAACGAGTGCATATCTTGTAAGGATTTGAGCAATTTCTCTAAGGCATGTTACTACATTCAAAACATGGTTTTAAATGCTTAATTGTGAACTAGTATATGGTGACTATGATTAAGAATGTACTTAAGTGTGAAGATGACTAAAATCTGTGGGAATGATGATTTTTAACGTGTCATGTGCATTGGAAATCCCTAAGACGGTTGTTGGAAGGTTTAGGTTGTGTTTTACTTGTTTTGTTTCGTTTGGTTTTGTTTTGTTTTTCTTTCTGTTTTGCTCGAGGACTAGCAAAAGATAAGTGTGGGGGTATTTGATAGGAGCATATTCATGCGACTTAAATGGCTTGTTCTCGTGCATTTACGTTATGTTTCTCTAGTTATTTTAGTCCTTTATGCTTCTTTTGTGTGTTTTCAGGTTCTAAGGGCAAGGTATGCAAAAGGATGCCTTTTGGAGCCTTTTGGAGCAAATTAGAGATTGGAATGGATATCATATGCTTGGAGCCAAGAGGATGGACGAAATTAAAGACTTGAAGTAGGAAAGTTAAATCCTAAAAGACCTCATGTTTAAGCATCATTGAAGACTCCTACGCATTTTAGAACACAAAAACAACATTCCTTGCAACCTTAGGACATTGTCGTGTGTTTCCTTGTGTCTCCCTTCCTTGCCATGCAAGGAAGGGCTTTGTTCCCTATTTTAAACACTTAAAGCATTCATTTATCATATCATTCACTTATTATAAGCATTCACTTATCATATCATTCACTTATCAAACCATTCACTTATCACTTCCATTCACTTATCACTTATCACTTCCATTCACTTATCACTCACCACATATCATTCATTTATCACTTAACATATCATTCATTTATCACTTAACATATCATACACTTATCATAATCATTCACTTATACACTTATCATAATCATTCACTTATTCTTTCATCATTCAACCACCAATTCAACACATGCATTTCAAACCTTTCAACACCCTTTAATCATCTCCCTTTAAGTTATGATTTTATTTCCTAACCCTACATGCATTATTTATTAGCATCTTCACATGCATTCACACACACTTCACACAAACAAACAACTCAAAACCGTGAGCTCCCATTCCCTTATGCCATTTTCAGATTTCCACCCACTAACCTAGTCATCAACACATGCATTCCCTTCACATTCACCCATATGCACTCCCATCATAATTCCACCACCAATTCAGCCACAAAACATTATCATTGCACCACATTCAACCACTCCACATCCCTCACCAAGAAACCATTCAACACACACATGCATCCTGAAATTCTTTGCCATGCAATCACATGCATTTCCCTTGACATTTTCAGCCATCACACTTCATCATTACACCACCATTCACTCTTTAACCCACACACACTTCACACAAACAACATTCACATGCATTCACATGCATTTCCAACACAAAACACACTCAAAACCGTGGCCACCTTTGCATTTCAGGATTCCCATTTGCATTTTCAGATTTCCAGCTTTCCCTTTTATTTTCCAGCTTTCATTCTTCATCATTGCAGCCATTCCACATGCAATTCTCCATCATTCCTCCACACAAACACCTTAAACAAATAGCCATATACATCTCCACTCCTCCTATAAATACCCTTGCATTCCCATCATTCAAAACATCTCATTTCATACACAACACACCACAAACACTTCCATTCCTTCTCTTTGCCGTGAGTCCCCTTAGAATCCAAAACCATCTTTCCATTTCCACCACTTCCCAACCCTCCAAACCACTCCTCTACCATTTCCATAATCCCCCAAACCTCACCTTAGACCTTGTGCTACAATAACGAGGAAGATAAGAGGGCCTAAACGTTCATACAATTCAAGTTTGAGTTGTTGGAATGTTTAGGTGTTTCTTTGATTTCAAAGTTTAAATTCAATTCTCTTTGTTTTGTACGTATGAGGAATGGAAGAGAAGAGTGCCTAAACGTTCATACAATTCAAGTTTGAGTTGTTGGAATGTTTAGGTGTTTCTTTAATTTCAAAGTTATGAGGAAATAAACCCCCCTTTAGCTAGGGGGTGATTCGAAACTATGTTTATATTTGCAATATGAATTGATTAACTTTCGTTGGAATTTCATAAGTTGTGGATTCAATTCGTTTAACTGTTTGATTGATAACTTATTTATGTATGTTCATTGAGATTGCAAGCTTAATTTTCATGCATGAATATGACGCTAGAATATAAGTGAGTTTCACCTAAACGTTACGAACTTATATTCACAAGTAGTGGAGGTTGCTCATAATCGCGTTAAACGAATTCTTGGCATAAGTTTCATGCGTATTCCATAGTAACGAATGCCTCGTCGATGTTTATGATTTCCGTTGAACTTAATGATCTTTGTTGAATGTCTCTATCATGCGTATTCCATAGTTAGGGACTTTGATTAAGAATAATTTGGTTGTAATGCGTATTCCATTCAATCCAACGAATCTAGGGAAATCTGAAAGTTAATTTAAGCGAACCTAATTAACTTGGAGCATTGAGTTTCATAATTTATCGAAAGACCAACTGAGAATCAATCTTGTATGCAAGTGTAACATGTATGGAGATGAACCCCTTAGCTAGCATTCATCCATAAATTTCATATTTACATTCTGTCTGTTTATTAACTTGTTTCGTTATTTCAATTTTCGTAAAAACCTCAATCCCCCTTTTTCTTTAATGTTCATTTTAGTTAGAATTCAATTTAGTTTGTGTTTTTTAAAGCATTTTGAGCTTTTGATTTGTTTTAATGTTTTAAAGTTTAGTTTTACATTCTTTGAGTCTAGTTTAGTGTTTTAAACTTTATTTTACGTTTTTGAGTCAGTTTCCAAGAGATTTGCAATCCCTCCTAATCCCCGGTCCAGAACGATCCCTACTTATACTTATACTACAATTGTCAAAAAGAGGGTTTAATTTGTGTGCGTATAATTCCCGCATCAAATTTTGTATCACAAGCTTTCCCAGGATGCTCGAGGTAAATCAGGCGTGAAGATTTCTTCATGGATCCGATTTTGGTATTGGGAGGACATAAGGTACAAGAAGTCCTTAAAGAAAAGAGATTGCAACAAGACCACTAACCCAAAGGGAGACCCATATTCATCTGGTGCTATTTGTTCAGCTAAGCGCCGTTCCCCTGCCGAGTTGAAAGTGTTTGAGGACCTTGGCATAGCATCAGAGCATGTGGAAGAATCTTACCTAGCTGTTTTCTTAGCTTGTTGGCTTTGTAAATTTGTTTTTCCAACAGGTGATGTCAACTTTGTTTGTCCTGGAGTTTTCAAAGTTGCTAGCAAGATGGCTGCAGTTGAATATTTTAGTCTTGCTATCCCGGTCTTAGCCAACATTTATAACGGCTTGAGTGTTGTTTCGAACTCGGCAAACACTGAAGATCGTGCTGCGGTTCTTCCCTACCACTATATGTGTGGTTGGTTGGGTGAGTACTTCGGCACTCATTTTTCTTCTTCAACTTTAGACAAGTTGGGGCCTTTGATGATGAAGTATTCTGGCGTGCTTTCTTCAAAGAGCCTCGATGATTCCCAGGCGCAAGCACTGTTTAGAAGTTGTGAAGGCTTGAGGATCAACCATCTGGCGAGAGTTGGCTCGGTGCTACGAGGCATCATGGATGATTCACATCTTCGCTTCTCGGACTTGTCTTACCTTATAAGTCTTCGCTCGGGGTATGTTTCTTTGCGGCAAGAAGACCGATGCATCGTTCAGCTATATAGTCCCCACCATTTCAGCAGACAATTTGGTTTTGTCCAAAATGTGCTAGGCAAGCTGAAGGAAAAAAACCAATTAGAATCCTTGCAAGCCGTGTATATGCATTGGGAGTCTTGTACCCGTGCATGTACAAATGCTTCTATCACCCTGCCGGCCAAAGACGAGTTTAAGAGTAATCCAGTAACATGTAAGTTAGTGGTCAAAGGTATGGTCTGAGAACTTGGGGATGGCAAGTGGTACCAATTCTTCTCATTCACACCTTGATGTATCGAATGGGGGTTGTTCTGTGGTTCCTACGAAACAGATACCTTTTGATTGCGCGAGTGCTGCTACTTTGCAAGATAGACCAGTGGTTTTAGTCCCTCAATGCCCACGCTTGTCTTCTTTACATCTGGATGTATCCGAAGAGGCCGGTGATGAAGTTGATTCGCACGAATATGGACTTCTTTCGTGGCAGCGTCAACAAGTTTTAAACAAGCGATGACTTGAAGGCGCTCAGGTCGACAGCGATGTCAATTTTCGTCATAGGAAGAAATAAGTGTTTAGGCTTCCTCAACTTGATGGCAGTGTGTCGTTTGGGAAAGATGTATGCATTTTCTTCTCTCTTGTGACTTCTTCTTCTTTCATTGTTTTAGCTTTTGTTTCTAACAGCTTTCTTGGTTTTCTTTAGGTTGGGCCTTCTTGTTCTTTTGACTTGGCGACCACAGGCATTTATTCCTGTATGAAGATGCTATTTGGAGGTGACCTACCTACAGGCGAGGAGATCAGGGATCCACCTGGTGCAAAGCTTGTTCCAAATCCGCCAAGTTTCCTAAGTTTGCCGTGTGTAAGTGGAGGTATGCAAGAGCTTGTCATGTGTTCAATACCTTTGCCAGCTAGCTCTGAGATCTCTCTAAGAGGGCCAAAACTTAGTGGTACTGAGCAGCTTATTCATCACATAAATCTTTGTGCAGCAATGGATATCAAGAGCCATATTGAGGGGAGGATTTCAAAACACCCGTTGGAGGACCTTGTGTTGCTCAAGGAGGATTTGTCGAAGCTTGTTTCTGCGATTGACAATCTTAACGTTGATTCTTCATCCTTGACGATCAAGATTGCTGAACTTATGGCCGCCTTAACTGAGTATTCTTCCTTGCGTGCTATTTCCTCGAAGAAGTTGAGTCCAGATGTTAGAGTTCACCAGCTTACAGCAATAGACTTATCACTAACCCAAGTCTGGTTTTCTCAGCAAGCTGCTTCGGGAAATTATCAAGCCACAGAGACTTCTTTAGCTTCCGTCCAGGTGCGTCTAAATATGTTGATACGAGAGCAAGAACAGCTGGGCATCGAAGCATCACGACTTGAAAGTGTTCTCAGGGAGCAGGGAGCTACACTTTCTCAATGCCAATAGGAGATTTCACGCCTAGAACAAGAGAAAGGCATGGCTATGGAATTGCCCATCTTGTCTCCCACCAAGGTAGAGACTTTGAAGACTTTGGAAGGCTTGCTTGAAGATCACCTCCGTAGTTTTAGGGACATAGTTTTCAAGTAGTGTCTTCTGTTTTTTTTTTGTAATCAGGCTCTGGGGCCAACTTTTTCCTTTAAAGAAATAAAGTGTTTGTATTCTTGAATTTGCTCTTTATTCTTCAAAGTGTTTGTGTTTTTGTTGATGATGTGACTATACTTGAAGTTTTGAAGTTTCAAGTTGCCTACGTACACTTGGTTAAGGAAGGATCAAGTCATGACGTAGTTCAAATGAGTGATGGTTTTTATTTTTTATTTTTATTTTTTTTTTGATGATTTTAATGGTGATTTTGATGATGATTTTTCCGTACACAGTTTATGCTCTTGCGGGCCAGGAGCATGGTGCGTTTGTTTTAGGGGTAGTAGTGCTTCAAAAATCTGCCATTGATGGGGGCTGATCTTCAAGCCGTCTTCTACCATGATTAAGTAGGCGCCGTTGGTGTAGACCTCTTGTATTACGTATGGTCTATCCCACATTAATGTGAACTTGCTTTTTGTCTTGTGAGTTGTGATGATAGGCCTACGCAATGCCAGTACGAGATGTCCAGCTTAGAAAGACCTTGGGCGGACATTCTTGTTAAATGCCTTGGATAGCCGTGCTTAGTAGCATTCCAAGTGTTGTTGAGCTTCGAGCCTTCTTTCATCCAGTGCTTCTAACTTTTGAAAGCGCAACTTTGCATTTTCTTCATCAGTCAAGCCTTCTTGTATAGCCATCCTTAGTGAGGGGATTTGACTTTCTAGAGGTAGAACAACTTCCACGCCATACACGAGAGAATAAGGCGTAGCTTTGGTGGGAGTCCTATGTGTAGTTCTATATGCCCAAAGTGCTTCACTTATTATTTCATGCCAGTCTCTCTTTGTTCGGCCGACTACCTTTTTCAAGAGGTTACACAGCGTCTTGTTGAATGCTTCCACGAGGCCATTGGCTGGAGTATAATTCATGGAAGACTTGTGCTGCTTGAACTTGTATTTGTCGCAGAGCTTGTCGACGAGTCAGTTAGAGAACTATTTTCGGTTGTCAGTGATAATCTAGCGAGGCACACCATATCGGTGGATGATATGCTCCTTGATGAAACGAATGAGAATTTCCTTTTTGACTTCCCTTAAGGGTATAGCTTCAGCCCACTTAGAGAAGTAATCTGTTGCAGCTAGGATGTAAGCTTTTCCTGCAGATGACTATGGCATAATTGGTCCTATAACGTCCAATCCCCATATGTCAAATGGCCATGAAGCAACTGTAGGGTGTAATGGTTTAGGCGGTTGATGTATGAAGTTGGCATGGAATTGGCAGGCTTGGCACATTTCGGTGTGTTCTAGGCAGTCCTTTACCATGCTCGACCAATAGTAACCCATTCTTTTGAGTTGGAAATGTAGCTTTGGTCCAGACTGATGTGCCCCACACAAACCTAAATGTGCTTATTCTATGGCTTAATTAGCTTCTTCATCACTTAGGCATCTCAGGAGCACTCCTTCAAAAAAATGTCGGTAAAGTGTTCCTTTGTAGTAAAGGAAGCAGGGTGCTCGTCGACATATTTCGGAACGATGTCTAAGATCATCTGGAAGCTTTCCATGCTCTAAATAGTCGATCAGCGGCTGTCTCCACTCTTCAGCGTCGATTGGAAGTACTGAGATGACATTTATATCATCCAGTAACTTTTCAGTAACGAGCGGGATCACCCATCTTTGGCAAACTGGCACGTCTGCAGCTTCATCTTTTCCTAGTATCATACTCGAGGCTAGATTGGCGAGAACGTCTGCCATTTGATTTTTCTTTCTTGGCACATGTTCTAGTGTCATGGCCTCGAACTTTTGTAGCAGTTAAGTTGCTAGCCAGAAGTATGGGACAAGATCATCTTTCCTCAACTCATATTCAGTTAAGAGTTAATTGATTATGAGCTTGGAGTCTCCATATACCTCAAGGGCTGTGATTTCCATGTTGATCGCATTTGGAGCCCGATGATCAACGCTTGGTACTCAGCAACATTGTTGGAGCATAGCTCACTCAGTTGGAATAAGTAAGGTAGTATTTGCCTTTGTGGCGACATGAATACTACTTTTGCCCCCGTTCCGTCTGTTCGTGCGGATCCGTCGAAGAACATCGTCCATGTTGGGAAGATGTTGATGTAGAACACCTCATCATCAGGCAAGTCGTCTTAGATTTTCCAATTATCCTGGATTGGGTGATCGACAAGGAAGTCTGCTAGCACTTGTCCCTTGACGGCTTTAGCTGGGACGTAGATGATCTCATATTGATTAAGAAGCAAAGCCCATTTAGCGAGTCGCCTTGTCAAGACTGACTTGGACATGAAGTATTTGACAGGATCACCTTTAGCAACCAGGTGGATGGTGTAAGTATGCATGTAATGTCTGAGCTTCTGAATGGCAAACACCAAAGCGAGACACATCTTTTCTATTGGGAATAGTTTAACTCAGCGCCGGTGAGAGTTCGACTGAGGTAGTAAAGTGCTCATTCTTTCTGGGATTCATTCTCTTGTGCCAAGAGTGCTCCGATTGAACTTTCCTAAGTAGTAATTTACAATATGAGCGGTTTCCCAGGCACAGCTACCCCCAGGACAGGTGGACTTGACAAATATTTCTTTATGCTTTTAAAAGCATTATGGCATGCTTCATCCCATACGAATGGATCATCTTTCTTCATGAGGCGACTAAACGGTTGACAACGCCCTGCAAGGTTGGAGATGAAGCATCTGATGAAGGCTAGCTGTCCTTGTAGACTTTTCAGCTTGTGCAGGTTTCTTGGCTCGGGTATGCTTTGAATGACCTTGATCTTTGATTAGTCCACTTCAATACCACGGTGCTTGACGATGAAACCGAGGAATTTTCCAGAGGTGACGTCAAATGCACACTTTAACGAGTTCATCTTGAGGTTGTATTTTCGCATCCTTGCGAACACTATTTGCAAATCCTTCAAGTGGTCTGATCTTTTCTTTGTCTTGACCATCACATCATTTACGTAACATTCTACGTTTTTATGTAGCATGTCATTAAAGATTTTCTGCATTACGCGTTAATACATAGCTCCAACGTTCTTTAGACCAAAGGGCATCACCTTGTAGCAGTAGATACCTTTTGGAGTGCGAAAGGTTGTTAGTTCCTCATCTTCGAGGGCTATTCGAATTTGATTGTACCCAGAAGAGCCATCCATGAATGACAATGCCTCATGGCAAGTGGTTGCGTCCACCATGATTTCAATGATTGGCAAGGGGAAGTCGTCCTTTGGGCAAGCATCGTTGAGGTTCCGGAAGTCTACACAAACACGTATTTGTCTTGATTTCTTAAGGACAATGACGATGCTGGAGATCCACTTGGGGTATTGCACTTCTCGAATAAAGCCTGCTTCGATTAGCTTGTCAATCTTGACCTCGATTTGTGGGATGAGCTCGGATCGATAGCGTCTTTGAGTTTGCTTTATCGGTCGCGTTCCAGGCTTGACCGCAAGATGATGAACATCAACGATAGTGTCCAGGCCGGGCATTTCTTTGTAGGTCCAAGCAAAGACGTCTTTGTACTCTAATAGCAGCTGCTAATACTCCTATATCTCATCCGTACTTAATAATGCATATACGAAGATAGGCTTTGGATCCTCGCTTGTGACTAAGTTGAGTTCCTTGAGATTATAAACCGTGGCTTGCCCCACATCTTCGAGCTGTGGTGGTGCAGTAGTGACATCTTCCTCGGGGATTTCGTCTTCTTTGCCTTCTTGAATCGTGATGTGGAAGACATCTTGGACCTCTTCTTCAGTGCTGTCTTCTCGAGCTTGTTGGCATGAGGATTGTCCGGTGTGGATGATAGTCTTACTTTAAATGGTCCATTTGTGTCAACCTCTAAGATTGCTTGGCGTTTCATCCTTGAAGGAATCAAGCTTTGAACGTCGCCTTTTTCTGCTAACTCGTCGAGCTTTTCTTCCTTTGGTGTTGTCTTCCTCTTTCTAGAAGGTTTCTCATTATCTTCAAATCTTTTCGAAGCTGACCGTCGCGGAGGAGAGCTAGTTGTGTTGCTTTGTTTCTTAGGTTTTGACAACATTTCGAAAACAGAGCTTTGGGATGTTGACACGTTAAGCCTCTTGAAGACAGAGGTTCGGTCTTGACTGCCAATGCGATTAAGCACTGAAATTCTGGGTCTTGAACGGCTCATCCTATCAAAGATTAACGTTCGAGGGGTGGGTTTGGGCTCTTCTTGGTTTTGTTCAATGCTTACACTGACGTATTCAGAGCTAGTGTTTTTCACTTTGTTTGAAATCATCATAGGTGCATTTGGTGTAAAGCCAAGCCTTGCTTTGTTGTTGTCAACCCCGTAACCCTACTCCTTCAACTTTTTTTAAGTCTTGGTGGGGTTACGTTCTTTGTCACTAACGGTGTTTGAAACCTTCTTTCCGAGATTAGAAGATGAAGCGAAGTCATACCCAGCCTTCGACATGAGTTTGTAGGCGTTTGGATCAAAACCTTCCTCGGTTTTCTTGGTTAGAAGAAAGCTTGATTCCACTCCTTTTGGTAGAGCTTTTATAAAGCGTTGTGGTAGTCTTGTAACCCTAGCACCGACTAGCTGTGTCAGAGGCAAAATTGCATTCGTTTTGAGCAACTTCACATTATCCTTGTGCCATTGTGTATCGGTTTTTCTTACTCCAGTTTCGAATGGAGATTGACCATTCTTTCTTCTTGACATCGGGATGTATCGGAATATGGGTATGTTCAGTCTTTTTGAAGGCGTCCTACTCCCTTTGGTTGTTGTAGGTTTAGCAGGCTCGTCATCGTCTTTGCTTAAAGATGGCACGACTTGCCTTTTTTGCGTTTTAAGCATGGCTTGCCATACCTGCTTTTTAGGTGCTACTTTGCCTGTGGATCTGATCTATTCTGGAAGAGCTTCGGGCACCATATCTTCCTCCATGTAGAACTTGGCGTCTGCAAAGTGTGATTTGGCTTCGGTGAATGGCTTGGTATTGCCTTGGATCACCTTCACTCATTCTCGGTAAAATTTTAAACATTGGTGAAGGGTGGATGGTATTACCCCATTTGCGTGGATCCAAGGTCTTCCTAAGAGCAAGCTGTAGGAAGTTCTTGCATCAATCATGTGGAATATCGTGTTTGATTTAAGCTCACCAATGGTCATCTATACTCGGATCAAGCCTATCGCCCTTTGTCCTCCCTAGTTAAAACCCTGGATCAGCAGATGACTTAGGGATAATTCATCTACCTTGATACTGATTGTGGTCATTGTTGATTTTGGCATGATGTTTATGGCTGACCCACTATCTACAAGCATGCGGTTGACTTTGTGTTCCCTTACGTACCCAGAGATGAAGAAAGAACGGTTGTGAGGTTTTGATCCCAGCAGTAAGTCTTCGTCAGTGAAGTTAATTGCGTCATGGGCAGCACAACATGTGGCACATTCACGTGGCTAAAGCTTCAAGTCTTCGTCGTTGCCTTCTTGCACTTTAGGGTCGCTGGGACTTGCCAAGACTGCTGCTAGTGCTCTTCGTTTATTTTTTGGCAATTGTAGCGCTTCCTCGATGCTAAAGTGTGTTGGTAGACCTTCTTCGGGTGTGAGGTTCTTTTCTACCTCAATGGCGATAGCTTTGCCTTTTGAGGGCTCTTCTATTTCTACTTCAACCATGTGACAGGTGACGGTAGTGCACTGTTGGAAAAAGTCATTCGAGAAATACTCGTGCAAGGAAACGGGAATGCGTGGCTCCTGCTCCATAAGTTCCCCAACATATGTTGTCTTATCAACTTTTATGTTTCTTTTAGGCTTCCCATTGTTGCAACGATGGTGATTTCCTCTTTGTTCCGCCTTTGGTTGTATGACTCGTGGTTTTGGCTTCCTTGTCTTTTTGTAGGTTACCAACGTCCATCCTTCTTCATCAATGGTTGTATGGGATCGAACGATCCAAACGTAATTGTAGTGGTATGCGTTGCGGTCGTGTCTTCAAGGTCGAGCTCAATTTGCCCTTGTTGTGCTAGCTTCATGATGAGTTCTTTAAGAACGAAGCACTTGCCAACATGATGGTTGACAATACGATGGTACTTGCAGTACCTAGGATGGTTTATGCGATTCATCTCTTCAAGACGCTTGCATACGGGTAGCTCGATCACCTTTTTTTTCTAACAAGTTGTCTAACATTGCAGCTATGTCAGAGTCAGGAAAAGGGTACGTTTTCTGTTCCAGCTCTCTCAAGGTGCTCTTGTATCTGTCTTGGGTGCGAGAAGGCTCACCTTTCTTTATCTCCTTCGCTTCCTTCTTGGAGGAGATCTTGATGGGCACTGAGGAGGTCTTGATGGGGGTAGTGTTGACGGTGAAAGCTTCCTTAGTGAGCTTCTTCCCAGTCTTGTCTACATTTGGAGCGAATACTTTATCCTTCTTGAAGTTAGTAATCGGCTCCTTCTTTCTGTGATTAGCGATACTCAGCTTCATGTCGTGGGAATGAGTTGCCAGCTCCTCAAATGTTCTTGGTTTTATGCCTTGGAGGATGTAATGTAACCCCCAGTGCATGCCTTGAACGCACATCTCAATGAAAGAGGTTTCAGAAAGTCGATCTTTGCAATTCAGACTTAAGGAACGCCATTTATTGATGTAGTCGACGACATGTTCATCCTTCCACTGTTTCGTACTGGTCAACTCTAGCATGCTTATAGTGCGGCGAGTCTTGTAGAAGTGGTTGAGGAATTCCCTTTCTAGCTGATCCCAACTGTTGATAGACTCAGGTTCGAGGTCGGTGTACCAGTCAAAAGTGTTACTTTTCAGCTAACGCACGAACTGTTTGACGATGTAGTCTCCCTCTGTCCCAGCATTGTGGAAAGTTTCAATGAAATGGGCGACATGTTGCTTTGGGTTGCCTTTTCCATCGAACTGCATAAATTTTGGAGGCTGATAACCCATTGGCATCTTCAAAGCATCAATCTTCTTGGAGTAAGGCTTTGAGTACAGTACGGATTCATGTGAGCTTCCTTCATATTGTGTCTTGATGGTGCTTGCGATCATCTCATGTAGCTGCTGGATAGAGAGAGATCCCATGAACGCCGTTGCTTGGTCTAGCTTCAGATTCTCTTCGACTTTCTCCTCTAGAGGCTCATTTTCTTCGTCGACTTCTTTCTTTAATAGACCAACATTTGGGTTGACTTTCACGTCGAGCCGCGCATCTAGTTGGTTGACGAGTATGACGATCTGCAAGTCCTTTTCTTCCACAGTTCGTGTGAGCTTTGTGATTGCTTCGTTCATCTGGGCTAGATGCTCCTTGATTGAAGTTGCTCCCAGTGGTCATGACTTGCATGGTTGTACTGCCGCTTGAGTCAACATTGGAGAGTAGGGACTATGAGTATTTCCTCGGGCTCTCCCCTCTTGGCACCCTTAGTGAGGCTAGGGTGATCACAGGCTCGTGCCTCAGGTGCTCTTATTCCTTTGACAGAGTTAATGTAGAGGCAGAAGCCGCGGCAAAAAGAGCTTTTGCCTTGCTTCGGGTTGTGATGCCCGAAATATCACCACTTGCGGCGATGATGTTCTTGTTCTTCGCTTTGATTGCGGGAACATCTTAATCCTTTCTTAATGCCATTTACGCTTTTCGATGATTTAAGGATAGAGATAAGAGGTAGAGATGTCCCACCGGGCGTGCCAAAGTTGTAAACACGAATTTTCCTGAAACAAGAATACGTGTACAAAAATAATATTTTATATTAATGATTTTGGGGTTACAATCTCTTTGTAATTTGGTCCTCTGATTTTATCTTCGTAAGGTGTGGGTTTGTGGATGAGCTGTTGATCAAAAGGGCCGTTAGGGTTTGATATGAGGATGAACAGTTAATGAATGGATCTTCAAGGGCCGTTGGGGCTTAATCTTAAAGAACAGTTATTTGTTGATCCAAGGGCCGTCGATGCTTGATTTTAGGATGAACAGGTGATGAACGATGAACACTTTCTTTAAGGCCCGTCAAGGCTTGATCTCGAAGGTTGAGGGAAGTTTCTTCACGGGCCATCGGGGCTTGATCTTGAAGGAGGATTTTGACGAAGAACGAAGAGGGTTTTTACTAATCCTTCGGGATTTGCTTGAGAGCTTTAGAGTTTCAAAGCTTCAAGGTTTTGGTGTGATGTAAATTCCTCCTTTTTTCCCTTGATGGAGAAGGCTATTTATAGGCCAAGAGAATGAAACACCACCACCTTTTTTTTTTTGGTGAAGTGAGTGGATGTTGTAGGTGAAATGAGTATGTAGGTGAAACGAATAAAGGTTGTAATTTTAATACATTGGTCAACATTTATTTCACTGAAATTTCAATGTTTACAGGCTCGGATCAGGATGTATCAGATATTGTGTGTGATTAGCGATTGGTGGAGAGCGATTCATAAGGTATTTTATTCGTTTTCTTTTTTAAAAATATAAAATTAATTAAATTATGTTGAAATTGTGGAGCGAAAAATAATCAAGAAGAATATGGAGGTGGCAGGTGGATTCTAGGGTTAAAAGGACAAAAATACCCTCGAGGAACACCGTAACTCCTACGCTCGAGTAGTGGACAATCATCCCTCAATCAAGTCAAAAGTGCCCAAAATAGGTATTTATTCGAAACCTATTTCATCCATCCTCATCAAATATTCTCCACAAGGTAACCCCCAAATCTTTCCTTTTAAATTATATTCATTAGCTAATTAATTGATTTATTATTCAATTAATTTATTAATTAGCTACAAATCATGAATCTCACCCAAAAAACCATCCAAGTGGCCGGTCCATCTCCTCCCAAAAGGGCCGGCCACACCCCTATATAAACACCTTCATTTTCTTCAAAACTAAATTCGAATTCTCTTGCTAAATTCTTTAAATTTTTCCCTCAAAATTCTAACTTTGGCATCGGAGGTTCTTCAGCCAAAGCCCCCCCCCCCCCACCCCCCAATTCACCGTGGGCACGTGAAGCTCTTGGCCTTGACCTAAGGTGTTATTTGTTTTGTAGGTGTAATTTTGTCCAAGAAGAAGAAGGAAGAAATTTGCATCCACAAATTGATGCTTTCATTAAGAGTTGAGTCATACGCTCGTAGAAGACTCTCGCATCTAAGGTTTTTTGTTTCTTTGCTTATTTGTAGATTTTTCATACATTCTTATTCTTGGAATTTTTATTTCTAAAAATTGTTTGATAAAACGTAAAAGAAAAGTACATGTTGGAAGTATGCCCACAAAGCCACTCATTTGATGTAATAGCTTTTGGAATACTTATTGTGTTAAACTATTATATGTTTAATGAAGGGCAAAGCTTATTGTTAATCACTATTTATTGTATTATGAGTTTAAGTAATAAGGGAATCCAAGGAATGTATTTAATCTAAAAGAGAAGTGATCTAAGTAAGTTAGATTAACGAGACATTTCTTTTATGTTCATTCCTAAAACGTTCCTAGCCATAGGATTGCCAATTGGGCATTGACAATCCGCTAAGCTTAGTATATGTAATGTCAACTTAAGCGTGAGTATGACTAGTCTCAAGTCATTTGGTGTTGGACACTAAAACAAATACATAGGTGCTCAAAAGGTAATTGAGTACACTAAACAATGATAAAAAAAGAGTTCGAACATACATGTCATGTAAGAACTCATGAGTTGCAATATGAAAAGTAGTCCTTTGACCTGAGGCATCATAGATATCTAATGGTTAGGTCCTTGATCTTTGATCATGTTAAAGGCATTCCATTGAGAGTGTCCACGACATTGTTGGTGTCAAGCTATCTAGTCATGTAGGCATATGAATGCACAACAAGGGATCTCTAACCTTCCATGGTGGAGCGAGAATACTCCGAGATATGATTCGAGAGTTTTTGGCTAAAGCATATGAATATGACTTAGGAAGTTTTTTCCAAATCATATTCAACTGAATCATATAGAGAAGTATCACATTGCATAATAGACATGAAATAAACTATCACTCAAACAATGTGATTAAGAGTAATGTATTAGAGAAGGACCATATTGCGTTGTAATTGTAACTGGATAAGTTCTCCAACCACTTCTACTTAGCTTGGGTAGCCATAAAATACTACTAGGTGTCACTCATGGTTTGTGAAAGCCCTGAGGATTAGCAAACAGTAATCTTCATCAAAGGGAGAAATGAAATGCAGTTTCAATTCACAATCAATCATTAAGTGTAACAATCGCCCACTGCCTCGCTAATTGGAACCTAATGGATCATACACCAAGTAAGGATGAAAGTGAAGAAATGTAAATGAGATGGATAAGCTATTAAATAGTTTAATTGAAAATGGTCAAGATTAATTAATTAGTTAAGTAATCTTATGAAAGGTTCGTATTGGGCTTTTAAGTTGGTTTTGGGTTTCGGGACCCAAAAGGGTTTTTGGTCCGCAGGGCCCATTGAGTTTAGGTTGTGTGACAATTAAAAATAAATGGAAATTAGCCTAATAACTAAGTCAAAAACCCGCTATAGGGTGAGTGGATGCAAACTTGGCTTTATTGCAAGTTTGCCACTCACATGTGAGGTGGTAAAGGCAACTTTATAGCCATTCTCTCACTAGGGTTTTCTTGGGTCAAAGAAGAGAAACCTTTTCTCTATTTTTCTCTATAAAGACCGGCCACTTAGGGGAGGGATAGCTAGCAATATTTCTTCCTCTAAGTCATCCATTTCATCTTCACACCTCATCCTTGGTATGGAGACTTAGAGACACCAAACCTTTGGTGTTCTTTGAGATCATTTCCTCACATCCTCAAGGAGCAAAGGAGAATCAAAAGGAAGAAAATCACAAGAAAGATCTAAGGAGCTAGGAGGTGACTTGAAGGCCCTTCATTTGGGTGAATCCCTTGTGTAAACAAGGATGAGCTTCAAGGGTAATGAATCTCAAAATCCTTCCTTCTCTTTAATGTTGTTAAAGAGTCTTGTGGTTTACCATTCACTAGGCTTTAAAAGTCATGGGTTTTAGAATTGTTTTTTAATGCATGCCTACTTTAAAGTGTTATTAGTTTGCTTATGTGTTCAAATGTTCTTACATGTTCTTAGCTAGGAAATTTTTTTTTCCTCAGTATAATTCTAAGAGATTCAGAAACCTCGATGAACGGAAATTCCAAGGTTCAAGGATTAGGATCGCGGTGATCTACAAGGCTAAACATAGTGGTGAGTAGAGCGGTACCCTCACAAGGCACCACTGTGGCAACCACCATGGTAGCCACCTTTGGCAAAACCCAGGCTCCAAGGCCATGGCCCAAGCTATACCACTTCAACCTTCAAGGGCCCAAGCCCTAGCCGAGCCAGCCTGTGCTGCCCAAAACCACCGTCAGCCCAATGTGTTACCAAGTCAAGCCCAAAACTAGCACCTACGTGCACCACGCGCTGAACAGCCTACTCCAACGGCCCAGCTTGTTCATGTGGTTTCCCAAGAAACCTAAGTTGGCCCAGGATTAGTTCAATCATCTCGGCTTCAAATTTCAGGACTTATGATCGAATCGGGGGTATTTTCACCATATTTCTCCACGGATTTGACATTTCCTAACTCAATTTCACGCCCAGAGTCTACCACCCTTCCACTGCTCAATGAGGCACATTTCTTCCAAGCTTTTCCAATCCGAATGGCAAACACTTGTCTCGACAAGTCATAAAGTTAACGAGCACCCTTGCACAACAGACGACCTTGGTGAATCAACTTTTACAGCGCACTGGGATCTAACGTGCCCCAGACGAGGGCACACGAAGAACCTCTCCAGTAGGACAAGGGCACACGAAGAACCTCTCCAGTAGCTTCCCAGCCAGCAACCACTCTATCAGCCACGAATCAAGCATCCGAGCAGCGTATACTCCCGATTAGGCCCCTAAGGTAGCGTATACTCCCATGTTAGCACGCGGATGAGCGTGAACTCTAGGCTAGGCCCACAGATGAGCATACACTCACGGTTGGGACCATACTCCAATAATCAACATGAGTAGCCTTCCATGTGAAAAGTTTATTCGTGGCTAGGCCCACAAGGAACATCTTCCACATCACATTGGAATAGGCAGCACGATGAACAGAGAGAAGCAATCACTCAATTTGGCTCAAGTTCAACCAGCAGCCTGCAAAGAATTCCCTCGCCTACTAGAAACGGACCACATGCACCGCCGCCGTGGCATAGACGAGCCGAGCACGTAAAAGAGCAACCTAGAATAGTAGGTCAAGACCGGGGGCAGCCAAGAGCTTCGCTACCCCAACAAAGAAAAATTTAAGAAAAGGTAAAGAGGCTCTTAAATGAGCCATTGCATGATTTCCAAAGCAACGAAGTGGCCGATGAAGTGCTACGATAGGACATAACCAACATAAGCAGGTCACCCTTCACGGACGAGATCAAGCAGGCAGAGCCTCCACGTAAGTTTAGCATGCCACATTTCATAACTTTCAAATGAGATAAGGATCCAAAAAGGCACTCAAAGCACTACCGAAGCATGATGGTCCTTTATCGGAACAACGATGCTCTTATATGCAAGATATTCGTCACCACTTTATAAGGCGAGGTACAACATTGGTTTCATACCTTGCCACCACGATCCATCCGGAGTTTTGGTGATTTTTCTTTGGTTTTCACCAAAGAATACTCATTCTACCGCTCGATCAAGAAAAAGTATGACCACTTTTTCAATGTGAAGAAGAACCCAAAAGACCATCGGATGTGATGACTCTATAGCAAGTGCAGCCTTCCAAAAAAGACTCCCAACAGACCATCCATTGTTCGTAGAACTGTTCATGAAAGAAGATCTAACTCTGGTAGACTTTTTTGCTTTGGCAGAGAATCATGCACTTTGGGATGAAGTGGCTCAAATGAATGAAGATGGGAAGCAGTCAGGCAAAAGGCCAAACATAGGGACTGACCTATGACCAAAGAAAGCTTGATGGCCAAAAACGAGCCATGGTTCAAGCTGTCGAAATAATCAAAGGGAGATACTTCCAAGTTGGATTACACCAAATACTACGCATTCCACCGTGGTCCCAATCACATAACCGACGACTGCTACATTTGGAAGAACTCCCTAGAGAAGCTCATGAAAGAAGGCAAGGTTGACAAATACTTAGACAAGCCAGCTGCGCAGCCTAGAAGGAACGCAGACGAGGACAAAAAGCTATCAACCAATACGATTTGAATTAATGGCATATTTACTAAATCTGAGCATTTGGGGGCCACCAACAACTCCAAAAAGAGGAAGATCCAACAAGCTCTACTAGTCTCGCATGTCTAAGCAGTCAACACTCAACCTAGACCCATCATTAGCTTCACTGCGTAGGATGCAGAAGGCGTCGATTTTCTACATGATGATGCAATAGTAGTATATGTCCAACTAACCTATGCTATAGTCGACAGAATGATGGTCGACAATGGAAGTACAGTCAATCTACTTCAACTTTCAATCATTCTGAAGCTGGGTCTGGAAAACATAATTATACGCCGAGCAGAGGTACTCACCAGATTTAATGGGCACACCTCGACTGCTATCGGCCGCATCACACTTAACGTGAAAACACCACCAGTTGTCTTAAAGTAGACGTTCACGATTGAAAGCGATCTATCTCCCTATAATGGGATTTTTAGGAGACCTTGGTTGATCAAGCTGGATGTTGTCACTTCCGTCAAGTATCAAAAGATCTGATTCCGCACCCTGGGAGGAGAAGTCGAAGAAATCAAGTCTGACTAAGTTGCATCTTGATGATGCACTATGCAAGTATTGAAGGAATCAAAGAATATAACCTTTACCCCCGTGGAGGCTACCAAGGTCCAAAGGGATGAAGAAGCTACCAAATAGCACAACAAGCGGATCAAGAAAATGGAGCCCAAGATGACGATATATGATGAAAACCCGAAAAGGATACTAAGGACATCATTCTTGAACCCCAACAGCCTGAAAAGATGGCTAAAATTGGTTCATGTCTAAGCCCTGTCGAGAAGAAAGAGCTCACGGCTATCCCAGACAACGCGACAGAGCGGGCCAATGACGTACTGTAAGCAGCCGAGCACAAATTAGCCATGCCTGCTCCCCCCAATGAAGACTTTTGGCATTTACATGTCGACGGCGCATCCAACTACAAAGGCTTAGGAGCAGGCGTGGTTCTAGTCACCCCAGATGGTTGAATACTCGAGCAGGTGATCACTTTAGGCTTCAAAGCATCCAACAATGAAGCAAAGTATGAGGCCATACTAGCAGGCTTTCAAATGGCAAAAGACTTAGCGGTGAAGAAGCTCGTAATTCATTTCGATTCAGAGCTAATCACCATCCAAGCTATTAGGGAGTACACGGCAAAACTTCCAAGAATAGCGTAATACCTGGAGAAAGTACGCAAGCAACTTGAGATATTCAGACTTACATTTTCTCTTAAGTTCTGTGGGCGGACAATGCCCACACGAACACGTTAGTCATCCTAGGCTCTGCCCTCGACCACCAACTCAAACGCTCTATTCTTATGGAGTATCTAGAAAAGCCAAGCATAGAGGCAAAGCTGGCAGTCGAGGTGTCACAGGTTAGTACAACTCCTAATTGGCAAAGTTCTATTATAGACTAATTGGTCAATGACACACTCCCCACAGTAAGGTTGGAGTCTAGAAAGGTCCAAATAAAGACAGCATGATACTACATGTGGAACTACATTTTTGTCTGAAGATCCTACACTACTTCCTAGCATTTCCAAATGACCTAAAGATTCTAAGCTCAATCCATGAATGCGTTTGTGGAAATCACTCTGGAGGCCGATCTTTAGCACAGAAGGCTCTTACCGCAGGTTACTACCGGTTTACCATGCACCAAGATGCTAAGAAGTTAGTACAAAAGTACGACCGCTGCCAACACTACAAGCCGGTACCAACACTGCCTACCAACGAACTACAACCGCAAACGACTCATTGGCCATTCATGCAGTGGGCAATCGACCTAGTGGGGCCAATGCTGCTCATTACTAGGGGCATACGCACGATGATTATGGCAACTGATTATTTTACTAAATTGGTAGAAGCAGAACCCATGACGACCACGACTCAGATGGATATAGAGCACTTCATATGGAGGAACATCATTTGCCGATTTGGCATCCCTTAGTCCATCGTCACCAACAACGGTCCATAATTCGTGGGCAAAGATTTGGCGAAGTTTTTCCAAAAGTATGGCATCAAGCACATGACCACGGCAAGATATCCTCAAGGCAATGGGCAGGCCGAAGTATCCAACAAGACGATTCTTGACTACCTCAAGAAATCCCTTCCTGATAAAAAGAGAAAATGGCCAGATAAACTCCCCAGATGTCTATGGGCATATCGCACCACCAAAAGATGAGCAACCAGTGAGACTCATTTCTCTTTGGCATTTGGTTCAGAAGCAATCATTCTTTCTAACATTATCGTGCTAAGCATTAGCACTCTATTGCCAAGCATTGAGCAGAAAAGTAAGGAGATTGCCACAAGCTTAGATCTGGCAGAGGAGAAGCGTGAATAGACCATCAGTCGCATCTCAGCCTACCAGCTCATCTCCAACTACAATAAAAGGGCCAAGATTTAGCAATTCCAACCCAAAGATCTAGTCTTAAGAAAAACCTTTATCACTGCCCGCAGAAAAGGCTTTAAAAAGATGGATCCCATCTAGGGAGGTCTGTACAAGATCAACAGAGTAGGCAGCAAGGGAAATTACATCCTTGCCACCATAAACGACAAAGAGATCGAGAAGCAATGGAACACCTACAATCTGAGGAATTACCATGTGTAATCTCCCATTATATCAAGACCCGAAGACTCAAGTAGCTTAACGGGCACCACCTCCCAAACCGAGGATTATCTAGTTGTTATTCAGTCTTTTACAGCTAAGTTATTCGTTCGCTTCACTCCTTTTTCAATAAGGAATTCAGAAGTAACTTACAACTTGGCTCGACTACATGTCTACAACAACTGATCACCCCTGCACTTTAAAATAAAATCGCACCCTTGTTAGTGACTAATCGTAAGAATTGCACCCTTCGATGGACCAACCATGCTCTTTAATGTGAGAGGGTAAACCAATCCTTGGACATCTACATGGGTATGCTCTCCAAAGCGGGATGATAAACTCTACACTCTGAATATCCAGACGTGGATGAACCAGACTACCTTATTATAACAAAATGCGTGATGGCTTGCGTCGGGATTCCTAGAAGTAGCCATAATGGTCTTTTTCAAGGCTTAGCTAATTGAAGAATTTTGGGTTTCTTGGCCTAATCCGCAGGGAACCGGGCCTTAGAGACGGAGGGGGCTCATAACGCAGTACGCCTAATAGACGGCTGCCCTGGAACCCTAATGCTGCTACCAAGTGCACTAAGGTAGCCTACGATTTCCAGAAAACTGGTAACGGCTTATCCTTCGAGCAGTAAAGCCGAGCTAGACTTATACAACCACATATTCTTGTGAAAGGTTAAACAAGCTAGTGGACATATACGATGCTTTATCCACCGTTGACATGCCACGTAGTCGATAAGCTTCACCTCTATCAAGTGCGGAACGATCTTCACCAAGTGCTAAAGTGTTGTGATACTTGCTATGCAACCTACGGAAATAAAGGGAGCCAAGTTTAATAGCTTAGTGGTTACACAGACTTGTCTGCTTCTGTAAGTGAGGCGTCTGGCTACCAACCCTGTGGCTAACAACCTTGCACAGTTCTACACCAACACCTATGGCTACATAGCCTGGGCCAGCTTGTTTGCTTTTAAAAAAGTAGGACGCCTGCCACTAGCCTATAAAGTCTAAAGGTTAGGGATGAACAAAAAGAGCGAAGATGGAGAAAGGGGAAGGAAACAAGTTTATTAAATTTTCTAGCAAAATTGATAAACAACTAAGCAAAAACCGAAGGAATTCAAGCAAAGCAAAAACAACAAGGAAAACAAAGAAAATTCTAAAGGCTACCTAGAAGACTACTCATCAGTAGCTTGGACATTCCACGGCTACTCGGTCGCCACACCTTTAGCAGCCGCGACGCTCTCAGCAATGGCACCATCCAGTGCTTTACCACCAGTTGCCTCAGCCTAGGCACCCAACTTCTCCGATTACTTCACCAAAAGAAGACTCAAAAGTGAAGGCGAGTAAATCCTTCGGAAAAATAGGGAAGGTCTCGAAGTCTTTACCAAAAAAATCAAAGTCAGACGGTTGCCCGAACAGATGGTTTACATAACCCAGCTTGTAGAAGTCAGCTTGACTTTGAGTAAGCGAAGCCTCGAACCCAACCTTCTCACCCTTCAACTATTCATTTTCCTCAAGCAGACAAGAATGGACCCGCTGCAGCTCATCCACTTCTTTCTTCAGGCTATCGTTGATTTGCAAAGCACCTTAGAGTTCCAACACTTGAGGCTCAAGCCTATTAACGACCTTCTTGAAGTGGATTACTTGGTTGTAAGCATCAATCAATTCTTCATCTTTTAGTGCCACTTTAGCAGGTAGGGGCACCTTGTCACTCTTCATAGTAGCAAACCTCTCCAAAGGTGAACCAGACTTAGCCCCAGACAGACATTTAGGCATGAATTTCAGCACCGAATACATAGAAGAACTCCTACACTGGGCAATCTTTTCAGCAATCGAACTACCTTCGGAACGGCAGCCTCTATCGACACAAATCTAGCAACTTCCTCTTTCTTGCCCTTGGATTAAGTCAAGTCAATCATAAGCTTGGGAGCTGTCGGTGAACCCTCACGAACAGTGGAAGAAGTCTTCAACTTCTTCTCAACAAGCAGGGAAAGTCTATTTTTCCCATCTTCATTTGCAGCAGGCTTCACCACAGTGATAGGATGAGCCAAGGCCTCAACCTTGATTCGTTTTATCTCTTCTCTCGGGGGTAACCTACCTTTCTCCCTACGAAGAAGACTAAGCAGTCAACGCCACTCACGGTACTCAGAGATGATACCAAGAGCGACATGCACTTTCTTAATGTCAGGAGAAGTCTTAGGAGTGAAGCTGAATTTCGAATTTACAAAAGCGGCAAGAGACAATAAAAAAAAATTAAAGAGTAGCTTAGCACACATACAAAGCAGCCGAGAAATTAAGCAGCTTACTAACCGGATATGAAGACCGTTGGAACACGCAACGCAACTCAGCTTACTCTCCAAAGTCTCCTTGGCCTAGTCATGATGTTCTTTGCTTAAGTTATCAAAAAGCCTATGGCGAGATCATAGCTGCCCAACTCCCTCAATGTGGCCTATGTCAAAGAAGTACCAAAATTCGTTGACGGTTAGATCTAAGTCCAAGAATTGGCTTAGATTGTGGAATCCCACCATCACACGGACAACATTCAAAGAACATTGAACAAGGGCACATCTCATGGAGCAAAGCACTTCTTGGAAGAAACGTGGCATAGGAAAAGTAAACCAAAAATAGTAAGGGCGAAACTTGATGGCTCTCCGAGCCTCATCACATGGCTCACGACTACTACCATCCTTAACACGCTTCACGCGTACTCCCGATGGAATGGCGTGCCAATATGCCTCAAGGAAATCTCTAAACTAGTCATCCGAGCTAATCTTAAAGTGAGCAGCCTTGAAGTAACCAACCTTGCTCAAGGACTCACCTTGACGATATAATGGCGGTACACCATTATCATGCTTATGGTTTGAGGAAGACATAATCGAAGAAATTCTACAAAGATGCAAGGAAGATTCGTTAGACAGCTGCTTGGAAAAAAAAAAAAAAAAAAAAAAAAAAAAAAGGAAAAGCAAAAGCAGCTCTCGGCCCCAATAGCCTAATAAAGCACTTAGCCCATTTCTCTCTCATCACTGGCCTGGGCCTAGCCTTTCAAAAACAAAAAAACAAAAGGCCCAAGCTACAGGAGCCCAGCACCCATACCAGGGCACACGACTTGGCCTCTCTTCTCTCAGTCGTAGGCTTCACAGCCCAACCTAGCTAGCACCAAGCCTAGGCCACCCACGACAGCCTTTATGTTGTGACCTCTCCTGAATTTTCTCACACTTCCATGACCCTCATCGATCCAATTTCAAGCCCTGAGGCTTGCAAGAAATTAATAAGAATGAAATTCAATTTTTTCTTACCTCGAAGCAATGAGAAGACGAAGCAAGCAACGAAAGATGATCATTTGCACGAGCAAGATGGAGAAGACTGCTAAAGGATTGGGAACAAAAATCCTCTAAGCTTTCTCTCTCTCTCTCTCTCTCTCTCTCTCTCTCTCTCTCTTGTAGGGTAGAATAAATCGCTTTCCAAAGTTGATTTAATAATTCACTTAAGGTGGACTTAAATAGGCTTTGAGAGAAATTTATTTCCCTTTCCAAGAAGGATCTAATTTCCTATTAAAGGGGAAATCTACATCAAAATAGAAAAACAATCTTATGTTTCCTAAAGCAAGAAGATCTCTACACCTGCTGCTGTTTCCTATGAGTAGCCCAACATGTGTGGGGGCATTTGTGGAGCCAAACATAATCAAGAAGAATATGGAGGTGACACGTGGATTCTAGGGTAAAAAGGACAAAAATCCCCTTGAGGAACACAGGAAGTCCTACGTGCGAGTAGTGGACAACCATCCCTCAATCAAGTCAAAAGTGCCCAAAATAGGTATTTAATCAAAACCTATTTCAACCACCCCTAAATCTTTCCTTTCAAATTATATTAATTGATTTATTATTCATTTAATTTATTAATTAGCTACAAATCATGAATCTCACCCAAAAAACCATCCAAGTGGCCGGTTCAACTCCTCCCAAAGGAGTCAGCCATACCCCTATATAAACATCCTCATTTTCTCCAAAACTAAATTCCAATTCTCTTGCTAAATTCTCTAAATTCTCCAAACATTTTTCCCTCAAAATTCTAACTTTGGCATCGGAGGATTTCGATCAAACCCCCCCACCCAAATCATCTTGGGACCGTGAGGCTCTTGGCCTTGACCTAAGGTGTTATTTGTTTTGTAGGTGCAATTTTGTCCAAGAAGAAGAAGGAAGAAATTTGCATCCACATAAATTATGTTGTTATGTTTATATTGTGTTGTGAAATTATATTTCTATTATGTTGTTAATTTGTACGTGATGTAAAAATATGTGTTGTGATGTATGGAGTTAATTGTATTTAACTTCGTATTTGTTTTTTTTTTTTATAGTAAAACTTAGTTTCTTGTTCGAGGATTAGATGGATTTCGCGCGTGGATGCGAAAGCATGACTGCGGTCCAATTGATTCTTAAATTGTCCCATTATTTGGACAGTTTAGGAATGCACAGTTATGGTGTGTAGTTTATGGTTGAAGGATTAGGTTTCGGTTATGGGGATTTCGGTGTCATCTCTGTACGTTCTTCGGGGTGGTACATAGGTATTTCATATCTATGTTGTCCATCTGAACGAGTATATGCACTGTTTGAAGTTATATATAACATATAGTAGTTTGCATTTGTGGCAACACTAAGATACTAAGTGCACTTATATTGCAGCAGAGAGTTTTTCCTTCAAGCTAATCGACTTTATATTTTTGAAAGAAAAAAGACCTCCAGTGCATTAGTAATTTGACCAGCCCCGAAACCATATCATTTGTGAATTGGATTCAATTTCTGAAGGTTGTTGCTGCCATATCACAACATATATATGCATTGAATTTTTTTTCTAATTATCCAGATGTCGCAGCTTATTAGAACTCGTAAGGCGGTGACGACTGCACTCCGTTCGATTCCCTAGCCTCTTACTTCAGCCACCACTGCTCTAGCAGAAATGGACCCTAGGTCGGTTAATCTGATTGATCTGGTTGGTCCCCGGGTCTCTCGGGTCCCGACGTCATCAGCTTCTTCAGTGGCACTACCTGTTAGCGTTAGGCGTGGTCACCGCCACCCCCGCATGCCCAACACGACATCGGCATCCACTACTGATGCCTCAGGGTCACAACAAGGTAAAGTTAAATAACTCCCTTATTGCCTTGTGAATTTAGTTATTCATATATTAAGTGCAATCAAAATTTTTACATACTGCAACTGTGCGTTAGGTCCAAATGTGACTTATTCACCTGTTATGATTATCGTTGGATATCATATATTATTCATTACAATGTCCAGGGTTTGGGTATTGTTGTAACTTTAGGGGAGATTTTGCTGAAATTTTGGCATAAGTTATAGTGTTTATTTGACTTTTTTTTTTAAGCAAAGAAAAATACTCGGGGGCCAAGTCACTAGTTGAAGACGACAAAGGTCACCCGAGTGACCAACAGACATATCACGATCAAATACAACGATTAGCGTCAGGTTGCACCAACGCCGGAGCAGCATAGCGCATTGGCCCACGATATTGGTCGCGTTGTTCGGACCTATTGCCCTATGCGCTGGATGTCCTGGAAGGCAATGCCAGATGAGGTGAGGACGAAGATGCGCGCTTATTTGTCAATAAGTATCATGCCTTTTTATTCCTTTTCCTTTAAATTTAATATATTTATATTACTTAATGTATGTAATTAATTTGTTACATTGTAGACGAACTACAATTTCGATGACACGTCAACAGGCTCTTCACTGAATGATACAAGTAATGGAAGAGTGACTTGCACCAATATTTTCAAACATTTGATGATCTGCATGTCGCTCTTGAGGATGGTTGCCCGAAGGAGTTTGAGGACCAGGAAGAAAATTGGGTGTAGCTCTGCAATCATTTTTAGGAGCCTGACTATACGGTACGTTTTTTTATATTAAGTCTAAAAGTATTATACGTTTCTTACTAATGTTTGTTGCTTTTTTATATTTCATTATACATTTATTTTTTGTTTAACAAAAGAATGTGAAAACCAACAAGATCAATCGGGAGAAGAAGACTCTTCTCCACCATTTGGGTTCGAAACCCTTCTCATATAGGATGGAGATGCGGCGGTAGGTAATAATAAAGCTTTTCATGTTCAATTTTTAATATGTCAGTAATATTAATTTTTTTTCGTACTAACATTCTTCTTATCTTTCTTTATTCAGTGGGGTTCAAAATTCCCAGAGATTAATGTCTTTGCAGACGTTTATGTTCAACTCGGAATGAGTTGGCCAAGTCCCTTCATATAAGTATTCTTCAATTGCAATTACTATCTTACGCATTCAAGTATCATGGTCATTATTTGAATGTTATTATTAATACTTCATGTTATATTACATAAGCAACAATGATGGAGAAGAGGCAATTGGTTCTTCAGGAGTCCGCCTCCTAGTTTCCTCCCGAGACTCCGCTCGAGTCTGCGGATCCCCCCGAGGATGTGGGGTTTCAGGCCCTTATAGACACCTTGGATCAGACTCTTAGGTGGAGGTTGATGATGTATTGTAAGGGGATGGGAAATGCCTGGCGGAGGGAACCTAGAGCCTCTTCATCTCAAAGTCGAAGGGCGACGTGACAGCTTTGACAGTAGAGGTGGCTGACCCTTGGACTCAGTCAGTCCGGCATTCATCCCCCGTCGATGATCGAGCCCCTCCAACCCCGAGCATGCCCAGAACTTTGCCCCTTCAACCTCTGAGCCTGTCCTCAAGCTCGATCCCTTCTTGCCCCAATCTTTCCAACCATGCGCGAACGACGACCCCGTAGATTATTCCACCTTTTTTTTCTTAGTTGTTTAGTCCCTTACTTTTAAAATTTATTCCTTTTACATACATTTTATTTCTATTTTAAATAAATTATTTTTCTCTTCATTATATTTTTTTTATTTCAATTTTATTTTATTATTTTATTACAAAATTAAAACCAATACAAAAAATATAATTTTTTTTTTTTTGCTCGACGAATAGCTTCATCATGCATACTTTTTTGCAATAACTCACTTTTGTTGCACAAGAACAACATGTCATCACACAGAGTTTTTAAAGACAAATATTAGTCGTCCCAAGTTTGTATCCTGGCATTTTGTGCGATGAACATATTCGTTCCTAAAAATTTGGTGCGACAAATGAGGAACCATCACGCCTTATTTTCCACGACCAACTCTTTTGTTCATTGCACAAAATCTTTCTTCACAATCTTTGCGTGATAGATTCTGCACGACGAAGTTTTCATCACACATATGTTTTGTGACGCTATTAAGCTTTGCGCGACCAATTTCTGTTCGTCGTGCTAAATATTAAACGTAGTAGTGTAAGGTTAGGGATCTGGAGACACACAGACACATTTTGACACCTGTTTCATATGGTTCACTTTGTAATATATTTAACCCTTAATAGAAGCTTGTGATCACTAATGTAGGTAGGTTATAATGGTCATGCATTGTTTGGAATTACAGCTATTGTTTCCACTACTAGTTTGTTTTAGTCTTGTAGGTCCTATGAGGATCGATGAAGCAAAGAAAGACTTTTCCTACGTACTCCAACGGCTGCTATTCCCCGAGGCGCGGCACGAGCAACATTCAATATTTTATCAAAGTTAATACCTATTCTATACCTTTTTAATTAGCTCTTTGAATGGCTTAAATTTGATATTGATTTATTTGTTCACACTGAGAATGGAGGTTATGTGTATACACTCTTATTCTTATTTAACTCAACAAAAACTTTCAACGTCATTTCGTAATTAATTAGTGTTTAGCCGGCACATTTAGGTCATGCATGATCTGATCCATGAAATGGATTGATGATTATTTTCTTTTCTAATCTCTTTCTCATTTCTTTCTTTCGTACTTGAACGGTTATAATTAAGTCACACAACATTTTATAATTTTTTTTTTATAAAGACAATAAGACAAAAAATAAAATGTAAGATGAAAGAAGGAAAATGAATGAAAATAGGAGAAGAGGGGATCATACTCCTTAAATCAAAAGTCCACCAGAAACCAACCCAACGAGGATTGGCCTAAAAGATAAAAGGCCGTGGGCAATTTACTTGATTCCTACGAATTTACAAAGTCAACAATTTACTTGACGCTCTTATTCTTTTTTTTTTCTTTTTTCTTTTTTTTTTTTCGACAAAAAAAAAAATATGGTTCCATGAAGTTCTTCCATCGTACACGAGTGTTGCAATTTTGACCACGTTTGCCGGTTAAATTACTGATTACTTTTATAATATGGATGGGTCTTATACATGTAAGTACATAAAATAGGGGCCAATAATATGATCAATAAATACGGTACAAATCATATAAGTAGTATTTTTTTATTAGTTTTCAAATGTACCAAATCTTAGCCCCTCTCTCTTTTCCAAATTTTGACCTAGCTAATGCCAACCCCAAAAATAGACCATTCTCGATATTGATTTTAATCTTAGCTGAGGCGCATTCTGCTATGCTTAATAACAAATAGTTATAGTTACTTAATACTACGGTCTAATAATATTTTTCTTCATTTATAAGTGAGAGATTTTAGGTTCGATTCTTGACAAAGATGAAGTTGAACCACATTATTATGGCAGACTCATTATAAGGTTTAGTCCACTCTTCCAGACCCTTTGTATAAATATTATCATTTGTGAAAATAATAATAATAATAATAACAACAAGTAGTTAGGTGTGAGGCCTACTGTTGTACAACGAGTCTTATGTGATTGTTTTTAGAGTTCTATGCATAGTGTTGGATGAATCGAAGAATTGGTCATTGAAGATTTTATTATTTTTTCTATTTTATGTACAAAATTCAATTGACCCATTGGGATTTTGACATTGTTGCAAAGAAATAATATCAAATGGAAAAAAAGCTTGGAAAAAAAAAAGAGAGAGAGAGGTATGATATCCACACTTATTTTTACTTCCTATACATCTTTTTAATTTTCGATCGTTGAATTGGATGAATTGAAAAAAATCAATAGACATAAATTAACAAAAAATATGTAAAAAAAAAAAAAAAAAAAATGTGAATAGCACATCCCTTAAAAAAAATGCAAGTTGCAAACAAAATCGCTGCCGCATTCCCTCGCAACTGCCTTAATAATTATCTACGAGCCAAAACGTGCTTTATTTCCATTTTATTATATCACTAATAATCCAAATCTCTTTCTGCATAATGCGTGGATAGGCATGATTATGATGGGTTGTAATCTTTTGACTTCCAGTTAATTAACCTCGAAATTCTGACTTTTTCCTCGTCAAGTTGCAATAACATGAGTTGTGATCCTCGCCGGATCTTTATATCTAGAGCTGACAAACTCAAAAATGTGAATTGTTTAAAAAAGATATATGAGCCGTTTAAGGGTTTGGTTCTATGTGAAGTAGCTTAGTGAAATGAACTAATAAGAATCGTATGATTTAATTGAGTCGTCTAGATTGTTGTGTGCGTTGGCTCCAAACACAAAAATTCGAAAAATTCTCAATTCCAATAAAATAATCCAAAACCCAATTTTTTATTATGTTTGGATAGCTTCTCTTATGCCGTTAATGCTGACAGCATTTTGAATTTTTTGGTCATCATCTTTGTCAAAACTCTTAATTATGATCGAGTATTTTAATATTAATTTGAAATCAAACAACTATATCTTAAGAATTGTTTTCTCATAATGCTGATTCTTCACGGCTCACTTAGGGTTTGGTGCCTGTGATTCCTTCTTTGTTTAATCAAACTCATAGTTTAATTACATATCTCATAATTAAAGACTTTGATGGGCATGATTTGAAGGAGAAATCCTTAAGTTAGGTTGTTTGTATCAAAAGAGAATGTCGAATGTGTGATAATGTGAAGAAATATTCTTTATCAAAAGCTCACCAATTATTGCATCTGCTTATAACGTGATGAGGTACTTTTTCATATTCTCAACTAGTTTTATGATACAACATTAAATTTCATCAAAATAATTAGTTGGGAGCTCTCACAGCTCAAACACAATGACGCAATTATTAGGGGTATGCTCTATCACTAAACTAATAGCTTGCCATGTGGGCCTTCCGCTGGGGGCCCGCTATGCCAACAGCGAGAGAAACCCCATCCCTCTCTTTCCTTTTTTACGCCCCCAACCAAACTTACCTAACATATAAATTAGGAATACAAAAACAAAAACTGCAATTGGACCAGAAATGCGATTGCATTACAAGGTCGCAATTGAACAAGTTTCTAAAAGACGCTAGATGCTAGTCAGGCGGTGGGTTGGGGCCTGACTCCTAGGCTCCTAGGCAGGGCCTAGGTGGGCGTCTAAACGAACTAGGCGGATTTAAGTAAATCTATTATATTTCGTGTGAATAAGTGTTTGCATATACTTTAAATATGTATAATTTCATCATAAACTACAAAATAGAATGACATTTATATTATGAAGTGTTGGAACATAATGAAAACATGGGAAACAATGATATAATGTGTGTTCATTTAAGTATGCAACAAGTTTCTTACAATTTATTGAAAAAAAAATAAAATGAAAAATGAAAGTTGCCTATTTTCTGTTTAAGTAAGTCGCGACGTAGGCGGGTGCCTAGGCAGGTTTGGACAAGCTAGGCGAGTGTCGAGGCGAGCGCCTTAGCACGTCTAGGCATCCTTTCTTAATTTTCAAACGCCTAGGCATTAATCGGGGCGGTGGTCAGATGCCTATCACCTAGGCGGGGCCTAAGTGGTGTTAGGCGGGGATTTTTAGAACAGTGCAATTGAACAGATCAAGCAATCTCAAATTGATGTAATAGGACATTGCCATGTGGCAACTCATCGACTGTACAAATGTACATTTTATATTGGTTGTTGCTTAACTAAATTTGTTAGGCCAATTTATTAGTCAGCCAGTGATGAAATCATAAGAGTAACATAAGTACTCTGGGAGTTGTTTCAATTGGTATTATATTGAAATATTACTGTTCCAGTTAATAGAAAGTACTACAACATTTGAGTCAAGGTTGAGTTACTAAAACCTATTAGTCCAAAAACGCTGTGTAGAGCAACAAAACTCCATACGACCAAACTTTATCTTGATACGAAAATTGTATTGTTATGAATATATATATATATATATATATATATATATATATTATGTTTTAGGACTGATTTTTATAATTCAAACGACCAAATTGAATGTACCTATTATTTGCATACCGTCAACAGTTAAATTCAAACTAAGATCTTTTTTACACTCACTTACAAGTAAAGAGAAATACCACTAAATCGTAGTATTAAGTATGGTAGTTCAAAAAGTTAAATGACAACTTATTCTCCATTTTACATACAGAGTTGTTGATTGTACCCCAAAATGTCACCTTACAATATAAATTTGTAACACAAAGGAAAAAATATAGGGTCTTTAGCTTAAAATGATCATGAGATTGTCATAGCTCTTCACTTTTTTGTCATTGAGATTTAAAATCGATAGAACTAGTCACTGAGTTTGTCCTCGTCAATCATTTTAGTTATTACGGGAAAAATCTTCGTTAAATGAAGAAAAATTGGCAAAAATACTCGCAATTTTTGTCAAGTCATTTTGGCTCATTGTTTATTAAATTGAGGGTTGACACACCCTGACCGGAGTCGAGACGTGCTGGCCGTCACGTGAGAGTGACGTAGCCAAGTGCACAACAGAAGTGATACTAATAAAAGAAATGTGAATAATTAAAAACCAAAACTAAATTTATTTAACTATGTAAGTGTGTGAAAGTGATCAAATATAAGATACACGCATATCAATGCATAGGTAAAATGAAGGTGCAATCGAACTAACTAAGTACTACTTGTACAAACAGAGAGAAGATCACTACTTTTATTTATGGAACCGTCAGAACCACCGTGTAGTCCTCGTGAGCCACCAAAGATGAATAGCTACCTAGAACCTGGAAGGGCGCAAAACAGAAGGGTGAGTGGGCAAAAAAAAAAAAGCTTTAGAAAAACACATTTATCTTTATGAACATAATAACCCCTCTCCGTAAAACCCGTATAGTTTCCAAAAAATATTAATATGTACGTATATAAAAACAATGTTCAAAAGCAGTGAAAACAGAATTATGCCATGTCATAACGTTCAGCACTAAAATATGTAAGCTAGGCAAAAAGTTGATATAAATTAGCATGCCAGTCGAAGTCACCTAACGTGACCTGTACGATTGGACCTATAACTCATCAACATATGTCTGCACACGATTCGGAGTCACCTAATGTGACCTGTACGACAGGCTGGGTGTAAATAAGTATGCTCAAGTGCTACGATCACGTGAAAGCTATGTGATAGATTGCGGGTCACCTACGAGTCGGAACCACCTATTGTGGTTAGTACAACAAACTAGCACCAAAACTTGGATCCAAGGTGAGCGTGCGGTGCAAGAGGCGAACAATCACGTGAAAGTTATGCCCTGGCCTCGAGCAGGAGCACTAACACCAGGGTGCAGCATAATAAGCTCCAAATGCATAAATGCATAGCAATATGCAATGCAACAAGACCAATCACATGCTAACTTACCTGAGCCTCCGCAACATCAAATAGTATAATTCACAATTCATATTAGTGCAACAATATGGTAATAAACGGTATGGACATGGCATACAAGGCATAAATTCATTTAAAAACGTTTTTTGGAAATCATAAAGCATATATATATATGCTTTATGATTTCCAAAAAACGCCTAGGCATACAAGGCATATATATATATATATATATATATATATATATATATAGAAAACAAATGCCCACTCACTGATAAGTAGCAAGATCGTATCCCCCTAGCCTCACTTGTCCACGCTTGTCCTCGGGGTACGTTTCACCTATATGCGATACAACTATTTTAATATTAATTCGATAGCACATAAACGAAGTCTAGGATTAATTCCTCGTACGTTGCTCAAATAGGGTGTTTAAATATACCAACGTGATCTACTCGACAGTATGAACACTCACATAATTTTAGAAAAAATTTTAGACACCGGAAGTGCCTTCACGCGCCGGCCAAGGCATGGCCACATGCGCAGGCACGTGCCGTCCGTGCGACTAACGCTGTTAGGAATATTCTGTCAGTTTGATGGAATATTTCGTTAAATGTAACTGACGGTACCTGACTCTATTAGAATATTCTGTTCAAGTTAACAGAATATTCCCCTTCTTCTCTGGTCACTCCACCAATCTCTGCCATCTACACTCACTGGTTTCTAGAAGATTTTCTAAAGCTTATAACTTTGTCATTTCTCAACCAAAATCCATGAAATTTATATGGATTTGAAGGTCCTAAAGAGTAGAACACATTCGTACCTAACAGAGGTTCAAAATCTAATGAAAAACGGTGGGAAATTCCCTCGATACTTTTGGCCAACTCTGCAACCTTCCAAACTCGCCTATACCAATGTCAACTTCACTCCAAAACTACATCAAAGGGTTACGAAAGTTGGGTGAATACCTTTCCAAGCCTTAAAATCTCAAAATCACGCCGGGATCCCGTCATAGCAAACTTGACTCCTCGCCAGAGCTTCTGGTTTCTCACATTCCTGTTGTTCTTTCGATGAGTTAAAGGTATGGCTGAGGTCGTGAGGTTGAGAAGGGAATGATGGTGGTTTCCAAAGACTTGATCCGTGAAAGTTTGATGATGATGGTGTACGTGGGTGTCATGTGCAGAGAGAAGAAGGAAAGAGAAGGCTCGAGAAGAGGGGAGAGAGTGTGTATGTTTATATATGTCTGTGTGTGTCCTCCTGATTGGGCAGAAGAAGAAAATGTTAAACCTTGATTGGGCTGTCGTGAGAGAAGGAGAGAAATGACTGATTTTGATTGGTCCAGATGAGATAATAGCCCAAATACCTAATTGTGACCAAGGAAATAGGAATTATGATGATTGGTTTCTTATTTTGGTCTGTTTACACTCTATACATTCGTAACTTCCTTGTTATGACTCTGATTCGGCCCTAACTCGCATCAACGCGCTCGTGACATCGTGTACAATTTAATTACGATAGCAAGAAAATTAATGTAGAACTGCATATGTACATCCACGTCGCTAAGCCAACAAGGGTAATATTGTCACTTTACACACTAGGGGAGAACATATATATAATAATTTGGGACGGGTCGTCACAAAGGTATTTTTGTCATTTTGGTCCTTATTTAATAAAGATTTTTTACGGTAAGACGAAAATGATTAACTGTGGACAAACTCAAGGACCATTTCTATCGATTTCAAATGTTAGGGACCAAAGTGGGGAGTTATGTTAATCTCATGACCATTTGAGCTAAAACGCCAAACAAATGTATAAAAATGATTGCTGAATGATGATTGGGTAGCATGAATAACAACTCCATTTTTGTTTAGGACTGTCTTTTTTTTTTGGGTTGAAAATGAAGCTTCATTAATGAAAGGAAGATATAATTTGTGCTAGAAAGGTCTAAACCCAAGCAGAGCACAAAGCCATACACAACAAAGCAAACATAAGATAGAGGACAAGCCCAAACAAGGAGAGCTACAACTCTAACTACAAAAAGAGGCCCACACTGATTTAGGCTCGTAGGCTACAAAAGAAACAATAAATAGTAAAACCCTCAAATCCCGAAGCTAAAAACCTGTCACCACCGCCACAACCGCCGTTACCTCCACAAAGAAAGACATTGCATCAAACAGAAAAATGCACCCGAATCAAAGCCCAGATTTGAGAGTCTTGCACAGAATCAATCCACCAAGAGCCAAAGCCACCATAGCCAACTGCAAGAAAAGTCACCAAACATAACAAGTGCAGCAAGAAGGCAAAGGGGGTGTGTAAAACACCCTTGTTCCGACGTGAATTGTTCCACACTTCGCCCAATTTTTCCGATAAGCTTAATCAACAATGGGCTATTCTTGATTGAAATTATACATTTTGTACAATACACCCCACTACATATTTTCCTATTAAAGTATTTGTATACCATAATACTAAAGTGCAAGGTAGGCGCTAAAACGGTTTCTTTGAGAAAAAAAAGAACAAATTTTGAATACATCCCCAAGGTATTTCTAACATTAAATAACCTACATCCTAAAATTCCTTTTCTTTAAGTTCTCAAATCGTCTTTACTTAATGTTACAGCCTAGTGGTATTCCTCTTCACTTGTAAATGAGAGGTTGCAGTCTTGATTCTCGCCAAAAGGCGAATTTGAACCACATTATTGCTAGCCCATTGTGAGGTTAAGTCTACCTTTATTCCCTTAATGTAGATAATATCGTTTGTTCAAAAAAAAAAAAAAAAAAAAAAAAGTTCTAAATTCCACTTCCACTCTAAACGAGACCGTATCCGTGAAAAGCACAATTTTTTACAATGAAACATGAAATCGCTTGCTTGGAGGCTCCACGTGATGTTTGACTTCAATTTATTTTTTTATTTTTTATTTTTTGACTTATTACTGGATGTGAAACTCTAAATCTCGATACAGGTTTATAGTAGGCCTCTACTAAAATTATGAAACATTGAAACGTGGAAACTACCAAATATTTGGATCGATGGAAATCGAAGCACTCCTTCATTAATTAGTTGAGCTGATTACAATAAAAATGCATCATCTAATATGTAATCAAAGCACTAATGAATGTCTAGAGCATTAAGAGCAATAATTAGTTTAATAATTTAAGAAACCCTTAAATTCAGGGTAGGGAGAATGAGAAGTAAAGATGACAAGTGGATCCATCACAATCCAAATCCAGTGAAGGGACAACTCAACTCCAAAACCCTAAAAAGCAATAACGAGAAGATCAAATAAGTTGGGGCCATTTAGATCTTAGATAATCCAAGTGTTTGGATAATCTCATGTTTAACAAAAATTAAACTAAAAGTTATAAGAAAAAACTCACCTTCCTCGAACAGGAATTGAGCCTACTCATCAAATGATCCAGACCATTGAAATTTGATTCAACGGCTACAAACAGAGGGATTCTCTAAAAGTTATAATAATTGTAGCTGTTGAATTAAATTTCAATAACCCGGATCATTTGATCAGTAGGCTCAATTCCTTTGGGTTCAGAAGGGATCCGGTTCCCCTCGAACAGAAGTTAAAGTGTGAAAGCAAATTGAGGGAGAGCTGGGTCCTCTTCTCCTATTTCCTATTGACTTTGTGGAGCCACTTCCAAAGATAGACATTTGCATATTTTTGTGTCTTAGAGCCGATGAATCTGCCCGTAGTATACCAAGAGAGAAAATGTCCTTCTCAGCTTGTTTACAATTCGTAGCGTACCATTTACAAGAAAATAATTTCTTATAATGACCAACTTTCATCTTACAACAAGTCTTCATAACGAGTTTAAAAGTATGTCGCTAACTCATATGGTAATGAAATTGTTAAATGAATCGTGTATATCATATTTGTGCTCTCAAAAGTTTCAATTTCATTAATTAGGGGTTAAAGACTCAAATTCTAGACCTATGTTATAGTGGAACCACATACTTTTCTATATGTATTTATTACGTACTAATCTATAATAATTATATTAATATTGTTGAAAATATTTGTGGGTTAATGAATGCCAACACAGTAATGTTGAAATTATTGGTGGATTAATGTCCACACAGTAATTTGGACTTGGGAAATGAATGAGGATTGTATTTTCAAAAGGTGTGTGCTGTAAATTTCAAGGTGTAATTATTACTTTTGTTTGGAGTTGCTATATAAATAGAGCGCTCCGTGTACTATCAAAATACACTAAAAAGAAGAAAAGCTTACAAGCATCAGTATCTATCCCTCCCTCTTTTATTTGTCATCCCCTTGTGTTATAGCTACAGTGTGATATTTTACACTTGCTTCACTCCAGTCACTAGTAAAGGTTATCTCTCTAACTTTTGCCTAGTTATAACACTTTATCAACACGACTCTATAACCATTTCTCATTTCTCTTCGCCGAAAGAAAAAAAAAAGTTTCCTCTAAGGATTTTATTGTTCTTATTCTTCATCTGCCTCACTTGCTGGATATACCCTCGCGAAGAACCGTTTGCACCATGCCTGCTTCTAGTTCTCAACCTAACAGTTACTTATATCTTTGATTTCTTGTTTGGTGTAGCTCCTGACTACTAACCTAGTGTTTATTTATGTTAATTTTACTGCAATCCAAGATGGTGTGGTACAATCACCCATCTTGAACTTCAAATTTAATCTTACTACAATCTAAGATGGTGCGGTATCATCGCCTATCTTGGACTGCAGATCTAATTTTACTGCAAATTTTAGGTGGAGCTGTATAATCGCTCATCCTACCCTGCATATTTAAATTTACCTACTGTTTAATTTTATTGCAATTTTAGGTGGTGCAGTATAATCGCCCACCGTACTCTGCGTATTTAAATTTTCCTGCTACTTGAGTGGTGCGGAATAATCTCCTATCATATGTTATGAGAATGGTGCGGTACAATTGCCCTCCTCATTGATCATGTAAATCTTGAGCCAGAAGTTTCGAGTGCTTATCATTTTGGGCTGAATATCAAAATGAAATATTTGTAAGAACCAAAAGTTCTAACACTACATACCTCCAGAATACATATTATTGCAAGTTTTTACACATCTCAGTTTTCTTTCAGAAAAGAAAATGGTGAACTTGGCAAAGCTTGATTTTGTTGCCCTGAACATTACTGGGAAGAACCTTACCTGGGTAGTGGATACCAAGATCCATTTGGAGGCAGGGAATCTTGGAGAAACAATCAAGGAGGAGAACATTGCATCTTCTCAAGATCGGGTGAAGGCCATGATCTTTATCCATCGCTACCTTGATGAAGGACTAAAGAGCAAGTACCTAATGGTTGAAGATCCGTTAGCTTTCTGGAAGGCATTGAGAAAGAGATACAATCACCAGAAAACGATGATTCTTCCAAGAGCTCGTTTTGAGTGGACTCACCTAAGGATCCAGGATTTCAAGTCAGTGGCTGAGTACAATTCTGCGATGTTCAAAATTAGCTCACAAATGAAACTCTGTGGGGAAACCATCACTGAGAAAGATATGCTAAAAAATACTTTCTACATCTTTCATGCCTCAAACGTGCTCCTACAGCAGCAGTATAGAGAGCGAGGTTTCACTAAATACAACCAGCTGATATCTATGCTCCTGGTAGCTGAACAAAACAATGAGCTCCTGATGAAAAATCATCAGTCCCGACCTACTCGATCTGCACCATTCCCAGAAGTAAATCATGCTTCCCTCGAAGTGAATGCCACACCCTATGGTGGCAATAATCATAAACGAGGACGTGGCCACAGGCGAGGACGGTGGAACGGGAAAAGCAAGAATGATGTTGTCCAGTTTCACAACTAGGTTCCAAGGCATAATTCAGGCCCGAGCTTTAAAAATGTAAATCGCCACAAAGGCAAAGCTCATATGAATAATGCTCCCAAAAACTCTGAATGAGCTTACCATAGGTGTGAATGAGCCTGTCATAGGTGTGGTTGCAATGGGCACTGGGTGCGTATTTGTCGTACCCTAAAACATCTAGTGGATCTATATCAAGCCTCCATTAAGGAAAAGGGTGTTGAGACCAATTTTCTCGACCAAGCTAAACTAATCGATATACTTGGTCTAGTGTGCGACTTATCAGAGCAGTTGAACATAACCTATCTAGATGTCTCAGACTTCATTGTGGAAAAGGGGGAATGACCTGTACCGATTCGACTGAATCATATATGTTTGATGTATTGAACTTGTAGTTTAAAAACAGCATTTCAAATTCAATAAAAGTGGCATTTAAATTTCTTACTATAAATTGATTTTAACTGTGATCGCCTTTACTCAAAAAGCATGGATAAAAACTATGGTCATTCTCAAAACATGAGAAATGGTGAAGATATTTGTCTTGCAAACAGCACAACCACGCATACAATACTTCGAGATCGAAAGTATTTCTTAAGATTGATGGTTACAAGAGTAAGGGTAACAACAATATCAGGCCAATCAGATGTAATTGAAGGTTCAAGGAAAGCCCAAATTATGTTACCAAATGAAACAATATTATCCATACAAAATGCGTTGTACATTACTCGATCTACTCGAAATTTGTTGAGTTTCAAAGACATACATTTAAATGGATTCCACATTGAAACAAAAAGTGCAGAAAATGTGGAGTATTTATGCATTACCTCCAATGATACCCAGAGGAGTATATTAGAGAAATTGCATGGTTTGACGAGTGGATTGTATTATACATACATAAAGATAGTTGATTCACATACTATCATGAACCAGAAGTTCATTGATTCAAAAGTTTATATGCTTTGGCATGACCGTTTGGGTTACCCAGGATCTACCATGATGCGTAGAATCATTACCAACTTTAATGGACATCAATTATTGAGATAACCCTTGCAAGGCTTGTTCTCAAGGGAAGTTGATAATTAGACCATCACAACTAAAGGTTGATGTTGAATCCCCATCATTTCTACAAAGAATTCAACGGGATATTTGTGGGCCTATTCAACCATCTTATGGACCATTCCGATATTTTATGGGTTTGGTTGATGCATCTACCCGATGGTCACATTTCTGTCTCTTATCTACTAGGAATGTAGCTTTTGTGAGACTTCTTGCTCAGATAATTAAGTTGTGAGCACAGTTCCTAGATTACCCCATTAAGTAAATCTGACTTGATAACGCTGGTGAATTTACGTCTCAAACCTTTGATGATTACTGCATGACATTAGGCATTGATGTTGAACACCATGTTCCTCATATCCATACTCAAAATGGTCTAACATAGACATTTATCAAGCGGTTTCAATTAATAGCTCGCACTCTGCTCATGAAAACAAAATTGCTAGTCTCTGCATGGGGACATGCCATCTTACATGCTGCATCATTAGTTCAATTCAGACCTATAGCCAACCACCAATACTCCTCAGTGCAACTCGGGTTTGGACATCACCAAACATTTCACATTTACGAGTTTTTGGTTGTGCTGTTTATGTGCCTATTGCACTACCACGACGCACTAAAATGGGACCTCAGCGCAAACAGGGAATTTATGTGGGTTTTGATTCACCGCCTATCATTGGATACTTGGAACCCTTGACAGGTGATATGTTTACAGCTCATTTTGCTGATTGTCACTTTGATGAGACAGTATTCCCATCGTTAGAAGGAGAAAAGACTGTTCCAAAAGAATGGCAAGAGCTGACATGGGTTGTTCCCACCTTGTCTCATTTTGATCCACGTAGCACTCAATGTGAAAATGAAGTGAAAATGATCATTCATCTTCAAGGTATTGCCAATCAAATGCCAGATGCTTTTAATGATGCTATGAAAGTGACAAAATTACATATACCAGCTGCAAATGCACCTGCAAGAATTGATGTCCCTATTGGACAAAATAAAGTGGCAGCGAATAATTCATCTGGTGCATGCCTGAAGTGTGGTAGACCCCCAGGTTCAAAAGATTCAGCCCCTTGAAAAAGAAAGACGAGGGCACAACTAAATCTAAATGAAATCATTCAAGACATAAAAATGAATGACAAATCCACAATTCATGATTCTGTACTTTTAGAAAAAGAAAATGTCCTTGATGAGACACATGTACCTGAAGAAACAGAGGTACATGAAAGCAAAGAAATCTCCATAAATTATGCTTGTACTAATGAATTGTGGTATCAAAATGAAATAATCATCGACGACATGTTCGCATTCACAGTAGCCACTGAAATCATATTAAGTGATGATATTGAGCCCCGCTCTGTCGATGAATGCAAACACAGACAAGATTGGCCTAAGTGGAAAGATGCAATCCAAGCATAATTAAATTCCATGGAAAAGTGAAATGTTTTTGGACCGGTAGTCCAAACCCCACTTGGTATAAACCCCGTGGGTTACAAATAGGTATTCATAAGAAAGCGAAATGAGACAAACGAGATTGCAAGATATAAAGCACGACTCGTTGCACAAGGTTTTTCGCAAAGACCTAGAATTGATTATGGGGAGACATACTCTCCCGTAATGGACGCAATTACGTTCCGTTACTTAATAAGTTTAATGGTTTCAGAAAAACTTGACATGCAACTTATGGATGTCATCACCGCGTATCTATATGGAGAATTAGTTACTGACATATATATGAAAGTCCCAAAAGGACTTAAGTTGCTTGAAACAACTAACAAACCATGAGGTCTACTCTCAATCAAATTAAGGCGATCAATGTATGGGCTGAAACAATCTAGATGAATGTGGTATAATCGTCTCAGTGAGTATTTGATCAAAGAAGGGCATACCAACAATGTCATTTGCCCTTATGTATTCATTAAGAAATATTATAGTTTTTATAATTTTAAAGCGTGAATTTGCAAAAATGCCCTTCCAGGTGAAAAACGTTGACTTCTATTGATTGTCTTGTCGTATCACATGAGATTCGTTTCCATGGCGTATCCTTGTAGTACTCATCGCTACGAGCACATGCGCATAAGCGGGATCACATTTGGAGCTAGAACAGAGATTTTATGGAATTCGAAATTTAAGGGCATTATGGTAATTTTACGTTCCACGAGATATTTTCCCCATTTCGTATTTTTTTACTTTGTTTGGTGTGCCAGTGGGACCTACCTCTATTTTGGGTTGTCTTCTAGCCCACTCTCTTTCCTCTCTCTTTTCTTTCTCCTTTTTCATTTTTTTCCCCTGCGGACTTCTCTCTCTAAAACTCTCTTTGCTTTTCTCTCCCTCTCATCTCTGCACTCTCTTCTCTCCTCTCTAAGCATGGTCGCACACACACAAACAAACAACGATGACACCGCCTTCACCATCACCATTTGTGCACCCTCCCTCCTCCCTTTCTCACCTTACTTCGATCTCACTCATTCTCTCTCTCTCAAACAGTCACCGTGCATCGTCTTACCCGACAAACTGCGACCAATCCTCAACATCCCCAACACAGGTAAGCTTCTAAAATCTTCTAGATCGTGTTCTATTTTAGATTAAGGTAGTTGGTAAGTGTTAATCGAGTGTTGGATACAGGAAAGCAAGTCGGCCTGTCTACGATTGTAGTTATTAATTAGTTATGGTTTGGACTCGACCCAAGACACACACACCAATTGTCAGAGTACGCGACGTTACGAATGCTTGAGCAAGGCCCATTTTCATTTTTGGTTTTGATTTTTAGTGAAAATATTTTAAATTACATTATTATATGTATACGTGTATTTTTTACATTACAAATTTTGGGTGAGTCGTTTCCACTTTTGATTTTAAACTCAGTACCAGTATTTGAATCCTACGTTAGTATATATCTATTTTTGTTGTCATCCTATTTTACATATATATTTTTAACCTTATGTTATTACATAATAATATGTATTTTCAACTTTTTTTTTATAAGTATTATACTATACTGTATTATCGAGGAAGGAAGAAGGTATGAGCTTGGAGGCATGAAAGAGGAATCATTGCAATCTGATCGCGATGGAATGGCATTCCCTTTTATGCAGCTACTCTAACTTGATTTCTTTATATATTTCTTCCTATTTTCTAGTATTTTTATGTATAGCAAGTTATTTCAAATTTCGGGGATGAAATTTTCTTAATAGGGGTAGATTGTAACGAACCATCCCAAATATTACGGTTTTTATAATTTTAAAGTGTGAATTTATGAAAATGCCCTTCGAGGCGAAAAATGTTGACCTTTGTTGACCGCCTTGTTGTATCATATGAGATTCATTTCCATGGTGTATCCTTATAGTACTCGTTGCTACAAGCACGTGGGCGCAAGCAGAATCGAATTTGGAGCTAGAAACGAGATTTTATGGAATTCAAAACATAAGGGCATTATGGTAATTTCACATTCTGCAAGATATTTTCCTTGTTTTGCCTTTTCTTACTTTGTTTGGTATGCCAGTGGGGCCCACCCCCATTTTGGGTTGTCTCCTTACCCACTCTTTTCCCTCCCCCTTTTCTTTCTTCTTTTTCTTTTTTTTCCCCTCATGGACTTCTCTCGCTATAATTCTCTCTGCTTTTCTCTCCCTCTCATCTCTACACTCTTCTCTCCTTTGCGAGCATGGATGCACACACATAAACAAACAGCAATGGCACCGCATTCACTATCACTATCACTAGCCAGTAAGCACCATCGCCATTTGCGGGCCTTCTTCCATTTCCCACCTCTCTTCGATCTTACTCCATCTTTCTCTTAATAATCACTATGCATCGTCTTCCCCTACAAACCACAATAAGTCTTCACCATCCCCAACGCACATAAGCTCTTAAAATCTTCTAGATCGTTTTCTAGGTCAGATTAGGATAGTTAGTAAGTGTTAATCGAGTGTTGGATGCAGGAAACATCTCGAGAACTAGATTTCTGGAAGTTGAAACTGTGGGTATGTATCGATTCCCTACAATCCTAACTTTATTTAGGTTCTTATATCACTGAAATTGGTTAAGAATCGAGCTCGAAATGAGCTCTAAAAGTTGGCCTGAAACCTGCAAAATCCCCAGCCTTGCGAAGAAGGTGAGTACGCCTATACTTGCGAGCAAGTGAGTTGTAGTGCTTAGTGTGTGAAGCGAATGCAGCTCTGTTGGAGGCACTGTTCTCCGTCGCCGTCCATGGCAGTGCCAGCGACTTTTCTAGTGACCCATCTTGGCATTTGGGGTGGAGCGTGGTGATATGGCCCACCGCTCCAAGGAGGCGCGTGGGGAAACCCAAGGTCCTTCATAAGGTTTTTCGACGTGTCGAATTCGAATCTGCTGTCCGTTTTCCCAAATTCGATCGTTTTAGTCAAGTTTTATTAAATAGTCTCTATTTGTGTTTATGCACGTCGGTTGGAAGTGACCCCATCTTCCCTAGTTCGAACGATTCCCCGATAGTGGAATATTTGTGAGTGGACCCTTCTCAAATTGCATGATTTTTTTATTAAATACTAGGCTTGCATTCACGAAAAGTATGATTTCATGATTTTACGTTTTATGCATTATTTATGATTTATTGAATTATGTTTTACGAAATGTTATTTATTATTGGATTTACGCTTATGATATATTACGGATTTACAAATATGATTGATGATGGCTTAAGAATTGATGCTTTGAGCTTTTAAGCTCTGGTGATTTGATTTAAGTTTTTGAGATACGTTTTCGGTGCTTATCTAGTGGGTTATCAAACAGCATATACACATAATACGAGTCTATATACGTCTATGGCCATAGGACACAATTAAGGATATTTATGACATACTCCTAACTTCACTGGTGAAACCAGTGTCGAACAGCTTCACTAGCCATGACTAGTGTCGGTGTGTTATGTTATGTATATGTTTCTTCTCTAGCGTAACCCAAAGTTGTACAACTTCACATTCAAGTGATGGGACCTACCATATTTCTTCACTGGCGTAACCTAGTGTCGTACAGCTTCACATTTGGGTAATGGTTATGCTTTCAGGCGACTATGATACCCATAGTTGAGTACATCATTGATGTGATTTACGGATGTTTTACGGATTTGCTTTCGGGCAACCATATTACCATTACCGAGCACTGGTTTACACATACATGTTTTACGAATGTTTTTCATGGCATGCTAAAGTTTTCAGAAAACCTATTATGTAGTACTATATGAGTTTTCAAAACAGGGAGTTAGTATGCTCAGAAAAAAGATGGTTTTCTTATTATTAGTATTATTATTATAAACTTTGGTCCACTCACGATTTTGTTTTGTGTCCCTTTTAGGATTTAGAATTGAGGCACACGATCCCGACGTCAAGGCACTCCCGTATCAGTAGCTTTGAGCTCCCCTTTTGATGTAGGACCCGCTTTCTTTGTAATCTCATTTACTTTAAAACATTCCTTTCGTACTCTTCTTGATCAATTGTACGCTCTGAACACGGTCTTGCAATTGCATACTTCATTATATTCAAATTTACATATTTTATTTAGGTTCATTCTTTCTTTATAACTTGCATGCAAGTTTAAATGGCTTCCTCAACCTCTAGTGTCGGCCAGCACGTGCCTATCCTGGTATTTGAAGATATCAGGGTCGGGCCGTATCAGAAGTTATGTTCGAAACAATGTAAATTTACCTGAGATAAGTTCAAATTCTAAAAACTGACCACGTGCAGTGTGCATCATTGCCTGCTCTGGCCTAGGAAAAAAAAATCAGCCTTAAAAGAGGCTTAATGATGAGGGATGGTCATGCAAGTTGCTTAAACAAATATTTTTATGGGTTTTGAAACCCACACTTTTCTGCCATCATGCATCAGACATCATTTCTTTTCCTTTTTTTAAATATATTTTCTTTCTCTCCCTTTATCTCAAGGCTTTCTCTCTCTCTTACACACACGCTATATCCTATCATTTTCCCCTCACATCTCTCTCCCTCACGGTCCCATTTTCCCCCACTTTCCCTCATTTCAGCCGATTCTCTCTCTCTCTACCCACTTAACCTTCTCTCATCTTTCAAACTCTCTCTCGTAGCTCCCCCTTTAATCTCTCCCTTTTGGTGAACATAACCACCACCGCTCAAAGCTCCATCAATGGCTCCTAAATTCTCCCAAAAATTATCTAGGACCATATGCAACTCCTTGGTGGTGCCACATTAGGGCGAAACAAGGTTCCTCCTTGTTTCGACGTTGAACTTTGGCGAAATGAAACTTCTCGGACCATGGTAAGCTCGGGATTTCTACCATTAAAATATCTCTCGGGTTCCAATGCGTTTTTCTACCACGCATGCAAGTTTTTATGTCTTTAAAGGACAAATATCTAACCCACCATGTTTTCTGGCAAGTTGTAGGATTTTCCATGCCAAACCTGGCCAAACCTTGTTGATTTGGTCGAGTTTGAAGTTGTAGGATGACTTCCCATAATCCCTAGGCCACGGATTTGAACTTGCATTCTTGAATCCCCCTGTTCAAAGGGTTCCAAGTCGGGCAATAGCTTTTAGGTCATTTTTCGAGCAGCTCCAGCCAACGTTTGGCCTTAAAATGGGTATAACCTTATTCCTCTCGTCTTTTGGTATATTATGGGTCAAATTTGGCTGTGTAACGGCTCCGAATAAGGCATTGGAATTTCTTCCCAAAATTCCGACGAAAATCCCATTCTTGTGCAAACTGTGAGAAATTAGGTTTATTACATTAATTATTATCAGTTTAGTGATTAGTGTAGTAATTTTTCCGTTTAGGAGTAGACCATCTGGAGGAGTACTGCGGGCAGAATAGTTGGACGGTTACTACCTACATGTATTTATGAGTGGTTCTTTTCGTTTTTATGTATATATATACATATATATATATGTATATATATGTGATTTTTTTTCCCAACAACTGCTTTTATATAGTATGATGTGACATGCCATGTTTAGCTTTACAAATAAACTTTCCGTACACTTTATGTTTTTAATATTATTTGTGAGCATAAACTTGTGGTATGACATCCTTGCGTTTTATCTGCTTATTATTACATGTTTGCACGATGTCTCTTAGTTATTTGTACTTTCCTGGGCCAAAGACCAGCTTCACGTGTAGTTCACATGCACCGTTGACATTCGCTTTGGATCCAGAGTTAAGAGCCAGCATGTCCTTTTGTGTGATGTTTTGGACTCGTGTGTGATGCGACTAGCGTAATTCACGTGATGAAGTACCGAAATATAAAACCTACACCTAACCTGTTCTATTGTCTGAATATCTCTACAATAGACTTGTATGCCTACATAAATTAATGAGCATTGATTTCTTGTAATAACATTTTGAGATTTAAAGTTGAGATACCTTGCTAGTGTACCCTACATCTTTTCACTCACTTATCCTGCAAGGTATCATATTACATACTAGTATTATAATATTTTTTGGGAAACCATATAGGAGTAGCAAACTTGTAGTCTTGCCAATGACATAAACCACCAATTGGTCATATTATCCTCGTTTGTTCAAATACCTCAACCACATGGTACCTTAGTCGGGTACGTCTCGAGAATTCCAATGTCAAAAGGCAATTGTGTTATGTATAGTGCGAGTGTAGCGATTGCACCATTTCCATTACCAATCCAATAATGCCAGTTAATCTTATTTTGTTGGATATCATGGAACTCCACGTAATCCAAGAGATGGATCGATTACATTATTATTATTTCTTTGGTGGAGCATCGACCGAAAGTAGTCATTTTTTTTTACGACCTGTCATCCATATGGTCAACTCCACTATTGAACATTAGAAACTGAAGCACAAAATCCCCACCGTAAAGGCGAAACATTTATTAAGAAAAGTTGTGAAGGCTTATTAGCACGTGTTGTAGAAGAAGACGACAATCAAGTATAGCTGGAAATTGTGAACTCGATCAAACTAAATTCTTGACGTTGTTCCTAAATATCTATTTGTGATACCACTAGATTGAGATGTGTGAGGCATTATTTATCTACATCATGGTATAACACCTATTTTCCTTGAATCTTCATTGTAGAGACCTTTGCTTCCATTCATGAAGAGCAAAGACCGAACCTTAAAATTTTACATTGTTTACTAACAATTCAATTGGGTGACGATTAAAAACCGTTAATCCATGTCTTGAATTGAAGATCTCTCCGACCAACTCTATAGAACCCAAGCTTTCTTCAAGATTGATATGATGTTTGGTTGCGACTAGGTGAAGATCATAAATGATGATATTCCTAAGACTGCGTTCAGGACTTGACATGTTCATTATGAGTTCCTTGTGATGTCATGCAGGTTGGCGAATGCTCTAATATCGTTCATGAACCTGACAAACCACGTATTCTGCCCATATCCCAAGAGCTTCATGATAACCTTATCGAGAACTTCCTTGTTTACTCCAAATAATGAAGTCAAACTTTCTAACCCTCATGATTTGATATGAGCAATTTCAAAGCGAATCAGCGTTACACTAAATTTCCTAAATGCCAGTTTTGTTTAAATCATGTGCCTTTTTTTTTGTAATCACTCAGCAGACGACATTCTTGTTAATCCCTAAAAATGTTGCAATTGTAGAAAACCGGAAACCCCCACAAGGTGTTGCGAAATACTAGGTATCTTTGGTCTTGTCAATTACCATTGACGGTATGTGCTAACTTTCTCCACCTTAGCCTTATTCCTTACAAAGTTGACCAAGAAAGAAGTTAGTTTTGTTTCAAACGTGAATGTGATTAAGTTTCTGACAACTGAGGTGTTGTCTCTTTTCGACTATTATTCTTACACTTCTCAATGACACTAATCATTTTGAAATGTGCAGTGATACTTCATTGAATGATTTGGTTGCGTGTTAATGCAACAAGGGTAACCGCTTATGCCTTCTGACAATTAGGGCCACATGAAGTGAACTATCTTACATACGACTTAGAGTTGACAATTGCTACCTTTGCACTAAAAACATGATGGCGGTTTCTCTATGGAGAAACATCCAAAATCTTCATCGACTCCCTTAAACCTTTGAAATACATCAATCAACGTCTATGATCGCACCATCGTGTATTACCCTAGTTGTGTAAACGTAGTTGCTAACGATCTTAGCAGAAAAGCACATGGATGACTCGGCCGTCAAATCCTATTTCAGTTACAATTCACGAGTATTAATGTGACGTTACTTACAGACAATCAAGAAACTTTGTTAGCTAATTTCCAAGTCCGACCCTTCTACTTTTGACCTGTGATGAAAAAGAAGATTGCTTAGGCATTAAGTAAGAACTTGATTTGTCAGCTAGTCAAAGTAGGAAGAAAGAAATTGTTCGAGTTGTTACAGTCATTCCTTATATCCAAATGGATATGGGAGAATCACTGTGGACTTCATGTACAAACAGCCTCGTACATGTGGAGACTATGATGATATTTCAGTGATTGTTGACTAACTTACAAGGGTGCCCATCTTTTGTTGGTCCACGAGGACACCCTCTAGACCACTTGACAGAATCTTATCCCACATTTATTCTTATTTTATTCCTTAATGCCGAAAATTTTTTGAAACGCCCATGGTCGACTAAGTGGAAATCCTATGTTGATTTCGTGCGTGGACATCTCAGTTCTTATCATTTCTTGTTCCTTTTCACATCTTTCTAGGTAGTACGTGTTCTTATGAACACGAGAATGCGAACAATGCGCAAATCAGATGATTTATGCACTTTCCTAATGAGGTACAAAATAATAATTTTGTACCTTCGGGATTCCATTACTTGTTTATCGAGACAACAATCGATTATTGGTATTGCAACCTGCAAACTGTAATATCGATAACCTATTCATTGGGTTCGTTAAGTAAGTGGGCAAGTAGACTTGTCTCCAGCAATATTTTATTAATTAGGTCTCGTGCCTAATTAATTATTGTTTGGGCTCGACCCAAAGAAACACACACCATTACTCTCATAGTGATTATCACTACGATCGCTTAGACGCAAACGATACAGAATTCGAAGAAACCACTCTGCTAAAAAGGCTACATAGGAAACGGAGAAACGTGTGAGAGACTTATATCCATATTTCTTCCATGATTAAATTATGTTGCTTCTAACTTCAAGGATGAAATTTTCTTAAATGGGTAGATTGTGACATCTAGCCCCAAGATTTATTGTATTTTATTCTCAATAGTAGTGAAATTATCCAAATATCCTTAGATGCCACATAGGCCTTCCATGTGGACCTCAATTTTCCTTTCATTTTTCCAAATTTATTTTACTATTTTCAAATAGTACTCATTTTTAGAACACATGGCCGTAAACGGAACTCAATTCGGAGTTATAACGAAGAAATTATGTTCGCAACAATGTAAAACCTAAGATAAATTCAAATTCTAAAAACTGATCTCGTGTAGTGTGCATCACTGCTTTGTGGGAAAAAAAAATCAGTCTTAAAAGAGGTTTAATGATGAGGGATGGCCATGCAAGTTGCTTAATTTCTTTAATTAAAAAATGAGTGGTTGCAAAAATTATTTATCAAATTATTTAGATTTTGAATTCAATTCAAGAACATCCAAAGATTTCATAAAAAAGCCAAATGAATGTACTAAATATTCATTCTATCGTGGGGGCTCTTGCTCCAAGTGGATGCGTATATTTGAGACTTGTTCCTTATGAGTACACATAATTGGCCGCTCATCCATTTCACAAATTACAACCAAGATTTTATGGTCCATTTGAGGTGTTAGCAAAAGTGGGGCCTGTAGCTTATAAATTGCAGTTGCCTTCAAATTCGAAACTACATCCTTTATTTCATGTATCTTTCAAATTAAGATTTTTTTAACACTCACTATTTTATACACAAAAAACAAACAAGTTGGTTGAAATATGAAGCTAACAATTATTTCTTTAATCAAAACATGATTGGTTGCAAAAATTATTTATCAAATTATTTAGATTTTGAATGCGTGGGGGCATCTTGCTCCAAGTGAATGCGTGGTACCCATACTTTTTGTGACAAGAAGGTACCACGTAGGCTCCTAGTTTTGACACATGCTTAATTTGATTTAGTTCATGCATCCTGTCATAGTTCTGAGTTTGTCGTGTCTGGATAAAAGGGAAATGTGTGGGACCTGGCACTTGCGGGTTGTTTTGTCAAGTAACGAGAGATAAGAGATGCAACTTGCTGTATATGGAAAAGAGGGGAGAATTGTTCTTCTGCAGTTGCAGTCAAAGTCTTACTAAGACCATCACGGTCAATAGTCAACTAATCAAACGTCAAACATGACGTGTCACGGCATGCCTCGTAGGATGTGCCATTCTTTGTAACCGACGGGGGAGACTATTGAGACAAGGGATTTTTTTAGCTTAGCAAATTACAAATTATAGCTCAATTCTGGGCAACTCAATTGTCAATGTACTCGATACCTTCCATTTTTAGGTAGGTCTGGCAGACGTACGAATATGTTAACATTACATTGGATAGAATTAAACGATAGGGTAAATTGGCTAATTTTTAAAAATTTAGATTTTGAATTTTATCACATAAATAGTTTATTGGGTCCATGTCAACTAGGGCGTTAGTTCAGGAAGTGTTTTTTTTTAGCAAATGATATTATCTAAACTAATGGGTAAGACAGTGGACAAAACATCACAATGGACTAGCAATAATGTAGTTTGAATTCGCCTTTGACGAGAATCAAACCTAAGATTTCTCACTTACAAGTAAAGAGGAATACCACTAGACCGTAGTACTAAGTATGGTAGTTCAGAAAATTAAACGACAGCTTATTCTCTATTTCACGTACAAAGTTGTCGATTGTAGCCCAAAATGTCACCTTACTATACAAATTTCTAACACAAAGGGAAAAAAAAATATAGGGTCTTTAGCTAAAATGATCATGAGATTGTCATAACACTTCACTTTGGTTCCTAAGATTTAAAACCGATAGAACTAGTCACTAAGTTTGTTCGTCGTCAATTATTTTAGTTATTCCATGAAAAATCTTCGTTAAATGATGAAAATTTGGCAAAAATACTCGTAATTTTTGTCAAGTCATTTTGGCCCATTATTTATTAAATTAAGGTATTTTTTTTCATTTTGATCCTTATTTAACAGAGATTTTTACGGTAAGACCAAAATGATTAATTGTGGACAAATTTAAGGACCATTTCTATCGATTTCAAATGTTAGAGATTAAAGTGAAGAGTTATACTAATATCATGACAATTTTAGCTAAAATGCCAAAAAAATGTATAAAAATGAGTGTTAAATGATGATTGGGTAGCGTAAATAACAACTCCATTTTTGTTTAGGATTGTCTTGATTGAAATTATACATTTTGTACAATACACCCCACTTAATATTTTCCTATTAAAGTATTTGTATACCATAATACTAAAGTGCAAGGTAGGCACCAAAACCGTCTTTTTTTTTTCTTTTTTTTTTTTTTTTGAGAAAAAAAAAATTTGAATACACCCCAAGGTATTTCTAACATTAAATAACCTACATCCTAAAATCCTTTTTACTTAAGTTCTCAATTCGTTTTTACTTAGTACTACAATCTAGTGGTATTGCTCATTACTTGTAAGTGAGAGGTCGTAGGTTTGATTCTCTCCAAAAAACAAATTTGAACTACATTATTGCTAGCCCATTATGAGGTTAAGCCCACCCCCATCTCCTTAGTGTAGATAATATCATTTTTCAAAAAAAAAAAAAGTTCTCAATTGCACTTCCACCCTAAACGAGACCATAACCATGAAAGGCACAATTTTTTTACGATGAAACATGAAATTGCTTGCTTGGAGGCTCCACATGATGTTTGACTTTTTTTTTTTTTTTTTTTTCTGATGTATTGCTGAATGTGAAATCCTAAATCTCGATATAGGTTTATAGTTGGCCTCTACTAAAATTATGAAACATTGAAATGTGGAAGCTACCAAATTTTTGGATGGAAATCGAAGCACTCCTTCATTAATTAGTTGAGTTGAGTACAATAAAAATGCATAACTAATATGTAATCAAAGAACTAATGAATGTCTAGAGTATTAAGAGCAATGATTAGTTTAATAATTAAAAAAAAACCCTTAAATTCATGGTAGGGAGAACGAGAAGAAAAGATGACAGGTGGATCCATCACAATCCAATCCAGTGAAGGTACAACTCAACTCCAAAACCGTAAAAAGCAATAACGAAAAGGTCAAATAAGTTGGGGCCATTTAGATCGTAGATAATCCCAGTGTTTGGATAATCCCGTCTTTAACAAAAATTAAACTAAAAGTTATAAGACAAAAGTCACCTTCCTCAAACAGACGTTAAAACGTGAAAGCAAATTGAGGGAGAGATGGGTCCTCTCCTCCTATTTCTTATTGACTTTGTGGAGCCACTTCCAAAGATAGACATTTGCATATTTACAAGAAAATAATTTCTTATGATGACCAACTTTCATCTTACATCAAGTCTTCGTAACGAGTTCAAAAGTATATCGTCGACTCATGTGGAAATAAAATTGTCAAATGAATCGTGTATATCATTGTGTGCTCTCAAAAGTTTCAATTTGTTAATTGGGGGTTAAAGACTAAAACTCTAGACTTGGGTAAGAGTGGAACCACATACTTTTCTATATGTATTTATACATACTAATATATAAAAATTATCACTAATATAGATATGTAATTGGATCGAGTTCGAGTCGGGATTGAAAACATAATCAATCACTACATATCCGACTTGGATTTTTAAGACAGCCCCAAACCTGCCCCGTACATATGTATTATATAACTTCCATAACCACTCTATTAGGATTGGGTATCCACGAATACCCATACCCATAGGGCTTTTTGTCATCCCAATCTAGCTTGGTCCTAACAAGCACGAGAAGCACAACTTACAAAGGTGAATATGAGTCGAAGTTTTGGGAGTAGGATTCTTTTTTCTCGTATTCTTATTCACTTCTCTCTCTTTTCTCACAGTTTTCTTTTTGTCTTTCTTTTTCTATAAAAAAATCAGTACAAAATATTTATGTAGTTTAATCGGAACCGTTTAAATAAAAAGAAAGGACAAGAAAATAGATTACAAGGGCAGAGAATTCACTCAAGCTTGTCCTATCAACCTGAAACAATATTGACATAGGTCTGAAATGGCCTAGCCTAGCATATTTTCGATCTTTACAAGTTGCTAGTTATCATAACGGATTAGGTGCTCGTAATTTGCTTTTATTTTGCCATGACAACAATCAATCCTGACCGCACATTTTTTGACATTGCAAAGTACAACCTCATCAAACGACTTCAAGTAATATCAACGAAATTTGTCAATACTCTTGGCTACTTTCGTGAGCAACACGTACTATTGCTACATTGTACCTAACTATTAGTTAGATTTGGTTATCATAAAATACATAAACTAATTAAATAAAATAAGTAAGTGATTAAAATAGAAGGAAACACACACAACAGGTCGAAGAAGCTGCACTTGAGTTTGAATCACTCATCATAGTTTAGATTAGTCTAATGTGAAATACGAGGATTAGCTACCATTCTTGCATACATGTAAGTTTTGTAGCAAAATTTGACACACCCCAACGCGGAATGTCTACTAGAACTCCGAATCGAGTAGTGTTGGCCGACACCTGGAAGGTGATGAAGCCATAAAGTATAGTGATGTGGAAAATGTGAATAAATTTAAACCTAAAAGTGCCTAAAGACAAGAGTGCGCTGTGAGCGAGAATGAACCTATTTCACATGCGACATCAGAGTGTAAGTAAAATACAGTAGTGTGGGTGATGATCATACCCTCAGAGGTAGCCACCTATACTAACATTTGCCAAGAATCCTCGTCGATACGAACTTTCAGTAGCTAAAACCTGGAGGTGCAAAAAATAGAAGGGTGAGTCACTACTACAAAATAGGGCTTTCATGACACTTAGAAATTTTTTTAATGACATTCTTTTATTAAAAGCGTCACTAAAATAAAATTATGACGCAACTTTAAAAATATAAATAAATTAAAATAAACAGATAAGAAAACCAAGAGACAATTATCAAAAAGAGATCAGTTTCACACCCACTACAATTGCACGTTTGAACAGTTAACCTGTTCAGCCTAAATCTTATCCTTTTTCTTTAATATGGTCGTAAAGAAAAATATAACATAAACGGTTGAGTGGGACTTCATTCCCCATCAGGACTTTGTTCTGCCATTGGAGAGGACGATATTCAACAAAAAGGCTGCAAGCCAGCAAAAGTCCCTCCCGTGCCACCGCCATCCAACCTTCTAAACACCATGCGTTGTCGCCCCTCACGGCTCCATGCCTTCGTCAGCCATCACCAGCCATCGTCAATGTTTAGGTAAATCCCTTATTTTCATTTACATAAGTTAATTGATGATTTGAGATCTATGTGATATGGATTTTGTATGATTTAGTGTGAGTTTATCTGGGTTTGGTGCTATTTGTGGTTTTCATGTTCAATCTATTATCTAGTTTGAATTGGCTATTTTGTTGTTTGACTAGGTTTGGATGGATTTGGAGCCAATTCGGTAGTAATGTCGATTCACATTTGATTTTGCTGTGAACTTATATTGGTTTTGTTTTTCTAATTGTTAATTTACTGAGGTTGGCATTGGTGGCAGTTTAATTATGTAAATTGTAGGTTTCAACAATTGCTGGTGCAAAACGTGTGAAGAAAGGCTCATTAGTCCTAGAGATTTCCGCATTAAGTAGTCAGACAAATAAAGAGTCTGAGGCCTCATCCAAATCAAGTGCCTTTGCCCCTGCAACCAGTCAATCCTCCATTCATGCAAATTCTATGCAAGTGAGATTCTTTCTCTTCTTGCCTTTAATTTTTTGTGCTATTTTTTTATGAAACAGTATGATTACTGGATGCTTTTGTTACTTGTATGTACAGCTGTCCTATTTTCTAGATTATCACATATTAATGGATGCCTTTTTTTTATTTTTATTGCACGGTTTCTTTAAATCAATCTTTGATTTTATACTAGAATGGTTGGAGAGAATTTATTGTTTTCGTTTATTTTCTTCCATGTGATCTCAAAACTATAGTGCATTTTTGTTGATCTTTTTGTTTGACCTGATTCATCTGTGCAGGATACAGAAATAATGATTTTTAAGTTCAAATTTTCCAAGATTCTAGAGATAATCAGATGACCGTTTGCAGTTTATTTTTTGGTTTTAGCATGTGAAAGTAAGAATTGTTATTCTTATTGATTTTTTTAATTAATGTTGATAATTTTTGTGTAGAAAAGGTGGGAGTCTCTCCTGCGTCAAGGGAGGAGGATATTTGTTGTTGGTGATCTTATGCTCAACCAGATTTTGAGAAGAACTAGATTTTAAATTAAGTGAACTTACAGTTTTATTAGTAGGAAAGCTCTATACATTATATTGTCTTTTGTAATACTTCGGTGGTCGATAAATTTCAAATTTATGAAGCAATATTGTTTCAATTGAGGTCAATATCTTGCTTTCTGGATGAATTATGTAGGTCGTGCTTTCAAATTAAAAATACATTATATATGTCATTAAACATATTTCAGGACATGTATTGAACGGTTTATGACACGCTTTGTGTGTCATTGCTAATATTCAATGACATTGCAAATGGTTTCAGTGCTATAGGACATGATGCTATATAGAAATAGATGATATTTTTTTAAATCAATCATACTTGTTAGTTGATCATGACACTCATTCCTCTGTTTATGACACATTATCCGCATCTCAAATTGAAATAGATGACATACTTTTTTAAATCAATGACACTTGTTAGGTGTCTGTAGAAGCTACACATGACACTGTGCGTATGTCATGTTTAGTATACCATGATGCTCATTTCTCTGTATATGACGCTTAATCCGCGTCTTAAATGGTTATAGATGACACAAGTTCTTAATTCAATGACGCTTGTTAGGCGTCCTTAGAAGTAATACATGACACTTTTTCAACGTCATAAAAAGTATCTTTAATGACACCCACAAAGATGACACTAAATTCTTGCGTCATTAAACTTTTAACATGACCCATAAATTGCGTCATGTATGTTAAAATTTGTAGTAGTGAGTGGGCACAAAAACAAAGCTTTAGAAAACATATTTCTCTTTCTGAAAGTAATAACCCTTCACAGTAAAACCTGTATAGTTTCCAGAAAATAATAATACATACGTATGTAGAAATCATGCTCAAGAGTAGTGAAAACCAAGTATATCCCATGTCAAGTATGTCAACAATGAAATAAGTAAGCCAGGTAAAATAAATCAATGTAAACTGATATGTCAGCCGGAGTCACCTAACGTGACCTGTACAGCTGAGCCTATAGCTCATCTACCAATTCCTGCACATAAATCGGAACCATCTAATGTGGTCTGTACAACAGGCTGGGTGTAAATAGATACGCTTAAGTGCTACGATCACGTGAAGGCTATGCGATATATCGCAAGTCACTTAAAAGTTGGAACCACCTAATGTGGCATGTACGACAGGCTAGCACCTGCCTTAGATCCAAGGTGAACGTGTGGTGCGGGAGGTGAACGATCACGTGAAGGTTAGGCCCTAGCCTTGGGTGGAACACTAACACCGGGGTGCAAGATGATGAGCACTAAATGCATCTAAACATAACCATACACACTGCAATTACTATCATCAATATGCACTCACCTGAAGCTTACCTGGGTGTCCGCAACATCATGCAATAATATGCATATTTATACTAATACATATACTAAAATGTAATGCAATTGACATGGCATTTAAAAAACGTAAATCCATTTAAAACCATTTCTGGTACAATGAAAAACATATATACGTATATATAGAAAACCAAAAGCCCACTCACCTAAGGTCTGCACTACAACTCCCTAGCACAAATATCAAAGCATCACGAACAATCGGCGCCTAAAACAATTATCAAATCACGTCTCAGAATTCTTATCAATAAAACACGTAACTTACAAATCCTATTCGGGAATATCTGTACATCGGTTTCCCAATCCCTAAGTTTCCAATATCCTTAAATATTATGTACTATAACGTATCAAAGTTTGGTGATGATCCAATAGTCGAATTGTCGATTACTATAAGCATCAAGCGGTGAACCTTAATGGAACTACGTTCAAACAACAGAAATTCGTCAATTGGAGTTCACCAATGGAATCGGGGTATTCAAATTTATCCTATGAAGGTCAGGAGACGTCTCGGCCCACGCACCGCCGCAGGTGGCGGTTGGCCACCCCAACTCGTCAGAAAAATCAACTATTTCCAAAAATTACCAAATTCTTCAGAAAAGTATATCTCAATAAGGGGAACAATTTTCAAACCTGTGGCCAAGTCCAATTTGGCCTGAAAAAAACCCGAAATCCACCTCGATCCGCCGGAAACCTTTAAAATGGGTGTTCTTGATTAAACTCCAAACAAGCTCCAACGCCTCCAAGGTTGATTGGGCTTTGTTTCTAGGTTCATGGTGAGTCTATTAATGGTGTCAATTGAATGGAAACGTTTCAGGTTTGGTGGATCTCGGCCGAGGGTCCTCACGATCCCCATGGTTCCTGTAGGGATGTTTTCCCCAAATTACAACCAAATTCATTATAATTTTAGGTGGAAAAGGAAGAGGGAGGGTTGTGGAATGTTTTCCAAGTGATGGATGGCGGCGATTCACCAGAACAATCACCTGAAAATGTGTCGGAAGGTGTGGAGGAGCCAAGTTGGGTACGGGTCAAAGGGAACCCGACAAGTTCCTCTCATTCTCCCCTTCTCTCCTTTCTCTCATTTCCCTCGTCACCCATTGGTCACCTTCTTCTCTCTCCTCTTCTAAATGGGCATCCAGCCCCTCCTTTCTCTCCTTTATCTCTCATCTCCACCGCCCATCTTTTCTTCCTTTTAATCTAGGCCACACACGTGACTTTCCAGATTTTGCTCCAAAAATCTGAATCTTTCTTGATATTAATTAATTTACTAAAATGCCCTAAACTTTAAACGTTAATAACTCCTCTGTCATAACTCCGAATTGCGTTTCGTTTGTACCCACACGTCCATAGCGACGAGTACTACGAGAATATGCTAAGAAAACAAACCTTACGTGACATGACAAGACGGTCGACAAAAATCAACGTATTTGCCTCTACGGGCATTTCCATAAATTCACATTTAAAAATTATTAAGACTGTAATTTTTTGGGGACGAGTCGTTACAAAATTCCTGACGTATGACTTGAATTAAAATTTTAAAAAATATATGTGACATCCCACCCGGTGATTTATTGTATTTTATTCTCAATAGTAGTGAAATTATCAAAATACCCCAGAGATGCCACGTAGGCCTTCCACGTGGACCTCAATGTTCCTTTCACTTTTCCAGTCATATTTTATAATTTTTGAATAGTACTCATTTTTAGGAACACGTGGCCATAGATGGAACTCAATTCAAAGTCGTAATGAAGAAGTTATAACGACCTGTCCTAAATATTACAGTTTTTATAATTTTAAAGCATGAATTTACAAAAATGCCCTTCAAGGTGAAAAATGTTGACTTTTGTTGATCACCTTCTCATATCACATGAGATTTGTTTCCATGGTGTATCCTTGTAATACTCGTAGCTAAGAGCACGTGGGCTCAAGCAAAATCGAATTTAGAGCTAGAACGGAGATTTTATGGAATTCGAAACATAGGGGCATTATGGTAATTTTAAGTTTCGCTAAATATTTTCCCCATTTCGTCATTTCTTACTTTGTTTTGTGTGCCAGTAAGACCTACCCCTGTTTTGGGTTGTGTCCCAGCCTACTCTCTTTCCTCCCCCTTTTCTTTCTTCTTTTTCTTTTTTCCCCCGTGGACTTCTCTCTCTAGAATTATCTTTGCTTTTCTTTCCCTCTCATCTCTGCACTCTGCTCTCCTTTCCGAGCACAGACGCACACACACAAACAAACAGCGACGACACCGCCTCCAACATCACTAGCTTAGCCACACAGGCAAGCACCATCACCATCTGTGGACCCTCCCTCCTCCCTTTCTCACATCTTTTCAATCTCACTCCTTTTCTGTTGACAGTCACTGTGCATCATCTTCCCTGACGAACCACGACGAGTCCTCGTCATCCCCGACGCATGTAAGCTCCTAAAATCTTCTAGATTGTGTTCTAGGTTAGATTAGGGTAGTTGGTAAGTGTTAATCAAGTGTTGGATGTAGGAAACATCTCGGGAAAAATTTCCCAGATTTCTGGAAGTTGAAACCGTGGCCATTTGGCAACTTTTAAACCCTTTTTCCGGGCAACTCCGGCCATGTCACAGCCTCCAATGGGTATGTATCAATTCCCTACATTCCTAACTTCATTTGGATTTTTATATCACTAAAATTGGTTAAGAATCGAGCTCGAAATAAGCTCTGAAAGTCGGCCTAAAACCTGCAAAATCCCCGGCCTCGCGAGGAAAGCGAGTACGCCTGTACTCGCGGACGCATGAGGCTGTGCGTGGGGTGGCCCGTGGTGACCCGGGCTACCGCCCCATGGTGGAGCATGGCAGTGCACGCAGGCGGCAAGAAAGGGAACCGGAGGTCCCTCCTTAGGTTTTTCGACGTGCCAAATCCAAATCCGCTGTCCGTTTTCCCAAATTCGATCGTTTTAGTATATTTTTATTAAATAGTCTCTATTTGTGTTTAGGTGCGTCAGTTGGAAGTGACCCCGTCCTCCCTAGTTCGAGCAGCTCCCTGGTAGCGAAATATTTGTGAATGGACCCTTTCTCAAATTGCATGATTTTTTTTTATTAAATGCTAGGCTTGCATTCACGAAAGCATGATTTCATGATTTTACGTTTTATGCATTATTTATGATTTATCGAATTATGTTTTACGAAACGTTATGAATTATTGGATTTATGTGTTTGATATATTACAGATTTACAAATATGATTTATTATGGTTTAAGAATTGATGCTTTGAGTTTTTGAGCTCTGGTGATTTGATTTGAGTTTCTGAGATACATTTTCAGTGCTTATCCAGTGGGTTATCATACAACACATACACACAACATGAATATGTATACGTCTATGGCCATAGGACACAATTGAGGATATTTATGACATACTCCCAGCTTCACTGGCGAAACCAATGTCGGTATGTTATGTTATGTATATGTTTCTTCTCTGGCGTAAACCAAAGTCGTACAGCTTCACATTCGAATAATGGGACCAACCATATTTCTTCACTAACATAACCCAGTGTCATACAACTTCACCTTCGAGTGATGGTTATGCCTTCGAATGACTATAATACCCCTAGTTGAGTACATCATTGATGTGATTTACGAATGTTTTGCGGATTTGCCTTTGGGTAACTATTTTACCATTACTAAGCACTGGCTTACACGTACATGTTTTATGAATGTTTTTCATGGCATGCTAGAGTTTTTAGAAAACCTACTATGTAGTAATATATGAATTTTCAAAACAAGGGGTTAGCATGTTTAGACAGAAAATGGTTTTCTTATTATTAGTATTATTATTATTATAAACTTTGGTCAACTCACCCTTTTGTTTTGTGCCTCCTTCAAGATTTAGAATCGAGGCACACGATCCCCACGTCAAGGCACTCCCGTATCAGTAGCTTTGAGCTCCCCTCTCGATGTAGGACCCACATTTTTTGTAATCTCATTGATTTTAAAATATTCCTTTCGTACTCTTCTTGATTAGTTGTATATTCTGAACACGTTCCTGCAATTGCATACTTCATTATATTCAAATTTACATATTTTATTTACGTTCGTTCTTTCTTTATAAATTGCAGGCATCTTTAAATGGCTTCGTCACCCTCAGGTGTCAGCCAACACATGCCTATCCTAGTATTTAGAGATATCGGGGTCAAGGCATGTCAGTTTGATATCAAGGCATGGTTTGTTCAGAGCATACTTAGGATCTTCTCCTACCCTATTAGTGTGTCAGCCTTGATATCATTTGGATGTCACGGCTTCTGTTTATTAATGGCATTCGGCATGGTTGTGCAATTATCATTCTGCCTGAATAGTCACATCCTATTTTAAGCATAAGAAATTTATGTCAGGATTGTGCCTCAAGTTTGACGTAATTGATTGATGGACGACTTTCAAATCAGACCGATACTCTGCAACTTGTGTTCCCTAGGAATGGCGAGGAGAGTCATACCTATATGGAGATTACTTGAAACACCCGAAGTTCATGTTGGAGAAAATAGGAAGCACTAGTTATAAACGAAGTTTAGCAAGTGTCAGCTTAGGAAGACCAAATCAGTTTTCTCGAGCTGGTTGTTTCTGCTGAAGGCAATCGTGTGGACCCTCACATGAATTCTCAATTATTGCATTGTCTCTTAATAAGTTGACAATGTTCCAACAACACTTATGAATCGAACGGATCAAGTATTCCATGTATTTTTTTCGACGGATTCGTGATTATCTTATTGATAACCTTCTTATTTACTCAAACAACGGGGTGAAATGTACCAAACATCAATAGCCAGCTTTATACCAAATTCCTCAAATGTAAACCTTGCTTAGTTTACATACCTTTGTTGGGAGACATGAGTGTAGCAAAAGATATTCTTATCAAATTGAGGTTGTAATTGTAGAAAATCGACAATCCTCACGAATGTCGTAAATTACGAAATAACATTGGTCTTCTCGATTTCTATCGATAGTTGTCAACGATTCTTTGATCATAACCCAATACCCATGTGCGGCTAGGAAACAAGTTAGTTTTATTTGAGATGTTGATTATGAACGAGATTTCCGACAACTAAATTGTTTTCTCACCCGACCATTATTTCTACACCTTTCAATGACATCGATCAATTTTGAATCCTACAATGACGTTTTACTGAATGTTTAGCCGCTTGCTGATGCAGCATGATCGAGTAACACGTGTGTCTCTCGACAGCTAGAAACGCACGAAGTGAACCGTCCTATCTACGACCATAAGTCAATGGCTACCATTCTTACTTGGAAAACTTAATAAGACCCCTCCATGGCGACTATGGTAATGTTTTGATGTTTGTCAACCAACTCACTCGATGTATTATCCATCAATTTGTGAAGACTATACCTTGAACCATTTGGCCGAATTCCTCTTTTTCAAATTTTTCAGACTCTTTGATGTTTAAGTTCAATCGGCCCTGTTCATAATCCCATATTCATTTCCTGGTCCTAACATATGTTTTTGTCATTCCTGGATTACCTTACTGCTCTTTGTATCATTTCTGAAGTAGCCAAATTGTCCAGATTAACCACTCAGATGTGGAAGTTTTTAGTTGAGATTGTCAAACAGAATCACTCAATCAACACCCTATCAAGTGAATCATCACCGTTAGTGATTGAATATCCATGTAGTTACCGTTGTAGCAAGTTGTTGTGAAAATTTGTTTAGACAAAGCCTAAGTTCCTATTTGTCAATTTTCATTAGACCATCATTCAAGTTGAGTTAACGTTCGACCATTCAAATTACTACCACATAACCAAGTTAGGATCCTACACGCATTTAAGCAGTAGAGTTGTATATTTAATCTAGATATCTTGTACTCTATATTTACTGGATATGTTTTGACCCATAAAAGCTTGAGTGCTCTTTTAGCCTTCTCGACATGGTTTCTCGCCAAATCTGTGAGGAACTCACGATGGATAGACTTAGATGACATGTGCGCCCAATTTCATATCGGTACTAACAGGAACATTAGGAGCATAACATTGTCACAAGCCTACCAAACTTACCAGGACAAGTTCCAAGTGGTTTTGAGGATTGAGCCGTCTTTTAGTAAGGAATTAGTGAAGGTAAAACTGTAGGTTCCGAGCCTGGTGATTATAGGGTCAGTTTCTGTGAATGCTTTGAAGTGACAACCATTATTCGAAGGAAATGGTCAGAGTGATAGTTCCTCTAATATAAGTTTCGAATTTGTACCTCTTGATCAAGAGAGTGATCACCGTGCATAGTCACGAAAGAAATTTTTTACAACAAGTGTTTATCTCTTCGTATCTTTCAATTATTTTGCTCCAAGACTTTATTGTTCATGTGTACGTGGATGTCAAAGCACTTCTAGCAGCTCTAATTGGTACACTTTGGGGGAGTGTGGGAGCATGATCAAGGTGTAAATTGGACGATCTAGGCACATTCTCACATTAATGGGCAAAATGGTATTTTGCCACCCCCGAGACTCGGGAACTTCTCACTTGCTTACCGAGACATCAATGAGTTATTGGTATTACGGGCTGCAGACTGTAATATCGATGGCTTATTTGTTAGGTTCGCTAAGCAAGTGGGCAAGTCGGCCTACCAACGATAGTAGTTATTAATTAGTTATGGTTTGGACTCGACCCAAGACACACACACCTATTCTTGGAGTAAGTGACATTACTGATGCTTGGGAAAGGCCCATTTTCATTTTTGGTTTTGATTTTCAGTGAAAATATTTTAAATTACATTATTATATTTATATGTGTATTTTTGACATTACAAATTTTGGGTGAGTCATTTCCACTTTCGATTTTAAACTCAGTCCAAGTATTTGAATCCTACGTTAGTATATATCTATTTTTGTTGTCATCTTATTATATGTATATATTTTTAACCTTATCTTATTACACAATAATATATATTTTCAACTTTATTTTTTTTTTTAAGTATTATACTATACTATATTATTGAGGAAGGAATAAAGTATGAGCTTGGAGGCATGAATGAGGAATCATTGCAATTTGATTGCGAAGGAATGGCATTCTGTTTTATGTAGCTGCTCTAACTTGATTTCTTCTTTATATATTTCTTCCTATTTTCTAGTATTTTTATGTATGGCAAGTTATTTCACATTTCAGGGACAAAATTTTCTTAACAGGAGTAGATTGTTGACCGCCTTGTCATATGACATGAGATTTGTTTCCATGATGTATCCTTATAGTGCTCGTCGCTTCAAGCACGTGGGCACAAGCGGAATCGAATTTGGAGCTAGAAAAGAGATTTTATGGAATTTGAAACATAGGGGCATTATGGTAATTTTACTTTGTTTGGTGTGCCATTGGGGCCCACCCTTGTTTTGGGTTGTCTCCCATCCCACTCTTTTTCCCTCTTTTCTTTCTTCTTTTTCTTTTTTTTTTCCCCGTGGACTTCTCTCTCTAGAACTCTTTCCGTTTTTCTCTCCCTCTCATCTCTACACCCTTTTCTCCACTCCGATCACAGACGCACACACACAAACAAATAACGATGGCACTGCATCCACCATCACTACCCTCACCATTCTGGCAAGCACCATGACCATCTGTGGACCCTCCCTCCTCCCTTTCTCACCTCTCTTCGATCTCACTCCCTCTCTCTCTTGACAGTCACTATGCATCATCTTCCCCGACGAAACACGGTGAGTCCTTGCCATCCTCGACGCAGGTAAGCTCCCAAAATCTTCTATATCATGTTTTAGGTTAGATTAGGATAGTTGGTAAGTGTTAATTGAGTGTTGGATACACGAAACATCTTGGGAAAACTTTTCCAGATTTCTGGAAGTTGAAACCATGATCATTTGGCCATTTTCAAACCCCTTTTCTCGCCAACTCTGGCCATGTCACGACCTCCAATGGGTATGTATCGATTCCCTACATTCTTAACTTCATTTAAGTTCTTATATCACTGAAATTGAATGAGAATCGAGCTCAAAATAAGCTCTGAAAGTCGGCCTGAAACCTGTAAAATCCCCGACCTCGTGAGGAAGGCGAGTACACCTATAATCGGAGGCATGTGGCGCTGCAATGCTATGCGTGTGGAGCGTACGCACCTCAACCGGAAGCACTGTGCTCTACCGCAGACCACGACAGCGCCGGCGATTTTTTCGGTGACCTATCTCGGTAAGTGGTGACTAAGGCCACCGCCCCATGATGGCATGTGCGATAGCGTGTTGGGGAACCAGAGGTCCCTTCTTAAGTTTTTTGACATGCCGAATTCGAATCCGCTGTTCGTGTTCCCAAATTCGATTATTTTAGTAGAGTTTTATTGAATGGTCTCTATTTGTGTTTAGGTGAGTCGGTTAGAAATGACTCTATCCTCTCTAGTTCAAACAGCTCCCTGATAGCAGAATATTTATGGGTCGACCCCCTCTCAAATTGCATGATTTTTTTTTTTGAATGCTAGGCTTGCATTCACAAAAACCATGATTTCATGATTTTACATTTTATGCATTATTTATGATTTATCGAATTATGTTTTACGAAACGTTATGAATTATTGAATTTACGCGTATGATATATTATAGATTTATGAATATAATTTATTATGGTTAAATAATTAGTGCTTTGAGCTTTTGGGCTCTGGTGATTTAATTTAAGTTTCTGAGATACGTTTTTGATGCTTGTCTAGTGGGTTATCATACAACACATACACAAAACACAAGTATGTATACGTATATCGCCATAAGACACAATTAAGGATATTTATGACATACTCCTAGCTTCACTGGCTAAACCAATGTCAGACAGCTTCACTAGCCATGGCTATTGTCGGTGTGTTATGTTATGCACATGTTTCTTCTATGGCGTGACCCAGAGTTGTACAACTTCACCTTCTGATGATGGGACCTACCATATTTCTTCACTAGCATAACACAGTGTCGTACAACTTCACCTTCGGGTGATGGTTATGCCTTCGAGCAACTGTCATACCCTTAGTTGAGTACATCATTGATGTGATTTAAGGATTTGCCTTTGGGCGACTATATTACCATTACTGAGCACTGGTTTACACATACATGTTTTACGAATGTTTTTCATGGCATGCTAGAGTTTTCAGAAAACCTACTATGTAGTACTATATGAGTTTTCAAAACAGGGAGTTAGTATGCTCAGAAAGAAAATGTTTTTCTTATTATTAGTATTATTATTATAAACTTTGGTCCACTCACCCTTTTGTTTTGCGCCCCCTTCAGGATTTAAAATCGAGGCACATGATCCCCGCATCAAGGCACTCCCATATCAGTAGTTTCGAGCTCCTCTCTTGGTGTAGGACCCACTTTCTTTGTAACCTCATTTATTTTAAAATATTCCTTTCGTACTCTTCTTGATTAGTTGTATGCTCTAAACACATTCTTACTATTGCATACTTCATTATATTCAAATTTACATATTTTATTTACGTTCATTCTTTCTTTATAACTTGCATGCATGTTTAAATGGCTTCTTTGCCCTTGGGTGTCAGCCTGCACGTGCCTATCCTGGTATTTGGAGATATCGGGGTCGGGGCATGTTAGAAGTTATGTTCAAAACAATGTAAATTTACCTAATATAAATTCAAATTCTAAAAATTGACCTCGTGCAGCATGCATCACTGCTTGGTCCTACCTGGGAAAAAATATCAGCCTTAAAAGAGGCTTAATGATGAGTGATGACCATGGAAGTTGCTTAAACAAATATTTTTATGGGCTTTGAAACACACACTTTTATGTCGTCATCCATCAGACATCATTTCTTTTCTTTTCTTTCTTTCAATATATTTTCTTTGTCTCCCTCTATCTCATGTCTCTCTCTCTCTCTCTCTCTCTCTCTTACACACACGCCATATCCTATCACTTTTCCCTCACATATTTCCCTCATGGTCCTATTTTCCCTCATTTAAGCCGATTCTTTCTCTTTCTACCCACTCAACCTTCTCTCATATTTCAAACTCTCTCTCGTAGCTCCTTCTTTACTCTCTCCCTTTCAGTGAACATCACCACCACCACTACTCCAAAGCTTCATCAACACCTCCCAAATTCTCCCAAAAATTATCTAGGACCATATGCAACTCCTTAGTGGTGCCACACTAGGACTAAACAAGGTTCTTGTTTCAGTGTTCAATGAACTTTGGCGAATTCAAACTTCTCGATACACAGTAAGCTCGGGATTTCTCCCATTAAAATCTCTTTTGAGTTCCAGTGCATTTTTCTAACATGCATGCAGGTTTTTACTTGTTTAAAGGACAAATATCCAACCCACCATGTTTTCCGACAAGTTGTAGGATTTTCCATGCCAAACCTTGTTGATTTGGTTGAGTTTGAAGGTGTAAGACGACTTCCCACAATCTCTAGGCTAGGGATTTGAACTTGCATTCTCGAATCCCCCTGTTCAGAAGGTTCCAAGTCAGGCAGTAGCTTTTAGGCCATATTTCGAGTAGCTTCGACCAACTTTTGGCCTTAAAATGGGTATAACCTTATTCCTCTCGTCCTAAGCTTCGTTTTGGTACAAATAGACTTTCCGTACACTTTATGTTTCTAATATTATTTGTAAGCATAAACTTGTGGCATGACATCCTTGCGTTTTATCTACTCATTATTACATGTTTGTACGGTGTCTCTTAGTTATTGTACTGCCCTGGGCCAAGGACCAGCTTCACGTATAGTTCACATGCACCGTTCACATTTGCTTTGGATCCAGAGTTAAGTGATAGCTTGTCCTTTTGTGTGATGTTTTGGACTCGTATGTGATGCGACTAGGTAGCTCACGTGATGTGGTACCAGAATTTAAAACCTGCACCCAACATGTTCCATTGTCTGAATATCTCTACAATGGACTTGTGTGCCAACATAAATTAATGAGCATTGGTTTCTTGTAATAACATTTTGAGATTTAATGTTGAGATACCTTGTTGGTGTACCCTACATCTTTTCACTCACTTCTGCTATAGGGTACCATATTACATACTAGTATTATAATATTTTTAGGAAACCATATACTTGTTTTACAGCGAATGGTTACACTTTTCGAAAAGGTTTTACAAACTTTATTTTCAGGACCATTCACCCTTGTCTTTCACCCCTCCAGGATTTTAATGGCAGAGGTTTTGTGACAATGAGGATTGTTGGTAAAAGCTATTATGTAAGAGACTCATCATTTCGGTATATATGTCTTTACTCTTCTTTTACTGCAATTTATCCATGCTCTAACATCACTTGTGTGACATGGTTCAATCCTGTTCATATGCACACTCTAAATTAGTTACTTTTAGGTTTTAATTTATTCACATTTTTCCACATCACTATGTTTTATGGCTACGTCACCTTCTGGGTGTCGGCCAGTACATCGCGATTCAAGTGTCTATGTGGACAATCCGGGTCGAGGTGTGTCAATTTGGTATCAGAGCATAGGTTAGGCAGTATCGAAATCATCACACGCGTGATGTAAGCCTTCTCGGTTCTTGAATTCTAACGTCATAATTATGCCACCTCGTCAAACACAAAATATGCCAACTTTTCATGAGTTTTGGGCAACTTGGAATGATAATCGCTGACACTTTTCTATGACTTACCGACCTTCTAGAAGAATGTTTTGGTGACTGCCATTAGATTTTTAAGCGAAGAACCTCATTGCCATAGATAGACCTGAAATGAAGACGTTTTGCTGACCCTGAAGCAAGGTAGTTATATTGATAATTATGTACCACCTACAATTTACCGATGAATCCCAACTATTATGCAGCCATCGTTACCAACCCTTCTTTGTTAGGAAACTACAAGCGCTTTCATCCGTGGCAATCTTTATTTTTTGTGCCACCTCCCAAAATTTCCTCGAGGTTTTGCTTCACCTCGAAGTCTCGAAAATGTCTCAAGTAACTATAGTAAGGCTGATGTGGATGCAGTTAATGGAAGAACATCTGGGGGACAATCACATTTAGTCCCCGAAAATGTCAATCTTTCAAACATATCCGTTATGATTTCGAATCTTCAGGAGGAAGATCGAATTTTGATAATTCTCATTCTTGAGCTTAAGGCAGTTTCACAAACACTAGTTTCCATAATTACACCAAAGGCAATAGTTAGTGTTCCCAAAAGTGAAAAAATCACCTCACATGAACAACCTTCCTAGAAATCTTACATACTCTTCCGACCATGCCCTAGTTAGTAGCCAACTTTGGTGACACACCAGAACAAGATTGTCCTGTTTCTAGGAGTTGTCATCCATTATTTAGGCAATATGTTCTTTATATTGAAAATATAATGCGGTATATGGATATCATACCATTGCCAGGACACCGGTTCATTGTTCCATAGAGATATACATTACTAGAATACCATAGAAACGTTAGATAGTGACACAACCAACATACACACATATCCAGACATGTAGGGACAACGGAACAACGATCGTGGAAACTTAGGAGCAAACCATGCAGAAGCAACAAACTTGTAGTCGTGTCAACGATATAAACCACCAATCAGTCATATTAGCCTTGTTTGTTCAAATACCTCAACCACATGGTACCTTAGTCAGGTACATCTCGAGAATTCCAATGCCACAAGGCAATTATGTTATGTCCAGTGTGAGAGTAGTGGCTGCACCATTTCCATTATCAATCCAGGAATGCTAGTTAATCTTATTTTGTTGGATATCGTGGAATTCCACATAATCCAAGAGATGGATCAACTACATTATTATTATTCCTTTGGTGGAGCATCGATCGAAAGTAGTCATTTTTTCGACGACCTTTTATCCATATGGTCATCTCCACTAGCAAACATAAAAAACTGAAGCACAAAATCCCTGCCGTAAAGGCGAAACATTTATTGAGAAAAGTTGTGAAGGCTTATTAGCACGTGTTGTAGAAGAAGACATCAATCCAGTACAGTTGGAAATTGTGAAACCGGTCAAACTAAATTCTTGACGTCATTCCTAAATATCTATTTGTGATACCACTAGATTGAGACATGTGAGGCACCATTGATCTACGTCCAGGTATAACACCTATTTTCCTTGAATTTTCATCGTAGAGACCTCTGCTTCCATTCATGAAGAGCAAAGACTGAACCTTAAAAATTTACATTGTTTACTAGCAATTTAATTGGGTGATGATTAAAAACTATTAATCCATGTCTAAAATTGAAGATCTCTTTGACCAACTGTATATAACCCGAGCTTTCTTCGAGATTGATCTGAAATTTGGTTGAGACCAACTGAAGATCAGAAATGATGATGTTCCTAGGTTTGCGTTTAGGACTTGACATGTTCATTATGAGTTCCTTGTGATGCTATGCTGGTTGGCGAATGCTCCAATATCGTTCATGAACCTGACGAACCGCGTATTCTGCCCATATCCCGAGAGATTTGTGATAACCTTATTGAGAACTTCCTTATTTACTCTCAATAATGAAGTCAAACTTTCTAAACCCCGATGATTTGATCTAAGCAATTTCAAAGCGAGTCAGCGTTACACTAAATTCCCTAAATACTAATTTTGTTTAAATTATGTGCCTTTTTTTTTTGTCATCATGATCTCAGCAGACGACATTCTTGTCAATCCCCAAAAATGTTGCAGTTGTAGAAAACTGGAAACCCCCACAAGGTTTTGCGAAATACTAGGTATCTTTGGTCTGGTCTTTTACCATTGGTATGTGCTAACTTTCTCCACCTTAGCCTTCTTCCTTACAAAGTTGACCAAGAAAGAAGTTAGGTTTTTTTGAGACGTGAATGTGATTAAGTTTCTGACAATTGAGGTGTTGTCTCTTTTCGACTATTGTTCTTACACTTCTCAATGACACCAATAATTTCGAAATCTGCAGTGATACTTCATTGAATGATTTGGCTATGTGCTAATGTAGCATGATAGGGTAACCACTTATGCCTTCTGACAACTAGGACCACATGAAGTGAACTATCTTACCTACGACTTAGAGTTGACAACTGCTACCTTTACACTAAAAACTTGATGGCGGTTTCTTTATGGAGAAACATGCCAAAATCTTCATCGACTCCCTTAAAACTCTGAAATACATCTTTACTGGGAAGAAGCTTAATTGTGGATAGCGGCGATGGAAAAAAAATCAATCAACGTCTATGATCTCACCATTGTGTACTACCTCGGTTGTACAAACCTAGTTGCTAAAGATCTCAATAGAAAAGCACATAGATGACTCGGTCGTCAAATCCTATTTCAGTTACAACTCACGAGTATTAATGTGACGTTACTTACAGACCATCAGGAAACTTTGTTAGCTAATTTCCAAGTCCGACCCTTTTACTTTTGAGGATGAAAAAGGAGATTCCTTAGGCATTAAGCAAGAACTTGATTTGTCAGCTAGTTAAAGCAGGAAGAAAGAAATCGTTCGAGTTGTTACAGTCACTCCTTATATCCGGATGGATATGGGAGAATATCACTGCAGACTTCATGTACGAATAGCCTCGTACACGTGGAGACTATGATGATATTTTGATGATTGTTGATTGACTTACTAGGGTGTCCATCTTCTGTTGGTCCATGAGGACACTCTCTAGACCACTTGGAAAAATCCCGTCCCACATTTATTCTTATTTTATTCCTTAATGCCGAAAATTTTTGAAACACCCCAAGATTTATTATATTTTATTCTCAGTAGTAGTGAAATTATCAAAATACCCCTGAGATGCCATGTAGGCCTTCCACATGGACCTTAATTTTCCTTTCACTTTTTCAGTCTTATTTTACTATTTTCGAATAGTACTCATTTTTACGAACACGTGACCGTAAACGGAACTTAATTCGAAGTTATAACGAAGAAGTTACGTTTGAAACAGTAAAAATTTATCTGAAATAAATTCAAATTCTAAATTGACCTTGTGTAGTGTCCATCACTGCTTGGTCTGGCATGGGAAAATTTAAAGAAAAAAAAAAAAAGACTTAAAAGAGGCTTAATGATGAGGGATGGTCATGCGAGTTGCTTACACCAAATATTTTATGGGTTTTGAAACTGACACTTTTGTGCCATCATCTTAGACATCATTTCTTTTTCTTATCTTTTTTAAAATATATTTTCTTTCTCTCCCTCTATCTCACGTCCATCTCCCTCTCTTCCGCACACACACCATATCCCATCACTTTTCCCTCACGGTTCCATTTTCCCTCGTTTCAACCAATTCTCTCTCTTTCTACCCACTCAACCGTCTCTCATCTTTCAAACTCTCTCCCGTAACTCCCTCTTTACTCTCTCCCTTTCGGTGAACATCACCACGACCACTCAAAACTAAAATCTTTTTGACACTCACTATTGTATACACAAAAAATAAACAAGTTGGTTGAAATATGAAGCTAAACTACAATAATTTCTTTAATTAAAACATGATTGGTTGCAAAAAATATTTATCAAATTATTTAGATTTTGAATTCAATTCAAGAACATCCAAAGATTTCATAAAAAAGCCAAATGAATGTACTAAATATTCATTCTATCGTGGGGGCTTCTTGCTCCAAGTGGATGCGTGGGACCTATACTTTTTTGTGACAAGAAGGTAGCACGTAGGCTCCTAGTTTAGACACGTGCTTAATTTGATTTAGCTCATGCATGCTGTCATAGTTTTCAGTTTGTCGTGTCTGGTGATGTGAAATATTCTAACACTTAAATTAAAACCATATGATTGTAGTATATGTAAGTAAGGATCGTTCTAGGCCGGGGATTAGAAGGGATGCTAATCTACTCAAATTAAACTCTAAAACACTAAACTAGACTCAAAAACAGAAAACTAGACTCTAACAACTCAAAACAAACTAAAAAGACTCAAAACAGCACAAAGTAATCAAATAGACTCAAACTAGACACTAAAGGATGATTTGGACGAAAATTACTTTTAACTTGACTCAAAACACTTAAAAACACAAGTTTGGACAAATTCTAACTAAAAGACACAACCAAGTAAAGGGGGATTGGATTTTGGACGAAATTAAGGTAAAAACAAACAGATTTAAAGACTTAAATAACTTTGGACGAAATTAGGGGAAAATATGGGTGATAAGCTAGCTAGAGGGTCCTTCTCCACACATGACACACTTGCATACAAATTGATTTCCAGTTGCTTTTCGAATAGACCATGAACCTCAACACCCCAGATTAACTGTGAACAGCACTAATTAACCCTCAGATTTTCCTTAAGTCATTGAATTGGATGGAATACGCATCGGCAACCAAATTATTCTTCAATAGTTCCCTACATGAACAGCGTAATAGAGATACAATCAAAGATCATTAAGCTTTGCAAAAATCATAAGCATTGACAAGGCATTCGTAACTATGAAAAGCATGATGCTCTTGCCAGGAATTTACTTAACACAATCGTGACTAGCAACCTCCACTACTTATAAATATAAGTTCATAACGATTAGGTAAAACTCCCTTATATTTTAGCATCAAATTCAGGCATGCAAACTAAGCGGACCCTCTTAATCAACACACAAGAATAAGTTATTAATCAAACAGTTAAATAAATTGTATTCACGATTTATGAAATCACAATTGAAAGTAATCAATTCATATTGCAAATATAATCATGGTTTCAAAGTCTCATCTAGTTAAAACAAGTTTAGCTCCTCATGTTCGCAAAACAAAGATAATTAAACTTAAACATTAAAAACAAAGATAGAATACACCTAGAAACACTCCAGGTGGCTCCTCCTTCCTTCCTTGCTGCGCACAATGGGGATTTATGTGAATTTAGGCTCTTGAGGTGTGGTGGATGGTGTGGTGTGAAATTGTGGGGTGGTGGTTTATGAGTGTTGCGGCATCATGTATTTATAGGGTGAAGGGAAGGCACGAAATTGGTCTGAAAAGGAGAGGAATTAGGACTCCAAATCACCAAAGAACAAGGACACTTTCAATCAGATTCCAATGAGGACAAGGAATGGTCCTTGTGGCAGATTCTAGAACTTCTAGAAGGGTTACATGTGGCATAAACTTAGGGCACGAAAATAGGGCTTCTAGAACCTGATATTTAGGTGATTTAATGTGAAAAGGAGTCATCTTTGAAGCTGAAATTAAGGTAGGAAAAGATTAGGATAGGATAAGATAAGATAAGGTTGGATAAGATTTGGATAAGATAAGGTTTGGATAAGATAAGGTAATTTGGATAATATTCCGTCTTTGTAGCTGATTCCTTATCTTCCAAGTCTTCAATTTAATTCTTCTAGATGTTAATCACATTCCTAGCCTCTCTTGATCTTTAAATTCGTCCATCCACCTTGCTCTATGCATGTGCAATCCATTCCAAGCCCAAAACTGCTCTAAAATGCTCCAAATTGCACTTTCTTGCCAACTTTGTCAATTGAACCTGAAAACACACGAAAATAGCTTAAAACACTCTAACAAGTAGAAATTAGCTATGTAAATGCAAGAAAACAAGCTAACTAAGTCGCATAAATATGCTCCTATCATCTGGATAAAATGGCAATGTGTGGGACCTGGCATGGACGGGTTGTTTTGTCAAGTAGTGAGAGATAAGAGGTGCAACTTGCTATATATGGAAAAGAGGGGAGAATTGTTCTTCTGCGATTGCGATCAGAGTCTTACTAAGACCATCACAGTTAATGGTCAACTAATCAAACGTCAAACATGACGTGTCAGGGCATGCCTCGTAAGATATGCCATTCTTTGTAACCGACGGGGGAGATTATTGAGATAAGGGATAGAATTAAACAATAGGGTAAATTGGCTAATTTTTAAAAATTTAGATTTTGAATTTTATCACATAAATCGTTTATAAGGTCCATGTCAACTATGGCGTTAGTTCAGGAATTTTTTTTTTTTTTTTAACAAACGATATTATCTACACTAATAGATGAGACAGTGGACAAAGCTTCACAATGGATTAGCAATAATGTAATTCGAATTCGCCTTTGGCGATAATCAAACCTAAAACTTCTCACTTAGAAGTAAAGAGAAATACCACTATACCGTAGTACTAAATATGGTAGTTCAAAAAATTAAACGACAGCTTATTCTCCATTTCACATACAGAGTTGTTGATTGTAGCCCAAAATGTCACCTTACTATACAAATTTCTAACACAAAGTAAAAAATATAGGATCTTTAGCTAAAATGATCATGAGATTCTCATAACTCTTCACTTTGGTCCTTGAGACTTAAAACCGATAGAACTAGTCACTGAGTTTGTCTGTCATCAATCATTTTAGTTATTCTGTGAAAAATCTTCATTAAATGATGAAAATTTGGCAAAAATACTCGCAATTTTTATTTTTGTCAAGTCATTTCGGGCCATTGTTTATGAAATTGAGGGTATTTTTGTCATTTTGATTCTTATTTAACAGAGATTTTTACGGTAAGACCAAAATGATTAATTGTGGACAAACTCAAAGATCATTTCTATCGATTTCAAATGTTGGAGACCAAAGTGAAGAGTTATGCCAATATCATGACCATTTTAGCTAAAATGCCAAAAAAATGTATAAAAAGGAGTGTTGAATGATGATTGGGTAGCGTAAATAACAACTCCATTTTTGTTTAGGACTGTCTTGATTGAAATTATACATTTTGTACAATACACCCTACTTAATATTTTCCTATTAATGTATTTGTATACCATGATACTAAAGTGCAAGGTAGGCACTAAAACCGTTTTTTTTTTTTTTTGTTTTTTTGAGAAAAAGAAAAAATATTTGAATACAACCCAAGGTATTTCTAACATTAAATAACCTACATCCTAAAATTCTTTTTCTTTAAGTTTTCAATTCGTCTTATTCTTTTTCTTTAAGTTCTCAATTCGTCTTTACTTAGTGCTACAGTCTAGTAATATTCATCTTCACTTGTAAGTGAAAGGTCGTAGGTTTGATTTTTGCCAAAAGGGGAATTTGAACTACATTATTACCAACTCATTGTGAGGTTAAGCCCACCCTCATCCCCTTAGTGTAGATAATATCGTTTGTTCAAAATAAAAAAATAAAAAAAGTTATCAATTCCACTTCCACCCTAAACGAGACCGTAACCATGAAGGGCACAATTTTTTACGATGAAACATGAAATCGCTTGCTTGGAGGCTCCACATGATGTTTGACTTCCTCTTTTTTTTTTTTTTTTTTTTTTTTTTTTCTTCCTTCATTACTTAGTTGAGTTGAGTACAATAAAAATGCATCATCTAATATGTAATTAAAGCACTAATGAATGTCTAGAGTATTAAGAGCAATGATTAGTTTAATAATTAAAAACCCCTTAAATTCATGGTAGGGAGAATGAGAAGAAAACATGACAAGTGGATCCATCACAATCCAATCCAGTGAAGGTACAACTCAACTCCAAAACCCTAAAAAGCAATAACGAAAAGATCAAATAAGTTGGGGCCATTTAGATCTTAGATAATCCAAGTGTTTGGATAATCTCATCTTTAACAAAAATTAAACTAAAAGTTATAAGACAAAACTCACCTTCGTCAAACAGGAACCGAATCCCCTCCATACCTAAAGGAATTGAGCATACTCATCAAATGATCCAGACCATTGAAATTTGATCTAATAGCTACAAATATGAGTCCCTCTAAAATTTATAATAATTGTAGTCATTTAATCAAATTTCAATGACCCAAATCATTTGATCCTTGAGCTCATTTCCTTTTAAGTCCGGAGAGAATCCGGTTCCCCTCGAACAGACGTTAAAGTGTGAAAGCAAATTGAGAGAGAGGTGGGTCCTCTCTTCCTATTTCCTATTGACTTTGTGGAGCCACTTCCAAAGGTAGACATTTGCATATTTTTGTGTCTCAGAGCCGATGAATCTGCCCGCAGTACACCAAGAGAGAAAAATGTCATTTTCAGCTCTTTTACAATTCGTAGCGTACCATATGTTACAAGAAAATAATTTCTTATAATGACCAACTTTCATCTTACATCAAATCTTCATAACGAGTTCAAAAGTATGTTGTCGCGTCATGTGGTAATGAAATTGTCAAATGAATCGTGTATATCATATTTGTGCTCTCAAAAGTTGGGGTTAAAGACTAAAACTCTAGACTTAGGTTAGAGTGGAACCACATGCTTTTCTATATGTATTTATTACATACTAATCCATAATAATTATATTAATAAACATATATAACCGGGCCGAGTTCGAGTTGAGGATGGAAATACCATCAACTGCTACATATCGGACTTTGATTTTTTAAAACAGCCCCGAACCCACCCCAAACACATGTACTATATATCCTCCATAGGACCATAACCATTCCATTAGGATTGTGTACCCAAGAACACACAAACCCGTGGTCCGACCAAGCCTGAGAAGCACAACTTACAAAGGTGGACATGGGTCGAAGCTTTGTCACTCAAAGCCTAACATATCACAACCTGAAATATTGTGACAGGTCTGAAATAGCCTGGCCTAGCACATTTTCGATCTTTACAAGTAGTTAACTATCATAATGTATTAGGCGCACGTAATTTGCTTTTATTTTGGCATGAGAATAAACAATCCTGGCCTCACATTTTTTGACATTGCAAGGCACAACCTCATAAAACGACTTCAAGTAATATCAACGAATTGTCAATACTCTTGGCTACTTTCTTGAGCAACACGCAGATTAAAATTGAAGGAAACACACACAAGAGGTCGGGGAAGCTGCACTTGAGTTTGAATCACCCATCACAGTTTAGATTAGTCTAATGTGAAATAAGAGGATTAGCTACCATTCTTACGTACATGTAAATCTGGTAGTAAAATTCGTGAAGTATGACTTGAATTAAAATTTAAAAATGGCCCTCAATTCGCAATAGGGGTGAAAAAGTTGCTCAGTCAAAAGACGTGGTTAAAGTCAGACTCACTATCACCTCACAATTTATTATCAATTTGCTTGTCAATATTATTAAACATTATGCCAAAATACGAGGTGTCAGAGAGTTCTGCATTTGAGAATCTCTTTAACATTCTCATTGTAGAAACGTGCTAGTTGAATTTGCATTTTATCTCGAGCTGTTGTACGTAGTTGTAAAAATGGGTGGTAATTTCCTAGATTCTTAAAAAAAATACTGAGAAGGAAGATGAAGGGATAAACTAATCAAAGACCTTCTATTTTAATAGTTACCAAAATAGAAAATTAACAAACAAAAAATTATTATTAATCATTATTATCATTTTATAAAACTCGAGCCAAGCTGAAAAATGAGCGGCCGAATGTTATTAACGTGTCGATTGTCGACATAGCAAAGAGACAAAAAACATGTGTGGAAGCAAAGCGACGGATAAGGATCCTAATGCTTAAGAGGTTGAGTTTCCTGAGTTTAACAGGTTGAGTTTTCTGAGTAAATTATACGAGTTGTTAATTTTTTATTCAAAAAACATAAACAGAAAATTTCTCAAAAAATTATAATTTTTTATTCAAAAGACATAAACAGAAAATTTCTCTAAAAATTATAATAATTGTAATTATTAGATTAAAAATTAACGATCCGTGTGATTTGCTTATGAGACTGAGACCTGGTTTGGTACTGAGGTGATTCTGAAAAAAGCTGCTATCAAAAAAAGCTGGGAGCTGTTTTTGTGTTTGGTAAACACTCAGCTTCAGCTTTTTTTCACAGTTTTGGATGAAAAAAAGCCAAAAACAAGAAGCTGCAAAACCTAGCTTTGAAAAACCGGCTTTTTTTTCACATCTGTTTTACATAAAAGTTTACCAAACACTCTAATACTGCTTTTTTTTTTCAAAAGCACTTTTACAAAAAAAATTTACCAAACACTCTGCTGCTTTATTTCACAGCTGCTTATTCTCACAGCACAGCAGAAGTAGTTTTTTTTCAAAGCACAGCAATACCAAACCAGCCCTGAGTCTCCTAGGTTCAGGAGAAAAGATGCTGATCCCAAAGCGACAGGCAACAACAAGTAGCAGTTTGCTGCTGTAAGATGGTGACGTCAGCCCTCTCTCAGGTGATTAATTGAAATCTGGCCCCACAACACAATTTGCACACCAAAGAAATTTCGAAGAAGACGAGTACAACATCGACCTCAACAAAATTAATTAAAACTTCAGCCACTTAAAATACTAAAAATTAATAAATAATAATATTTAAATTCGGAAATATCCATCCAGTTGAAATGTGCATGAACCTTCTCGCCTATTTAAGCCCCTCCCTCTCCTCAAACCCCAGAAGATTATCCAAAATCTCAACGAACAACTCTCTCTCTCCTCTCCTTCTGTCTCTACACCTCAACAAAGTTTTCGGTTCAAACCCGACCCGAAATTTTTGGTTTTACAGCTGCGAAATGTACGGACAGAGTGGAACCGACTCGGATTACTCACTCCTGGACTCGATTCGACGCCACTTACTTGGCGAGACGGATTTCCGAATCGGGAACCCGATGACCAACTCGGGTTCGGGTCCCCTTATTTCTCGGAGTTCCAGCTTCAGTAGCCTGTACCCGTGTTTGACCCAAAATTGGGGCGATTTGCCTCTCAAGGAGGACGATTCAGAGGACATGGTGCTCTATGGTGTTTTGAGGGACGCCGTTAGCGTCGGGTGGGTCCCATCCGGTTCTGTCGATACCCTTCCCTACGATTTTTCGGTAAAATCGGAACCGGAGGTTCTGCCACCGGTGAACAAGGTGCAGGAGAAAAAAGCGGCACCGGTTCAACCGGTTCGGCCAGTTCAGCAGTCGGCTCAACCCGTTCCGGCTGTGGTGCCAGCCAAGGGGAAGCATTACAGGGGCGTACGGCAACGGCCGTGGGGCAAGTTCGCAGCCGAAATTCGGGACCCGGCTAAGAATGGTGCGAGGGTTTGGCTCGGAACTTTCGAAACGGCTGAGGACGCGGCTCTGGCTTACGATAGAGCCGCTTACAGAATGCGCGGCTCAAGGGCTTTGTTGAATTTCCCGCTTCGGATCAACTCGGGTGAGCCCGACCCAGTGCGGTTGACGTCTAAGCGGTCATCACCCGAACCGTCGTCTTCGTCTTCAGAGAGCGGATCTCCGAAGCGGAGAAAGAAGGCGAACGGCTCGACCCCGGCTCAAGCCGGGCTGGAAATGGGAGCAGGGATTGGGCAGCAGCAAGTGGAAGTCCAAGTGGCGGTGTCGGTTACACATGGCGAGCAGTTATTGGTTAGCTGAAGATGAGGTGGTGGGGAAAGTGGGGGAAGGGAAAAGCACTAGTAGCTAACCACTACTCAAATTGTGGAGGACACACTGTAATTATCTGAGATATATAAAAAAACAAAGGAGATGTTTGAGAGATGATAAGAGAGGCTGATCTGATGCTTTTGTGGGTGTTTTATGAATGCAAGATTTTGTTATTGTTTGATGACTCGATTTTTGGAATGGAATGTTTCTCTTTCACACAAATAAATTGTCACCAAGGTTGCAATTGTAAATTTTGTACCCCTCATGGAATTCATGAGCAATGTACTAAATATTTCAAAATAATTTTTTTGTTTCAAGCGATATTCTAATACTTTTAAGTCTGTAAATATATACAATTCTGAAATTTCTCGAATCTGGTCATTCTTTAAATTCTGTAAAGAGTATTTACCTGAACAGGATCTCCTAGAAAAGACCTGTTCTACATTTCATGCCACCAATATTGTTATGCAAAAACAATATAAGGCACAAAAGAATCTCTATCTTCCACTTGCTGAAAAACAAGGCCAACTTTTTATGAAGAACCATAAAGCTAGACCATTGGCTCGAATACCATGCTAGGGTAGACACCCTAGCTCTTAAAGCGTCAAACTTGAAGAATAAAAGCAAAAGCCCGAACCAATCAAGCTTCCACTGAACTTGATATGTGTTATTGCTATGGCTCAAAGAACATAGATCTGCATTTGTCGAGCTTCCACTCAAGCTGTTACTAAGGATCATTCACATCGCAAGAAGATAAAGATAAACTTTGCTCAAGTGGCTGAAGATAATACCATGAAGATTTTACATTTTCAAGAGGCATCTACACCTAAAGGCGACTAGATTTTAGACAGGGCCCCACATGTTGGCCGAATTCCCTCCAGTGGCCGAATAAGAGGAAAGACTAATTTTATGTAAGTAGTCACGCATGTGCTTAATATATGCATTAGAGGAGGATTACCAGCTGCAATCCTGAAGTGACAGTTTTGAACATCAGTGTGAATATATAAAACATAATTCATTGGAATGTTGAACAGTAACCCAACTTTGAATACTGGCTACTAGCTAGCTAGATCACTTCAATTTTAACCAATTCCGCAAATAAGAACATTTAAATGTACAATTCAAATGCATACCCTCCCCCTTGTTCAAAAAAAAAAAAAAACAAAATGCATACCGTCCCTTTCTCATAAAATTAGAAGGATACAACCACCTCTTGCAATTCTGTTTTTAATCCGTATATTAAATAAAAGCAAACAGATTTTGGAAAAAAAAGAAAAAAAAGAAAAGAAAAAGAAGCAAGTACATAAATTATATGTGAACAGCTCAAATTTGTTGCATAAACTACGAAATCTAGCCTTTGTATTCATTCTCATTATTCACATCTCGTATTTTTGTTTCATTATTCTTATTTGAGATAATAATATATAAATTAAAAAAAGGTGTCATGCATTGAATATTTCTTTTGTTTTTTGAGGATAGATGTTTAGAGGATTGAGATCCTGGCCTGATCTCCTTTATGTGGATTCTCAGAATCAATTAATAACCGACCGTTCATACAAGATGTGCGGCCAGAATTGGATTTTAATTTCTTTAACATTTTCACATAAACGCGGCAGTCGACCTCTCCCTCTGTGCTCATCTCTCTGTTTTGTTGAAGGCTTGTACTGGATAAGGATTTTGGCTTCAAAACTAAGTCCAATTCTAGCCGTACGATCTTGTATCAACGGCCAATATTAGCTGACTCCGCAGGTCAGCACAAAAGAAATCCGGAGAGGTTATCTGTACATATTCAAAGTTAGTAGAGTTGGTCGGGTAATAGAAGAAAAAGGGGGTCACGTCAACCCCGTAAAATTCAAACGCACGAGAGGAGAATAGGGGGGACGAGAAGGGGGGCGCCGCTAAACGGTAGGGTAGAGTTGTACGGTCCATGCAAGCAACAGGCGCTGCATGCGTACCCATGCAGTTTATTGCATCCTTTGACTTTCAAATTTGTTGCTTGCAGTTTATTGCTACGACTATTCTTTCTTCGAATATTATTATATATATTTTTTTCTTCTTCCAACATTGCAACCATTCAAAGATCTCCAATTTACTCACACGTTTTTATATCTTTAATTAGTCCTCAAGCAAGCAACAAATATCTTCTCTACTTGTTAACTGTGAAGCTCCCAGAAATTTATAATGATGGGGTTGTAAATTATGTTTCTTAAAATTCATCATACTTTCATTTATAATTGTTCACGTCTACTATTTTAAAAAGGTCGTATCACGACATTGTTTAATATAATCAAATACATATTTCTCAATGTATACAACTAAGCTAGCATTTAACCATTGATCTCTCATTCTATTATGATGTGAATTCTTCACAATATTCATCACTAAAGGAAGATGAAACTGCACTGATCAGAGCGAAGCTTCACCATGAGAAGAAAAATCTCCCTATTTTCATATTTCCATCGTGTCTTCTTCTTTCGAAGAGTTCAAATGCAATTTCTGCACTCAACTGAGCAAAAGCTTCACCGCTAAGATAACATATCACAACAACTCCAAAAAAACGCACGTACTGAAAACTTGGCACGAGGCACCTGTGGTCCTCTTTGAGGCTAATTGGGTCACGCGTGAGTGCATGGCAAGAGGCTAATTGTAAATGAAACTAAAACAGGGTGAGCTCCTATAATGTTTGTGGCTCGAGTACCATATACAAAAAATAATTTTAAGACTATACAAAGTGAGAGCAACAAAATGGCGAAACATTTGAAATACCAAAAAATGTTGTTCATTAAGAGGAAAGACTCTAATTTTTATGTAAGTAGTCACGCAATGTGCTTAATATATGCATTAGAGGAGGATTACCAACTGCAATCCTAAAATGACAGTTTTGAACATCAGTGTGAATATATAAAACATAATTAATTGGAATGTTGAACAATAACCCAACTTTGAATACTAGCTACTAGCTAGCTAGATCACTTCTATTTTAACCAATTCCGCAAATAAGAACTTTTAAATGTACAATTCAAATGCATACCCTCCCCTTTGTTCAAAAAAATAAAATGCATACCGTCCCTTTCTCAAAAAATTAGAAGGATACAACGACCTCTTGCAGTTCTGTTTTTAATCCGTAAATTAAATAAAAGCAAACAGATTTTGAAAAAAGAAAAAAAAGAAGCAAGTACAGAAATTATATGCGAACAACTCAAATTCGTTGCATAAACTACAAAATCTAGTCTTCGTATTCATTCTCATTATTTCACATCTCGTATTTTTGTTTCATTATTCTTATTTGAGATAATAATAAGGGAGACTTTGGATGCGGTTCTTAGTTATGAATATTCTTTGATTGAAACTTTGTTGGATTTTAATTTTTTATCAAGGTCCCTGAAATCAATGTGATAATTTATTTCTTTGTACGTTACTATATTTTTTAAATTAAAAATTAAAAATTTTAGTTGTTTATATAAATGAGATTTTAAATAAAAAAAATCATAATTTGTGGGATTAAAAATATTAAAATATAAATATACTATTGTGTGTGTGTGTGTACATATATATATAAACATATATACATTCATCAAAATTAACCAAAAAATTATTGTATCAAAACATGGGTACATTCTTCAAAATCACCAAAAAAAAAAAAAAAAAGATATTAGTCTTAATAACATTAGTAAATTTCTTCGATTAAACTTTTCATGGATACATTTTAAAATCAAAGAAAAAAGAATGTACCCATATAAGTTTAAAAATGAATTAAAAAAATGAATAGATTTTATATATAAAAAAAAGGGTACATTTTACATATGACAAATTGGTATATTTAAGAATGAGTACATTTTAAGATTAAAAAGTTTTACATGAATGGGTACATATAATTAGCATGGGTACATTTAGCAAAAAAAAAAACAAATAAAATATGGGCACAAAAAGAAATTAATATATGAGTACAAATTAAAACTGAAAAGAAAAATGGTACAAATTAAAAAAGAATTATAAATTGAAAATGGGTGCAAACTAAAACTAAAAATATATGATAAAAAATTTAGTGATAAATATAAATATACTAATTGTAACATTTTTAACATTAAATGAATATATTTAGAAATACAAAAAAAAATTTATTGAAATAATTAATGATGTTATTAATACTCAAGGACCTTGATCAAAAATTAAAAATGAATAGGATTTTAATCAATGGAATATTAAAAAAAGGATGAGAACCTAATTTCTCTATAGATTAAAAACAAGGTGTTATGCATTAAATATTTCTTTTTTTGAGGTTAGATGTTTAAAGGATTGACATCTGCCTGATCTCCTTTATGCAAATCCTTAGAATCAACTAATACCTGCCGTTCATACAAGATGTGCGGCCAGAATTGGATTTTAACTTTTTTAACATTTTCACATAAACGAGGCGGTCGACCTCTCCCTCTGTGCTCATCTCTCTGTTTTGTTGAAGGCTTGTACTGGATAGGGATTTTGGCTTCAAAACTAAGTCCAATTCTAGCCGAATGATCATGTATCAACGGCCAATATTAGCTCATTCCGAAGGTCAGCACAAAAGAAATTCGGAGAGGTTATCTGTACATAGTCAAAGTTAGTAGGGTTTGTCGGATAATAGAAGAAAAGGGGGGGGTCACTTGAACCCCATAAAATTCAAACGGACACTTGGGGGGGGGGGGGGGGGGGGGGGGGGGGGGGGGGGGGGTGGGGGGGTTGGGGTGGTCCAAACAGGTAGGATAGAGTTGTACGGTCCATGCATTCCCATGCAGTTTATTGCATCCTTTGACTTTTACATTTTTTTTTTTACCTTGACTTTCTCTAAATTCAGTTTGAATTTCAACCATGTTCATCACATATTCAAACCCAAAACGGGACAGCAGCTAATTAACTCCTGCCAGTTGCAACTGCTAGATACAAAACCATCGACGACGACTATTCTTTTTTCGAATATTATATATATGTTTTATTCATCCAACATTTCAACCATTCAACTCTCTCCAATTTGGTCACATGTTTGTATCTTTAGCTTTCTATCGCCATGACCGTCTAAACAAATACTACTCCTTCATTCACTGGATGAAGCCTCTGCGAGTGCATGCAGTATCTGCTCTATTAAAATAAATAAGTTGTTTTCTTTTCTTTTATTATAGTCTTTAAATTATTAAGAACATTTTAGTATTTTTGGCTTGTAATAGTTAAAGTACATTAGTAATATTTAATTTTGTATTAATTATTTGTGTTTGTTTTATAACTTTTTGAGAATTATGACAACAAAATGTAACATTCTAAGTTTGGGTCCATCTTCTTACAGTTTAGATTAGTCTAAAATAGAATATGGCTTGAATTTAAAAATTAAAAAAAAAAAAAAAAAAAAAAAGAAAAGCAATACTGCATTTCACAGTAGGGTTGGAGAGGTTGATCGGCCAAATATCATGCATCGTGGATTCTGTTAGGGTTGTAGAAATGCACTTGTAGCTTTTGCCTTTCGTCTCGAGCCATTTTATGACAAAGTATCAGAGTGCGAGACGAACAAGATTATAAAATAATAAGAATATTAATAAATAAACAAGAACGCCGAAACGGCTACAAAACTCAAAGAGACTACATTGTGATTAACTTACTTTTCAAACTAAATTATAAGCAATATTTATAGAGAACTAAACTTAAAAAATCCTAACTCGATGAGCTAGGCCCAAAAATCCTAACTAACAAGTAAAACCTAAATACTAATATTTCCCAAAAATTAACAGGTAGCTATACTTGTATGTAAGGTTTTATATGCAGTAAGCGTTGTAATACTATTTGAGACAAATGGGAGCGAGAGGAAGGAAGATGAAACCGCACTGATCTGAGCAAAGCTTCACCATGAGAAGAAAAATCTCCCTATTTTCATATTTCCATCATGTCTTCTTCTGTCGAAGAGTTCAAATGCAATGTCTGCACTCATCTGAGCAAAAGCTTCACCACTAAAATAACATATCACAACAACTCCAAAAAACGTACGTACTGAAAACTTGGCACGAGGCACCTATGGTCCTCTTTAAGGCTAATTGGGTCACGCGTGAATGCATGCCAAGAGGCTAATTGTAAATGAAACTAAAACGGGGTGAGCTCCTATAATGTTTGTGGCTCGAGTACCCATATACAAAAAATAATTTTAAGACTATACAAAGTGAGAACAGCAAAATGGCGAAACATTTGAAATACCAAAAAATGATGTTCATTAATTAGAAATTCAAAACACTATCATTTAATTAGTGAGGGATGAAATAATAAGTTCAGAATATTTTGAATGCATTTATTTTTACACAGGGTTGCTTCATTTCCTAAATCAAAGTTTTAAATTAAAAACCTCAAAATATAATTTAACATAAAAAGACTAATTGTTAAAAGCATAAGCGTGACAAAAAACTAGTTACACATAAATTTTGAGGCTGAGCCCGGCCTGGCCTACAATGTGCTTCTACAATGTTAGCCCAATATCTCTTAAAACTAACTTTGACCCAGCCAGAGCACATAGGTATTGTCGTACTTAAAAAAAGCTTTCATGTTTCATAGGGCCTTTCACAATAGTTTATGTGAGTTTGATAATTTGATTCGTATTATAAAAATTGTAACACTGGTGTGATTTTAAAAAGGATGAGTTTATATATTAAATGTAAGAACCCTCTACTTTTTATTTTTTCCAATTGTATGATTGGTCAATTCTTTTCTCGAGTGTTTTCCCAAGCCTCCCGACACACTAAAAAAATATCTCTGCACCCATGAGTTAATATGATAAACTAAAAAATAAAGAAGCACTCTCATTACACTCAATTTTTTTTGGCTATTGTAATAGTTTGATCCTTATATTATTGGTATCACACTCAACTTTCCAACCCACTGTAAAAGGCTTTAAGTAAATGTTGGGGATGTTAAATGTTCATGCAAAAGAATGGGAGAAAGAGAGACGTCGAAGGCTGTTAGATCCACGTTTGCCTAGTTTGCATTGGATTCAAAGATTGAACAGTTGTAAATCTCAACCGTTCTTAACTTACCATAAGAGAATGATCAAAAAAGCAATTTGACTGCATTTGACAGAAAAATGCAAAAGTTCTTTTGGGTTCTAAAAGTGCTTCTTCTTAGTGCTTTCTGCTTCATGAAGCACTCCAAGTGCTTTTTCAATAAGCACTGGAATTTTAATAAATTTTTTGACATACAACTAACAAAAGCACTTACGAGATAAAAGTGCTTCGCTGCAAAAGCACTCCTTAAAACGTTTTTAACCGAAGAACCAATAAGGAGCATTCCATATTTCCATGTATAGACTTTCTAAATACACACGAAGCTTCGAAATGTCGCATAATCATGCTATACCACCATCCTTAAGAAATTGAGCATAAAACAATTAAGCACTATGGATAAATTTTGGCAGTGCTCCAGACATCACCCCCCACCCCCCACCCAGGCGCGGCCGCACTTGTTAATGTACCGGTGATCTTCTCCTGCGATATTTGAGTTTCATGAGATTAAATGGGAATGATTTCGGATGCAATACATACATTATACGGTAGACTGCCAAGTAGAGATGCTCATATTGTCAACCAGGCGATGGTAATTAACACACATGACTTTAGTTCACCGCAATTAATACAAAAATTTATTTTTGAAGGGGTGAAGGTATAATAACAACACATGATTAAGATGTCTGAATTTAATACCTCTTGGATCGGGTTCGATCTTCTTCATAGTCCATTAGTCCAGCTGTTTCACCAAACAGAATGTCATCAAAGGCTTGGAAGTCTCGCCCACCCTGCTTAAAGTGCACCCTATGCCAAGTAAGTAAAACAAGTTGACCAATCTATATTACAAGAAAATTTGTCTGTCTGCCTCTCTCTCTCTCTCTCTCTCTCTCTCTCTCTGATGCACACAGCTGTTTGAGTGAATTATTAACACACGTTTCAAATAACTTTGAAAATGTGAGTAGAATTGGCAAAACTAGTTCTAAAATTGTTAACCTAAGGGCTATCTGCCCAATGATGCAAACCCTATGGCCTTATAGAAGTTCATGAAAAAGAATCCTTTATATTTGAGTTAACAGAGCTTCCGAGGCTCATCCAAGTAGGAAACCCTGTTTCTCACAGCTTTTGATACAGAGAAACACAGAAACTGGGATTTGTGAAGGTAAACATTTTATGGTTTTGAAAATAAAAAGGTTTTAATTGCTTGCCCTCTTATTTGGAATATTTTCTGAATTTTGACATGCTGAAGCTGTATGAGTTTAACGTATCTCGGTCCTAGGCCCCTAGCATACTGGCAAGTTTGATAAAAGCTCTTCTATTCAAAACAAAAAGTAAATGTCTCCTTGATATAAAAAGGATAGTGGTAGTCCACAATCTGGAAACCAAAAACTTAACCACTACATACCAGAGTCCAAAGGCATCTCATCTACCTTTTTTTTCTTTTGGAAAAAGGAACAAAACAAACAACAAAAAGCCAAACAACCGAAAACTCCCAGACAAGCCAAATAATAGAGAAGGTAGTGTGACTAAACTCAGTAACCGAAGCCCAAATAGCTGACAAAACTGCACTTTGTCCCATAACTCCTTAACCCCCACTCCCACATAATGTTCAAAAGTCCTTCATATATCTTTCCAACCATACCACCCAAAGCACGGCCAGACCCAAGCACTCCCACATAAGCCTGGCATTTTTCCCTTTACAGAACATCTTATGAAAGAAAAGCGAAGCAATCCCTAGATGGTGCATCACAACTCAAAACAGAATTATGATTACATAGGTTGATGATGGATTCAACTTACCTTGTTATTGACAGACTTCTTGACTTCTTCCACCCTGTCATTGACTGCCTTTTTGTGTATTGCATCCAACTCACACTTTTTATCTGCCCATTTGATCTTCTCTTCAATTGTGAGAAGCGCATTGTTTGTAGTGTCTAACCTGATAGTTTCAAATAATTGCTGTAAACATCCTACTAAAGTTTTACAGTACTCTTTTCTACATTAGGATAACTAAAAAGAACGTAATTTGGAACAGAAAAGGTCCAGGTAACAATTTGTTTATCATGATGTAAGCTTTGGAAAGGTTACAGGCATTTAGATAACCATTTTGTTTTTAGTTTACAGTTTTCAAAAAAAATGAAAATGGAAAAGTACTATTGAGTTTTCAAAACTTGGCCTTCAATTTTTTTTTTTTTTTTTTTTTGAAAACTGCAAGTGGTTACCAAACAAGTTCTCGGTCCAGTTTGAAAAAATGAGAATAAAAACTAATCTGAAAAAGAAATGGTTATCAAACAGCCCCTCAGTAATGCATGGATCAACTAACATTATAATGACGCCTTGATGTATAACTTCTCTTCAAGAGAGGGGGAGACATGCAGGTAAGGGTGCATATAGGATGGTTAGTAAAATTACTTGTACCACCATCCTGGGGCACAAATTTTAAAAACAAAACCCTACTAGATTAAGATTGATTTCTGTCTAACTTCCATTAGGCAATGCATAGGTAAGAAGGTGCCTAACATGACAAATAGGACTTGTCTTGGAGAGGGAATTATAAGAAGAATAGCATTTCCACACTCCCATTTTATCCATTTGCGCTCCTCTCTCTTATTTCTATGCGTTATTTGAATAAATCCAACAAGAATGAATACATAAAATTAAGGGGAGAGTGCAAATACACAAAATGAGAGTGGGAAAGAAAGACCTCAGACATAAAGTGACCAACTAAATACAGAAACATGCATACCAATCATCTAAAGTCTGTATAAGATTCCCTAGTTGTCCAGGTCTCAAATCCCTCCCAGCTGCAAATTGAACCTGGAAATTAAATGATGGTCAAGATAAAACACTGAAATCAAAACATACATCCAGGAAATCATCAAAAGAGTCAAATGTAATAGTCAAGGCAGCATATCCAACCTCAAAAGATCTTCTCAAATGATCCAACTTCCCTTTGACTATGCCCTATACATAAGACAATGAAAGATTAGCCTTTTCAGCTTGCAACCTTTTCAGTATTTCCTTATTACAGGCTTGAAAGAAATCATCCCATAAATGAGAACACATATATTCCAAATCTTTTAAAAGCGACGGAATTTATGACATTTTTTCTCATTAACGAATAGGGGGCACATACCGCATACATGCAATCATTGATAAGAAAGTCTTCGAGTTCACGCACATTTGAAAGATCAAGCTGTTCAAGAAGTTGATCATATGATAAAACCTGGTAAAAACAAAAAAATTTAGAAACTGCAGTTGCATTCATACCTAACAAGTACCAACTCAGAAGGCCCATATCTCCACGCTATATTATACTATGATCAGGAATTTAGGGGTAGGGAAAGGGTATTCATTGGATATTCAAGATGAAAAGACAGGATACTCATCATGGTATTTGTTTGGATAAGACAATTTTGTTAATTAGTTAGAACAAAAGGCTACAACTGCAAGCATCATGTTAACAAGTTTATCACAATTAGTCTAACTATCAAGTATCAACAAAAAAAAAAAAAACCCACTTCACTCAATTCAAACACCAACCCCCCTTCCCTCTAATAAGCAAAATGGAAATAGAGAAGCTGGAAACTAATTCTATCCCAAAAAGAATTAAACAACCTATTTCTTTCTGACCAAATACAAAAAGAAGCCCACACCAACTACAAGCATCATGGTAATAAGTTTATCACAATTAGTCTAACTATCAAGTATCATAATACTAAGGATTCGACGTAAGATAGGAGTGCCGGCTGTCAACTACCTGACGCCCTCCCCCTCTTCCTTTATCCGGGCTTGGGACCGGCAATGTGAGATAAACTTACACAGTCGGAGTTCTAACCATCAAATATCAACAAAAAAAAAAAAATCCCACTTCACTCAATTCAAACACCAACCCCCCTCCCCTTTAAAATCAAAATGGAAATAGAGAAGCTGGAAACTAATTTTATCCCAAAAAGAATTAAACAACCTACTTCTTTCTGACCAAATACAAAAGAAGCCCACACCACCAAAGGATAAAGAGATTTTCCTAATGCCAACCTAGTCTCCACCAGCAAGAAGTAGCAGTTCCTATGTCAAATCAAACCCACACCAGTCTAAAAGAATTTAAAGATAATTGAATAAATGTGAAGCTAAATATATATGTCTTACTCTTTTCTCCAATTTTAGGCAACAAACACCCAGATGTTTTGGCAAACTGTGTTTGCTTTTATAACCTAATCCACCCAATTTTCTCCAGGAAATAAACAGGGGGAAATAAAAAATTTCCAAATCTCTTCCCTTTTCTTTAAAGAAGTCTAGTAACCTTTACAAGTGTTCATTTTTAGTTTAGTGTCTAGTTTGCTTTCATACTTATTGTGTGAGTAATTTTTGGGATGCAAAAAATATGTTCATAAGTAGCCACAATTTCTTCTGAGCCTCCTTCCTCCCCTTTTTATCCCCAATCTCTAAATCTTTTGCTATTTTCATCTAATGTAAATTCTGAACTTCATTAATATAAAAATTCTAGCCTTAATTAGGTCTCAAAATTTCAAAAGCAAGCTTTTTACCACCTAGGCAAAACAAGACCTTGAGAATCTCATATGAATATTGATTTGAGAAGTACACGAACTAAAGCACTATCACCCACCAAAACCCCTATATTCTATGCATGGAAAAATGAAGTGGCTTTCTTTCCTGGCACAAAGGTGAAATAATTTGACCAAAGTAGGAACTTTAAGAGATATATTAAACTGCATTACTGTAAGTACCATATTCCAATAAGGGACTAACCGGAAATTTCAAGTAAGGTATACCAGACTACAACAATAAAAAAAAGGTCAAACTATTAGAGTATGATATCAAGCTAATCATTATACCCGGTTCATCTCAGCTAGAGAAAGCACAGTAAGTTGCTTCAGCTTGGTGATTTGATCTGGGACTAGTGGTGGAAGAAGGCTAGCATTACCTGCCACTCATTCAGTCATTAAATTGCACTCATACGTATGTTAAACAAGGAGTATAAAATTTCAAGTGCCACTGCCAATGTCATAATCCAATGAAACAACCAACAAAATGACTATGAGTGATCAAAGATCTTATGGCTCCTTAAACAACTTCTTGTCCAATACAGATAGATACTTTATGAAGTAGTAGTAACATAAGTAGACCTGACAATTTCACATTATTAGATCCCGAACGGTAAATGTTAAGCTTCCTTACACATTGAGCACTAATGCAAGGCAGCAATGGCTTGACATAATACTGTTGATTGTCCATACACTGTTGTACAAGAAGTACACAATGAACAAGAGGAAAACTTCCAGTTTTTGCAGGGAACATTTGTCAATATATGTATACCAAGAAGGCTCCTAGAACAAGCAGGTATTTTACTTATTACGATGTTGTATAACCTATTGCAAGTAACTTTGCTATTAACTGAAAGAAATTCATCATTGCCTTCCCAAACTATTAAAGACGATCGATTCAAAGGTCAGAAACTCTGCCTTTTGAAACTTGATAGCCGTAAAATCTTTTGTCTTCAAGTCATATGAAAGAAGGCATGCTATTTTGGAACAGAATGCTAGGTAGTTAAAGAAAAAAAGATATTCATACAATGATTGTGGCTTAAATAAGAATGTTGAGATAGATGTGTGGTTCTACAGAAAGTGATAGATTCCAAAATTACCACACACACACAATTCACTCAAATTGGAGAAAAATGAAATAAAACAGGCTATGAGGGTTTGGACAGTTCAACTAAGGTTAAATGTTTTACCTGTTCAAATTACTGGTTAACCAGCATTGACGGTAGTATTACAGTAAGAGGACAGAAAATAAAATGGATAGGGATAATTAGGAAATATATAACAGCATGTGACTCAAAATAAAAATAAGCGCTGGTGGGATAAAATGGAGGAGCATGATTAGTTGGGACAAGGCCCTATAACCATTGAGGTTTATATCAGACCTGCCATAGGGAAAATGTATCAATGTTACCCCTTTCATTTCCAAAACTGTGACGCTTTTGACAGCATATGCAAGCATACCAAAACATGTCTATCAATCACTGATCACCTTTTATTTTAAACTAATACTGGAGAATCCTTGATAGATCAGAGAATCTGGAAAACTGTAAAACCTTTGGTATCTAGTCCCAACATCTAACTTTTTCAAACAACAAAAAACATCCTAATGTATCTAGTTGGTCAAATGAAAAAAAGTTACTATAACTGAAGGACCAATAGAAGTACAGAATGTCTCCCCTTATAGGTAGTGCAAAGGAGTTTGTGCAGAACGTTTCTTACTCTTATAGTCACTCCATGTTCCATGAGCAAAGAGACGAAGCAGATCAATGTATACAGCAAATCCTGTTCCTTGAAGCTGCATTGAAACACATTATGAGAATCGAAACATAATATACGTCAAGAATCTAACAATACCATGTTAGGGAATAAAGGAAAGGTGATTGTTAGGAATCATGAACCCATCATTAAACTTCACTGCACTAATAAATAAAGAAAATAAATTGGGATGGAATGCTTTGCCCCTCATTCACCTTTTGGAGTTCCAGTAGACAAAATTTATCAATTAACCCAAATCATTATAAAGAATATAATGGCTTGGGTACTCCATATCCACCAATTAATACTTAAGTCATGATCAGGATACAGTAGAAGCAAGTTTTCATACTAGGGTCTGTAAGCAGTAAGCACAAAGTCACTTTAGCTCATCAAAGACAAAATGTACAAGAATCCAATTTCAATGCGGGATTAATAGTTAATAAGTGATCTCTTTGGGCTCTGATGGGTATCCATATTTTCCATATTTAACCAAGCATACATCGTACCGATCAGATATACAATTAACATTCCTTTTGTTTTAAATCTTTCATAACCCCTTCTACTTTTGATATCAACATAAAACACAAATTGTAATGGAAATATTCTAAATTGGTACTAAAACCCACATTCTTCTATTGGGATCATACACTAAAAACCAAACACAAATTTATAACTTTGCATAAAACCCAAATGAGAACACTAATTTCCTACAAAAATACAGAATCTGAAGAATACCCAGAAGCTCTAAATCATGGGGCTAACAGAATAAAAAATCACATAACCCAAAAGCAAAATTTTTATCCCAAATTGCACCAGGCAAGCAAAGAACACGAAAGGACTGACCTCGAGCACATTGGGGACAGCCAAAATCTCGGAGAAAACGAAGAGAGAAGAATGAGAGGTGAGTTGGACTATGAGGCTGACGAGAGAGGACCCCTGGAGACTAGAGGCTTGCTTCACGAAGTGCTCGATCACCTGGGCTTGCTTCTGCTCTACCTCCATTGAAAACCCTCTTTGAGAACACAGGAAAAACCCAGATTTTGGTGGAAAGGGAGAACTAAAATTAGTAGAGAGACAGAGAGAGAGAGAGAGGTTGAAAGACGAATTAAGGGATGAATTTTGGTGGGTTTTGGCGGTGGGAATTTTGGTTTCTGCAAATTTGATACTTATATTCTTTTGTTTTGGGCGAAATTTATAGTAACGATTCTAACTTTCTATCAGGGATGTGTGTTTTAGGAAAAGAGACCGTCTCCGGATATTTTCCTCTATTAATTAAGTAATTCGGATATTTAAAATTTGATCTAATAGTTAAAAATTATTATAGTTTTTAAAAGTTTTTATTAACTTTTCTGTTTTTAACCGTTGGATCAAATTTCAAAGGTTCGGATCATTTGATCCTTGGGCTTTGAAGGAAGAGATCTGGAGAGGATATATTTCCGTGTTTTAGCGGGTCTACCGATCCATATGAGTCGGGTTGGGTTAGGTTGAGCTATAAGCATTCTTATGGTTCGGGTCACCGAATGATAATTTTTTTTTTTTTTAACAAACGATATTATTTACACTAAATGAAAGAGGGTGCGTTTAACTTCACAATAAGTTAGTAATAATATGATTCAAATTCAATAGTTTTTTTTTTTTTTTGAGCAAAAATTCAATAGTTCTTAAACATTCATGTTTATAAATCATAATTTTTAATAACTTTTAAATGCGCATGTTTATTAATACTTAATTTGAATAACGAAATTCATATATTAAGTAACATGTTCAAAAGGGGAAAAATCATAATTGCACGTTAGGAAAGTTTTGAGTGGGTTAAGAGCATCTCTAATGGGAGTCTCAAAACAAAAACGCTTATCATCACATTTGAGGACTCATTTAGGGACTTCAAGAGAATATTCAGGTTACTAAAGGATTATTGCCTTCAATTGAGAGGTCCTTATAATATATCCCTAAATGTAGGGACTAAAATATCAAAAAATGATTGTTTATTTCATTAGAGTATTGTGGTCGTTGATAAAAATCAAAAGGCTAACGGTTAAAAAGAAGGGGAAGCTACAGGAATGGTTATTAGCATTCACATAGTGGGTTCAAAAAACAAGAAAAAAACCAAAATGAGAAGCTGTTGTACAACATTCACTCGTGGGTGGCGTTTGTTTCATTCTCAAATCAACAATGGAGCCCATTCTTTGAGTCCCATACTGTCCTCACATTTGAGGATTTGTTTGAGATATCCAGCTAGTCACTTTTAAGGACTTTTATTTTGGCCCATTGGAAGCCCTTTGTCCCAATATTTTAGACTATACTCAAAAACCCAAGTATCAAATCATGTTGTGCATGTTGTTGTTGAGTTGAAATCGAAGATTTTAACCCCCGGTTTATTCTCTGTGTTTGGTTTCCAGTTTTCAGCAAAAGAATTTGGCTGTTTTCCAACGAGTTCGAAGTGAATCTAGAAGTAAAACATTTTGGTTTAGGGTTTGGTAAGTGTTTTTCAGCTTTTTGTGAAGATTTGGTTGAGAAATACGTGAAAATGATCTAATTTGGAGCTTTGAAACGATTTCTGGAAATTCTACAGAATCTGGTGAAGATTCTGGTGACGAAGCATGGAGCCATTAGCATACTTAGTGGTTGCAGCGGCACAATCCTTTAATTCTAATGGTTGTGCTTGCCTCACCAATGAGTAAGCGCAGCACTGCTTAACATATGACAGCACCAGGCGACGACTGTCATTGCAGTTGCATAGTTGGCCAGTGACAACAGCAACAATGTACTGACGGTGATGGAGGCGTGTACGATGGTGTGTTCGCTGGCTACAACAGCGTGTACACTGACAACTAGGTGGTGTGAGACCGTCTATATGGTGGCACGTGAACCCGAGACCTAACTTAAGATTTTTCGACGTCTTGAATCACATGGTGCACTACAATTTCACTAATAGAAGCATTTGACACATATAACACTTTATTTCCGTATTTCAATTTAAAGATACCTTTTGGGACCAAATTGGAGTTGATTTGGTTGGTCACAAGTCTGATTTTCTGAGAAGTTCGTATTTCAATTTAAATAGGAAACCTTTTATTTCCTAATTATCTTATTCTATTATGTTTCCTAGTTTTTAGAAGACATTTTCAAGGTAGAATTTTATTTTATAGTCGTATAAATAAGGCTTTTTTAGCCATTAGGAACGGGGCATCAATTTAGAGAACTTAGCTAGGCTTTGACGTTTTGTAGTTCAAGGTGTTTTCTATCCTTTTTCTATTTCAATAAAATTCTTTTCGTTTTATGGTTATTCGTAACTAATTCCATTTGTTAGGGCGATGCCTTGAGCCTTAGCATGAATATGCAGTTTTTATTTAATTGCTTATGATATTATGGATGCATACTTTGAATTATTAATCACTGTGTTTAAAATGTCTCTATATCTTAATGTTTAGCTAACATTAGGATGTTTAGATAAGTAATTGGATGCAATTCAGTAGGAATACCACCGGAGGATTAAGTCTTGCTTCTTGTGATTGATAGTTGTAATTTCACCTAGGGGTCATAGGGGTTGCATGGTCTTTCAAAGGGTTTTCACAAATCATAATGAGTCATGCATGTTTATATTTGATCTGAATACCCCAGACGGATTGCATATTTGATATATGTTCTAACTTGAATACCATGAGTAGAATATGCATTAGGAAAACCAACCTTCAAAGTTGCATGGGTAATTCATAAGTAATTGGTAAATATACATAGGATTATTAAAGGGATGACGGAACCCTAGGCTTTTACAATTTGGTTTTCAAAATGTTTTCCTTTCTTTTCTCTACTTTGCTAATTTCTTTAATCATTTTAATTAAATTCGTTTTTATTATTTTTAAATTCAAAATCAACTTTTTCCAATCTCTGTTTCAAATAATTAACTAAGATTTTGGTTTTGCATAAATTGTTTTAAATAATCCATGCAGAGAACGATCTTGCTTGAACTGCTATACTACGATAACTTTGTACTCTTGCAAGTATTTTGAAGTGTTTTTATCCCTATATTTGCAGGTGGTAAAAATCCCTAGCATGAGCATGCCTTGATATTGGTCTTAGATGAGACTAAATTTTAGATTGCGATGATTAGATGACATTTAAATGATGTGTGTTTATATTGTGATTTATTTTCACCACATTGTGTATTATACATAGAGGATAGTTTAGCTTCAGCCATTGGATGTTTGCATGTGTTATATTTTCTAAAAGATGCTAGATTCACTAGTAGACGCTAGTGTGACAGATAGCTAGTAGATACTAGCATTACACAAGCACACGCCCATGTACACACACGTGTATGTATTCTCACTAGTAGATATTAGAAATGTATTGCAGTTCCTCATGTATGATTTTTTATTGTGACTGGCATGTATTTTTCAACTATATATATATATATATATATATGTAAATGTAGTAGATACTAGTATATAGGTCTTTCTAAAACAGGGGTTAGTATGTTATGAAAGGATTTCGACTTGATAATTGATATGATCTGTTCACACTTTGTTTTTAGCCCATAAGGACCTAGTAGGATGAAAGTAGCAGCTTGTGACAGGCGAGTGAGCTTGGCAATAGTACATCTCTCCTACGTAGTGTTCTCTGTCTTTTTTATTAGTTGCATTAATAAATAACCATATTTACGGTTATACTTGCACATCACATGATTACTTGCTTATATCGTTGCTTGACTAATTCTGAACTTATGTGACATGGAATAAAAGGGTTGAACCCTTGGTATGACCGTCGGGGGAAGTTGAGTTTTAATTGCGTTTACTTGCAAGATTTATTTTGAATTATTGTATTTGTAGGGGAGATTCTGCAAATTTTTAGTAAAATTGAACCAAAACATTTTAATTGTCACGTACCGGTTACCTTATTTATGACTTCGTCACCACACAGTATCAGCCAACGAAGTCTAACTCATAATCAACATGGGGTCGGAGTGTGTCAATAAGATTTCACATTTATGCGATTATCAAGCTTGTTTACGAGTCTTCAGAGGCCATTATCGTCAACTCTAAACAAATCACAATTTCACGCGTGCATAATCAACTTGTTTATGCATGTCAAGACTTTGTGATTTACAGATAAGGATGAATTTTTTTTTTTTTACAAGGAAGGAGCCAAGCAATGTTCTTCCGACGACAACGATCTAATCTACTAACGCTTGCATCGTGGAGCTCGGTGGGTCCACGGATCATGGCAAGTGCTGCCATAGAAAATGCAGATGTAACCAGCCAACTTGCGCTGCCTTCCAAAACAGAGAGACACATCTTCTCCCAGAAACCGGATAAACATAACAATGGAATTGTAGGGTAGTATAGGTGTCGAGCAAACGCATACTTCTTCACATGCAAATGTTCTGAAGATAAACACGAAACACGTGACATACGCCTCTCCTCACGTGACACACCACCCCTTCATATACGCCCTTCCCTCCCAACCAGCAAGCTCCTCAAAGAAACGACAGAGTATCATCAAATTCAATGGCTCGAAATCCAGAAAACCTCTCCTATCAATTGGCCAAGGCCTCCACTGCCATAACCTTTTCCGGGTCCCTCTCCGTCCTCTCCAGTTTGACACTCACTGCTGTTGTTATGGGTTTGGTGGCAGCAACACCGTTGCTGGTGATCTTCAGCCCGGTGTTGGTACCAGCAGGAGTTGCAATGCTTCTGCTGAATACCGGGCTTGTTACGTCGGGAGGGTTTGGGGCAACAGCAGCGATGGTGTTTTACTGGGTTTACAACTATGTGACAGGACAGCACCCGGCTGGTGCTGACAAACTGGATCAGCTGGCTTCAACATTGGCGAGCGGGGTTAGAAGCATCAAGAACCGACATGAATAGCGGCCTAGGAAGCACATCAGCAACGATACACAGGGTGCACAATGATATCATCAAACAGATATTAACACGGCAATGGTTGCTTCATGGCCAAGAAACAACTACCATGTAATCTTTGTTCACTGTCAGCTCTTATTTGTGTTAGTTCCATACCAATCTGTGAGGATCAGTTTTCAATGCGGTTTTCTATGCGGTAATACATTCGAAATATGCTGAGCACGCCGTGCAAATGATCATAAAACCTAATAATCTAGCATGCCATCACACCGTTGCAAAAGACACATTTCACGCCTAACAATCAAACATACTCAGTTTGGTTTTGGTTTCAAAATTCCAATCCATCTATCATACACATTTGTTTCTTTTTCCGGGATCATCAGCACTACATGAATAAAGCAAAAACATAACTCTATTCATATTCCCCACAGGCTTGTTCAGTGCACACCAACGTTATAATCAGAAAAGTTTACGACCAGTTTAACGCAAGTTGAGTAAGCTTATGCTAAAGATGCCAGCACACATGTTAACCGGGAAAAGGATAAAGATGCGTACATCAAGTGCTACCACTGCACTTTTGACCGCTTATGAAGGACATGGATGCATTCCAACTTAAGAAAACCCACCAGATTTCTTCGAAATTGCAATCACATTGAAGTTGAGGGAGTCGGGATTTTTCTGGATCATGCCCTGTATGACTTTAGCTGCATCCTGTTATGCAATCAAAAGGGCATCAGATGGGCGATGCACATAAAGACTCGGGTAAAGGCCAACACGTTGCCACTTCAAATGAGCCAAAATAAACATGAGAATAGCTAATTGAACTATTATGATTGAATTTTCCAAAACACACACACGTTAACTTTAAATCAGTTCAAAACAGTTTTAGTTATAGTTTCCTCTCTCCCTCGAAACTTCATCCATTTAATCTTTAGGATATTATGCCTCTTCCCTCTCTTTACTTAACCAAAAAAAGAAAAGGTTACTAAATGGACGGTTAAACTTTTGATATGTTTAGGCATTGATTGTGTGTTGTTCCTCTAATTTTGAATCAGAAGGCACAATGACATCTTAAATACCTGCAATAGACTGTTTGGTGAAGACGGACCATGAGAGATTGGACCTGACTTCCTCCCATCAAGCTCATAAAGTTCCCCTACATATTAAACAAAAGATCGAAATCACAAACCGTGCAGTAGGGTAAGAAAATCTTCAAGAACCATCTCTGAACAGATATTGAAGAAGCACTTACCGTCCACGCATGCAAAGCAAATAAAGTGAGTGTCTGCATTGTCGGACGCCTACAAAGAAACAGAGTAAGACATGTGAAGCACAAACCATTTGAACCAAACAGAGAAAAGTGGAGAGATTGGTACTTTACATAATATTCTATGCTACTTAAAATATATCACCTCTGTATCACCACCATTGGCTGCTACAGAATGAGCAACTTCCACTTCTGTGTCACTTTCAAGGAATGCTGCACGCTACATTTGTATGACAAATAGATGACAATAAGAGGCAAGAGGAATAATATGAATCTATATGAATTGGTCAAGCTGAAAGGACAAAATATGAGGGAAAAGAAAACAGAACCTGCATTGGATCCATGCTTGCAGTTTTTTTGAAAAACCTATCCAAGAACGAATCCTCAACTGAAAAGAGAAAGAGGATAACATGGGAAAAATAACTGTGATAAACATTTATTAATAAATAGTAAGCAATTGTCAGAAAGAAAACAAATCATTAATTTTGGCTTCTACGGGGAAGCATGTTTTCCAAGGTTGCGTACTTGAACAAAATCAAGCTTCAATTCCTCCAAAGGAGTTACTTAAGGGAACAGTTTTGGTATCTAGAACTCTCTAGTTTCGCAATTCTGTATCCCTAATTTCCACAGCTAGGTGTTCCACAAACATGCACTGTCCTCGTTAGAAACTAGAATGGCATACACTTTAGTAGTAATAACCAAGAAACTCCTTTCCAATGGTATGCTATTTTCCCCAGATGTTCTATATTCTTAATTATCATTTTACTTCTATTGATCCAATTGTTCGTGCAATTGTTTGGCATTTTCAAAAGCAGGGTGATCAAACGTTGTTAGGTAAGAGAAAGAGGAATATGAGAGAAAAAAGAGTTAAAGGAACCATTGGCCCCAAAGAATTTTCGAAAAACCCCTCTCCCTCTCTCTCTCTCTCTCTCTCACACACACACACACACACACACACACACACTCTTTTCCTGGTCAAGGGGGGGAGAATCCAAAAGAGACCAACATTTGCTAGCAGCCACTCAAAAAACAGGGCACTCTAAATCACTAGCAGTGATTAATACTTGTGTGTAATACATACACCCGCAAGTATGGAGAACGCAAGGCTGCCATGAATAACTCTAATCAGAACTCACCCATAACAGGAAAACAGTAAACAACTTACCAAGTTTGATCTCTGAATTGATGTTTCCAACAGCATGAAGAAGCCCAATTGTTCCACAAGCATTGCCCACAGTTTGTTTCATAAAATAAACATTACCTTTGGATTCCTACAGCCAGGATATGCATTCCAAATCATTCTAATTAAATCATACCACTTCAAATCAAATCAAGTCATAATGTATTTGAATACAAAATTCTCTTTTGATCAGTAAATTAGAAACACCAAGCAAAAAAAACACGTATGCAAGAAGTAAATAAAACGAATTAACACAATCGAAAATAAGTGAGCAAGGTATGAAAACATAAAACACAAAACATGGTTGAATGTGAACATAAATTTCAATACAGAACTGATCTCTCAAAAGTTACTATCATCGCATGAATATGCACATGCGCACCATCCACATATATGCACAGAGAGATCACAAGTCCAACAACCCGCTCAAAAATAAAAGGCTTTCATTTTATACAGAGCATCCAATCAAATTTCCTATCACTCACCTGTTTTTCATTTGCCTGCATCATTCTCTCTTCTTCAGTCTGAAAAGTACAGAAACATCGCTCAAATCAGGAGACAACGAAATTTCATAATGTCCAAAAGAAAGACAGATGCAGAGAACTTAAGTTCCACACCAACCACAAAGTTCGGAATTATTAATTTGTATTTCAAGGAAAGAGACAAAACCTTAGTGGTTATAGGATAAAGAAACAGGACAGCAAGTACAGGCTTCGGAACCATATCTAAGAGTTCTCCATCCAATCCGTAAACATCATAGCATTCTGCCTCATCCTCTTGAAGACCCAGGCCCCAAAGGAACTGCAATGACCAAATATGTTTCTTTCATTTGATTTGGTATTTTGCACAATGAGGTAAAACCATTATAAGGGTCAATGGTGCAAATGGTGCTCTTCTTGAATATATCACCTTTGTGAAAATTATAAATCTAATTTGCAACATAATATACAAACAAGAGTACATGTAATCAAAATGACGAAAGAATAGGCTAAACATTTTTCCGCTTCTCTTCAGTGCAAAATGATTTTCGCTACTCATTACGTTTTAATTTCGAAAACCAAATTCTTGTTTAGCTTTCTATCAAAAGCAAATGTTTAGTTATTATTCACTAATTGGGTCTCCCTAACGCTAAAAATTTTGGTATAAACGAAACCGATACGTACTTTATCATCTCTTTGCCAACTGCTTTCCCCTACAGCAACTAAGCAGATTCTCCGTGAGTGGTTTACATTCATTTCTAATTATTACCCAGATACAAACAAGCTTAATCACATACTCGAACCCAATTTCCAGAAGAATCAAAACGTTCCATTTTCCACATCAAATTCACACCAAACCCTAGCTCTGCGTTTTCTCGGAAAACAAACAGAGCATAATCCGAAGAATACAAAATAAGTACGGGTAATTTAATTTTTTTCTTGAAAAGGATGGCGATTGATTGAAGTACCTGATTCATAACATCAGGGTTAGCTTCGAGAGGAAGCCATCTCTTAGCCGACGGGGTTTCGTCCGAAGCAGCCATGGCTTTTGCTCTCTCTCTCTCTTTGTACGATTCGATTTTAGATTCTTTGTGCCTTTTCGTTTGGTGAGGTTTCTAGCTGGAAAATCTGGGATTTTGTGAAATGCTCTTCCGGGTTTTATATATAGGTTTTGGGCGGTGGGTTTTCCACTTTACAATGTATTTCGAAATAATTGAAAGTATTTTTGGTAAAATTAATTTTAGATTTTAAAGTAATTTAAGTATTTTTTAGAAGAATCACCATATATATGTGTTTTTTGGCAAAAAACACTTAAAGGGTTTTTTCAAGATCTCATCTCAGGCCTTACTCTGAGCAAGTCCCCATTTCATGGCCCATAGATGCCACTTATTGTTCGTTTACGTAACCGTAATCAAAATAAGATGAATTGAATTATGGAAGAGTTTAAATGAAGAGGAATCAAAATTGGATTCATGTTGAAGCTGTTTACTTAAATATTCTAAAATCGAAGTATGAATGAAATTAAGTTCATATAAGTTGTTTACTAATTCCCCTAAATTAAAATAAAAATTAACATAATTACTGAAATGCCCTTATTCCTTCTTTTTTTTTATTTCATCTTATATTAAAATGCCCTCATCCACCTCCTCAGCACCGCCATGTCTTATTATTTTTGACCTCAATCCTCCAATCACCACTCTCCAAGTTCTGAAATCATAATCAAATTTTCTTTGAACCAAAAAAATAAAAAAATAAAAAACAAAAATCAGAAGCTCTGGTTTGAATATAACCTGATCAATCGTGTTATACTATTATTGTGAAAGGAAGAAATATAGAAGGAAATGACTTCTGGCAACAGCGGAGAAGGGAAAATACAACGTCGTCAAATAGTCAGCGCTTAGTGTTGAATGGCAGATTGAAATTTTAAAAATAATAAAGAGGGCATAATAGGAAGAAAACTTGCATTCCCGACTCCTTCACCCTCATGGAATTCAAATACCTCATCAATATAAGGAGTCCAATTCCACCACCTTTAGGAATTGAATCCCTTATTTCGTGTGGGCTCCACCACTTTCTTTATTCTTTCAAAGTTAGTAAACGCTTGAATACTCCGTAATCGGAATCATATTCCTTATAGTTATTCTTATTACAGATACCTAAACACGTCATTAATATATTTGTGTATGGATTTATGCTTTAACCCCAATGGTAGGAAGAAGGCCAGTTCAAATCTAGTAAATTAAAAGTTCAAAACCAATTTATTTCTTTATCTATCTGTATAAATACCTCGTTATATAAAAAAATAAAAATTGAATATGACCTTTAGTTCAAGTGGTTAAGACTATTTGTCTTTACATCAAGTATTATAGGCTCGATTCTTCTCCCTCCCCCATTTGCTTGAATAAAAATGATTATAAATTGTTCTTTTTTGAATTTTAGATTTGTAATGGGTCGGGCGTTGCTCGTGTGGTCTTGAGGGCTATTGGAACAATGGTTGAGGAGTGTCGTGTCGAAGGCGCCTCGAAAGAATATTCTTGAATAAAGAGGTTAAAGGTCCTTACGAAGTTTTCTCTAGTGCACATTTAAGTACACATCTGAACAAAAGTCATTAGTTTTCAACTAAAATAGAACAAGAGTCGTTAGATCATTTAACTTAACAGGATCTAATGACTCTTGTTCAGATGTGTAACTTAAAAATTTATTTTTAATGTGCACTGAAGAAAATTCAAGGTCGTTAATGTGGTAACAAAATGGTAGTTTTAAGTGCTATCGTATGAAATAAAAAAAATTAAAATAAAAAAAACAAGTTCTATTTTTAAAGAGAGGACTCAGGTAAAACCCATTTCACGCCTAGTCAATCAATATGCTCCTTTTTTTGGTCGAAAGCAAACAATTTCATTGAAGGGCAGTGGCACAAAACTAAGACCCAATTTGGGGTTGAGGTTGGTTTGGTATTACTGTGCTTTGAAAAAAAAACTCCTTCTGCTGTGCTATGAGAATAAGCGGCTGTGAAATAAAGCAACAGAGTGTTTGGTAAACTTTTTTGTAAAAGTGTTTTTGGAAAAAAAAAAAAAAAAAAAAGCAGTATGATAAACTTTTATGTAAAACAGCTGTGATTGTGTGAAATGGCCAAAAATGATATAATACTAGATGTGCTATTAATTTAATTTTCTTAACAAATAAAGGTGAATTGCTAAATATACTTTATTTTTAAAAGAAAAATATTTATAAACTTTATCTTAAATATTAATTAGTATGACAAACTACATCAATTGAAATATTTTAGACTGAATAGCTAGGATTCATTAGTACAATATTGTTAATGTACTTGAAGGTAGTCTAATTTGATGCATTCATCAAACTTGCCGCTATTCTTTTTCTTAATGTCTCTATCTCATGTGATCCTTCAACTTCATAATTTTGGTATTCTTCATCATCACTACTATCGCTCTCTTCACAAAAGTACCTGAGGTCATCAAAATGACGATCACGTTCAGAATAACTCTGTATGTAGTTATGAAGAGCCATTGTAGCAATGACAATCTTCACTTGCTTATTGAACGGGTAATTAGGCATATCCCTTAAAATTGCTCATCTTTTCTTCCATACCCCAAATGTTCATTCAATGATTCTCCTAAGAGAAGAATGCATGTGGTTGAATACCTCTTTATGACCCGTTGGTTCGGCACCTTTATAGTCCGGGAGATGATATCTTTCATGTGACATCCCACATCGCCCATGGGAGTGATCCTTATATGTATATTCTCATCCCTACCTAGCACGAGGCCTTTTGGGAGCTCACTGGCTTCGGGTTCCATGGGAACTCCGAAGTTAAGCGAATAGAGGCTAGAGCAATCCCATGATGGGTGATCCACTGAGAAGTTGCTCGTGAGTTCCCAAAAACAAAACCGTGAGGAAATGGTAAGCCCAAAGTGGACAATATCGTGCTACGGTGGTGGAGCGGGCCCGGAATGTGATCCGCACCGGGCGGGGATGTGACATTTGGTATCAGAGTCTAACCATGGTTGCGTGTGTGTCGACGAGGACGTCGGGCCCCTAAGGGGGGTGGATTGTGACATCCCACATCGCCCATGAGAGTGATCCTTATATGTATATTCTCATCCCTACCTAGCACGAGGCATTTTGGGAGCTCACTGGTTTCGGGTTCCATGGGAACTCCGAAGTTAAGCGAGTAGAGGCTAGAGCAATTCCATGATGGGTGACCCACTGGGAAGTTACTCGTGAGTTCCCAAAAACAAAACCGTGAGGGAATGGTAAGCCCAAAGCGGACAATATCGTGCTACGGTGGTGGAGCGGGCCCGGGAAGTGATCCGCCCCGGGCCGGGATGTGACAATTCACCTTTATATGGTCCCAAATAACCTCTCATTTGTGGGTACCCCGCATCTACCAAGTAATATTTTCCTGACAATTGAAAATTTTGTTTTATATTGTAATAATTGTACAAAGCAAGTACGTAAAATGTTATAATAATACAAAGCAAGTATGAAGATTACCATTTGGAGGCTTAGAAAAGTTTAAATTATGTAGCACAAATAGAAAAACCCTTGTATCATGTGCAATGCCTCCCCATCCGGCACAAGTAAATGTGAATTGTATGTCAAAATTACATGCAGCCATAACATTTTGAGTCAGTATTCCTTTCTTACCAATGTATGGAACTTGATCCGGAGGTGGTATTGAAGCCTCAACATGTACTCCATCTATAGCACCAATACAATCCTAAAAATAATAACATGGAAGAAAACCGTCAGCCTACACTTCTAGTTGCAAATAAGTTAGAAGACGAGTCAAACTTTACTTAAAATAAGGCATGTATTTTGTATCTTTCCTTATTTCTTGGGGTATGCCACGAAACTCCGAATCCATCGGTTTGATAATATATATTGTCATCTTACATATGATATCCAACATAGTATCAAAATATCTACTAACAGTTTCACCAGAATGTTGAAATCTCTCTTGCGCTAATCTATTTTTCACACCATGTCCCAACATATGCAAGAACATTCATAATATTTCAATTGCACTCATTCTCCTTGAACCTTTTAATCCATAATTAGTTTGCAAGTCGTTGGATAATCTATAAAAGACATTTTTGTTCATCCTAAACATTCTATAGCATCGCACATGATTTCCTTGTAGTACTTCCATCAACCAAATATTAGCTGTTTGGGAAGAATTCATACACAGAGTTTTGTGGACATATTTTAAATAATATGTTTCAACAGTTTTCGCTACAACGCATATAATTAGACCATCCTCCAAATCCTCAACATCATCATCATAGGTGTTCATATTGAATATACACCTATAACATAACACATAATTCAACATTCCACAAGTCATAATCCAACAATCACTAAGAAGTCATAATCCGACATTCAAAAATAATCCAAAGTTTAATAAGAAATCATAATCCAACATTCAACATATAATCCAACATTCAATAAACACAAAGTACAAGCAACATTCAATAAACACAAAGTACAAGTAACATTCAACACATAATCTTAATGCAAAGTGCAAACCACACAGTCCTAATTCATAGTTTTAGCTCCTTATTGTTCTTTGTTGAACATATATTTCAACCAAGTTAGATGCACTTCAGGATCGTTCATAGTGGCAAACACCTCTCGCTTCTCTGCACTACAAAATAAATATGTAGCAAACAACCATAACTCGCTAGTGGCTCATCAATGGGTTGAATTGCGGAAGTGATAGCTTCTGTTGCACAATTGCCTGGTTATGAGCCACCTAGCGAGTTATGGTTGTTTGCTACATGTTTATTTTGTAGTGCAGAGAAGCGAGAGGTGTTTGCCACTATAAAGGATCCTGAAGTGCAGCTAACTTGGTTGAAATATATGTTCAACAAAGAACAATAAGGAGCTAAAACTATGAATTAGGACTGTGTGGTTTGTACTTTGTATTAAGATTATGTGTTGAATGTTGCTTGTACTTTGTGTTTATTGAATGTTGGATTATATGTTGAATGTTGGATTATGATTTCTTATTAAACGTTGGATTATTCTTAAATGTCGGATTATGACTTCTTAGTGATTGTTGGATTATGACTTGTGGAATGTTGAATTATGTGTTATGTTACAGGTTTATATTCAATATGAACACCTATGATGATGATAATGTTGAGGATTTGGAGGTTGGTCTAATTATATGTGCTGTAGCGAAAGCTGTTGAAACATATTATTTAAAATATGTCCATAAAAGTCAGTTTATGAATTCTTCCCAAACAGCTAATATTTGGTTGATGGAAGTACTACAAGGAAATCATGTGCAATGCTATAGAATGTTTAGGATGAACAAATATGTCTTTTATAGATTATCCAATGACTTGCAAACTAATTATGGATTGAAATGTTCAAGGAGAATTAGTGCAATTGAAATATTAGGAATGTTCTTGCATATGTTGGGACATGGTGTGAAAAATATATTAGCACAAGAGAGATTTCAACATTCTGGTGAAATTGTTAGTAGATATTTTGGTGCTATGTTGGATATCGTATGTAAGATGGAAATAGATATTACAAACCGATGGATTCGGAGTTTCATGGCATTCCCTAAGAAATAAGGAGAGATACAAGATACATGCCTTATTTTAAGGTAAAGTTTGACTCGTCTTCTAACTTATTCGCAAACTAGAAGTGTAGGCTGACGGTTTTCTTCTATGTCATTATTTTTAGGATTGTATTGGTGCTATAGATGGAGTACATGTTGAGGCTTCAATACCACCTCCGGATCAAGTTCCATACATTGGTAAGAAAGGAATACCGACTCAAATGTTATGGTTGCATGTAATTTTGACATGCAATTCACATTTGCTTGTGCCGGATGGGAAGGCACTGCACATGATACAAGGGTTTTTCTATCCGTGCTACGGAATCCAAATTTAAACTTTTCTAAGCCTTCAAATGGTAATCTTCATACTTGTTTTGTATTATTATAACATTTTACATACTTACTTTGTATAATTATTACACTACAAAACAAAATTTTCAATTGTCAGGAAAATATTACTTGGTAGATGCGAGGTACCCACAAATGAGAGGTTATTTGGGACCATATAAAGGTGAAAGATATCATCTCCCAGACTTTCATAGGGGTACCGAACCAACGGGTCATAAAGAGGTATTCAATCACATGCATTTTTCTCTTAGGAGCATCATTGAACGAACTTTTGGGGTATGGAAGAAAAGATGAGCAACTTTAAGGGATATGCCTAATTACTCGTTCAATGAGCAAGTGAAGATTGACATTGCTACAATGGTTCTTCATAACTAAATACAGAGGTATTCTGAACATGATCGTCATTTTGATGACCCCAGGAACTTTTGTGAAGAGAGCGATAATAGTGATGATGAAGAATACCAAAATTATGAAGTTGAAGGATCACATGAGATAGAGACATTAAGAAATAGAATAGCGGCAAGTTTGATGAATGCATCTAATTAGACTACCTTCAAGTACATTAACAATATTGTACTAATGAATCATAGTTATTCAGTCTAAAATATTTCAATTGAAGTAGTTTGTCATACTAATTAATATTTAAGATAAAGTTTATAAATATTTTTCGTTTAAAAATAAAGTATATTTAGTAATTCACCTTTATATGTTAAGAAAATTAAATTAATAGCACATCTAGTATTATACCTTTTTTGATCATTTCACACAATCACAGTTGTTTTACATAAAAGTTTACTAAATACTATCATACTGTTTTTTTTTTTTTTTTTTTTTTTTTTTTTTTTTTTTTTTTTTTTTTTTTTTTACAAAAGCACTTTCACAAAAAAGTTTACTAAACACTCTGCTGCTTTATTTCAGCTGCTTATTCTCACAACACAACAATACCAAACCAGCCCTAAGGACAACAAATAAGCCCAATACAATTGGGGAAAGCCAAAAGCCCAAACAACAAAAGGGCAAAATAGCAAAAATAAAAAAATCCTAAATCCTGTCATGCACAAGCAGGAATATGCCGCAACCGTCAACACAACCACCTCGCCAGCAACCACAAGGGTAGCCGCAGGAAGAAAACCAACTCCGCGTTGAATTCGACAAAGGTATCGCATCACAGAGTTTTCCAACATGCAACAGAGAGAAATCCCCAACCAAATTTCACCACCAAAAGCACCACATCGGAGAAGAAACACCAGATCTGAACCTTCAACACAAGCGCCAACAAGGAGAACCAATAACCAAAACAAATGGAAAGGGATTAGGGCTAAGGGGGCATCTAAAACACCCTCGCTTTAGGCTAAGCCGCAACACACTTGGCCCTGTTTTTCTAGTATGTCGGTCAGGGGCGGAGCTGTGAAAGGAAAGTTTAGATTTGATGGCGAAAATGGGTGAGCTGCTCCTACTTTTGAGCAAAGGTTGTGGCAAAGGTTGTGGAATGAAAGACGTGAGGGGGAGAAAATGAAGAAGAAGGAAAAGTGTGAGTGTTTGGGGTTGAAAAAGAAGGGCCGCAGGATAGGGATTAGGAGTGAAGAAGCCAAAACGGCGAAGAACGCTGGGAAACAGCAATGAACGCTGGGAAGTGGCACAGGATGCCGAGAAAACAGGCCATGACCTTAGAAACCGACGGCCATAAACACCGGAAGAAAAGGCCAAAGGCATCACTACTAGAAAGAGACGACAAAATGAGAGAAGCAATAACAATGGGTTGCCGCCAACCCCAGCCGAAGGAAGGAGTCAGCGGCGTGGAGAAGGAACTGGGTTTGAGAGAAAGAGAGAGAGAAAGAGAGAAGGGGTGAGCAGCTGCTAGGGTTTTATCAGTTGGAGTCCAGGGAGGATTTTTTTTTCCAGTCTATGCCTCCCAACACTGGCGGAGCTTTATGACAACAGGTCCATTAAGAGTAGAACCATTTCATAATATTACAACAATTTACTTTGTCAATTTTTCGACGTAAAATTTTTGTATTCTTGTAACAACAATGCTATAATCACATTTTGTATTAGTGACAAAATAAGTGTTTTTTCTTAAGCATTGCCAAGTTGATCACATTTCATATGACAATACGTCCATTACAAGCTGACCACTCTAAGAACCATCTTTGTGTTTTGTATCATCTTTAGGACTATCTTTTTGTTTTGTATGATCATTTCTAATATCATACATGAGTTCAACAAGTTCAGCATGTTTGGTTCTAAAGATGATACAAAACACAAACATGGTTCTTACAATTTCAGTATATCCCTTGAATCACTCCCTTTTTGCCACTGTCAGAAGAATCTATACTAAACTCATTGAAGAAAGTTGAGGTTCCGTCATAAAATTAAGATTCCGTCATAAAATTAACTGGCATTATGGATTATGGAGAGTGGCATAACTACTTAAAAGCACATGCGAGGTCCCTTTTTTTCGAGTTTTGAGATTACTCTTAAGTTCTCAACACTCATCTAAACTACAGGGAGGAAGATTCGAATTTGGGTGAGAGAAGAGAGCACATTGTACTAACCAACCAACTTGACTAAGCCCAAGTATACACTCATTTTATTTTATTTCACTTTCCTATGTTGTGTTTGCTAGCCCAAAGTACATTCTATAGACGCTCTTGGACTAGATGCAATGTAGGCATTGTTTTATCAACATTAGCAATGTTTTGTGGGGAATGATGTTAGTGTCATACGCTGGTAACTCCAATTCTACGTCTACGGATCCTACTAGGAATAGCAGAGTATTGGTCCACTAGAATGCAATGTTTATACAAAATAAGAGTTGAGGTTTTGGCAACACTAAAATAAATTTATCCTAATTCATCACCAACATTAATTTCAAGCATGAGATCCCGAATACACTCAAACTAAATGGAGTGAAATCAAGAACAAGCTTTTCTTAGTAAAGATACTTTCCTAAGAAACGAGCCTCTATTCAGCGAAGACCATTTGATTGTTAAAGTGTAAAAAGGAACAATATTGATGAGTACAATTAGTAGATTCACTAAGGAACACATTCAATCCACAGACACCCAAACAAAACATTTAATCAGCTATTCATAAAATAGTAAATTATGATCAAATAAAATTAAGACTGCTACTGACCTGTCAATTTGTCATTGCTGACAAGTTTATTTCTGCCCAACCAAGAAACTTATCCAGACAAATTATAGCAAGTTTATCATCTTAATCTCCAGTATACTTTGGCTTTCGCTTCTCAGCAAATGCTGATAGGGCTTCCAAGCGATCATTTGTGTTCAACGTCTTTTCATAGCAATGTTCTTCAAGAGCCAAAGCTGAGGTCTTATCTACCTCCAGTCCCTCATCAATAGCTTTTTTTGCCATCCTTATTGCTATTGGACCCTGCTAACACTCTATTTCATAAGTTTGATTGCAACAATTACTTGTAACTTTTTGTTCTTTGCCTAGTATGACTATTTCAAGTTATGCTTTAGTTTACTGTCTTTTTTCCCCTTTTCAGTGCATGTATTAAACATTGTCATTACAGCAAATTTTATGTATAGAGAAGTTTCAGCTATAGACATCTACCTTGATTGAGATGTTAGAATGTAGTTATCATCGGAAGGCGAAAATTCAGTTCATAGAATACTCTCAACTATAACTTTCCCCATGAAATAGTATAAAATGAATGCAATAGTGGATAAAATAATTCTGTACCTTCTCATTTATATTGCGAGCAACTTCAAGTGCCTTTAGATGAGCTTCACCAGCAGGAACACAGTAATTTACCAAACCTGTAGTGACGTACAATTGCATCAAAAGAAAAAAAAGGACAAAAAGAAAGCAGCGACTGAGTAGACATACATCACATACCCATTGACACTGCTTCCCTGCCACCAATCTTCCTACCAGTGAATATGAGTTCCTTTGATATTGCTTTTCCAACCAATCTAGGAAGCCGCTGTGTTCCACCTGCCCTGTCAATGGACGCAATCAAGAGAGTTGATCTGTCACTGGATGAATAATTTCAAAAAAAATGGAGATAAAGAAAAATAAATAAAAGAAGAGAGTAAAATAAGAAGTAATCATCGGAAAGAAGTTCTTCCAGAAAATGTAGACAATATGGACGAAACAATTCCATAAACTAAATATCAGTTGGAATGGGAATTAAAATCCCACCCATCTCTTATGTTATATGAAATCGTTTGCTATGAAACCCGCTTAGAAAAAGTTGAAACAGTACAGAATGTTGGGTTCGTCAAACAAGATGCAGGTGATATGCAATTCTTGGGGAGAATATCATAGGTGATAATGTGAACTCATTCTGAAATTTAGCACCTACCCAGGAATGATAGCAAGTCCTGTTTCTGGCAAGCCCATCACTGCATCTTCTCCTAAGCCATTAATGGTGTAAAACAATAAGAGACTTGGCATTATAAAAGTTTAAAAGGATTGATAGTTTAATGACCATAACTGGGTTCGGTATAAATAATTAAAGAAATGGAATTACCACATATCCGAAGATCGCATGATAAAGCCATTTCAAGTCCACCACCCAATGCTGCTCCTTCAATGACAGCAATTGTCGGAATAGAAAGTACCTGAATATTATGAACAGAAGTAAGTGTCAAGAAGAAGAAAATAATTTATGGAGTACTAATGTATAAACAGCAAACAAGGAAGCCTGCATACAAGCATTAAATGATCATACCATGCTAATTAAAAACAGCGTTATGAAATCAAATTAGTAAATATAATTCTGAACATATCCTGGACACTCACATTTATGTATGAGTGTCTGCTCGTTTACATATTGATATCATATGTCCACCATTATACATCACTCACGTATGTGCATCCAATATCCATCGTTATAGAACACTCACATATACATACCCATACCCACTGTTATACTATATACCAAACAACAAAAAAGCATTTTAAGAGTGTTGTACAGAATCTGAAACACTTGTGGCAATAAAGATTAACCTCTAAAAATCACCGAGTGTCAAAACCAACTTCTCAATTTCTATCATCTTTCAGGCCTTTTTAATAACAAAACAACTATAGAAAATTAACAACGAAGATTAACCTCTAAAAACGAGAATGTGGCACGCAGCGTGTTGACAAAATCTCGAACTTCAGATGCACTCATCATTTTCCGTTCCTGCCAATCAAATTAAGAGGCAAGAACAATTTGACTAGTGAGCACTATCTTCTCTTGTACATATCACAACTCTTATATGCAAATAATTCATTCAAGCAAATCAAAGTGAATATAAATTTGAAGAATTCTTTGCTAATCCACTGTAAACTCCTTCCAAAACAAAACATCGATTCAACGAATAAATTAAAAATTCCTACCTTTAAATCTGCTCCAGCACAGAACACCTTGGGAACTTTGCTGCGGATCAACAAAACATTAGCAGAAGAATCCTTACTGACAGCTTCAAAGGTGTTCTGTAAACCTCTCAGCATATCTTTCCCAATTGCATTTCTCACCTCCGGCCTCTCCAACCTAACCTCAATAATCCCTGTTATCAAACAAACAAAACCCAATTCGGTTAATGCTTTCTGGGTCATAGAAAATTGGCATAAACAGAGATAACCCACTTTTTAAAACGTATTTCAGAACCAAAACTTACCGGAATCAAAGTCAGGGAGTCGGTGGAGGGTGACGGTGCGTGACGGTGCTGATTCTAAAATCAGAGTCCGGCGAGTTTGGTAAATCCATTGGTTGGATTGAGGATAGAGTGAATTCTCTGAAAATATAGAGGTTGTGGGTTTGTAATGTTTCAGTGACCTACTTATGACTCTTAAACCGCCCGCCATTTTTCTTTCAGAAGCTCAAGCTCAAACTCCAGAGCAGCTCTTCTTGCCAATTGATGGGCTTAGAGAAATGAGGGAGTCAGGAGAAATCCTGTCTAACAAGACGACATCGCACAATAACTCATACCAGCTGTCCAACTTAAACACAACTAGCCTTATGCACGCGTGAGCGAGTGTAGAAGACATTTTTTAAATCAAAACGTGCTACGCGCGATTTATATGTTTGAAATGTATTTATATGCATAAATTGACAAAAGGAAAGTTAAATATTTGAAGTAAATGAATAATCTTAAATCATGCTAGAAGAAATTCCTCGTAAACCAATTAAAGCAGTTGAATTTACATAATAAAATCGGTCTCTATAGAATTTACAATAAGAATAAAGAAAAATAATATTTAATGAACAATTGATTGAATCACATTATTGTTAGCTCATTGTGAGGCTAAACTCATCCTATCTCCCTTAGTGTAGATAACATCGTTTGTTAAAAAAAAAAAACAACAATTATTTGACAACTAATTTAATCACATTATTATCCGTGTGCGAAAGACTTTTTTTATAACCGGCTTTACACATCTCTTGAGATGTTTTGAACGTGTTTAAAAATAGAGAAAATAATATTGAATGAACAACTAATTGAATCACATTATTGCTAGCCCATCTCCTTCTCCTTAGTATAGATAACGTTGTTTATTAAAAAATAATAATAATCATTTAACAACTAATTTAATAATATTATTATCAGGCAAAAAACATTTTTTATAATGAGAGGGAAAGGAAGGCGGGTTGAAAAACAATGAAAATGAGGAGAGAGGGAGATACGCGAGGGATGAGAGATGAGGGAGGTGGGGGAGGGGGGCGAACAAATGGAATACCTTACATTTTTTTAATCTTATTTTTTTGTCCAACAACCCATTACTTTTTATTTTATTATGACCAAATTATCAAAATACTCTTGCATGATTTGATATATTATTTTGGGCAGGTTTTGAATTTTTTTGGTTGAGGGGTAGTTTGGTCCAATTATTTTGGGTAAATTATACAAAACTACCTCAACTATGCGTCGAACGACACTTTCATGCCTCATCTTTTAAAATTGACAATGTCATACCTCATCTTACTAATTTATGCCAATATCAGACCTCCGTCAGTTTTTCTGTTAATTTCTCTGTTAAATATTGACGTGGCTAGAGATAAGACCCACTCACTAATCCAACTGGAATAAAAAATAATTAAATATATTTTTAATAATTAAATATTAAAAAATTAAAAATAAAATAATTTTTTTATATAAAATTGTGGGATCCACCCTCTCTCTCCTCTTTCTCTCGCCTATCTCTCTTCTCTCTCCCTTTGGACACCTGCATCCCCAAAACCCTTCCCACACCCATCCCCCCTTAACCTTCCTCCCCCTCACCCTTTCTTCCCCCCGCTCCTGTCTTCTCTGCGCAACCTCTCCCTCCAAACGCTGCCATTTATCCTTTCCATCCAAAAAATCTCCCCTCTAGACCCCCATCGACCTCTCCATCTCCCACCTCTGCTTCGCCACTCTCCCGCCCCACCGCCCCTCCCTCTCAATCACCTGCCTCGCCATCAACCACAACATTCTCTACGCCGCATCAGGCCACGAGAAATGCCTCTGGATCCAACACGTCGACGCTGTCATCGACATCACCGTCAATAGCACTCTGATTTACTCAGTCTCCTGGGACAAGAGCCTAAAGATTTGGCGGGACTCGGATCTTTGCTGCATCGAACTAGGACACCGTGAACGCGTTAGGGGTGTCGAACAACGTGATGGTGTCCACCAGGTCGAACGACGTGATGGTGTACACCAGGTTGACATATTGTTTGATCTGGGTGTGGTCCAAATCGTTCAGGGAAGACGGAGAAGACGGGAGCGGGGTGGGATCTGGGTTGGGTGATTCTGGTTTTGAGTTTGGGGAAGACAGGGAGCAAGGGAAAGAAAGGGTGAAGGGGAGGAAGGTTGGGGATGGGGGACGGGTGAGAAGGGTTTTGGGGATGCAGGTGTCCAGAGAGAGAAATAAGAAGAGAGAGAGGGTGGATGCTGCGTCGCGTCGGTCAAGGTGCACGAGAACGCCGTGAACGCGTTGGCGGTGTCGAACGACAGGACGGTGTACACCGGGTTGACGAATTATCAAATCTGGGTGTGGTCTAAAATGCTCTAGGAAGACGGATAAGACGTGAGCCGGGTGGGATCTGGGTTAGGTGGTTCTGGTTTTGAGTTTGGGGAAGACGGGGAGCGGGGGGAAGAAAGGGTGAGGGGGAGGAAGGTTGGGGATGGGGGACGGGTGGGAAGGGTTTTGGGGATGCAAGTGTCCAGAGAGAGAAGCGAGAGAGAGAGGGAGGGTGGATCCCACAATTTTATATAAAAAAATAATTTTTTTTAATTTTTTAATATTTAATTATTAAAAATATATTTAATTATTTTTTAATCCAGTTGGATTAGTGAGTGGGTCCTATCTCTGGCCACGTTAGCATTTAACAAAGAAATTAACAGAAAAACTGACAGAGGTCTGACATTGGCACAAATTCGTAAGATGAGGTATGACATTGTCAATTTTAAAAGATGAGGTATGAAAGTGTCGTGACACCAATAGTTAAGGTACTTTTTTGTCATTTACCCAATTCTTTTTGTCGAATGAGGTGACCCCAAAATTTTGTCACCATCCGTGAGCCTTTCGCTTAATATATAATAGATTTATCCGGGGGCAGTGCTATTCACACGTCCTCTAAACCTTCCACAAATATTTGTTAATTTTTTTTTCATTAATTTTTTTCAATTTATTCGATCCGATGACCTTTAATTGAGAGGGGTGTGTGAAAGGTTAAAAAGAGTGAGGATAGCATCACCCTGTATCTAGCATGTTCGTCTGTTATATCTGAGTTTGAATTTTATCGAAGATAAATTTTTCTTATACAAGTGTTATTCTGCTTAGGTTAATTAAAAACACGTCAAGGAAGATTCGAACTTAAATGTGTAGTTAGAAGCATAATTGTTTTAACCAATATCATCTCTCTAGGACCAGCCCTAGCCTAGGGCGAGTTGGCCTAAAAACTCGGGGGCACCAAAATTATCAGGGTAGTATGTTCATATATGTTTCTACAAGAGTATAAATTTATAAAATTTGGTTAAAAGATCAAAAAGTTTAACCAAAAGTGGTGATTCCTAAAATTTATAATTATAACAATGAGGTCCTATGTTCAAAATGCTAGGTGTGTTATTTACTTTACAATTTTTACGAATTTCTTTTGATAACGTATAAATATTTAAAATTTGGTCAAATGATTAAAAATTTTAACTAGAAGCGGTGGGTTCTCCATTTAAAATTAACAAGAGGTGCTAGGTTCAAAATGTTATGTGCGTGTTTTTTTTACTTTCCAATTTTTATTGATTTCCTTTCATAATAGTATAAACTTATAAGATTTGGTCCAACTATCAAGAAGTTTAACCATATGTGGTGGTTTTTATTGTTTAAATTAACATAGGGTCTTGAGTTTGAAATGCTATATGCATTTTTATTCTTTTCAATTTTTATGAATTTCTATTTGGTTAATTTTGTTTTACCTCATGTTGTATTGTAATTATTAGCTAGTAGCTATTTGGATTCCAGTTTTTAGACATTCATTTCAATTAAAGCCTTCAACAAAGAGTAATGCTAGGTAGATCAAATTATAAATCAAATTTGTAAATCATTTGACGTGTCACCAATAGCTGGGTTGTTCGCCCATTAAAGCGGTACGTGGGCTGGGTTCAGAACGCCATGAGATAGTTCACATTAATTAACACTTAAATAATAATCTAATCATCAACAATCACATCATATAGTTTACAAATTTGGTTTAAAATTTTGGTCTGATCTCCCTAGCACTGGCTTTCAAGAAATTGAAGAATGTATGTCCTTACTCATACTAGGTTTGATTTGATGCCCATTCATTGCTTATGCATATTGATTAAAGATTCAAAAATATGATTATTTTTTTAGTCGCATATTGACAACGTTAGTAAACAAGAAAAAAACACGTCATGGTTTATATTAAAACACTTTAAAAGCTCAGATAGTGGGGAAACAAAACTTATCATCTCTACTTGCAAGCTCATGGTTTTTTGGTTCTCTCTCAATAAAAAATAAATTAGTTATCCCGTGTTTCTAAATCATTAAGTTTGAAGCATTTTTCTAAGTTAAATTTTATCAAAGTCTTACGTGTGAAAAAAAAAAAAATCTTATATGAGGTTAGGGCATATTTTTGCCATTGCCGTCAGCTTTAAAATTCTCAGAATTGGCTCTGATTCTCTCCCAATAAATAAAAATAATTTAAAGTATCACTCATATGAAAATGAAAAAGTAATGAGAAAAATTAAAATACAAAAAGGGAAAAAAAACACAAAAAGGAAAACAAAAACTATAATGCAAGGTAAATCGTTAATTTCCTTAAATTCCCTACCTCTTTGACTCAATGTTCTAAAAATTCCCGCCTAGCGCTGCCTAGGCACTAGGCGGCTGGTCACTGCCCCAATTAATGTCCAGTATTTGAAAATTAAGAAAAGGCGCCGAGACCTGCTGAAGCACCTGCCTAGACTGCCTAGGAACCCACCTAGTCCGCCCAAACCCACCAAGGCGCATGCCTAGGTTGTGACTCACTTAGAAGAAAATAGATAACTTTCATTTGAAAACTTGTGGAATACTTAAATAAACACACATTATACGCTTGTTCCCCATGTTTTCATTATGTTCCAATACTTCATAATATATATGTCATTCTATTTTGTAGTTTTTTATGAAATTACATATATTTCAAGTATAAACAAACACTTATTTACATGAAATATAGTAGATTTACTTAAATTCGCCTAGGCACTAGGCCCCAGCTCGGCGCTCGACCCCAGCTCGGCGCTCGACTAGTGCCTAGCGTCTTTTAGAACCTTGCTTTGACTCAATATGCCATTGTATTAAAAAGAAAAACAAAACTATAAAAACCAATAATCTAAAACTACATTAATGAAACACTCTTTGTCAACTAAAGAGGATGAAAATATATTTTTGTCTTCTATCATAACAAAAAAAGTCAAGGACAGTAACGTAATTTCATAAAACAAAATTTTGCTGTTTTTTTTAAACATCACCTACATGTAAGTTTATCATCTCTAATTTAAAAAAAATAAAAATAAAATAAAAAACAACCTCTCTCCCTCTCTCTTCACTCCCACATTCTCTCTCACTTTCTTCCTCTCTCCTTCAATTTTAACAACCAAAGTAAAAAAATTTCACACATTTTGTGTGTATATACTAGTATTTGATTAAAAAAAAGTGAACATGCATAATACATATATCTTGGGAGATGATAAACTAGGAGATGGATTGTGTGCCCTCCCCTCCCCATGCCCTCCTGTTTTGTGCTGTCATGGTTAACATTTGCTTTTTGTCTTATTATTTTTATAAAAAATTTAATATAAAATGTTAACGTGGCTTAATTGTGACCGCACAAAACAGGAGGGTATGGGGAGGGTACGGGGAGAGGATGGTAGACAATCCATCTCCGATAAACTACATCTTTTTTCTTCTTTTACATATCTTTGTTTAATCATATTCATTGTTTTTACTAAATTTATTGATTTCAAAAAAATATTTAAAAAATGTTTATACAGAACTATAAAAAAAAGGTTCGTGAAATTCAACTACATATAAAATACTCTATACACGGCGGAGAGATTTCCGTTTTGCTGGGCATCTTGGATCCAATACCGCAACATAGCTTCTACCAATCCTTTATCAAAAAGGGATTGTGGGTCAATCAGATTTAAACGACTCATAAGGTCGTTGATAAATGAAAGAGCTTCGGTCCGATGACCAACGTGAGTTGCAGAATAAAACCAAATCAGATCCTGCAGGCTAAGGAAACTTCAACCCAAGATGCATGAATATATTATATAAAACACAATGTCACTAAGGTACGGTGAACGGTATTCTATCTTTTCCATTTTGTCAAATTAACTATACTTCCCTTATACCCCATATTTTCCATAAAACGTATAATATTAATGATAAGCGACTTGGATACTAACCAAGATGAATAAACAATTACAAATTTAACGCCATAATAATTCTTTCCATGTTCTTAGTTTTACCTTATATTTTTCATACGAAAAGCCATATATATATATGGTCAGTGGTAGGTAAGATAAATTATATCATTTTTGCCTAAATATCGTCCATTTAAATTCAAGAGTAAACCAATTTAGATTTTGCAAGCTAGGTATAAGAATTCATAAGGCGCAATGTTATTAAAGATTAATATTTCCTTTCTGTTTTACCTAACACTTTCCATATACATCCTAAATTATATCAATTTGAAATGCATGCTCATGAGTATTTCATAAACTGAAAAAAAAGATCTTCGACTTTAGGAAAAGAGCACTATTAACTATTTGGTGGAATTTGAAATCTTGATGGATCAAAATGTAAAAAGAAAAAGTCTTACCGTTTAGATAATAACTAATACGTGACTTTGGTCATTGTTCCAATTTCATCTCACTTATTTTTAAGTCACTCATCAATTTATAATAAATAAGATATTGTCATATCAATAATTGGTTTGCAGTGCAAATACTTAAGAAGGCTATTCAATTTACTTTCATAGCTACTATACATGTGTACAGATTACAGGAAATCTTCACCTTCTCGTAAGTTTTCATTGAAACGTTATCCTATATAAACTCTGCTTCTATTATTTTACGTAAAAATATATAAGAAAATAATAAAGTTTACATGCATACAAGTTGAAGAAACGATATGAAAATGACTTCTACTGTCGTTTCAAAAAGTGACTAAGATCGAATGTCATATGATTATCCATTATTTTTATAGAGGGTACGTACGCAGTAAAAATGAATCCACAACCATATTTACTCAAGATTATGGCATTAGATTTTGTTGGTCCCTTTTGACACATAAGCCGAATCGAGAGTGCTTAAATTGCAAACATTACCTGAGACCTATATATATGCATTCCAGCCCTGTAGAAACTCATGCCTATTCCCACATTCATAAAAAAATCCTCTGTCTGATATGTATGTGCTTTTTAGATCAGAAGCACAAAATCATATCCTTTGTATTTCATTGTCCCATGGAGGGGAGGCCAATACACAGATGCACCACCTGCAACATGAACGGAAGGAAGTCCAAGGAGAAATTTTTGGTCCAATATCAAGCTTCATTTAGTTGTTATCGGATTCATGATTTACCAGAAAAGGTAAAAACCTTGTTTATCGAATTAGCGTTAACAAGTTATAATATATTTAAATATTACATATTAATTTGATATTTCTGTCATTTCTTTCTGCCAGATGAGAACAAGAATATATGGACAATTGAAAAAAACCGATAAGGACAACATTTCATGGATCAGGTAAATCTTCCTTCCCAGCTGTTACAATTTGCCGTATAAAAACTGAGAAGAACTTTGATGAATAAGTTTGAATTGACAATCAAACAAAAAGGAAGAGCGTTTTTTTTTTTTTTTTTTGTTGTTCTTGGTATATATGCAAGTATGCAGAGTTTAGTATATATACATATAAATCTACAAGAACACATTTGACAGTTACTGAATGTATACCAGTTAAAAGCTAGCTGTTGAGTTTTGTGCTAATTTAATTACATGTGTGAAATATTAACAAAAACAAATGGAAAAATAACGTCGAAAAATTCAAGAATAGAATGCAATTAAAATTCTGATAAACTTCTATAGCACGGCAGTTCGCGTATTCAAGCAAGTTTCTCAGGATGAGTTACTCAGACGACAATGTTTCCAAGTACCTTCCTGAAGAAATCCTGATCAACATCCTAGTAAGAATACATGTATCATTCAGTTTATTTATGTCTGCAATCTTTGGAGTAATTTGATCGGAAGGTCAAGGTTATTGCCTATTGGCAAGCATCTTATAGGAATGTAATTAACAAACTACGCCCATATGGTTTTCTAGTTGCCCTCCATGAAAGCAGTTGCAACCCAAAATTTGTTCGACCTTTTCTGTTATGAAACAATAATAAAATCGATAAACATGGTTTAAATAAGGCCTTAGTTTGATTTTCTCTTTTCCCTCCCAATAAATGATTTTGATTGTTAAGTCTTAAGAGCATATAGAAAACAAATATAAAGATACAAATATACTGAATCCATAAAATAAAATAAGAACTATAAATTTTAATTTGTTAAAAGAACAAAATTAAATAAACTTTGTTTAAAAATAATTTGGTATCATTGAGTGATAGGAAAACCAAATCTATATATATATCAAAGAAAATTTGTTAACAATCTTACCATTAAAACTTATCTAAAATCATGTTAAAAATAAATTCAAAACTTTTATTTATGTCATGCTTTTGCTTTAATCATGAAAATCTAAATTAAAATACAACAAGGTGAACTTTGAAATAAATCAATCTCAAATCTTCTTAGATCTATGAAATATCAAAGTGTATAAGTAAGAAACAATTACCTAAAATAGCTAGCTTTAGAGAATAACGTTACTCAAGATCCTATAATGCTCTTTCTTATGTCTCAAATGTCAAGCAATGAATACAACAAAAAAATCTTGGAAATCTCAATTTCAAACCTTCAGATTTGAGAAAGGGATAGAAGATTCCTAAAGTAAAGGGCGAAGTTGTTTTTCAACGGTAAAAATGGTATTTGATAAGTAGAAATGGTTGGAGACTTGTTTTAGGGAATAGTGAAATGTTGGGTGCAAATACGAAATTTCATGCAACTAAACCCTGTTAAGTGTCTGTTATTTTAAGGACTTAGAAAATGCAAATTTTGAGGACTAAAAAAATTCAAAACTAGTATAGGGACAAAGGTGAGATTTAGAAAAAATTCAGGAACCATTGATGCAATTAATTTAAAGAAGAAAAAAAAACACGAAACACATTGTCTTCGCATACAAACTTTAGGTAGTAGAATGTGTTTCGTCTTTTTTTTTTTTTTTTTTTTTTTTTTTTTTTTTTTTTTTTGAACTATGCATCAATGGTTCTTAAACTTTTATCGAATTTCACTTTAGTCCTTAAATTTATTTGTCTTTTTAGTCCTTATACTTTGCATTTTTCTAAGTCTTTAGTGCAAGACACTAAGCAAGGTCTAGTTGCAATTTCTTACTCCTGCCAAGTGTTTCACTATTCCCTAAAACAAGTTTTTGACCGTTTTTACTTATTAGATATCATTTCTACCTACCACTATTGAAGCGCAACTTCATCTTTTTTAAAAATAAAAAATAAAAATCTTCAACCAAATCTTTAGATCTCAAGGTTTGAAATTGAGATTTCTAAAAAAAAAAATTATTGTATTATTTTAATTATCGTTGCTGGGCATTTGAGACGCCGGAAAGCAAGAGCATTAGAGGATCTTGAAAAACGTTCTTCTAAGCTAGTATAGGTAATTCTTTCTTACCTTTTATTTTTTTGATATTTCATATATTCTAAGAAGATTCACGATTGATTTACTTCATAGTTCGGCTTCTTATTTTGGAATTTAGATTTTCATGATAAAGCATAAAATTATATAAATAAAAGTTTTGAATTTATTTTTAACATGATTTAATACAAGTTATGTGATAAAATCATTATGAAATATTTCTTGATTTCTATAAGTATATATATAGGAGGCCTTTAAAGGAAGGGGTTCCCATTTTTTTTTAAATGGGGATTAGTTGTGGAGCCAACATCACATCAAACTTCAATGATCCGAACCATCTATTTTTTAAGTTGGACCTCATGGATCATCTTTGCAAAATATTAGCCAAATCAGAAATATTTGAGACATCTAATTGAGTTCAAAGGAATTGACAAACACTTTATTTTATAAGAAACAATGAAATTTCATCGTGATAACTAAATAGGAAAATGATTTCCGATTAAATTAAATTTTTGCAAGGATGATCTATGAATCGAGACTTACAAAATAGACGGTTCAGATCATTGAAGTTCGACGTGAAGTGGGCCATACAACTAGTCCCCGTTTTTACCCAAAAACGAGGATTCCTTTGAATAAAAGGCATGTATATATTTATATACATTACTTTATTTTTCTACCGCTCAATGATACAAAATTATCTTTGAAAAATGTTTATTAATTTTTTTTTATTCTTTAACAAATTTAATTTCATAGTTTTTTTTTGTAGTTGCAAGCTCAAATGGGAATTTGTAGTTGCAAAGGCCAAAACGAAATCGTCCTTGGAAGGGTGGCATACCTAGGAAAAAAAACACGAGCTCGACCTTCATATAGACATCGTTGATGGGAACCATAACAAGGGCTGGCATTTTGTGCACTTGCTGCGACAAAATTATTACGGTGTGGGATTTTGAGGTACATGCTAAAAGTGACTTGAGAAGGCCTTACAAACACATGTTGGTCAAGAGCAACAGAAACTCTCTCCTGCATTGCTTGAAGGAGGCATGGCTAGAACACATTGAATTTGCACCACAATTTGGATTCAATTATATCAAAGCCCCGAACAACAGCAGCAGACCAAAACGACGATTCATGTACTACAGGATACATGGAACGAGGATGGCAGAGATGACCTTCGTTGCAACCCAAGAGAGCTACAGGAAAAAAGGGGTGTTCCCTAAGTTACTCGTCGCCACTGAATCTGTAGGTTGTTAAACAAGTCGATCTATAAAAAGAGATATCTTTACATGCTATTGCTTAATAGCTTACAACACTTTTGATACTCTTCTTCACTTAAATAACTCTCCTTCGTGATTGTGATAGAGCGGTATTGTGAAGAAAATCCTCATACTGATCTATTTTTCAGGCTCTGCGCATTCTGAGGGTGAAAGATCTTGTCATTCCATCGGCTGCAGAAGCGGTTGAAATGTCGACTGGTAAATTCGGATTTTCCTCTACGGGTTGGGACATTTGGAAGGAATTAATCTCGGCTGCAAAACAGTGATGTTTCCTGGGGCTACCAGCAGCCTACAGAAAAGATTGCATTCAAATGAATTGGGTGTTTCAACTTTGTTGGTACACAGTACACAGTTAAGGTTCAAGAAAATGGCACTGGAAGAACAAAGCAAGGAGTCGGTTTTGTGTACACATATACACCTGTTTGTTGAAGATCATTTGAGCTTCACCCGCTACTCGCACGTTGGCTCAAGGCATTTTCTGTACCGCTCTTACTGTGATTAAACAGTTTTTGCCGCTTAATACTATGGTCTAGTGGTATTCCTCTTCACTTATAAGTAAGATTTATCATGTTCGAATATTGGAAATAGCGAATTCGATATTAATTTATTTTCCTTCATTTAGTGTAAATATATCGTTGCATGGAAAAAAAAGTAAAATGACATAAAATAAAAACATTTTAACAGTCTTTACTCTCTTTGCTCCTGCATTTTCTCCCCTACAGCAAATTTCTGTAATGTCATTCTTTGTAATTAGTTACAACATTCAATTAGTACAACAACAGTCGTCACAAATACTAAAATAAATCAAGACAAAACAAAAAGGTCGAGGAGAAAGACAGGGAAGACGATATCATATGTAACAAGATCTTAATAACTAATTTAAAACAATGTATTCTACATCAAGGAGGTAACGGAGCCTCCTATGAAGAAATGTGATTAGTTACGTTTCTGGTCCAAACGTCGTTACAAAAATTTAAAAATAAAAAGAAAACAATGGGAGAAAGAACATTAAATGTAGCATGATTAGCATCCTCCATCTCACTATGTACCATCTAGAGCCGAGTCATCGCCTTTCCTTTAACTTGTCATGGCATCTGATGATTCTGATCCCTTGTGTTTGTAATCGTCAAGAATGATATTGCAACCATTCATTACGCATGCATCAAGAAGACCGTGATTCCAAAGTTTGATCATGAATAACCTCCAACACCTGAGTTAGTGAGCATTTGATAAATTTCGCGCAATTATCCAACAAATGACATCAATTAGTACCACAAAGATAAAATTTGGAAAATGCAACCGATTGAAAATTACGTTTAAAAAGTTATATGCACAAATCCTTCCAAATATTACTCAACCCCTTTGATTCAGTGCTTCTACCTTTGAAAAGTTCGATTATCTTGGGAATTATGTTTTATTGACTGTATCATTAATTATGGAATTAGGGAAAACTAATGCAATAGCGGTACCAGAAAAGATCTGGAGAGGAGTTTAGCTCCGGTGCATGAAGTCTTGAGAATGCCTCGCATGCCCAGGCAACATGACCATCTGCTAGCACACTGCCACATTGAAAATGCATCTTTGTCATTACAGGAAATCCCAACAAACTTACGTGAAGTTAAAAATCCCAACAAACTTGACATAAAATACAGAAGGAGAAGTAACAGGATAGTAGAACAAGAATAAGAGAGAACTATAGAGTTTGAACAATATCAGAAAGCCGAAAGCAGCAAGAGATGACTACCTTTGCTTTCGGACGAATGAGTTCCAGAGATGCATAAGATGCTTTTCATCTTTGGTAACATCTACAAAATCATCAAGCATCTGCAACATAACAATGTGCTATTAGATTTTCAGTTCTCACAATAATATTGTTGGACCCAAAACCAATTAGATGTGAGTAGAGAGACCCTAATCTTATGTTTGTAATGCTAGCTTTATTAGTGCATCCGATGCGTGATTATTATTTCCTTAACAGGCCCCTTCAAGTGTAGAGCACAAGACGTAGAGCACGTGTTGTAAAATTGAACCAAGCACACTGATTATTACTGTATTTTCAGCAATGTTATTGTTGGAGCATCCAACCCAAAACCAATTGACTATGGGAGGAAAGGCCTAAGTTTTCAGATAATGTGATCAAACGGTTAGAATACTTGAGGACGGATCTTTCTATTCTTAGCAAGTCAGGTAATTAAAACACCAAGTTTCAAACAAAAACTAGGGATATCCAAACAAACTAGATTCAATTATTTATAATTGAGCCAAGAAAGAACTAAACAGCAATCATCACAAGTAGAATTTTTTATCTTGTGCAACATGAATCAATGTACAATAAGCAAACCCAATCTAGAAGAATTGTTAAGCATACCCTCCGATCATCAAGGTCTGCAATGTCATCATCAACCTCATCTTCGCTATCCCGTTCTGATAATACTTGCTCTAACTCCATGGGCTTCATATAGAAAGAAAAATTCATACAGAATAACCTTACAATAATATAGATTTCTTGCACAGCATAAATTTCTAATTGCAACTATACATCAATGTAGAATAAGTATATATTGTAGTTGATGAATTAGCTCTTAGGAATCTATTCAAGATAACTGCATATAAGAAGTAATCACATCTTCATTTAAATATTCAAAGATTTATTTCTGAAACACAATTAGTTACTTAGTTAGGCAAAAGCATAAAATGAAATGTAATGAAGCTGTCAGAAACATTGGGTATTTCACTTTTCCAAGAAGCTACCTTAGAAACACCAGCAGTTACAATAAACTGTGTTTTAAAAAAACTATGGCAGAATGTGCAAGACAATAAAAATTCACAACCAGAGCATATAAAGTAATCCATGTTTGCTATCTAAAGGCTCAATCACTAACGTTATATTGAAGAGGTCTGATGTAGGACAGTAGAAATAGATAGGAATATTGAAGAGAACTGGACTCACTCCGGCCTTTGGCTTCACATCAAAGGTGTATTAGAATCAGTCGAATAGAGAATTTAAAAAAATTCCAGCAACACACCGGCCTTCAGCCTCACACTGAAGGTGACTTGGAATCACTCCAAGGTTGTTATGCCTCACACACAAGCAGGAATCCAGAATTTATTTTCACTTAACACTTCAGTAAAGCATACAAAGTAGCCCTTTTATAGGCTAACTGGTACATGAATCTGGAAAGATCCACATTAATATACTCAGGAATTCTTAAGACTAATCTATGACACCTAATACGTTAAAATTGTAACGTAGAGAGACTCGAACATAAAGAACTTGCAGACTAATCTGTATTTATTACATAAGAAAGTAGAAAGACTACTGAATTTTTAACTTGGCTCCTCCATCAAGGTCCCTTGCACATAATTCTCTATCCAAAAGCCTTCACCATAATTTAACAATGGGTCCCTCTCAGTTACACCGTAACTACAACTCAGTTTGGTCACTTATTATAGAAAATACAACCACTTTTGCATAACTGCACTACGACAGTAGTGCTACTTCCCGGGGGCTAAAAAAAGCTGCAAATTCAGTCTTTGGAAGCACAAAACCCACAAAAATCACTTCTCAACACCAAAAAAGAAATACATGCAAGGGGTACATGCTAATTACTGAATAGAATGCATTTATAAATAAAGATGGAAATTCATCAGCTCACAAACCATAAGCAAACTAAGTATATAAACAAAAACAGGAAAGATAATGACAAAAATACTCTCCAATTGTTTAAAAGAAGGATTATTACAGCTCACGTATATCTAAGTTTCGCAATGGATAAAGAAACATATAGTTTAAGTTTCAAACTGTTGCGAAATAAAAGATTTGAGTTGACAGCAGATTGTGGTGTGACAGAAATAAAAGCAGAATTAAGCCTACGAAAAATGCAAACTGATGGAGAAACAAAATTTGGAACTGCTATTGGGTTTAAAAATCAATAACTACCTGAACTCTATGAGAGTGAAAGAACTGTCGTTTCTGCAGGAGCATACGGCTGACAAACAAAAATTAAAGAACTGTGAGAATTGTCAAAATAAATTCACAGCCTCAATTATGGACACTTCAAATAAGGATACCAAAAGCAGACACAAGTCTCTGCTTTTGATACTCAAAACGCGTCCTAAAGTGAAGTCCACAGACTGATAGTAATAACAATGAGAAGAACATAAATCAAGTAATGCTTATAAGGAAAATCAACAGAAGCTTCTGGAAAACAATGGAGAGAAACCATAACACAGGTTTACGTACTTTCTTGGCTCTGAACGCTCTGCAGCTAACTTCCTTATTTTAGTTGGTGGTGCATAATCACTTCCAGATAGCAATTTAACACAATCAATGTCCGGAGATGATTGAGCAATGGAAATTGTAGCACCATGACCATTAGAACTTGAGGTAGCACATTCTATACATTCTACAGAATTAGGATGATCATGACCACAGTTTTCATGTCTACACCTTCCATTTTGGAAATCTTTTCCACCGGGGAGCAGATTGGGAGCCTTCACACCTTCACAGGATAGAATATCCAAGAAATACAGTTAAATTTTGGTCTTCCCAACAAAGGCATGTAAGAAGAGAGATAATTGAGTAAGTAAAATCATTCAATCTTCCGTTGAATCCCCAAGACAAAAATTTTAAAACAGTCACATCTGTAAATTGTGCTGCACAATCACATGTTTTTTTTTAAATAATTAATATATTAGACATTTTATTTAAATACCACTTTTGGTCCAAGGGAAGCTATTATTAAACTAAGCATGGCTTGGATTTAAAACTAACCACAGTCAACCCGATTAACACTCAATCATAATATCACACTCTCAACTGAATGTGAGCTGGGATTTGTCATCCAACAGTCACTACTATCTAACTTAAATTGAACTTGGTGGAACAGTGAATAGTCAAATCAAAGTATGTAACTGAACTTGTTAAACCAATAAACAAGTGTTAGTTAAAATACTAACTTCAAACCAATTCCATATGTTACATGTTAGAGATCTTAAACTAATAAATTGTTATGTTGATCACAAAGACAGGCATTGACTGATATAACAGCAAGAATATCCAACAGAGTTCAACAAAATTAGAAATGGGCAAACCAACTAGACCAGCTATTTCGTAGTTAAAAAGGGAAATTTGTAGAGAAAATAGATGAAAGGAATGCCATAATACAATGCTGGAGTTGTGGACAACTTTACGACATGCATCATGAGCCTCATATTATTATATAGAGACATTCTTAAGCATTAGCTTAGTTGTGATCAAGAGAAGGGCAGAAACACTCTAAACCACTACCCACAAGAAAAGAGGATAAAGTTTTATAAAAAATTAAAATTTCTCTAAAGCAATCTTGATAGAGACTAAAGGTACTCTGAATGAGCCTAGGGTGATACGCCTCTGCACATTAACAGGATATGATGGAACCTGTCATCTCTTTGTCTTGAGTCTCCTTTCTTTTTCACTACCTGGAATGATCAATCCAACGGAGTACGAAAGGAAAACTTACCATCACCATTCTCCAAATGTGCCTCGTGTGCCCCTCCATTGGCAAGGCTAGGTGAGTCTAACTCCAAGAATTGTATGTTAACGTGGTTTTCAAGTTGACCATGGTTCTTTGGCCTATGTTTTCTTGACCTTGAACTGCAAAAAAAGTTATTTCACCTGCTCAACTCTCTGAATTCTTCTAAGAGAACAAATAGGATATTAACCATTAGCTTTAAGTTGTACCAAGAAATTTAAACCGACCAGAAGAAGAATGTTTGAAGTTGGGGAACTACTCCATCTGCTACAGTCTGTATACAAAAAATGTAACTGGATATGATTGGGGCATAGAACTTGTTCATGCATGCTGAAAAAAAATCAAAGGGAAACATAAGCCAGTACTGGAGTGCCTATGAATTGCTTTTGTTCAACATATGAACCCTAATGGCAACAAATATTTTGAACTTGCACAAAAAAGATCCGCACTACTTCAGGATGAAAACAATTCTGACCTCGGATCTCAATAGTTCAACTTTCACAGAAACGTTGACTGCCTGATACTCTCCAGTTACCTACACAATAAATGTTTCTTCAACAACCTCTTCAGAATAAGCAGAAAGTGACAAGATATACTCAATCACCAACCCAAAACTCAAAGTTGAATAAGTCATGTGAAGAGCACAAGTGATAACGCAGACCCTACAAGAAAAAAATGAAGGTTCACATCAGTAACAAGCTAAATTAGTATATAGTAGTAAAGCATGTAAAAAATTAAAACTAAAAACAAACAAAAGAAGCATGGAAATAGGCTACTTAACAGAAGAACAATAACTTTCAATATTATGGTTCAATAAATAAATTAGGTTGTCAGGAGAGAAATATATGCATTATGAATAAAACACTGAAACTCTAGCCAACACAAGAGGGTATGCTGACATCATATCACAAATAATTCAGCCTCAAATGTCAAATAAATCTCTAAATTATAAACAACCATCGATTCTATTTTACAATTAAACACAGAAAAGAAGGTATAACATATTGAAGAATTAAAGGTTAAGCTTCTCAGGAATAAACAAATCCGCACCATGTGTGCACACTGGAATATGTATGAAAAATTAATCATTGATAAGGACATAACTAAGAGTTTCATACTAGATCAGTATTTCCTACGATATTGTATATGAAAGCATTTATGTTTAGAGTATTTCCACCCAATCTTTCTGCAGATACTGAAAATACTTTATAGGTTTTATGCAAACTTTAAAATACAAGATAAGGTATTCCTAATGGGGAGTAATTCTCCTTTCTGTCCCTTACTAAAGGAAACTTGGCTTTTCTACAATTTATGCTAATTTATATCAAACATAAATGGGACAACATAGAAAGCAATATCCATACTCGTTCATACCTTGAAGCTTGCACATTGCATCAAGCAAAAGGGACAGGAGAAGTCCTCAGTAACTGAATGTTCAAAAACAAAAAGTACACATAACACTTAGGGTTTCAGTAACTGAATGTTCAACAATAAAAGCTTCATTGCTGATGAAAATGAAGTTCAAATAGACAAAAACATGATTCACCAGAAATTTATAAGTAGTTGTCTATATGTTAAATAAGTGGAAAAACAAAATCACATATATTTTTCTTAAGAGTGCATACTACCATGCAGCCAACGAAGCCATTTTAAATAAGAAACTAGATAATGCATTTACTCTGACAGAGGGAAAAATATAAAGAGAGAAACAGTATCGCAGGACACCCATTTTCCTCTTTAATAAAGCTTTACACCTTAAATCGTCAAGAGTCAAGGATCATCATCATGCCTAGGGTTCCATGAGTTAAAAGATGGGGGTGGGGCCATGGGAAACAGAATAAATAAAAAGAAGAAATTTGAGAGTAAACCCAACTAAAGGACAGGAAAAACAAAGTACTAAATAAATCTAGAGACATCAGAAACAATAACAAACTTGTGGAAATTTGTTTTCTATAGAGAAAAAAGGGTTTTTTGATAATTACTTAACAAGTATGGTTGAAACTTCAGATACAAATAGCCGTTGTAACTATAATAATAGAAAATAATTACACTTCAGAGGACAAAGAAATTGATAATACCTTCAGTCTTTCGAAACGTGTTATTGTAGTCCCTGTAGTTGAATATTACAACCCCAGCCCTGGACCTAGAAAAATAACATGCAGAAAAATATATTAATTGCCCTCTTAAAGTAAGCAACATAATGTCTTCTTGAAGTCCTCGCGGAAAAAATAATGTGCTTGAGAGAGAGAGAGAGTGCTTGTGTGTGCCTCGACAAACTAAGAGACTCAATAAAACGGAATGATTTAAGGTGGACTACCCCATATTAAAACTCTACATCAGTAGTCTTGAAAATAAAATCATTCAGGGCAATGGAAATAAGAACTACATTAAAAAAAAAAAAAAAAAAACATAAACATACTTCCATATGTCTGACTGTGTACTTAAAGATAGAATTTGTACCTCTTTCTACGCCTTGCTTGGATTTTATAACGCAAACATCTGCGAAGAAATAACGGCTACAACATAGAAAGGGATTGATGAGAATACAGAAACATAGATTGTACCTTTTTATAAAGGGTACACCAAGACCTCATAACAACCCACACATATGGCAAACGGAGTGCACAGCACAGAGCACAGAACTCAGCATTAAATGAGTAATACAAGTAGAAATAACCACATTGGATTAACATTCCTTTTGTTCTTATAACCATAGTACACAAAACTATGCCAAAACACCGAACGGGTCCAAATTTGTAGTAATGTTTTCATCAAACTATTAAAATTGCTAATGAGGATCATTACAAACTTACAAGTGCAATGACATTTGAATGTGCATTCCTGATTAAACTTTGATAACCACGACTTTTACTGAGTCGAATACCGTGTATGAACCCACAATTCCGACCGAAATTAACATACAACACAATTAAACAAAAAAAGTCGAGCTGGAACAAAATGCATGAGAGTGTGAACAAACATTGTGTAGAGCACGAGGGCGGAGAATGTTGTAGAGCTCAACTGGCTTGCAATATATCAATAGACTCTCGTCGATAGCAACCGCCTCCTCTACCGGCACATGTGCACAAGAATTCTGACGGCACATCTTATATACCTACGGCTACGGCAAACAATACAATCAAAACAAACAGCAAAAACATCAGAATTCAGGTTTTCGGTCTTCACATAGATCTGATACACAATGAAATTTGAGCTATAACCTTGATTTAATTTTGGTTAATTGAAATAAAGCTATAAAATTATCAAGAAAAATACCAGTTCAACACAGAGAGCAACCCTTATTTCGTTTAAGGAAGAGAAAATAGGTTGCAGCGAGGGAATGATTAGCTTTGTTGAACGAAGACAAAGGAGGCTCACCGGTTTGAAGGTTGCGCCGGAAAATTGGCCGGAGAAGAGAGAGTTTGAAGCTCTTCGCTTCCAGAACGCAGCCGAGGAGCGGCAGAGCTGGGCCCGTAATCTTTAGAATCCTTTTTTTTTTTTTTTTTTTCACTTTCTTCGGCTTGTAAGGAGTGCTGGAAGCCTGGAAGTCGTTGGGTCAGGAAACGGGAAATTGCACAAAGTTGGACTTTTTCATTTTGGTTGAATTATTTGATTGTCTCGGTAAAGACAGAGATTTAAAAAAAATAATAATAATAGTATGTTTGGGTTCCTTAATTTTTTTTTTTTTTTAAATAATGAGGGAATACATACAATGCTAAGAATACGGTGCAGGTTAAGGGCCTCGATAAAAATTTTGTCAGGAATTTCAACCCCTTCTAAATCAAATTACAAGATCGAGATGCAATCCTCAAATAGAGAATCTAAGATAATATCTGATGGTTCTTCAAACCATATCACATGATTGGTTACAGTCAAACTATATTTTGCCAGAATAAATAGGGTTAATTACACAAACATCTCTTGAGTTTTATTCTATTTTCACAAAACTCCTTCACGTTTAATAAGTAATACTTACACCCTTTGGAGTTTTGATTCACTTTTTCAAATACCTCTTGTGAAGAATATTTAGTCTATAAAAAAACAAATTCACTCTTATAATCACTATTCTAAAAATCTCTGCCTAGCACCACCTAGGCCCTGCCTAGGCGTTAGGCAGTTGGTCACCACTCCAATTAATGCCTAGGCGCTTGAAAATTAAAAAAGGGCGCCTAAACCTACTGAGGCGTCCGCCTAGACCGCCTAGCTCACCCAGACCCGCCTAAGTACCCACCTAAGTTGTAACTAACTTAGACAGAAAATAGATAACTTTCATTTTGGATTTTATTTTTTTCAATAAATTGTAAGAGACTTGTTGAATACTTAAATGAACACACATTATAGGCTTGTTCCCCATGTTTTCATTATGTTCCAATACTTAACAATATATATATATATATACATGTCATTCTATTTTATAGTTTATGATGAAATTATATATATTTTAAATATAAACAGACACTTATTTACATGAAATATGATAGATTTACTTAAATCCGCCTAGACGCCCGCCTAGCTGTTAGGCCCCAACTCACCGTCCGACTAGCGTCTAATGTCTTTTAGAACCTTGCTTATAATTAGTTACTTAACAAAATAAAAAAATTATAAATAAATAAAAAAGAAATCAAATAAAAATTATACAAAACATTAAAAAAAAAAAAAAAGAATGATAAATCCTATTGGAATCCAAATATCTAACTTATGTTTGTTTTTCCACTGGTGCCACTAACATGCACTCGCCCCACAAACTCATTTCCCTCATTTCTATCAATCCCTCCCAATCTTCTTCTTTGTCGTTGAACAATCCAAAAACTTTGAACAAAAGAGATGATGTGTCAACGAGAGTATTTTCTATAAAGTATGAAATTTTGATAAATAGAGCGAAACAGATAATGATATTTGTGGAGCGAAAAATAATCGAGAAAAATTTGGAGGCGACACATGGATTCTAGGGTAAAAAGACAAAATTACACTCAAGGTACACCGAAGCTTCTACGCGCGAGCAGCGGACAATCATCACTCAATCAAGGTCAAAAGTGATCAAAATAGGTATTTATTCAAAATCTATTTCATCCATCCTCATCAAATCCTCCCCACAAGGTAACTTCCAAATTATTTCTTTCAAATTATATTAATTAGCTAATTAATTGATTTAGTACTCAATTAATTTATTAATTAGTTATTTGATTGTAATTAACACAAAAAAAATACCTCATATGGCCGGTCCCCATTCTCCTAATAAGGCCGGCCATACCCCTATAAATACCACTTCATTTTCTCCAAAAACCTAAGTTGAATCCTCTTGCAAAATTCTCTAAATTCTCCAAACATTTTTCCCTCAAAATTTTAACTTTGGTATTAGAGGTTCTTCGGCCAAAGCACCCCCAAAAAAAAAAAATCATCGTGGGCGCGTGAGGCTATTGGCCTTGACCTAAGGTGTTAATTGTTTTTGCAAGTGCATTTTCGTCAAAGAACAAGAAGGAAGAAATTTGCATTGACAAATTGGTGCTTTCATTGAGAGTTTGAGTCACACACTCGTAGAAGACTTTCACATTCAAGGTTTTTCGTTTTCTTGTTCATTTGTAGATTTTTCGTACGTTCTTATTTTTGGAACTTTTTATTTCTAAAAATTCTTTGCTAAAACCTAAAAGAAAAGTACAATGGCAAGAGATTCGGAAACCTCAACGAATAAAAATTTCAACGTTCAAGAAATAGGATTGCGGCGATATACAAGGCTCAACACAACGATGAGTGGAACGGCACCACCCCCACGAGGCACCACCGTAGCAACCACCACGGTGACCACCCTCGACAAAACCCACGACTCAAGCCGTGCCACTCCAAACTTCAAAGGCCCAAGCCCTAGCCGAGCCGGCCTAAGTTGCCCAAACCTAACAGGTTGCCAAGTCGAGCCCTAGCCTCGTACCCACGTGCGCCACACGCCGAGCAGGCTGCTCTCGTGGCTTTCCAAGCAGCCTAAATCAGTTCAAGATTAGTTCAACCATCCCGGCTTCAAATTTATGGGCCTACGATTGAACCAGAAGCATTTTCACCATATTTCTCCGCAAATTTGACATTCCCCAATTCGAATCTCGCACCCAGAGTCTACCACACTTCCACTGCTTAAGGAAATGCATTCTTTCCAAGCTCTTCCAATCCAAATGGAGAACAACACTTGTCTCGACAAGTCATATAGTTGATGAGCGCCCTCGCACAGCAGACGACCTTGGTGAATCAGCTCTTGCAGCACACCAAGATGTAACGTGCCCCGGACAAGGTGTCCTGAAATAGGATAAGGGCAAACGAGGAACCTCTCAAACAGTGTCCCGGCAAGCAGCCACTCAACCAGCCATGAATCGAGCTTTCGGGCAGTGTACCTTCCCGATTGGGCCCTCGAGATATGGACATTGTTTTCAAGGAAATGGTGCTGGATGAAGATTCTAGGAAGTTCACCAATGGTTTTTCTCTACATGTGGGTTTTGGTTGGGAAAGCTTATCTATTTTGTTTTCAATTTTGTCTGATTGTTTTCCTATGGTATGTAGGCTTTGGTTTGTGAAATTGTTTTGTTCAATGATTGGCTTAACTCCTGCATCTTCTTTTGGAAGTTTGAATAGAGTGGCTGGTACTTGTGTATTGGCGGTTGAAATTAAAATGGTTTCCTGTGGAGGGTGGCTAGAAGAAATTAAGGTTTTATTTTCTTTAACCCAGTTTTCTTTCGCAATGACTTCTAATTTCTTTTCAGACTCATAATACTTTTCAACAAAATTGATGGTTAGTTAAGACAAGTAATTGATGGTTGACTTGACTTGCGTCGAAGTCCGAAGCTGTTGGAGAAGTTTGTTCTCCTTGGTCTTGAGTGTTAGGTTGGTAAACTGGATGGGTAACTTGAGAAGTTGTTTATATTGATTTCAATTTGAAATTAATCAAGTCATTGATTAATTCTTGTTGAGTGACAGTCGAATTTGTTTCTACTGCTTTTAATTTTTTGTTAATTAAAGAATTGATTAAGTTTTGATCTTGACCTGCTATGCTAGCAGATGTGGATCCTGAAAAGGAATTCCTATTGGGTGCTAAGCATCTGTGGGGCTGAGGAAATTCTTGTAAATGAACATTTGATTTTCTAGCTGGACGATCAAAGTTAATTTTAACTGTTTCGTCAAAATATTGTTCTATGTTGTCTAGGTTGACCAAACTATTTTGAATGCTAACTGGTTTGCTTTCGTTGATCAAGCACCAGTTTGAAGGTAGACTGATATCTGACCACCTAATGGTTCTGGGTATTTTGATATTGGCATTGTCTTGGTTTGTTTGGATGAGGAGTGTGGTCTCTAGGACTTTTGACTAAGGTCTGAAAATTCATGTTTGTTTCAGTGACTTTGTAGTAGACTCTAAAAATTAAAGCTAATGGTTGGACTCCTTCAAGGACTTGGTACCCTGAAGTTTTTATATTTAATATGAGTGCTTTCAGCATGTGGGGGTCTGAAAGACTTATTGTGAGATCTGGGAAACAATCAAAATGAGTTGGTCCATTGAAAAGACTTGACTCAATCATTCCAAGAATGCTATCACTAAATTCAGTGAATCTTGCATGTCGGAGACATAACAAAATAGAGGTATTGAGGCCTCTCCTTGTTAAGGGCTTGACTGCTATTTGGACTAGGCCAATGTGAATGTAATTATAACCATCTTTTCGATTTGTTCTGATTTGTTCTGGTGTGAATAATTGACAAGTTTCATGTTCTTTGCTAAGAGCATATGCTTTTTCAACTGTTTTGACATGGTGTTGGCTTCTAAAAGAGGCTACTGACCATTTCTTTTTGTAAATGTTTTTACTAGAAGCCTTGGGGATATTCCAATCTCCAAAGTAGACATTATCATCTATTTGAAATTCTAACTTCTGTTCTTCATTTACTACATCTGGAATTGTTCCTAAACTGGATCTAGAGCTAGTGCTGGCCATTGAATTGGATCTAAATAATCTACTCATATTATTCAAACACATAGACTTACAAAACATAAATCATATTGACTTACCTTTCTCGAGTATTTGCCAAACTCTCTCTCCGCTCATGCCAATCCTATGGACTTATTGTTTGGACCACACATTACTGTTTGGTTTAGGAATGAAACAAGACAAGTTAGAATATGAATAAACAAAGATATACTGATTCAGTAAGCTGAGTAATGAACAATTAAGACGATTAACTAGATAACAACTCAATTACCACTCACTGGGCTCTGATACCAAATGGGGGCGGAAACTAGTGGAAATAATAACGATAATACCAATTGGGAGCGAAACTAGTAAAATTGCTTTGATGCAATTTTGTCTAATCGTTATTATTTCCACTAGTTTTCGCCCCCATTTGGTATCAGAGTCAATTGAGTGGTAATTGAGTTGTTATCTAGTTAATCGTCTTAATTGTTCATTACTCAGCTTACTGAATCAGTATATCTTGTTTATTCATCTTCTAACATGTCTTGTTTCACTCCCAAACCAAGCAATAAGGCGTGGTCCAAACAATAAGTCCATAGGATTGGCATGAGCGGAGCGCATGAGCAGAGAAAGAGTTTAGCAAATACTTGAGGAAGGTAAGTCAATAGGATTTCTGTTTTGTAAGTCTATGTTTTGAATAATATGAGTAGATTATTTAGATCTAATTCAATGGCCAGCACTAACTCTAAATCCAGTCTATGAACAATTCTAGATGTAGTAAATGAAGAACAAAAGTTAGAATTTCAAACAGATGATAGTGTCGACTTTAGAGATTGGAATATCCCCAAGGTTTCTTGTAAAAAGATTTACAAAAAGAAATGGTCAGTAGCCTCTTTTAGAAGTGAACACTATGTCAAAACAGTTGAAAAAGCTTGTGCTCTTAGCAAAGAACATGAAACTTGTCAATTATTCACACCAGAACAAATCAAAACCAATAGAAAAGATGTTTATAATTACATTCACATCGGCCTAGTCCAAATAGCAATCAAGCCCTTAACAAGGAGAGGCCTCAATACCTCTATTTTGTTGAGTCTCCGAGATGCAAGATTCACTGACTTTAGTGATAGCATTTTTGGAATGATTGAGTCAAGTCTTTACAATGGACCAATTCTTTTTTATTGTTTCCCAGATTTCACAATAAGTCTTTCAGACCCCCACATGCTGAAAGCACTCACATGGAATATAAAAATTTCAAAGTATCAAGTCCTTGAAGGAGTCCAACCATTAGCTTTAATTTTTAAAGTCTATTACAAAGTCACCGAAACAAACATGAATTTTCAGGCCTTAGTCAAAAGTCCTAGAGACCACACACTCCTCATCCAAACAAACCAAGACAATGCCAATATCAAAATACCCAGAACCATTAGGTGGTTAGTCTACCTTCAAACTGGTGCTTGATCAACGAAAGCAAACCAGTTAGCATTCAAAATAGTTTGGTCAACCTAGACAACATAGAACAATATTTTGACGGAACAGTTAAAATTAACTTTGACCGTCCAGCCAAAAAATCAAATGTTCATTTACAAGAATTTTCTCAGCCCCACAAATCCTTAGCACCCAGTAAGAATTCTTTTTCAGGATCCACATCTGCTAGCATGGCAGGTCAAGATCAAGACTTAATCAGTTCTTTAATTAACAAAAAATTAAAGGCACTAGAAACAAGTTCGACGGTCACTCGACAAGAATTAATCAATGACTTGATTAATATCAAATTGAAATCAATAGAAACAACTTCTCAAGTTACCCATCCAATTTACCAACCTAACACTCAAGACCAAGAAGAACAAACTTCTCCAACAACTTCGGACTTCGATGCAAGTCAACCATCAATTACTCATCTTCAATAAACCATTCAAAATTCGATGGAAGAAACTTAATGCTGACATCGAAGCAACAGAAAACATTCCCTGTAGGGACATTTTCTGAAATAAATATACCAAAGAACAAAAATTGGCATTTACGATAAATAGACCAATTTCATGAAAACACATATATTTGAAGTATTTTTCTTCAATTTTGTTGAAAAGTATTATGAGTCTAAAAAGAAATTAGAAGTCATTACCAAAGAAAACTGGGTTAAAGAAGACAAAACCTTAATTTCTTCTAGCCACCCTCCACAAGAAACCGTTTTAATCTCAACCGCCAATACACAAATACCAGCCACTCCCTTCAAATTTCTAAAAGAAGATGCAGGAGTCAAGCCAATCATTGAACAAAACAATTTCACAAACCAAAGCCTACATACCATAGGAAAACAATTAGACAAAATTGAAAACAAAATAGATAAGTTTTCCTAACCAAAACCCACACATAGAGAAAAGTCATTGGTGAACTTTCCAGAATCTTCATTCAGCACCATTGCCTTGAAAACAATGTCCACAAGCCAAAAAATAGATCAAATGTTACATGAATTAAAACAAGAAAAAACAGTCAATGTTTTACAACATCGAGATGAGTCTCAAGTAGAAACAATTTCTACAGTATGTGATTCAGAAAATGAAACTAAAACTGATTCCATTAGGAAGGTAGAACAAGCTTTTCAAAATCTTGAACTAAAACGAATCACGAACAAAAGAGTCAATCCAACAACTCTTACCAAAAATTTGTATCCAAGGCCAACACCTTTGGATATTCAGTTTGAGGAAAGAAACATCCAAATGAATTCTCTGTCTTAGCTGATAAACTATATGAATGGAATATAGATGGTTTATCAGAACAAGAACTCTTGAACAAACTACAACACATCTCTATGGTTGCTAATAGTTATATTACCAATCATAACCTTAGTCAAACACAAGTTGTCGACCTTTTGGTCACTGGATTCACAGGAATGCTTCATTCCTGGTGGGAAAAACATCTCACTGAACAGTCTAGAAATGAAATTACGCCCATCTTTGATGAACACATTGGACAAGGAGTCCCAGATGCAATCAATACCCTCATTTTCACCATTATAGAACATTTCATAGGAACACCTAGCAATGTCACTTCTAGAATTCATGATCAACTTAGTAATTTAAGATGTCCAACCCTAAGCGATTTTAGATGGTACAAAAATGTTCTTATATCTAGAGTCATGCTTAGAGAAGATAGTAATCAGCCATTTTGGAAAGAAAAAATCATCAATGGATTACCAAACCTTTTTGCCCTTAAAATTAGGAATGTTCTAGTTAACGAAGAAGTTATCATACCATATCATACCCTTACTTATGGAAATATAATTAATATTATCCAGAAGGAAGGATTGAAAATGTGTATAGATATGAAAATCTCAAAACAAGTTAATAAAGATAAATCAATAGCCAAATATGAATTAGGTACATTTTGTGAACAATATGGATTACCTCCTATTGCTCCATCCAACAAAAAGAAAAAAATCAGAAACCTACAATAGGTACACAAATAAGTACTCCAATAAGAGGTATCCCAAATATAACAAATTCAAAAATAAGAATTTTGAAACAAATAAATTTTACGAGGAACCCAGGTCCAATAAGTGGAAGAAGAAACCCTTAGGAAATTTTCACTCCAAAAAACAAGAACAAAAAGGTAATTGCTATAAATGTGGCAAATTTGGACATTATGCAAATAAATGTAGAGTCAAGAAAACAATCAACCAATTAAAAATCTCTAAGGAAGAGAAAGCCCAAATAATCCAAGTCCTAGAATTAAGAGACACAGACCATAGTCAATCCAAAGATGATTTAAGTTCTAATTCGTCTTCTTCCAACAATTCATCAAGTAGTCTTTCATCTCCCGACATTAAAATAAGATGCACTGACACTTGTTGCAAAAAGATTTCAGTCCTCAACAGACAAGAAGAGCAAGAAGATATTCTTATTGAACTAATCAGCAAAGTAGATGACCCTAAATTACAAGTCATTTTATTTAAAGAAACTTAAAAAACTAGTCTCCCAGGAAGAGACCAGTACTAGTCAGCCTCAGGTATCCCATAAAATCAATCTTAGCACAACCTTAGAAAGATTCAATAAATCCAAAAAAGAAATTACAGTCATAGATTTACAAAGTGAAGTCAATAAAATCAAAGATGAAATTAGGTTTCTAAGATCAGAAGACCTAGAAATTCGTACATATCTTAGTAGATTTCAGACAAAAACACTTGTCAATAATAATGACGAATAACACACTAGTTCTTCCTCAAGTCACAATTCAGATTCTTAGTCTGAAAAAAAATCATCAAAAGATTTAATATTAGGATTATTAAACAAGATAAGAATCCATAAATGGTATTCTAAAATCAAAATAATAATTGAAGATTTTCCCTTAGAAACAATTGCTTTGATTGATTCAAGAGCATACTTGAATTGTATTCAAGAAGGATTAATTCCTACTAAGTATTTTCATAAATCAACAGAGATACTTAGTACTACAAACCAATCAACAATGCAATTAAAATACGAAATTCCAAAAGCCCATGTCTATCAAAACAAAGTTTGTTTTAAAACCCCATTCGTTTTAATAAAAAAAACATTTCAGATCCAGTCATTTTAGGTTTCCCTTTCATAGCTTTTTTGACACACCCCGACCGAAATCAAGGCATGCTAGCCGATCGAAATCAAGGCGTGCTGGGCGTCACGCCTTGATTTCGGTCGGGGTGTGTCATCTTTTATATCCTTTTAAGGTACATCATAATTGTATAACCACCAAAATGTTAGGACAAAAAATCACATTTGAGTTCTGCACGGAAACAAACCTTAAAAAATTAAGACAATTACAAAAAGATAACATTTCAAAAACCATCAATTTAGTCACCAAAAAATCACAACAAATTATTTTCTTAAAAGAAGAAATTAATTACAAAAGGGTTGTAGAACAATTAACAAACAAATCTTTGTTATAAAGCATTGACGACTTTCAAAAGAAACTGGTTAATGAAATTTGTTCGGATATTCCCAACGCCTTTTGGCACAGAAAATAACACATTGTCAAACTTCCTTGCACTAAGGACTTTGATGAAAAGAAAATAGCCACAAAAGCCAGATCGATCCAAATGAGTCAAGAAGTTATGGAATTCTGCAAAACAAAAATTCAAGAACTTCTTAAAAAAGGAATAATTAGAAAAAACAAATCACCATGGTCATGTCTTGCTTTCTATGTTCAAAAGAATGCAGAGTTAGAACGAGGAACCCCTAGGTTAGTCATCACTTACAAACCTCTTAATGAAGTCCTAGAATATATACGATATCCAATTCCCAACAAAAGAGATTTAATTAAGAGACTCAGTCAAGCTGTAATTTTCTCAAGATTTGACATGAAGTCTAGATTTTGGCAAATTCAAATTCATGAGAATGATAAATACAAACAGCATTTGTCACTCATTTTGGTCATTATGAATGGAATGTAATGCTTTTCGGTCTTAAGAATGCACTTAGTGAATTTCAAAATGTCATGAATGAAATATTTAATCAATATAGTCATTTCTCAATTGTTTATATTGATGTCATTCTCATTTATTCCAAATCGATATATGAGCATTGGAAACACTTAAACATGTTTACTAGGATAATTAAGTCAAATGGATTAGTTGTCTCAGTAACCAAAATCAAGATGTTCTAAACCAAGATTAGGTTTATAGGATACAATATCCACCAATCAACCATCCAACCAATAGATAGAATAATTCAATTTGCAGATAAGTTTCCAGATGAAATCACTGACAAAACCCAATTACAGAGATTTCTAGGATCATTAAACTATGTTGCCGAATTTTATCCCCATCTTAGACAGCAATGCAATTGTTTGATCGTCTTAAAGAAAATCCTTCACCATGGTCCAATATTCATACTTTCATAGTCAAGCAAATCAAATCACATGTTAAGACTTTGCCTTGTCTTGACATTCCAAACCTTAATTCATTCAAAATTGTTGAAACTGATGTCTCTGAAATTGGTGACGGAGGTATTCTCAAACAGTCCATTACTTCCGGATCTCCTGAACAAATTATTCGTTTTCATTCAGGAGTATGGAATCCAGCACAAAGTAATTATAGTACTATTAAGAAAGAAATATTATCTATTGTATTATGCATTAGCAAATTTCAAGATGATTTATTAAATCAAAGGTTTTTAGTCAGAGTCGATTGCAAATCTGCAAAACATGTTTTACAAAAGGATGTTCAAAATATTGCATCAAAATAAATTTTTGCACAATGGCAAGCCATATTAAGTATTTTTTATTTTGAAATTGAATATATTAAAAGCAACTAAAATTACATCCCTGATTTCCTAACCAGAGAATTTTTGTAGGGGAACAACGACAGACAAAAGAACTGAATAGAGAAAACTTCCAGCTACTCTACCACCACCAGTAAAATAAGAATTAAACCAAGATTCTTCATTGGCCTTAACCATTACCAACCGATTCACTCCCCTAGGTTCCATAATAGGAAATCTCAAACCAAATTACCAAACACCACGTCCCAATTACCAAACAGCATTATTCAGTCAGTATGACCTTTATTCAACCCAGCCATATCATTCATCATCATCATCATCTTAATCAGCCAGTTACACTAAAACATCACCATATGTTAAGAAAAACCCTAGCGAATATCTTTTAAGCTTCCCTTTCAACATTCACCAAGAACAAGCACTTGAGAAAATAGCCAAAACAGTTTTCCCTCCCAATTTTCATTATCAGCCTACTGAATCACATAAAACTCTTAAATATTACCAAGCCATTCTCAGTGAGACTGAATCCATTTCAATTAAACCACTTTATAGTAAAACCTATGAAAACAATATCCTTTACCATTCTCTATGCATTGGAAAGCTTTTAACTGAATCAGATTGGGGACTCCCCCTTTATCAGACTAAACCACTTCATACCTAGCATGTTCTCATTCCCAATAACCATTACAATTATTTTGATTATATTCAAGCTTGGACTAACATTTTTCTCCATCAAACGGAAGACTTTAGTCATTTATGGTTTATTAATTTTGACAAAAGTTTTAGACTCAATTTTCCTGCATGGTTTCCAAAATGGTGGTCAGTTCATGGCCCAACAGCCAGTCTCCTACCAGAAGAACTTATGCAAGTCCTCTCAGCTGGTTTCCAGAAAAAATTTGATAGAAGCTGGTTCAACTACAGGATTACACTTCTCCCCTTATTCATGGCCAAGTACAAAGTTATGTGGATTATGAAGTGGAATTATGAAGTTGAAACAGGAGAAGTTTACCATTCAAGATCAGTCAAATGGTGAGATAAGTTTAACCATAAAAAAAAAATCATCAATTTAGTATTCTCGGAATTTCCCATCACTTCATCTCAAGCTATCCCAACAGCTCCAGCTCCAGCTATTCCGGTTCAATAAAAAATGGCACTAACAATCGTCCCAGAACAATCCCTATTAGACATTAGTCCTTTATCATTTCTCAAAGGTACATCTAAGTCATCTAAGTCATCAAGTTCAAAAAAGAAAGAAAAATCCACCTAGCTCAAAGACCTGGCCTAGCAATTACTTGCAGAAGCAGCGATGCTCCACACAGAAGACTCAGACTCAAAATCTTCAGATGCATCCTCGCAGCAACCTACCAAGTGGGCAGATTATCAGGATTCCCAGGACCCATTTGAATTGTAATCAACCCATGTGATTAAACAGTTACTCAACATGTGATTCGAATAGGAAATATGTCAATCTCAGCACCAAAAGCAGTCACAATTATCAGCAATCATTCCAGACAAATCACTATTCATGAACAGTAAAAGCAAGTCATCATTCTGCTTCCCAACAGAAGCCGTGTGATTGAACAAGTCATCAGCTTTCATCGTTATCCTCTAGCTCGCAAGACAACGGGATTCCCGGCCTCAATCATCTCATTCAATAATTCTCCAAGTCTACAAAAACAAAGCTCAGGTCTCATGGAGAGGAGACTGAAACTTCTGCGCATTCTAATATCAGAACAAAAGCAATATTCAGCTATCAATTTCTAAGTCATCAGCTATTCTCTCATTTACTGACTTAATCGTCAGTAAATCAATTGTAAGTTTGAATGTAAGTTTTGCAATAAAACTTATTTTCAAATATATCCGCATCATTACTTTGAATTCATTATTTTCATTATGAAGAATATTTTCATAACAACTGATTTTAATTGGCATAAAAATTCTTACTCACAGTCAATTCATCGAGTATCTCAAATTCAAGATAATCAATGATCGATCATTTGTTCAATTATTTCTATTTGTTTATAACAGTTGGTTTCATGGCATATTTAATCCTGGTTATACTATATATATATATCCAAATGGGGGCGGAACTAACAACAGCAGACGGCAAAGCCGTCCATAGAATTTAGAGTGCGGAAGTAAAACATATAAAAACAGAGTAGCATATCAATATATTGAATTAAAAAGAATTCAGGTTGATTGAAAAGAAACATCCATGGATGACTGATAATAACATGAAAGGAAAGAATTAAATTAATCATAGAAGATAATTTCATGAAAATAATGAATTAAACGTAATGATGCAAATATATTTTGAAAATAAGTTTTATTAAAAACTTACTGCAATGCAGATTACAAACTGATGTTGCCTAATGGCAAATGAAACAAGTAAACCAGGTGGAGCTCGCAGGCATCCTGAATAATATATTTATTACAAGTGTTTGGAAAATAATCTCTGTCTTTTTTTTGGATAAGCAGAGAGATGTAGTTGAACTGAATTTTTTGAGTTCTAAAAAACTTGTGTCCTTCTTCTGAAGATGAGTTTTTCTTTTATAGAGGGAAGAGAATGATTGAAGAATGCAATTTTGATCCGGGAATCCCGCTGACATCCGAAGAAAGTTGGTTGAATGATGATCCTTTACTGTGGAGTCACGTTGTTACTTTTACAAAAGCTGAATGAATAATGACTTTTTTGTTTTTTACTGTTGATGATGCCTTTACTGTGGAATCACGTTGTTACTTTTACAAAAGCTGGATGAACAGTGACTTTTTTTGTTTTTCACTGTTGAATAATAGTGCCTTGTCTTGCGGAAGAAATGATAGTAGCTACTGCTGATGATGTTGTTTGGCTAACACAATCACATGGGCAAAAATGCAGTTCAAAAATCGAACGGATCTTGTGCGTCTTGAAGGTCCACTTGATCAGCCCAATTGGCGGGAGGTTGAGACCCTGCATCAGAAGCGTCAGAGTCCGAGTTGGAAACTTTCTTTTTCTGGAGCATTGCTGCTTCGGCCATGAGCTGTTGGGCCAAGTCCAGAAGCTGGGTAGTCTTTGAAGATTTTTCTTTCTTCGAGCTAGATGATTTGGCTGACTTGGTCTTTCCTTTGAGGGAGGAGGATGGACTAATGTCTGATAGAGATTGAACTGGTTCTTGAGCTTTCGGGAGATCAGGAAATTGCTGAGTGTCTGGTAAGGCCTGCGAAGAAGATGCAGCAATTGCTGGGGTAGAACTCTGGGGAAATTCTGCACGAACTAGATCAATAATCTTCTGGTGGTTGAATTTGTCCCACCATTTTACCCACCGGGCCCTGAAAATTCCTCCATTGTCTAACTGGAAATTCCATTTTAAGATCCATGGAACTTTGTATTTGGCCATGAATAAAGAGAATAGGGAAACCCTGCTGTCAAAACAGCTGCGGTCAAAACAGTTGCGGTCAAAACCGGTCTTGAAACTATTGTTTAGTGCTTGACGAAGGTCATCAGGGACAAGGGAAATATTTGGGCCATGAGTAGCCCACCAGTCTGGAAACCATGCTGGGAATCTTAATCTGAAACTTTTATCAAAGGTCACGAACCATGAATGACTAAAATCTTCCGTCTGATGAACAAAAATATTAGTCCAAGCTTGAATGTAATCATAATAATTATAATTGTTGTTCGGTATGAGAACATGCTGGGTGTGAAGGGGTTTGGTATGATAAAGGGGAAGACCCCAATCTTGCTCAATGAGAAATTTTCCAATATGAAGTGAATGGTATAAAATTTTATTTTGGTGAGTGGTGTTGTAGATTGGCTTAATAGCAATGCTTTCGGTCTCAGAGGGAATGGCCTGGTAGTATTTGAGGCTTTTGTATGGTGCTGCTGGGAGATAGTGAGAATTTGGGGGCAAAAGCAGTTTAGCAATACGTTCTGGAGGTTGATTTTTATCAATGTCAAGAGGTATGCAAAAAAGCTTTTCAGTAGTGGGGTTTTGGATATATGGAGAAGTTTTAGCATAGCTAGGTGTTTTAGGTTGTGAAGGTGTTGGAGAACGTACTGAAGAGTAAGGATCATAAGGGGTGGCTAAGGCCGTTTGGTAATTTGGTCGGATATTTCCTATTGTTGATCCTAAGGGAGTAAATCTGTTTGTAATGGCGAGGGCCGATGAAGAGTCGGGAATAGACTCTTGTTTTACTGGTGCTGGGGTTTGGGTAAGGGTGGCTGGAAGCCTTCTTTGCTGGTTAGGATTAGTACCCATTCTTCCCCTGCAAAAATTCTCTGGTCAGAAAATCTGGTATGCAATTCTAGCTGCCTTTAATGTATTCAATTTCAAAATCAAAGATACTTAATATGGCTTGCCAGCGTGCAAAAATTTGTTTTGATGTAATGTTTTGAACATCTTTTTGTAAAACATGTTTTGCAGATTTGCAATCAACTCAAACCAAAAAATTTTGATTTAATAAATCATCTTCAAATTTGCTAATGCATAATACTATAGAAAGTATCTCTTTTTTAATAGTACTATAATTAGTTTGAGCAGAATTCCAGACCCCTGAATGGAAACGAACAATTTGTTCAGGAGCTTCGGAAGAAGTTTTCTGTTTGAGGATACCTCCATAACCGATTTCAGATGCGTCAGTTTCGACTATTTTGAGAGAGTCGGGAGTTGGAATGCCAAGGCAAGGCAAAGTCTTGACATGATTTTTTATCTGTTTGACAATGGAAGTATGATTTTGAGACCATGATGGAGGATTCTCCTTGAGACAATCAAACAAAGGTTTGCATTGTTGTCGAAGATGAGGATAGAATTCTGAGACATAGTTGAGAGATCCAAGAAATCTTTGAAGCTGAGTTTTATCAATAATTTGATCTGGAAATTTATCAGCAAACTGGATGACTCGATCAATTGGCTGGATGGTAGACCTGTAAATATGGTAACCTAAAAATCTAACTTTGGTTTGAAATAACTTAATCTTAGATGCCGAGACAACTAACCGGTTAGACCTAATGATCCTAACAAATGCATGCAAATGCTTCCAATGCTCATCTATGGATTTTGAGAAAATTAATACATCATCAATATAAACAATCGAAAAATGGCTGTATTGATTAAAAATCTCATTCATGATATTTTGAAATTCACTTGGTGCGTTTTTCAAGCCGAAAGGCATTACATTCCACTCGTAATGTCCGAAAGGGGTTACAAAAGCAGTTTTGTATTTATCAGATTCATGAATTTGAATTTGCCAAAAGCCTGATTTCATATCAAATTTAGAAAAAACAGTTGCCTGAGAAAGTCTCTTTATCAAGTCTCTTTTGTTAGGAATTGGATATCGGATCCATTCTAAAACATCATTCAAAGGTTTGTAGTTAATAACTAATCGTGGAACGCCGCGTTCTAATTCTGCATTTTTCTGGACATAAAAAGCAGGGCAAGACCATGGAGATTTGCTTTTATGGATAATTCCTTTTTCCAAAAGTTGGTTAATTTCTGTTTTACAAAACTCTAAAACTTCTTGGTTCATTTGAATTGGTCGTGCTTTTGTGGGGATTTTTGATTCAACAAAATCTTTAATATAAGGGAGTTTAACAATATGTTGTTTTCTGTGCCAAAAAGCATTTGGATTATCAGAAAAAATTTCTTTAGTAAGCTTATCAGAAAACTGGTGAATGGAATCTAATAAAGATTTGTTTGTTAATTGTTCTTCAATTCTTTTGTGAAGAATTTCTTCTTGTAGAAATGCAATTTGTTGGGATTTTGCAGTAATCTAGTTGAGAGTTTTTGAAACACTATCTTTTTGAAGTTGTTTTAACTTTTTAAGATCTGTTTCTATGCAAAATTCAAAAGTAATTTTTTGGCCAAAAACCTTAGTAGAAATGTAGTTATGATGAACTTTGAAAGGATAAATTAATGCAATGAAAGGGAGTCCCAAAATGACTGGATCAGGAATATTTTTGATTAAAACAAATGGAGTTTTAAAACAAACATTTTGTTGACAAACATGGGCTTTGGGAATTTCATATTTTAACTTCATCGGGGATTGATTAGCAGCGCTAAGTGTTTCACTAGATTTGTGATAAAACTTAGTTCGTATTAACCCTTCTTGAATGCAATTTAAGTATGCACCTGAATCAATTAAAGCGATGGTTTCGAGATGGAAATCTTCGATTACTATCGTGATTTTAGAATACCATTTTCTAATTCTAATTTTTTCTAAAAGACTTAAAACAAGATCTTTTGAAGAAGAAGATTTGTTCGAGTGAACATCAAAGTCTGAGGTTGAAGAAGAATTACCTTGTTCTTCTACAAGCGCTTGAGTACGTACTCTACTGAGTTGTGAACGAATCTCCGTATTTTCGGATTTTAAAAACTTAATTTCCGTTTTGATTTGATTAACTTCTTTTTGCAAATCTTTGATGGTGATTTCCTTTTTAGGTTTATTAAAACGTTCTAAAGTAGTACTGAGAGAAATCTTTTGAGAAGAAGTTTGACTAGTGCCAGGTTCATGAGGAGAAATCAAATTTTTGAGTTTTTTCAAATAAAAAGATTTTAAATCAGGGTCATCGACCTTACTAATTAATTCCATTAAAAACTCTTCTTGTTCTTCTTGCTTATCAAGCACTGAAATTTTATTACAACAAGTGTCTGTGCACCCAAACTTAATGTTTGGCGAGGAGACGTCGCTAGAACTGCTAGAGTCGGAGACGGAAAAATCGGGATTTTTATCAGATTGACTAGAGTCAGTATTTCTGATTTCTAAAGCCTGAATAAGTTGAATTTTCTCTTCTTCAGAGATTTTTAATTGGTTAATAGCCTTCTTAACTTTGCATTCATTTGCATAATGACCAAATTTGCCACATTTGTAGCATTTTCCCTTTTTATTCTGAAAATCCTTCTTAGACTTTCGAAAAGGTTTTTTGTTTGAAGATGGTTTTTCATAAAATTTATTTGTTTGAAAAGGTTTGTTGGAAGATCTTTTGTTTTTATAAAATCTGGATTGATGTTTAGAAAACTTGGTGGTTTGTTGGGCTTTTTTCTTTTTACTCGAATGAGCAATTGGAGGTAAACCATATTGTTCACAAAATGTTCCAAGTTCGTATTTAGCAATAGATTTATCTTTGTTAACTTGTTTTGAAATCTTCATGTCAATACACATTTTCAATCCTTCCTTTTGTATAACATTAACTATGTTACCATAAGTAAGGGTATGATAAGGTATGACACCTTCTTCGTTTACTAAAACATTTCGGATTTTGTGAGCAAAAAGATTTGGTAAACCATTGATAAATTTTTCTTTCCAAAAGGATTGATTACTATCTTCCCGAAGCATAACTCTGGATATGAAAACATCTTTATACCATCTGAAATCACTTAAGGTTGGACACCTTAAATTACTCAGTTGGTCGTGAATACGAGTAGTAACGTTACTGGGTGTTCCCATAAAGTGTTCTATAATCGTATAAAGTAAAGTATTTACTCCGTCGGGTATTCCTTGTCCTATCGTTTCGTCAAAAATGGGAAGTCCTTCCTCATCTTTTTTGACCGCAAAGCGTATTTCATCTCTGGACTGAGAAGTTAAGTGCTTCTCCCACCAAGAATAAAGCATTCCAGTGAAACCAGTGACGAGAAGATCAACGATTTGTGTTTGTGTAAAATTGTGATTTGAAATGTAGCTATTAGCAACCATGGACATGTGTTGAAGTTTGTTCAAAAGTTCTTGTTCTGACAATCCATCTATATTCCATTCATAGAGTTTGTCAGCAGAGACTGAAAATTGATTTTGAATATTTCGTTCTTCAAATTGAAGGTCAGGAGGAGTTGGCCTGGGATACCAGTTTTTTGTAAGAGAAGTAGGGTTGACCGGATATGTACGAATACGTTTTAAATCAAGAGTTGGTTGAAGATCAATATTTTGAAAAGCATTTTCAATATTTTGAATAGCAGAACTAGTTTCCATGTCCTGAGAAGAATCTGGATCAGATGTGTTTTCTTCTTCGACAGAAACATCATTGTTTTGCAAAACATTAACAACTTTTTCTTTTTTGAGCTCAGTGAGCATATGATCAATTTTTTGTAAAGTAGTCATAGATTTTAAAGCAGTGGAACTTGAAGAAGTATCAGTAAAATTTACTAAAGGTTTTTCTTTTTGAGAAGATCTTGGTTGAGACAATTTGTCAATTTTTGTTTCAATTTTATCTAACTGTTTTCCAATAGTATGAAGACTTTGGTTTGTAAAATTATTCTGCTCAATGACAGGTTTAAAACCAGAATCCTCTTTTGGAATTTTGAAAGGAGTTGCGGGAATGTTGGTATTACCAGTGGAGATCAAAATAGTTTCTTTGGGAGGATGACTGGAAGAAATTAAAGTTTTGTCTTCCTTAACCCAATTTTCTTTGGTAACAACCGTAACTTTATTTTTGGATTCATAATGTTTTTCAATGAAATCAAAGAAAGATATTTCAAATTGGTATTGTTCTACAAAAGCTTTCCATTCAGCATAAATGGCTAGCTTTTCTTCATCACAATACTTTTTTCGAAAAATATTTCTTCTGGGGATGTTTTCCTCAGAAGCGATGTCAACTTTAAGCTTCCTCCATCGGATTTTATGTGGTTTGTTTAAAACAAATAATTGGTGATTCACCGATGTTGTTTCAAAATCAGAAGCAGTTGGAGAAGTGGGTTCTTCTTGGTTTGGAGGATGATAAACAGGATGTGCAACTTGTGAAGAAGTGTCGACAGACTTTAATTTGACCAAATCATTGATTAAATCTTGTTGTGCAGCTTCCTGCTCTTTTAACTTTTTGTTTACTAACGATTTGATCAAATCTTGATCTCGACCCAGTCTATCGGTTGACGTGGATCCAGAAAAAGACTGTCTGCTAGGAGTAAAGGATTTATGTGAATGTACTGATTCACAAGATTTTCTTGCTGGTCTATCAAAATTGATTTTTACAGTGCCTTCAAAATATTGTTCAATGTTGTCAAGATTAACAAGACTGTTTTGGACGGAAACCGGCTTACTTTCATTAATTAAACACCAATCTGAAGGAAGACTGATGTCTAACCACCTAATGGTTCTTGGTACTCTTATGTTTGCGCTTTCTTGGGTTGTTTGGATCAAAAGAGTGTGGTCGCGAGGACTTTTGTTCAAAGCTTGAAAATTCATGTTTGTGCTAGTGACTTTGTAATAAATTCTAAAAATAAGGGCCAAAGGTTGTGTTCCTTCCAGGACTTGGTACCCGGAGGTTTTGATATTAAGAGTAAGAGCTTTTAAAACATGTGGATCTGAAAGACTTATTGTGAAGTCGGGAAAGCAATCAAAATGGATAGGTCCGTTGTAAAGACTAGATTCGATCATTCCGAGTATACTATCGTTGAAATCAGTAAATCTGGCGTCGCGAAGACATAAAAGAATAAAAGTGTTAAGACCTTTCCGTGTTAATGGTTTAACAGCGATTTGTACTAGACCAATATGAAGATAGTTATGACCATTTTTGCGATGCGCTTTGATTTGTTCTGGAGAAAATAATTGACAAGTCTCATGTTCTTTGCTAAGAGCATAAGCCTTCTCAACTGTTTTGACGTGATGTTCTGATTTAAAAGAGGTCAAAGACCATTTTTTCTTGTAAATATTTTGGGTTGAAACTTTTGGAATGTTCCAGTCAGAAAAATCAATACTTTCATCTGTTTGAAAATCCAGTTTTTGTTCTTCATTGACAATGTCAGGTATAGTTCCTAAGTTGGATCTAGAGCTAGTGCTGGCCATTGAATTAGATCTAAATAATCTACTCATGATATGCACAAAACAAGTATACTATATGCAAGACTTAAAAGATTCACCTCCCTTGTATGTCTAGACTCTTCCCCCGCTCATGCCTCTCCTGGGACTTAATGTTTGGATCACGTCTTACTGTTTGGCTGGAAGAAAGAAGAACTGAGGACCGACGATTAAGAAATGCAGATAAGTTACAAGTAAATGAATAGCAATGAACAGATTAGATAGATGCTAATGCAATTACCAACCACTTCGCTCTGATACCAAATGGGGCGGAACTAACAACAGCAGGCGGCAAAGTCGTCCATAGAATTTAGAGTGCGGAAGTAAAACATATAAAAACAGAGTAGCATATCAATATATTGAATTAAAAAGAATTCAGGTTGATTGAAAAGAAACATCCATAGATGACTGATAATAACATGAAAGGAAAGAATTAAATTAATCATAGAAGATAATTTCATGAAAATAATGAATTAAACGTAATGATGCAAATATATTTTGAAAATAAGTTTTATTAAAAACTTACTGCAACGCAGATTACAAACTGATATTGCCTAATGGCAAATGAAACAAGTAAACCAGGTGGAGCTCGCAGACATCCTGAATAATATATTTATTACAAGTGTTTGGAAAATAATCTCTGTCTTTTTTTGGGCCATGAGTAGCCCACCAGTCTGGAAACCATGCTGGGAATCTTAATCTGAAACTTTTATCAAAGGTCACGAACCATGAATGACTAAAATCTTCCGTCTGATGAACAAAAATATTAGTCCAAGCTTGAATGTAATCATAATAATTATAATTGTTGTTCGGTATGAGAACATGCTGGGTGTGAAGGGGTTTGGTATGATAAAAGGGAAGACCCCAATCTTGCTCAATGAGAAATTTTCCAATATGAAGTGAATGGTATAAAATTTTATTTTGGTGAGTGGTGCCGTAGATTGGCTTAATAGCAATGCTTTCGGTCTCAGAGGGAATGGCCTGGTAGTATTTGAGGCTTTTGTATGGTGCTGCTGGGAGATAGTGAGAATTTGGGGGCAAAAGCAGTTTAGCAATGCGTTCTGGAGGTTGATTTTTATCAATGTCAAGAGGTATGCAAAAAAGCTTTTCAGTAGTGGGGTTTTGGATATATGGAGAAGTTTTAGCATAGCTAGGTGTTTTAGGTTGTGAAGGTGTTGGAGAACGTACTGAAGAGTAAGGATCATAAGGGGTGGCTAAGGCCGTTTGGTAATTTGGTCGGATATTTCCTACTGTTGATCCTAAAGGAGTAAATCTGTTTGTAATGGCGAGGGCCGATGAAGAGTCGGGAATAGACTCTTGTTTTACTGGTGCTGGGGTTTGGGTAAGGGTGGCTGGAAGCCTTCTTTGCTGGTTAGGATTAGTACCCATTCTTCCCCTGCAAAAATTCTCTGGTCAGAAAATCTGGTATGCAATTCTGGCTGCCTTTAATGTATTCAATTTCAAAATCAAAGATACTTAATATGGCTTGCCAGCGTGCAAAAATTTGTTTTGATGCAATGTTTTGAACATCTTTTTGTAAAACATGTTTTGCAGATTTGCAATCAACTCGAACAAAAAATTTTTGATTTAATAAATCATCTTGAAATTTGCTAATGCATAATACTATAGAAAGTATCTCTTTTTTAATAGTACTATAATTAGTTTGAGCAGAATTCCAGACCCCTGAATGGAAACGAACAATTTGTTCAGGAGCTTCGGAAGAAGTTTTCTGTTTGAGGATACCTCCATAACCGATTTCAGATGCTTCGGTTTCGACTATTTTGAGAGAGATATATATATATATATATATATATATATATATATATATATATATATATATAGTGTGTGTGTGTGTGTGTGTGTGTGTGTATTGTTAGTGTTCAAGTACATTAAGTAGGATGTGGTACGACTAGCATCCAAAGCATTTTGTATAATATTAGGAGATTAGTTCAGAAATCAGAAAGTTGAGAAAAGGTGTGGAGTCCTTCATAAGGTTAATGAGTTCTAACAGTAGAGAGGAGATGACTCAGAGGAGTACATGTCCCTTATTTGCAGGGATTTGTATCTGTATTCGAGAAAATGTTAACTATTGTACTCGTGTGCCATCAAATAGAAGACAATTTATATAAAATGAGTTATCTATTAATATGTGAAAAAACTTGCACATATCAATGTATTATTTGACAAAAAAGTCGCATGATAGTAAATCCGTTCCGTATAAGTCATTCTCTTTTAAACAAGGTACATTCACATTGTTATGGTGTCATGTGACATGTCTTACACTCATTAATTGGAAATTATTTAGCCATTATAGCATCTTTAATAGGAAAATTCTAATTTGAGATGCAAAAATTATATTTACATCTCATTTTTACATTTTTAGAAGATGTAAATTGGAGTTTTGCTCTAACAAGAAAGAGGTAAATTTGAGATTCTATTTAATTTTCTCTCATTGATAGGCGTGAGTTTTTATTTACATTTCTCATTGAAAATGCTCTTAGAATTGGCGATACTTCTTTTTTCTTTTTCATATCATGATAAAAAGTTTAATGATCAAAGTCGCGCAATGTGGTATCAATTACAATTTATAAAAGATAATGGGTATGAAACTTGTAACTTATGTAAGTTGAGAATTCCCATTTACAATTGCAAAGCGTACCTTTAGAAATGAAAACTTCATCTCCTAAATTTGGAAAATGTCATATTTTTCACACAAATTTATAAATTGATATATAGAAATCGTCCTTCACGAGATTCAAACTTAACTAAGACTTATAACTTACAAGTGAAAAAGGATAACATTAGATTGTAATGCATTGCTCAGTGAATATAGAAATCAAACTTTAAACTCATACTTATATATTATATGTGATAAATACTATGAGACTGTAACACCAAGTTGCTTCACTTAAATTCATTTATTCATATAAAACTCTATTCTTTGTTTTTCTCTTTTAAGACTTTATATGTATATATATATATATATATATATATATATGAAGCTTTTAAGGGAAGGGATCCCCGTTTTTCAAAAAAAATGGGGATTTAATCTCAACCACAAAACTTCATTAAAGCCAAATCTAATGGTTAAGAGGGTGTTCCCATTTTTTTTTTTTTTTTTTAAATGGGGATCCCTTCCCTTAAAAGGCCTATATATATATAGAAATTACGAGGACAACACTCAAGACTACAGTCATTATGATGAAGGGGAGTACAAATATCATGCCAAAGGCTATAGATGCAAAGGAAGAACTGAACAAAAGATTGATCGGTATTTACCTTGAATTTGAGAAACTCAATGAATTGTTTAGGAGTAAGAAAATCAAAATTAGTCATGATAAAATATTTTCTATAATGAAAATAATGAAATTAATGATGCATATATATACTTGAAAATAAATTTATTTCAAATTGGAAACCAACTTACAATTTTGTCTACTGACGATTGATAAGAAAAACAGTGGTGTACGCAGGCATCATTAATTGAAAATTAAATACAAGTGTTTGATATTTTGATTGGATATGGGATGGAGCTGAATATTAGCTTCTGTTATTTCGAATACGTAGAAGTTCAACTTTGGCTACAGCCTGCTTGCTCTAAGAATGAGCTCTTCTTTTTTAGGGAGATGAGACGGTTGTTGAAGCGGGATTCCCGTTTTGGATGTGCTAAAAGATGTAAAGGTTGGCGAATGATGATGTTTTTAATTGTGGATTCACGTTCCTGCTTCTGAAATGATGGATGAATAGTAATTCATGAATAGTGATTTGTCTGTTGCTACTGCTGATGAATAGTATGTTGTCTGAATGATTGTTACTACTGTTGATGCTGCTTTCAATGATAAAATCACATGGCTTCTACTATGTGTTTTACAAGGGTAAAAACCCGAAATGATTACAAATTATTACATTGTGAAATTCAAATTTCAAATAGATTATGAGAATCTTGATAATCCGAACATTTGGCGGGAAGTTGTGACGAAGCATTTGATGAGTCGGAACTTGATTCTTCATCTTCATTACGCAGCAAAGTTGTTTCTGCCATGAGCTTATCTGCTAATTCTTTGAGCTGTGAGGATTTCTCTTTTTTCTTCGAACTAGATGACTTTGATGATTTAGATTTTCCTTTGAGGAAAGATGATGGACTAATGTCTGATAAAGATGGTGTGTGTTATGGAATTTCTGGCAATGCCTTTGTTGTTGTTGGTGGAGATACCATCGGGACAGGGACAATGGGAAATTCTGTGGAAACTAGATTGATGATTTTTTAATAGTTGAATTTGTCCCACCATTTTATCTACCGAGAACGGTAGACTTCATCTGTTTCAGTTTCGTAATTCCATTTCATGTGTGTGTGTGTGTATATATATATAAACTTAGATTTCGTGAGGGTTCACCTTACGCTTCAAGGCTTACGCCTAGACGGGGCTATCCATGAGACGCCTCGCCTACGCATTCACCTTTTAAAACACTGTTATCTACCCATGCTATGTCTAGTCATATATATAAATAATCAAAACCCTTTGCGCTCAATGGATAATGATACAAAAGTACACAAATTATAACTAGTATGTATACTCGACTACAAAATTCATGGTAATTGTTGTGAGAATCGATCTACTAAACTTAACATGTCAGTTACAATTTAGTTCTTCACACAAATAATGGCCAGTTATTGATAACAATAAAGCACAATAACAACTACTCAACATGGAAAATAACTGAGATTAATATAAAATAACGAGAATTATATGTTCATGATAAGAATATATCCTAGCCCTAACAAAAGGACTTAGTTCATGATTGAACTAATGAAAAACATGGATGAATTCAATGATAGGAATAAAACCCAAATCTTCAATTTTATATTTGTGTGTGAGTATGCACTGGAAATCTACAACATTCTCTACTTGCGCTCTGAGTGGTTAATAGGCTCTTGATCACCCATTTTTTCTTTGTGCCACAACTCCTCTTGTAAAACAACCTCCAGAACCAATCCTTCTTAGAAACATAATAAGCATATTTTTTTTAATCACCACTGCACATGCCAATTAGGTTAGGAAACATGATTAATTTGCACTAGCCCATCATGGGGCTGACTTCTTTTTTACTCCAAATCAAATATTGCACAAGTATAGTGAAGCCCACGCAACCCATCTTAAATAACTCCTCAGGTTTTCTCCAATTTAAGCCTCTAATGCCATATTTTGTTTATGCAACTCATCTTTTACGTATTATACGTAAAACATCAACCTAACAGGCAACCAACCTTGTATTAAGGACACAACTCCCCACATGAGGTATTTGATTACTTGAGTATCATTTTGCTTTTTCTTTTCTTTCTTTTATTAAATTTGGTTGGATGCATACATAGGTAGGTCAATCGAGAATAAGATTGTGTACAGAAGAAGTCGGGTGATCATGAAGAAGGCTGCAAATCCCACAAGAAGGACGAGGATAGGGGGTGATTATGAAGAAGGCCAATGATCTCAAATTAAGGCCTGAAATAATAACTATGCATCGCACAAAGAGGCCAAGGAAAAATGTGAATTATAGGTAGTAGGCTATTTTACTTATGGTGTTGAAGTTGCTAAATATTCTCTATCCATAACAATTTCATCCTTAGTTTTTGCTTTTGGACTTTTCTAGACACTAAAAGAACCTTTCAACGAATTTTTCTAAAATCTAACACTCGTCACATATCATGATCATGCGATAAATTGTATAATGTAAATAAGCACAATTTGTCAAGTGACACAAAGATCATATTCTTAGAAGACTCCCAACTACTATGCTTGATATTGTCTCCTTCAATTACTAAATTTTATAAAAAAGAATCATTAACAACTAGATCCTCTTTGTTAAATCTGATTAAGAAACTCAAAACACAAGTTTGTCCATTTGAAAGCTTCTGAAAGTCCTTTGAAATCCTAAGAAATGTATGAAAGAAATCCATAAAAATCCGTGGAAATTTATAATACAAATTCATATAAATCTGTCAGAATCCATATAAAATCATAGAATCTGTTAAAATCCTTTGAAATCAGCCACTTATAAAGTCTTTTTAAAATCCTTTGAAATCCAAATTAACTACACCTCTTAATCAGAAACCACTTTTCTATATGTAATTGGAGTTATAGAATGCAATGAAACATAATTTTTTTTCACTCTAATTAGACTACTTGAACTTTTGTTCTCTTTTAGAGATCATCAGAAAATGATTTTGTACTAATCATGTTTGACATGACCCCCTAACTCGGACATTATAATTTATAATGCAATAGTTCTAACAATGATTGGAACATAAATGCAATCGAGTGTTTCACAAGTGAGCCATTAAGGGGAGTCGATTTTTGTATTGCAAGGCAAGGCAAGGCAACATATTGCACTATTTTTTGGAACAAACAAAATAAAGTTAAGAAATAAATTCTACACTTTAAATTTGATAATTAATCATATTTGGAATATATTTTTGCATTCACATTGTTTATGGAAAAGTTGTGAGAGTTTAAACATGTTAATTAGCTAAAGAATTGCCTACTCCTATTGCTATATAATCATACAAGAAAATAAGGATTTGAACATGTTGTTAGCTAAGAATTGATTTACATTTAGATACTATATATATGATTTTAGATTTGTGTTAGTGTAGCTGGGGACAATTATATTTGTTAATGGATGTTAGGTTGGAAGGTTTACTCACAAAGAAGAACAAATATCAACGTATAGTGAAACTGAAAAGTAAACAAGCTCAAAATGTGATTCAACAAAGAGCAGGATTCACCCTTTGTTTTAAAATTTTCATGCTTTACTTTTTAGTCTTATGAATCAGTAACATGTATTCAGTTTAGAACTTTATCCAAAATCATATGGTGGGTGTTTGGAATTTTGGAATTAGATTTTCAACTGGTTTTATGAATTCTTAACTTTTTGAGAAGATGGGGATCCTTTTCTTTCACGTAAAGCCTCACACACACACACACACACACACATATATATATATATATATATGTTGTTAGTGTTCAAGTACATTAAGTAGGATGTGGTATGATTAGCATCCAAAGCATTTTGTATAATATTAGGAGATTAGTTTAGAAATCAGAAAGTTGAGAAAAGGTGAGGAGTCCTTCATAAGGCTAATGAGTTCTGATTGTAGAGAGGAGAAGACTTAGAGGAGTACAGGTCCCTTATCTGCAGGGATTTAAATCCGTATTTGAGAAAAAGTTAACTATTGTACTCGTATACCATCAAACAAAGGGCAATTTATATAAAATGAGTTATCTATTAATATGTGAAAAAAACTTGCACATACCAATGTATTATTGGACCAAAAAGTCACATGATAGTAAATCCATTCCGTATAAGTCCTCCTCTGTGAAAAAAGGTACATTCACATTGTTGTGGTGTCTTGTGTCGTGTCTTACACTCATTAATTAGAAATTATTTAGCCATTAGTGCATCTTTAATGGGAAAATGCTAATTTGAGATGCAAAAATTATATTTACATCTCATTTTATATTTTTAGAAGATGTAAATTTGAGTTTTGCTGTAATGAGAAAGATGTAAATTTGAGATTCTATTTAATTTTCTCTCATTGATAGGCGTGAGTTTTTATTTACGTTTTTCGATCAAAATGGATATTTTACATCTTTCTACACAGTTTTTTGGCTAACAAAAAATGTACCATTTTACATCTCTCATTGGATATGCTTTTAGAATTGGCGATACTTCTTTTTTCTTTTTCATATCATGATAAAAAGTTTAATGATCAAAGTCGCGCAATGTGGTATCAATAACAAATTATAAAAGAAAATGGGTATGAAAATTGTAACTTATGTAAGTTGAGAATTCTCATTTACAAATGGAAAGTGCACAGTTAGAAATGAAAACTTCATCTTCTAAATTTGGAAAATATCCTATTTTTCACATAAATCTATAAATGCATATATAGAAATCGTCCTCACGAGATTCAAACTTAACTAAGACCTGTAACTTACAAGTGAAAAATAATAACATTAGATTATAATGCATTGCTCAGTGAACATACAAATCGAACTTAATACTCATACTTATATGTTATATGTGATAAATTGTCACATCTCGGCCCGAGCCCCCACCACATCCCGGGCTCGACTCTACTGTAGTACGATATTGTCCGCTTTGGGCCCTTACCACACCTTCACGGTTTTGTTTCTGGGAATTCACACGAGAACTTCCAATGAGTCACTCATCCTGGGATTGCTCTCGTGCAAACTTGCTTGACTTCGGAGTTCCTATGGAACCTGAACCCTATGAGCTCCCAAAAGGCCTCGTGCTTCCAGTGGGTCACCCATCCTGGGAATGTTTTTGCCTAAACTCGCTTTAACTTCAGAGTTCCGATGGAACCCGAAGCTAATGAGCTCCCAAAAGGTCTGGTGCTAGGTAGATATGAGAATATACATATAAGGCTTACATGATCCACTCCCCTGGGTGATGTGGGATGTTACAATCCCAGTTTGATATCAGAGCCAATCCCTGGCCGGAAGTGTGCCAACGAGGACGTCGGGCCCCTTAGGGGGGTGGATTGTAACATCCCACATCGCCCAGGGAGTGGATCATGTAAGCCTTATATGTATATTCCCATCTTTACCTAGCATGAGGCTTTTTGGGAGCTCATTGGCTTTGGGTTCTGTAGGAACTTCAAAGTTAAGCGAGTTCACGCGAGAGCAATCTGAAGATGGGTGACCTACTGGGAAGTGCTCGTGTGAGTTCCCAGAAACAAAACTGTGAGGGCGTGGTAGGGGCCTAAAGCAGACAATATCGTGCTACGGTAGAGTCGGGCCCGGGATGTGATGGGGGCCCGGGTCGGGATGTGACATAAATACCATGAGACTGTAACATTAAGTTGATTCACTTAAATTCATTTATTCATATGAAATTCTATTCTTTTTTTTTTTTTTTTATGGGAAATTGGATATATAACCACGGCAAAGATGCCCAAATACAATGAAAGCCCACAACGAGGCAAAGATGCCAAAACTCAATGGATAATGATACAAAACTACACAAATTATAACTAGTATGTCTACTCGGCTACGAAATTCATGGTAATTGTTAAGAGAATTGATCCACTAAACTTAACATATCAATTACAATTTAGTTCTTCACACAAATATTGGCTAGTTATTGATAACAACAAAGCACAATAACAATTACTCAGCATGGAAAATAACTGAGACTAATATAAAAAACTAGAATTATATGTTCATGATAAGAATACACCCTAACCCTAACAAAAGGACTTAGTTCATGATTGAACTAATGAAAAACATGGATGAATTTGATGATATGGAAGAAAACCCAAATCTCCAATTTTGTATTTGTGTGCGAGTATGCGATGGGAATTTGTAGCCTTCTTTCCTTGCGGCTTTGGGTGGTTAATAGACTCTTGATCTCCCATTTTTTCTTTGTGCCGCAACTCTTCTTGTAAAACAACATCCAGAACCAATCATTCTTAGAAACATAATAAGCATATTTTTTTTTAATCACCACGCACATGCCAATTAGGTTAGGAAACATAATTAATTTGCACTAGCCCATCATGGGGTTGACTTCTCTTTGACTCCAAATCAAATATTGCACAGGTATAATGAAGCCCACGCAACCCATCTTAAATAACTCGTCAGGTTTTCTCCAATTTAAGCCTCCAATGCCATATTTTGTTCATGCAATTCATCTTTTACGTATTATACGTAAAATATCAACCTAACATGCAACCAACCTTGTATTAAGGACACAACTCCCCAAATGAGTTATTTGATCACTTGAGTATCATTTTGCTTTTTCTTTTTTTTCTTTTATTAAATTTCGTTGGATGCATACAGAAGTAGGTCACCCAAGAATAAGATTGTATACTTAAGAAGTCGGATGATCATGAAGAAGGCCGCGCATCCCATGAGAAGGATGAGGAAAAGGGGGATGATCACGAAGAAGGCCGTGGATCTCAAATTAAGGCCTGAAATAATAACTGTGCATCGCACAAAGTGGCCAAGGAAAAGAGTGAATTATAGGTAGTAGGTTGTTTTACTAATGGTGTTGAAGTTGCTAAATATTCTTTATTTAGAACAATTTCATTCTTATTTTTTGCTTTTGAACTTTTCTAGACACTTGAAGAACCTTTCAAAGAATTTTTCTAAAATCTAATATAACTACTCATCATTTCCAAAAGCTTATTTAACACAAAAAATTAATGAAGAAAAATCAGTCGAAATTTCGGAAATGTAAGCAACATTTTAATTTCATGTTGATATTAGAACTGCATTCTGCTAATAAGACATATATCACAAGAGTGCACCATTAATCTATGCTGCTGGCAATATAATTTCGTTAGCATAGAAACATAGCTAAGCACTGTTGAACCCAAATTGGGGTTCTGACATTCTATTAGTAGAGATAATTTAGAGGTAGTCAAAACAAAAATAATATTACAAACCAAATTTGGAGGTAGTGTGAAGCATAAATTTAAAAAAAATTAGTGGATGAGAACTAAATATAGATGTTGTGAGATGATGAATTGCCGTGAGAATGCCTTTGGACAACATAACAAAACAAGTCCATTAAACCTGCATATCATAAAAACAACAAAACAAGACCATTGCAAAATCTATTGAATGAGCATTGTAAACTATATGTTTTCAGTTCCAAATCGCTTAAGTTACATTTTCTTGAGAAAAGATTTTCATGTGAGATGATAAATTGCCGTGAGAATGATTTTCCAACAAACAACAAAATAAGTCCATTAAACCTTGGAGATTCTATTCAATCATCCAAATCCAAGGAGTTAAGAAGTCAATGAGCTAAAGGAACAAAGGAATGAAGGTACGAGGGAATGGTCTTTTGCTTGTGCAAAGAGCCATCTACAAAGCCATAAAGAATTCTCACCTTTTTTTTTTTTTTTTTTTTTTTTTTTAATTTGACCCAAAACATAAAATAAAACATTGGGTTTCGCATCGGTCAGCAGGTGAGAGGGCCAGGTGGCAGGTAATCTTTTTAACGCTTGGGGCCTTTTATTGCACGTGGCAGTGTCTAAAGAGACCCGCCGCACAGACCATATAGACCAGCCAAACGACGTCACTTTAATAAAGCATCCACCGCCGAAGACCAGAACCCAACTGACAATCCACCTCCAAAACCATTTGCCTTCCCGCCACGTAAGATCATAGATCCCTTCCATACACACGGCGACATCGCACTGGTAGGACCACGATAAAAAGATGTTCCGCGCAACAGAGAATCTCTGATCCGGGCCGCACCTTCCAGTTGGGTACGTAGGTAGCGTGGTCTGGAAACCTCTTCCTATTTCAGTCGGAAATTAGAAATCGCGGAGGAATGAGATAGCGATTTGGATTCTGGAAGGAAGAGAAGATGTTGGAGGATCAGGTGGCGAACCTCCTCCAGAGGTACTTGGGGAACTACGTCAGGGGGCTCAACAAGGAGGCCCTCAAGATCAGCGTCTGGCAAGGTTTGTTCCTTCCTTCCTTCGACAAGAAGCTTCCTTTTCCCGCTGCTGCTGCTTCTCCTACTTGGTTTTCCTGATTCTTCTCTTTCTTTTACAAATGTTTTACTCTTGTGCTTTGATTGGTTTAATTTACTGAATTTTTGGTTTCTGTGGATTGAATTGGGAATTGCTCGAAACGCAAACGATGCGTTTCGAGTGGTGTCGATTGAATGCTAGGGTATATTTAGGGTTTTAGGGGAGGGTTTTGTAGTGTAGTGCAGTGACACTCTACTAGATGCTTGGGGTCGGTTGCCAACTTGCCACTGCCAATAGGGAAAAATGGGAAATGGATTTCTAAGTGTCAATGACATTGTACCAACTGTCCATTTCGTTGCCGAAGAAAATTAGTCACATCAGAAATGGTTTAGCCATTTGGGTATAACGATGAGCATTTCAGTGTTTGTGAGGACTAAGAAGCACAATGTCCATCTATTCACTTTACTAAACTTAGATGGCTACATGGTTTTCAGTTTGGTTACCATTGTAGTGAAAATGAAGGGGGCCTGAGGGATGTAGAGTTCGGATACAGGGCGGCGCAGTTCACTCTTCAGGATAAGTCCTCAATGAAATGGCACTGCATATAAAATACACAGACGCATATATATGCATATAAATGCACATTTAATTTTTTGGGCAGAAATATGAGTAACGATAACAAAATTAAATATCTAATTGACACAGAGTCTAATCTTGGGCATGCTTAATGGGCTTCGATAGTTCCACTGTTCAGAGACTATGGTTTTCCAGTTACACTGTCGTGTGGGAAGTTGTACTGTGTCTTAGAGTCTTGTTTTTGTCGTGTGTGCTTCTTGGCTGTAGTTTACTTTGAGAATGGCTGTTTATTCATTTCTGAGTGATTGCAAGTTAGGTCTTCTGGGCCAGAAGAAACCCTGTCCTCTGTCTTGTTCTCTTCCAGTTTTCCCTTGGTCATAAAGGAATCAGCGGATCTTTGAAGATGTTAGGGGGTTGGAAGTGGAGGACATGCGGGAGATAATCCGAAGGATTTGCGAATCCCTTCTGCTTATGTTAAAACTTTCCAGGGCCCGCCTTATGGTCAGGTTTTGGCCAGTGCTTTGGGCTTCTGTATCTCCTATTTTTAGGAGCAGATCACTATCCGATCTATTCTAGCTTGGAAAGCTATATTGTCATGACTAATTATGGTTTCTTAAGCTAGGTGTAGTTTGTTGATTTAACGTTCGCTTCTATACTCATGGTGGATTACTCATCCACTTTACTGTACAGTTTCTCTTATGTATTACACTTTCATCTTTTTGTTTCAAAAAGGAAAAAAAAAATATTATGGTAAAGCTTGAGAACCTTATTAAGTACATCTTGCTATAATGTGAATCAGGTGATGTGGAGCTAAAAAATATGCAGTTGAAGCCTGAGGCACTCAATGCACTAAAATTACCAGTGAAGGTTAAGGCAGGATTTCTTGGATCAGTGAAACTTAAGGTGCGGGACTAACATTAATGTTTATGATTATGTTGATTTTCTTTGTTTATTGGAATGTCCATCAGCTCCCTATTGGACAAGAGGGGAGAAGTTTGGCTTCATTCTCATAATTGTCTGTATTATGTTTGGAAGTCTCATGTAATTGCCTTGGATTTATCTCATAATAAAATTGAACTCATGGATATATCATTTGGTGGCTTTACGAGATAAATTTGCTGATATGTGGAATTTTTATCATTGCCTTGGTCTCATAATAAAAATGGACCTGTGTATATAAGTAATCTTGGTGGCTACTGTGTGAAAGCTTTGCAGTAATTCAGGGAGGAAAGGGTGTCAAGTATAGTGGGGATGTGGGATTTTAGAGGTTTTTTTTTGACTAATTTGGGTTGGATAAGCTTTTTGATAAGGTTAAGTATTGGTTCTCACTATGGGCTTCAGTCATGAAAGAGTCGAGGATAACCCCTTTCTGCTATTCTTCTGTAGTGGAAAGATGCAGGATGCCATATATGTTGGGAATGGGGACCATTTTGGAAGTGGAAACGGTTGTATATAGGTTTCCATGTTGTGTGTTTTGTCTTGTTTACTGAAGTGGGTCAGTGGTCCACCGTGATGTAATTTTGCTAAGTAAAAAATTGTTAGCTTATTTAAAAATAAAACAAGGTTATTTGATGCCATTCATTAGCTTTCAAGGAACAATTTGGAAATGTAAGCAGAGATGTCAAGATGCTCGATGCAGTATATAATTCAAAAGATTGTTCTCATAAGGTTTCCTAGTTAAATGAGGTACAGGAAAAGAGTTTCTTTGGAGCTGTAAGGGTACCGAATGACTTGAATTGTAGTTGTTATTATTAGTCGTGCGGGAATGTCATCAATTGGGAATTCGAAGTCTTTTGGTTTGGAAGATGTGATGTCAGTGGAATTCAATATTTTCTGCAGTATATATTTGGTGCGAATATATGTGTGTAATTTTTTCGTGCTGTTTTTCTTCCATTCATTGCAGGCTTGAATTGCTTTTTGTTTTCCTGTTTAATTGATTTTACTTGCAGTGATATTATTTTTAACTAATTGTTTTTGAAAATCCTCCACTGTAATAATTTACAGATAGTATTCTATAGATAGCTATCTACATCATTAATATTTTTTCTTCAATTTGTGTTTTCTTCTGTTCTCTTTGGCGAAAATGGTGAAGGGATTGGTGCATAATTTCAAAAGTGACAAAAGATGTTATGTTAATGGATGATGTATTATAACTTTGGGATGAACATATTGTTGGATGATTGCAATTTTCACCTCCTATTTACTTCCTTATTACAAGCTTTTTTCATTTTCGAAGTTACTGGCAATATTTTGTTTGTGTGGAATATTTTTCACATATGATATTTGTAATTAAGTGCCTTTCTCCAATGAGGTTATTTTATTTTCTTGAACCAAGGTTCCATGGAGCAGGCTTGGCCAGGATCCAGTTTTAGTTTCTCTGGACCGCATCTTTCTATTAGCTGAACCTGAAACTCAAGTTGAAGGATCCACTGAGGATGCTGTACAGGAAGCTAAGAAAAACCGAATTCGGGTGAGACATAGTAATCAGTTTGTGGAATGAATAGTGTTCTTTGCCAATAGCTGAGTGACCATTTTGTATTTTTCCCTTGTAAATAGGAAATGGAAATGAAGCTGTTAGAGAGGGCGCAGCAACTAAAGTCAGAAATGGTAGGATTGACCATAATCCAAGTGCCATGACTGAATTTTTCCATTATTAAAATCTTATATTAGTAGGTTTGCACGTGTACCTACATATGTATAATGTACACTGTACAGCGTACACATATCCAATTTATCTTGCACTTGAGAATATGGCTTTACCTCTGCGTATGTATAATGTACGCTGTACACATATCCATTTTTTCTTCCATTTCAGAATATGGCTTTACCTTTATCTTAGTTGTCCTTGCTCCTACACGTTTGTTTGAAATTCAATATTTACTTGATTATGATTATGCTCAATATTGAATTAACTTTATCTTCCATGTATTTGGAACTTCTATGTTCTTTATGTTTTATAATTCTACTATTTATAATTTGTTTTTCTTTGAAGAATACATCATGGTTGGGATCCCTGATCAGTACAATAATTGGAAATTTGAAACTTTCAATATCAAATATTCACATCAGATATGAGGATTTTGAAAGGTAAAAGAAACAAAAAGCCTCTTTGAGTGTTCTGTTATTTTTAATTCCTATGTCTTGGGCTTATGCTTTATGTCTTTTATGCTGTAGCAATCCGGGCCATCCGTTTTCAGCAGGCATAACCTTGGAAAGTCTTTCCGCTGTGACCGTTGATAACAACGGAATGGAAACATTTGTCACTGGGGGTTCTCTAGACCGTATACAGAAGGTTTCTTATTATCATGTCATATGAAATTATAATTGCCACACAATATTCAGTTACTCTTCCACGTTTAAAATGTTATAAGTACATATGCTTTTGTAAGAAAAAAGGACTTTCGTCAATGGAAAATGAGAGAAGGCATTACATAGAAAGGGATTTCCACTGACCTCCTGTTCTAAGCTAAAAAATCTGTAGACAATAAAACAAACAAAGAAGATACAATGTAACAAGAAAATAAACAAAATAACAGAAACAGAATAGTCCCAACTCTGAAGCCATAGCAGCCCGTATGATGCCGAAGTTATGTAATATTCTCTTATGCCACTCCATCCAAACTTCCACAAATGTTATGCAATGTTGCTGTATTTTCATGTTTTGTTTGGTTTTTTTTATATTGATTTCTTACATTCCTGGGATCGTTTCAATGACTGATTAAAACCGTCTATTTTAGAAAAAATTTCTTATACTTGTGAATCACTTGGCTTCATCAATATGTTGGTCCCTACCATGTTTGTTCACACTATGATCTGGCATTGTTTGCAGTCTGTTCAACTTGATCAGCTTGCACTTTATTTGGATTCTGATATTGCTCCATGGCATGTTAACAAACCATGGGAGGATTTGCTTCCATCAGAGTGGGTCCAGGTATATGCTCAAGGAATCCCTTTTAATACTAATAAATATTAAATAGAGCAGACGAACCTGCATGTACATGTGCATACACTTTTATTATACTAATTTTGAGGCTCTAGGAATTGGGAGGAAAGCTAAAGCTTTGTGGGGTTGTCTGGTGTCGGCAGTTTTTTGGAACATTTGGTTGGAGCGTAACAAAAGAATTTTTGACGATTATACTGGTGTGGGGGTAGCAGATATGTGGGGAAGAGTAAGATATTGGGCAGCCTTCTGGGCTTCAGTTTCAAATGAATTTAAGAATTACTCTCTTTCTCACATACTGTGGGATATGTTAGCAGTTGTAAAATGATTTTGGTTGAGGTTGTCCTACTTGTAATCTGATCCTCTGGAGAGATTTCTTGTTCTGTTCTTGGTGGATTTCTTATCCACTTCTGTGTATTACACTTTTCTTTTTTAATAAAATGTTTTCCAATTACTCCAAAAAAAATTTTGGCACTTCAGGTTTTTAGATTTGGTACTGAATATGGTAAACCAGCGGATAGATTAGCCAAAAGGCACACTTATATACTGGAACCTGTGTCTGGAAATGCCAAGTACTCAAAACTACGTCCAAATGAATTTGCTGATAGTGGCCAGCCTTTACACAAAGCAGCAGTTAATTTGGATGATGTGACTCTCTGTTTGCCAAAGGTTAATTTCCATCTTACTTCGATCATTTCAGATTTGGTGCTGGGAGGTAATTTGATTCGCTTAAAAGCTGTTGAGTATTATTTATTTCAGGATGGATACAGGGATGCGCTAAAGTTAGCAGATAATTTTGCTGCATTTAATCAGCGATTGAAATATGCTCATTATCGTCCACACGTTTCTGTAAAATCTGACCCTAGATCTTGGTGGAAGTATGCTTATAGAGTTGTTGCTGACCAAATGAAGAAGGCAAGGTATCAGCTTCTGTTCTTTTAATTTTTTTTTTAATTATCCTCCCATATGAATTGTTTGTGTAACTTGTGTTTCTGATAGATTTCTTGGCCATAGGCTAAAAAGCCGACATTTTCTCCCACAATATTGGAATACTTATTTGAAAGAATAAAGAAAAGGGCTTCCTATCTAACCAGCTAATTTAGTTTTTCTTTTTGGGTATTGTTATTGGCACTCCAAAAATCTCATTGTGCACTCCAAACTTCTATACTTAGGAACAAAATACACTTAGGAGGAGTGCACATTGAGATTTTTGGAGTGCCAATAACACTACCTATTTATATTTTTCAATGCATTCTAATTTGTGCAATTTTTGTTCACGTAATGAAACTGACAGTGAACTTCATTTGTATGCTCTGAAACAAAAGTTAGAATTATATTTTTATATTTGCTTAAAGTAATATCTTTGCGGCAGTGGGAGATTGTCCTGGGACCATGTTCTGAAGTATGCAAGCTTGCGTAAAAGATATATCTCTCTATATGCTTCACTTCTTAGATCTGATCCTAGTCGGGTAGTAGTCGACGACAACCAAGATATCGAGGAGCTAGATCGTGGGCTTGATATTGAACTCATACTCCAGTGGAGGTATTCTTTTCTGCGTAAATGTATTATTTATTAGTTTCTGATGGTCATACTGCTACACACAGCACGTGTTTGTACCATATTCTAGTAGCACATCATGTGGCAAGTGAAGTGTATGTGCCGTGTCATTTAGTGGAATCATCTTCTTGGATATTGATTATTTAAATCACTTGTCAAGTGGTATTAAAATGCGGTATGCTTAGTGATACTCTTCTGATAATTATTGGTACTTGTTGAAACTGTCTTGTTTCTATACAACATTTTTAACTGCTTTGGTGGCTTTAAGTTTATTTGCTTAGATATGACACTGTATGTTACTTGAAATGGTTTTATGTCAGATGGACTTTGATGGTATTGTGGTATCATTCGTGCAGGATGTTGGCTCATAAGTTTGTAGAGCAGTCATTAGAGTCAGATCTTGACTTGAGGAAACAGAAAGCAAAGAAATCTTGGTGGTCGTTGGGATGGTAATAATTTTACCTTAAAATTTGAAACTAGGTTGTTCCTTGTTCGAGACCCTACTTATTTGCATATTACCGTAGCTTGATATTAGTCTTTCTTTGCCTTCATTCTATCTACTGTTCCAGGGGGAGTCAGTCTGAGATAGATGAGAGTGAGCCATTTAGTTTCAGTGAGGAAGACTGGAAGCAGTTAAATAGCATCATTGGGTATAAGGAAAGTGATGATAGTCTCTCAGTTTTAAGTAATGGCAAGGTGGATGCCCTTCAGACATCCTTGAGCATTTGCATGAAACATAATGCTACTAAGCTTATTGATGAGTCCCTGGAGTGTCTTGCTGAATTATCATGTGAAGGTTTGGATTGCTTTATAAAGCTTTATCCAGAGACAAAAGTTTTTGACATTAAATTAGGATCATACAAGTTATCCACGCCGAGTGGTCTCCTTGCGGAGGTAGGCCTTTATCCCGATGTGTTCTTTGTCATTTTCCCATCAACATTTGTGGCTTAGTTCCCTACATGATTAGTAAAACCACATATCATCTACTTCCCTGCAGAGTGCGAGTGCCTATGATTCTTTAGTTGGCACATTCTGTTATAGGCCTTTAAACAAAAATGTGGACTGGAGCTTGGTTGCTAAAGCTTCTCCTTGTTACGTGACGGTAGATTTCTGCTACGCCTGAATTATTTCTTCCTCTAAGTTGTGATTTTTTACCGATTTGATCTATTTGGCAGTATCTAAAGGACGTAATTGGTCAAATTATCAAATTCTTTCGAAGTAATACTGCTGTCAGTCAGACAATAGCATTGGAAACTGCAGCTGCAGTGCAGGTTCTATCTAGCTTGTGCTAATTTTTGAAATATGCTTAAATAGTTGTTTAAACTAGTATCCCTGCTTTCTGCTGTTGGACATGTTAAAATGTTCCAGTCATTGTGTGTGTATGTGTGTTCCTTCTATTTGACGATTGTTGTTTGAACTTCCAAAAGTATTAAATCTGAATTATTAGATTGCCATGTAATTCATGGGGTTAAATACTGGGAGACTTTTAGAGCACATACGTGGAAGAAATTAGGGAAAAAATATTAAATATTCAAGGGAAACATGCATGCATTGGACAAATTCTTTAGCATGTTTTTATGCCATGTCACTTCTGACTTTCCCTTGGTGTCATAATGCAAAGATAAAGAAAATGTACATAATATTGTGAGGATGCTAAATGAAGTACAGAATTTGCATGCTTTGCATGGTGGTCAAGTTTGGGATTAATGACATACAAACTGTCTTGTTCATTTTGTACCAGATGACAATCAATGGAGTCAAGCGCACAGCTCAGCAACAAGTGAATAGAGCATTGAAGGACCATTCCAGGTTTTTTAATTAGGTTCTTCGTTTCTTTTTATGGAGTAACTTGAGTTCTTCCTGTTAAATTTTGTATTGATCATTTCAAGTGTGGGATAGTTGTGCAATTGTAAAGGGCTCTGGAAGTGCTGATTATATATACCCAGATATACAGTATAGTAGGGGCCCTTCTTAGGTGGACATATATATATATATAAATATAGGGTTAGGACCAGGAGACACATTTTGACACCCATTTTGTAAAGCCCACGTTGTAATGTCTTTCAACAGTCTGAACCGCCTATCTTTTAGGTCTTCCCTCAAGGGTCACGTCTACCAAAAATCACGAAACGTATGACCGTTGGATATAATGATAGTCATTTTAGTGTTTCTTTGAAAAACTGTAGTCGTTCATTTTCTTCACTACAAACGAATGTCTTAATGGTTTTGGATTTGTCTAATTTTTTATGAAGGATGATCTATGAATGATGAATTAAAATATAGACGGTTTGGATGTTGAGAATGAATCCTACATGGATGGGAGAAGGGACCTTGCATGGGCTTATAAGTAAGTTGGGCTATTCCCCATATTGCCAATTGGTTTATGGTGGAACCTCAACTTTCTTCATAGTATTAGAGCAGGTTGTCCCATGTGTGAAGCTAAATGGCCACACATGCTCCTTGTCACCCCGTTGTGTTGTCCGCATGTTAGGCTCAAAAATTCACCACACATGAGGGGGGGCTTGTTGAGAATGAATCCTACATTTATGGGAGAAGGAACCTTGCTTGGGCTTACAAGTAAGTTGGGCTACTCCCCATATTGCCAATTGGTTTTATGGTGGAACCTCAACTTTCTTCATTGGATACTAGAAAAAATGTTAGGAGTGGGTCCTACAAATGTGTGCCAAAAAATGGATGTCCCTTGATCCTAACCCCCGTGTGTGTGTATGTATATATATACTTGTGTCACGTGGGATAGGTTTTAGACTGCTGTGGGGTTGGCCTCATAGTTGCTATAGCTTTCTAGTGGAAAATGATTTGGGCATCGGAGCCAACAAAAGGCAATTCTTCTTTGATAGTGTGTGCTATTGACCTACATGGATTGGACTGTATGCTTGGAAATCAATATAGTTTCTTCTTTTATTTTTATGCAAAGGTGTTGTAAGTGGGATCACTATGGAGTAGAATTAGATTTGTACACTCATTTGGCTTCTGGTTAATGTATTTTAGAACTTTTAGAGAACCTCATATGCGTTTCAGGGATTTTTGAATTTCTTGCTTGATGATTATTTTGATGGACTTCCCATCTATTTGTGATTTCTAATAATTTTCTTAATAAAAGTACGTGATGCTTTAGCTTCTTTATGTTTATTTTATTAATGTATGTTTTATATTCTTTATCATTTATTATCTTCTGTTAGGTTTTTGTTGGACTTGGATATTGCAGCCCCCAAGATTACAATTCCTACTGATTTTTGTCCTGACAACACACATCCAACAAAGCTCATGCTTGACTTGGGAAAGTTGGTTATTGGTACCAAGGTTAACAACAAAGCTCATGCTTGACTTGGGAAAGTTTGTTTCTTCTAAAAATTTACATCAAGCTTAAAATGGATGCAGGATAGCTGTGAAGATGGATCACAAGAGGAGCTAGATTTGTATCTGCAGTTTAATTTAGTTTTAAGCGACGTATCTGCTTTTCTGGTTGATGGTGACTACTGTTGGAGCCAATCTCCTTCAAAGAAGTCTTCTAGTTCTGCCAACTCAAATGGTGTTACAAATGGTGTTAGTTTGTTGCCTTTGTTTGATAAGTGCGGGGTCAATGTAAAGCTTCAACAGGTATACGCTGGGACCTTTTTAGCTTAAAATGGAAGCATGTTTTTCTGTTGAATGTGAAAAGATTGTTTCTGATGTTTTTATTTTTATTTTGTCACTTTATCCAGATTAGATTAGAGCGCCCATCCTACGTGTCAACAAGAGTCGCTGTACGGCTGCCATCATTAGGGTTTCACTTCTCTCCAGCTAGGTATCATCGATTGATGCAAATTGTCAAGATGTTTGAGAAGGAGGATGGTGAGGACTCAGATCTTCTTTACCCTTGGAATGAGGCTGACTTTGAGGGGTGGTTGTGTCTTCTGACACGGAAGGTTTTTCTCTCTCGTGCTGTCTTTCAATCAATCAATCTATCCCTTCTTTTTTTCCCACTCATCCCCGAAACAAACGAACACTTTCTAAAAAGTTTCATGTCTATTCTATAGTGCCATGTTTGAATATCTACACTCATTTATTTATTTTAATGTGAAGGGTCTTGGAAATAGGGAAGCAGTGTGGCAGCGGCGCTACCTATGCTTAGTTGGGCCTTTCCTTTATGTACTTGAGAGCCCTAGCTCGAAATCGTACAAACAGTATATCAGGTTCTGATGCCAACTTTTCCTTGATATTATCTGTCTATCTATCTAAAAGTAAGGTATGTTAGGAAAAACAAAAATAGACATATTTGCGTATAGAGATGCTGTTAATCCTTTTCCTTTTATTAGGGGTATTTTTAATGCACCTTAGTTTTCCAAATTATCTTAGACTTGTTACTGGTCTTTGTCCTGTTTTGCCACTACCTCTATTTGTTTCTAACTTTCTAGACACATAAATTTACTGCTATTTAGATTGTTGCACTAGTAAATTATGAAATAGTTTTCAGTATTTCATGTCTATACATCATAATTCATAAGCAATGCCTTATTTAATGTAATAGTTTATGTTAAATGAAATATTGTTTGGTAGAATTTGTTCTTACTGTAACTGATTCTTGGAACCATATGCTTATTGCAGGTTAAGTGGAAAACACATATATCAGGTTCCTCCAGAGTCTGTTGGTGGTGCTGATCTTGTATTGGCTGTCTGTGATGCTGCACGAGCAAATGCCAAAGTTGTAGCTCCATCTTTATAGTTTAAGAAAATTAGTTCGGTTGCCCCCTATAAAATTGTTTTGTTGACTATACTTATTTGATGTTTTTATATAGGTGGTGGAGGATGCAAATGCACTAATATTGCAATGTGACTCTGATGATTTGAAGAAAACTTGGCAGAGCCGGTTGCAGGGGGCTGTCTATCGTTCATCGGTAATTCTTGTGTGGTTGCTGATTGAAATTAGTATTTTATGATTTTTACCATCCGCCATAAACCTTTAACCTGCACAATATAAGGTCCATACTGCTAGAATCAGAATTCTCTTGTAGGTCTCAGCCCAATGTCGTTTAGGTTGTTGGGATTGTCGTTCACAAAGACCTGGATTCTGCAGTCACAGATAGGTGTTTTGACGTTTGTTGCAGTGTTTTCGTCCTCCTCTCTTTATCTAGTTTGATTTGTGTTCCTATTTTCCTGATTTTCTTTACCGAATAACTTATTCACAGAATTACTGGTACTGACATAATTACGGAGGTTGTTTCTGTCCTCGAATATAGCATTTTCTGGTCATTACTTTCCTGCTAGGCAATCTCTCTTATAAGTGTTACTTTATGAAACTTGTTTGGTATTTCTTAGGGAGTACTCCCACAAATTGCAGCACTTTCAACTGTAAGGAAAAGCATAAACAATGTCTTTAAGTAATCTTATATGCAGGGTTCTGCTCCTGTGACTGGTCTAACTGAAACTTCATCGGAGTCTGAGGATTCAGTAATCGAGCTTAATTCCAGTGAGGATCTGGTTGATATATCAAAAATGGAGAGAGCATTTATTACTGGTGTTCTTGATGAACTCAAGGTCTGCTTCAGTTATAGTTGTCAGGTAAGCCTCAACTATATACTTGACAAAAGTTTCCTTGTAAGGGACAGATCTAACTAAGAGCTACTTTCTCTAGCATGACCAGAATTTTATGAAAGTGCTCCTAACTGAAGAAAGGCGTTTATTTGAATTTCGAGCAATAGGTGGCCAGGTAATAAATCAATTGATTTAGACAAATCGGTTTTTATTTTAATGTTTTATTTTGCTGTTTTTCAATCGGCGCAAAACCGAGTGCAGTGGCTTTCTAGGATTCGTCCAGCTGACCCCACTTAGTGGGATAAGGCTTGGTTGTTGTTGTTGTACTGTTTTCAATCGGTTTTGCCAACTCCAGAGAGTTGTATTTTTGGATACAGGTTGAGCTATCGGTTAGAGCAAGTGACATGTTCATCGGAACTGTTTTGAAATCTTTGGAGATTGAAGATTTAGTTTCTGGTCACAGAATGCCTCAGCCTTGCTATCTTGCAAGATCATTTATCGGCAATGCAGAAACAAATTTAACCCCTGGTGCCACTGGGAATCAAAATTTGGATGGCAGTGATGTAATCCTGAATGAAGGAGATGAATTCTACGAGGCACCAGAAAATTTGGTTGACCCCGAAACTTTATTGTTGAAATCCCCTCGTTTTACCCGTATTGCTGGTTTACTCCCTGGCAATGGTCTTCAAGCAACTGAGAAGGACATTGAACTCGATGATCAGTTGGATAGTTTTGTGAAAGCTCAAATAGTTATCTATGACCAAAATTCTCCTCTGTACCATAACATAGACATGCAGGTGAGTGTTATTCTGCATTAAATTTGGACATCAATCCCTTGCATTGTGGTTTGAATAATTATTCTTTAAATTGATGTTTAGGTCTCGGTCACCCTGGCTACCCTATCATTTTTCTGTCGTCGACCAACAATTCTTGCCATCATGGAATTTGTTAATGCTATTACCATTGAGGATGAAAGCTGTGAATCTTTCAGTGACAGTTCTTCAGCAGCTATTGTGAAACATGACATCTCCAGAGATGATGCAGTTGATGATCCACGACCAGTGACCATCAGTGAGCCATCTATTAAAGGATTGCTGGGAAAGGGAAAGTCCAGGGTCGTTTTTAATTTAACATTAAATATGGCTCGTGCTCAAATTATATTAATGAATGAAGATGAAAGCAAGCTTGCTGTTTTGTCACAAGATAATTTGGTTACCGATATTAAGGTTTTTTCAAGTTCCCATCTTTGGAAGAGTTTCCATTTTTATTGAACTTACCTGATTCGTGCTTACTAAACTTCCTTGTATTTCAGGTATTTCCATCCTCTTTTAGTATTAAGGCAGCCCTTGGAAATCTTAGAATAAGTGATGAGAGTCTTCCTAGCAGCCATATGTATTTCTGGGCATGTGACATGAGAAATCCAGGAGGCAGTTCATTTGTTGAGGTATTCCATTCTCTCTTTATCCCTCTGGAGGTTTCTAAATTTAAGATTTATTTCTTCGTAATCTTGTGTATTTTGTTGGATGGTTATTGAATAGGTCAATGGACCAAATAAAATTTAAAAAGTGTTCCTTGATGAATTTTAAATTGGGAGGAATTGTTGGTCGATGGGAGAGGGCAAGTTAAGATCAAAATATGAATAGCTTGTTTCAAGGAAATCTTGTGGAGGGAAATGATGAACTGGCTTGGGAAAAATTGGGCGATGTGAATACCAAAAAGTTGATAAGATGGTAAATGTGAGGAGGAAAATGAATATGATCAAATTGTTGGAATTGAGTGACTGGAAATACAATGACGACAAGGGGATGATTGGGGAAGAAATAAATAATTTTGATGCGAGATTTTATTGAGGGAGATGGGAAAAAGGGAATGTTGATACTGGGAAGATCAGATTGTTAACAATATTCTGACTTCTTGTTGCGCGCTGCTGTTTTGTAAGCATTGATAGAGAAATTTGAATAGCAATATAGTTAACATTAAGTAAATATATAAAGAATTATAGGGTTTCTTATTTTGACAGTAATATATACTTGTGTTCGCGGCTCTGCCGGATGTTCTTTTCTTATGCTGTTTTGTTATTCTCCTATTTCAATTGTTTTTATTGGCTATCATCGATATTTTTACACCTATTTTCATTATGATGCAGTTGGTGCTTACTTCATTCAGTGTTGACGAGGAAGATTATGAAGGTTATGAGTTTAGCCTTTATGGGCAGCTTTCAGAAGTACGCATTGTTTATTTGAATAGGTTTATACAGGAGGTAATTTACATTTAACTTCTCTTTTGTTCGTTATGCACTCTAGTTCGTTTCCACTTCTCTTATGTCTGTAAAATCATTTGTAGGTGGCTAGTTACTTCATGGGTCTTGTTCCCAACAATTCAAAAGGTGTTGTCAAGCTAAAAGATCAAGTCACAAATTCAGAGAAATTGTTTACAACTAGTGATTTTGAGGGATCACCTGCACTGAAGTTGGATGTATCTCTTAGGAAGCCTATTATTTTGATGCCTCGGAAAACCGACAGTCCTGAGTATGCTTACTTTGGAATTTAGACTCTGTATTTTAGTTTTAGATTTTGAATTTAGGCTCCTTTGGTGCACCAATATAATTCATATCTTTATTTGATATTTCTGATGTACGTTCTTTAATTCTCTGAATTTTTCTATTTCAGCTACTTGAAGCTTGACATTGTTCATATTACTGTCCGGAACACCTTTAAATGGTTTGGTGGAAGTAGAAGTGAAATTAATGCTGTTCATATGGAAGTGTTAACAGTTCAGGTGATTGTGTACATTTGATGTTTTTCTTTTACCTTCTAAACTCTATCCTCAATTTTTATTTATTTGTTTTGAGGGGTAGTGGCTGGAAAAGGATATGGAGGTTCCAATTGAAATGGATTTTTAAAACCCTGGAGTGCTTGGCATCGTAATTTTTTATTACTCTCTTCATGTTAATTAATCTTCATCGATGGGGGGATGTAGGTTGAGGACATCAATCTAAATGTTGGCACTAAAGCAGAGTTGGGTGAAAGTATAATTCAAGATGTGAAGGGAGTTTCTGTTGTGATTCGAAGGTCACTTCGAGATTTGCTGCATCAAATACCAAGTGTTGAGGTCGTAATCAAGGTAATGCATGACTTATTCATCAACCAGTGTGTGAATCCAAGTTTTTTTTCTATTCCGTGCACCCTTGTACATTATTTGTTAAAGTTGCTGGTGTAAGTATAGGGTGTGTTTCTGAAAAACGCATTATAAGAGAAGTCACATTCTAAAGGTTTATAATTCATGCTTTACAGATGGAGAAATTGAAAGCAGCTTTGTCAAACAGGGAATATCAGATTATCACTGATTGTGCACAGTCTAACATTTCTGAAACTCCACATATTATACCTCCTCTGAACCATGAGTCTATGATATCATCATCAGTTGATGTTGAAGAGCACATCACTCCTCAGGACCCTGTTGGTGTCGAATCTCGAAATGCAAATGAGGGAGCTTGGGTTATGATGAAAGTCTCTGTTGTTATTGATTTGGTTGAATTGTGCTTGCATACTGGAGTAGCCAGGGATGCATCTCTAGCCACTGTACAGGTAGTTTCTTAATTTGGTAGATTTTTTTAACTGATTACAATATTTGCATCTATATTCGGTCTCTTGAAAATTGGAGGTATTTTTTTTTTTGAGAAGAAACTATAACAGTTTATTAAAAAAGAAAAGTGTAATACACAGAAGTGGATAAGAAATCCACCAAGAACAGAACAAGAAAATCTCTCCAGAGGATCAGATTACAAGTAGGACAACCTCAACCAAAATCATTTTACCACTGCTAACATATCCCACAGTATGTGAGAAAGAGAGTAATTCTTAAATTCATTTGAAACTGAAGCCCATAATGCTGCCCAATATCTTACTCTTCGGTTTTAACATATTGAGCTGGCCCCTGCAAGTCCCCTTAATATCATTGATTGATCAATACATCCATCTTTATTGAAATTCATTTTCGAAGCCTTGCATTTATATAAATGTCTTCTGTTCAAATTTTCTGGTCCAGTATACAGTATGTGGACATTCCTTGTTTAAGTGATTTACACTTTATTTTGGCAAACAGGATTTCTTCATTAAGAAAGATGAAAATTAAAATCCAACTTAGTCTCCCTTATTTTAATATGACCAACAGGGTCTTCATTCATCAACAATCTTAACCAACCATTATACCTAATATTCTTCCATGCAGTTAAAATGGGGAATGATTTCTGCACACCTGTACGTATGTCCCTTGATTCTTCTATGATTTCTTCAATCTGAAGGCCAAAAATAAGTAGGGGTGCATAGCGAGATAAAAATGGTGGATGTAAGTCACTCCCCTATAGAAGTAGTGTCACATATAGATGTGATACCCAATATTCGTTTCAACCCACCACAATGTTCAACCAAAGTCAGTTAATTAACTATCCACTAATTTCAAAAAAAAAAAAAAAAAAAGAAAAAAAGAAAAAAACTCCACTAATGTGAAGGGAGTGGATATGTAAAACGGTCAAGGTAATCAACCTGTAAACCCCTTAGTTTCTCTTCCTTGCCTGCTTCGTTGTACACAACTACTAAAGCAATGCTATTTCACTATTCTACAGCTTGAAAATGGCTCCTAAAGCTAACTACTAGCATTAGCAGGGTTAATGGAAAAAGTAAAGCTAGTAGCCAGCCACTGCTATCTCTTCCTATATAGAGTTCTCAATAAAGTAATACTGTTTTATTTAAAAAGCATTTGGTGATGTTAATACACAGGTAATAATCAACTGTGGACATGGTTGAACTGTTGATTTTTTCATAATTCATAATAGTAACTGTAGGATATATTAAATTTGCAGACTGGAACTTAATAGGACCGTATTGGATTCTTCAAGTTTATTCAAAGTACCGTCTACCATTTAGATATATTGCTTTCTTGTCGAAACTGGTATGAGGTTCTCTAACGTGTATGGTCATTGGAATCAAGGGAGTTATGTCATCATAGTACAATGTGTGTGTAACCATGGTTGATATCCCCATTTTAAGAAAAGAATAGATGTTATATGTACATATATATCTTCTCGGTTTATAATGCCACCACCTCCTTTCCTCGTACAGGTCAGTGGTGCATGGTTACTGTACAAATCAAATACACTAGGGGAAGGCTTCCTATCAGCAACACTAAAGGGGTTTGCTGTGCTTGATGATCGTGAGGGTACTGAACCAGAGTTTAGGTTGGCAGTAGGAAAGCCTGAATGTGTTGGTTCAAGTCCCCTAGATTTTGTGACTCATGATGGTGCTCAACAAATCTCCAGAGCACATGATACGGAACTGAATGATTTGACATTAGTTCCTTCGATGCTCATTCTTGATGCACAATTTTCTCAGCTGTCAACAGTTGTTTCTTTATGCATCCAAAGGCCACAACTGCTTGTTGCACTTGACTTTCTGCTGGGTGTCGTTGAGTTTTTTGTTCCTACAATCAGCAATACTCTGTCAAGTGAAGAAGTAAAGAACTCCGTCCATGGAATGGATGCAGTGATTTTGGATCAGTCAACTTACAAGCAACCCTCTTCTGAATTCTCTCTTTCTCCTCTAAGACCTTTAATAGCTGATGATGGAAGGCATGATCATTTTGTTTATGATGGCAATGGTGGTACACTATATTTGAAGGATAGGCAGGGTTTTAATCTCTCTAGGTCTAGTACAGAGCCAATAATATATATAGGAGATGGGAAGAGGTTGCAATTCAGAAATGTTGTCATCAAGGTTCTCCCATTACAATATCATCTTTTCTTGTTTATCCACATGCTAGTACCTAAAATTTTTTTATGATATTTGAATTACTAATGTGACTTCTGTGGGTGTAGAATGGGTTGTACCTAGATTCATGCGTTTCTATGGGATCCAACAGTAGCTATTCAGCTTTGAAGGAAGATCAGGTCTCCTTAGTGGGAGGGAATGAAGATTCTAATATGAATTCCTCAACAGAAGGTGTCAATAATGTGCCACCTCAAAGTATTGTGGCCGACAGGTCGACAGAGATTGTTATTGAGTTGCAGGTGTTTGCTTCATTTTATTTCTTTTTGGCTTATATTTTGCTATGCTTTGTGGAACTTAATGTTAGTCTCACTTCCCCCCTCCCCCCTGAAATGCGAAATGCGTCACTTAACACCCTGAAACTAGATTTTCAACAAGCATGCAGTTTGTCATTTCTGGCAAAAAATCTGTTAAAAATCTTGTATGTGGCATTAATGGGACCCATTTGGTTGCTGATGCGGTAACCCATTATTGCCACGTATACAAAATTGATTAAAGAAGCAAACAACCCCTACTCTGCCCAACCTGACTTCTCTCCCCCTCTATCCATTTCAATATCCTTACATAACCAAACACAGCAAAGTGATCTAAATTCCCAATTCAATACCAGAAATTAGATCTACTCCCAACCACCCCCCCAAAAATCTAAGCTTCTCTTTGTCCATCGCAATCAAACCCTAATAGACGAAACGATGGCATCAATTGATCCACATATGACCACCTCTTACTAAAACCGCCTTCCATGGATTAAGATGACTTGACTAATCCACATATGACCACCTCTTACTAAAACCGTCTTCCATGGATGAAAGTGACGACTTGACAATCGTCTATCTTCATCAAGTTTGCCAACTGTCATTCTCAAATTTTGGCATTTGAGAGTGGGAAAGTGGCCTGGTAGTGCAGACACGAAGAAGGGAGGTTTTCTTCGCCTTCATATGTGCTTAGGAAATATGTCTGAAATACTAGGCCAACTGGGAAAAGGAGGAATAGAGAGAGAGACATGCACTTTAGTTCTAGGAGTTCAGTGAAGGAGTGGGGAGGAAGGGAGAGGGCTAGAGCGATTAGTTTCGCAGGGAATGCAAGATATAGACATTTAGCAAGAGATTTCAAAATTGGACAGAAGGTTATCATTCTGAACTCTGGAGATAGGAGTCGTTCATAGAAAGCGAGCGAATTACTGAGAGAAACATGTTTAGAAGCTACCAGTTATCTGCTAATTTGGGATGTATTTCGCGGCTAATCGACCAACTGAAAGTTGTTGTGGAGGCTAGAGACTAAAGCTTTTTCAGAAAGTTTAGAAGCCATAACTACTAGTTTTGGATGAAAAGCTTCATCAACAACAATGGGTCTTTCCTGGGACTCTTCAAAACCAAGGTCAATGGTTTTGTTAGACTGCTGCAGGGTGGAGGAGTTTGGAAGGTTTCTTAACTGAAATTTTATCTGGGGGGAAACAAAGCTTCCAAGTTCCGAATACAAACTCTTGTGTGTGGTGGTATGTGAGAGACAGGTGGTTCATCAACCTTGGAAGAAGATTGAATTTTCATTACTGGAGTTGCCTGGAAGGGAAACAAAACATTATCTGTTTCAAAGTAATAAGGCTATGTTCAGATGTCAAAACTTTGGGGAGGCTGGAGGGATTGCACAGTTGGGATCTTTTTTTAAAGGCCAGCCAAACATATCTTCTAGAGTGGTGGGCAAGCCTTTTGATGAATGCTAAGAAGGTAGTCAGTTATGGAGGCTAGATAGCAGTAGAGGGGTTGCCTCAACATCTCTGGTTTATGGAGACTTTTCATTCAACGGGTGATGCTTGTGAAAGAAGGCATTCTTATCTAGAGGGGGTAAATTAACTTTGATTCAAGTTGTTCTGGGAAGTTTTCCAAATTATTATGTCTTTGTTCAAAATTCCTTGTGGGGTGATTGGTCAGTTGAAAAAAACTAATGAAGGGGTTTCTTTGGGAAGAGGCATAGGAAGGAAAGAAAACCAATGTAGTTAAGCGGGAGGTAGTGATCAAAAGTAAGGAGGAAGGGGGTTTACGGAATAATGCTTTACTTGCTTAGTGGTTGTGGAGATTCCTATAGGAATCAAATTCTCTTTGGCACAAGGTGATAAGGAGCAAGTACAGCGTCGGAGGTGTTGAGAATGAATCTCACATTGATGGAAGGAGGGACCTTGCATGGGCTTATAAGTAAGTTGGGCTGCACCCCATATTGCCAATTGGTTTTATGGTAGAACCTCAACTTCTTCATGGGATCAGAGCATATTGTCCCACGTGTGGAGCCAAATGGCCACAATTGCTCCATGTCCCCCCGTTGTGTTGTCCACTTGTTAGGCTTGAAAATTCGCCACACATGGGGCCGTGTTGGGAATGAATCTCACATTGATGGAATGAGGGACCTTGCATGGGCTTATGAGTAAGTTGGGCTACTCTCCATATTGCCAATTGGTTTTATGGTGGACCCTCAACTTCTTCAGGAGGCTAACAGGTCAGACGCAAACCCTTCTTGCGTGGTTCAAGTCGTAGTCCATGGATAGATATTTCATCAGGTCCTTCTTTCCTAGAGTGTTGCAAGTTTGAGGTGGGCAATGGGGAGAGGGTGAGGTTTTTATAGGATGGCTGGTTGGAGGATGGACCATTGAAAGAGCGATATCCTAGATTACTCTTGTTATCGAGAAAGAATGATCAAAGAATTTCAAGTTTTGTGGATTTGCTCTGTTCAATCGTTGAGTTGGAATTTTGATTTCAGAAAAAAATTGAATCAGCTGGAGAAAGCAGAGGCAGCTGGGTTATTAGAGAAGGTGGAAGATGTTCGTTTTTTTTCAATCAAGAGTGGATAATAGGTGGTGGAAACTAGACAGATCAGGATTGTTCACTTGCAGATCGTGTAGCTCTTTCTTTCTTGTGCAATAATGAAAGTGTGCAACATTTTGCATCCTATTCTCAAATTTGAAAATCAAAAGCTCCTCCAAAATTCAAAGTTCTTGCATGATTAGTGGCTATTGGGAAGGTCAACACCTGTGATCAAGTTCAAAAGCGAGGCCTTTTATTTGCATTTCTACCCAGTGGTGCAGTTTGTGTAAATTTGAGGAGAGTGTTAATCATGTTTTACTCCATTGTTCTTACTCGGTACAGCTGTGGCGGAAATTGTTCAAGGAAGTTAGAGCTAGTTGGGTTATTCCAAAGGGTTGTAACCCAAAGGGTTGTTTTGAGCTTCTAAGCACCCAGTTCGAGTCTTTAGGAAAGGAGAAGAAAGCTAAACCTTTGTGGGGCTGTTTGGTGTTGGCAGTTTTTTGGAACATTTGGTTGAAGCGTATTAGAAGAATTTTTTACGATTATAAGGGAGTGGGAGTAGAGGAACTATGGGGTAGAGTAAGGTACTGGGCATCGAGGGATTGTTCTCTTTCCTATATAGTGATGGATGTGTTAGCAGCCGTAAAATGAATTTGGTTCAGCTTTAGTTAATTGTAAAGTAGTCCTACGTGAGAGGTCTTAGCTAGTTTTGCTAGTTGGTGGATTTCTTATCCACTTGTTGTAATTCCTTGTATTGTTTAAATAAAAATCTATCGTTTCTTCTAAAAAAATTGGGTGGATGGGTACAGTGCTGGAATTGCACTGATGGGCAGAGATGGTGGGTGGGGTTTTAGTCACAGAAGAGGAGAAAGGGTGGGATCGTGGGAGGAAAATAATTTTTTAGATATTTTGTAATTTGTTCATTTAAATTTTTTTGTTATTGTTTTCACACATGGTAAACACATCATCAAATAATTCGAGCCTGCTAAGCCACGGAAGAGGATTTAACAGATTTTAAGACATAGATGACAGAATCAAGCAACATGGGACGAAAATGAGGTTCCAGGGGGTTTAGTGACGCATTTTGCGTTTCAGAGGAGAAAATGAGGAGAAAATGAGATTATCATCGAGTTCCGGGGGGCATAGCAAAAAATAAGCCTTTGTTTTTTTCCCAATTTCAGGCTCATTTTCTGGAACTGCTAAATTTATTTTGTAACTAAAATATTTTGCTGCAGTTGGTTGGCCCAGAGCTGACATTCTATAATACTTCTGAAGATGTTGGGGAATCACTTGTGCTCTCTAACCAACTTTTGCATGCACAGTTGGATGGATTCTGCAGGTCAATTTTTTTATTATTGCTATCATGTTTAGACGTACTAGTATAAATTGTGTGCAGAGTTTATGAATGATGTTATTTAAGTGTTTTGCCATTTTTCCTGTAGCTAGAAATATTATTAGAAATAACTATGGATACTTGTGCTCTCTAACCAACTTTTGCATGCACAGTTGGATGGATTCTGTAGGTCAATTTTTTTATTTTTATCGTTGTTTAGAACTTTAGACATACTTGTATAATTCGTGTGCAGATTTTATGAATGTTTGATGTTATTTATGTGTTTTGCCATTTTTTCTGTAGCTAGAAATATTATCTGTTCTATTAAGAGAACCCTCCTTGTCAACTTTTTGCCATTTTTTCCAAATTTGCCCTTACTTTTGATACACAATACTTACATAAGAAGGGCAAAATAGTAATTTTGTATCTTTTGAGAAAATAACAATCATATCCCCATTTTCCTATTTTACCCTCCCTTTTGATGCACAATATTTACATAAGGAGGGCAAAATGGTAATTATGTAATATTAAGAAAAATATGCCCTTATTAAGAGATCCCATCATCGTTGTCTCATACTCTTTTTAAAAATTTTAAAAACTAATCACAGTCCTTAATCAAAAACAAAAAAGAAAATGAAATTGTTCACACACAAAGTGTGTGCTCATCTTCTAGTTAGGAATAACTATGGATAGTTTCTCAAATGGGTCCCAAGGATTTCCTTTTCCTTTTACCTTCTGTCTTTTCCTTTCGTTTTCTTCGTTTTCTCTATTTTATTTTTTATTTTTTGGGGAGGGGCATTTGTCCGGAAAAAAAAAATAAAATTATCAAGAGATATTTACAATGGTATACTGCTCTATGAAATTTTCATGTTTAATTGATGGATTATAAACTGTGTTTTATTGATTGAACTTCAGACAAATATTTTAATGTTTCTGAAATATACATACATACATACCTACATATCTCTCTCTCTCTCTCTCTCTATGCATATGAGTCTGCTGAGACGTGCATTTATCCTGAGATTCACTTAATAGCCTATATCACTTTTGCATCAGTTTCCATGCTCTGAATGCTTAAAATATTACAGAAATGTAATGGAAAAGTGACGTTATACATGCTCTTTCTGCCTCCAGGCTTGTTATGAAGGGTGATACCATGGAGATGAATGCAAATGTGCTTGGTTTAACTATGGAGAGTAATGGAATCACGATTCTGGAGCCTTTCGACACCTCTGTAAAATATTCAAATGCTTCTGGAAAGACCAATATACATCTAAGTGTTTCAGATGTATTTATGAATTTTTCATTCAGCATCCTCAGACTTTTTATAGCAGTTGAGGAGGATATCTTGGCTTTTTTAAGGACAACATCAAAGAAAATGACAGTGGTTTGCTCGCAGTTTGACAAAATTGGAACGATACAAAGTAGGCCAGAGTGTTTTATTTTGTTTATTTTTCTATATTGTAAGAAGGATTTGACTTGCTAAAGTTACATGCTGATGACGTATTTCCTGCTTCCTTCACATTTTCAGATCCCTACAGTGATCAAATATATGCTTTTTGGAGGCCTCGTGCACCTCCTGGTTTTGCAGTTCTTGGCGATTATCTGACACCATTGTTAGTGGATGCTGTTTTAAAACGGCTTCTTTTGATATTAATGGTTTTAGTGTCATATCTTAGTTGTACCTCATGGTGCTCTTTAAATATCAGTATTACTAAAATTGCAACGGGTTTTCATTTTTTATAGTTTTGGATGTTGATAATACCATTTTCTTATGACAGGGACAAGCCGCCTACAAAAGCAGTTCTTGCTGTAAATACCAATTTTGCTAGAGTCAAGAAGCCCCTATCTTTTAAGCTGATTTGGCCACCTTTACCTTCTGAGGGCTCGTCTGTTGATAGCGTAAATGATTCTGATTCAATACCAAATGATGTCCTTTCTGACGGAGCTAATTGTTCCATTTGGTTTCCTGAAGCACCTAATGAATATGTTGCATTGGGTTGTGTCGTTTCCCCTGGAAGAACACAGCCACCACTGTCTTCTGCTTTTTGTATCTTGGCTTCATTAGTTTCTTCTTCTTCCTTAAGGGATTGCATTGCAATCAGTACCAACAATCCGTATGTCGTGCTTTCAAACTCTCTCACTTCTAATAATTTCAGATTACACTAAAGTTGCCAATAGTTTACACTGAGGTTCAAAAGTACCAAATTTGGCAATACTTGAACATATTTGATGGTTTATGTCTATTCCATACGAATAGGTAGTGGAATACATTTTTTATTGGCTTCAAACTTTTAACGCATTGTCATGAATCTGTTATTAGATTTTGGGTCCAAATTCACTTTCTGTTAGATCTCCAACTAAATTGGTCTGTTTACATTGGTAAAAATGATTGAAACGTGATTTTTTGTTCCATTTTAAAATGCAGGTATCAGTCAAATTTAGCATTCTGGCGTGTGGATAATTCTGTTGGCACCTTTTTGCCAGCAGCTCCAAATACGTCTAGTGTAATGGGTACAGCCTATGATTTGCGTCACATGATATTTGGATTTTCAGAAGCACTTGAGAAATCATCTAATCGTTTTGATGTCCAAGATACTTCTGCTCAAAGTCATGACGTCCAATCAGAAAGGTTGGCAACCGTAAGCTCTGGGCGGCATTACGAAGCTGTTGCTAGTTTCCAATTGATATGGTGGAATCAGGGATCAAACTCAAGGAAGAAACTGTCTATATGGCGTCCAGTTGTCCCTCAGGGGATGATATATTTTGGTGATGTTGCAATCAACGGGTATATGATAATGGTGTTGAGGGATATCTTATCTTTATAACATTATGATTTTGTGTATGTCTTTATCTGTTGTATCTTAAGTAACATAAGTTTGATGGTTACTAAACTTAGGTACGAGCCCCCAAATACCTGCATTGTTCTTCATGAAACAGGAGATGACAAGATCTTCAAAGCCCCTCTTGATTTCCAGCTTGTTGGGCAAGTTAAGAAACAAAGGGGAACGGAGAGTATATCTTTCTGGCTTCCTCAGGCTCCTCCAGGGTTTGTTTCCCTTGGTTGTATTGCATGCAAGGGAACACCAAAGCAATCTGATTTCAGCTCATTAAGATGCATACGCAGTGATATGGTCACTGGAGATCAATTTTTGGACGAAAGTGTATGGGATACATCTGATGCCAAGCTTACAAGAGATTCTTTTAGTATCTGGTCAGCTGGAAATGAGTTGGGGACCTTTATAGTTCGTGGTGGGTTCAAAAAACCTCCAAGAAGGTTTGCTTTAAAGCTGGCCGAGTCAAATGTACCAAGTGGTTCAGATGATACTGTAATTGATGCAGAATTCAGAACTTTTTCTGCTGCACTTTTTGATGACTATAGTGGCTTGGTAAGAATTCATACTAAAATAGCACATATGGAGTATAAAACGTAGTGATTTGTAAATGAATAATGAAAGGGAGGATTAGGGAACCTTCATCTAAATTTTAATAATTACTTTTTCTCTTTACATATCAATTATCCATCCGTAATAAGTGATAACTGGACGCCATATTTCTAAATAAAGAAAATGTGAAGCAAGCTCAAGGGATGGATGGGCCCCTAATCTTATCTAGCGATGTTGTGTCAAGAAATTGAGAAAACTTACTCTTATGTACAATTCTGTTATGTTCATAAAGTTAACCTTATGGACAATTCTGCTATTTTCTCGGTTGAGTCGTCTCTTCTTATAATAACTTCTTACTGTGCATTTAATTATTTATGAACATGGAACACAAGTACATAATATTAAGCTTTCCATCTTCTTTTTCTTTGAAGAAAAGAAAAATATATGCTGTCTTTGGTGGTTGTTATGTTGAAAGCTCAAGTCCTACTGTTACTTTAATTTTCTGTTAGTTACAGCAAGTTCTCTAATGATTTTGTCTCATGGAATATGACAGATGGTTCCATTGTTTAATGTCTCTTTAAGTGGAATTGGGTTCAGTTTGCATGGAAGAACCAACTACTTGAATTCTACTGTGAGCTTCTCTTTGGCTGCTAGATCATATAACGATAAGTTTGAAGTTTGGGAGCCTCTCATTGAGCCAGTAGATGGTGTCTTACGGTAATTTTCTTTTCTACCTCAGTATTAAAAAATTCTATGAAAACATCTAGGATGCATTAGGTAGCTTATCAGTTCTGAATTCAATTTTTAAAAGGAATCGATGTGGAACCTAGGAAGCTAGAAAAGTCGAGCATACATAATGGGTGGTGTGGAAAAGTTGGAAATTTTGTAAGGATCAAATAAAGGGCCGTGGGTTCTCAAGGTTATGGATCTTTTTGTGGGTGCTGTCCAATGTTTTAAAAGGCTCGCCTTAGGGCGCGCCTAGGCGCCCTGTGAGGCTGGGCTTGAGGGTTGCTGCCTTTGTTTTGAGGGAGTGGGCAGAAGGCGTCGCCGGAGCCCCCTTGGAGCACCTTAGGGTTTTTTTTATTTTTTTATTTTTACTCCCAAGCCCAAATTTTGTTAGGGTTTTAACTGCCTCATACCCTCTTCCTTGCTCTATCGTCTCTTTACCTTTTTTTCTGATTTTTATTTTTTTATATAATGGATGTGTGTGCTGTCTACGTGCATTGTTATATGTGTGCTCATTGTACTTTTCATCCTCCATTTTATATATATATATATATATATATAATATAATATATGTATATATATGTGTGTGCTCAGGTTGATTATTGATTAATAATGTTCTTTTTTTTTTTTTTTAATATAATATATGTGTATGTTTAGTGTATATATTAAAAAATTTAGGTCCCGTGAGGCTTCGTCTCATGCCTAGGCTGGGCTATCCTTGGACGCCTCACCCACGCCTCACGCTTTTAATACATTGGTGCTGTCAATGGTTGTGGGTTATGAGAGATAATTCATTAAGACTTTGTATCCCGCCCTAATTATACCAGATATCACAATATGGCGATTGATATATGTTTTAGTTATTGTCGACCATGCTTGGATTAAATGAGGTCGCGGTGGGTGAATTATCAATTCAATGGTAATTTTCATGGAAACTGCTCATTTACATGCTCCAAAAGCTTAAGTTGTTGAGGAACTGTCCAACTGTGTATGTCAGGCTTCTACCCTCGCCCACGAGGAGCCCCTACTGCACCTGGAGAGCTAGACATATGGACAAAGAGAGAAATATATAGGTGCAGGAGCTGACCCACCGTGCAGCCCGAAAACCAACAAAGAAATTGGGAATGACGATCAAACATAGAACCTCTTGAAAACATGGGTTTGCTACCCAAATGTCTGACTTTGATACACAAAATGTCAGGCATCTTCTAGGCGAAAAGTATAAAATATCAGGCATCTAGGCGAAAAGTATAAAATATCAGGCATCTTCTAGGCCAATATCTAATTGATAATGTAGAGTGGAGAAGAAATAAGAAAAGTTAAAAATGTTTTTAGCTTTGGTGCTTAGGAAGTTTCCACTAGTTGAAAGGTTAGAGAAAAGATTTTATATCTCATCTTGTGTAAACTTTGTGTTCTTTTTTCCACATCACTTTTGATGCAGTTGTGCTCATATTTGGTTAAAATTTCATTTCAGAAACATCAGTAGTTATTTACTAATATCGGCCCACATACAGGTACCAATATGATCCGAGTGCTACAACTACAGCTTCCCAGTTACGCCTTACCTCTACTAGGGATCTGAACTTGAATGTTTCTGTCTCTAATGCTAATATGATTATTCAAGCTTATGCAAGCTGGAACAGTCTTATTCATGTGCATGAATATGATAGAAAAAGAGTAAATTTCTTCTGCCTCCATCACTAAATGAAGTTTTCCTTGTACACCCTTTCTCCTGTCTGCATTTAACGGTTATTGCTTACAGTTTCACCTTTTCTTTTTCTTTTAACATGATATCGAGTAGGAAGCATCCTCGCCAACAGATGATGGAAGATCTGCTATTGACGTTCATCAAAAGAGAAACTTCTATATAATTCCACAAAACAAACTTGGTCAGGATATCTTTATTCGAGCTACAGAATTAAGGGGACTCGCAAACATAATTAAGATGACGCCTGGGGATATGAGGCCCGTGAAAGTTCCTGTTTCCAAGAATATGCTGGACTCTCACTTGCAAGGAAAACATTTCCGTAAAGTTCGAACAATGGTTACTCTTATCATAGTGGACGGGCAGGTACTCTCTCATTCCTCATGGATTCAGTTTCTTTTGATTCCTTACATTCGTTCTCTTTACCAGTGGTTATCTTGTCCACTTTTTTTGGCTTATTGTTTTATTGTCTTTTCATAATAAAAGGGTCTTTCTCAGAAAATAAATAAATAAATAAAGTTGCTTACAATTTTTTTCTATTATTTTATAACAAAAAATATATGAATTTTAATTCTACCTGCAAATGCAGTTCCCACAGGTTGGAGGGTTAGCATCCCCCCAGTATACCGTAGCAATTCGCCTTAGTCCTGATGCGAACCTCCCTAGTGGATCACTGAGCCATCAACAAAGTGCACGTACTTGCGGAAGCAGTTCAGATCACTTGTCTTCAGAGCTTGAGTTGGTCAAGTGGAATGAAATTTTTTTCTTTAAAGTCGACGATCCAGTATGTAGAATATTTTTTTTAGCATGTTTTCCCAATTACTACTGCTCTGCTTTTGCATGTATTCTTTGCACATTGGATTTCACATCTGTTTTACCTGAACTTTAATTTTACGATTTTGACCAAAAGGATGATTACTGGGCCTCTAAACGTTAATTATTCTTGTGCTATGAAATTTGTGTAACATCTTTTAATTAAAATGTATTTTTAGGACATGCTAAGTGAATTTTCTAATCTTCACTTGCTGAATTTCGGCTTCATAAATTTCAAATGATAGATAGTAATGCTGCCTGTAGATGTATATGATTCATTAAACAGTATCAACCCATTTGGTTTATTTTTATATATCATTGTTTGGAGGTTGTATGACCATATAAGTAATCTTCTTGGTTATCCCATTTCATCTTCATTGTCTCTGTTCCCACTCAAGCTATTCTATCCAAATTTGTGCAGGACTACTACTCGGTGGAATTAATTGTGACGGAGCTGGGGAAAGGTAGTTCATTTATTATTTATTTGATCTGTGGTCTTTCTAGTTAATACACAATGGGGAATCACCTTCTGCATTTGTTATTTATCTGCATGCCATATCTGTATAATATTGAAATTCTCATTGTGAATCCTATTCTCTTATTTGTTACCTGTGTCTACTATTTAGGCAGAATACCGTCACCCATTGTTACTAAGAAACTGAAAGAAACCTCAGAAACGGAAGATGTAGAAATGCCAACTAAGCATAGTATTTCAGATTTCATTACACCGCCTTGATCCTACCCACTGTCCTCGTGTAAAAAATTGTGAATCCTGTTGTATACTATAGTTTATTTTTGTTTAGTTCCTATCTGTTGTGCATCTTTTTTTTTTTTTTCAACTTTGACCTAAATATATATGTATTTTCTGTAAAGTAAATGAATTTTCCGCACTCCTTAAATTGTTTTTTAATTTTGTTTTTTAAGTACTTAAGAAATACGCATTTTTGTCTATCCTATCAATTTTGGGCAAGATGGGTTTAACTTTTCATTTTTGATTTTAGGGGTCCGTCTTGGATTATTTTCAGCCCCCTTAAAGCAGATTGCATGGATCATCCATGATAATTCATACCCATATGATAGCGTGAACAAATGGACCTGGGTTGAATTGTCCTCAACAGATTCTGCGGTAGAGTTCACGTCCATGTTTTAGAAATATCATTTTTCCTACTGTATCTGTTTTGTGTCAGAACATGTACCTCGTTCTAGGGGTAGAAATTTATCAAGAATTTACTAACAAGTAGATCAACCTTGTAATATTTATGTGAATTGTTGTGGTTCAGGGATATAATGGTGAAAAGTCCTGTGGAAAAATCAGATGTGCGGTGCTTTTGTCACCGATATCTGAAGCTGAGATAAGTGATCATCAAACTGATGACAGTGGCAGAAAATCTGGTTTTATTCAGATCAGTCCAAGCAGGGAAGGGCCTTGGACTACAGTGAGGCTTAATTATGCTGCACCAGCTGCTTGTTGGCGGTTAGGGAATGACGTTGTTGCTAGTGAAGTACATGTGAAAGATGGCAATCGATATGTGAATATTAGGTCTCTTGTTTCCGTACGTAACAGTACGGATTTTGTACTTGATTTGTGCCTTGTGTCAAAAGTTCCCATGGAAGACGCAACGTTAAAAAACAACACCAGTGCCCTTGAAGGTCAAGTACATCTTAAGAAACTTCAGACCGATGAGTTCTTTGAAACTGAAAAATACAGCCCTGGTACTGGTTGGATTTGCACCACGGTTCAACCAAGTCAAGAAATCGTTGAAAGTGCAGGATCTCATCAGGTAAAGAAATTAGTTGATGTCCTTGGCATGTGTTCTTGTGTTGATAACTCGTAAATCTCTCCGACTGAAGTTTTCCATGCTTGGCATATGTTTCATGTTGATTTTCATGGTTTTGTTGTATATTACTTTTGTTACATATTATCATCCAAAATTGGTAGCTACGATGTCCCTAAATTAGTGATACTATATGGATTGAAGAAACATTTGTGATTCTTTTGTTAGGGACTTAGGATATAAGAACATTTATAAAAAGAGAAATTAATGCGATGAAACCTTTTATAAAACTTGTAAAACCTCCTTTCCCATCTTCTGTCACACCCCGATGTCGATATTCGCCCAAAATCGGCATGCTGACATCTGAACATCAGAGCCTGACGGAAAAGTAAATTAAACAAGGTTCAACTTTTAACCGAATCACATTATAAACATGGTCAAGTGGAATGTCGCCTGTAGGCCCAAAATAAATATCAAAATAGAAGAAATACGCCCTAATGCTCTAACACTCAGCCCAGTACCATTACACTCATAGACCTCAAACTTAAGGATACCTGATCACCTGGAAAACAAACCCCCTATACCGTGGAATGGTATACCAGCTTGGAGATTGTTTAATACATTTACTCAAAACAGTCCAAGCAGTAGCCAGAACTACAGATCTACAAAGTCTAACTCCCTACAAAAAAAAAAACTTTGGTGAACTACACTTTCTTGGTCGAAGCCACTCCAATCTAAACTCTAGAAGAAACCCACTCACAGCTTTGTACGACACAGACTGATATGAAAATGAAGGAGCAGAGTCTTCCTTTTTGAGGCACGGCTTTCTTTTTGGATGAGAAGTAACAAATGTTTGTGGCCATTCGCTGTATTTTAATTTGGGTGATGACTAAACCTTTTTTTTGTGGTCTGTCGCATTACTAGACAGGTTTAGTAATTCTGGAGCTATTAGATTGTTTCTGATTATTGTTGGTAATGCAGGGAGTTCCTGCTGTTGAGTTACCACTCGGCTGGGAATGGTTTGATGATTGGCATTTGGATATGGAATCTGTTAACACTGCTGACGGTTGGGTTTATGCTCCGGATGTTGAGAGTTTAAAATGGCCCGAGTCATATGATCCATTAAGATCTGGAAACTATGGAAGGCAAAGGAGATGGATCAGGAATAGAAAACAAAATGATACACATCAGGAAATATATGTTGGACTTTTGAAACCTGGAGATACGGTATCACTTCCTCTATCTGGGTTAGCACAACCTGGAATGTATGTATTGCGTTTAAGGCCCTCTCTCCGCAATAGTAGTGAATATTCTTGGAGTTCAGTGGTGGATGGGTCTGAACAAACAGAGGACTCTGGTAAGTCAAACGTATGCTCTGGGATAAGTGTGTCTTCTCTCACTGAGTCAGAGGAACTGTTGTATTGCACTCAGATAAGTGGTAGTTCTCCAAGCGGTTCTCATAAGTTGTGGTTTTGTATGAGTGTACAAGCAACAGAAATTTCCAAAGATATTCGTTCTGATCCAATCCAGGATTGGACTCTTGTAATCAAGTCCCCACTATCTATCTCCAATTTTCTTCCGCTTGCAGCTGAATTTTCTGTTTTTGAGATGCAAGATAGTGGTAACTTTTTTGCCTGCTCTAGAGGGGTATTCTTTCCAGGAAAAAGTGTCAATGTTTATAGTGCTGACATAAGAAACCCTTTGTTCTTTTCACTGCTTCCACAAAGAGGGTGGCTGCCTATAAATGTGAGCCTTTAAGACCAAACTAATCCCTTTTTTTTTTCTTTTGTATGATTCTATTTTTCTTTGACATAAATTTTATTATATATCCCACCCTTTCATTTATTTCTTTTGCAGGAAGCTGTTCTTTTTTCCCATCCTCATGAAGTTCCGCCGAAAACTATAAGTTTGAGAAGTTCGATATCTGGAAGGTTTCAAATAATCTGCATCATAAATTATATTGTGTATCTTAGTCTTTACATTTCTTGAAGTGCCTTTCTTTTATAGTCTGATAGTTCCGTGATAATTGTTTCTGCAGGATTGTTCAAATTGTTCTTGAACAGAATTCTGACAAAGAACGGCCACTGCGAGCTAAGATCATTAGGCTCTATGCTCCTTATTGGTATTCAATTTCTAGGTGTCCCCCTCTCAAACTTAGGCTTTTAGATATCAAAGGAAAGAAACATACACGAAAGGTTGGTAATCCATTTCATTCTAAAAAGGACGATGAAACTATCCTGGAGGAAATAACTGAAGAGGAAATATATGAAGGTCATACAATTGCTTCACCTTTGAAATTTAAATTGTTGGGCCTTGCATTGTCCATTGATCAATCTGGCAAGGAGCAGTTTGGACCTGCCAAAGATCTTTCTCCCCTTGGTGACATGGTAGATGTCTATGTCTTTTTTATATGGATCCATTATTGGTAAACAAATCTCGTTAAGATTTTCTCTTTCCTTGTTTGTTAGGATGGGTCTTTGGATCTCTATGCTTATGATAGTGAAGGCAATTGTATGCGGATTTTTATTACAACAAAACCATGCCTATATCAATCTGTTCCCACAAAGGTAATTTTAATTTTTAGAGATTGCAATAAATCTTAAGACTGGTTATTTACCCTTTGCTCTCTTTCCAGGTAATTTCTGTCCGACCGTATATGACTTTTACCAATAGACTTGGTCGGGACATATCCATTAAGTTATGCAGTGAGGATGAACCAAAGATTCTTCGAGCATCTGATTCAAGGGTCTCGTTTGTACATCGTGAGTCAGAAGGACATGATAAACTTCAGGTTAGTGGAGTGTATGCGGTAATTCTTTATAGGAAACATATTTAACAATGGTCCTTGTATCTGTATCCATTGTTTTGGAAAATCAGGGTGCGTTTTACCCTAAAAGGATCTAAAGAACCTACTCACAATACGATACTTCACCTAGTAAGGGACATGTGACCCCTGACAAGTCCCATGTGATCAAATATGACCCCTGACAAGTCCCATGTGATCAAATATAGTATAAATTATATATCATATTTGGAATCATGCTGGACAGTTTTTGTTTCAATTATCTACGTAGATGAATGATCCGAGCTTTAATCTTATGCACTCTGAAAAACTTATTTCTATTTTTTGGTTCCATTGTTAGGTTCGACTAGAAGATACCGACTGGTCATTCCCTGTTCAAATTGTAAAGGAGGATACCATTTATCTTGTTTTGAGAAAGCATGATGGTACTCGGAGATTTTTGAGAACAGAGATTCGGGGCTATGAAGAAGGTTCGCGTTTCATCGTTGTATTCCGCCTCGGATCAACCCGTGGTCCCATCAGGTACTTATACCATGTTTTTGTTATATGCTGGTAAATATTAAATATATATAATATTATATAATATATATATACACACACACATATAATGTGGGGCCTATTCCGAAATGGATTTTAACGATCTGAACCATCTATTTTTTAGAACATCATTTATAGATCATCTTCGCAAAAAATTAGACAAATTCAAAACCATTAAAACAGTCATTTGTAGTGAAGAAAATGGACGAATACCGTTCTATAAAGAATTATTGCATACAAAAGAAATATGGTTTCAGATTTGGGTGATTTTTGTTAGATATGATCTTTGAGGGAAGACCTAAAAGACGGTTGAGATCGTTGAAATACATTGTGAAGTGGGCCCACAAAAATGTGTCGGAAGTTGTGTAAAAAAAGTGGTGCCATATCCCCCGCCATATATTCTCTTTGCATATGTATATTCTCTTATCGATGAAATATGGTGTGTATTAAAGAACAGACATGTATGTATATTACTATATTGTCAAATATTGGCTAAAAGGCTATCGATCGATGAAATATTGATCTTTACGATCGTCAAATGGTCAAACAGGATTTGTCTGATCCTCTGTAGGGATGGTTGTTTGAATGGGATTTACAAGCTAGACTATTCTCATTATTGACCCACATTGTGGAATGCCGAATACCCCTACCAATGATCCCTTTCAACAATTAATCTGTTTTGATCACTCTTAAGGAGGTTAACATGCATACGTGCACATTGATACACACACCTGTTAACCGACCGGGCCTCTCTGCAATATGATCAAGTGATTCGAACTTTAGTTTTTAGATCCCCAGTGGGGGATAAGCCCCTGCAAAAACTTCTATGAATCGAAAATTGTTTACTATTTGATCATCGTAATAAAATGTCGTAGTGTTATCACACACGTTTTACTCATTTATTTGTTGTGTTGTAGTTAGATGGCTAAATGATTTGCAATTTTGTTGAATTTTTAATCGCAGTGATGGTTGGGCCCACTTGAGATCTGTTTTAATCAATAGTAAAAGGGCATCCCTTATAAGAAATGGGCCATGTGTGTGTAGTGTGTGTATAATATATATATATATATATATATATATAATATTATATATATATGAGAGTTTTATAGGTGACTAACCTATTAAAGCTTCATTTGAGCAGAATTGAGAACAGGACAGTCAGCAAAACAATTAGAATTCGCCAGTCTGCTTTTGGTGAGGATGCCTGGATTCGCCTAGCACCTCTTTCAACAACGAATTTTTCTTGGGAAGACCCTTATGGCCAAAAAATCATAGAAGCTGAGGTTGACAGTGCTAGCAATGGGCCTTGGGAACTTGATTTGGAAAGGACTGGGATATGTTATGCAGATGAGGGACTTGGATTACAATTTCATGTTATGGAAGTTGGTGATATCAAGGTAGCTAGGTTCACAGACACAACAACTTCGGGGACAAATTTGGATTTGCAAATTGCTGGAAATTGGGGGCATTCTCATATGCAAAACACCAATCAAAGTAATAGTGCCTCACCTGTTGAGCTTATAATTGAGTTTGGAGTTGTAGGGATCTCTATTGTTGACCATAGACCAAAAGAGGTCTCCTACTTTTATTTTGAGAGAGTCTTCGTATCATATTCGACCGGTTATGATGGTGGTACAACAGCCAGGTGAGAGCATAACCTTCTTATACTCCTCTAGCATTTTCTTATGGATGTCTTTCAGCTGTAATGTTATGTGAAGTTCTGAAATTTCGACTTTTCTTATCACTTATGTTATCCTATAGATTGAGCTATTAATGACATTAAAGAGGACTAGTGATTTGTAATCACCTCACTTATGAAACCGTTAAAAACATACTAGAAATATGAAGCATTGTTTCATTTGCATGCCTAAAAGAGTCATGTGATTTGCATATTGGTAGTAGTGTAATGACTATTAAATAGAATTAAAACAACTAAATGTTAATTGAATTGTGGCTGTAAAGGTGGTGTCGTAAGTATGGAAGTTTGAATTAAAAACCGAAAATAAGTTTTCATTCAAATTTACAGCAAACCAAGTTCTAGTGTTTATATTCAATAAAGTTATTGTAGAGTATCGTGGTCCATGAAACAACTTTTGCTTCTTAATCTTCTGTCAAGAGACTCAGAACCCAAGTTCTTTTAAGCTAAACACTTGTTTTAACTTTACAGAACTCTCTGCATATGCGACTGTCATTTGTTTGATTCTTTTCTGTGTCCAATTTTTGATCCTTCGAACTCCGTGTTTTCAGATCCATCCTCACTCCAATATAGCTTTTCTTATTAAATAATATGCTTTACACACCAAACGTTTGTGTTTCACTCTTCTAGGTTCAAGCTCATATTGGGTCTTCTGCAGCTGGACAACCAGCTCCCTCTAACATTGATGCCAGTGCTGTTGGCTCCAGAAATGAACTCTGACATGCATTATCCAGTGTTCAAAATGACTATTACAGTGCGCAAGGAAAATAGTGATGGCGTACAGGTGTACCCTTATGTTTATATACGGGTAATGCCTTTTTACACGATGCCTAAAATGTTTGTTATCAATTGTAACAGTGAGAAGTAACTAAGCTCTGACCCAAATTTTTGCGATGACATGATAGGTAACCGATAAGTGTTGGAGGCTTAATATTCATGAACCAATAATTTGGGCTTTGGTGGATTTCTACAATAATCTACAGTTGGATCGTTTGCCTAAAAGTTCTAGTGTCACAGAAGTTGATCCAGAAATACGCATTGAGTAAGTATGACAACTTCTGCTTGTGTGCAGAAACTGCAATTCAGTGGATTTGCAGCAATATAGTTATGAGCGCTGAAGAGAACTGTTTTTCCTTCACCAAACAAAAAAAGAAATTGTAATGGGGAAAAAAATTGACCACCACTGCTTTGTCCTTATTTGGTGGTTAAGTTCATATGCTAAGGCATTGGGCCTTCTTTTTATTAATCAAAATTGGTTCATATGTCATTTGATATAGCATTCATTCCGTTTCCTTTTCTTTTAATATTAGCCATATGATTTAGAAAGATATAAGTATACAACTAAACATCGATACCCTTCTAGTTCCATTCCCCGAGACCCATTGGGTGCCCCTCCCTCCCTCCCTCCATGTTCCCGTTGTATTATCACCCAAATATTTGTTAACTGTCTGAGCACAGCCTATTCTTTTTGCAATTACCTCCCTCCCTCCATGTTCCCGTTGTATTATCACCCAAATATTTGTTACCTGTCTGAGCACAGCCAATTCTTTTTGCAATTACATATAGGATTTGTTGTATTATCACCCACATGAGTTGTGAACTATCAGGAATAATTTTTTGTGATTTAATTTTGGGATAATAGTTCTATTTCCTTACTCTCTTTTTTTCTGTTTTTCTTTCCTTCTCTTTCCAGCCTAATAGATGTTTCAGAAGTTAGGCTGAAGGTGTCATTGGAAACAGCACCAGCCCAAAGACCTCATGGGGTTCTAGGAGTGTGGAGCCCCATACTATCAGCTGTCGGAAATGCATTCAAGATTCAGGTGAGTCTGGGTGGTTCTCTATTCAGATGCTATGATTTGCTCTCCAGTTTCTCAAACTTGTAAACAGTCTTCATGTGTAAACGACAGAACATGTTTCCAATCCATCATAATATTGAGGTGAGGCTATAGTCATTACAGTAATATGTCGTTGCTGCAGGTGCATTTGAGAAGGGTGATGCACAAAGACAGATTCATGCGGAAGAGTTCCATTGCTTCTGCCATTGGTAACCGTATTTGGAGAGATCTGATCCATAATCCTCTACATTTGATATTTTCAGTCGATGTACTTGGTATGACAAGTTCAACATTGGCTTCTCTTAGTAATGGGTTTGCTGAGCTGTCGACTGATGGACAATTTCTGCAACTGCGTTCAAAGCAGGTAATGTTTTCATATTAACCAAGAAATAAAAATTAGTAATGCAATGTTATGATGAAAGGCTGTTTTTGAAATGGTTTCAGGTGACGTCAAGGAGAATAACTGGGGTGGGTGATGGAATTATGCAAGGTACAGAAGCACTTGTGCAAGGTGTTGCCTTTGGAGTGTCTGGAGTGCTGAAAAAGCCTGTAGAGAGCGCAAGACAGAATGGTGTTTTAGGACTAGTTCATGGGCTTGGGCGTGCTTTTCTAGGAGTGATAGTACAACCAGTCAGTGGGGCATTGGACTTCTTCTCCTTGACTGTTGATGGAATTGGAGCAAGTTGTTCCAAATGCTTAGAGGTTTTCAATAGCAAGACAACCTTTCAGAGAATTAGAAATCCCCGAGCAATCCATGCTGATGCTGTACTTAGAGAGTATTGTGAGAGAGAAGCTGTTGGGCAGGTAATTTGTTACTTCTTAACTATAGTGATCAAATAAACTATTTACTTTGGTTTTCCTGGGAGTGTGAGTGAATAGGATACGGGATGCATAAGGAGGAGATGGTAAAAAATTCAGTATTGTGATTTTAAGTCTTTCACTTCAATTGGCACATTGCTGAGATGCTTGAAATACATGTATCAAAGATTCAAATACGAATCAAAAGTATTTGTTAGTTATTAGCCTTTTACTGCAACTGTTTGCGAGTCTTGGGTAATTTTGTTTGACACTGTCACACTGCTCCACCAAAAAGAAGTCGCTATTATCTTAATGTACAAGTCCTATTTATTTTTACTTTCTTTGTTTCTTTTCGGCAGATGATTTTATACCTTGCTGAAGCACATCGGCACTTTGGTTGTACTGAACTATTCAAGGAACCATCAAAGTTTGCTTGGTCTGATTATTATGAAGATCATTTTGTTGTGCCTTACCAACGGATTGTTTTAGTTACAAATAAGCGAGTCATGCTGCTTCAGGTTAGTCAAGTGGTCTTGCAATGGCCTATAGGTTTTTCTGTTGTATGTGCCCAATGTTTTTGTCTGCTTGACATTCAATCTTCTTTCTTTGCTTTCTAGTGTTTGGCTCCAGACAAAATGGATAAGAAACCTTGCAAGATCATGTGGGATGTACCTTGGGAAGAGCTCATGGCTGTGGAGTTGGCAAAAGCAGGCTGCAATCAACCATCTCACTTGATCCTCCACCTCAAAAATTTTAGAAGATCAGAAAATTTTGTCCAGGTGATAAAGTGCAGTGTTGAAGAAATTGAGGGAAATGAACCCCAAGCTGTTAGGATCTGTTCCGTAGTACGGAAGATGTGGAAAGCATCTCAGTCGGACATGAACTGCCTAATTCTGAAGGTTAATACTGTACATAAAGATTCGTTCTTTTAAGAGGTAACATATACACAATTCTAATATGGTTCACCATTCCCAGGTTCCATCAAGCCAGCGACATGTGTATTTTTCTGGGTCTGAAGCTGATGGGAGAGAGCACCGTATACCGACCAAGGCAATTACTAGGCTGAGAGACATCACATCATACAATTCTGCATTGGATGGTAGATTTGTTAAACACAGTATTAACTTTTCGAAGATTTGGAGCAGCGAACAAGAATCCAGAAGTCGATGCACGTTGTGCAGAAAACAGGTGATTTACTGTTCACGTTGCTTACCTTGTTTCCATTTTTAGTACTTTCTTGTTATCTGGTCAAGATTTGGCACCTTATGGTTTTGCAGTCTAAGATGAATCATTGTTTTATATAATTAGGTTCCTGAAGATGGTGTAATATGTAGCATTTGGAGACCCATCTGTCCAGACGGGTAATTATTATCGATTTTCTACTTTCTATTTTTCCTGATAACATTAATGTTCATTGCATTTTATATTTTTTTTGTCTCGGACTACAAATGCATCTTTCTATGTATCAGTCAAAGAGCCTACTTAGTTTGGAGTAGGACTGTTCATGTGAATGCTCTGTAGCAACAGTTAGAGCGCTGTTTCTGTTTTTAGCTAGGATACTTTTAAAAGCTATTTGTTATTGAACTTCATGAAGTTCAAGAAGCTCCGTCACATTCTTGCTCAACCTAAGGGGACCAACTGGCATGTTGAAAAGTGCTGTTCCTAGACGTTTCTCTAGCTGAGCTAAAGCTATGGTATATCACCGGTTTAATGCCCCACCCCGAGGGCTCCATCCGAATCTTCCCCAATTAAAGGAGAAAAATCAGGAAAAGACGAAAATGGCCATATGTGGTTCTCTTTAGCCTTTAATATATGTGATTTACGAAAATGAAAAACATGTCTCAAGTGTTTGTGTTAAGATGATCCTTTACCCCGTATTCTAAAGAAAGTAGAACCGTGTTTCATATGCTAGTTCAACATTTCAGTCTCCTGAAATTATGCATTTCACCACCAGATGCTACTAGTTGTCATTGGGAAAATTGATGAGTGGTTTTATTTTCTTCAGCTATGTCTCGATTGGTGATATTGCTCGCATTGGCAGCCATCCTCCAAACGTTGCTGCTGTTTATCGCAAGATTGATAGATTGTTTGCACTTCCGGTTGGTTATGACCTGGTAAGAATTTATAATCACTAATAGAGTTATAACCTAGTTAGGATAGTCTGTGAGGATTAATAGAACTTTTGAGGTCGTATTTTTGTGTGTGTTATATCTGTGGTTTGCCTTAATAGCATCTCTCTCATTGTACTGAAAAACTTCCTTCATACAAATTGTAGCTATTGATGGTCAACTTAATCATCATCAGGAGAAAGTTGTATGTTTTCTTTTCATATGTCAGGCATATCACGTGTGGAATAGTCTAGAGCGTTTCATTTCTCACATAATAACGATTGGAACGAAAGTAGGGGATTTTGGAAATTTTCATCATAAACCATTCACTCATTTTCAAACTTGTTTTAAACTTCTAATCGTGAACTGGATCATGGTTAAGTTTGCTCAATATAATCTATCACCCCGGTCAGCGCGGCCTGCCTTAATTACATTCGATATTGAACCATGATGAGTCCTGTTTCGCTTGAAGTTTTATATGATGGCTCTTTTTTGTCATATATTAATGACCTTTCTACGGTCATCTATTATATAATGGTTAACATATACGTGCATATGCAGGTATGGAGGAACTGCACGGATGACTATGCAGCACCGGTATCGATTTGGCATCCTCGGGCTCCGGAGGGATATGTGTCTCCCGGATGCATTGCTATGGCTGGTTTTAGGGAGCCGGAACTTGACAAAGTGTATTGCGTGTCCGAGTCACTTGCTGAAGAGACGGAATTCGAAGCGCAAAAGGTTTGGTCTGCTCCAGATTCTTACCCGTGGGCGTGTCACATTTATCAAGTCCAAAGCGACGCGCTTCACTTTGTGGCTCTAAGGCAAACCAAGGAAGAATCTGACTGGAAACCTATGAGGATCCTCGACGATCCGCAGCCTCTTTTGCGATCTCTAAAAGAGAACTGAAATGTGTGTTTATATTGTAAGGACCTTTTCCAAAATTTTTCTAGCTAGAAAAGGTCTCTCGTATGCGGTGTTACTGTACAGCATATCGTCTGTCTTGTACAGTGTTACTGTACAGCATATCGTCTCTCGTATAGCGTTGGGTGCAATTTGTTTCACGTTCATCTCTCTGTAAACAATTACCGGTTGATGTCTCGCTCAAGGTGATGATGAATCTCTCTCCTGGGAAGGGAACCGACTATTGTATGATACCGCGATTGGATTCTGGTGGAGTCGAAAGAAATTTTTTCGCTTTAGTCTTTCTGCTTATGAGTCAAGTGACTCAGCAATTCGACCTCTGTAGAAAAACGAATGTGGTAGAATTAACTATGGATTCAGACCTGTCACGTACTTTTTGGTTAAGCCATCATTTGTTCCGTCACAAGCTTTTGCAGGGAGCGATCTCATCTATGAATGTTCAGTCTTTCAAATCGGGTGTGGTAGATTCACCTTCATGCTGAAGCAACTTGGTCGTGAAAGTCAAGTTATCGTCATTAACTAATGGAAAGTGCCAACTCAAATATTTTATGGTTTGTCCAAAGGGTTCAATCAGAAACACTAATTTAAAGAAGGGTATTAATTGTCATAGTATTAGTAGATCCATAAAATTGATATGTTCACTAAAGAATTTTTTAAAGGCAAAATTGGATAAATAATCTATGTGGTCATAAGGTATTCGGAAGATAGTTCCTGTGCTAAAAAAACTTGGAGCAGGTTACTGAGACGTTGCTCCTTCACCTCAACCGGCAATAAATCATCAATCTCGTTGGTGCATCCATATAATTTCCCATAAAAAATTGTTTTAATTAAAGCACGATGATCACTCTACGGCCTAGTCTTCTTGCCATTGCAAATCAAAGCCACAGGTTTAATATATCAAAAAATATCAAAAAACTTGAAAATCAAAATTTATGTTCTTGTCATACTCGAGATGAGGTCTCCTGGTAAACCAAAGGTGTCTGCATTTCATACAGTTAGATAAAGAAAAGGTTTTGTGTGATTACCTGGTGTTTAAGAGTAGCTAAACTCTTTGTATGCATTGGAGACTATGGGATGACTCCATTTGATGGAGGAATTCCAAGCAGACCACACATTAAAGTCTGCCATGAAAAAGCTCCAATGATATAGAGGACTGGAACATTGAGCATGTCCTGCAAAAGGCCAGTCTTTCAAGCCTTTCAATTCTTGCTGTACAATTTTACCCATGTATTAACAGATAGTTAATGGAAAAAATCACTTTTGGACTAAATTTGCTAACGGAGTACACCATAGGAGTTTAAATCTGAGTTTTTTTTAGCACAGTGACTATCTTCCGAATACCTTATCCGATTTGATTTGACCTTAAAAAATAGTTTCTAAGAAACAGCGATGCACATTTAATCTCTACATCTAATTAATAACCTACATCTAATTAATAACCTAGCGATGCACTGTTAATATATAGAATACATCTAATTAATAACCTAACATATTCGTTAGGAAGTTCAACATATTCATTCCTAACGTAAAAGTTCAATTCTTAATATATCTACATTGATATGTTGAATACACCTAATCAATAACCTTGTATATTGGCAAATGACATTTTACCACAGTGGCAGAAAGCAATCAAATGTAAAAGAAAGTTATAAATGTGTAGTTATTATTCGCAGAAATTATAACAAAATAAAAAAAAAATAATAATTGTTTTAGAATGTCTGAAAAAACAATTTGGGGAGAGGTGGGGTATAAATTGGTTTCAAACTCGTCATCTGTAAAATTTAAACATAAAACTTCTTACTAAGAAGTGAAGATGAATACAACTAAATTGTACTACTAAGTGTTTTTAAACGCATAAGCTCTAAGCTTCAATTATCTAATCACAGGGGATGGAGTTTTCATATATTTACTCGAAAAATATTAAATTTCATCAATAGAAGTAACAAGTTATGTTGAAAATATACAAGCTCTCAGCTAGAATTGTTGTAAAATTTTCAATTTACTAGAAGAATATAATTTATAGTAGGTGACTAATCTCACCACGTGTAAGGTTGGAACTCATGTCCTAGCTTCTTGAACTCGAATTCGCTAAGCAACTTCGTCATGAAAATGAAGTTTTATGGAATTAAGTTCTAATCGAATCATTGATTTACCAGAATCTGAGTCGAGATGGCAACTCTCTATCTAGTTTTTTGGTAAATCAACGACCGACTAGAATTTACCTCCAACTTTACCAAAACCAAACAATACATTTCTAATGCATGAAATATATATACAGTAATGACCAAGGTATATATAGTGATCCAAAAGACTATGTATTTAATATTGACCAATGAGGGGTAGATTTAAAATTTAATCTGAATCTACTAATTTATAGAAGAACAGTAATTGTTATAATACTACTAGATCTACGAAATGTATATGTGCGATGCACGTTTAATTTGTACGTTAATATGTTGAATGCACCTAATCAATAACTTAATATATTCATTCCTAATGTAAAAGTTCAATTCCTAATATGCATATGCGCGCATCTCTATGTTGATATGTTGAGTACACCTAATAACCTTATATATTTGCTTATCTACGTTGATATGTTGAATACGCTTAATCAATAATCTTATGTAAAGTTCGATGCACGTTTAATTTGTACGTTAATGTGTTGAATGCACCTAATCAATAACTTAATATATTCATTCCTAATGTAAAAGTTCAATTCCTAATATGCATATGCGCGCATCTCTATGTTGATATGTTGAGTACACCTAATAACCTTATATATTTGCTTATCTACGTTGATATGTTGAATACGCTTAATCAATAATCTTATGTAAAGTTCGATGCACGTTTAATTTGTACGTTAATGTGTTGAATGCACCTAATCAATAACTTAATATATTCATTCCTAATGTAAAAGTTCAATTCCTAATATGCATATGCGCGCATCTCTATGTTGATATGTTGAGTACACCTAATAACCTTATATATTTCTATTTGAAATAGTAAAACCAAGTCTACAGATTTGGGCCCGTGAGGCATTCTATCCTTAGGGCTGGCCTTGAGAATTTGGGGTTCTAGGCGAGCTTTAAAGTGGGCAGTAGAGTTTTCTAAATTCCACCTTTGTACATTGGTATGTACAAAAAAAAAAAATATTCGCTAAATACTTGAAAAAATCTACCTCTACATCAAATATCATTAAAAATTAATATCAAAAGAAGAAAGATATGTAAACATTACTTAAATATTACAAGTCTTTCTTTTTAGACACAAATGTACTAAATAAGTTTATAAATCTAATTTTCAACTAATTCTTTTTCAATTAAAAATGTAGCTAACTGATTCAAAACAAGAAAAGAGCAGATGCATGTGGAATGGAGCACATAAATTATTGAAAGATGAATTCATGTGCTGAAATAAAGAGGGTTTTAATACAAATGGCTGATAAGGTTAATTACAAGGCCTTAGGGCGTTTTTATGGCTGGTAATAGCGTTTGTTTATGTAATTTTCAATTTTAGGTGTTTTTATGTTTATTGTCTTTTTAATTTCTGAATGTAAGTTACAAAATGGTTATAAAAACCATTTCTTGTTTTCTATCCGCTGCGCCCTGCATCAATTGGTTATCAGAGCTTGAGACATTCTTCAGACTGGCACATCATCTCTATTGGTCGTCAATTCTGGTTCAGTTTCCTTTCCTTTTATTTTGAGAGTTATACATCATCGGAAGGCTCAGGGAGTCTAAATTCTAATGCAATAAACTGTGCATCAAACAGAGTTTTGTGTGAACTGATATTGGCAAAACACCACATAGCGTTGGTGCTGCGCAAAGCCAGCATATCATCTGTGTTGCGGGCAAGGTTTCAAGTTCATTAAAAATTACTTAACCATCAAGCCATATATCAGTAGAAAGCCTTTCCAGTCTAGTTTCTAAATCTTCAAGCGGTTTTCCAATCTGTTATTTGTGCAAAACAATATTCTCATTTTACTAAAGCATGTCACTGCTGCCAATAGTTGAGACTAGGTATGTTTTACAAACGGAAATCAAAGAAATGGTTGCTTTGGAATTTTCAGGTGACAACTTCGTAAATCTTGATCTTCCTCCAAAGTTTGATAGTTGTCCAGAAGGTTCTTGTGACATTTGTTGTGGTTTATGTTTTGAGGTTGAAAAACTTCTTAACACTGGATTTGAAACACAAGTTGAACATATGGAATGTACCGACAAAGTTGATTATAATTTTGTCTGTGATGAAGATTTAGAAGTCTATGAGAAGTTTGTTGATTGGTACTATCCACCAATTTATGATGAGTACCATAGTAACATTTTGACTACAAGGGATGAAGACTTCCATGTCCAGTTTCATCAAGAGGTAAAAGTTTCGCATTTGTATCATGATTATGTTTGGGAAGATTTTGTTGCTCATGACATCATGAGAAAACCTTGGAAAAAAATAGTTGGTGAGTTTGATTCTGAGCTTGGATTACTCTTCCAAGCCTATTCATCACTAGAAACTATTTGGAAAAACCATTTCTAAATGTAAGTTACAAAATGGTTATAAAAACCATTTCTTGTTGTAAGATGAAGGAGTTGAACATTTTAGATGGTGAATGAAATATTCAGAGAGATTTCTATCTCATATTTCTACCCTTCTCATGTTTAAGAGTCTGCTGCTTTGTTCTTTCTAGGGCCTACGTTGTAGGCTGGTACTAGAACCAAAGTTTATAGGGGTTTGATGCCTCTCCTCGCACCAAGAGATAATAGACCCTACCTATCAATTCTATTTTTCATTTTATTTCATTTCTATCCGCTGTGCCTTGCATCGCTAACACACTCAATCTGTGAATGGATGATGACATTGATAATCATTAGTTTTTATTTTTTATGTTTCCAACTTAACAATATTTCAAAATAAAACCCTAAAATTGAATCCATAAACGCCTAAAAGATTGAGTTAGAAAAAGCCCTAAAATCTTTCAAATCCTAAATCCTTATAGTAATCATAAACACCTAAAAGACTGAATCTCTAAATCCTTAAAAATTTTCAAATCCTAGATCCCTAGAGGGGGCACAGATTCAAAAATCCTAATTCCATTTATAAACAAGCTTACAAATTAAATTAAAGTAAAAAGAAGAGGAAAGGGAAGCTGGACAAGAAAAGCAGTGACCTGACCTATAAGAGAGGAAGGATATCGCCTACCAGTCGTCACTAAGTCGGACCGATTTGACCGAAAGAAGAGTCGCTAGTCTCACTACCCAGTACGTCAAATTCTAGTTTTTTTTTATTGTTTATTGTTACAAAGTTACTTATTACGTTCAATAAATGAATGAACGGTTGGATTACAAGGACTACATATGACGGCTAAGGAAAATACTAGAATGAATAGGATAGTAATTTCCTTTTAGGTGTAAAACTATAGTTACATGTGGGTGAGAGAAAAGAAACAAATGTACAAAAAAAAGAAAAATTGTGAAAAATTATTATTGCCTATGATTTTATTTTTTTATAACTATTAGATATATATATATATATATATATATATATATCTGTGTGTGTGTGTGTGTGTGTGTGTGTTTTAAGAAAAAAAAATTGGGGGCCTAGGTGGGTGTGTACTTCAGCCGGCCCTGATTTGCCATATGGATAGGATTTTTTGCTTCATCCTATCGTATTGCCAACTCCACTTTTTCAATCAAAGTAGGGTTACGGTAAAATATCGATTGTATTAAAAAATATCTATAGTTAATATTTTAATTTTTATAAAATAGCAAAGTGGAAATTACATAAGTTAACCACAAGCGAAATAATTACCAACTACCGATTAATGAAGCAAAAACAGCTACATATGGAAAATTGCAACATTTACCAAGTTCAAATGTTATTCCAACAATCCAAAAATAAGTTATAGAGGCACCATAAAGTAACATTTCAAAACGAAAGTAAATCAGGAGAAGGTGAACTTTTCTTGCAGTAATACCTAAAAAAATTGCTCTACTGTTATAACTAGGGGGACGCGTTTAAGCTGATCTTCTCAAAACTGTTACTCTTACAGAATATAATACTAGCTTTTAGTTAAAGTTGACCCCATATTCAATTGGTTACACAGAGGTATTGATTGATGTGGTGTAAACACTCATATTCGTTGGCAAAATGATATTTTCTTGTAGTGCCGGTTCTTGTAGTGCCGGTCGGCTAAAATACAACACCACAACTTCCTACATAAACTATGGATATGAAAATTATACCTATTAGATTCATGCTCATTTGCTTCAATGTTTTCTTTCTTCTTTTGCTTATTCACTTTGTATCTCACTTTTGGTAATGACCAAATTTGTAACTGTTGTTTGATACACAGCAAAAACAAAAACAAAACTTGTAAACCGCTGAATCCTGCAATTTTAGTCTTTGGAAGAACCAAAAAGCGATCCATAATTTTTAAGGAAAATTAATGAAAATAGCTTGAAAACTTTGAGTTTTAACGATAAGGACAAAATAAAGGGTAAAATGAATAGTACTAGGATTGACTTTTTAGTGTAAAAATGTGGTTTTTAGTTAAAGTGAACAGTTCCGGGAGTTTTTCGTTAAACTTCCCTAAATTTTATCCGTTTCTCCTTAAGATTGTCTTTCTACAAAAGAAGTAGGATCTGGATTTAAAATCATTGAGACTCGATAGAGAACGTAAGATAGTAATGAGATATTATTTGTTTGATCTATTAGACGGTAGGAATTTAAAAGCATATATTTATAAGAGTATACCCTAGTTAATAAATGACATAGGAGTCATTTTCATCAAATGTAAAAAAATAGACAAACAGGTGTAAAATTCTTAAGGACTGGGAACACCAGCTCAGCTAATGTTACCAAAACCCCAAAAAATTTCTCGTTGATTTGCTCCACCCTATATGCATAGTTAAACAGTTTCCAAATTAATGAATAATTTTAAGAATATCTTTAAACAATGATAAATAAATCCTTAAAAAAAAAAAAAAGTAAAAAGATGATGATGACCAAAATAAAGACTTTAACAAAAAAAAAGCAATTTAGTATTACGATTTAGTGATATTTCTCTTTATTTATAAATGAGAGATCTTAGGTTCGTTTTCATCAAATATGAATTTGAACCATACTATTATTAGCTTATTATAAGGCCAATCATACTCCTATTTAATGTAGATACTATCATTGGTTAAAAAAATAAAAAAACAAATTGAAAAATAAAATGAAGGCTCCGAATATATGACAGAGTTCATTATAAGAGGACCCAACACGTTGTCGTAGATCGTAGTGGCTAAAAGTATATTGCAGAAGCACTTCGACTTCGATCTGGAAAAAGAGAATGTGTTTATTTCTACACCACGCACGTGTCAACACTCGTATGGTGGAAATGTGTCGGCAAAAAATAAAACAATTTTAAAAGAATTGCCCTTTATTAAAGAATATAAAAGGTTCAAAAGGCTTTTTTTTTTTTCATTCAACGATATTTGAATCTAAAATATCTTACTTATAAATGTAGAGAAATATTATCATATCATAGTACTGAATTGACAAAATCTCTAATTCAATTAAGTATATAACTTGTCATCAGTATTACAATTTATTAATTTTTTATTTATTTATTAGTGAAAATTTTAAATTCAACTCGCAGAATAGTGTGTTTGGTCAAATCATTGATGACTCATCGTGTGAGTTAGGTAATTCCTGTAGACCACATATTTTTTTATCATAAAAGCAAAAAAAAAAAAAATTTTGTATCCTTTATTTTTATAATTTCGTTATAATGCTATGTTACGGTCTACTGATATATATATATTTTAAAATTATTGCTAGTCTATAGTGTAACTTAGCACAAGTCCTTCCAATATCGTTGTATTGAAGGAGCATTTCCATTTTTTGTAACTAAGTTTGTTATGGATAATGCAGAGATTTTTCAATTTGTTTAGAATACGAGAACATACGTTATATGTTATTATAAAATAAAGGGATAGTTAAATAAAAAAAAATTCATTCCACTTATATAACATCATAAACTGTAACATCCTATGTTCTGAATGCACTTTAAAATCTCTCTGAATAATGATTTGAGAAATATTTTATTGGAGTGGCATTTAAAAATTTGTTTATTATTTGAACTATATATCCAATGCATTAAATAATTGGCAAAAACGTCAAACGCGATCCAATCCAATCAAATCGATCAAACTTTACAATTTCCTTATTTATAAAGTTTGCCATTACGCGCCACTCCTTCAGTCTCAACGACCTTCGTCATCTTCTTCAACTTTTCGGATCTCTCTCTGTCTCTCTGAAAACCTTTCTCTCTCTAGTATTTCTCTGAAAACCTTTCTCTCTCTAGTATTCAATGGAGGGTCTGATCAAGGGTCTGATCGACGTGGCGATCGGTCACGATGACAACAGGGACGAAGAACCCGGTCCACGGGACCGGGAGGAACAGTCCAGATCCACTTGGGCGCAGGTTAGCTACCACCCCTTGTATTCTTCAAAACAAAACCCTTTTGAATTTCTTAATTTTGATTAAGAGTCAGAGAGTTGAAGTTTGCTGCTGGTGCGTGCTAAAATTCGCAGGTTGTGTCCGGGGAGGAGCAGGATGAGGGTGATCGTGATCGCCCACATGGGTTAAACCAAAATCAATGGAATAGACAGGTTTGGATTGGATTGGACTGGATTGGGGTTTTGGATTATCGCGGTTTGTTTGGTGTGTAATTGATGTGATTTGCTTGTGTGATGTTGCAGGAACAGAGTCATTTGGGGAACACAGGGGGATACAATGTGGATTCGGAACCTTCAAGGAGACCTCACAAGGTGAATTTTGTTTTTCATCATTGTTTTAAATCTCAAGACAACATTTTCTAGAAAAGTAAACATCTGAAGCGTAAGGGAAAAAAAAAAAAAAAAAAAACATATAGACTTCTGCATCGGAAATTCTACGGATATATAATGAGAGGACTTTATTCGTAGTTTCATAATCGGAGAATGCTAGGGAAACCATCTTTTTGAATCGCATTTTGTAAACCATCTGATGTGGCAATAAAGTAAGACTTCGTGATTAAGGCTTGATATGTCCTATTCTCAATGATATCTCAAATGCAGGCTTCGCATGAAGGATATGAAACGAATAATGATGGTGGACAACATGGTTATAACCAAAACTACTCGCGCAGGAAGGTTTGTCTTATTAAAATTATCTGTTTAATTATAATTTAGTGGGGCTATTTTCGTTATATTTGATTATCCATGGTGAAGGACGAAGAGGAAAATCAGGATCGTTGGGAGACTGTCGGCAAGAAGCCTCCAAGGCAACAACCACACAAGGTTTGTTTTCTTTGAGTTTACCAAACATTAAAAAGGTCACCTGAAGATCTTAGTTGCATTTCATATTTGGGGACAGCACTGTCAAAAGTTTGGTCTTTAACTTTTCGATGTTGGGTTATAGTTTGTTTTGTCAATAGATTGGCTTCTTAGCTTAACTTGCTGTTTTTTTAGAAAATTTGGAACCATAACATTGAAACAGTTTGATCAAATACTTGATTTCACAGATTCTGTTTAATCTTATAGAATATCCTTGTAATAAATCAATCTGACGAAGTTAGTTAACCTTGCCTTACTAGTTCTAAGTAACATGAAATGAATTTGTACTGCCACACTATGTAATTCTCACTAGATATAAAAATCAACAGATTCAGATGGGCCAGTGGAATGGATATAAGCGGCCTGCCACTGAGCAAGAATACTCCGATGAGGCTGAAGTAGGTGCTAACATAGAACCTTCTGGAGAAGAGCTTTCTGATCTGTCACAAGCTTGCAATAAACTCTGGGAACTTGATTTAAACCGTCTAGTGCCTGGAAAGGACTATGAAATTGACTGTGGTGGAGGGAAGAAGGTCCACCAACGAGAAGACTTGGCAGAAGCAAGCTTATTTACCTGGCTGAGTGAAGATATATTTCGGAGGCCTACCTTTTCTCGTTTCTGTTCTCTTTTAGATAACTACAACCCAAATGCGGGTTGCAAAGAAGTTATCACATCCGAGGAGAAGCAAGAGCAAGCTGCATTCATAGAAGAAATCAGCAGAACTGCCCCCATTAAATATCTTCACAAGTATCTCTCACGTAAGGGCATTGTATCTGAGAGCTATCAGGAATTCAAAAGAACATTGTCCACTCTCTGGTTTGATCTTTACGGCCGTGGTGGTACATCTGCTTCCTCCTCGGCTTTTGAGCATGTTTTTGTCGGAGAAATTAAACAACGTGGTGAAGAAGAGGTTTCTGGCTTCCACAATTGGCTTCAGGTTGTCTTTTATGACTTATTCTTTGCCTATAACTTTTATTCCTGTCATATCTTATTATGTCAAGATGAATATGATGTTAGTTGACAAACCAGTTGATGACTTTTATTTACCCTTAGAAAATGCTAAGTACCTTTACCATATCTTACCAGTTTTACCTTGAAGAAGCAAAAGGAAGGGTAGACTATCAAGGTTATATTTTTCCCCGTAGACGCGGACAAACTGTAAGTAAATCTATCCTATATTCCGCCTGCAAGGCTACGAGATAGTGGAAACAATAGTATTTGTTTCTTAAATTACTTCCGTACTGTTTCAGCATCGTCTCATCGTTTTCTATTTGTTTTGACAACTGCCTTGCTAGAATCTGAGTCTTTTTACTACTCTGACATTGGAAACTTATGTTTACTAAATGGCAGCCAGACTCTGAAACCCAGTTGCTTACGATCCAGTTCGAGTGGAATGGTGTTTTGAAAGCGGTATCAAGCACATTAGTTGGAGTGAGCCCAGAATTTGAACTTGCATTGTACACCTTGTGTTTCTACATGGGTGGGGAGGACAACCGTATTGAGCTGGGTCCATACCAAGTCAACATCAAATGCTATAGCTTTGGAGAAAGAATTGGGTCTGTGTTTCCCATGGCAGAGTGTTGAAATCAAGGGTAAAAGACTCACTCAGAGGAGTGGTTTCCACACTCCCTTTTCTATCTCTTAATTTTGTCCATTAATTGTCTCTTGAGTTGTATTGTTCGAATGGCTAGAATGGAATAAGGGAATGCATAAGGTCAGAAGACAATAATTTTCTGTTGATTACGTTATTCAATGACCAGGAAATGTATTTTAATTTAGGGATATGATTTTCATTCTTTTTGGGTTCTCACATGCACTCTTTATTTTTTGCCATAGGATTGAATAAATCAAACAGAAATAACGAACAAGGTTAAACATAAGTGTTAAGAGGATAAAAAATTCAAGGGCGAGTGACCAAGAATCCTTGGTAGTGAACAAGATAATGGGAATCCAACCAAATGTTCACTTATATCTCTTCACCTGTAAGTGCCAAATTTTAGATTTGAATCCTATAGGCAAGGAGTTTGATACCAATTTATTCTTTTATGCCTTTGTGTAAATAGACTGTTGTATAAAAAAATAAAATTAGGCCAGCTTTTTTTTTTTTTTTTTTTAAATTTTTTTAGTTTTTATTTTTATTTTCCATTATTTCCTTAAGAATATGATGAAACTAACTTCAGACATGACAGATGCCAATTTTACGGTAGGTTAGTTTGGAATGTTAGAAAGGTTGAGACTGATTTGAAAAGTTGGGGTGTTTTAAGTAGACTTGACATTCGTGTCGTGTTTTCTGTGTTCGTTCGTTTTCATGATATACCCAATATCTTAATGGGTTGTGACACACCTCGACCCGGAATGTCCACTTGGACTCTGAATAAAGATGTGATGGCCGACAGCAAGAGGGTGACGAAGCCATAAAGTGTACTGATGTGGAAAATGTGAGTAAATTTAACCTAAAGGTGCCTAAATGAAAGAGTGCACTTGTGAGCGGGAATGAACCCATTTGACTAGTGATGTTAGAGCATAAGTAAAGTACAATAAAATTAGAATAAGAATTATACCATCGGGAGTAGTCTCCGATATCAGCGTTTGCCAGAAATCTTCGTTGACACAAACATTGCCACTAAATTCTGAGGGGGCGAAAAATAAGGGTGAGTGGGCCTAAAAATAAAGTTTTGTAAAAATCTTTTTAAAACGCAATAACCCCTCACCGTAAAACAAGTATAGTTTCCAAAATATACATACTACGTATAGTAAGAAAATGATTACCGTAGTCTGCAATATTTCAAGAATTCCATAGGTCATAATATTTCTTAAATAGACATCTAACCTCCGGTAATCACATAATCTCGCTTACATAAACATATCATATCGAGTGCTCATCGACATATGTTGACACACAAGTTCATGCAAAGGTATTCTGACATGAACTAACCCGGATGTAATAATGATATATGTTCTAGCACTACAATCACGTGAAGACTGGTGCTATGCGCATCACATACAAGTCCTAAATGCCAAGAACAATTTAGGACAAGATTGACACCTACAATGGATCCAAAGTGAGCGTACGGTTCGATGTGAACATACATGTGAAAGCCTGGCCCTGGCCCGAGTGAGTACTAACACCAGTGCAGTAACGATGAGCAAATAACGTAAACAAAATCATAAAATGGTAAATCAATAATTTACGTCAACATAATACTATTCACTGCCATAAATATGAATAAGGCATCCCGTAAAAATATGCATACATATGGCTTTCTATAGGCGTATGGTCGTAGTATATTGACCACTCGAGATACGTTCTATCTTCTCTAGAATACGCTTTTGGCCATATTTGTAGGAAGTGATGCATGGAAATTCAACTCCATTTTCTACATAGGTTTCAACGTGGTCATTATTATCTCTAATGTCCTTGAAACTCAACAACGTTCTTCCGGAATGTGGAGAATAAAGTGCCTCATCAATGGTCAAGATTGTACCATTAGACAACATTATACGTGCGTAACCGTATCCTTTGATTAGGTTGGATAGTCCGGAGAGGGTTATTAAAGGTGCATTCTTAGGTATGAAGTTAGTGAAATAGATGCATTCACGCAAAATGGTGTGCATGGTTGCATTATCTGTCAAGCAACTAACTTTCCCACTAGTCATACCTAGAAATAAAAATTAATTTGAATCGGTCACATGCATAAAAGTTCTAAAAAAAATATCCATTCAAAATGATTTAAGTATTCAAGGATGGTAATTAATTAAAACTTAATATCAAAAAATAAATCACCAACAAATAATCCAAACATAAAGGAAAATTGTGCAAAATTAAACCAAAAAACAAGGGGGGGTTCGGCCATTATGTGGAATTCGACCCATTATTCTAAAAATTTAACTAGAAATAGTTCATGTCTAAGATTCTAATCTTCCATAGGATTGGTATCCTCCTGAAAGCAAGGTTCTAAAAAACGTTAGGCGCTAATCGGGCGGCGGGGTCTAGGTGGCCTAAGCAGATTTAGGTAAATTTCTTGTAAATAACTGCATATTGACACTTACAAAAAATTGTACTTGTATGAAATCCATGGATAAAATAATAAAAAAATGATAAAATGCAAAAAAAGAGTATCCAACAAGTCCAAAATTTAAAAACACATTAAGCATATATGCCATATAACCATAGTGAGGAGTATTGTAAGATGACAGGCGTGAAAAATATACTCGGGAAAAAGAATGAAAAAGAAACATAAAACAACCACTGCGAAGAATCGAACTCGTGATCTGAAAACTGATGACGACGTGCTGACCAACACACAGAAGGCCACACCTATGTCAATCATTTGCAACAGGTATAATATAAGCTGGTGTAGTAGCTTCATTTGAGATTTGAAAAATCCTAACAGCTACACCCACTCTCATTTCAGCTTTTGATGACCTCGGGCACAGAGCCCAAACGGCTTTCCCTCTGTCTAATTCAGACCATTGCGGGGTAGCACAGAGGCTTAAGATGCGCACACGTGTCATGCATTTGAATGCCCTTCCCTCATTTATGATTAAATTGAGAAACCTTAGGTCTCTCTCTCATTTCTAATTAAAGTCACATGCTGCTTTTGTGTTGATAAGTGAATGTTGGTTCTAATTAAACAAGAAAACCAGGTCTAACTTTTAAAGGAGAAACAAAAAAATGATGAAGCAGCAAAGCGGCTGCAAGCTGAAATTCAATATATCAAATCTCAGAAGGTTGGTTCTATTTTTCGTACATCAGGCAATTACAAGCCTTACTTCTAACTTGGTCTGAGGTTTCTTGGGAGACATCTCCCAAGAAAATCAGAAGCTTCGCTCTTTCTAGAAATCGAAATAAGTTTCTCATTTATCTCCACCCTCTCTCACATCAACACAAACCTCATACCTGATCCCAGCTCACCTATTTCAGCCATCACGGTTTGTCGATGCACAAAGGTAAAATGCATCGGTCTCTTCTTTACTCATTAATTTCTTATTTCCAACATGCTCCAAGTTCCCAACTTAGACTTAGATAAGATTTTTTTTTTTTTTTTAATTTCAAAAAAAAAAAAAAATCGTCTAACTGCCTAGCACCACGTACCCTGCCTAGCCCACCTAGAGCCCAGCCGATTTTTCCAACCAATTTGCAAGAAAACACCTCGGATCCCTGCCCAGCGCCTAGGCGGCAGCCTAGGTTGTTTTTTAGAACATTGCCTGAAAGTCAAAAACCTCCATCTTGGTACTTTCTGGTTCATTCACTTGCACAAAGTTTGATTCAAACTTCTTACGATGAGAATGATATTCAGCTACAACCTCTTGGGGAGCATGGCTGATAAGGATTTTTACCATATGCCAAAGTAGGGATAAAAACACTTAAAAATACCTGCAAGAAAATAAGGTAGTTGTAGTATAAATGGCTCAAACAAGATCGTTTTCCACAGGGATTGAATGAATAATTTATGTAAATACCAAATCTTAATTAATTATTTGAAAACAAAGATTGGAAAAGGCTGATTTTGAATTTAAAAATAATAAAAATGAATTTAATTAAAATGATTAAAGAAATTAGCAAAGTAAAGAAAACGTTTTGAAAACCAAATAACTTATGAATTACCCATGCAACTTTGAAGGTTGGGTTTTCCTAATGCATATTCTACTTGTGGCATTCAAGCTAGAAGTATATCAAACATGCAATCCGTCTGTGGCATTCATATCAAATATAAACATGCATGACTCATTACGCTTTAAGACGTGGCATTCGCCGTAGGTGAACTTACAACTATCAATCACAAGAAGCAATACTCAATCCTCCGGTGGCATTCCGATCGAATTGCATCCGATTACTTATCTAAACATCCTAATGGTAGCTAAGCATTAAGATATAGAGATAGTTTAAATACAGTGATTAATAATTCAAAGTATGCATGCATAATATCATAAGCAATTAAATAAAGACTACATATTCATGCTAAGGCTCAAGGCATCACCCTAGCAAACAAAAATTAGTTACGAACAACCATAAAACAAAAGGAATTTTATTGAAATAGAAAAAGGATAGAAAACACCTTGAAATACAAAATGTCAAAGCCTAGCTAGTTCTCCAAATTAATGCCTCCCCCATGTTCCTAATGGCTAAAAAGCCTTATTTATACTACTACAAAATAAAATCCTACCTAGAAAAGGTCTTCTAAAAACTAGGAAACATAATAGAATAAAATAACTAGGAAATAAAAGGTTTCCTATTTAAACTGAAATTCAGATTTCTCAGAAAATTAGACCTTTGACCAACTAAATCAACTCCTATTTGGTCCCAAAAGGTCTCATTTTAAAGTTTGAGACGTCCCTAACAAATGTTCAGAAAGAATCTTCCTCAAAATATGCCATCTTGACCTTCAAAATATCCAAAACGTCCATAAATGTCAATCTGAGAAAGTTGTGCGCTAGGTCTTTATTTCATTGCCACGGTCAAACGGCTTGGTAGAAAAATCTGAAACTTTGATACAATCATCTTGAAAGACTTACGAACATCCTCTAATTGGAATCACTCCAAAAAACATCCGTTGATCACTTTTTGCTATAGAGGAAGTTGAGTGTCACATTGAAAATATATAACAAAGTATCAAAATTCTATCAAAATAACCAATAAATTATAACTAAGAATAGGGTAAAATATATAGTAAAATATGGACTCATAAACGGCAAACACGGGACCAATGGTCCTTTGAACCACAGTGATAACACATGTTCACATCCATGGCTTCAGGTGCTTTGCTCTTATTCTTGAAGTTTAGGGCCTTGGGAGCGAGGTCAGGGCGCTTATGGGCTTGGTTATGGACCTTAGCTCTTTTGACCTTGAAGGGGTGGCTTCTGGCAGCCCCTACCACGCCTATGTTGGCATTTTGAGCGTTGTTTTGTGCTATAATGTGCTTCAGGCATAGCAGTCACCTTAGTAGGTCGAGCTTGATGATTTTTCATCAACAGTTGATTCTACTTTTTAGCGAGAAGTAAAACAGAGATCAAATCCGAAAACTTAGTGAACTTCTGAGCCATATATTATTGCTGCGAGACAATATTAGTAGAAGAGAAGGTCAAATAGGTCTTTTCCAGGAAATCCTCTATGTCAAGGTCTAGTTACAGAACTTGAGAAGTGATCGGATTTATCAAACTTCATAATTATATTCATTCACAGACTAAAAGTCTTGGAAGCGAAAATGTTGCCAGTCATGCCTTGATTTAGGCAAGTAGATGTCTTTTTGGTGATCAAAACGATCAGCCAAAGCAACACAGAGTGCTCGTGGATCCTCATCAGCAAGGTACTTGGTTTGCAATGCATCATGAATGTATCTTCAGATGAAGATCATGGTAGTGGCTTTCTCAGCTTTGCCAACTAGGTTGTCCATCTCATCTCTAATGGCGGGCTGCAAATTCTTTACGGTAGGGTGAAGCTTCACATCTTGGACCTACCTGAGGTAGTTCCTTCCAATGACCTCTAAAGCGGTGAAGTTGAGTTTGTTCAAATTTGACATGTTCCTATCACAAAATAAATGGACAAGATGTGGTTAGTGTAATGGAGAAAAAAAAAAAATTAATCCATTCATATATGAATAGAGCATTCAGGTCCTAGTAGACATGTATTGGTTTAACTTTACATAAAAAAAGCTTCAGGTTTTCATGGGTGATGTTTTTAAGGAAAACTTTAGGTTTTTAAAAAAGGCATGTTTCTAGAAACTTCAGGTTCATATGTTCCTGCAGACAAAACACAAATATATGTACAGAAATGTGCAACAAAAAAAATATGCAAATAGATCTTCAAGGTCTATTATAATAATTGAATTAATTATTTGAACTTCGGGCCAAAGATTAAAGTGTGGGTGAAAAATTATAAAACCCATAAGGCCTAAAAAATAATTAGGCAATTAAATTCAGTGCCCAAAATAAGGGGCCAAAGCTCACGAGTGGGCTAATCAAATTTGTACCATGGTCCAAGCCTAAAAACTGGGCTTAGATAGACACGAGCTGATTAGGCCCCAAACAAAATTTTGGGCTATGAGCCTAGTAGCAGTAAACGGGTTGCAAGAACCAGGTCCAAAAACAGAGGCCTAGATGGGCGCTGATCAAATGCAGCGCGGTGCAGGTGCACCGATCTACCAGTTGCAGGTTGGGATCGCATGCATGTGGAACACGAATGCACCAACATAAGGTTGGGATATGGTGCATCGCGGGCGCAAGGGCACCATAGCCCTACAAGCTAGTATCGTGCCTTGGGTTGAGCCGTGGACTTGGGCCGCATCAAACGAGTCCAGTCTGAACAAATTTCCATTGCAATTTGAGAAGGCCAGCCCAATTGGGCTTGGGTTTCAGCCAAAAGAACATCATAGCATCACTAGGTGTGGTCACTTGGGACGAAGGCCGGCGGCGCCTCTTCAGGCGGCCGTGTTCTGGTCAAAAGAACTCGGTGCGAGTCAAAGGTTTGACATGGAATTCGATGGTGTGATAGAGAAATAAAAGGGAAATTTTGATGTCCATAAACCAAAAACCCTCGAATTCGAATTTGGGGTTTTTGAATCCATGGAGATTCATATGAATCTTGGTTAAAGTCAAAGTCGATGATGACTACAGGTCGTCGGGGATGGTAAGGCATGGCTGCAGGCTATGCGTGTGAAGGGCGTCGGAGTTTGGCAGGTGGACGACGTCGTGGGTCTAGGTTCCAAAGGCATGGAGCTTCTAACTCTGGTGTAGGCTCAGGTCACCCTAAAAAAAATTTGATTTTTTTTTCAATTAATTCAATGCATATTCAATTAAATAATTTAATGAATGAACATATATAGGATGCAATTCAAGCTAATATCAATTCACATAATTTAACAATTATGGATATAATGCATGTGCAATTTATGTAGAATCTAAAATTCAAAAAATGTAAAGTTGGGTCATTCATTAAGGTGAATGTTCATGCTATCAGAGCTGCAAAAATATTGAGATAAAAACCATTGTTTTGAAAGAACATGATTGCATGATGATATTGGTGAACTTGTTTGATGTAGAAAACTTCCACATCAGATTCCTAAGCGCAGTCGTAGGAGCGTGCTAATAACTTGTTGTGGCCTATTTAACTGACAAGGAAAGAAGGGCTGGCGGAACTAAGAAAATATAGAGAAATATGTGTTTGTAGGGTTGTGCAGAGGATGTGTTATTCCCCCTACACATTGCCTTTATTTATAGTAATAAGAGAGAAGAAATTCTTCTCCTCCAAGGAATACAAGTCCTGATAGGGAAGAATAACTAGCATCAAATCTAATCTAGGATTTACACAATCACACTTAAATAAGATATTTGTAACATAAGGGTATATACAGTGGTGCAAAGTGATATGTATTTAATGTTCACCGATGGGGGATAAAATTGAAATTAATCAGAATCCATTAATTTATTGGAGGTTAATAATTATTATAATACTAGTAGATATGTGAATTTATATGCTAACTAATGATCTGAAAAAAAATATTTTATGAGAAAATAATGATGCATATATGTCTATATCTACCAAATTTCTTGCCAAATATCATAGGTATCAGTTTGAAATTTCGTCTCAAAATTTCACTATTTAAATTTCGTATTTCATATTCCTTATTGTCACAACATGTTTCGATTTTCAGCGTAATTTTTTCTTATTTTGCAGAAGGACAAAAATGCCCTTGTTGGGCTAAACGAAATTCTACGTCGACATTTTAGATCCTTTCATTTTTTTTTCCTCATTTCTTGGCACATTTAGATAGTATTTGTTACTACAAATGTGTGGGCGCAAGTGCAACGAAATTTGAAGATAGAACGAAGACTTTACAAGGCTTGGAAGTCAAAGACATTTGGGTAAATTTACCATTAATTGTGACATTTTCTTTGTCATTTTTCTAGCCTTGGTGTGTGCGCTACGTGGGGCCCACCTCCCAGACTTCTATATCTCTTTCCTCCTTTTTCTTTTTTCTCTCGGTCTCTCTCATCCTTGAGTCTCTCACATCTCCCACAAACTTTCTCGCCCTTTTTCGTTCCCGAGCAAACACAACCGACCAAACCATTTTCTTAGTAACCTAACGATAACCAAATCATCATTGATCCATTCCCCTTAGCCCTAGAAACGTGAATTCAACTTTGGTTTTTTGAAATTTCATGCCTAGACACGAGTTGCTGTCCTTCGGTTTGAAGAGACTTTTTTGAATATTTTCTCACTGATTCCAACTAAGGCAAGACCTCTAGTCACACCAATGTGTTCGTCTCATTGAGTAGTTGAATTCATATACGTATGCATGATTTGGTGGAGAAATGACAAAGTGCAAAGCATTTGAAATGTTCCTGTTTTTCGACGATTTCTACAAATTCCAGCAAGTTCGACAACGACAGACGGCGACTAGAGGAAGAAGGAAAATTCCGTTAACTATCCAAAATATTCCTGATGACGTTAGGTTATAGTGACACTTTCTATTAGATTAAATGAAATATATTTCATTTTAGGGATGGAATATTCCATTATGGGGACAAAATATTCTAGTCGATCCCAACCCCGCACATGACTGTGTGTGGCCGACGCACGTTGGCGCATTTGGCCAACGCTTGACTGGCTCACCGTTGCAAGTGGTGGCAGCCAGGGTCTAGCAACCCAAAATGTCTTTCTAGCTTATTTCAATGCCCTGAATCTATTTTTTGGCATCCATTTACTGTAATTCCAATGTTTTAGCCTAGTTTTGTAGTTGGCCACCAAATAAACTTCTAATTGGCAGAGATCCAATCTTGACGAAATTTTAGTATGTTGTTCTAGAAGAATAATGAGTCCTTTAAGAAGTTACGGATAGAAAATCCAACACGCGGATCTTTCGGATTGAATAATGTAGGGCTGTTGACCCCACATGTGACCTTTGATTGAGATCTGACTTTTGGTCAACATGCCCAAATCACTCTGGAACACTATAGTTAACATGTACAACGTAGAGTTATGTGTTTTATCACTACAATTATGGGACGAGACTTGATCTGTGTTCTAGCAGTGATTGTACGTTAGGGCCTTGATCGTTGTTTGAAGGTGCTTTAGCGCGGCATGCAGGCGAGTGACCTTAATATATCTGGTATCGGTTTTGTTGAGTGGTCTAGAATCCCTCTTCATATTTGGTTTCGTTGAGTGGTCTGGAACCAGATCTTCGTTGAATTTCGTTGAGTGGTCTGGGATCCCACCCCTTGTCTTCATTTGATCTTTGTAGTCGGTCTAGAATGTGGAACCTTAGGAGCCATAGGTTTCAGCCAAACTATGTCACTCTAACCCAAGTTCTCGGTTTACGTATGAATTAGAAATTTTAGAAACTTTGTGGTTTGATTAGGTTACCCCTATATCTTTCCTTGTATTTGTTTTGGACTTTTTTTTTAGGGAGCCTGCGGGCGTTGTCGCTAGTGAGGGTTGGTTATTTTTGTTGTCCAACTGTTGTAAAAATTGTGAATTTCAATGTCAGTATTTCGTTGTGTGTGTTGCTTGTATTTCCCCATATCTCTACACCCGAGTGTCACGTGTCGATCTTAGACGTATCAACTAACTACTTTTTTTTCAATTCCATAATAATTTGATGTCGAATTCATCACCCACGAAGATTGACATTAGTCAAATGCTATTCTTATACTCATCATGTGCAAAAGTTCATACCAAGTGTTCAAAATATAAAAGCTTTAAGCTTCGTCTATCCAAACACAAAATATATCATAATTTTGGGTAAAAATTTGGACATGAGTGTGCATTGGATTTTCAACAATCCAATACATCTCATATAATAGAAACTTGCTTATGAACTTTTTTATTAGGTTCAGTGATGGAAGAATCCTACTGGTGTTAGATTTCTACCATGACAAATATATTCTTATTTTGTTTTAATTTTCTTTAAAAAACTATTATTATGCATTTACATTATTTACAATTTTGCGGATTATATAAATTAGGATGATGAGATTGACTTTCAAGGTTTATATGGTATAGCTTTTGATATAAAATTTGGTGGATATTTGGAAATTAAACTTGTCATTAGGAATAACTATATTAGGTATGAATTAGGTTTTTTCAACATATTAAGGTAGTCACTAAACATGCATAGATATTTCTTTTAAATGATTTACGCAGCACGTAAGCGTTTAGTCAGCATATATTAACATATATCTACCAATATTAAAATAATAATTGACCTTCTATAAATTCGTAGATTGTGATTAAATTTCAAATCTACCCCCCATTGGTCAATTTTAAATAGAGAGCCTTTTGGACCACTATATATACTAGGTTATTGGTGCATACATTTCAGATGTTCTATGAAAATCAAATTGTTTTTTTTGGTTTGATATAGTTGGAGGTAAACTCTAGTCGGTCCATGATTTACCAAGAAGCTAATAAGAGAGTTTGCACCTCAACTTAACTTCCTGGTAAATCATGGATTCGATTAGAGCTTGATTCCATGTAAAAGTTACGTAATAATGAAGATGAATTCTAGTTGGTTAGCGATTTACCAAAAAATTGTTGGAATGATATGCTATAAGTTTTTTGGTAAATCGTTGTTCAACTAGACCTCAGTTTTTAAAGAAGATGGAACATGACGATCACAAGGCTTCCGCCAAATACGTCACCCTTTTTCCCTACTTTTTGTTTGTTTGTTATTATTCCATCTTGTTTTCATTTTACTGTCAATTTGCCCTTCTTGTTATATTGTTGCCTCTTTATCTTGAATGGTGAAGAAAAATGAGTTCCATATGAAGGCCGGTGATTTTGAAATAGACACATTTCAGAGGTGTATAATATATGACCGACCATTTCAACATGAACAAACTGGGTAAGTAATTCCACACGTGCACTGATCAAATAGTTCACAAATTTTTCAAATTGATGAACAATCAAATGTGGAATCGCTTTCAACAAAAACTCAATCTGCCACCGAAAAGACCATATTTGGTTACAAAGTTCTAAAATGAGCTAGTCGGGCAGCGGGCAAAGTCTTAGCATTAAGAGGTTTAGGTGTTTTTTTTTAATTTTTTTTCTTAACTAAATTTATAACATAGCAATTAAAATGTATAAATATATGTTTCATTACAATTAAAAAAGAAATATTTTCTATTTTAAAACAAAATGTAAAATGAAGGATATATCAATTATAAAGAATTAGATGAACCTGACACACTATGTGAAATATGACATCATTACCTTTTTCTTTTCTTTTCTCTGGAGTGTAAGTTACAAAATTAGTAGAAGAAAAGTTTTTTCACACTTTTATCTCTTCATCTATTGCTCTGTGCCGGGTGGTGTTCCCTACCAATAGAAATTTGACACTAAATCTTCTTTTATCCTTTTTTAATCAAAAAAATTCTTAAAACTAGAAGTCCAATAGTCAAACAAAAACTAAAGGATGCTAACTTCCCCATCAAGCGCTTTTGCAACTTGCTTTCGAATTCCATCATATTTCCTAATTGACTTCGAATTCAATCTTGTCTGCCCAGCACTCACCCTCCACTTTTGAATCGAAAACCGCAATCTAAAAAGAGAGGAAAAAACTAACGAAGGTGAACATCTAAATCCCAAAGCATGCCGCACCCAAACCTGATTATCTCTCTCTCTTTCTCACATTTTCATTTTCTAGGTGCTGGTAAATTTTGTGATGATTTTGAATTAGTGAAAAGATTTATAGAAAGAGTAATTGGTAATGATGGTAAGAGTTAACGGTGGAAGTACAACTCCATTAAATTAATTTGTTTTCCATCGACGATTCAACATCTCAATTTTTAAGAATTAAATATATAAAAGAAATTTAGATGGCAAATTTCAATTGGTGGGAACACCACCTGGCTTTTGTGCTGGGAACCCCAAAAAATTTCTCCACAGTGAGCTCATGTTTCTATCTTCAGATGAATTGATATTGATATTATCGATAAATGGTTTTGGTTTGGGGCACTATTCAGGCAATAAGCATTGCTGATAGGAGTATATTTATGCTACTTAGTTATGTTGTTTCCTTGCATTTAGTTACTTAATTACTATCTATTTTAGTCTTTTAAGCTATTTTCGTATGTTTTTAGGTCCTAATGGCAAAAGGAGCAAGAAAATGCATTTTGAGGCTATTTGGAGCAGTTTTGGGCATGGATTGGATACCTTAACTATGGAGCAATGTGGATGGACGAAATTGAAGTCAAGAGAAGCTAGGAAAGGCTAAAAATCTGGAGAAAGAAGTCCAAATGCAAAGAAGATAAGGAAAGAGCAAGAAATAAGGAACCTTATCCAAATTTCCTTATCTTATCCAAACCTTATCCAACCTTATCTTATCTTATCCTATCCTAATCTTTTCCTACCTTAATTCCAACTTCAAAGAGGACTCCTTTTCACATTAAATCACCTAAATATCAAGTTCTAGAAGCCCTATTTTCGTGCATTAAGTTTATGCCACATGTAACCCTTCTAGAAGTTCTAGAAACTGCCACAAGGACCATTCCTTGTCCTCCTTGGAATATGATTGAAAGTATCCTTGTTCTTTGGTCATTTGGAGTCCTAATTCCTCTCATTTTCAGCCCAATTTCGTGCCTCCCCTTCACCCTATAAATACATGATGCCACAACACTCAAAAACGACCACCCTCTACCACAAATTCACACCACACCATCCACCGCACCTCAAGAGCCTAAATTCACACAAATCCCCATTGTTGGCATCAAGGAAGGAAGGAGGAGCCACCTGGAGTGTTTCTAGGTGTATTCTATCTTTGTTTTTAATGTTTAAGTTTAATTATCTTTGTTTTGCGAACATGTGGAACTAATTTCTTTTTAGTTAGAGGTGAATTTGAAACCATGATTATATGTTTTATATGAATTGATTACGTCCAGTTATTGTTTCTTAAGGCATGAATGTGATTTGCTTATCTAAGTTATTAAAACTTGTTTATGTATGTGGGTTGGGGGTCGACACTTAATTTGCATGCATGAATTTGATGCAAGAGTATAAGGGGGTTTCACGTAAGAGTTATTCACTTATATTCACAAGTAGTGGAGGTTGCTAGTCACAATCGTGTTAAGTAAATCCTTAGTATGAGTCTCATGCGTTTCATAGTGATGAATGCCTTGTCAATGCTTATGATTTTCACAAAACTTAATGACTTTTGACATGTATCTCTATCATGCGTTTCATATAAGGAACTTGAGAAAGATAATTTGGTTTAGATGCGTATTCCATCTAATTCAATGAAATAAGGAAAATCTGATGATTAGTTGTGCGATGGAACTAACTTGGGGCGTTGTCATTCATGGTTTAAAGGAATAATAACTGGAAATCAATTTATATGCATATGTGTCATGTGTGGAGATGAACCCTCTAACTAGCCCTTCACCCATTTAATTCCCCTAATTTCGCTTTTACAAAGTGTTTTCTACAAAGTTTTTGTTTTAAGTTTTAAATTCGTCAAAAACAATCCCCCTTTCATTTAGTCTTGTTATTTGAGTCAAAATCTATTTTCTTTGAGTCTTTTGAGTCAAGTTAAGGTTTATTTTCGTCCAAAACACTTGTTAGGTCTAAAATTGAGTCTTTTTGAGTGTTTGTTGTTGTTTTGAGTGTTTTAAGTTAGTTTAGAGTCTATAGAGTCTAGTTTAGTGTTTTTGAGTCTTAATTGTGTTGATTAGCATCCCTTCTAATCTCCGGTCTAAAAGGATCCCTACTTTCATATACTACAATCATAGGGTTTTAATTTGAGTGTTAGAATATTTCACATCAATTGCTAAGAGATCCAATAAATGGTGTGGGTTTATAGTCACAATTTTAAAGAAAGTTTGGTTGAACTCTGCAAAAATGGTCGAAGATGAGTTGAAATCATTCTGCAAAAATGGTCGAGACTTATTGAACTGATTATGTAAAAATGGTCGATGAGGGATTGAATTAATTTTGCAATAATTGTTGAAGACGGGTTGAACTGATTCTGCAAAAATGGTCGATGATGAGTTGAATTGATTCTGCAAAATGGTGAGTTTAATTGATTCTGCAAAAATGGATGATGACTGATTGAACTGATTCTGCAAAAATGAATGATGACTGATTGAACTGATTCTACAAAAATGATCGATGACTAATTAAACTGATTCTACAAAAAATGTCGAGAATGGGTTGAATTGAACTTGCAAAAATGGTCGAAGACAGGTTGAACTTATTCTGAAAAAATGGTGGTGGACATGACACGCCCTAATCCCGATGTCCGTGGGAAATCAGGATGGTCACGTGCTGGCCGACACCCGAGGGTGACGAAAGCCATTTATTGAATACAAATGCTGAGAACTAAAAATATGAATAAGAATAATAGAAATTTAAATATAATTATTATGCAAATGAGGAACGTGTTCAGAGCACACATCTAATCTAAAACACTAAAAGAAATAATATTAAATTGAATGAAGAAGAGGATGGGTCATATACCAAGAGGACTCGAAGATGCCGATGCGGAAGTGCCTTGACGCCGGAATCATACGCCTCGATTCTAAGTCCTGAGGGAGCGCAAAACAAACATAAGTGGACCAAGTTGATATATATAATATAATATACAGTAAAACAGTTATCAACATACTAACCCCCAAAGTTTTATGAAAATCAATAGCATAATAAGTAATAGTTTTTTTTTTCCGAAAACTCAAGCATGCCATAAAACCTTCATAAAACGTATCTCATATATATAGTGTGTCAACTAGTGGTATCAGTGTCGCCCGAAGGCATATGGAACTCTTCCTTCATAAACTTAATTCAAAAGTATCAATTGCCCGTAGGCTCCTATAACACCCAACCCGAAGGTCAATATAAGTGACCACTAGATACGCATAAAACCATTGAACATAGTCTTTCCAAACATAGGTATATATATTTCAAAAGCATATTCTTAGTATAAAGTCATCCATCAAGAAATGTGTGAAAACATGTTCTAAATAGTATATTGTCATCCATCAGATATCCTACACAAAACATGGGTTCAATAGAAAATATGGTATTCCAAAATAAGCTCAGTATAGCATGATAATCAATTTCTCATAAAACGTTCACAAAACATGCTCCGTAAATCATGCTTTTCATGTATGTATTTATACTGTTAAAACATGCATTTTAAAAGGGGTCCACTCACAGATACTCAGTCGTAGATGAGCCGTACGAAATAGGAATAACGGAATCACCGCTAGAAGTTGCACCTAAGCACATAAAGAGTACAATTAAAAAAACTATACTCAAACAATTTAATTTGGGAAAACGGACTTCATAAACGGGTCTAGGACGTTGAAATTAGTCTATGAGGGATTCTGGACGAAACCCGAAAAGTCAACCCTAAAAGTATACATTGACCGTTGACTGGTCAAAGTCAAAGTCAACGGGTCCAATGGGTTTTAGGGTTTAAAGGGTATTGGGCTTGAAAGCCCGGCCCAATGCCTTTGGGTTTTTGAAAAGAAAAATAAATAAATAAATAAAAATAATTGGGTTGGGCTTGGGTAATCCAGCCGAAGGCCTGGGGTAAATGGGTGTAATTGGGCTAGGTCTCGGTCTAAATGGGTTTGGGTTTTAGGGCAAACAGGTCAGGTTAATGATGTGAAATATTCTAACACTCAAATTAAAACCCTATGATTGTAGTATATGAAAGTAGGGATCGTTTTAGGCCGGGGATTAGAAGGGATGGTGTAAATGTGTTGACCATATCTTAGCCTAGTGGTCACGCGGATTTGTCTACTTCTGTAAGTAAGACGTCCGGCTGCCGATCCTATGGCTAACAACTTTGCGAAGTTCTACACCAACACCTACGGCTACATCGGTTACGCGAGCCTGTCTGCTTATAGAAAAGTAGCACACTTGCCACTGGTCTATAAAGTCTAAAGGTTAAGGCATGAACAAAAGAAGCAACTATGGAGACAAGCGAAGGAAACAAGTTTATTAAATTTTCTAGCAAAATTAATAAACAACTAGCAAAGACCAAAAGAGTTCAAGCAAAGCAAAAAGCAACAAGGGAAACAAAAAAAAAAATCCTAAAGGCTACCTAGAAAACTACTCTTCAACAACTTAGACACTCCACGACTACTCGGTCGCCACACTTTCAACAACCGCGACATTCTTAGCAGCGGTACCATCCAGCGCTTCACCTCCAGCTGCTCCAGCCTTGGCACCAACATCTCCAACTACTTCACTAATGGAGGCCTCAAAAGTAAAGGCAAACAAGTATTCCAGAGAAATAGAGAAGGTTCGAAGTCTCTCCCAGCAAACTCGAAATCAGACGACCTACTAAAGAGATGATCTACATAACCCAGCTTGTAGAAATCGGCCTAACTCTGAACAAGCGGAGCCTCAAGCCCAACCTTCTCACTTTTCAGCTGCCCGATCTCATTGAGCAGACCAACATGGACGTGCTACAGCTCATCCACTTCTTTCATCAAACTTTCGTTGATCTTCAGTGCACCTTGGAGTTCCAACACTTGGGGTTCAAGCCTATCAACAACCTTCTTGAAGTGGATTACTTGGTTATAAGCAGCAATCAACTCTTCATCCTTTGCATAAGTAGCAGAACGAAGCTCAGAAACAGCATGCTCAAGATCTTGAATATGAGGTATGTAACATCCGATCTCCTTCTCTGCACTTTCATACTTAACTTGGATTGCGTCAAGGCTAGTCTTCAAGTCAACGATCTCTTGGCGAGCGGTCTCAAGCTGCAGAAAAGTAGAGGCAGGGACATTAGACCCTTTCAAAGTGACGAGCTCAGATTCTAACCTCTTGATCTTTTCTGCAAAAGAATAAGCTTCGCGTACCACAACCCTTGCCACCTCCTTGGTAGCCTTGGTATCATTATGGTCAAAAAGCATAGACTCAGCTGCTAGAATAATCGTCTTCTACATCATGACAAGTAAGGCAGTCTTCCTATACTTGGTCGTATGCTTCGTAAAGGAACTTGAGCAAACAATCCCTCTAACGCCATTGACAAACTTGCCACAAGCGTCCATGTCTTCAAACAGATCTGGTTTCAAAAGCGCACAGATCTCAGCAGCTTCCCTAGAAGCAGGCTTAGTGGATTTCTCATAGTTGCCCACGCGAGTAGTCTTCTCCTTCCCAGCAGGCGAATCAGTCTCAGCAACAGAGGGAGTGCGCCTTGGCACCACTTTATCAGCAGAGTCCACCTTATCGCTCTTCATAATAGCACCGGACTTAGCTCCCAACAAACATCTTGGTACAGACTTCAGCATTGGGGGCATGACATGACCTTTACACTGAGCAATCCTATCAGCAATCGTACTAGCCATTCTCGACATAGCAGGTGCCATAAGCTCAGATCTAGCAACCTTATTTTTCTTCCCAATGGAAGAAGTCATGTCAATCATAAGCCTCTCAGCAACAGGCGGACCCTCACGAGCAATGGAAGAAGTCTTCAGTTTTTCTCAACCGACATCTCTTGAGCAGGCGAGGAAGATCTCTTCTTTCCATCTTCATTCATAGTAGGCTTCACGATAGCGATCAGACGAGCTAATGCATCCGCCTTGATCCTTCTCCTCTTCTCTCTGGAGCATCCTACCTTTCTCCTGGCGAAGAGGACTAAGTAGCCAAAGCCATTCACGGTAGTCAGCAGGGGAGCTCAACCCATACTGGTTTTTCCTTCATTTTTTCTCTCGGACCATCAGGCAGGAGGCCTATCTGCCCAGCATTCCAGCAGCCCATGAGGCCCGTGACCTCCTCATTCCTCTCAGTCGCCAGCCTAGCCCGCGTTAGGTCCAAGAGCCCAAAGGACATGAGCCATGTAGCTCACCTAGCACTGCGCCTCAGCGCCTCAATCCGCAACCCCAGCCGCACAAGCTGCCCTTGGCCCATGCCGAGCTGACTCCTAGCCTCTGCCACAACACCTCATCGGCCCATGCCGAGGCGACTCTTGGCCCCACCACCTCGACGGCTGCCCCACGACAGCACTATCCAAGAAGAAGACAAAGAAAATTAAATTTTTCTTACCTCAGTGCGGTATGAAAAAAGACGAAGAAAGTAATGAAAGACGGTCCTTTGCACGAGCAAGTGTAGAAGATTGCTAGAGGAAGGGAAACAAATATCCTCTAAACTGTCTCTCTCTTGTAGGGTAGAATAAATCGTTCTCCAAAATTGATTTAATAATCCACTTAAGGTGGACTTAAATAGGCTTTGAGAGAAATTTATTTCCGTTTCCTAGAAAGATCTAATTTCCTATTAAAGAGGGAATCTACATCAAAATAGGAAACAATCCTATGTTTCCTAAAGCAAGAAGATCTCTACACCTGCTGCTCTTTCCTGCAAGCAGCCCAACAGGTGTGGGGGCATTTGTGGAGCCAAAAATAATTAAGAGGTGACACGTGGATTTTTGGGTAAAAAGGAAAAAATTACCCTCAAGACACATCGGAATTCCTACGCTCGAGAAGTGGACAATCATCCATCAATCAAGTCAAAAGTGCCCAAATAGGTATTTATTTATAACCTATTTCATCCATCCATTCCTCATCATATCTTCTCCACAAAGTAACCCTCTAAATCATTCCTTTTTTATTATATTAATTAGCTAATTAATTGATTAATTATTCAATTAATTTGCTAATTAAACGCAAATCATGAACTTCACCCACAAATCCATCCAAGTGGCCGGTCCATCTCCTCCCAAGATGGCCGGCCACACCCCTATATAAACACCCTTATTCTTTCAGAAGATTGGAAGACTGATGGTGTTTTCATTGTCTTCATTAAGATAGTTCATCTTTTGCTTGGTTCCAAACCTTCGATTCACTCCATTTTTTGATAGTTTTATTAATTTGAGGAGAAAGAGAGAATAAGTGGGGAAAGTGTAGGAAGTGGGAATAATCTTTGAGAGAGAGAGAGAGAGAGAGAGAGAGAGAGAGAGAGAGAGAGAGAGAGAGAGAGAGAGAGAGAGAGAGAGAGAGAGAGCACACCTTTAGCTTGATTTCCAAGCTATTTAAACAATAAAGAGCTTCCTTTACTTGCATTACTTTTGGGTCTAATCCGCTCTAGCTTTCAGGAACCCCGTCGTGCACAGGTATGACAACACCTTTCAAGTAAGGATCTGCCTGCATGTACAAAAGTGCAAACCAACATCTGGAAAGCATAAGAGTCAAGCTATTCTCATAAGAGATACAAATGACGGTACAAGTACAACAGACAGAGCAGAAGAAAAAGAAGAATTAAAGCAAAAAGAAAAGACCTTGAGGTTATTTCCTCTTCCTTCCTGAACTCACTACACAATCAATTCTGATCATCATGCATAGTAACACTTCTTGTAAAACTTACACTTGGTTGCACTTGCAATTAAAAGTTTTTCGTCTCAATAAGTTTTTGACTAACTTCATGTACACAAAGTACAGTTACTTAAACTCAATTATCAATGCCAAGATTGACTAACTTCATGTGCGCAGAGTTTTATAAAGTTTCGATGTCACATCAAAAGCTCCTAATATTCATCAAATCTCTTGAGGCTCACCTGCACAAATTTCACAACTTTTACACGACCAATTCCTCTAATAGAGACTAGTGCTCCAACTTCTAAACGCTCAACCTGCAGAGTACTGGAATGGTTTTAGTTCATAAGATCCTTCAAATATTTGGAAATTGCATTGAAGTTCAGAAGCTTACATTTTCTATGAAAACCAAGCAACCATTTCTGGCTGCAAAGGATGCTTCTCCTGATGAATTGTCAATGATGACAGGATCCAACACAAAATTCACAAAAAGCTTCTTCCATGTCAACGACTGCAACAAATAGAATAAACTGTCAGTAGGATGAATACAAATAGTTTTTCTGACATCCGAAACCACACCATAGGATCTCCATAACCTAAACGTACGAGGAGGGACTGTTTTATCACGGCTCACCTTTTGGATTCATGTTATACTAAATAAAAAAGTAGCATGAATGAGTGATTGGGTGTACAACAATTTGTGATTCTCACCATAAAATGACCAGCAGTTGTGCAAACGCATGACTACATAAACTGACAAACATATGGGAATTACAACTACACAATATAACAGAATTTATATATGTTAATAATTCTAAAGCAGACGCCAAATAATGGTGGACAAGACCGAAGTCCCTTCTGTTTGGCTTGAAGGGGTGTCAGTTGTTAACCAAGGCCCATGAGATTTGGGTTTCAACCACATTTCTTGATTTACATCGAAATGCATTCAAGGTGAACCAAAGGGCTTCCATATGTAACATGCGATGAGCACCTGCAGCTGCCATGAAAAACCTATACACTAACTAAACCATCGAATTTCACCATTAGGACCAAAGGACTTGGACATTTCTTAACGCATACAAGAAATCCCCTGGTTTTTAAATTTTTTGAATTTGGGTGTCTCTATCTATGCTTTTCATAAGCATTCAAACGAACAATTTATAAAATTCAAATGGACTTATATTCCTGTGTTCCATAATATCATCCGAAGAGTAACCATGTCATTCTTTCCAGGTGCTGCATATTATTATTATCAATGGTATATAACTTTACAGAAAACTACTTGATTATAGATAAGAACAATAGCTACAATGTCAATGTGCCATTTGACAGGTATTTGTCCGCAGACAGGCGGCAGGCCATCTTCATTTTACATCATATCTTCACAACACTTACGACTATCTCACTAAGTGCCTCTACCTATCAATAGCAGCTTTGCGAAAATAACCAAACAGACTTTCAGTAGCTTGTCGAGTGTAACTTCACAAATTCCCTAGCAATACCAATTGACTTAAATCTCCATGAATTTTTCGGACCTCATATAATTCAGAGACAAGAAGGCCTGATTCGGTATGCTGTAGCTTACTAAAAGCTGCTCGTAAAAGCAAAGCACCTAAAATAGAAGAACAAAAAGGCCTGATTCGGTATGCTGTGGCTTACAAGAAGGCCTGATTCGGTATGCCTGGTTCTTGTTTCAATATACTTTCGCGGTTGTATGTTATCTTTCGTTTATTCTAACAAAATTTCTTCCACCTTACTTGCTCAACACTCATAACTCATACTGTCATCAAATCGGAGAAAATGTAGCAATGAAAGTATATATTACCTCCTCCAGTAGAGCTAGATACCTTGCTTCATATAAGTGCAATGCCTTGCTCTCAGAGGGATTAAGAACCTGAAATTTCGAAAACCAGTTTTTCAAAAATTAGAAAGAAAGAATTGTTCTTACTGTAAGAAATAAATACAAACAAAAGAATTAATTATTCCAAGCAATCCAAATATTAACTAAATTAAATCACAAAAAAATAATCATGTTCAAAAACAACAGCAGACTTAATCATAGCCAAGAGAGCATAGTGCTCCCTTACGCCACGAAGTTCGGACTAGAAAAATAAAAAGATTGAGTTTAAAGAAAGAGAAATTGAAGTGAAAACCTCGTTCAAGGGAAAGGGAAGGAGCGGGAGCTCCAATTCCACCAAGGAGGTGGCGTTTTGAGGAGCCAAGTGGCGGCATCGTTTTAGTTTCTTCATTGTAAAACTTAAACCAACGGAACTATAGACATTCCGGTGCGGGTTTCGGATTCGTGTCGCTGATATAAATTGAGCGTGCTTGTCCAGGACAAACGGAGTGGTGGGATTGAATTTGAAGGCCGTTCCTTCCAAGTTCCCAATTAACAACGGTCTGACGGATTATCTACTGCTGTTAAATTAATTCTAACCGCACTATGTTACGTCTCTCTCCAGTTCGGTATTTAAACTATGGATATTTGTGGAAATATCGATATCGATATCGATATCAGTTGTTTTCAATATAAATGATGGAATCTTAAAACGAAACTTTAGAGATTGTCAAGTATTAGTTTGGAAGAAAAATATACAAGAGTTTCTCTGATATTTAATAGTGTGTCAAAAATATCGACGATATTTATTGATTTTAGTCTAAACATAAGAGTTTATCCAATAAGAGATGAAATTTACACTTCACCTCCCATACTTTCTCTATATTGACCGTATCGAATAAATTTTAAACTATGTTTTTGTCACACTTCCAAATTCGAATTCTGAACACACGCACCTACAATCTAGTACAATACAAGGCTCCATGAAATTTCAAGGGTAAATTATCGTTTTTGCGTTCTCAAATTTGTGTCAAATAGCAACTTCATACAATAACTTATGCAATGTCATATAAAAAATTTAGGATTTCAATTCCATTGTAATGTTATAGTCCCTCAAAGTTACAATCTTTTGTTAGTATCCTTGTTATCTGCTTACGTGGTATTGCAGGCCCCTCCTATCACCTATTTGGACTACCCAAAAATAAAATAAAAAAATTGATATGTTTGATCAGTGTTTAAAATATCGATATCAATGGAAATATCGATAAGTAAATTTGTGAAAATATTGATAGATATATCGAATATTGATAGATATATCGAATATCGATATCAATTGTTTTCGATAGAAATGATGGAAATTTGCTCAAAAATATAGAAATTTAAAATTATTTTTTAGGAAATGTGATATGAAACTACAATGCACATATGAATCAATAATTAATGATTAGATACTAGTAGGTAGTAGTGCCCACACGATGCTATGAGTTTGAAAATTGTATGAAACGATGTGTTCAAAACATGCATAGACAGTGGTTTAAAGCATGAACATTAATACAACATAGTCATCCATTTTGTTGTAGTAGTTATACATAATTTTCCATCAGCAGCAACATTTGTACACAAATGGTTATGAAATGTACAGGTGATGGTGAAGTATTGCCACCTATTATTTATTTAGAGGAGTCAAATCTGCCTTTGGAGGTGTCGGAGGTGATTTTTTTTTTCTTTTTTTTAACAGCTTTATGGAAACTTGATCAAAGTCTTTTTCACTTGGTCCTGATATTTCTTGTACATCATTGTTTTAAATAGATAACAAATATTAGAAAAAAATGAATAGACAACAGTTGAAAACTTGTACAAGGGAAAGATAGAAAATAAACCTTTGCTCATTGTCAATAAAAAGAGGTCTTCTCACTAACTCTCTTTTTCGCTTGTGTGATTCTGCAGTTGTATCTGGTGTTAACATAGAACATGAAACCACAGTTGAGGACATGGTAATTTCCCTCACCAATATCTGTGGAGTTGTTGGCTCACTACTTGTATCATCACAGACATTGTAAATGAGAACATCACTTGAATTAAAAATGTTTCTTCTATTGCCAAAACGCAGGTGATAAATTTTTTTCTACCCTATCAATCTGAGAAACTCATTGGGTAATTGTTGTTTATCCACCAATCGCTAATTTAGGACCAAATCATTGCAAGGCACTCCAAAAAGCTTTTCGCCAGATTTACCAATTACCAAAGCAATGATTTCATTGGTGTAGTCCTCAAGAATCAAATTTACTTTGTACCTATATTTAAAAATTGGGGTGATATACATTTGATGCAATCGATCATTCAAATGAGAAATATTTTTTTGTACCAATGCATTAAATGTGAAATAGTATTTTTGTTAAGTGAGGAAGAGCAAAAATTATTAATTATATATAAATCGCAAAAAAAACGGTGACATGTTGTATTTAAATTTGCAAGACAGAAAATTGAAACACAGGATGTTACATATTACCAAGGTGTTAGAATCTGATTGGGGTGTTTTTGGCAAACCAATTGTCCACTCACTGGATCTTTATGCATTTGCTTTACACAATTTGGGCAAGCATTGTACCACTAGTCAAATCGTGTGTTAAAACGCCTAATAGATGTTTTGCACAAAAACGTGTCGTCTTGAGTAGATTCGTAAAAATTTTAGTTATCAAATTAAAAAAAAACATAAAAAGTTATATTAAAGTTTTATACCTTATATAAATCTGGATCCAGGAATGCTAGTTCATCAATTGTCACTCTCTTGGCAGTTTGTAAAATTTGAGCTTCATTTGCTTGCTGTGAAGAGGGTGGCAGTGTTTTCACAACCTCTGTGCAATCAGAAAACCTGCAGGTTTTTACAAGATAATGTGAATTGAATTAGTTTGTAAAAATAACATCTTTTGTTGTAAAAATAATAGGTATATTTTCATTCTGTCTAGAGAAGCATAAATGTACCCACACCGATTTGAATGAGTTTAACTCTAGGATGTCTGGATCAAGGAAGAAAAGTGAGGAACCAGTCGTATTCAACATAATCTTATCGGTGAATTGGAAAAATAATGGAAAAATCATGAATAGAACATTAACAAAGACTCTAGATAAAGTCATATAATTTAAAAGTTTGCAAGCATAGATTCGTAAATAAAAATGAGAAAAACCTATTTCATTATTGATAATAAATGATATTAAAAAAAAACGAATGAGAGACAATAAATGTTTTAGAGTTATGTTGTAAGATACGGTCAACACATTTACACCATATGATATTTAAAAACAGGACAATAAAGATATGAAATAGGCTAATTTTTAATGGAATCAAACTCGTGAAAACGACAACAATTGGTGCAAACAATGCTCGCATTGACAAAGAACGGAAATTCTTTTCAACATCTCCCCATAACGTAACGTTCAGTTCTTTCTTTCTGTTGCGGATTTCTGTTGCAGAAGCAAATTGAAAACGAAATTTCATACAGCAAGAAAAAATGCATTTAATTATTATATGAAAAAAGTAGACAGTCAATGTTATAAGTATTATATAATTGCCTAACAGCATACAATCTGGCAAATAAAACTTTGAAACTATTGTAACAGAAATATAATAGATATAAAAAATAATTTAAAATTACAGTAAGCAGAGGGGAGAAACAACCTGATATTTTGAAGGGTCATTTTGGTTCCGGTTCCTAGTCAACTCAATTGTTAGATTGAAATCTTATTATATTTTATTTTTTGATCAAAGTCCTTTGACTTTGTACACCTCAACATTTTAGTATTACTATATTTCCATCTCATCTTTTTTATATCTTAAATAAAAAACTGTAATTTAAAATATTGATTGCAGTCCAACATTTGAGGGATTTAAATTCAAGAATTTATGTAATTCAAAATCCTTGTATTATGAGATTCAATCAATCGATCAAGTCTAAACGAAATTTAAAATTTTAAAAATTCAAAAATTTATAGGATCATATATGTACAAATCTAATGAATTACTTAAAAATTAAAAAAAAAAACAATTTCTACAATAAAAATTCATGCACACTGCACATATTTTTTGTGAATTTCATTGAGTAGTATTAAGGGAACTAATGTATCTCATGAATTCATACATACAAAAGCAATGTACCCATGAACTTAGACCAAAAATATTGTATGTACCCATAACATAAATAGCATATGGGTACAAGAAGACTCATGGGTACATTTAAAAACTCAAGGAAAATAACGTACATGTCACATCCCGGCCCAGGACGGATCACTTCCCGGGCCTGCTCTACAACCGTAGCACGATATTGTCCGCTTTGGGCTTACCATTCCCTCACGGTTTTGTTTTCGGGAACTCACGAGAACTTCCTAATGGGTCACCCATCCTGGGAGTGCTTTTGCGCTCTACTCGCTTAACTTCGGAGTTCCCATGGAACCCGAAGCCAGTGAGCTCCCAAAAGGCCTCGTGCTAGGTAGGGATGAGAATATACATATAAGGATCACTCCCTTGGGTGATGTGGGATGTCACAATAATTGTCACATCCCGGCCCGGGCCAGATCACTTCCCGGGCCTGCTCCACCACCGTAGCACGATATTGTCCGCTTTGGGCTTACCATTCCCTCACGGTTTTGTTTTTGGGAACTCACGAGCAACTTCCTAGTGGGTCACCCATCATGAGATTGCTCTAGCCCCCCTTCTCGCTTAACTTCGGAGTTCCGACGGAACCCGAAGTCAGTGAGCTCCCAAAAGGCCTCGTGCTAGGTAGAGCTGGGAATATACATTTAAGGATCACTCCCCTGGGCGATGTGGGATGTCACAATCCACCCCACTTAGGGACCCGACGTCCTCGTCGGCACGCACGCGGCCAGGGTTAGGTTCTGATACCAATTGTCACATCCCGGCCCGGGACGGATCACTTCTCAGGCCCGCTCCACCACCGTAGCACGATATTGTCCGCTTTGGGCTTACCATTCCCTCACGGTTTTGTTTTTTGGGAACTCACGAGCAACTTCCCAGTGGGTCACCCATCATGGGATTGCTCTAGCCCCCCCTCTCGCTTAACTTCGGAGTTCCGACGGAACCCGAAGCCAGTGAGCTCCCAAAATGCCTCGTGCTAGGTAGAGCTGAGAATATACATTTAAGGATCACTCCTCTGGACGATGTGGGATGTTACAATACATCATACCATATTGTTTTATAGACATGCATATGTGGATCCGTAAAATGTAGCAACCTTAAAAACCATTTTACATAATATTCTCCAAAAACTTTATACCCATATATTTATGTAAAACGAATTTGAACCAACCAAAACATATTATAGCAATAGATATATTAGAACGAAACATGTAGATTAAAAATGTACCCATGGATATAAGTGTAGCCAACCAGACATTGAATAATCAAGACTAATATATAATAATAAAAGGAAAAGAAAAAAATATAAAGAATAAAAGAAGATGACTTCAGAGTGGTACAATTTTCACATAGCCTGCTCACTCTACAGTCTCTGCATATTTGAATCAATCAGATTCCTTGAGAAAGCGATGTCTGCATTGCCTTGCCCATGCCACACAAATCTCACAAGCCGATAAAACCATTGATGCTAATTTGTATTTTAAGGTTTATTCAACATATATGCATTGGATCAATTCAGGAATGGAGAAAAATTTGAGAAAATTGGGTTTGGGGTGTTGTAAATTCCGGATGTGCATAAGGGAAGAAGAAGAATGGAGGAATTCAAATGGATTTTCTTTGTTTTAAACTTACTCATATAGTTTATTTTGCCTTAAATGCACATAAGGATAAGATTTCATTTATCATGATGTGTAATATTTTAAATACTAAAATGATGACATTTAATAAGTCAAAGGACCTTAATCTAAAACAGAAAAATAATAAGGTTTCAAGCAATATAATATGAAAGTAAGGGATGGAAACCTAATTTTTCCTATTTTGAATAACCACATCACACTTTTGAGTAACTCTCTGATTAATTTGTTTTTGCTCCAAATGTCATACACCGGTTACATGACCAATGACATGCATTTCAACAAATAAATAGAATTAAGTTGTTAAAATATAATTTACACAATAAAGACAAATAATTTTTTTAACAGATGTATACATTTATATATGCACATATACATACATACATACATACATACATACATACGTGTGTATATATATATATATATATATATATATATATATATAATTACCTGTGAGGATGTCAACTCTGTTAAACTGAGAATAAAGTGTGTTATAATCCTATAAAAAGAAGTGATGCCAAGGGATCGACGGGAACACACTTGCCAATTTTTTAAAAATTGTTTAAACGGTGAATGGTATCATGTGGGACAACTCTTTATTGACCATCCATTCTACTAGTACGAAAATCCATAATTTCATAACAGTTGCCAGCTTCTATTTTAGAAGCAACAATTCCACAGTTAAGGTTTGATGTGCAAGCTTCAACTGCATGTTGCTTTACAATTAACAACAGCAAAAAATAAAATATTAAAAATCCAAGCAATAAGCAAATCACAATACCAATTTGATTTTATATGAGAAGAATGAATATGTATAAATTGAATATCAATCATGTATATATATAGACTAACCTAAACAGAAACTGTAACATCTCACATCGTCCAGGGGAGTGGATCCTGTAAGCCTTATATGTATATTCTCATCTCTACCTAGCACGAGGCATTTTGGGAGCTCATTGGCTTTGGGTTCCAACGGAACGCTGAAGTTAAGCGAGTTCGAGCAAGAGCATTCCCAAGATGGGTGATCCACTGGGAAGTTCTCGTGTGAGTTCCCAGAAACAACACCGTGAGGGCGTGGTGGGGGCCCAAAGAGGACAATATCGTGCTATGGTGGAGTTGAGCCCGGGATGTGGTGGGGGCCCGGGCTGGGATATGACAATTTGGTATCAGAGCCAATCTCTGGCCGGAAGTGTGCCGACGAGGACATCGTGCCCTTAAGGGCATGGATTGTAACATCCCACATTGCCCAAGGGAGTGGATCCTGTAAGCCTTATTTGTATATTCCCATCTCTACCTAGCACGAGGCCTTTTGGGAGCTCACTGGCTTCGGGTTCCATCAGAACTCCGAAGTTAAGTGAGTTCGAGCGAGATCATTCCCAAGATGGGTAACCCACTGGAAAGTTCTCGTGTGAGTTCTCAGAAACAAAATCGTGAGGGCATGGTGGGGGCCCAAAGCAGACAATATCGTGCTACGATGAAGTCAAGGCCAGGATATGATGGGGGCCTAGACCAGGATGTGACAGAAACAATCCTATTAAAAATTAAGATTAAAAGACTGATCACACACTCTTTTCATGTAAATAAACCTATAGGTTATTATTCAGCATGGAAAAAAAACATGATAGAACAAAGTGTTATTTCTAGCGTTAATCACCCTTGTTACCAGTCATAATTAATACAAATGAATAACAATTGCTCGCCATTTCATCAAGTAACACAGAGTGCAGGGCTGTGTATGTTTGAACAGCTCTGGAAATTGACGATTTCCATATCCTGCAAATTCAGACTCTTATCTTCACCGCCTTTATATAAGGCTGTAATTTATCGATAGGAGTTGGAGCTATATTTTCCATTTACCCTAGTCAAACAAAGCATAAATTTTTTTAATTTAGAAACTGTCACCACACAAAGCTTAACCCTAAGAACAAAACGATGTGATTAATTTGAACAAATATTTAATATATTGTTGTCAATCAATCCGCTGATCAATTCTCCACTAACACATCAACTGTAAGAAACCATTCTCTTTCGTTCTTTATTTATTATTCCCTATTTTTTCTACTCTAATTTAAACACTAGATTCATCCAAAAACATAATTTTTGTAATCATTATTCCCTATTTTCTGCGCTCTAAGTTAAACACCAGATCTACCCAAGAACAGAAAATAAGCTAAAATAAGTGGAAAAAAAAAAGAAAGTAAGAAAGAAGAATGACATACCTGAATTAGAACCAGTGTGAAAACGACACACACAACACCTAGGAAAACGAACAACACCGTTACCTGAAAGCACAAAACATAACCAAAGCATACACCCATAATGACAATGACGACACACAAACGAAAAAAAGACGAAGCAACGTTTGCCAAAAATAAAATCAGGATCAAACGACACAGCAATAGTCATAATATCAACACAGAAACGAAACTCCAGTATTTTATAAGCCTCACCCCCACAAAAAACCCACAGGAAACAATTAACTCTAAAACCTCAAAATCACCTAAACCCAAATTTACATATACTAAAACTCAACATGAAATCAACCAAATAAGTGTCAAAAACTGGCACCCAAGAAAATACACAACTAATCACAAAATGGAAGACTTCAGACGTGAAGAAGCCGACGTGCGAAGCGTAAGAGCAAAGGTGAGAAGACGAAGAGAGAAAACTGAAACGATAGAGAAAAATGCGAAAGAAAGAAGCAGTAAAAGGAAAGGAAAAAAGTGAAGAAAGGAAGAGATGAAAATGAAAGAAAAGAGAAGCCCTCTCAATCAAAAAGCCCCCCTCCCTCCCCCTCCAAAACAAAATGATCAACACATGGAAGACAAAAATCAGAGCAAAACCAAAATGGAAGACAGGCGGGCTTCTTACAATTTTTAATAATTGTTTTTCCATGCATCCAATTTCTTCATAATTTTTTATCGTTTTCTATGCCACAAACCATATGGCCTGGTTCAACTCATATTTACAAAAAAAGAATTTGTCTTGCCACCAATTTTTTTATTTTTATTATATCTTTATCCGTATAGAAGACAAAAAACAGAGCAAAACCAAAATAGGAGACAAGCGGGCTTCTCACAATTTTTAATAATTGTTTTTCCATGCATTCAATTTATTTATAATTTTGTATTGTTTTCTATGCCACAAACCATGTGCTTTGGTTTAACTCACATTTTTTAAATATTTTTTTTGTCTTGTCACCAGTTTTTTAATTATTATTTTATCTTTCTCTGTGTGGAAGACAAAAAGCAAAGCAAAACCAAAATGGGAGACATGAATGGTATTTGAAAACTTATAATTAAGCTCTGTTTTGGGAGAAATAATCTGTGATCTATATAAACTCTTTATACAGGAGTGCTGGAGTCTTACGGCAATCAAGGCAGCCGCTCCTAACTACATCCAATTACATGAGCGCCTATACTGTTATCTACATCATCCTTGACTTTGTAACCACTGTAGACAAACTTGCTCTACAACAATGAGCACTTGTACTATTATCTACATCATCCTTGATTTTCTGTTATCTACATCATCCTTGACTTTGTAACCATAATAGACAAACTTGTAAAATGACTTTGTAACCACAATAGACAAACTTGCTTTACAACAATGAATGTCTATATTGTTATCTACATCATCATTTACTTTGTAACCACAGTAAACAAACTTGCTTTACAACTTTTTCCATACATCCAATTTCTTTATAATTTTTTATTGTTTTCTATGTCACAAACCATATGGCCTAGTTCAACTCACGTTTTTTAAATATTTTTTTTGTCCTGCCCCCAGATTTTAATTATTACTTTATCTTTCTCTATGCCACAAATGTTGGACGTGGTTTTAAAAAATCAAGAATTGACTAAAAGAAAGGCTCCACAAATGAAGAACCGGTGGATAGAAAGGGCATATGTGGTATATTACTTTACAAAAAGGCAAAAAGCATTGGCTGATGACTAAATTGAGGGGCGTTTTAGGCAGTTCACTATTAATGAACAGTAATGCTAAGTTTGGGTTTTAGTATATGTAAATGTAAACAATAGTATGTGATATGTGAGAAGGAAAATTTAATTCAAATGAGAATCAAAATCTCAATTCTCAGCAAAAATCCATTTTAGCAAATTTAAACATGACAAGTCCTAAACTACAGGAATTTAAAACTCTAATTAATTATGGGATCAATTTGATAATAATACTACTACTAAAGATTGAGAGAGACAAGTAAAGATCAAATGCTAGAAAGCAAATATATCAACACTACTTTAGATCCACAATTCGAAAATAAGCAAAGTTATAATACAAAGCTGGAAGTCGATATTAAAACTTCTCCCTCAATCTCTCTCAACCACAAATCCATTCATTCGTCCATATATGCTTATCCTCGTATTCCTCCTTATTAGTTGTTGCATCTTGGTATTGTTGGTACTTAGAAACTGTGCACTAGACAACTACGTAAAATTCGAAGCTTGATCTTGAAATCCCGGATTTGTATAGATGAAAACGCAAAAATAATTCATTTTCAAGCGAGAACAAAAGACATATGTCATTCATCTTGTGTCTCCCTAGAAAACGCGACCACCAATCTGCAAATTGTCTGCAAACAGTGGATATTTCTTGGAACTATCGAAAATATCGAGAAAACTGACTCATTTTCGAAAATATCGCGGATATGAGGTGAAGTTTAGACTTCACCCCCTTTCCATATTGTTCCTTGAATTTTTGAATATTTCCGTGGAAATATCGAGCATATCCACGATATTTCAAACATTGTGTTGGATGAGAAATTTATGATTAGTAAAGAATTTCTATTTTTAAATTTTGTTTTAATTCTCTTATTTGGTTAACCTAAAATAACAATAAAATTTGAATACGAAATTTAATGTGTGTATATATATAGTCATCAATATATACTAGCATATGGGCACACACAAAGTGTGTGAGAAATTTTTTTTTTTTTGTTTTTGAAATAGAAGGAGAGAGGAAAAGAATGATAGAGAATGTGAGAGTGAGACTTTTTTATTTATTTTTATTTTTTTATTTTTATTTTAAATTAGAAATATGTTAGGATTACATGTAGGTGAGACTTTGAAAAGAAAAAAATAGCAAAATTTGGTTGTGTGAAATTACATTTCTGCCCCATATTTCTTATTCATGTTCTGTTTTAATTAGAAGGTTAAACTGGTAATTTCATAAAGTTTTGGTTGACAATGAGTGTTTTATTAATCAGTAGAGATGAGAGATACTAGTTAGAAAATGTAACAGTAGTGGTGGTAGTGATGATGGTGATGATAGTGTGTAGTGGTTGCGGGTTGTGATATTGGTGGTGGCAGTGACTGGGGCCACAACAGTATATAGTGGTGCCAGCAACCATGATGGGGATGATGATCGTGAGTGGTGGTGGTGACATGTGATGATCGAAATGACACTTATTTATTTAGAATTTAAACTTAAAAGTTAGAGATTTCAAATTCTAAATTTTCTTTTTCAACTCAAAAATTTTAAATTACTAGGTTTATGAATCTTTGGAAGTAGTGGACACCAATTTATAATTTTTTTTTCTAATTTAAATTATTTTCTTCTTCCAAAAGTTAATTTTAATAAATAACTATTTTAATAAAAAAAAAATCTTAAATCATCATAATAAAGGATGCATAAAAATAGGAGGAAAAAAGGGAATGCTAACGTGAATAGACTTCTAATGAAATAAAATTTGTGGAGCAAAAAATAATGACAAGGCGACACGTGGATTTTTGGATAAAAGAGGACAAAAATACCCTTGAGGCATACTGGGATTCCTACGCGTGAGCAGCAGACAATCATCCCTCAACCAAATCAGAAGTGCCCAAAGAAGGTAACAAATTCAAAATTATTTCATCCTTCCTCATTCCATATTCTCTACAAAGCAATCATTTCATAACCTTCAAAACATTCCATAAAAATTAGGTTAATTGGTTAATTACTGGATTTATTTCCTAATTAATCCATTAATCACCAATTAAATCACCCATTATACCAATTAATCACCCATTACACACCAAAAATGCCCCAAAGGGCCGGCCACCTTTTCTTGAAAGGGGATCGGCCATGCTTTATATATTGAATCCCATTTTTTCTCTAAAAAGCTAGGTCTTCACTATTGCTAAAATTCTCCAAAACTCTTAAACGCTTTTCTCTCTAAATTCTAACTTTGGCATTGGAGGTTCTTCGGCCAAAGCCCGCCCATTCATCGTGGGCACGTGAGGCTCTTGGCCTTGACCTAAGGTGTTATTTGTTTTGTAGGTGTAATTTTGTCAAAGATCAAGGAGGAAGAAATTTGTATCCACAAATTGGTACTTTCATTGAGAGTTGAAATTTACACTTGTAGAAGACTCTCACATAAAAAGGTTTTTTCTCTATTTTCTAGTCCACTTGTATTCTTCATACATTCTTATTATTAGAATTTTTTATTTCCAAAGATTCTTTGATAAAACGAAAAAGAAAAATACGATGACTAGAAATTTAGAAAACTCCATGAGTGAAAATTCCAATATTCAAGAAATGAGACCGCGGCAATCCATGAGACTAAATGTGATCCTAGGGGGAGCGGCACCACCACCACAAGGTTTTACCATGGGAATCACCGCGGTGGCCACCCACGACGAGGTCTATGGCACCACTATCACGGCCCGAGGCATGCCACCAAAGCAAGCCCAAGTCGTGCCATCCAAGGTTCATGGCACCAAGACTATGGCCCAAGCCATGTCACTCCAAGCCCAACGCGTTGCCAAGCCAAGCCCTACCCTCGCACCCACGTGTGCCACACGCCGAGCAGCCCACTCCTGTGGCCCAACCTGATCCCGCCAAGCGGCCTGCTCTTGTGGCCTAGCCTGTTTCTTAGCTTAAATCTTGCGCCCGGAGTCTACCATACTTCCACTGCTCAAGGAGAAACATTCCTTCCAAGCTCTTCCAATCCAAATGGCGAACAACACTTGTCTTGACAAGTCATAAAGTTGACGAGCGCCTTAGCACAGCGGACGACCTTGGTGAACCAGCTCTTGCAGCGCACCAAGATGCAACGTGTTCCAAACGTGTCCCGAAGAAGGACAAGGGCATACGAAAAACCTCTCCAGCAGCGTCCCGACAAGCAGCCACTCGACCAACCACGAACTGAGCATTTGGGCAAAGTACACTCCCGATTGGGCTCCTGAGATAGCGTATACTGCCGTCTTAGCACATAGAGGAGCGTGTACTCTCGACTAGGCCCATGGATGAGCATACACTCACGGTTTGGGCCAAACTCTGATAATCAACATGAACAGCCTTCCAAGCGAAGTGTTCATTCGCGGCTAAACCAGCAAGGAGCATCCTCTACATCATATCGGAGTAGGCAGCACGACGGGCGGAGAAAAGCAGTCACTTAATCCAGCTCAAGTTCAACCAACAGCTTGCGAAATCCCTCGCTTGCTAGGAATCCACCATATGCACCGCTGCCACGGCATAGACAAGCCAAGCACGTAGAAGAGTAGCTTAGACCAGCAAGTCAAGACTAGGGGCAGCCGAGAGTTCCGCTGCACTAACAAAGGAAAATTCAGGAAGAAGTAAAGAGGCTCCTAAACAAGCGATCACGTGATTTCCAACGCAATGAAATGGCCGATGAGGCTCTACGATGGGACATGACCAACATAAGTAGGTCACCCTTCACGAACGAGATCGAGCAGGCAGAGCCTCAACGCAAGTTCAACATGCCACATTTCACATCTTTCAAAGGGGATGAAGACCCGAAGAGACACCTAAAGCACTACCAAAGCGGAATGATCCTCTATCGAAACAACGATGATCTCATGTGCAAGATATTCGCCACCATTCTACAAGACAAGGCGCAAGATTGGTTTTACACCCTGCCGCCATAATCTATCCAGAGTTTTGACGAACTTCCTTTGGTTTTCACCAAAGAATATTCATCTTATCGCTTGATCAAGAAGAAGTTCGACCACTTGTTCTACGTCAAGAAGAACCCAAAAAAGTCGCTTCGTGACTATGTGAAGAGGTTCAAAATAGAGAAGGCGAGGATAGTCGGATGCAATGACTTGATAGCTAGAGCAGCATTCCAAAAAGGACTTCCAGCAGAGCACCCGCTATTCGGAGAATTGATCATGAAAGAAGATCTAACTATAGCAGACTCTTTCGCTCTAGTAGAGAAGCATGCACTTTAGGACGAGGCACGCCAATGCACATTCAAGGACTTGAAAAAGTACCCGACATCACCTCCTTACTATCCAAACCGGAAGTAGAAGAAGACTGATTCACATGTTTGACGGTATCTGAAACAGCAATAAGCTCTACCATCTTACGAGAAGAGCTGGGGGCCCAACTACCTGTATTCCACAGTTCAAAAGATCTCCTCGATGCTATAAAAAATTCAAAAGCTAACTTTAGCGATAGTTGTTGCAACCCGAAAGCTTAAGTTTTACCTTTAAATGCATGCAGTCATCCTCATGACGCATTATTCCGCCCAATCCTAAAGTGAGACGATAAAGCTATAGACCTTGGCGGATGCAAAGTTTTCTGACAAACGCAACAACTCGATCCAAAAGACACGCCAAGGGCATACGAACATTGGAAGGATACACTTAGAAGCAAGTTTTGTCCTTGTCGCCCCAAAAGATTCTACATAGGAAAAACATACATCGACAGTTGAATACTACCTCCTGTTGTGCGTCACATGGCCCTAGCTGACCTTTGTTCCATAATTTAGATCTAGAATGGTCCAATACCGGCAGTTGAGCATCTCCTGCTAAGTGTAACATGGCCCCAACTCCACAACTCACTACCATGCACTAAGATGCTAAGAAGTTAGTACAAAAGTGCGACCGTTGCCAGCGTTACAAGCCGATACCAACACTGCTTGCCAGTAAGCTACACCCGTATACGAGTCATTGGCGATTCATGTAGTGGGCAATTGACCTGGTAGGACTTATGTCGCCTTCTACTGGGGGTAAATGCATAATGATCGTGGTAACCGACTACTTCACCAAATGGGTAGAAGCAGAGCCCAGGACGACCACGACTCAAATGAACATAGAGCACTTCATATGGAGGAACATCATTTGCCGATTTGGTATCCCACAGTCCATCGTCACTGACAACGGCCCACAATTCGTGGGCAAAGGTATGGCGAAGTTCTTCCAAAAGTATGGCATCAAGCAGCACATATCCACGCTGAGATATCCTAAAGGCAATAGGCGGGCCGAAGCATCCAACAATATGGTCCTCAACTGCCTTAAGAAATCCCTTACCAACAAGAAGGGAAAATGGCCAGACGAACTCCCCTAATGTTTATAGGTATAACGCATCACCAAAAGACGAGCAACCAGTGAGATTCATTTCTCTTTGGCATTTGGCTCAGAAACAATCATTCATCCCAATGTCATCAAGTCAAGTATCACCGCTCTACTACCAAGCATTGAGCAGAATAGTAAAAAGATGACCATAAACTTAGATCTGGCAGAGGAAAAGCGCGAGCAGACCATCACCCGCATCACAGCCTACCAGTAGCAGCTTCTCTCTAGCTACAATAAAAGGGCTAAGATTCGGCAATTCCAACACGAAGATCTAGTCCTAAGAAAAGCCTTCATCATTGGCCACAGAGAAGGCTCCAAAAAGATGAATCTCATATAGGAAGGTCCGTACAAAATCAGCAGAGTAGGTGGCAAGAGTAATTACACCCTCGCCACCATGAAATGACCAAAAGATTGAAAAGCAGTGGAGAGCCTACAATCTGAGGAAGGACCATGTGTGACCTCTCACTACAACAAAACTCGAAGACTCAAACAGCTCGACGGGGACCACCTCACAAGCCAAGTATTATCCAATTGTTATGCAATTTGTACCTTACAGCTAAATTCTCGTTTGTTTCACTCATTTTTCAATGAGGAATTCAGATGTAATCACAATTTGGCTCGGCTGCATGCTTACAACAACTGGTCACTCCTGCACTTCAAAAGAAGACCGCGCCCTTCTTAAGGACTCATCACATGAATTGCGCCACCCGAGGGACCATCTATGCTCTCCAATGCGAGAGGATAAACCAATTTCCTGACACCTATATGGGTCAGCTCTCCAAGATGGGAGAATAAACTCTACACTCTGAATATCCAGGCTCATCCACGTCTGGATATACGAAGCTTAAACAAGCTAGCATGCATATACGAAGCTTTATCCACTGTCAACATGTTACATAGTCGATAAGCTTCACCTTTGCCAAGCACGGAACAACTTACAGCAAGTTCTAAAATGTTGTGATACTTGCTACGCAACCTACTGAATTAGAGAAAGCCAAGGTTAACAGCCTAGTGGTTACGTGGATTTGTCTGCTTCTGTAAGTAAGGCATTTGGTTGCCAACCCTATGGCTAACAACTTTGCAAAATTCTATACCAACACCTACGATTGCATAGACTACGCATGCCTGTCTACTTATAGAAAAGTAACACATCTGCCATAGGTCTATAAAGTCCAAAGGTTAGGGTATGAACAAAAGAAGCGAAGATAAAGAAAGCGAAGGAATGATGTTTATAAACAACTTGAAAAGGCCAAAGGATTTCAAGAAAAACAAGAGTTACAAGGAAAAACAAAGAAAATCCTAAAGGCTACCTAGAAGACAACACTTCAGCAGCTTGGACATCCCACGACTACTCGGTCACCACACCTTTAGCAATAGTGACGCTCTTAACAGCGGCATCATCCAGCGCTTCACCCCCGCTTGCCCTAGCCTGGGCACCAACTTCTTCAACTATTTCACTAATGGAAGCCTCAAAAGTAAAAGCAAGCAAGTTTTCCGGAGAAATAAAGAAGATCTTGAAACCTCGAGCCCATCCTTGTCACCCTTCAGTTGCTTATTCTCCTCGAGCAGACCAACACGGACGCGCTGCAGCTCATCCACTTCCTTCTTCAAACTTTCGTTGATCTTCAGTACACCTTAAAGTTCCAACACTTGGGGTTCAAGCCTATTGGCGATTCTCTTGAAGTGGATCATTTGATTATAAGCAGCAATCAACTCTTCATCCTTTGCATAAGCAGCGAAATGAAGCTCAAAAACTGCAAACTCAAGATCTTGAATCTGAGGTATATAACATCCAATCTCCTTCTCTGCGCTTTCATACTTAACATGGATCATGTCAAGCCTAGTCTTCAAGACAACGATATCTTGGCGAGCGATCTCAAGCTACAGAGAAATGGGGGCAGAAATATTAGACCCCTTTGAAGAAACGAGCTCAGAGTCCAAACTCTTGATCTCCTCAGACGAAGAATAAGGTTCAGCTGCCATAGTCTTCACCACCTCTTTGGCAGCCTTGCTATATATACATCATAGCAAGCAGAGCAGTCTTTCTATATTGGGTCGTATGCTTCACAAAGGAACTTGGGCAAACAAACTTTTCTAACGCCATCAAAAAACTTGGCACAAGCGTCCATGTCATCAAGCAGATCTGGTTTTAAGAGCACACATATCTCAGCAGCCTCCCTAGAAGTAGGCTTAGTGGATTTTTCATAGCTGCCCACTCGAGCAGTCTCCTCATTCCTAGCAGGCGAATCAGTCTTAGTAGCAGAGGGAATGGGCCTTAACGCCACTTTAGCAGTAGAGTCCACCTTATGGTTATTCATAATAGTAAGCCTTCCCGAATAGGAACCGGACTTAGCTCCTAACGGACATCTTGGCATAGATTTCGGCACTAGGGGCATGACAAGACTTCTACACTAAGCAATACTATCAACAATCGAATTAGCCATTCTCGACATAACAGGCGCCACAGGCTCAGATCTAGCATCTTTATTTTTCTCCTCATTGGAAGAAGTCATGTCAATCATAGGCCTCTCGACAGCAGGTGGACCCTCACGAGCAGTGGAGGAAGTCTTCGGTTTTTTCTTAATCAGCATCTTTTGAGCAGACGGGAAAAATCTCTTCTTTCCACCTTTATTCACAATAAGCTCCACAATAGCAATCAGACGAGCCAAAGTATCCGCCTTGATCCTCTTTACCTTCCCTCTCGAGAGCAACCCACATTTCTCTCAGTGAAGAGAACTAAGCAGCCAACGTTATTCATGATACTCAGCATGGGAACTCAACCCATACTAGATTTTTCCTCATTTTTCTCTCAGACTAGCAGGTAGGAGACATGCATGCCCAACATTCCATCAGCCCTTGAGGCCCTCGACTTCCTCATCTCTCTCAATCGCCGGCCTGGCCCCCGTCAGGTCTAAGAAGTTAGAAGACATGAGCCATGTGACTCGCCAAGCATTGCGCCCTAGCGCCTTAATTCGCAGCCCCAGCTGCCCTTGGCTCTAGCCAAGCCAAGCAGCCCAAGTAGTGGTCCCTGCCACACCACCTCCTCAGCCTATGCCAAGCCGACTCCTGGCCCTTGCCAGCCGACATGCCACACCACCCCGACGGCTGCCCTACGACAACACTATCCAAGAAGAAGATAAGAAAAATTAAATTTTTCTTACATCGGTGCGGCATGGAGAAGACGAAGAAACCAACGAAAAAAGGTCCTTTGCATAGGCAAGATGTAGAAGATTGCTAGAGGAGGGGGAACAAATATCCTTTAAGCTCTCTCTCTCTTGTAGGGTAGAATAAATTGCTCTTCAAAGTTGATTTAATAACCCACTTAAGGTGGACTTAAATAGGCTTTGAGAGAAATTTATTTCCTTTTCCTAGAAGGATCTAATTTCCTATTAAGGAGGGAATCTACATCAAAATAGGAAGCAGTCTTAAGTTTCATAAAGCAAGAAGATCTCTACACCTGCTGCTCTTTCCTGCGAGTAGCCCAACATGTGTGGGGGCATTTGTGGAGCCAAAAATAATTACAAGGCGACACGTGAATTTTTGGATAAAAGAGGACAAAAATACCCTTGAGGCATACTGGGATTCCTACACGCGAGCAGCATGCAATCATCCCTCAACCAAATCAAAAGTGCCCAAAGAAGGTAACAAATTCAAAATTATTTCATCCTTCATCATTCCATATTCTCTACAAAGCAATCATTTCATAACCTTCAAAACATTCCATAAAAATTAGGTTAATTGGTTAATTAATGGATTTATTTCCTAATTAATCCATTAATTTCCAATTAAATCACCCATTATACCAATTAATCACCCATTATACCAATTAATCACCCATTACACAAATTATCACCCATTACACACCCAAAATGCCCCAAAGGGCCGGCCACCTTTTCTCGAAAGGGGACCGGCCATGCTCTATATATTGAACCCCATTTTTTCTCTAAAAAGCTAGGTCTTCACTCTTGCTAAAATTCTCCAAAACTCTCAAACACTTTTCTCTCTAAATTCTAACTTTGGCATCGGAGGTTCTTCGGCCAAAGCCCCCCCCCCCCATTCATTGTGGGCGCATCAGGCTCTTGGCCTTGACCTAAGGTGTTATTTGTTTTGTAGGTGCAATTTTGTTCAAAATCAAGGAGGAAGAAATTTGCATCCACAAAATTAAAGTACCAAAATTGTAGGGAAAATGTTAAATCAAATTTACACAAGGAATAGATGTTTAGTCTATAACATTTAAAAACAAAACATCTAATTCAAAATGTCCAATCATTCATTGTGTATCATACAGTAAAAAATTATTTTATTTATTTTATTTAAAATTAAATACAAATGGTATCTCAGTTGAACACTTAAAAAATGAATAAATTATCAAATGAAACTCATAGAATTAAGCACTCGATAGAAAATTTACAAAACCCATCACATGCACTCCAAGTTAATAATCCATCACAGCGGAAAAAAGAAAGAAAGAAAGAATGAATGAAAAAAAAAAAAAGAAAAAAAAAAGAAAAGAAAAAACAGAGCATTCAATTTGAGGTGCATCATCCATATCAAGTTGCCCAAAATCAATGGCAAAATACACACGTCAGCATTACATCATAATTAACCAAGGTAACTTTTTAAACACTCTGGAACTCAACAAGTTACCATCGTAAATAGTACTAATACCTCTGTTTTACCATCTTCATAATTTCAACAGCCTCCCTTAATCGTTTAATTTAAGTTTCCGAAGAAAAAACGAGAGATTCTTTGCTCAAATCTGACCTCTTGTCATTGTTGCCAGCCTTCCTACTAAGTTCCTTAACAAGATTGTGTAGCCTTTTCAAAAGAGCGGGCGATTTACGCACAGCTTCAACGCCTTTACGGCTAGCACAAACCTTCTTTAGAACTTCTGAAGCGGTGAAATAACCCTCTTCCTTGTTCCTGAAGTTAGGGTAAGTTATTAGCCGTTAAACCATTATAACAAACGTTCAATTTGGCAAATCATATTTGAAAGTATATGGCTTACGAACCTTACAAACTCGCATACAACAGTTTCTACAGATCCCGGACTGTCAATTAGCACTTCTACCAGGTGTGGATACCGGGCAAGGTTCCTTAGAGTTGAGAGCAAGTGTTTTTGAACCTCCTGATCGGGTATACTTCGGGTGGCTGAGGCAAAAATCTTCAGCAATGTTTTAATAGCTCCTTCCTCCACGAGTTTTTCACAACATTTCTGAGAATGTGCAGGATTATAACTTAAGTACACCATGCTAGGATTACATTTCATGTAGGAATAATGGAAAGACATGAGTTTAGAATCATGAACAAACCATGGAAATGTTATCGAATCTATTCTGAAATGTAAAATTAGCATAATGCATGCGAACTTGGATCAAGAACTGTTGGAAATGGAGTGTATCATACAATCACCGACAACTTACCGAAAGTAACACAAGTGTGAAGAATGCCGCTGATACTTTTCATTGTTTGACTATCTCCTCTCTGATCTTTCTCTCTCGACTTCTCATCCATCACAGACAGTGGAGGAGGAGCATTTGTCTCTCGACGTCGACTGTGCACCGATTTTCTTCCCCCCAAATCAGGTAAATTTTGGAATTAATTTAGGGTTTGAAATTTAGTTTAGGGTTGGAATTCTAGATTAGGGTTTGTGAAATTTAATTTAGGGTTGGAATTCTAGATTAGGGTTTAGGGGTTGAAATTTAATTTAGGGCTTGAAATTTAGGGGTTGAAATATACCTTACTGGTTAAAATTTAGGGGTTGAAACTTATTTCACCGTCTGTTTTTCACACAAATGTTTCTCCATACAACAGGTGCATTCTGAATTGAGGAAATGGCTTCAAGCAAACGTCAGTTCTGAAGTTGCTGCATCAACCCGGATTATTTATGGAGGTATCTTTTTACACCTTTACCGCATCATTTTGTTGTTTATCTGCTTGTACATCCCATCCTTTTCTCAATTACAACTTCGAAGCACCTAAAATATATTTATGTTGACTAATGTGTATTCCCCCCACCCCACCCTGCCAAGAGGAAAAATATCTATAGAATTAATATAAGAGTCAGCTGACTTTCTGAAAAGTTGTATAACTCTCCCAATAATGAAGCATTATGACATTTTGTATACATGTTTCTTCTACCCTTGAGTATGGCCTTTCAAGTCTCAAGTCTCAATTCCTGTACCCTAAACCCTAAGATTGGATGCTTACTAACACACAATTTACCTGGACTTTGGTGAAAAAGCGAAACTCGAAAGGGCTAGAGGATAGGAATGATCTGTTGTACGGATGGAGGCTATCATCTGCCAAAATCATTTTGAGTCATAAATATATTTGTTCTCTTGCGAAGAATTCATTATGTCTTGTGTTTGAATTAAGGAGTCCACTCAGTTTTCATGTCTTGTGTACATATGGGAAAGATAAGGAGTCAACTTATCTTTCTCTGTTCGCTTTCACAACAATTGGCTGAATCGGATAATTTTTTATTGCATGCATGTGGAGTAGAAATTGAATAGGCAGATGCTAATGCTATTGTGTACAGATTGGCAGTTCTGTGTAAAATTTTAGTCCAACAAATTGGCATATTGTCAAATTGTTGTGAAAGCGAACAGAGAAAGATAAGTTGACTCCTTATCATTTTATGTCAAATTTTAGCCCAAAAGTATTAGCATCTGCCTATTGAACAAATTGGCATATTGTCAAATTGTTGTGACTGCCAAATTTTAGTCCAAAAGCATAATATGTCAAATTTTAGCCCAAAAGCCCAAAATCATTTCAAGATTCCCGATTTGTCCCGAAATCATGAAACTATTTCGGGATTCCCGAAAATTTGGTTTGGGATCGGTATTGAAATTGGGATTCCCGAAAATTTCCGTTTGGGAATTGGGACAAGGGTTTTGGTTCGGTATCCCATACCGAACCACCCCTACATTTCACACACTTAATTTTACTTCTCATACATCATTTATTAATTTATGTCATTTGACTATTTCAATTGATCGACAGCCAGGAAATAATAGAGGTGTGTGAAAAGTAAAAAGGAATGTGTGGATATCACCACCCAAAATTATCTTTGTATGTATTTTTTATTTGTCAAAAGATATTTACATTAGGATAATATCAGGTAACCAAATTTTTAAACCAAATTTACAAATGTGTTACCAATAAAAAATAAAAATTTTGATTTGATTCCTGATTTTTCAAGTATTGAGTTACGAATCAACTAGCCCTTCAGATTCCATGCTTGTTAGTAAACACGCAAAAAGTTGAGAATTGGGTGAAAGCTTGAGTTGGTTCTCCCCCCATAAACCTAAGATAAGGTTGCTCCCATTGCTTGATATTCGTTGGTATAAACTTAATGTTGATGGTTCAAGATTAGTGCGGGTGGAGTTCTCTGCCAATTTGGGACAAGGAGATTTTATTGACAGAGGTGTTTGCTATTATCCTCTTGATACTTGATACAATTGTGAACAAATGCAAAACATTGATGAGTCAATTGGTTAGATGTGAGTTAAGCTGAAGCATGAAGCATGTTATCAGGGAGCGGAATTGTGTTGTTCATCAGTTGCCAAATTGGAGTTTTAATATGGATCTCGGTAGCTTTGTCTTCAATAACCCCCCATACAGCCTGCCTAGATCGGATCAACTCTCATAGATGATTTTGTTGGCGTTGCTAAGCTGCGTTTTGCTTGTATGGATGTTTTACATTAGGTTCTTCAAATGTCTTCATTTGAATGGAACTGTAGGATTTATCTTATGGAATAAATAAATATCAAAGGATATTCCACCCACATGAGGATATGAACCTCCTAATTATCTATGTGATAATTAGATGAAAATCAAGAGATATTCATATTAGAATATACTTGGGATTTTCATAGGCTTTTCAGTTTTTGTACACTCTTCCCAACTACTATATAATGAGGCTTTGGGGAAGAGAGAAAATATAAGAAACACAAGCTTTTCCATAGTTCAAATATTCTAGTTAGGTCTTTAGAGCTATCACTTTCGGCTCCAGGTCTTGGGAGGCGAAAACCAAGAGGCAACTTGACATATTGTAGCCAACCCGACAACCTACGAGGTTCTAGACGTGCACAGAGGGTCAGAGCAGTTGTTCGTGTTTGTAGGAGCATGTTGAGATTCAAGCTTCTGCATAAAAGGTACAGACGTCCTTTCGAATTTATTTATAGTCTTCCAATAGTGGTATTAGAGCCGCACACACACTCCTCGCATGAAAGCATGAGATATATATGAATATGCCATGTATGAAAACCTTGAAAGCATGAGATATATATATATATATATATATATATATATATATATATGAATATACCATGAATGCTTGTCTTTAAAATTTTCGTTTTTGCCATGCTTATTTTTTATGGGTTTTAAAGTTTGGGTTATGTTCTTTACATTCATATGAGACTATATGTAAAATTTGTTAAAGAAAAACCAAGTGGTTAGAGAGATAATTGAAACCATAGTTTCGTAATAGCATGCAAAACAAATTTTTTCAAGGTTTTTGCGACCCATTTTTTTTGTGCGGTTAGAGTTGTTTTTGGAATTCGCCAAATAAGACTAATTGTAGATGGTAATTTGATCTTTCTAACGACATAAAATACATATAAAACGGATGCATATTCGCTAAGTTATGGCCTCTGTAAATAGGCCTCGCGAGAGTGAAAAATCTGGAAATTCTAGATTTTTTGGAAGAAGATGATGAACAGTGGTTCATCTCTTCCACTCTCGGCCTAAGCAAGTACGAGTACAACGCTAGGCTTTCGTGGATGTTAGCTACCCCATTGGATTCAATTAAGGGAGTTCAATCCAACAGAGGTCAAAAGAATGGCATCGGACCACCAGAATGCGCGCCTGTGTGACACATGCCATCCACAGCAAGTGGGTTTGCGCAATATTAAATTAATTATTAAAAAAATAATTAATTAATTTTGCACTGCAGCTTTAGGCGGCTCGTGGGCCGTGTTTTTGGGACACGGCTAGCGAATGAATCATTGTGGTTCACTGACCTACGTAAGTGTATATTTATGTTTGGTATTATAGACATTTTTAATTTACTAAAATTTAGGAAACATTCTTAATTTACCTTTAAAAAATATCCAACACATGCCAAGATTTTAGGAAAATCAAAAAGAAATAATGTCGAACAAATTTGCTCATGTTGATTGAGCATTTTAAATTAGAAACGAATATTCTTTAGGAGAATATTTAAAAAAGATTACATAATTAATAAAAAAATAATGAAATTAGACTGAGGTTCACTAACGGCCACCTCTTATTTGATGTGGTGTCTATGAAAAATCTTTAAGGAGACACTAAAGAGGTTCGGTTTTTAAAAGCTTCACGCTACCACCCCTCCCCAGGATTTGACCTGGCCACACTTACGAAGGCCCACATGTCTAGCCCATTGTCTAAAAACCCTAATCGTTGTGCACTCAATTGGATGTTGCATGAAAAATGAATAAGCTTAAAACATAATAATGTTTAAATAAGATTTATTTTGAAAATAATTAGAAAATATGATCTTGACTCTTAGAATTGAATGGTAATTACGAGCGACTTAGCGGATTTTTCAATTTCAACCTAGGAAAAAAAGTGAAATATTTTCTAATGAGTTTTTGAAATAAATAAATGTAGGATGTGTAATTAATAATGTCAAAATTATTTCACCCTTGTAGAAAGAAATGGCTACCAAAAATGTTGTTGCTGATTTAACCAAAGGAGAAAAGCTAGTTGGAACCAACTATGATATTTGGCATAGGAAGATCCAATATCTTCTCAATGGAGCCTTTGGAGGCTTCGATGGATGAGCTTGATCTTGAGAGAGATGGAACCACTGCGGCTCAGCATACGGCTAGAGTAAGGTTTTATGAATCTTGGTTCAAGAAAGATCTAAGTGCGCACTTTACTATGTTAAGTAGCATTCATGATGATCTTATTGATGAGTATGAAGGGTACTCGACCGCCAAGGAGATATGGGACCAGCTAAAATTTTCTTTTGGTGGAACCTTAACTACTAGGTTAAGAAATCTAGTGTTAAAGTTTGAGGTTTATATGATGGATCCTAAGCACTCTGTATTTGAACATATTAGGAAGATGTCAAGCATGATATGAGATTTGAAAGCTGCTGGAAGTATCCTCACCGATGAACATCAAGTCCAAGCTGTGATTAGGTCTCTCCTAGACTTGTGGGATGCCCTTAAATAGATCATGACACACAATGATTAGATTAAGAACTTTCATGACATCTTGCGTCATGTTGAACTAAAAAGTGAGCGCTGAGTGACGACCAAGGGTACTGCCCCTTTGACTCAAAGTGGGTCCAAAAAGGGTAACCAGTTCAAAGGAAAGGTAATCCTTAACCCTAAATCTATCATTGTTTGTGTATGTTCGCATATACATGTTGCTCACATGTCCGACAATTGGATTGTTGACACAGGAACAACCAAGCATGTGACGCGAGATAAAAGGGGGTTTGAAAATTATGAATGTTTTCCAGCAAAGTCACACTGGGTGTACATGGGTAAAGGAAGTCGTACAGAAGCTTTGGGAGTTGGTTCATATCAACTTCAACTAAGCATTGGGTGTCAACTACTTTTGCATGATGTCTTGCACGTCTCTGGAATGCAATTTAATTTACTTTCAGTTACTGCACTTTTATACGAAGGCTATTGTTTTTACTTAACCCCGTCTAGACTTGTGATCTATTTGGATCAAGTTGAAATTGGATATGGTTCAATAAAGAACGATTTTGTTTGCTTGGATTTGATGGATTCTTGTTCTTCTACTTATTTAGTAACTATTATTAAACATGTTAATTCCAAAACATGGCATGCTAGATTAGGGCATATAGGGCAAGATAGAATGACAAAGTTAGTTGGAAAAGGCCTGTTGGGGTCACTCACTAATGTCAATCTGCCTATATGTGAGCCTTGTTTAGCTGGCAAAGTAGTTAAAAAGCCTTTTGGAAAGGCTGTTCGAGCTACTCAACCGTTAAAGTTAATCCACTCTGACATCTGTGGACCAATGAGTGTGAAGGCTCGTCATGGCGCCTCTTATTTTCTGACTTTGATTGACGATTACACATATATGGTTATGTGTACTTGATCGCTCATCGTTATGAAGCTTTATATTGTTTCCAATGCTTCGTAGTTGAGGTTGAGAATAAAAAAGGGAAGATTGTAAAAGCTTTTCGCACTAATAGTGGATGCAAGTATTTGTATGACCAATTCAAGTTTTTTTTCTGAAAGTAAGGGGATACGCAGACAACTTTCTGTTCCTTACATGCCACAACAAAATGGTGTTGTTGAAAGGAGAAACGGAACTTTATTAGACATGGTCAGGTCTATAATGCACAGGCAAATCTCCCCATATCTTTCTGGGGTGATGCATTATTGATTGCGACGTATATACTTAACCGTGTGCCTTCAAAGACGGTTCCCTCAACCCCATACGAACCTTGGAATGATGTAAAACTTAATTTGGGTAATTTGCATCCTTGGGGTTGTGCTGGATTTGTTCATAATCAATCACATAAGTTTGGAAAGTTGGGTCCTAAAGCAAATAAACATATATTTATAAGATATTGTGAAAACTCAAAATGTTATGTGATGTATGGTGAACATCCAAATTGAGGGAGAACCAAGATTGATTCACGTGATGTGGAATTCATAGAGAATGACTTCCCAAAACTTGGCTATACTGTCCAATACCTTGATCTCCATGAGTTGAAGAAAGATGAAGAACTCGTAACATCTTCAAGCGAATGAGGGGAATTAATTTTCAATCCGATGGTCGCTAAATATGATGTAGGAGGACTTGATCCGAGTGGTAGTACACAACCCAGTAGGACTAATGTATCCAAAAACACTCAAGAGAATACGCCTAATGATGGGAGCGTACCCTTTGAAATTCAAGGTCACATAGTTTGAAGAAACAAGAGAGGCCACATTCCCAAACGTCACTTTGAGGTTGATGGGGAGGCCTACATTTGCATACCTTCAAAGGAAGATGAACCTTCTTCTTACGAAGAAGTGTTGTCTTCAACAGCCAAAGAAAAGTGGATAACTACAATGGAGGAAGAGATGAGCTCTATGGACAAAAATATTGTTTAGGAGTTAGTTGACCTTCCGCTTGGGCGTAAAACCATTGGAAACAAGTGGGTTTTAAAAATCAAATGCAAGGCAGATGGTTCAATTAACAAATATAAGGCACGCCTTGTGGCGAAAGGATACACTCAGCAATTGGGTGTAGACTATGAAGAGACATTCTCCCCTGTGGTGAGGTTTGCCTTTATTCGCCTCATTTTAGCTATTGTTGCTCAACTAGATTTGGAACTTTACCAAATGGATGTTAAGACATCATTTCTCAATGGAGAACTAGACGAGGAGATATACATGGATCAACCTCTAGGCTTCGAGGCCAAGGGACAAGAGCGCAAAGTTTGCCGCCTAAAACATTCCATATATAGCCTCAAGCAAGCGTCTAAACAGTGGAACATTAGATTCCATAATTCAATCACTTCATTTGGTTTTGAGATGATTGAGGAAAACCAATGTGTGTATCTTAAGAAATATTGACGACATCCTAATAGCGGGAAATGACAAAACCTCTATAGAAACCACGAAAGCGTGGTTGTCATCCCATTTTGAGATGACAGATATGGATGAAGCAAATTATGTGCTTGGAGTTAAGATCACGAGAGATCGCTCAAGGAACTTCTAAGTTTGTCTCAAGAGACTTACATTAAGAAGGTACTTGAACAATGTAAGATTGAGAACTTCAAATCTATAGACAGTTCTATGGAAAGATGCACGATATTGTCCTTAGAACAGTGTCCAAAGACTAAGAAAGAGAAAAAAACAAATGGCAAACGTCCCCTATGCCTCTGCAGTAGGAAGTTTGATGTATGTGATGCTTTGCACGCGTCCGGACATTTGCCATGTTGTGGGCATAGTAAGCCGCTATCAAAGTAATCCTGGACAAGCTCACTGGCAAGCCGTCAAGAGAATTATGAGATACCTGCAAGGAACAAAAGATTTAACCCTATATTACCAAGGATGGGATCTGAAGTTGAGAGGATATAGTGATGCAAACTGGGCAAGCGATAAAGATGAACGCAAGTCCACCTCAGGTTGTGCTTTTGTCCTTGGAAATGGAATTGTTTCTTGGTGTAGCAAAAAGCAAACTTGTATTGCTCTATTCACAATGGAGTCAGAATATGTTGCCATTGGATTAGTTGTTCAAGAAGCTGTTTGGCTTAGGAGGTTTATATGAAAGATAGGAGTTACGGCTTATGCTCAAGATGTTGTACTTGTTTACTGTGTTAGTACTTCAGCCTTGGCATACACTAAAGATCCTAAATATCATGGAAAATCTAAGCACATAGATACATGATATCATTTCTTTAGGAACAAGGTTATCAAGGGTGAAGTAGTGTTGAAACATATCTCGACTAGCAATTATGAGTAAACCCATAATTAGAAACTCGTTTTAGACTCATGTAAAGAATATGGGTTTATGTAGGGTTAGATGTGTTTTTCTTTGTATTTGACATTATTATTGAACAAAAAGGCATTGAAGTTTTTCATTTCATATTTATTTTTGAAATGATTGTTTACACTTTACGAGTGTCACCAAGCTAGAATCGATTTTTCACACGAATGATTCACCCTAGCGCTGAGATCGCGAGTAGGATGAGACATTTGTGTCCTCGATGCATTGGACTGCAAGGATGGACACGTGTATGTTGAACGTACCAATATGCACAAGGTAAACGTCGCCTTAGAAATGTCTAAGATGAGACTTAACAGAAGTTGAACATGAGATTTGTTTCATGCTGAAGCTTGTAAAGCTGGATATGAGTATCTAGGTGTGTGCCAAGAAGGGGACTAGGCTAGAAGACTGAGGTTAGGCGCTTGTGTAGTGACTAGACCAAGATCCATATGGTGTATGTCCAATGGACATGTGACATGCTCATTGAAATGAGGATACACCATAGCATACAAATCATATTGTATGTGCTATAACTGACTGATAGTGGGAGTGATGAATTGATCCTTATTTTAATCATTGTGTGAACCACACGGAATCTATACAATTCCACCCTTATGCCCTTTGAACTAAAGCCTACATTAGAAAGATGAGGTATAATGATCGCTATTTTAACATGTTTATCTAAGACGGTCAAGTTAGCTATTGTCCCAAGAGGAGTGTTTAGGCAAGCAGTTAAATCAAATTAGACTGACAAGAGAGCTTAAGGAAGATAGTTCAAAGATAACACCATGTTATGTGATTCATTAGATGCGTGGCGTCTTTTGATATTTGTTATCAAACATAAGATATGGATACATGATACTTGTGAGACATGACATTGTTTTTAACAGGGGATAAATAATGTCAAGTTTGGTATGTGACAAACTATCTGGGGCATAAAGCGATGAACTTCCAAGTGATGCACTGTTGTTAGTTTAGTGATAGCTTAATGGCAGTGCTCCTGGTTATGTACATTCTTTCTTGCGATGTCCCGCGTCCCATTTCCTATATGAGGAGATAGACTAGAATGGATGTGAACTAAGTGTGTTGATTGAGACTATGCCACACCCTATGTGGGTGAGTGGGAGATGTAGGATTTATCTTATGGGATAAATAAATATCAAAGGATATTTCACCCACATGAGGATATTAACCTCCTAATTATCTATGTGATAATTAGATGAAAATCAAGAGATATTCATATTAGAATATACTTGGGATTTTCATGGGCTTTTCAGTCTTTGTACACTCTTCCCAACCATTATATAAGGAGGCTTTGGGGAAGAGAGAAAATATAAGAAACACAAGCTTTTCCACAATTCAAATATTTTAGTTAGGTCTTTAGAGCTATCACTTTCGGCTCTAGGTCTTGGGAGGTGAAAAAGGTACACACGTCCTTTCGAATTTATTTATAGTCTTCCAACTGGAACTAAGATTAAAATGGAATGACACCAAAATACAATTGCAAAGTATAGAGTTGGAAGATAAAACGGGAACAACTGATCAATTTCCTTCTATCAGTACTTCTTACTCACTAAAACCACACACACACATACACACACACACAACACCACTCCCTCATCGGACACAAAGGCATAAGCTAAATTCTCAATGTGTATGTAATCATCAACAACTCATTATGTAAACCCATTATGTAAACGTAACACCCTTGTATATGTAATCTCAATTTAAGACGTTTGACCCCTCCCCAACTTTCTTAGTAGCTAAACAAAATCTTTCAAATGTGTTTTTGCAGTTAAGCTTTTATACCAAAACCAGACCTTTTCTGGTGTAACAAGTAATGTCACCTAACCATTCCCATCCAAATGAAATTCATAAAAGAGTGCAAAAGAAAATTGAGCATTTGCTACCCCTAAAAGTGCCTTCATATTAGCTGCTGGATTGTTCCTAGTACTTTTCTTGTACTCGAGAAATGCAAGGACAAAAAAGGCGGTAAATGTAACCGCATCAAATAGACCATAATCGAGAACATCTGCCAACATAAGTTTTGCAAGTTTTGAACTCATTTTAGCGGAATTTTCCTGATGAAAAATGTCGAATTATGAAGAGGATTATGAAGAGGAAAATCCAATTTATACGACTAGGAGGTTCATATTCTTATACATCCAAGAAATTAACAATTCACTTAAAAGGAGAAGTAATATCAGCAAAAGTGTTGAAAATTTGTATATTCATGTGAAAGCAAAGGGAAACATTAGAAAAAGTAGGGCAGAAGCCTTCTACGAACGAAATTCTAGAGATTAACATTCCAAGGACTGCATAGAGCTCCCAAACAATGACTTAGTTGAATGAACTCTTTGATATTCCAATCAGATTTCTTGGTACAACTTACACTCTCTACAAACACGAATTCCTTCTATATGTACTTGATCAATCACCTGTTCCTAAACATTCAGTTTGATACGAAAATTGTCTCTATGTATTGGAAGAAGCATGTGTGCTGTTACAGACAGCACGACAAGCATGTGTGCTGTTACAGACAGCATGGCAAGCATGGGTGCATGTTATTGCTGAATCTGGAAAGGGAAGAAGCATGTGTGCTGTTACAGACAGCACGGCAAGCATGTGTGTTGTTACAGACAGCATGGCAAGCATGGGTGCATGTTATTGCTGAATCTGGAAAGGAAAGACAGCAAGACAGCAAGGTTGTGCATGTGATTGCTGACTCATGGACAGTAGGGAGGTTGCTGCATGTGTGCTTTTGCATCCGAAGCTTTCTTTGTATTGTGTATAAATATACCTTCCCATAAGGCTTTCTATGATATGAAATACATTACAATTCAAATCAGAAAAATCAATATGGTATCAGAGCAGGAAAAATAACCTGCTTCTGTATTTCTCAGAGCAGGAGTTGTGTTGACCGTCATTGCTTCCTTGGTGGGTTTCCACGCAGCCTTATCCACCTTTGGCCCCAAAACTTTGTCATTCTTGTAGTCGGCGATCTGTTCTTTCTTCCCATGACGGGTGATGCTTAACTCCATATCATGGGCGCGAGTGGCTAACTCCTCAAATGTTCGTGGTTTGATGCCTTGAAGGATGTAGTGTAATCCCCACTACATGCCTTGAACGCACATCTCAATGGCGGAGGTTTCAGAAAGCCGATCTTTACAATCCAGACTTAATGAACGCCATCTATTTATGTAGTTGATGACAGGTTCATCTCTCCACTGTTTCGTACTGGTCAGCTCTAGCATGCTTACAGTACGACGAGTGCTGTAGAAACGGTTGAGGAATTCCCTTTCTAGCTGGTCCCAACTGTTGATAGACTCAGGTTCGAGGTCAGTGTACCAGTCAAAAGCGTTACTTTTCAGCGAACGCACGAACTGTTTGACGAGGTAGTCTCCCTCTGTCCCAGCATTGTTGCAAGTTTCAACGAAATGGGCGACATGTTGCTTCGGGTTACCTTTTCCATCGAACTGCATGAATTTTGGGGGCTGATAACCCCTTGGCATCTTCAAAGCATCAATCTTCTTGGAGTAAGGCTTTGAGTACAGTACGGAGTCATGCGAGCTTCCTTCGTACTGTGTCTTGATAGTGCTTGCGATCATCTCCTGTAGCTGCTGGATAGAGAGAGATCCCATGGATGTCGTTGCTTGGTCTAGCTTCGGTTTATCTTCAACTTTCTCCACTGGTGGCTCCTCTTCTTCGTCGTCTTCTTTCTTTAATAGGCCAACATGTGGGTCGACTTTCACGTCGGGCAACGCATCTAGTTGGTTGACAAGTGCGGCAATCTGCAAGTCCTTCTCTTCCACAGTCCGTGTGAGCTTTGCGATTGCTTCATTCATCTGAGCTAGCTGCTCCTCGATTGAAGTTGCTCCAGTGGTCATGACTTGCATGGTTGTACTGCCGCTTGGATCAGGGTCGGAGAGTAGGGACTCTGAGTATTTCCTCGGGCTTTCGTCTTCTTTACCTTCTTGAACCGTGATGTAGAAAACATCTTGGATCTCCTTTTCAGTGCCGTTCTCTTGGGTTTGTTGGCATGAAGATTTGCCAGTGTGGACGATGATGCGCCTCCTTACCTTCAGTGGTCATTTTGTGTCGACCTCTAGGATTGCTTGGCGCTCCATCCTTGAAGGAATCAAGCTTCGAGCGTCGTCTTTTTCTCCTAACCCATCGAGCTTTTCTTCCTTTGGTGTTGTCTTCCTCTTTCCAAATCTTTCTGAAGCTGATCGTTGCAGAGGAGAGATAGCTGTGTTGCTTTGTTTCTTAGGCTTTAACAACCTTTCAAAAACAGAGCTTTGGGATGTCGGCGCGTTAAGCCTCTTGAAGACAGAGGTTCGGTCTTGACCACCAATGCGATTAAGCACTGAAGTTCTGGAGCTTGAATGGCTCATCCTATTGAAGACCGACGTCCGAGGGGAGGGTTTAGGCTCTTCTTGGTCTTGTTCAATGCTCACGCTGATGTGTTGAGCGCTAGCTTTCTTCACTTTGCTTGAAATCTTCACGGGTGCATTTGGTGTGAAGCCAAGTCCAGCTTTGTTGTTGTCAACTCCATAATCATGCTCCTTCAACTTCTTTTGAGTCTCGGTGAGGTCGCGATCTTTGTCGTTGACGGTGTTTGAAACCTTCTTTCCAAGATTTGAAGAGGAAGCAAAGTCATGCCCAGCCTTTGACATGAGTTCGTAGGCATTTGGGTTGAAGCCTTCTTCGGTCCTCTTAGTTGGAAGAGAGCTTGGTTTCACTATGACACCATGTTGCGCCTCCAGACGGTTGATGAGTCCGGCGGTTTGCAAGTTTTTCTCCTCTGCAGTCTTTATCAGCCTTGCAATTATTTCCTTTATCTGAACCAGCTGTTTTTCAATGGAGGTAGTGCCGATAGTCATGACTTGTTCTTTGTTTGAAGCCATGGACTGTGCTTGAATATCTTGAACGGAGACAGAGATGAGAGGTAGAGATTGTCCCACTGGGCGTGCCAAATTTGTAAACACGAAAAGTTCCTGAAACAAGAAACAAGAATACGTGTACAAAATATATTTTTTGTGTTTAATGATTTTGGGGTTACAATCTCTTTGTAATTTGATCCTCTGATTCTATCTTCGTAAGGTGTAGGTTTGTGGATGAGCTGTTGATCCAAAGGGCCGTCGGGGCTTGATCTAGGGATGAACGGATGATGAACACTTCTTCGAGGGCTTTTGGGCTTGATCTTGAAGACTGGGTGTATGGATTTCTTCAAGAGCTTTTGGGCTTGATCTTGAAGGTTGATGGATGAGCGGATCTTCAAGGGGCGTTGGGCTTGATCTTGAAGAACGGGTGTATGAGTTTGTTGAGGTTGTTGATCCAAAGGGCCGTTGGGGCTTGATCTTTAGGATGAACGATGAACACTTTCTTCAAGGGCCGTCGGGGCTTGATCTTGAATAATGGTTGTGTGGATTTCTTCAAGGGCTTTTGGGCTTGATCTTGAAGGTTGATGGATGATGAACACTTTCTTCAAGGGCCGTCGGGGCTTGATCTTGAATCGGTGGAAGTTCTTCAAGGGCCGTCGGGGCTTGACCTTGAAGGAGGATTTGACGAAGAACGAAGAGTGTTTTCTTGATCCTTCGGGATTTGCTTGAGAGCTTTAGAGTTTCAAGGCTTCAAGGTTTTGGTGTGATGGGAATTCCCTTCTTTCTTTCTCTCCTTCCTCTTCCCCTTCTTCCCCCTCAAATGAATGCCTTGGCTTCCTATTTATAGAATTCCAAAACTTGATTTTTGGATTTAAATAATCAGATGAAATAAATCATTTCTGCCAGGTATTGACACGTGTCCTATTTGATGACTTTTCCAATTTATTTCGATTTTTCGTTGAGTCACACGCTACATGTAAAATTTATGTGACACGTGAGTGTTGAAATTTTAATTATTGGTCAACATTCATTTCACCGAAATTTTGATGTCTACAAATGCCCCCACTTCAAGGCGCGTCGTAGACATGTGCTTGTCACGTGTAGAAGATGCGTTTTGAAGTCCCTTAATGTAGATGTCAACCCAAGGGCCGTCGAGGCTTGATCTTGAATTGAGCTGGAAATTTCTTCAAGGGCCATCGAGGCTTGATCTTGAGTTTGACTGGAAGATTTTCTGGTTTCCTCCAATCGTTGATTTTCCACAAGCTTAATCTTGAACTGGGCTGGAAGATTCTTTTGGTCTCCTCCGAAGGTCTGAACTTACTCCTTTTATCTGGAGTTGAATTTGATTCAAGGGTGGTGAACACTTGATTTTGAATCGGACTTGTGATTTCTTCAAGGGCCATTGAGGCTTGATCTTGAACTGGGCTGGAGGATTCTTCTGGTCTCATCCGCTCGTTGATTTTCCTTTGTGCTACTCTTGAACTGGGCAGCAGGATTCTTTTGGTCTCCCCCCGAAGGTCTACGAGCGGTTTCAGGATATGGCAGGCAAGTACGAGGTGGAGGTGCTGACCTGTTTCTTTGTTCAATCTTTCCAATTCGTATTGAATAAGAATTGGAAAAATTGAAGTTTCCTTGTCCCTTCTCTGGCAGTGTATCAACCGTTGAAGATGACTACTCGAGAGCAACGCTAGGTAAGCAACCAGGAATAGATTCCAGGTAGTCGGTTCCAGATCGGAAGACTGACTCCAAGTGCCGGCTGATTGCTTCTTTCACTTTGCCATGCGAGTAAGAACAAGGACAAAGGAAAAGACAGGGAAAAAGCATGATATGAGATACCTTTGCTTTCGAAGAAGCAGCGAATGAATCAACACATATATTTGTTGTGCTTGTCTCCACATGCTTCGATGTATCATTTTCACTTGCCTTACTTGCTCCCCTTTGCAGAAGTGGTATTTCCTTATGCAGGTTTAGCATCTTCTCTTGTAGTATTTGTCCTCCGATGCAGGAGTTGAATGCAACCTTTGCATTTAAATGGTGCTTCACTTCTTGGTGGCAACTGGTTTGAGTGGAGGTTCCGACATATTGCTTTCTCTGTCCTTGTCTTGGCAGGTGAGAACAAGGGCAAAGGAAAAGATAGGGAAAAAGCATGATATGAGATACCTTTGCTTTCGCCCTTGATGATATGAGATACCTTTGCTTTTGAAGAAGCGGTGAATGAATCAGCACATGCTTCAATCTATCGTTTCCTCCTGGGTCATCTGTACTCCAGGCATCTGGTATCTTCAAAGGTTGAATAGGTTTTCTCAAAGGAAGAAGAAGAATTGTGTATTTCGAGAGGCTTTGCTGGGAGTGCGCCCTCAGAGGTGAGGAAGAGTTGAGCATTTTCTTCAGTTCTGCCTTGCCATAAGAGACGAAGGTCGACACATATAGGGATTTCTTAATAGCAAGTGGTGGTACCGTTCTTTTACCCTTGTCGACAAACGTCTCTTTGATATCTGAACGACGCCTCTTCGATTTCTGAACGACGCCTCTTCGATTTCTGAACGAGCGCCACTTTTGACAAAGTTGCACGCGTTTTTCTGAAAAGCAGAGAAAGCGTCGCCGAACTTTGCGCTTGTCGGCTAAAGACGTGTAGTTGCGATGATGGCCTCCACGTGTTCTCGACTTTGTCAGATATCTTTTGACAAAGTTGAACGCGTTTTCTGAAAAGCCGCGAACGCGTCGCCGAACTTCACGCAGGAAAATCCGGATTTTTTTTGAATCGGTGGTCGTGTCGCTTGGCTTTTTACAGAGGTATCGATCACTCCAACATACACACTCTGAAAATTGCCCATTCTTGAAAATCGTCTCCGGCCTTTTGAGAATTATCTTCATCCACCCATTCTCTCTGAACACCTTTGAAAAAATGACTAACTCATCGAACCTTTGCTTAGATTTGAGTCTCAGCAGCGATCCGGTTGCACCCGGTCAAGGTAATGTATGGCACCCTTCTTTTTTATCTTCTACCGGTCCTCTTACAGGTGAAGACTCCGTGATGCAGGACGCCACAACATCTACAATAGTAGCTAGGAACCTCCTCACTCCAAAAGATAGTAGGCTGCTGTCAGGACGGTCCGATGAGTTGGCCGTTCAAGAGTCCCTCGCTCTCAGCGTTCAGTGTGCAGGCTCTGTGTCCAACATGGGCCAACGCCTACTTGCTCGCTCCCGTCAGGTTGAATCGTTGATGGCAGAGGTGGAAAGTCTCAAGCAAGAGATCAAGCAGCTGAAGTATGAGAATAAAAGTTTGCACGTGCTTGCAAACAACTATTCGACGGGCATGAAGAGGAAGCTTGATGAGCTGCAAGAGTCTGAAGGTCGGATTCAAAGTGACCGTCAAAGGTTTTCGTCTTTCCTCCAAAGGCACCTTTTTCCTGGGTCTTCCAGCGTTTGGCCAAGTATTGAGGCCTGGAATGCTCTAGCTTCAATGCCTCCCGCTCCGATGCCTTCTGCTCCGATGCCTTCCACTTCTAGAGTTTTGCCAAGTAATGGGGCTTCACGTGAACATCCTTTGTGAAAGCTCCATCTTTTATTTCTTTTTTTTTTTTCTTCATGTGTAAGCACATATCTGTAATTTATCAGAGATATCAATAAATAAACTTTATTTTATTTAGCGTAATGTGCTAAATAGAGCGCATATATATATATATATATATATATATATATTTTTTTTTTTTTTCACATGGTGCCGGTGCACTAAGATCCCTTTTTTTTTTATTATTATTATTTTTTTTCTTTGCTTTCGGTGGTGCTGATCCACCAAGATTCCATCATTTTTTTTTTCTTTTATATGGTGATCTGCAAGGCTGAGTTTGTGGGTGAAAACCCAGGCCGAGTCCGAGAGAAGACGGAGGAGATCTTTGGGTGTGAGTTGACAAACTTTGATTTTGTCAATCACATTCAAAGGCAGCAGCAGAGGCAAGCAGACGGATGAGATCTTTGGGTGTGAGTTGACAAACTTTGATTTTGTCAATCACATTCAAAGGCAGCAGCAGAGGCAAGCAGACGGATGAAATCTTTGGGTGTGAGTTGACAAACTTTGATTTTGTCAATCACATTCAAAGGCATTCAAAGGCAGCAGCAGAGGCAAGCAGACGGATGAAATCTTTGGGTGTGAGTTGACAAACTTTGATTTTGTCAATCACATTCAAAGGCAGCAGCAGAGGCAGAGGTGCAGAAGCAGCCAGAGCTTGAAGTAGTGCAAAGCGTCGAGCTTCACGATCGGCTAGTCGTTTGACAGCGGTCACTGAAGTTCTTCGCCAATTTTGACCATGGTGGCCGGACTGAGCTTTGCGATCTTCTTCTCCAAGGCGGCCTTGCAGGCATCGAAGGCGTTAAGTGTGATCGCTGCGCCAGTCAGACCCCAGCCGAGCTTAATCATCAGCAACCAACTGAAGACTGCATGTTCTACAAGTACTGCAGCTGAGATCCAGGCTATCACGCTAACTTTCCTCTGTGCTTGTAAGAATTTTTGAATGGGAAAGTTGAGGGCATAGGCGAACAACTGTGGAAGCATCCACACTGCAAACTCCCCGGCGGCCTTGGAAATCTCGGTGGTCTCTCCAACTAGCTCGAAAATGGGTGAGGACCACACATAGACGGGGACCAAAACGCAAGCTGTCATCAGCAGAATGATCCACGATCTCTGCATGTACACCCCTAACATCCGGATCTGACCCTTGATAGCCATGAGCAGAGGCTTGTTGGAATCAGAGCCGTTGTACTGCTTCAATTCTTCTTCGGTGACCTCGCCGAGCTGGACGGGAGGCGTCAGAGGCTGCATCTCCTCCTCCGAGCTCCTAGCCCGCTGGTGATTGTCGGACGACCCAAACAACCCCGACGCCACATGATAGATGGCCACAAGCAGAGCTAGCATAGTGAAGAAGGTCGTCAGAGAGAGGCCCGTGTAGGCCACGATCGCCTCTTTCAGTGTTTCCCACAGTTGCAGAGCCATTTTTGGGATTTTAGAGGTAATGGGTCTGTAAAGCAACTAAAAAAAAAATCCAGAACTCTCCAACCCATCATTCTTCGCCGCCTTGGGATCATTTTCTGGTTCATGAGAACCGAATCCAATCTCTAATTTTTTGTGGACGTTCATGTTCTCAGGCGGGTCAGAGGTTGGGGAAAATACGCGTTTGACGCGGAGATCTTTAATCAGAGTGTTCCGGAGCAAGCTGCCAGTTAAAGATCCTTCCATGATCTGATCTAATGATCTGGGTCTTTTCTGGAGTGGTGGTTGGTGGGGACCGAGACAGGGAAAGGCTTTCTTGGAGGACCCAGGAGGCCTCTGCTTTGGTTGATGCGCATCTTGGCTACTTCCCCTGCAGCCGCATGAAGCAGATCCCAGGTGGCCGGCGGCGACTGGGCGTTAGGGCTTCCGCGGCTCGAGCCCTGTCCGCAACCGCAACCGCTGCCGACTGCGCAGAGAGTCGACTGGGGAGAACCAGAAGCGACCCAACCCTTTGGCTTCTTGGAGGCGAAAGCAGAGTCGGGGTACTTGAACTCCATAGCCGGTGTGTCGTCGTTTCTCCCCGCGTCGTGAAGGCCGCTGAAGCTGGTGTTCTGCTGGCGGAAAGCTGCGTTGTTGAGCCACGTCAGAGCTCCGGAGAGTGGCGGCTGGTCCTCCGCGAAGGAGTGGAACGCCATTTCGTGAGGGGTCTGCTGCTGGTGGTGATGAAACGCCATTTTTTCGAGTTGAATTGTGAGAAATCAGAGAGAAGAGCTTAAAGCTTAAGGCTTTTTCAGTGCATATAGGAAAAACGCAGTTTGGGCTTTGAGAGCCGGGCCCGGGCCTGGTGGGAGAAGAAGCAAAATGGGCCTCTTGTGCGGCCTATGGCATTAGCCGGTCTCTAGGCTTCTGGGCCTGTAAATTGGAGGGAGGCTTGGCTTTTGACTCTCTTTTTGTCGGTGGAGAAGAAGGGGCAACCCAATTCCTTTATTTATTTTTTTTTATTTTTATTTTTATTTTTATTTTTTTGTAAATTTTATATATATATATATATATTTTTTTTTATTTTAAAGAAACTGTAACAATTTTATAAAAAGTAATATCTTCCCCTGTAATAAAATTGACTTTTATTAGTCAAGCATTTAATGAAACCTTTAATTTTTATTTTGATATGACTGGACTCGAAAATTGAATGTTTGAGTTGCCTACGTACCCCTCCAAAGAAAAGATCAAGTCATAATGTAGTTCAAATACATATATATATTTTTTTTTTGTTGGTGCCGTACACAGTTTATGCTCTTGCGGGCTAGGAGCATTTTGTTGTCACCTTTTACGCTCGTGCGGACAGTGAGCTTTTGGTGCCATTTGCAGTTTCAGCTCATGCAAGCAAGGAGCATCTTGGTGCCGTTTGCATTTTCAGCTCATGCAGGCAATGAGCGTTTGTTGTCGCCTTTTATGCTCGTGCGGACAAGGAGCTTTTGGAATTTGTCAAACGATCTTAGAGAGGCATTCCTTGCAATCTTTATAGCAAGGAGTCTTGACTGAGTGATTGAAGAAGTCTTTGGGGAAGAAATCGCGCATCGTGATGGCAACGGACGATCTTTGTGTCATAACTTCATCATCCTCAACACTTTCATGTAGCTTTGAAGGTTGACGGTAGCTGCTTTGCTCCCTTTCCGATTGGTGAACTTGTGGAGGAGACCTATGTTTCTTGTGCATTTTCTTTGGAGTGACATAAGTCCATCCTTCAACTTCACTTGACTTGACTGACATGGTTTTGGAGCATGCCCCTAGCGGTTGAGGTGAAGATTTTGAGTTCAAAGAGCCAGAAGTGGCGGTGATATAGTTTGACTTCACCACATCATTAAGATCTAGCTCGATGATCCCTTTCTGAGCCAACTTCATGATGAGATCTTTTAGCACAAAGCACTTTTCCGTCGGATGACTAATGAAGCGGTGGAATTTACAGTACCTTGGACTGTCAGTACGGTTCATATCTTCTGGCCGTTTGCACTTAGGTAGGTCGATCACCTTTTTGTCAAGCAAGTCTTTCAACATGGCAACCACGTCAGAGTCGGGGAATGGATAAGTCTTCTCCTCAAGCTCCTTCAAAGTGCGTTTACGTATCTCTTGATCACGAAAAGCTTCGGTTTGAATCGCCTTGCTTCGTGTACGGATTTTGACTGGAGTTGTGTTGACCGTCATTGCTTCCTTGGTGGGTTTCCACGCAGCCTTATCCACCTTTGGCCCCAAAACTTTGTCATTCTTGTAGTCGGCGATCTGTTCTTTCTTCCCATGACGGGTGATGCTTAACTCCATATCATGGGCGCGAGTGGCTAACTCCTCAAATGTTCGTGGTTTGATGCCTTGAAGGATGTAGTGTAATCCCCACTACATGCCTTGAACGCACATCTCAATGGCGGAGGTTTCAGAAAGCCGATCTTTACAATCCAGACTTAATGAACGCCATCTATTTATGTAGTTGATGACAGGTTCATCTCTCCACTGTTTCGTACTGGTCAGCTCTAGCATGCTTACAGTACGACGAGTGCTGTAGAAACGGTTGAGGAATTCCCTTTCTAGCTGGTCCCAACTGTTGATAGACTCAGGTTCGAGGTCAGTGTACCAGTCAAAAGCGTTACTTTTCAGCGAACGCACGAACTGTTTGACGAGGTAGTCTCCCTCTGTCCCAGCATTGTTGCAAGTTTCAACGAAATGGGCGACATGTTGCTTCGGGTTACCTTTTCCATCGAACTGCATGAATTTTGGGGGCTGATAACCCCTTGGCATCTTCAAAGCATCAATCTTCTTGGAGTAAGGCTTTGAGTACAGTACGGAGTCATGCGAGCTTCCTTCGTACTGTGTCTTGATAGTGCTTGCGATCATCTCCTGTAGCTGCTGGATAGAGAGAGATCCCATGGATGTCGTTGCTTGGTCTAGCTTCGGTTTATCTTCAACTTTCTCCACTGGTGGCTCCTCTTCTTCGTCGTCTTCTTTCTTTAATAGGCCAACATGTGGGTCGACTTTCACGTCGGGCAACGCATCTAGTTGGTTGACAAGTGCGGCAATCTGCAAGTCCTTCTCTTCCACAGTCCGTGTGAGCTTTGCGATTGCTTCATTCATCTGAGCTAGCTGCTCCTCGATTGAAGTTGCTCCAGTGGTCATGACTTGCATGGTTGTACTGCCGCTTGGATCAGGGTCGGAGAGTAGGGACTCTGAGTATTTCCTCGGGCTTTCGTCTTCTTTACCTTCTTGAACCGTGATGTAGAAAACATCTTGGATCTCCTTTTCAGTGCCGTTCTCTTGGGTTTGTTGGCATGAAGATTTGCCAGTGTGGACGATGATGCGCCTCCTTACCTTCAGTGGTCCTTTTGTGTCGACCTCTAGGATTGCTTGGCGCTCCATCCTTGAAGGAATCAAGCTTCGAGCGTCGTCTTTTTCTCCTAACCCATCGAGCTTTTCTTCCTTTGGTGTTGTCTTCCTCTTTCCAAATCTTTCTGAAGCTGATCGTTGCAGAGGAGAGATAGCTGTGTTGCTTTGTTTCTTAGGCTTTAACAACCTTTCAAAAACAGAGCTTTGGGATGTCGGCGCGTTAAGCCTCTTGAAGACAGAGGTTCGGTCTTGACCACCAATGCGATTAAGCACTGAAGTTCTGGAGCTTGAATGGCTCATCCTATTGAAGACCGACGTCCGAGGGGAGGGTTTAGGCTCTTCTTGGTCTTGTTCAATGCTCACGCTGATGTGTTGAGCGCTAGCTTTCTTCACTTTGCTTGAAATCTTCACGGGTGCATTTGGTGTGAAGCCAAGTCCAGCTTTGTTGTTGTCAACTCCATAATCATGCTCCTTCAACTTCTTTTGAGTCTCGGTGAGGTCGCGATCTTTGTCGTTGACGGTGTTTGAAACCTTCTTTCCAAGATTTGAAGAGGAAGCAAAGTCATGCCCAGCCTTTGACATGAGTTCGTAGGCATTTGGGTTGAAGCCTTCTTCGGTCCTCTTAGTTGGAAGAGAGCTTGGTTTCACTATGACACCATGTTGCGCCTCCAGACGGTTGATGAGTCCGGCGGTTTGCAAGTTTTTCTCCTCTGCAGTCTTTATCAGCCTTGCAATTATTTCCTTCATCTGAACCAGCTGTTTTTCAATGGAGGTAGTGCCGATAGTCATGACTTGTTCTTTGTTTGAAGCCATGGACTGTGCTTGAATATCTTGAACGGAGACAGAGATGAGAGGTAGAGATTGTCCCACTGGGCGTGCCAAATTTGTAAACACGAAAAGTTCCTGAAACAAGAAACAAGAATACGTGTACAAAATATATTTTTTGTGTTTAATGATTTTGGGGTTACAATCTCTTTGTAATTTGATCCTCTGATTCTATCTTTGTAAGGTGTAGGTTTGTGGATGAGCTGTTGATCCAAAGGGCCGTCGGGGCTTGATCTAGGGATGAACGGATGATGAACACTTCTTCGAGGGCTTTTGGGCTTGATCTTGAAGACTGGGTGTATGGATTTCTTCAAGAGCTTTTGGGCTTGATCTTGAAGGTTGATGGATGAGCGGATCTTCAAGGGGCGTTGGGCTTGATCTTGAAGAACGGGTGTATGAGTTTGTTGAGGTTGTTGATCCAAAGGGCCGTTGGGGCTTGATCTTTAGGATGAACGATGAACACTTTCTTCAAGGGCCGTCGGGGCTTGATCTTGAATAATGGTTGTGTGGATTTCTTCAAGGGCTTTTGGGCTTGATCTTGAAGGTTGATGGATGATGAACACTTTCTTCAAGGGCCGTCGGGGCTTGATCTTGAATCGGTGGAAGTTCTTCAAGGGCCGTCGGGGCTTGACCTTGAAGGAGGATTTGACGAAGAACGAAGAGTGTTTTCTTGATCCTTCGGGATTTGCTTGAGAGCTTTAGAGTTTCAAGGCTTCAAGGTTTTGGTGTGATGGGAATTCCCTTCTTTCTTTCTCTCCTTCCTCTTCCCCTTCTTCCCCCTCAAATGAATGCCTTGGCTTCCTATTTATAGAATTCCAAAACTTGATTTTTGGATTTAAATAATCAGATGAAATAAATCATTTCTGCCAGGTATTGACACGTGTCCTATTTGATGACTTTTCCAATTTATTTCGATTTTTCGTTGAGTCACACGCTACATGTAAAATTTATGTGACACGTGAGTGTTGAAATTTTAATTATTGGTCAACATTCATTTCACCGAAATTTTGATGTCTACAATGACATGCAAGGTATCATGACTGCTTTTAAAACTGCTCTTAATGTAAATATGATGCATGATTTGTGGATTGTTGATTCGGGTGCCACAGATCATATGACCAACCATGTTTCTAAGTTTCACAAGTTTGAAAAATTTTCAAAACCGTCTCAAGTCTCAACTGCTAATGGTGAGAGTTCTAAGGTTTTAGGGAAGGGAAATATCAACTTAATATCAGACAAAATTGAGTCAGTAGCCTTATTTGTTCATTCTTTTCCATTTTAACTTCTATCTGTGGGAAAAATCACCAATACCTTAAATTGTTTGGCCATTTTCTCTCCTCACAATGTCATTTTTCAGGATTGCCTCACCAAGAAGACGATTGGTGAAGGGTTTTACCTAGATGGCCTCTATTACATATCAAAAAACAGTCTCAGAGGATTTCAAGCCAAGTCCAGTCCATCCCAAGATAGTCAATTGTGGCATCAACGTTTAGCTCATCCTTCCCAACCTATTTTGTCTTCCTTGTTTCCAAACTTAGGGAATGATTTAATTTCGTGTGAAACATGTCATTTGTCTAAAGCCACCAGATTGTCTTTTACCTCATCCTTATCTAGGACTAGTAAAGTTTTCGAACTAGTTCACTCAGATGTATGGGGACCAACGTTTGAATCTTTTGATGGTTATAAGTATTATGTAACTTTTGTCGATGATTTCTCTAGAGCCACATGGTTGTACCTTTTAAAGTCTAAGAGTGAAGTGATTGAAGTTTTTAAGGATTTTCACAATCTTGTTAAGAACCATTTTTCCTCTCAAATTCAAACCTTAAGATCTGACAATGGCACCCAATATATGTCCCATATCATGTCATTATATTTGAGCAAGCATGGTATCATGCATCAAACAAGTTGTGTCGGCACACCTCAACAAAATGGTGTAGCTGAAAGGAAAAATCGTGACATTCTGGAAAAAACGAGAGCATTAATGTTACAAATGAACGTACCAAAGAGATTTTGGTCACAAGGAGTCATGGCGGCTGTGTACATCATCAATAGACTTCCTAGCCGAGTCTTGGGGTTTAAATCTCCACTTGAAGTCATGAAAGGAAGAAAAATCGACCTTTCACATCTTAGAGTCTTTGGCTGTGTCTGTTTTGTTCATATACAGTCACACCATCGAGATAAGTTGGACCCTAGAGCTCTCAAATGTATTTTTCTTGGTTATTCATCAACACAAAAAGGATATAAGTGCTATGATCCTCAACTAGGAAAAATAATTGTATCTAAAGATGTACGATTCCATGAAGCTAACCCTTTTTTCAGCAAATCACATGAAGCCACAAGTCAGGGGGAGTGCATCTTAGACCTAATTCCTCTACCAAGAATCTGTACTTCCACACCTCCCATTGAAGTCAATAATGAAGGTACTCATCCTGATAATTCTGTGCATGATGATGACTCGGTGCATGATGATGACAACGACAACATAGAAAATCCTCAAAGTGTGGATGACAATTTGAACGAGGATGAGACAAACCTCCTAGTACCTCGACGCAATCCTCGGCGTGATAGACAACCTCCCTGCTGTCCATGAGTCAGCAATCACATGCACAACCTTGTTGTCTTGCTATCTTTCCTTTCCAGATTCAGCAATAACATGCACCCATGCTTGCCATGCTGTCTGTAACAGCACACATGCTTGCCGTGCTGTCTGTAACAGCACACATGCTTCTTCCCTTTCCAGATTCAACAATAACATGCACCCATGCTTGCCATGCTGTCTGTAACAGCACACATGCTTGCCGTGCTGTCTGTAACAGCACACATGCTTCTTCCAATACTATGCATACATGTATCATTACTCATTTTTCATACAATATATCACCAACATTCAACTCACACCTCCAATTAATTAATCTTGCATTCACCAATGTGTTAAGCCTTACGGAAATACAATGTGAGAGGCGGGAATGAAAAGAGGAGGGGAGAGAATCCTACTCCTTGATTTAGAGAGCCAAAGCAACCCAGATAGACAGCCCGCTCAAAACAACCCGACCCGCATTCAAACCCGAAGCAGACGATTCATCGCTTGATGGACCCTGGGCAGCACTATCCGGTGATAGACTTGCCGGTGCCGGAATCATTGGCTACCGCTTGATGGGAACATTCCCGGGGATCCTGCCGGTGTTGCAGAACTCGAAGGAATGCCCACTGTTAACGATGGGGTCGCTGCAATCGCCACCCATCATTTCTTAGCAGCTGCAATCAATAAGATATTTAGTATGTGAACTTGGTAGAATAGATACATTTGAAATCAAGCGAAACATTCCAGTCAGAACCTTAAAACTTAGAATCTTACGAAACATACAAAGCAGCTTCATGACGAGACAAAATTGAAGCAACGGGATCATAACCATCTCTAAGAGCAGTGTTGCAGTATCCAGTTGTACGTAAGTTCAGCAGGCTGTGCTATCGTCTGGTACCACCAATATATTCGACCAATTTTAGCGGCGAATAGAATAGAAGTTTGCTTATTTTCTTGATATTTCTTCAGACTTGTTAACTGCCTTTGCAAGAATATCATCTGCATGAGGGAGCAACCTACCACTGTACCATTCATACAACGAGTCAAGCCATGTATTGCATGATAGGGAACTTAGTGCAGTTTCTTAATTGTCCCTAGTTTAATTTTCCACTTATACTCCATAATTGTCCCTAATTTACTAACCAGCACATAGTATGTTGGTTCGGAGACTGCACTGTCCCAAATAGTTCAACTTGTTGAAGCTCCGCAGCTTGCCAGAGCACTTGTTCAGAAACTAGCTGACCAGAGTCAAAGCTTTTTATTCCAACAGTGAGTTTTTTTGTTTAATCATCAAACTTTCTATATCGCATTCCTGCTTCCTATAAGATAAATTAATGAGTACCTTTTTTTAGCGGGTGAAGTTTTATGTGTTTTTTTCCCGTCATACTTTCACCAAAAGCAAACTAAAACTGAAATTGGATATGGACAAGTATTCAATGCACTTAGCTGCATCTGACTGTCAGCAGGAGATCTTTTTCTTAATGAAAATGCCATTCTTGATTTAAAAGATCAGCAGACTATATTCTAGGGGTTGCTTTTCTTCTTTTTGTCATTTAAGGTTTCTCGTCATTTCATTTCATTTCCTTTATATATCTTTGGCTTCTTTTCTATTCTTTTGCTTAGTTTTCCGCTTTTGAGCTTTTTATCCAATAACTTTCGAGTTTTTTCTTTCCCAAAAATCATATTTTGTTTTAAAGTTGAATTTTGTTGCCTGACAAATTGGGTAAATGATAGCTGGAGGCAAAGTACACCGCGTACTATGACAATTTTTCAATTGCATAATCGATTACTTTTTCTTACATCAAGTTGTCATTGTAGCATCTTTGACATGGCTTGGATGGTTCATCCCTGGAGAATTTGGTCTTTTACTCGAAAACTGGATGCCAAAAGGCATGGATAAATTTGAGTTGGCATTACAGTTCGGCATCTTAGCGTCAGCGGTTGCTTGCCCTTGCGCCTTGGGACTAGCAACTCCTACAGCAGTAATGGTTGCAACAGAGAAGGGTGCTTTGCAAGTGTTCTTATCAAGGGTGGAAATGTACTCGAAAAGGCTTATAAGGTAAGACCACCTTATCCTTGGAAACAAATTTCTTTTTTTAATTTAGAATCTGGTTTTCATGCATTTTATTTTCATGCTGTTTTTGCTGGTGTGTTTAGTTGCTTCATTATACTTGTTTGTTTTGGTATTAGTGAAAAACAATTACTGATTAGATACTATCTATATTTGTCTTGAGGGTGCAACTGTAGTTGTTTTTCTTGTCTTTCCTCCGTTACAAAGTTCCTCTCCTCGTAATATTGGTCAGGTCATTTCATATTATCACCTATGCTACCAACATAGATTATGTTGATGTTCCGTATTATAACAAGTTATGCACTTCATTTCTGACCAGTAAAATGCTCTGCCTCCCTTCTATCAACATTTAGGCTCTTGACATAAAACTAAATGCAATCTATGTCATTGGGTATGGATGATGTTCTTTCTGCATATATTGGGATTGAACATGCAACTATTATTTCACAGTTGGAATCTGTCCCACTGTTGACAACTCCCACATGACCCTTTGGTTCTGGACGATTGATGCATGTATGCACCTTGTCCATGTCACCAAGCCATACGAGCCAAGTTTTAAATACCCATTTCTTGTAGATGACAACTCCCTTTTATAACAAGGCTAATAATTGTTTCGTTCTTTTTGGTTTCTTCTTTCGTTCCAAAATTAAAAGTTGAACAAATGGTTATGGACATTTACGGACGTGTTTGATCCTTGCAGGTGAAAACAGTTGTTTTTGATAAAATAGGGACTCTTCTCCAACTAGTATAAAAGTTTGGATCAACTAAACATGCAATGGGGACCAACGACTTTGGGGTGCACACAGGAGGTAGCGTTAGTGGAAGTGTTGGTGACAAAATGGTATTGGTTGGGAACAAGAGGCTCATGCAGGAAAACAATGTCGAGGTTGGTCCCGAGGTTGACAAGTATGTTTCAGAACATGAGAATCTGGTTTGAACGTGTGTGTACGTTCATTGCCATAATAATCAGTGGCAAAGCCAGAATAAATGAGGGGAGGAGAGAAATTTAAAAGCATTAATAAAAAAAAAAAATACACAACCAAATCCTTTTACATGTTGGACAATATTAATGTCATTTATAATGTATCAATACAAAGAAATATAGTTACAATTTTGCGGACGAGGTTTCAAGTCATAAAAATGTGGCATGATAAGTTCATTATTAATAAAAGCGAAAACATCTCTTTCAATGTAAAAAACTAGGCTACCACTCAACAATGGACTCCCATTTTGCTGTGCAGTGGTGTTTTAGAATATTCATAACACTGTTTCTTATAGTTTTGTTCCATTATGTAACTGTATAATGAAAAAAAAATAATAATAATCTTCCATTACGTAACTGTATAATGAATAATAATAATAATAATAATCTTAGACTCTTAATATTATAGTGTACTCTACTATATGACTAATAACTAATTAAACTAACAATTTAATTAATCAATATCAATAATCACATAAGTTATTTATAATCATATAAGCTATTCAATAATCATTAATTCAATTCATCAATAATAAACCATTTCATTCATGATTATAATTCATATCAATAATTAATAATTAATACCATGAGCTATAATTCCATATCAATTAAACACAATTTAATATTAAATTATCAATTAGGAATAATTGAAAAAAAAAACTAAAATTTTAACTTAAAAATTGGCTTTAAAATCCGGCTTAGCAGCTTCTTGCTTTGAACTGGAAGCCGCTGGCTAAGGCTTGGCTTGAAGGTTGGAAAGGAAGGGGGTAATCTGGGCAGAATAACAGATTTGGGTGAGGGGATTGGGAATTTGGGACCGAGTAGTATTCTCTCTCCTTCTAATCTCTTTCCCCTTCCATCTCATCCTATTTAAACGGTTGCGATTACGCCACATCTACATCTTGTTTTAGATTTTTTATATAAAGAATAAGACAAAAAGAAATATATGAGAGGAGGGGATGTAAATGGATGGTAATAGGAGCGGAGAAAATCCTACTCCATTTGGAATTGGGAGAATGAAGGATTAATGGGGCCGAGTGGTCCCCATATTGTATCATACATTTTTTCATTGAAAAAACCACGCTAGGGTTAATGGATTAGTCCCCATATTGTATTATATAGTTTTTTTTTCATTAAATCAAATGACACCGTGTCTTCCTTTCGTTTTGGGCTTGAACATTTCAGAAAAAAAGAGCCACCACGCGCAGCAGCAGAAGAAAAAATAACACTTACCTGCAGACTTTCCGACGGACCAGAGGGGCAGCTACTCGCTCATGGGTTTCATTTCTTGCAAGAGGAGGGGTGGCCGCCCCTCCTTGCTCCTATGTAGCTTCACCACTGATAATAATTAGGTATCAAATTTGTCATCAAGGGAGTTGAACTTAAAGCCTCTTACCTACAAATAGAGAGGAATGTCATTTGACCATAGTTCTAGTGACTACCATGTTTATACAAATTTCCACGCCGTTTGCTAACCATTTTATTTTCAATTTTCATTTATTAAAGAAAATTGTAAACTTCTTTGGTAACTACTTTCTTGAGTTTTCAAAATTTAGCCTTTAGTTTTCAGTTTTCATTGTAGACATCGAAATTTCAGTAAAACAAATGTTCACCAATGCATTAAAGTTTGGACGTGTCAAGGCATACATGGCATACGCCACGTGTTGTACAAATTGTACACATGGCGTGTGACTCAACAAAATAGGAAGAAATACCCTTGAAGGATTAAACAAGTTTTTCTTCTCATTTTGGGCAATGACAAGGCAAGTACATTTCAATCCATTGAGGATCAAAACAAGTTTTTCTTCTCATGTTGGGCAATGACAAGGCAAGCACACTTCAATCCATTACGGATCAAAGCAAGTTTTTCTCATTTGGGCAATGACAAAGCATACACATTTCAAGTTTAAAATGGTGTTAAGTGGGAAATTAGGCCATAAGTTAGACCACTTCAAGTTTAAAATGGTGTTAAGTGGGAAATTAGGACATAAGTTACACCACTTCAAGTTTAAAATGGTATTAAGTGGGAAATTAGGCCATAAGTTACACCACTTCAATTTCAATATTGCATTAAGTGGGAAAATTAGGCAATGGTGCTTGGAAAGGAAAAAAATATTTTGTGGTGGTGATTCATTCTCAAAGCCTATAAATAGGCTTCTCCATCAAGGTATCAAGCATCAACCAATTCACAAATACATTTCTCTACTCCCAAATTGGAAGAGAATTCCCCAAATCCTTGAAGCTTTGAAACTCCAAAGCTTCCAACCATCCAAATTCCCAAGAAAAGCCAACACACACCAAAACCAATTCACAAATACATTTCTCTACACACCAAAACCTTGAAGCCTTAAAGTTCTAAAGCTCTCAAGAAAATCCCGAAGGATCAAGAAAGCACTCTTCGTTCTTCGTCAAATCCTCCTTCAAGATCAAGCCCCAACGGCCCTTGAAGAACTCCCACCAACTCAAGATCAAGCCCCGACGGCCCCTTGAAGAAAGTGTTCATCATTCATCATCCGTTCATCCTAAGATCAAGCCCCAACGGCCCTTTGGATCAACAACCTCAACAAACCCATACACCCATTCTTCAAGATCAAGCCCAACGCCCCTTGAAGATCCGTTCAACAACTGTTCATCCAAGATCAAGCCCCGACGGTCCTTGGATCAACAAACAAATCCACACATCTATTCTTCAAGATCAAGCCCAAAAGCCCTTGAAGAAAACTAACTGTTCATTCAAGATCAAGCCTCGACGGCCCTTGAAGAAAACCAACCGTTCTTCAAGATCAAGCCCAAAAGCCCTTGAAGATCCGCTCATCCATCAACATTCAAGATCAAGCCCCGAAAGCCCTTGAAGAAACTTACAACTGTTCATCCAAGATCAAGCCTCGACGGCCCTTGGATCAACAAATCTAGATCTTACGGAGATAGAATCAGAGGACCAAATTAGAGAGATCGTAACCCCAAAATCATAAACACAAAAAATATTATTTTGTACACGTTTATTATGGTTTCTTGTTTCAAGGAATCTTCCGTGTTCACAAATTTGGCACGCCCAGTGGGACCATCTCTACCTCTCATCTCTGTCTCCGTTCAAGATATTTAAGCACAGTCCATGGCTTCAAACAAAGAACAAGTCATGACTATCGGCACTACCTCCATTGAAAAACAGTTGGTTCAGATGAAGGAAACAATTGCAAGGCTGCTAAAGACTGCAGAGGAGAAAAACTTGCAAACCGCCGGACTCATCAACCGTCTGGAGGCGCAACATGGCGTCAAAGTGAAACCAAGCTCTCTTCCAACTAAGAAGACCGAAGAAGGCTTTAACCCAAATGCCTACGAACTCATGTCAAAGGCTAGGCATGACTTTGCTTCCTCTTCAAATCTTGGAAAGAAGGTTTCAAACACCGTCAACGACAAAGATCGTGACCTCACCAAAACTCAAAAGAAGTTGAAGGAGCATGGTTACGGAGTTGACAACAACCAAAGCACATCTCCAAAATCAATGGCATCAAGCAAGGGACAAGCCGTTCTTGCAACCACCAAGGGAAGAAGCATAAGCACTTCCGCCGCAAATGGAGCATCCATTGGTGCCACAACCACTTCTCAACATGCCGCTGCAAAGTTGGTACTGCTAAGCAAGCAAGAGCAGCATCAAAGGCGCGAGTCGGTCATCCACCTGACCTTGATGGGGGCACCAAAGCATGCTATTGAGGCACACAAGATGACACCCTAAAATGGCCAATGGGTTCTTCATCAGCACTATGGATGTCTGAAGGAAAGTCATGTCTATTGGTTGCACAAGTCATGACCATCGGCGTCACCTCTGTTGAAGAACAACTGGCTCAAATGAGCGAAGCAATTGCAAAGCTTACACAGACTGTGGAAGAGAAGGACTTGCAGATTGCCGCACTTGTCAACCAACTAGATGCGCTGCCCGACGTGAAAGTCGACCCAAATGTTGGCCTATTAAAGAAAGAAGTCGACGAAGAAGAGGAGCCTCCAGTGGAGAAAGTCGAAGAGAAGCTGAAGCTAGACCAAGCAACGGCGTTCATGGAATCTCTCTCTATCCAGCAGCTACAGGAGATGATCGCAAGCACTGTCAAGACACAGTACGAAGGAAGCTCGCATGACTCCGTACTGTACTCAAAGCCTTACTCCAAGAAGATTGATGCTTTGAAGATGCCAAGGGGTTATCAGCCCCCAAAATTCATGCAGTTCGATGGAAAAGGCAACCCGAAGCAACATGTCGCCCATTTCATTGAAACTTGCAACAATGCTGGGACAGAGGGAGACTACCTTGTCAAACAGTTCGTACGTTCGCTGAAAAGTAACGATTTTGACTGGTACACCGACCTCGAACCCGAGTCTATCAACAGTTGGGACCAGCTAGAAAGGGAATTCCTCAACCGTTTCTACAGCACTCGTCGTACTGTAAGCATGCTAGAGCTGACCAGTACGAAACAGTGGAGAGATGAACCTGTCATCAACTACATAAATAGATGGCGCTCCTTAAGTCTGGATTGTAAAGATCGGCTTTCTGAAATCTCTGCCATTGAGATGTGCGTTCAACGCATGCAGTGGGGACTACACTACATCCTTCAAGGCATCAAACCACGAACATTTGAGGAGTTAGCCACCCGCGCCCATGATATGGAGTTAAGCATCACCCGTCATGGGAAGAAAGAACATATCGCCGACTACAAGAATGACAAAGTCTTGGGGCCCAAGGTGGATAAGGCTGCGTGGAAACCCACCAAGGAAGCAATGACGGTCAACACAACTCCAGTCAAAACCCATACACGAGGCAAGGCGATTCAAACCGAAGCTTTTCGTGATCAAGAGATACGTAGACGCACTTTGAAGGAGCTTGAGGAGAAGACATATCCATTCCCCGACTCTGACGTGGTTGCCATGTTGAAAGACTTGCTTGACAAAAAGGTGATCGACCTACCTGAGTGCAAACGGTACCAAACGCTCCTTGCCTGCACGAGCTGAAACTGCAAGCGGCACCAAACGCTCCTTGCCTGCACGAGCTGAAACTGCAAACGGCACCAAATGCTCCTTGCCTGCACGAGCTGAAACTGCAAACGGCACCAAACGCTCCTTGCCTGCACGAGCTGAAACTGCAAACGGCACCAAATGCTCCTTGCCTGCACGAGCTGAAATTGCAAACGGCACCAAACGCTCCTTGCCTGCACAAGCTGAAACTGCAAACGGCACCAAACGCTCCTTGCCTGCACGAGTTGAAACTGCAAATGGCACCAAGCTCCTTGCCTGCACGAGCTGAAACTGCAAACGGCACCAAAACGCTCCTTGCCTGCACGAGCTGAAACTGCAAATGGCACCAAGCTCCTTGCCTGCACGAGCTGAAACTGCAAACGGCACCAAAACGCTCCTTGCCTGCACGAGCTGAAACTGCAAACGCTCCTTGCCTGCACGAGCTGAAACTGCAAACGGCACCAAACGCTCCTGGTCCGCAAGAGCATAAACTGTGTACGGCAAAATCATCAAAAAAAAAAAAAATCATCACTCATTTGAACTACGTCATGACTTGATCCCTCCTCAACCAAGGGTACGTAGGCAACTTGAAACTTCAAAACTTCAAAACTTCAAGTACAGTCACATCATCAAAAAAAAAAAAAAAAAAAAAAAAAGAGGAAATAACACATCTTGGTGATGTATATGTTTTATCTGTATTTAGCACAATACACTAAATAAGTAAAGCATGTTCATTGAAAAAAAAAAAAAAAAAAAAAAAAAAAAAAAAGAGGAAATAACACATCTTGGTGATGTATATGTTTTATCTGTATTTAGCACAATACACTAAATAAGTAAAGCATGTTCATTGATCTCCGAGAAATTACAAGTGCGTACAAAAAAAAAAAAAAAAAAAAAAAAAAAAAAGAGATGGAGCTTTCATAAAGGTTGTTCACGTGAAGCCCCACTACTTGGGAAAACTACAGAAGCGGGAGGCATCAAAGAAGAGGCCTCAATACTTGGTGGAACGCTAGATGAGCCAGGAAAAAGGTGCCTCTGGAAAAAAGCAGCAAGCCTTTGACGGTCACTTTGAATTCGACCACTGGATTCTTGCAGCTCATCAAGCTTCCTCTTCATGCCCGTCGAATAGTTATTTGCAAACACATGCAAACTTCTATTCTCGTGCTTAAGCTGTTTGATCTCTTGCTTAAGAGTTTCCACCTCCGCCATCAATGATTCCACTTGGCGGGATCGAGCAAGTAGGCGTTGGCCCATGTTGGACACAGAGCCTGCGCACTGAACACTGAGAGTTAGGGACTCTTGAACGGCCAACTCATCGGACCGTTCTGAAAGCAGCCTACTATCTTTTGGAGTGAGGAAGTTCCTAGCTACTATCGTAGCTGTTGTTGCGTCCTTCATCACAGAATCTTCACCTGTCAAAGGGCCATTAGAAGATAAGAAAGAAGGGCACCATACATTTACCTGACGCGGCGCACTCGGATCACTGCTGAGACTCAAATCTAAGCAAATGTTAGACGGGTTAGCCATTGTCAAAAGGTTAAAAGAGAAAGGTGGATGGAGTAAAATCAGAAAGGGCCGAAGACGATTTTCACAAACGGGCGATCTTCAAAGTGTGCATGTTGGAGGTAATCGATACCTCTATAAAAAGCCAAGGCGACACGACCACCGATTCAAAAAATCGGATTTTCCTGCGTGAAGTTCGGCGACGCTTTCGCGGCTTTTCAGATAACGCGTTCAACTTTGTCAAAAGATCTCTGACAAAGTTGAAAACACGTGAAGGTTATCATCCCAACTACGCGCCTTTGCCAACAAGCGTGGTGACAGAGCCGCACCCGTGACTACTTTTTCGAAGAGGCACTCGCTCAGAAATCGAAGAGACGCTTGTTAAAAAATCGAAGAGACGTTTGTCGACAAGGGTAAAAGAACATAACCACCACTTGCTATTGGGAAATCCCTATATATGTCGACCTTCATCTTTTATGGCAAGGCAGACCTGAAAAAAAAAAAATGCCCAACTCTTCCTCACCTCTGAGGGCGCACTCCCAGCAAAGCCTTTCGAAATACTCAATTTTTTCTTCTTCCCCAAAGAAGATACCAGATGCCTGGAGTACAGATGACCCAGGAGGAAACGGTAGATTGAAGTATGTGGAGACAAGCACAACAAATACATGTGCTGATCCATTCGCCGCTTCTTCAAAAGCAAAGGTATCTCATATCATCAAGGTCGAAAGCAAAGGTATCTCATATCATGCTTTTTCCTTGTCTTTTCCTTTGTCCTTGTTCTTACTCGCATGGCAAAGTGAAAGAAGCAATCAGCCGGCACTTGGAGTCAGTCTTCCGATCTGGAACCGACTGCCTGGAATCTATTCCCTGGTTGCTTACCTAGCGTTGCTCTCGAGTAGTCATCTTCAACGGTTGATACACTTCCAGAGAAGGGACCACTTCTGCAAAGGGGAGCAAGTAAGGCAAGTGAAAATGATACATTGAAGCATGTGGAGACAAGCAACAACTGCATATGCTGAGCTATCCTCTAACCCTCTTCAATACGAATTGGAGAGATTGAACAAAGAAACAGAAAAAAAGAGTAAAGCTCAGACCTTCGGGGGAGACCAAAAGAATCCTGCTGCCCAGTTCAAGAGTAGCACAAAGGAAAATCAACGATTGGAGGAAACCAGAAAATCTTCCAGTCGAACTCAAGATCAAGCCTCGATGGCCCTTGAAGAAATTTGCTGCCCAGTTCAAGAGTAGCACAAAGGAAAATCAACGATTGGAGGAAACCAGAAAATCTTCCAGTCGAACTCAAGATCAAGCCTCGATGGCCCTTGAAGAAATTTCCTGCTGCCCAGTTCAAGAGTAGCACAAAGGAAAATCAACGATTGGAGGAAACCAGAAAATCTTCCAGTCGAACTCAAGATCAAGCCTCAATGGCCCTTAAAAAAAATTTCCAGCCCAGTTCAAGACTAAGCCTGTAAAAAATCAACGATTGGAGGAAACCAGAAAATCTTCCAGTCGAACTCAAGATCAAGCCTCAATGGCCCTTGAAGAAATTTCCAGCCTAATTCAAGATCAAGCCTCGACGGCCCTTAGGTTGACATCTACATTAAGGGACTTCAAAACGCATCTTCTACACGTGACAAGCACATGTCTACAACGCGCCTTGAAGTGGGGGCATTTGTAGACATCGAAATTTCAGTAAAACAAATGTTCACCAATGCATTAAAATTTGGACGTGTCAAGGCATACATGGCATACGCCACGTGTTGTACAAATTGTACACATGGCGTGTGACTCAACAAAATAGGAAGAAATACCCTTGAAGGATTAAACAAGTTTTTCTTCTCATTTTGGGCAATGACAAGGCAAGTACATTTCAATCCATTGAGGATCAAAACAAGTTTTTCTTCTCATGTTGGGCAATGACAAGGCAAGCACACTTCAATCCATTACGGATCAAAGCAAGTTTTTCTCATTTGGGCAATGACAAAGCATACACATTTCAAGTTTAAAATGGTGTTAAGTGGGAAATTAGGCCATAAGTTAGACCACTTCAAGTTTAAAATGGTGTTAAGTGGGAAATTAGGACATAAGTTACACCACTTCAAGTTTAAAATGGTATTAAGTGGGAAATTAGGCCATAAGTTACACCACTTCAATTTCAATATTGCATTAAGTGGGAAAATTAGGCAATGGTGCTTGGAAAGGAAAAAAATATTTTGTGGTGGTGATTCATTCTCAAAGCCTATAAATAGGCTTCTCCATCAAGGTATCAAGCATCAACCAATTCACAAATACATTTCTCTACTCCCAAATTGGAAGAGAATTCCCCAAATCCTTGAAGCTTTGAAACTCCAAAGCTTCCAACCATCCAAATTCCCAAGAAAAGCCAACACACACCAAAACCAATTCACAAATACATTTCTCTACACACCAAAACCTTGAAGCCTTAAAGTTCTAAAGCTCTCAAGAAAATCCCGAAGGATCAAGAAAGCACTCTTCGTTCTTCGTCAAATCCTCCTTCAAGATCAAGCCCCAACGGCCCTTGAAGAACTCCCACCAACTCAAGATCAAGCCCCGACGGCCCCTTGAAGAAAGTGTTCATCATTCATCATCCGTTCATCCTAAGATCAAGCCCCAACGGCCCTTTGGATCAACAACCTCAACAAACCCATACACCCATTCTTCAAGATCAAGCCCAACGCCCCTTGAAGATCCGTTCAACAACTGTTCATCCAAGATCAAGCCCCGACGGTCCTTGGATCAACAAACAAATCCACACATCTATTCTTCAAGATCAAGCCCAAAAGCCCTTGAAGAAAACTAACTGTTCATTCAAGATCAAGCCTCGACGGCCCTTGAAGAAAACCAACCGTTCTTCAAGATCAAGCCCAAAAGCCCTTGAAGATCCGCTCATCCATCAACATTCAAGATCAAGCCCCGAAGGCCCTTGAAGAAACTTACAACTGTTCATCCAAGATCAAGCCTCGACGGCCCTTGGATCAACAAATCTAGATCTTACGGAGATAGAATCAGAGGACCAAATTAGAGAGATCGTAACCCCAAAATCATAAACACAAAAAATATTATTTTGTACACGTTTATTCTGGTTTCTTGTTTCAAGGAATCTTCCGTGTTCACATTCATTTTTTAGGAAACTGAAAGTAATTAGAAAAAAAGTTTCAGTTTTAAAAAAAAAATAAAAGCCAAAAGAAAAAAAAAACTAAAAACGAAATGATTATCAAACGGCTCCTTAATTACAAAGAAAATAAGAAATTGTAATAAACTTTTTAAGTGAAGATCACAATTCTATGTTGTTTGTTTTGATCGAGTGTGAACTGAAGACTACAATTCCACATTTGGACATCTCCAGCTGTGCAGCACAAATTACCAATATTGTTATAAATTTCAATGATGATGTTTCACCAAAAGTAAAGGTGAATGAAGATGACATCCTTACCGCTGATTGCTCGCTTCCAAGTTGCAACTGGGTTGGTGTTACTTACGGTGTACGCCACCTTCTTGTCATGCCCTTGAATCTCACTTACATCGGTCTCAGTGCAATCACCGTTCTCCCTCACCTAGCTAAGCTATCGGCACAAAATGAAGGCTTATTTTTAGCTGCACCTTCTTAAATTTGATTTTTATCTCATTTTGCCCTTATTGCTTGCGATTTTGATCTCATTTTGCCTCTATAGCTGAACAATAAGAAAAAAATGATTGGTGTTTTTATATGTAAAAATTCCAAATAACAAGTCTTCGTTCGACTAGTCTAAGTTTCGTCACTTCGACGTAGAAGCCGGGCAAGTCTAAGTTGTGCACAAGTCTTGGTAAGACCAACTTGTTTCCCTTTTTATGTGATTGTAATGAGTTCAAGTTTTCTATCGAATTAAAACCAAAAGACGAAAACTACTACAATTAAGGAGAGCATATATATACTACGTATGGAGAGAAGTCGTTTCCTACTGCCGAGAATGTTGTTGATGATACATTACTTGTGTTGTATCAATATGATGATTATGGCTAATTACTTAAGTGTGTGCATTAGGAATAGCTCATACCAATTTCAGCACAGATCAGTCTGCCCTTCTTGCTCTCAAAGCTCATATCACTAGTGACCCTCAAACATCTTGACCGCCAACTGGTCGTCTGCCTCCAATTCCAACATTTGCAACTGGATTGGCTTTAGCTGTGGTGCTCGCCACCACAAAGTCAGGGCCTTAAATATTTAAATAATAGAAAACAATTTTTAGTTTTATATAATTAAAACTTTTAAAATAAAAAAAGAAGTAAAAAAGAAGAAGAAGAAGTAAATGAATAAATTGGGATTAAAGCTTCAAGCTTGTAGCTTTCTGGTTCGTGTTCGTGCTTGGTTTGACTGAAATGGAAAAATATTATGACAGAAGCCTCACATTGATTTAAGACACTCAACTTTAGTGACCATTTAATTACAGGCTATCTGATATCCATTTCTTTTTCATTTTTCATTTTTTCCACTTTTTATTAAAATTGAAAATTGTAATTCTTTGGTAACTGCTTTCTTGAGTTTTCAATGTTTAGCCTTTATTTTTCAATTTCCGTTTTTTTTTAAAAAAACATTAAAAGAAGTACAAAATAAAATTTTTAGTTTTCATAAAAATGAGTATATAAAAATAAAAATTAAAGTGAAATAGTTATCAAACGGATTCTTAATTATTAAGAAAACAAAAATTTTAACATACTTTTTTTAATGCATTGTAGAGATCACAATTCTATGTTGTTTGTTTTGATCTAGTGTGAACTGAAGACTACAATTCCACATTTGGGCAACTCCAGCTGTGCAGCACAAATTACCAAAATTGTTAAATTTCAATGAAGATGATTGTTCATCATGATGCTTCACCAAAAGTAAAGGTGAATGAAGATGACATCCTTACCGCTGATTGCTCGCTTCCAAGTTGCAACTGGGTTGGTGTTACTTACGGTGTACGCCACCTTCTTGTCATGCCCTTGAATCTCACTTACATCGGTCTCAGTGCAATCACCGTTCTCCCTCACCTAGCTAAGCTATCGGCACAAAATGAAGGCTTATTTTTAGCTGCACCTTCTTAAATTTGATTTTTATCTCATTTTGCCCTTATTGCTTGCGATTTTGATCTCATTTTGCCTCTATAGCTGAACAATAAGAAAAAAATGATTGGTGTTTTTATATGTAAAAATTCCAAATAACAAGTCTTCGTTCGACTAGTCTAAGTTTCGTCACTTCGACGTAGAAGCCGGGCAAGTCTAAGTTGTGCACAAGTCTTGGTAAGACCAACTTGTTTCCCTTTTTATGTGATTGTAATGAGTTCAAGTTTTCTATCGAATTAAAACCAAAAGACGAAAACTACTACAATTAAGGAGAGCATATATATACTACGTATGGAGAGAAGTCGTTTCCTACTGCCGAGAATGTTGTTGATGATACATTACTTGTGTTGTATCAATATGATGATTATGGCTAATTACTTAAGTGTGTGCATTAGGAATAGCTCATACCAATTTCAGCACAGATCAGTCTGCCCTTCTTGCTCTCAAAGCTCATATCACTAGTGACCCTCAAACATCTTGACCGCCAACTGGTCGTCTGCCTCCAATTCCAACATTTGCAACTGGATTGGCTTTAGCTGTGGTGCTCGCCACCACAAAGTCAGGGCCTTAAATATTTAAATAATAGAAAACAATTTTTAGTTTTATATAATTAAAACTTTTAAAATAAAAAAAGAAGTAAAAAAGAAGAAGAAGAAGTAAATGAATAAATTGGGATTAAAGCTTCAAGCTTGTAGCTTTCTGGTTCGTGTTCGTGCTTGGTTTGACTGAAATGGAAAAATATTATGACAGAAGCCTCACATTGATTTAAGACACTCAACTTTAGTGACCATTTAATTACAGGCTATCTGATATCCATTTCTTTTTCATTTTTCATTTTTTCCACTTTTTATTAAAATTGAAAATTGTAATTCTTTGGTAACTGCTTTCTTGAGTTTTCAATGTTTAGCCTTTATTTTTCAATTTCCGTTTTTTTTTTTAAAAAACATTAAAAGAAGTACAAAATAAAATTTTTAGTTTTCATAAAAATGAGTATATAAAAATAAAAATTAAAGTGAAATAGTTATCAAACGGATTCTTAATTATTAAGAAAACAAAAATTTTAACATACTTTTTTTAATGCATTGTAGAGATCACAATTCTATGTTGTTTGTTTTGATCTAGTGTGAACTGAAGACTACAATTCCACATTTGGGCAACTCCAGCTGTGCAGCACAAATTACCAAAATTGTTAAATTTCAATGAAGATGATTGTTCATCATGATGCTTCACCAAAAGTAAAGGTCAATGAAGATGACATCCTTACCGCTGATTGCGCACTTCCATGTTGCAACTGGGTTGGTGTTACTTACGGTGTACGCCAGCTTCTAGTCATGCCCACTTACATCGGTCTCACTGTAATCACCATTCTCCCTCACCTAGCTAAGCTATCAGCAAAAAATGAAGGCTTATTTTTAGCTGTACCTACTGAAATTTGATTTTAATCTCATTTTGCTCTTATAGTTTATGATTTTGATCTCATTTTGCCCCTATAGCTGAGCAATAAGCAAAAAATGAATGGTGTGTTTTATATGTAAAAATTCCAAATTACAAGTCTTCGTTCGAATAGTCCAAATCTCGTCACTTCAACGTAGAAGCCGAGCAAGTCTATGTCGTGCACAAGTCTTGGTAAGACCAACTTGTTTCCCTATTTATGTGAATGTAATGAGTTCCAAGTTTTCTGTCGAATTAAAACCAAAAGACGAAAACTACTACAATTAAGTAGAGTATATATATGCTGCGTATGGAGAGAAGTCGTTTCCTACTGTCGAGAATGTTGTCGAGGATACATTGCTTGTTTTATATCAATATGATGATTATGGCTAATTACTTTACTCCAAGTGCATTAGCAATAGCTCATACCAATTTCAGCACAGATCAGTCTACGCTTCTTGCTTTCAAAGCTCACATCACTAGTGACCCTCAAAACATCTTAACCGCCAACTGGTCCTCTGCCTCCAATTCCAACATTTGCAACTGGATTGGCGTTACCTGTGGTGCTCGCCACCACAGAGTCACGGCCTTAAATCTCTCGTACATGGGTCTTGCTGGAGTTATTCCTCCGCATCTAGGTAACCTCTCATTTCTTGTTGAGTTGGGCCTTCAGAATAATAGTTTTCATGGTCCCTTACCCCATGAACTGTCTCGTTTGCACCGGTTGAAGGCGATTAACTTTCAAAACAATAGGTTTATGGGAACCATTCCTTCGTGGTTTGGGTCCTTCCCTAAACTTCAAACCTTCACATTGGCCGATAATGGCTTCTCTGGTTCCATACCCGTTGCTATCTTCAACTTATCTGCACTCAAAATAATTATTTTGAGCGGGAACCAACTATCAGGTACGTACGTACCACCATTACCAACCACCTAGGAATATAAATAAATGTTGCTTGCTTCATGATTACATTTTAACGTCTTTGTTTCATTTTAATATCTATATATAAAATGTATAACAATCATCTTTTTTTTTTTTTTCCTTCTTTTTTGTTGGAATGCATGCACATATTTAACAGGTAGCATACCCAGAGAAATAGGCAACTTAACAATGGTGAAGGGCATATACCTTGACGACAACAAGTTCGAAGGTATACTGTATGGCTTAGGTTTTGTTACATATATATACACACACGCACACACAAGCCCCTTCTTAGCTGGGATCTTGTTCAGCTTCAGCAAAAAATGAGATAAGAGGACTATCATATATTTACCGTGTAAGACCCTTGTATTCTAGAGCAAAAAAGAGGTCCTATATAGTGAGTACATGGTCCTTAGAATGTATCCCACTTTTGCTACAGTACAACGGGATTCCCACTAAGAAGCTGCTCCTATATATGTGTACATGATTTTAACAGTATGCACATATTGATTTTATAGAACTTCCGAATGAGATAGGCAGTTTACGTCAGCTGAAGGAGTTGTTTGTGCAGGACAATGCCCTAAAAGGCTCTGCCTTTGTGCCTGTCCTTAACATATCTTCTTTGACTACTTTGGCTCTATCTATAAACAACATGAGTGGTAGTCTTCCGGACAATATGTGTGAGCGTCTTTCGAGTATTCAACGATTTTATTTGAATCAAAACCAGCTTGACGGTCTGATTCCCTCCAAACTGGGGCAATGCAAAGAGCTTCGTGTAATCGAATTAGAGTATAACAATTTCCGTGGAAGCATACCCAAAAGTCTTGGCAATTTGACCTACTTAAGCAACATTTTTCTTTCCAACAATAATTTAGAAGGTAATAAATTTGAGGGCCTTTTACAATTATTTCATTTTTAGTTTTTAGTTAAACTGAAGTTACAAAGTTAATGCAAATGTGCTGAAATTGTGACAGGTACAATACCGGATGAGATTGGTGATCTTCCGCAATTAAAGGATTTAAGACTGGGTGTTAATAATCTCAATGGTGTCATCCCATCCAAACTCTTCAATAACTCCATGATTAGAGTAATATCCCTTGTTTTCAATCAGCTCTCAGGTAGCCTCCCAGCAAACATAGGTCTTAACGTTCCAAACCTAGAATTCTTTTCTATAGCCAGCAATAACCTCGTGGCCGGGCCACTCCCTAACTTCTCCAATGCTTCCAAGCTCAGGGACCTAGACATGGACACGAACTCATTTACCGGGTTTATTCCCATCACACTCTGTTCCTTGAAAAACCTCGAGCGTCTTTTCTTGTTCTGGAATCATTTGACGATTGATGCTTCTACTCTCTCTTGCTTGTTTAATCTTAGAAATTTGACAGCATTAGACTTGGGAGGTAATCCATTAAACATCACGATTCCAACTTTTCGTGGGAATCTCTCTACGCCACTCACATATTTTGATTTAAGCATTTCCAACATCAGGGGTAACATTCCCGTTGATATTGCCAACTTGAGCAGCTTGATAGAACTACATCTGGAAATCAATCAGTTGAGTGGAGCAATTCCAACATCAATACAGAGGCTAAAAAATCTCCAAGGTTTGTTTCTGTATGATAACAAACTGCAAGGACATATCCCGTATGAACTCTGTCAACTAAACAACCTAGCCGTGTTAGGTTTAGGTCATAATCGGCTCTCTGGTTCTATTCCTTCCTGCTTGGGTACCTTGGCAGTAGCTCTAAGAAATCTATCGTTACAATCCAATTTGTTAACTTCAAAAATACCATCTTCCTTATGGGAACTCAAGTATATACTGCACCTAAACTTGTCATCCAATTCTCTAGTTGGACCACTCTCAGAAGACATCGGAAAGTTGAAAGATGTGGTGGATATAGATTTATCAAATAACCACTTCTCCGGAAACATTCCCGATAGCATTGGTGGTCTTCAAAATATGATTAATTTGTCCTTAGCCAACAATTATTTAGAAGGGCTTATTCCCAGTTCATTTAAAACCTTGCTAAGCCTAGAATTCTTGGATTTGTCCAACAACAATCTATCTGGAGTGATCCCAAAGTCATTAGAAGCACTCTCGTATCTCAAGCATCTGAATTTGTCTTTCAACAAACTCCAAGGAGAAATTCCAACCGGCGGGCCTTTCGAAAACTTCTCTGCTGATTCATTTGTATCCAACGGTGCGCTCTGCGGTGCTTCCCGACTCCATGTTCCCCTGTGCAAAAATAGAACAAAAGTTAAGCCAAATTGGAGGAAAGCTAAATATATCATCTCGGGGGTCATACCAGTAATACTCCTAGCAACCGCTGTATTGATTCTGATACTATGCAAGAAAAGGAATGTCGAAGTTGTAAGAGAAACTGCCTCGCTACATCAAGTTCTTTGGAGAAGAGTTTCGCGCCTAGAACTTGTAAAGGCGACAAATGGATTTCACGAGAGTAACTTACTAGGTACGGGGGGTTTTGGCTCAGTATACAGAGGAACACTTTCATACGGGATAGACATTGCCGTCAAGGTTTTCAATTTACAGCTAGAAGGGGCATTCAAAAGTTTTGATAGGGAATGTGAAATGCTAAGCAATATCCGTCACCGGAATCTTATTAAAATCATAAGTTGCTGCGATGAACTTGATTTCAAAGCCCTGATACTTCAATTGATGCCTAATGGAAGCCTCGAAAAGTGGTTGTATTCTCCAAACTGCTCCATGAACATCCTGCAGAGGCTGGACGTAATGAAAGATGTTGCATTGGCACTGGAATATCTTCATCATGGTTACTCGATACCTATCGTTCATTGTGATGTGAAACCAAGCAATATACTACTAGATGATGATATGGTTGCACATGTTGCTGATTTTGGCATTGCAAGACTCATCAGCGGTGGAGATTCGTTGACAGAAACCATGACCCTAGCCACAGTTGGATATATGGCTCCAGGTGATGTATTTTTTTCAATTTTGTATATGTTGGTCTTATTAGGAGTTATAATTTCCTTTTTATCATATATAACTAAATTCATATACAAATTTTGCAGAGTTTGGGATCGAAGGAAGCATTTCTACGAGTAGCGATGTGTATAGTTTTGGTATTGTACTCATCGAGACATTCACAAAAAGGAAGCCAACGGATGAGATGTTTGATGGGGAAATGAATTTAAAGCAATGGATTGTAGATTCATTATTTCTAAATGTTGCTATAGATGAAGTTGTGGATGCCGATATACTTGGGACGGAGGAAGATGGTGATTTCGTGAGCAGGAGGGATTGCTTATCATCCGTTATGAGATTAGCTTTAGCTTGCACTGCAGCATTGCCGGGAGAGAGGATTAACATGAAAGATGTTGCAATCACACTCACCAAAATCAAGACTAAGTATTTGAAGGACTGAAGGAGTGAACTCTTAGTTCTTTTCGTTCTCTATATTTTTGGATCCATTTTCTTATTGTTTTTTCGAAGACTACATTATTTTCGTATAGTGACGGATATGACAATATGTGTATATTCCTTAAATTGAAATGTTGTACTTGTATTTGACTAGGCAATGTGACCAGTAGTACCAAGATTGCAATTCCAATTATTCTTCTCATATTTTGATACTAAAGCATTTAGTTTCTACGGCCAACCGAATCCGTTTCAAAAATTTACACTTCCAGGTCAAGAACGCCTGCCATGGAAACACAAAGTTATTTCAGTCAATATATCAGGAAGTGACAAACTTCTAAACTTCTACACATGCCCTTGACAAAAAATTATAGGGCAGTGAGGCTGCTACTCTAGATCAATAAATTTACTATTTAAGTTGGGTTTTTTGGCTGCTTCACCAATTTGTGCTCATCTTTTTAACAAATATGTAAATGATCTTATCATTCATTCTGAAATATGTAAATGATCTTACAGCTTCGGCCTGGGAATGGTAATAGTTAGTATGTATTTGCCATAAACCAATGTGCAAGAGAAAAGCAGATGCGTGAACACGCAACACAGAATGGGCAAAAGAAACTAACGCTATCAGAAGCCATGTGTTTCTAGTTATAAGACATTTGCAATATCCAATATATGTCTAATAGAAATAAATGGTAGCTGAAATTTGCTTTTGTTCTTGAGGAAAGGAAGAACTTACCCTATCCAATCCTTCATTGGTATTTCTCCCGATCAAATGTACCCATTTCTTTGAAACACTCCATGTCTGGTGCAAATCAAATCATGTTAGACTACATTGGAATTGTATAATATGATATATACCCAATAAACAAAGCATAAGGCCAGACATTTTATCGAAGAAACCAATTGACTGATAGAATTGTAGACAACAAAAGCCACCACCAGGCACTACCACCACCCACCAGTGTAAATGGACAGACCATGCCAATCTAAAGTAGTACGAAACTAATATACGGTATAGTGATGCAATTCTATTTTTGTTGTTTAGTAATATCAAATTATCAATTGTATTCCAAACTTCAATAAAACAGAAAAATGGTTATTGATCAACTTGTCATATGTTTCTTCTTTATTATCTGGGCAAGACAACCCAATTAAAACTAAAGATTTACTTCAGATCAACAATACCCAATATCTGTAATACTGAAAATGCTCATATTGGCCCGTTCCAAGCCCATGTTGAACCTAGAGACCCTGCACGACCTGCTGTGACAAGCACAGCTACATGGGTTAGTCCTACCTAACGTAAAAGCTTGAATTATATAGATAAAATTTCTGAAGTAATTTCAAAAAAAGTACAAACAAAGCAACAAGCTAAGGAAGCGTTATTAATTAACAGGCCCCGTACCTGTTGGAGTAATCCTTCTGCACTGTACTTGTTGGAGTAATCCTTCTGGACTGCAAAGATAGGATGCCGGGTTATCACTATCCATCATTTCTAAGCTGCTGCAATAAAATATTTAGCACGTGAACTTGCTAGAATAGATACATTTGAAATCAAGCGAATGTGTAAGCAACCCTAATTATCAGGTTAGACAATGAACAAAATTCCAGTCAGAACCTTAAAACTTGGAATCTTACGAAACATGCAAAGCAACTCCATGACGAGACAAAATTGAAGCAACATGATCATAACCTTCTCTAAGAGCACTGTTGTAGTTTCAAGCTGTCAATTCAGCAGGGTGTGCTCTCGTCTGGTACCACCAATTTTAGCTGCCAATAGAATAGAAGTTTGCTTCTATTCTTGATATTTCTTCAGAATGTTAGCTGCCTTTGCAAGAATATCATCTGCATGATGGAGCAACTGACCACCGTACCATTCCTACAACAAGTCAAGCCACTGTCAGATCTCCTAAGCTCCACATTGTTTTCCAATAAGTTTAATTATGCTATGCCAAGTATTGCATGATAAAGAACGATACATGATTTAAATTTCCACTTATACATCCATAATTGTCCTTAGTTTACCAACCAGTACATCCTATGATGCTTTTTTTTTCTTTCCAGAAGACAAGCATTAATGCATTTCATTCTTAATCAAATTGCATCTAACTTAGTGCCGTTTCTTAAGAACCCATTCCATTGTCATGACTTCATATTAAATCATTAAAACATATCTACTTTTAATCATGTTGCGCAAGAGTATTTAAGACTCCAGTAGCAAACAGTCTGCAAGTATAACCCCTTGAAGCAAATAGAGTTAGTTATAAGAAAAGTTCCACTAAAGATTGAAAATATATATTGCAGGCCCATGCTGTTTACAGGCACCTACACAGAAGTGTTTCCTGGCTAAAGAAACAATGTGGTAGTTCGAGGATGAAATACAAACAATGATTTCGTGCAATTTACACTAGGCTTCAGTTATGCAGAAATTTTTCATGGGCAATAATAAAGCAAGCTGCTTCCATCAGTTTCATACAAGTAAAAAACACCCATAATCAGAAAGAATGCTTTCCTCTCCCTCTTCAAAGAATGGAACTTCAGATGGGAGACTGTTGTAACAGCCAGCATTTTGTGGTCCCTTCCCTCCCCACTGAGGCTTTCCTTCCTTGCCTGCAGCCATCTTTAGGTCGCCCATCCTAAAAGGAACAACGTTGTAAATAGGAAAAGCTCAATAGCAACCAAATTTCTATCACAGGAATGAAAGATTTATAGCATACATGCACTTGTCATAGCACTGGAATTCACCGATTCCAGGAAACTTCCATCTACCATCACCAAAAGGATGTGTAGGATATCTGTGTGAGCAATGTAACAATGTTGCATAAGAAATCATTGGACTGGCTTCATACTTGTGGTTCTAGTGTAACAGTAACATCCAAGACCAACACTAATTTCTTCTATCACAGTTCCAATTAAGGATTCAAATTTCTTAGCAAATGAAGACTAACATCAACCAGCATACGTCGTACATCGTAAATGAAGACTAACATCAACAATTAATATATATACATATATATATATATAAAAGAATCGACAAAATTACACATTTACTATAATACAATAATTTCATAAATAATCATATTGTCAAAATGTATTACAAGTTGAACAAAACTAAGGTCAATATCAAACTACACATGAAATACCAAATAGGTCTCTAATAACAAAGACATTTGTCACTTGAAAGACTTCACTTTTCCTTGAACACCTCCAAACAAAGTCCTTTGAGAATGAAATACTGGTCCTAATGCTTGAACCACACTAATTGCTATCTCGATCTGCATAGATATAAGCACATGGAGCAAAAGAAAATCTATTGTGCCGCTATATGTAGAAATACACATTTAATCTCAAGTAAGAAAAGTGATACTGAAAGAAAAACTAATCACTGTCATACAAACCTAAATCCCAAATTATGCCTTCACAGTTTTATTGTTTTACACTCACACATGTATCAAATGACTAAAATATACACAAATTATGCCTTTACAGTTTTATTGTTTCCTATAACCTGCATAAAAATCATATACTTGTGAGTAGATAAATTTATAAGTCTCTTAACATTTCACGCATGAAGAATTGATGCGCCACGTACAAGATTGGATATTCGATCAGTGGATATGGTTATCAATTATGATATCCCCAAAAGCTCTAAGGTAAGACTCACTGTTTTTTGACCTAGTGGCTTGCTGTTATCAATTTACATCAAAGTTAGCCATTTATCTAGTTTTTGGGTCTTAATATATTACAAATTCAACATCAACAGAAGCACCAACAAATTTCAAATTTTTTTTTCATTTCTTTTTGTTCCATTTTCTTCAATCCAATCAACTTTCTTGGGAACTAAAACAAAAGGAGAGAAAGTGTAAGTTCCCAACCTATCTCAACTTCGTCTTTGGAAACTAGGCGCTGGGAACGGATAGAGTTCCCAACCAAGATACTTTTGCTAGTCAAAGGAGATGGATTCGGTTGGTCAATTAAGAGCTAGTCAAAACAAAATGTTAACTTAAAAATTGATAAAGACTTCAATACTAATAAAATTAAGTATAAACTTTTCCACTCATTACCGCTGCATTTGGAACCTCTTCGTTTAAAAATTCACCAAAGACTTGAATGCTACCTGAAAAATAGTAAAAAGAAATAGAATAAATAAGTGAATATAAATCATACCAAAGGAACTCAATCAAATTATCCTAAGCAACAAAGTCAATAATTTAGGTACTAGGCTAAGCCCCACAGTGTTATTCTACTACTACAACATACTCACAGATTATTTGGATTTTCAAACATATTATTTGGATTGCAATATCAGTAAGTCTGTAACATCTCCATCTCCTTTGCAAAAGTAGAACCTTGCTGAGTACCCTATGTGACCTAGAGGTCCAGGACATGCATACAAAGAAACCCAAGTCACTCTGCAATCCCAACCAAATCATAGAGAGAGAGAGAGAGAGAGAGAGAGAGAGAGATTAACAAATCTCCAACACCATGATTAAAATTCCTTAGAATTCTGAAACAGAACCAAGTTTGAAACTGAAAATTAAGAGTTTGCACTATAATTCTAGAATTATCTATTCCTTATGATGACTTGTAAACGTAAAATTAAAAGCCAAGATTTTGTATTCAATGACAGATCGAAAACAAGCACTAAGTTGTTACTAATTAACAAAAGGGTCTTACTGTCAGCACCTGAAATAACAAAACCTAATTTTGCACTCAAATTGCCAAAAAATAAACAAATTATAATTAACATTTGATTCCAGAATTGACCAAATCCAAATCCCTAAATTCAAATTCAAATCCCCAAATCTAGAAAACCCCATTTTATTTCAATCTTAAATCCCTAACTGCGTACCTTATTTGGAACATAGATGGTGGTCAGGAGTCAGCACCGTCAAGTGCAGTTGGTGGGAGCGAGTCCAGAGTTGACAGGAGATGATGGTGGTACCGTGGTTGGAGACGAAAGAGATATTGAGGCCGTTAGGATTGGGAGATACGAATCTGTGATATTGAAAGTCAAGAGAGACTGCGTGAGAGAGGCAGAGAGAGATAGACAAAACCTGAGATATGTGAGGTAAATGAAAGGTGTAGATTGAATATTATGGGATTGGGAGATAGAACAGAAAATGCTTAAGTCGTAAATATTTTTATTTAACGACTTGCATAAAAGTGATGTTGTGAATACGAGATTATGTGTAAGTATTACGATATGAATTTTATGAATGTCATGAATAATATCATTTAAGGCATACAAATCTGTACGCCGTATATTTCAAGTCGTAAAAGACCCAAACTGTTGTAGCATATCTCTACGTCACTCCTAACTATTGATTTAAGCATTTCCAACATCAACGATAACATTCTCGTTGATATTGGTAACTTCAGCAACTTGATAGATTTAAGCCTGGTAAATAATTAGTTGAGCGAAGCAATTCCAACTTCAATACAAAGGCTACAAAATCTCTAACATTTGTATTTGAATGATAACGAACTGGGAAGACGTATCTCTGAGAAGTCTATCGTTAGGGTCCAATTTGTTAACTTCTAAAAGGGAACTCAAGTGTATATTAAACCTAAACTTGTCATCCAATACTCTAGTTAGACCACTCTCAAAAGACATTGGAAAGTTTTGGTTGAAAAAGATAAAAGAAATATCTTTTATCAGCACTCCAATGAAAATACAAAAGAAAAGTTACACCTTAAATATTTCAAATTAGTGATTAATCAACCAGACAGTTAGTTTCAATGATCTACATACTAAGGACATCATACAAAAATTCAAGTAAACCCTGTAAACACTTAACTCCTTAACTCCATCACTCTACCACCACTATTTTTGATTCACCTCTTTTTCAAGCTTTTGCATTACAAATTTATATATAGCAAATTGAACGGCCCTGTTTTTGGGTTAATATTTAAACTTTGGGCCTAAAGAGAGAAGAGCCCAAAATAAGCTCAATAAACATGGTTCTGCCCCAAGCCCAGGTGCCCAGTTCTAGACAAAGTAATGGCTCCTCATGAATGCAAAGGTTAAGGCTTACAAAGGAAGTGACAACCGATGGAAATCCACTACTCTCAGCCCAAAAGCACTTTCTGAGTGGCAAAACATGTAAATAAAGTACTAATGGCTTATCACCCCCAGCTACTTTCGGGCAAAGGCAAAACGCTACAGTGAGTTAATTTGCCTATAAAGGGGGGGAAGAGGGCCCAGAGACAAGGACACTCAACCAATCAAACAAACAAACATACAAACACTACTCTCAAGCCAGATTTGCATCTAAAAGCTATAATCAGCCCCGTCTTCAGTCATTTTCAGATCACTCCCTACAAAAGCCATCTTTTGTCTAGTTTAAAGCTCTGCTACTTTCCCTTGGTTTGGTAGTATTGATTTCTCTTGTATAACCACTTTACCAATCATCTCCTTTAGTGTTAAACCCTTTTGTAATCACAAAGAGAAGAAACAACGAGACGTTTAGCCTTGCCCGACAAGGTGAAATATTGCCCGACTCTCTTTGTTTTGTCTTTTAATCAATAGATCTAGTGTTATAATGCATTCTCCAATATATATTCAAGTCATTTCCAGTCTTGTGATGATCCAAAATTCCACTAGTTCCCATATCTAGTTTATTTAGTGGCATTATTGTCTTGATCAGATATGTACCTTTACCCCTTAAGCATACATGATAACTAAAAGTCCTTGATCTCAAGGCATAGAAAAGAACTTAATATAGACTTAACTCATCTACGACAATCCTTTGATAAACAAGAAGTCAGAATAACTTGGGGCGCAAGTAATCGACTTAAAAATACACTTGTTCTACATCTGCCATACAGAGATAGCAGTGACACACCTAAGCACTTAGTTGGTTTTGATTGTGAGCCTCAAGGCCTACACCTAAAGCCCCATAAAGGCACATTTCAGAACTAACTTTATTCTCCTCTTGCAGCATTGTGACAAGTAGGAGCCCGACAACCAACCAAAGTGCCAACTCCTCGGGGAGTTGTGTGCTCGAGCCAAGAGCACCTGATAGCCAAATCTCCTGCCTGAACATAGTTTTGGTACGCCCAGTAGGACCAAAGGTTTTATATGCCAAGAAGACAAAGGAAGGAACAAATCTTCAAGTGGTGAACTAAACAAGATCCAACCCAGAACATACCAAGGTTTAACATGGCAAATCTCCCCTAAGGCTTGCAAAGATCTGCCTCAACAGAAAGCCCGACCCCTTCTGAGAAATCATGAGAAAAGATCACAAATGAAGACTTGCAGCCTACTATGATGGTTGTGATAAAGAGCAACGAGAGGAATTCTCTACAAATAAGAGAAGACGTAAGCAGACTCTGTTATTTGACAGGACATCTGCAAAGAAGGTTGGATGTGGAATACCCTACCCCAAAAAATGATCAAGCTAAAGAAACTAGCCTTGTAGAGGAATCAGTTATTCCTTTGTTTCCTTTACTTGAGGAAAAAAGGAATAAAAGGAAGAATAAGGAAGAATCTAGAGCTAGTCAGCCAATATTGGAGGAAAGTCTGGAAGCAGAGTTGGCCGACCCCTATTTCCACTAAATAGTAGGAGGCATAGTAAGCAAGAAAGAACAAAATATGGGATGCCCCAGTTTATCGAAGAATCCAGTGAGAAAGGAGAAACTACCAAGACCGATAAACCTTCTCCTTATAGGCCACCACCAATGGCCACGAAAAAAGGAGAATCTAGGTGGAGGAAACTCGAGCCAAGAAAGGAAATTAATTTAGGCAAAAATCATAGCCCGAAGAGGGAACCGATTCCTCATACCTCGCCTAATAATCCAGCCAACCAACAACTCAGAGATAAGTTGGTTGAGTTAAGAAGGATGGTGGTAAAGAATGTCCAGCCACAAGCTCACTCGCTATTCAGAATCGCCTATCAAAAACCTATCCGGAGTTTATTAATGAGCAGAATCCCTTTCCTCTCAACTTCAAGATGCCCGCGTTTCCAACATTCAGTGAAGAAGATAACAATGTATCCTCCACAGATAACATCTTCAAGTTTTCCAACCATTGTGTGGCATTTGAAGAGAATCCCAACTATATGTTGAGATTGTTTGGGAACTCCTTGGTAAGCTTAGCATCTCATTGGTATTCTTTGTTGCCCCCAAATTCTATTACAAACTGGGGGCAAATGGAGATGGCGTTCCACAAGCAATTCTACAGGATGGAGCCAGAAATGACCATCAACAATCTAGTTGAGGTAAAACAATACGAGCATGAATCCACTAAAGACGTCATTATGAAGTTTAGGAAGACAAGGATGATGTGCCAGTTTCCTATCAACTATGTCTAGCTTATAGCTATTGCTCAAAAAGCTTTAAGGCTACCCTTTAGGAAGAAGTTTTATGATGTGCAGTTTAATGAGAAATTGTTGCTCAACAATTGTTGCTTAAATAATGAGAAATTGTCACTAAGTATGAGAAATTGTTGCTTAAAGAACAGCAGTTAAAGCATTCCTCTAAAACACCACCCTTCTACAAAATAAACTTGTCACCCACCAAGTAGAGTTTAAGGGAGGGCCAGAAGAAAACGGTGGTCATAGAAGAGAGGTGATAAACATGTGTGCAACAGAGATGACCACTCCCTTTAAACCTTTGGTAGTGAAAAGATTGGTCCAACCAGTCAAAGATCAAAAAGTGGTGATGAACGATGGCGGATTTGTCCCCATGAAACCCCCAAAATATCAAGGTTATTCCTTTGACTTAACTTAAGGTGTAGAGATCTATAAGGAATTGGTGTGGGCAAGAATAATTGGGCCCGACAACACCAAAAAACTGCCTAAGCCCAAAGAGTTAAGAGGAAAGAAGTATTGCAAGCTACACTACACCTTCAACCAACTCCATCACCAATTGTGTCCAGTTTAGAGACTGGATACAAGATCTCATCCTTAAAGGAAAATTGCTATTAGAAAAACCTCAGGCCAATATGATGATTGACACAGATCCCTTCCCAGAAGCCCCAATAAACATGATCAACCTAGCATGGGCCAAGAACGGAAAAGGAAAAGGGACAGCCACAGGGGAAGAAGAAGTATAATGAAAACCTACAAGAGAAACTTTAAAGATGCCCGAAAAATCCAAAAGTTACCAGACAATCCGTCATCAAAAGATAATCAAAGAAGGAGAACTAGAAGCCCGCATAAGTGATTTATGGGCAACATAAAGGTTATAAAGGGATCGTTATCAAAAAGGTTTTAAAGCAAGTTGATAAGGGTGGATATGAGTTCACATTGCTAAAAATCAGAGAAAGCAAGTTAAAGCCAGAGAAGAATTCATTTCATAAAGAAGGTACAAAAGGCTTAGTCCAACAATTTTACATCTTCGGCCAAAGCAATTATTCTAGAAATATAAGTTTGCATGACAGTGAAAATTCAGCCTGGTTCTCCTAAATACACATTGCTATTCACAAGTTAGGCTTTGGAATCCTCAACTTCTTGAGAAATCTTCTCCATTTCTTCTACTTTTTGGGAGAGATGGTCGGTAAAGGTCACTTTCTCAGCTTTAAGAGAAGACAACTGCTCTTCCAAACACTGGATTTAAGAATCAACCACTGCAATCATTTCTTCCATCACTGACCCTTCTTCCACCAACTTTTGAAGTACGGTCGTGCCCTTCACATGTTTTTCTTGGTAGCACTTCACTCTATTAGCCGCTTGCTCTGCCTTCTGATATTGATCCCTTAGTGCCCTCAAATTCTCGAAGAAACTCAAAAAATACCTGTATTGAGTCTGGGACAGTAACTGAGCTTGGTAAAGTTCAACAAGAGCTTTTTTTGCATCATGAAGAATCTTAAAATTGAAAGAAATTATGAAGTCCTTTTTCATCCAGTCTTTGAAGATTTGACGAACCTTTTAAGAATGAGAGGGTTCAGAGAATGTTAGAGAAGATTGCAGCTTACTTTTGATTTGCCCGAGCTTCTTCACCAGATCGGGCAAGGATGATGTTGAGGAAGCTGAAGGTGTGCCTGTTGTACCTTCAACAGTAACAACGGGGGCAACTTTAGCCATAGGAGCAGGAACAAGAGTGAAAGTAGCCATTGCAGTAGTCTTGGCTCGCTTACTTGCAGGTTCGGGGACGGAGGTGCCTGAGACCAAAGCAAGACGGGGAAGATCCTTCTTACGCGCCATGCATGGTGGAGATTAGCCTGAACCTTCTCCAGAATCCTGTTGCAACCAAAACATATGTATTAGGGAAGAAATTTATAGATCAAAATGAGGACAGGGTAAGTCAATAAACTTGAATAAAGACCGAAGTCTTGGAAAAATAAGGAGGGGGAGTTCCTTCCTTTGATGGCTGGAAGAAATCAACATTCCTTACTAAAAGAGGAGGAACAGTGCCCAAATCTTCAACAGAGACCTACCAATAGCAAAGAAGAAGGATGAAAATCAATGATCAACTTATGAAAAAAAGAAGAAAGTCTAAGTATTGATATACCTGAAGGGGAACCTGAGGTTGCGAAGTAGGCACTTCAGAGGCTTCATGTATATCAGTAGGAGCTGCCCGAAAAGACTGCAGATCAGTTACCTCAGGTACCACGGGAATCTTGGGGACTATGGGTTCTCCAAAGGTAGAAACTGGGAATTGATGAAGTATTAGAGAAAGCTGAAAAAAATAAAAGATAGTGAGAGAATAGATTCTTAGTAGGAAATATTAAAAGTAGACACTTACTGGGGTATTATCATCCTTTACATAGTGCATCATTTTCCCAGTCGAACAATCAAACTAAGAAATGGGAGTTACCTCCAGAGAAATGGATTTTGCTTGAGAAGGAGGAGCTTGCTCTGATAAAGCTTCGCGCGGAGAGAGTTTTTCTTCCCGAAATTCCTGTTGAGAAAATGGCAAGCAGTGAAAAGGGAGGAAGGGAAGAATTCAAAGCAAATAGCAAGCTATACCTCCAATTCTTTAAGAGCAGCATCTTGATACTCTTTTACTTTATGTTGCATCTCCTTGCCCAATGGTTCATCACTTGAGACAAAAGAAGGCTCCTTAGATGCCAAGGGCCCTAAAATGCAAGAACAACAAGATGGTTATCTCTCAAATAAGAAATATAAATGGAAGATCAAGACAAGATGCACTTACTAGAGGCTTTTTGTTTTTTCCTGCCCACCAGGGGAACAGCTCCAACAAAGATTTGTGAAGCAGAGGTAGGTTTTGAAAACTTAGAAGTTTTAGCTCTTTTACTCTTCATGGTAAGAGTTGCCCGCTTGGGGTTGGGTTGTTCTTCGAGCTCAAAATCAGAAGTTTCCACCATAACTGTCTTTGCCTGCTTAAATGTTCGAGTGTTTGCTTCGAGCTCACCCTCAGCCTCTAAGTCTCCGGATAGGTCAGAGACATCCCCGCATTCTCCGGTCTCTCGTCTCTTAGCCTCAGCTGTAGCTTCGTGAAGAATCTGAGCGTCATCAGAGTCTTCCTTTGACCCAATGTCTGCCATTTCGGTCTCCCATTGGGCTGCAAATGTTAAAGAAAAGAAATGTATAAAGACAAACTCCCGAGATTTTCATAGAATATGTAATAAAAGAATAGAAAGTACCTATCAGAAGAAGTTGGTTCTTTTGATTAACCATGTCCTCAATTCTCAAGCTCGCCCGAGCTAAGATAAGATTTGAGGGAGAGTTGTTTAAATCATGAACTTCTCGCAGATCTCCTCCATATTTTTTTATCCATTTAGCCTCCCACCAAGTAGAGAAGACCGAAGTGCATTCGAAATTAAGGGCCAGAGGCTTTCGGGCAACCTTACTCATAACCTCAAGCCTACGTCCAGCGGCCCGAAAAGTGATTTCTTGAAAAGGGTGGAGACGGTAAGAAGTACCACAGTGAACAGAGTCAAAGAATGGGATGGGAATGGCCTGCCTAAAGCCTAATTGCCTATTACAGAAGTTTGGATAATAAACCTCTAGCCCACATTCATAACAGTCACTGCGAACTCCCCATGTTAGGTCTCATGGCTGAATGCAGCTAATAAATTTCTCTCTACAAAAAGGGCCAGCATTTTCTCCAAAAGCGTCTTGAAATGCTTGATCAGAAAACTAAGGGTACCTCTGGAGAACGGACGCTCCTCACTCCAAGTCTGCCCAAGTCCTGCAGACTTTGAAGAAATAAAAGCAGGCAAAAGTAGAATGGTCTGTGGGATGAGCTTCAGCCAGAAATTCCAAGTTAACTACTTGAAATTCAGGGAAATTCCATTGCAACCATAGTTGAATCATCCAGATTGGCCCATTAAAGTTGGTCTCAAATGGTTCGCCCCGCGTTATCTCAAACAGGAAAATGGTAGAAATGAGAGAGGAAGAAAGGGTCTGTGGCGACATTGTCAAAATTGTGAAGACCTTCTACTAAAGGGATCCACTCGACCTTCACTCCCTTGGATTTGTTGGGAAATACATGATTGTTAGCCAGTACAAGAGGAAGTACATGTGCTCTTGATCTAAGTTGGCATTCGAGGAACTTGCACAAAAGTTATTCTTCACAAAATGGATGAAACCTTTGAAAGACGTCCCATAACTCTTGAAAGTCGCAGAGTTATATTCTAAATGGAGAAGGGAAGCTGAGGTGCCCAAACTCTCAACAATCGGATGAGAAGGTGGAGCCCAGTCATGAGTTACGTCTACAATTATGCCCGATGGTCTTAGCCCGAAGACTTGCGCCATATCCACGATAGTCGGAGACATGGGGCCCATCCTAAAGTCAAAAGTATTAGTGCCCGAATTCCAAAAGAGAATAGCAGTAGTCAGTAACTCGGGCCACCACAGTGGTTTTTGAAAGCTTTATCAGTTCATAGATGCCATTATTCATCCATTTCCTTTTAAAAGACAAGCTCGAGCTCATCTACCCACTTAACCCAGGCCTCATCATTCATCAAAGGAAAATCGCGGCGGTGGTTTGACCACTTAGACGAATAAATACCCTATGGGTTCGGAGTGAACCAATTAGCTTTGGGCATGTTGGCTTCTACTGCGGTTGAGACCTGAGAAGTCCATGTAGATCCCAACAGGTGCACCCGCACCTTCTTCAAAAAAAAGCTCAGAATGCAGGTTTGCCCAAGGACAATGAATGGCGTTAAGCAAACGACGAAGAATGGCAATACCCGCACCAGATTCATATGAAGGTTGAGGTTGAGTAGCCTTTGGAGCCATTGCTTGGAAGAGAAAAAAAAGGTAGATGCTGAAATCAAGGAAAATTTTTTAGAGCTCTGGAGGTTCTGGGAAGTCCTGAGGAATTAGGGATTTGAAACCACTGAAGGTATTAAAAATACTATATAATGAGACCGTTGATTAAGGACAGAGATAGTGGGTTAGTGTATAAGACTCGGATAAGCACCGGTTGCATTAAGTGGTGTGCGTTCCGAGTGTAGGCGTGCAGTGGTTATTCAATCATTATTGGCGCCTTGGTCCAAAGGCTTAACAATGATTGAAAAAGGCACTGTTTAGGTTAATATTTAAACTTTGGGCCTAAAAAGAGAGGAGCCCAAAATAAGCCCAGTACCAAGCCCAGGTGCCCAGTACTAGACAAAATGAGGGCTCCCCATTAATGCAAAGGTTAAGGCTTTCAAAGAAAGTGATAACCAATGGAAATCCACCTATTCTCAGCCCAAAAGTATTTTCTGAGTGGCAAAACATGTAAATAAAGTACTAATGGCTTATCACCTTCAGCTGTTTTCGGGCAGGGGCAAAACATTACAGTGAGTTAATTTGCCTATAAAAGAGGGAAGAGGGCCTAGAGACAAGGACACTCAACCAATCAAACAAACAAGTATACAAACTCTACTCTCAAGCCAGATGTTACATCCCGACTCCGCCTCCTCCGTAGCACGATATTGTCCATTTTGGTGCCCGACCAGGCCCTCACAGTTTTGTTTCTGGGAATTCACACGAGAACTTCCTAGTGGGTCACCCATTCTGAGAATGTTCTCACCCAAACTCGCTTAACCTTGGAGTTCATACGGAACTCGAAGCCAGTCAGCTCCCAAAAGGTCTTGTGCTAGGTAGAGATGAGAATATACATATAAACATATAAGGCTTAGAGGATCCACTCCCCTAGGCGATGTGGGATGTTACAATCTACCCACCTTAAGGGCCCGACGTCATTGTCGGCACACTTTCAGTCAAGGATTGGCTCTGATACCAAATTGTCACATCCCGGCCCCGCCTCCGCCGTAGCACAATATTGTCTGCTTTGAGTCTCATCCTGGGAATGCTCTGGCCCATTCTCGCTTAACTTTGGAGTTCCTACGAAACCCAAAGTCCAAAAGGCCTCGTGCTAGTAAGGCTTAGAAGATCTACTCCCCTGGGTGATGTGGGATGTTACATCAGATTTGCATCTAAAAGTTGTAATCAGCCCCGTCCTTAATCCTTTTCAGGATCACTCCCTACAAAAGCCATCTTTTGTCTAGTTTAAAGCTCTACTACTTTCCCTTGGTTTGGTAGTATCGATTTCTCTTGTATAACCTCTTTACCAGTCATCTCCTTTAGTGTTAAACCCTTTTGTAATCACAAAGAGAAGAAACAGCGAGACGTTTAGCCTTGCCCGACAAGGTGAAATCTTGCTCGACTTTCTTTGTTTTATCTTTTAATCAATAGATCTGGTGTTATAATGCATTCTCCAGTATATATTCAAGTCATTTCCAGTCTTGTGATGATCCAAAGCTCAACTAGTTCCCAGATCTGGTTTATTTAGTGGCATTATTGTCTTGAGACTATTAAATAAGAGCTAACCTGGCATTTTGATCAGATCTGTACCTTCACCCTTTAAGCATACAAAATAACTAAAAGTCCTTGATCTCAAGGCATAGAAAAAAACTTAATGTAGACTTAACTCGTCTACGACAATCGTTTGATAAACAAGAAGTCAGAAGAACTTGGGGTGCAAGTAATCGGCTTAAAAATACACTTGTTCTACATCTGCCATACAGAGATGGCAATGGCACGCCTAAGCACTTAGTTGGTTTTGATTGTGAGCCTCAAGGCCTACACCTAAGGCCCCACAAAGACACCTTTCGAAACTAACTTTGTTCTCCTATTGTAGCATTATGACAAGGAGGAGCCTGACAACCAACCTAAGTGCCAACTTCTCGAGAAGCTATGTGCTTGAGCCAGGAACGCCTGACAACCAGATCTTCTGCCTGACCATGTCCATTTCAAATCATATATATACATAGGCAGAAAATGAAAAACTAAACTCCCACCACATAAATTAATCAGTAACCAAACAAAGCAAAATTCTTGGAGACGAAAACAAACCCAATTGAATTTTCACGCAAGTTATTGTAATTGAAAAAAAAAAAAAAAAAAAAAAAAAACATATTTTGAAGTGCCCAAAATTTAAGCTTTACACCATATTTTGTTCTTCTAACATAAACAATTCTTTGGCCTTTAGGTAGTTTTTGTGGCTTTCGATCAACAGTTGTACTTATATACAAAAAGTAAAATAGTTGATTGTAGACATTGTATAATATGCCTACTTCATATAATTGCCAATAAAGGAACAATTCCTTTCTTTACTAACATTAAAAGGAACATCAATTCTATATAATGTCCATTGCTTTCATTCTCAAGCCCACACCACAGATAAACTAATGAAGGATTCAACACTTAGTGAACAAATCAATGTTTTATATTTATTAATTGCTATAACTCAAAAGCGCGGAATTGTCTTCAACTTTTTTCTCAATTCTCTATACAACGAATCATAACAAAAGAACGAAGAGGATGATGCTTACTTGTTTATCGTTGATCACATGCATCTTTTCGATTAGTCTATTGTCTCCCCTTGCTTCTCAAATTGCTGAACTAAGGTATCTGTGACCAAATAATACAATGAACACACTGTACAAAGATATAAGCAAAATTTGTACAACAAATAGGGGCGGTGGAAATTTTGTAAATGAAGTGAAATTCGGTCCAAAACACTGTTCATTTGAAGTTGAATAGTGCAATTAGGTTTCCTACTTTAGACTAAAGTAATTGGAATTGTAAGGCCACACATTTTATAGACAACAGCAAGCCACCACTAGGCACTACCACCACCCACGAGTGTAAATGGACAAACCATTACCATAGTCTAAAGTTGAGGGAACTTGCAAGATACCCACCAACTTCAAACTACGGTTCAACCTTGACCGAGCAAGATACATAAACAAAGACGGAAGAAGGAAAGAGATCAACTCAGCTTTTGTGAAATTATATTAAATTCATTCTAACAGTTGGAAGAGAGAGAGTGTGGCTATATAGCCAACCCATTACACATGTCTGACTTGCCATTTGGCCTAACAAAGAAACTAGTAAAATAAAGGGTTAATCTCTGTTTACTACCCTGAAGTTTCATGGTTTTCAATATTTGGTACATGCAGTTTTTTTCATCCTAGAGTCATACCTCTAGTCTTAATTTTGGGACAGTTTCATACATCCGTTATGTTTTTGGTTAGAAATTCTTTTAACTGATGACGTGGCGTCCACGTGGACAATAACTGAGTGCCACATGTCAATATGGGCCCACTTCAATATTAAAAAATTAAAAAAATACAAAAACACAAAAACAATAACAAAAAAAAAAAAAAAAAACCCACCCGTCTCTCACCCCCCCACCCTCTCCCTTTATTCTCTCTTCTGTAACCCTCACCCCTTCCCTCATTTCTCCCTTCTTTGCTCTCCAATTCCACGCCTATGTTCTCCTCGTCCATAGCACCCTCGTCGTCGTCCTCATCACACTCTTCATCTTCCTCACATGCCGCTACGTCGCCTCACATAGCGCAGCCGCCATTCTTTCCCTTCTGATCCTCGCCGAGGTCACCAGCCTCTACCAGAATGTGTGGACGTTAGCCAACGTTGCCGCCTGCAAGCCCAAACCTCAAGCCTTCTTCTGTAATAGCTTGATTGTGAACAGATCTAAGCTCTGCACCGTGCAAATATCCAGATCCAGTTCTATAACCAATGGTGAATCAGATTGCCATCTGGGTCTTCCCCATTTCCCCTGAAACCTAAAATTCCAACTCCTAGTCCAATTTGGCTCCCAGTCCCAAATGGGTCAAATTGATGGAAAATTAAGAGATGCTGGGATTTGCATAAATGAGAAGGGAAGGAGAGGGTGCCGGGGGGTAAGGGAAGATTAGGTTTTTTTTTTTTAATATTGAAGTGGGCCTATATTGGCACGTGGCGCTCAATTATTGTCCACGTGAACGCCACGTCATTAGTTAACAGAATTTTTAACGGAAAACTTAACAGATGTATGAAACTGCCCCAAAATTAAGTATTAAGGTATGACTTTGGGATGAAAAAAACTTCATGTACCAAATATTGAAAATCACAAAATTTCATGGTAGTAAACTGAAATTAACCCTAAAATAAAATACCACTTAAAAGATGTAAATTGCAAATTGAACCCAAATTATTACAATTTGAGCCCAACTTGATTTCTTGTGATGGAAGAAATCATGGAACATGACAGTGGTCAGCAAACATCATTTCCAAATTGAAAGGTAAAAATCATTTCCAGATTTTCTGTGCCCCTGAGCCTAGATTCTTATTTTGAACCCTAGTCGTTTAGGTCTCTCATTTTCTCACTGACAGTGGCGAAGCTACGTGAGGACGAGGAGTGGCGGCCGCCACTCCCCTTGCTGAAAAACACGCCTAGAAGCTCTCGTTCAGCCCTTCCACTCTCGTCCGGAATGAGAATTCCTGCTTTGGTGATCTGGTTTCTGCTGCTACATGGGAGACCGTCTTCAGCATCGTCTTCGTTCAAGAGAAGGAAGACGAGTCGGTCTTTCTGTAGAAAAGAGTGAGAGGAGGTGGGTTGCTGAAGTAAAGTATGATTGGTGGTGGGTCGCCGAAGGAGATAAGGATTGGTGGCGGGTCACAGTTAAATTTGGTTGTTTGTCAATATTTGAAAAAGAAAAAAAATTTGGGTTTTCAAATGGGTAAATTATTGTTGGATTATTGTTTGTGTTTGTGCTTATGTTTGAAACAGTGTGGTGATGATGAGAGCAATGGCAACTATGGCACACAGACGTGCGAAGATGTTAAGGACGAAATGAATAAATGGGTTGTTTGGATGCGCGTCTTCCTTAAACATGAGGGTGTTTGGTTGCTAGTTTTAATAAGGAAAGTGGGATATGTGTTTTAACTTTACTGAGCCACAATGTAGTTAGTGAAAAATGGGTACTGCCTAGGCAGTACCCAAGTATTGTCCTTATTAACCTATTTCTCTATTTTTTTTTCAATTTTTTATTCTTGTATGTATTTTTATTTGGGAATTGTTATTGGCACTCCAAAAATCTCATTCTACACTCCAAACTTTCTATATTTAGAATTAAAAATACACTTGTGAGGAGTGTGGAATGAGATTTTTGGAGTGCCAATAACACTTCCCTTTTATTTTCTCTTTTAAGACTCTCACCGTATTTTTCTTAAACTCTCACATTATCTATAAATATTGTATTATTTAAAAAAAATGTAAATATTGTTTAATGCTTATTTTATGATAATTTAAATCCATCTAGGCTCCTGCTTAGATATCGCCTAGGCTTGCTAGGTCCCAGTCCACTGTTTGACTAGCACCTAACATTTTTTAGGATCTAATCTTAGCCATTTAAGCTTCTTACATTGGCTTTGATATTATTGCTTACAACCGCTTTGATGAAAAGATATGGGAAATTTTATTTAAACTCATTTAACCTTTTTTTACACCCAACTTAAATTTTAAATGTTAATTGTCTATTTTACCCTATTGCATAATTACTATTAAGTACAAAATGAAATTAATAATAAAACTCAAATTTATCAATAAACTCAAACACTATAATTAAACCCTACGATCACTCTTTGTTTATTCTAGGTTGATAATTACCCCTGCCCATAGTCGCTGTTGAGACTTGGAAAGTGATCAGAGGGGTAGTTTTCGTAATAATTTCAAATGGTGACCGAAGTTTATGCCAAAGGCTCTAAGTTCTACAAATCCCATCCCCTTCGACTCAGCCTAATCCACCCGCTAATTAACCCTTTCCTTTCAATTTACTGCACATTTTGCTTAATTGATCTTTATACTCAAAGCTGCACAAAGGCAATCTAGGATATATGACCATGTCTTCCAATCCCTACCTTCTCACCCCAACTTTCGCCTCGGACAGAGTTTTGCTTCGTTCTTTTCCATAAGTGGACTCCTCGTTCGCCACTTTTATACTGATTGTTTTAATTAAAGTTTAGTTTCTTATGGCATTTGTAATGTTAAAATATGCTCAAATCCAACACACTAATGATGCATGAATGAAATCATTAATTGAACAAACACAAGAAATCAACAAGCTTTTCTATTTTAGAAGTTTCATTTGTATACAATTTTCACGGGTACGTTATAGGGCTTGTGTTAGTGAGGTGAAAATTGTGCGAGTTGACACATTCTCAACAAGTCTAAGTGCACTTAAAACCCATTAGACGTGACACTAATTGAATTCTTATTGAAGCACTTAAAGCCTCTGTCACTACAAGCAAACCAAGTAAACTAACTCAATACCACAAGTCTAACCGTTAATTATGGTGGAAGTTATTTGTGTAGTAGCTTCCACGCTATAAAAGCGGTACTCCTCTCCATTAGAAAATCAGGTAAGCACTTACTCGAACGCAACCCGTCACCACTCCCAACAGGTAGCCTTCTCCAATTTTTGTTTATGTGTGTACTAGCTTTCCCCACTAGGGTGGTAGCCCTCTTTGGCCTTTTCCCAGTTATGATCTCCAAAAGGACAACCCTATAACTATACACATCGCTTTTCACAATGATTTTTAGCACGCAGGCATATTCTGCTGGTAACAATTGAATTATCAGCTTTTGTGCTGTGGAAAATCATGCAAAGAACTTAGGTCTATACACATCAAATTTAGCTTCTAAAAATCAAATGATTGTAAAAATAAATCCACATATTGAATTGGGTTTATGAGGGTATAGTAGGTGGTAAATTTAGGTTTAAAGAGATATTAATAGTTTAGTTAAAAATCAAATGGGTGCAAAGAGTAAGTTGGGTGTAGAAATAGGTTAGATGGGTTTAAATAAAATTTCCCAAATACTATTTTCGGGGAGCTCATAGTTCCTGAGAGTCCCGTGGTTTCAGAGGTAACTGATCCGCCGGCTTCTCGGGAAGCTCCTACTGATGTATTCGAAGCCTCTGAAGTGTCTGCTTCTCAACCTCAGGTTCCCCCTCAAGTATATCAATACTTAGACTTTCAGTTGCTTTTCTTCCTCATAAGTTGATTACTGACTTTTATCTTCTTTTTTGTCATTTGTAGATCTTTGGTGAAGGTTCGGGCACTGTTTCCCCTCCCTTAGTAAGCCATGACAGTCCCCCTCAGCAATTAGAAGAAGTGACTCCCCTTCTACCTCCTTCCAAGGTTCCAGGCTCAACTCAGGAATATTTACGTTGTCTTCTTTTGACTTTGTAAATTTCTCTTTTAACACATTTGTTTTGTTTGCAACAAGGTTCTGGAAAAGGCTCGTGCAAGTCCCTACCGCGTGTGTTGCGCAAGAAAGATCTTCCTTGTCCTCCTCTTGTCTTTGGTACCACAGGGATCTCTGTTCCTGAGCCTGCGAGTAAGCAAACCAAAACTTCTGCAACAGCTACTTCCACTTCTGCTTCTACTACTGCTCCTGTCATCCTTCCTGCTCCCCTAACTGAGACTACCCCTACTGTTACAGTTGAAGGTGCAAAAGGTGCACCTTCCATTTTGCCAACATCATCCTTGCTGGACCTGGTAAAGAAATTCGGGCAAATTAAGACTAAGCTGCAGTCACCTCCAACATCTGCTGAATCTTCTTTATTTCAAAATGCTCGTCAAATCTTCAAGGACTAGATGAAAAGGACTTCACCGCTTCTTTCAGTTTTAAGATCCTTCATGATGCATAAAAGGCTCTTGTTGAACTTTACCAAGCTCAGTTGCTGTCCCAGACTTAGTACAAGTCTTTCTTGAGTTTTTTCGAGAACTTGCGGGCACTAAGGGATCAGCATCAGAAGGTGGAGCCGGTGGCCAATAGAGTGAAGTGCTATTAGGAAAAACTGGTGAAGGGTACAACTGCACTTTAGCAGTTGGTGGAAGAAGGGTTAGCGATGGAAGAAATGATTGTTGTGGTTGATTTCGAAATCTAGCGTTTGGAAGAGCAATTGTCTTCTCTTAAAGCCGAGAAAGTAACCCGTACCAACCACCTCTCCCAAAAAGTAGAAGAAATGGCAAAGATTTCTCAAGAAGTTGAGGATTCCAAAACCTAACTTGTGAATAGCAATATGTATTTAGGAGAACCAAGCCGAATTTTCACCGTCGTGCAAAATTTTTTTTTCTAGAATAGTTGCTTTGGCCGAAGATGTAAAGTTGTTGGACTAAGACTTCTGTATCTTTTTCATGAAATGAATTCTTTTTTCGACTTTAACTTGCTTTCTCTGAATTTTAGCAATGTGAACTCATATCCGCCCTTAGTAACTTGTTTAAAACCCTTTTGATAACGATCCCTTCATAATTTTTATGTTGCCCATAAAACACTTCTGCGGGCTTTTAGTACTCTTTCCTTGATTATCTCTTGATCACGGATTGTTCCTGCTGCTGCTGGCAACTTTATTATGGCTGTTTTGGATTTTTTGGGCATATTTAGAGTTTCCTTTGTAGATCTTTCATTCTGTTTTTTTCTTCCCACGTGGCTTTCCATTTTCCTCCCTTGGCCCATGCTAGGTTGATCACATTTATTAGGGCTTCTGGGAAGGGATTTATGTCAATCATCATGTTGGCCTGAGGTTTCTCCAGTAGCAGTTTTCCTTTAATGATGAGATCTTGTATCCAGTCTCTAAACTGGACACAATTGGTGATGGAATGATTGAAGGTGTAATGCAGCTTGCAATACTTTTTTCCTCTTAACTCCTCGGGCTTAGACGGCTTTTTGGTGTTGTCGGGCACAATTACTCTTGCCCGTACCAGTTCCTCATAGATTTCTACAACCTTGGTTAAGTCAAAGGAATAACTCTGGTACTTTGGGGGTTTCAAGGGATAAATCCACCATCATTCATCACCACTTTTTGATTTTTGACTGGTTGGACCAATCCCTTCACCATCAAATGCTTAAAGGGAGTGGTCATGTATGTTGCACACATGTCTATCGTTTCTCTCCTATGACCGTCGTTTCTAGCTCTCCCTCAAATTCGACTTGGTGGATGACAGTTTTACTTTTGTAGAAAGACGGTGTTTTAAAGGAGTGTTTTAATTGCTGCTCTTCAAGCAACATTTTCTCATACTTAGTGGCTGCAATCACTAACTCTTGTAGCTCATTAAACTGCAGATCATAAAATTTCTTTCTCAAAGGTAGTCTCAAGGCCTTTTATGCAATAGCTATAAGCTGGACATGGTTGATAGGAAACTGGCATCTCATCATTGTCCTTCTAAATCTCATAATAAAGTATTCAGTGGATTCATGCTCGTATTGTTTTACCTCAACTAGATCGTTGATGGTCATCTCTGACTTCATCCTGTAAAATTGCTCATGGAACGCCATCTCCATTTGCCCTCAGTCAGCGATGGAATTTGGGGGCAGCAAAGAGTACCACTGAGATGCTAAGCCTAACAAGGAGTTCCCAAACAACCTCAACTTATAATTGGGATTGTCTTCAAATGCCACACAGTGGTTGGAGAACTTGAAATATGATCCTTGGAAGACACATTGTTATCTTCTCTGCTGAATGTTGGGAATGCGGGCATCTTGAAGTTGAGACGAAAGGGATTCTGCTCATCAATAAACTTTGGGTAGGGCTTCTGATAGGTGATTCTATACAGCAGGCAAGCTTGTGGCTGGGCATTCCTCACCACCATCCTTATTAACTCAGCTAATTCATCTCTAAGTTGTTAGTTAGCTGTATTATTAGGCGGAGTATGAGGAGGCAGTTCTCACTTCGGGCTGCGATCATTGCCTAAGTTAATCTCCTTTCTTGGCTCGGGCTTTCTCCACTTGAACTCTCATCATTTAACGGCTATTGGTGGTGGCCTATAAGGAGGAGGCTTGTCTGCTTTGGTAAGCTCTCATTTCTCGCTAGATTCTCCGATCAACTGGGGCATCCTATACTTCGTTCTTTCTTGCCTATTCTGCCCCCTACTATTTAGTGAAAATAAGGGGTCGAGTAACTCTGCTTCTAGAATTTCTTCCAATACTGACTAACTAGCTCCAGATTCTTCCTTATTTTTTCCTTTATTCCTCTTTTCTTCAAGTGAAGGAAACAGAGGAATAACTGGTTCCTCCACAAGGCTAGTTTCCTTCATGGTTTCTCTAGCACGATCATTTTTTGGGGTAGGGTACTTCAGATCCAACCTTCTTTGCAGATGTCTTGTTAAGGAACAGAGTCTGCTTACTACCTTTCTTGTTTGTAGAGAGTTTCTCTCCATACTCCTTATCACAGCCATCATAGTAGCCTGCAAGTCTTCATTTGTGACCTTTTCTCCTAATTTCTCAGAAGGGGTCGGGCTTTCCATCAAGGCGGATCCTTGTAAGTCTTTGGGTAGATTTGCCATGTCAGATCTTGGTATGTATCGGGGGTGGTTTTTGCTTTGATTTCCACCTGACGGTTTGTTCCTTCCTTTGTCTTCTTGGCATACAAGATTTGTGATCTCACCATGCGTGCCAAAACTATGTTCGGCCAGGAAATTTGGCTGGTGGGCATTCCTGGCTCAAGTACACAGCTCCCTGAGGAGTTAGCACTTTGGTTGATTGTTGGGCTCCTGCTTGTTGCAATGCTACAAGAGGAGAACAAAGTTAGTTCTAAAAGGTGCCTTTGTAGGGCCTTAGGTGTAGGCCTTGAGGCTTACAATCAAAACCAACTAAGTGCTTAGGCGTGCCACTGCCATCTCTGTATGGCAAATGTAGAACAAGTATGTTTTAGGCCGATTACTTGCGCCCCAAGTTATTTCTGACTTCTTGTTTATCAAAGGATTGTCGTAGATGAGTTAAGTTTACATTATGTTCTTTTCTATGCCTTGAGATCAATGACTTTTAGTTATCTTGTATGCTTAAGGGGTGAAGGTCTAGATTTGATCAAGTCATCAGTTTAATTCATTTTAATCTCCTTATGACGATAAAACCATTATGTGAACCAGATTTGAGAACTGATGGGGGTTTAAGTCATCACAAGACTGGAAATAACTTGAATACAAACTGGGGAATGCATTATAACACCAGATCTATTAATTGAAAGACAAAACAAAGAAAGTCGGACAAGATTTCACCTTGTCGGGCAAGGTTAAACGTCTTGTGATCTCTTCTCTTTGCAGTTAGAAAAGGATTGAGTACTTCAAAGGATGACTGAAAAATAGTTTATACAAGAGAAATCGATACTACAACATTTAGGAAAAGGTAGCAGAGTTTTTACATAGACGAAATGTGTCTTTCTGAGGTAATCTAAGGCTAAAAAGGTGCAAAGTTTGGACAAAGCACGACTTTCTGTGTATTTGCTTGACTGAGAGACAAGTTGTATGTTTGTTTGTTTGATTGGTTGAGTGTCTTTGTCTCTAGGCCCTCTTCCTCCTTTTATAGGCGAATTAACCTGACTTCTGCTATTTCTGCTCTTGCCCGAAAGCAACTGGAGGGTAGTGAGCCATCAATATTTTACATGCTATGAAATTCATAAAGTGCTTTTGGGCCGAGAGTTGGTGGATTTCCATCGGTTGTCACTTCCTTATAAGCACTTAATCTTTGCATTAATGGGGAGCCATCATGTTGTATTGAAATGGGCATCTGGGCTTGGTGCTGGGCTTCGGGCAGAAACTCCTCTCATTGAACTCTTTTGGGCTTTCTTTCCTCTAAGCCCAAAGTTAAATATTAACCCAAACAACTCTACCCTAATCTTCTTAGGATTTTAGTCAAACAACTTACTCCTGTAACAGCTATATTAAAGCATAAATATTCATGAACACTTATCACCAATAGCGAAAGGGCATAGAGTATTTTTACAGAAATCTAAAGATCCATTTTGTGTCCCAAACCCAGGTCTATCCTTTCTTTGCCTTCCTCCTTAAGGGCATAGTTAGAGATACCCACCAACAGTATAACCAAAAAAATTGTAGTGAGATTTTAAAATACGAACTTTATTTGATATTGCAATGAAATATAACAAAATGTACCTAAATTGTTATTTTGGTAAACAAATAGGCAGTGGAATAACAGAAGAAGTCAAACCCAGAAAAATTAAAAACATAGAATCACCCAAGAAAATACAAAAATTTGAGACTTGGAGTCGCCCTCGGGAAGGGTTTTAGGCGTGCTGAAGTTAGTTTATGCTTTTAGTTGTAAATTCACATCTAATACTAGTTGAACACAAATTTCAGCAAATACACAGAAGAAATAGCAATAATTGATTTCAGAAATGGGAAAAAATTAAATTAAAAATAGAAAACAAAGGGCCGAAAAGCTGCATACCTAAACACCATTTCATATCTTTTTATCCTATACCCTAAGCTTTTAAACGGTGATTACATCCTAAAGTAATCAACCATAAATTCTACTCCCTAAGCCTATAAAAGATTAAAGAAAATGGTTGTTGTGCCAATGGATGTGGAAAAGTAGAAAAGCAGCTGGGCGCTGTGAAGGAATAGGACTCTACTTGTGCGTTCCCAAAAATTCAGAATTTGTTACTGTGCCAGTGGCCACATCAGAAACTGTGTAACTTGCCATGGTACTTTTTGTTTTGCAAAGTACTTAACCAAAACCTGTTATGTGTTGTCTTGTCATTTACTTTTTTGGACAAAGGAGTTTCATTACCAAGAGAACACAATTACAGACAAAGGGGCGCAAATACAACACAAAAAGTGAACCCCCAACACTAAACAAAAGCCCAACCCGAGAGAAAGGCCCAAAACAGAAAAACACAAAACATAAAACCCTACAATACTAGCATCCTCCTCCGCCGTCGAAGAACCGGCCGTCAACCACAACCCAGTATCCCAGGCCAGAGATCGCACCAAACATAGCCCCAAAGAAGAAGGCGCCAGTGTCCTCCACCATACACCACACAAATCGAAACCGCAGCCACCAAAGGAAGAAGCTAGAGGGAAAGAACTTACCCCTAGCAACAAAGTTGAAAACAGCATACAAGTGGAAGGTGGTGGTGGGTACACCATATGAGTCGAAGCTCTGCACACCTTCCTAGAAAACCGCACAACGCGGGTGGAAGAGATGGTTGCAGAATCAGACATTTGTGAGAATGATGTAGGACAGAAGCACATGGAAAAGGTAGGAAATGGTTGGAGTAGAGTCATGGAGGTGGAAAAAGTGAGAGAGAAGAAGAAAAGGGAAGGTTGGAAGTGGAACTGTCAGATCGAGACCGATGAAAAGTGAGATCGGAGGTCGCAGTGGGGGAAATACCAGAACAAAAGGGCAGAAAAACCTGGAGAAAGCCAATCTCACATAGAAGGGCAGAAGGAAGAGGAAGGAGGAAGAAAATCAACAGAGTAGAGAAAGGGAAAAGGAGAAGAAAACAGAAGAAGAAAAGGAAAAGAGGCAACCAACTCCAGCCGAAGCCGGAGTCAGCGCCGGAGTAGGAGGAAAAGCTGAAGACCCTCACTAAAAGGGAAAGAAAACTCTCACAGAGGAGAAAAGGTCTCTCAGAGGGAGAGAGAAAGTTTTTTTTTTTTCTTGTCATTTACTTTTACTGATCAATTTGGTCGTAGTTTGAGGCACTCCCTCATGCGCGCACACAAGCACACGCATAAATTTAAACACACCCTACTTTCAAGTTATTGTATATGAACCATTTAAGATGTATACATATGGTGACTGGTCTCACATTTCATGACTGTATAAAGGTCTTTTGGCCAAAATAATTTATGAAATTGGCACAACTCCTTACTTTGGTTCTTGAGATTTAAAATTGACAGAGTGGTCCATGAGATTGTCCATTGTCAATTATTTTGGTCTTTTCGTGAAAATCTCTGTTAAATTTAGGGTATTTTTGTTATATCAACCCCTCCACTTGAACTGGTGGTTTCTTAAATTTAACAAAGATTTTTCACAGAATGACCAAAATGATTGATGATGGACAATCTCATGGAGTACTTCTATCAATTTTAAATGTTAAGGACTCAAATGAGTAGTTATGACAATCTCAAGGACCATTTTGGCTAAAAAGTCTTGTATAAAATATGCCCTTTCTAACACTTTGTCTAATTATTTTTTAGGAGGGATATGGTTTTCTTTTTAATCTGATCAGTTGTCCCTGATCTTAATAATCAAAAGTGGATCTCCTATTAGCCAGTTTTCTCGAGACACCTGCTGCAAATTCGGGCAAAGTCATGTGATCAGTTCTTGCTTACCATGTTATTATGTGCAGAAGATACTTTATAGTGTATGCCACCATCTTATTCTCGTTTCATCCCAAGAGGCCTTTCTATATCTCAAATCCAAAGATTCATACCTAAAAGCTGGAAGGAAGGAACGAAACAATTTGGGAAATCATCTGCTTTATGTATTTCGGAAACAGGTTCGGCTGTTGATGATTCTATGATAGATTCTCTTCTTACATCCATCAAGCATTATGCAAACCAAGGAAATTTATCAAAAGCATTCAAAACTATCTCCCTTGTCCAGCTCCATGCCGCTTCTCCTACTCGTGACCTTATCTTACATTCCATCTCTTCTGTTATCTTATCTTGTGCCAACCATAAAGCATTACCACAGGGTGAACAACTTCATGCACATATTGTCAGATTGGGGTTTGAACAACACCCCATTTTGGTTCCCAAGCTGGTTACATTTTACTCAAGCTTTAATCTCCATGCTGAGGCTCGTATCATTCTTGAGAATTCAAATATATTGCATCCTCTACCTTGGAATGTGCTCATCTCTTCATATGTTAAAAATGAACTTTTGGATGAGGCTCTCTCTACGTATAAACAAATGGTCAACAAGGGGATTAGGCCAGATTGTTTCACTTACCCATCTGTTCTCAAGGCTTGTGGTGAAAAATTGGATATAAGTTTTGGCAGGGAGGTGCATAAGTCCATTGATGCTCGTTGTCAGGAGTGGAATTTATTTGTGCATAATTCATTGGTCTCCATGTATGGGAAATTTGGGCTTCTCGACGTTGCTCGTCACTTATTCGACAAAATGCCCACAAGGGATGCAATTTCTTGGAATGCAATGATCTCTGGTTATTCCTCCAAGGGCATGTGGACGGATGCATTCGAGCTGTTTGGAAACATGCAGATGGAGGGTATTGGGGTTAATATCTTACTTTGGAATACCATTGCTGGTGGGTGCTTGAGGACAGGTAATTTTAAGGGCGCTCTTGAGTTGCTTTCTCAAATGATAAGTTATGGTATTTTATTGGACTCAGTAGCATTGACGATTGGTTTGAGTGCTTGTTCCCACAATGGAGCCATTAAATTAGGGAAGGAAATTCATGGTTTTGCGATTCGTAGTGGTTGTGATGGTTATGATAATGTTAATAATGCATTGATTACATTGTATTCTAGGTGCAAAGACCTTAGGAAAGCTTATACTTTGTTTGAATTGATAGAAGATAGGAGTATAATTACTTGGAACTCCATGCTTTCTGGTTATTCTCACATGGATCGAGCTGAGGAAGCTTCATTCTTATTTAGGGAGATGTTGTGTTCAGGAATTGAACCTAACTATGTTACTATTGCCAGCATCCTCCCTCTCTGTGCTCGGGTAGCAAACCTTCAACATGGGAAGGAGTTCCACTGCTACATTACAAAACGTGTAGTGTTTGATGATTGTTTATTGCTACGGAATGCGCTTGTGGACATGTATGCCAGATCGGGCAAGGTTTTACAGGCGAAAAGAGTATTTGATTCAATGTCGAAGAGGGATGAAGTAACTTATACTTGCATGATTGCGGGATATGGAGTCCAGGGTGAAGGAAAAGCTGCACTGAAGTTATTCAAAGAGATGAACTTGTTACACATAAAACCAGATCATGTAACTATGGTTTCAATTTTATCAGCTTGTAGCCATTCCGGTCTAGTAATCCAAGGCCAAATGCTATTTGAAAAGATGCTGAGTGTATACGGTATAACTCCTGATTTGGAGCACTATGCCTGCATGGTTGATCTCTTTGGGAGGGCCGGTCTACTAAACAAAGCAAAGGAGATTATCTCAAGGATGCCTTACAAGCCAACTTCTGCTATGTGGGCTACACTTATTGGAGCATGTCGGATCCATGGAAATATGGAGATAGGGGAATGGGCAGCCGGGAAGCTGTTAGAAATGAGACCGGAAAATTCTGGTTACTATGTGTTAATTGCTAACATGTATGCTGCTGCTGGTTGTTGGAATAACCTAGCGAGAGTGAGGACTTTCATGAGGGACTTGGGTGTGAGGAAGGATCCTGGCTGTGCTTGGGTTGATGTGGGCGATGGATTTTCACCCTTTTTGGTGGGGGACACAACAAATCGGCTGAGAGATGAAATTTACCTTTTGTTGGATGGCTTAACAGAGTTAATGAAAGATACTGATTCCATTGTTAATGGGGATATAAGTTCAGTTTATGATGTTTTTGAGGATTAAAATAGAACGAAGCTGATTATACGAAAAGGATTGCTAACACAATGTCGTGTAAATTGATTTCAATTCTGTAATCTTGGGAGACACTTGCAGATCCTTGGGTTTTTACCAATTTTGAAGTGAAATTTACTCTCTTCTAAAACCCCGGCTAGTTACTGTTCATTAACAGTGCCCACCCGGTTTTACCCCTCTTTCTCTTCATGTTTTTTCGGCTGGGTTTGTATGATGATTTGGCCATTTTGCCCCTCTCATTTTTTCGTGTTGTGTTTTCTAGGTAAGAAGCATCTTTCACTTTTCACTTTCCTTTTCAATTCTTCTTTCTGTTTCTTTCTATTTCTCTGTCTGTCTTTCTGTTTCGATTCCGATCGGATCTTGTGGAAGGGTGTTTAGCCTGTTTTTCTCGCTGTTTTCCGCGGTTTAGGTGTGTTTGTTCATGGATTGCTTTATTTTCTGTTTGGTTAGCAAGAAAATTTTTGAATTGATTGCTGTAAAAATTTGACTTTACACCTTTTTTGCTAAGCGTTTTCTTTATTTTTCTGTGCTTTGTGTGCCGTTGTTTAGTCTGTTTTCGTTTTTTTCGTGCAGGAAACATTCATCTTCCAATTTTAGGGTTTTATTGTGCGAGCTTGCAAGCCCTTTCTGGGTCATGTATGATTTGGTTCTTTTTTATTTTCAGGAAGAAGTGGTCATCATTTTTTTTGCCACTTTTGTGTGTAGGGTTCGAGGTGCTTGAGGTATTTACTTCCTAAGTTGTTTAATTTTTTTTTTTTGCCTTTGAGTTTTTACTGAAATTTGTGACTTTTTGTGCATAGGTTAATTTGTGAATTTCAAGGGGATTAAATTACCCAGATTACCCAAACATACATGTATATATTCTTTGAGAATGCAATTGAGAATTCACTGATTTCTGGAATTCAAACAATTTATAGGTTACTGCATTCACATCTTCATAAGGAGATATTGACATAGATAAATGCAGTAGAGTAATATCACCATCTAAAAATCTGCACTGCATTCTATTACCACTCTTTTTAATAACATTTATAATCTCATCTGTCTTGCTAAAATGTTGGGCCTGTTTCTTTTAAATTTTTCTGCTGATAACGTTAATAATGTTGTTGATAATGTTTTTGTTTACAATCCACAGTCAATGGACTGAACCTAGGGAAAGAGTGAAAGAGTATGCAGGTATTTCCTTTGTTTTGGGTGAGTCACAATTGCCGAGTGCATATAGTCTGCTTCAATTTTCATCTTCTTCCGGATTTATGTGCAATTTTTTTGAATCCCAATTGATTCAAATTCAAATTTGTATAACTTGACAAGTGTGGTTGTCGACACCCAATTAGTTACAAGCTTTCAGCTTCTTAAAAAGCTAAAACGTCTTTCTTTTTTACTATCTAATTGCTTATTTTCACCAAATTTACAGATCTTCTCTCTCTTACTCCCCTCAGCTGGATCGATGACAAAAAAAGTACATAGGGATGCATTTGACTCCCACTTTTGAAGTTCCTTCCATGAGCAGGCACCTAAAAACTAGCGATTGGTGAGTTCCAAAAAGTTGATTCTTCTCGTTATTCAAGCGGTGGCGTTATGACGTCGAGCGGAATGGAGAACCATCGAACTAGTAGTTTTAAATTTATATTTTTAGGACTAATTAAATTTAAGGTTTTTTATAAGTTATGTATTTAGACTTAATTAAACTTTAATTCCTGTTTGGTTTTTTAAATAATTGAATGGAATATAATATTAATTTATTTAAGGTTTTAATTATTTTTAGAATAAATATTATAATTGAAAATTTGTTTGTAATTATGAAGTTTACATAAACATAGATATCTATGTATACGTAAACTTCATAATTACAATCAATCACGTTCGTCACTAGAATGTTTGCGCGACAAAGCTTGTCACTGTGCAAAACCTTGCATGACAAAGGTTGTTGCTGTGCAAAACCTTGCATGACAAAGCCTTCGTCGTGCAAATTATTTTTAGTGCATCTGAATCAAAGAAATCAATATTATATTTAGTGCAGATGTTTGCGCGACAGAGTCTTCGTCGCGCAAAGTTCCTAACCTTCCTATAAATTTGCACTTTTGCTCTCTTTATTCTTCACAATTCATTTTGAAAACGCTTACCAAGTCTGCAGATTATAATTAGTTTGTTATTTGATTGTTGGTACGATGGGTGACAGTGGTGCATGTTTGTTAAAGACAACGGATAGCGAAGGTTCCAAACAAGGTTTGCGTTGTAAATTTTGCATTTTGTATAAAAAATTTACTTAGCTTCAATATTATGAAAATATATTTTGTGGATAGACAAGAAGAAATTTGTTGCGGGTACGGATTCGACACAATTATGATCGCAATCGTTACCGAATCACTACTAACGAAGTAATAGGGGTTGTGAAGTCAGAACAACATGCCAGCTTATGGTCCTACGTTGGAGCATTGTTGCGTACCAAATGTGATGCGGATTGGGATTCTTGGAGAGCCATCCCTGAGGAGCTAAAGATGCACATGATTGATGAGTTAGTTGTATGTGTTAATTTTATTAGTTAAATAATAATGTTTGTTAAATATAATATAATAGTGAGCTTTTAATTTATTAATTTTGCATGATAGCCTAATTGGGACATTGACAAAAGTAACCCAAATCTGATGAAGGCTATTGACAACATGTTCAAGTTGCGTTTCCGGGAGTGGAAGTTTGATAATCAACACGCGATTGAACTACAACAAGAATCAGAACTACCAGCAAATGAGTAGAATAGGGTTTTTTATTTTTATTTTATTGCTTATTTAATAATTAGATCTGATTTTTAAGTTTTTTTAGTATGAAGAGTTTAATTAAATATGTACTTAATGTTTATTATAAATAAAATTAATGCATTTTAATAAATATGTATATTAATTAATTATGCACAAATGGTATAATGAAATAAATTCTTGATTTATTAAATATTTATGTGGCTTGAAAAAATTCAAAGAGTGAATGGAAAAATAAATTCTTTTTTCTTTCGAAAAACGAATGTTAAAAAAAAAAAAAAAAAAAAAAAAGTAATGCGCAATGAACTATGGTTCGTCACGCAATGTGTTATAAAAACGCAACAAAGCATAGTTGGATGGCTAGTTCGTCGCGCAATGTGTTATAAAATCGCGGCAAAGTGTAGTTGGATGGCGGCAAAAAGTTGAAGCACAAGGTTTTGCACGACGATGTTTTCGTCGTGCAAAGTCTTTCACTTTGTTGAACTTAACCAGAGTGCAGGAAGGCAGAAGCTGCAAAACAATTGCAGCAGCTGCCTTCCCCTGCTGGAGTTTCCAATAGTTGGAGGTATAAATTTTTCTTAACTACCTTATTTAATTTTCATTCATTTAAATTATGTTGTATGTAGTTTATAAGTGTTGTGAGTTTACGTATTTGTATGCAAACATTTTTGTATGGATGTACAAGAAATGGTTTGCAATGTTCATATGAGCTTAGTTTCTCGTTTAAGAATTAGTTGAATTTTGCGAATGGATGCGAAAGCATGACTGCAGTCCAATTAATTCTTGAATTGTCCCAAAATTTTGGACAGTTTGAGAATACATAGTTACATGTTGTATTTTGTGGTTCACGCATTAGAGTTTGAATGTGGGAAATGTGGTACCATCTCTTTGTGTTCTTCGGGTGCATCGTAGTTTTTTGTATCTACATCATGCACTTCAAGAATTGCAAGGAGTAGCTGCCGAAATTTTCCCACGATCGAGCTCTAATGTGTTGGAACCGTAAATTACAGCACGTTACTATGCATTCTCCAAGAAGATAGGACCCATACTAGATGCATAAAGTGGCATGTCATAGTTGAAGTTGTTGTAACCCTTCGAATTTTTTTTTTTTTTTTTTTTTTTTGCAGGTGAAATGGACAAACAGTGGATACATAGTCCTAATAGATGTGCTGATGATTATTTGGATGGAATAAATGAGTTCATTGATTTTGCAATTGCAAAAAACCGCTGTTCAACTTAAATTTGGTGTCCTTGTAGAAAGTGTAACAACTTGATGATTGAATATTTTGAAATTGTTCGATACCATTTAGTCAGAAATGGGATGATGGAAATCTATACTACGTGGAATCATCATGGAGAAAAAATATAATATGCTTATCCTTCCACATTACCCGAGCAGTGGTTACAGTTGAATCTGTTGTGGAGCCAAATGACCAAATTACGGACGTTATCAATTGTAATACCCTGAAAATTTAAATATATGAAAATGCAGAGAAAAATCGAAAATAAATCGATTTATGGGTATGAAAAATAAACGGAGTTATAACGAATGAAATAGAAAGGAACGAAGATAAAGGCAAAATAGTCATTTCGTTATGAATTCTAGAAGGCTCCATAATTATGGGAGCCTTGTCTTGAGAAAAACAAAAACAAAAAACAAAAAAAGAAAGAAAGAAAAGAGGGAAGCCACAGGAGTGGCTAAGAGAAGGGGAGGAACAATAAGAGAGGAAGGAAGAAAATGGGTGACCAATGGGGGAAAGAGAGAAGAAGAGTGAATCAATGGGGATGAGAAACAAGGAGAGGAAAAGGGGGAGGTGAGATGGAGGGGAAACCGGTCCCTTCCCTTCCACCCGTTTGTCCTTTGTGACCTGGTTAGGACCCGGCGTCCCCGTGTGATTTTTCAACGGTGTTGCGTCATTTCTCCGACGAATTAGTACACTCCATCGCCTACATCCATCATCATGACTCTTCTTCTTCGTTGTCCACCCATGGAGCGATGGAAATTGGCCTTGAAACTACAAAAACCCGCATAGTGGGTGCAGCGGGTTCGTGGTGGTAATACACCAAATTTGAAGGTAACTCCGACCACCACCACTACCAATGGACTTCTAGTGGACCCAAGAACATGTCCCCAGCCTTGGTTGGAGCGGCAGAGCACCGGTGGCGATAGATTGAACCACCCAAATTCTATGGTTTTCGGCGGGTTTTTTGTGAAATTGGGGCTTTTCTTGGCCAAGTTGGACTTCGGCTCAGGTATAAAAGTTGTCCCCTTAACTTGCCCTACATTTCTGTAAAATTTGGAAATTTTTAGAAATTATGAAATTTTTTGGTGAGTCGGGGCGGCCGACTGCCACCCACGGCGGCGCATGGTCAGTGAGCTGACATTGCATTTTTATGCAAATTTTGTTATTCCAATTATGTTTTTGATATCTATTTGATGCGTTTTGATTATTAACACAAATGCTGGATATTTTGTTTAATTGAATATTTTTCAAAATTGGTTTGGTTATTGAATTGTGAACTACGAAAGGCTTGATCCCACTCAAGGGTACCTAGGTAGTCTAACAGAGTTAAATGCAGCCTTAAATACTCGAAAAATAATCTTTTGTTGAGAAGTGGTTTTAATAGAAGAAATTGAGGATAAAATTGATAATTGAATTGTATGTTTTAGAAGTTTTAAAATATGGTTATAGAAATGTGAGGAATTAAGGAATTTAGATAAAGAATCGCGATTAATGGTAGCTAAAGATAAGAGTTTAATTTGGCCTATCACCGAAATTATTTACCGAAAAGAGTAAATTTTCAGGGCGGGACGTTACAAATGGTATCAGAGTAAATGATCCAACTTTACAATATGCAATATTCTCGAGTCCTTGTTAGTGTGAATTATGATATGCATTGTGGTTAATGCAACCACAATGCATATGCTATGATGTGGACTATAAACGATTTTCCTGCATACGCTATGATGTCTAGGTGGAGCGCTAAGGGCTATTACGCATGCCCAGTTTGCAAAGGGAACGCAAAGTCCAGTTGGCACGCGGGAAAATTTTGTTACCTAGGGCATCGTAGATGGTTATTGTGGGACCACGAGTGGCTTCAGAACGAGACAGTCTTCTTCAATGACACAGAGTTTTGGCCAAGACCCAGAGAATGGTCCTGCGATGAAATTTTGGCTCAGGCGAATTCGTTGGATTTTGCTCTGTTAGGAAAATCCGTAAATAGGACAAGGCCAAACACACATCTAAACTGGACACACAAGACAAGGTTGTTCGAGCTCCCGTACTAGTCCAAATTAAAATTGAGAAACAACATTGATGGAATGCACGTTGAGAAAAATGTCTTTGATACACTGGTCGAAACTATACTAGACATTGAGAGAAAAACAAAGGACACAATAAAAGCTCCGATCGATTTGGAAAAAATGGGGATTAGACTAGGTATATGAATGGCGAGAGACAGAGACATAGCCAAAAAGAAGCTCGCATCGTTTTTGGTGAAATCGGATAAGAGCAAAGAGTTTTTGCAGTTTCTATCTTCTGTAAAGTTTCCAGATGAGTATGCTTCAAACATCGGCCATTGCGCAAACGTGGATGGAGGCAAACTTTCTGGGCTCAAGAGTCAGGATTGTCATGTCATACTTTAACGCCTTTTATCAGTGGGAATTCGACACCTCTTGCCTGAAGACATGGTGAAGTTGATTATGTTGTTGGCGAGATATTCCACATGATGATTCACATGCTAGAGGAGGCACTTCTAGCCGGACCCGTCAACTATCGATGGATATATCCGATAGAAAGGTATATAATCGCCATAAATACTTTAATTCATGATGCATGTACGATTTGACTAATTTTATATGATATTTTGTTTATTGATGCAAACTATTAGGTGAATTAAAAAAGAGTGTACGGAACAGGGCAAAGCTCGAAGGATCAATTGTGGAGATATGGGTCGCATTTGAGTCGCTTACATTTTGTGCAATGTACCTACAAGACGTTGAGACTACATTGAACCGACAACAATGCAATAATGACGGAGGTGTGAGAAGTGAAATTTTTTTTGTTTTTGCCCAAATTGCACGACCCTTTAGCGAACCAATCAGAGGGGAGTCGTTTGACAAAATGGACATAGAGGTAGCACATTGGTTTGTACATAACAATTATGACAAGACAATTACTTACCTAGATGAGCATGAAGAGTTGATGAAGCGGGAACATTCTTCACATTTATATGCCAAAATGCATCGTGAATTGTTTCCTTGGTGGTTTTGTGAAAATGTAAGTTGTTTGTGTTTTGGGTTATTTACATAATTTGCAAATGTTAAACTAACATGGCAACTTTTTCTCATTTATTTTGGTTCTTTTGAGCTAATGATTGTTTCAGGGGAATCAATTCTTATGTACACCTTAAACTTCCATCGGTGTCGTGCGCATTTTTATCAACAATAAAAAGCTTTTTCTCAGTATTGCAAACAAGTCTTCTTATAATTAAAATATTTGAAATCCCTGGTTTGTAATCCTCTTGATTCATGGTTTTAACGCCTCCTGATGAAATAACTATAACGTCATCACTTCTTTCATCATATTAGACTTAAACATTCTACCCATTGTTGAGTTTCTTTAACGAATTTCACCCATTTGTCATAAAATTAGATGAGGTGACTTCATACCATCTCAAAGTGTTGTCAAAATATAATATGATATTTGATACTTTTTTTTTCTTTTTTTTGTTTTCCCACAAGTCTCAATTTGTATTTAAAACAATATGTAATAAATTTACCAGGTCTTCATTGCTATCATACTTTTACAAGTTTTGTTTTAAGGTTCTGATTGATAAAGCAAAAGCTCCTTCAAATTTAGCGGAGTGGACTAAGAATTCGGGGCTTTTATTAATGATATATCATAGGCCACTTTCAAGGTAAATCCAGATGTCAATCGCTATGCAATTTAGTTTTTACTTTTAGTATGTTCCGAGTGACCTTTGAATTTACATGTTTAGTTGTTTTCGTTGTGCGTATAACTATTCTATTTATCCCCATCCTCTGATGGTGTTTGCTGCATTGTAGCTACACAATCTCGTATGGTTCCATTGCTGGGCATAAAAGAAATTTCGACTTTTTTATTTATTTATTTTTTTAATAAATTTATTTATCTGCATATTATTTTGGTTTGTTGAAATTTCGAATATTGTTTGCTTTGTGCTGGACGTAAAATGTTTTTCTTCAATGATTATAGATATGTTCAGTGGTGGGTTTCTTTGGTTCATGTCTTACATGGTGGTTAACCATGTTTTTCACGGTGGATCACCTTCTCACTAGCTTTACCTTCTTAATATGTGTTTGTGTGTGTGTGTGTATGTATGTATGTATGTATTTATGTGTATATATCTATGTATGTATGTATGTGTATATATATGTATGTATGTATGTGTGTGTGGGTATATATATGTATGTATGTATGTATGTATGGGTTACACAGATGCTTAGACATGCCACCCAAGCCTAAGCATTAGGAAAAGTTTGTTCTCCTTGGTGATAGAATTTGGCATCTTTCAGTACGCGATGGAGGTATATTGTCAGTAACAAAGTTGGGATTTTTTTTTTTTTTTTTTTTAAACAAACGATTTTATCTATACTAAGAGAACATGGAGTAGCCTAAACATTAAAAGTTAGAAAAAGTTTGTCCTCTTTAGTTGGTGAAAGAGTTTATATTCTTTCGGTCTACAATGGATGTACATTCCATTAGCAAGTCCCGTTCTTACTACTTAATTTCCATGCAATTTTGTTTTTTTCGATTTAATTGGGTTCGCAAAATTTGGAATTTCTGTGTTGATTTTGGTGTTTATGCCAATCTGGGTTTGAAATTTGAATTCTTGGCAATCGGAATTTTAGCAAATTTTGTAGAATCTGTTAAATTGAACCTTGAGCTAGATTTATTAATAATTAATGAAATCCCAACATAATTTCGATTTGGGAAATCAGAATTTTGCTAGAAGTTGTGGATTTAGTCACAAATTTGTAATTTGGCTCCTTTTTTCATATGATTTTCACTCTGTTTGCAGCTTTGTTTTGATTTTCTTGGATTGCCCTTTTGATTGTTTGGTAGGCAAGACTATGATGCCGAAGACGGCGAATGAAGTGAAACTGATGAATTTTGGCAAGATTTTGGAGAAAAAAAAGACAGTGGGTCAGTGTCAATTACCTTTGGTTGATATTGGTGGGGGAATTATCATGATGCGTGTTGTTGGACAGAAAAAGCTAAGACAGGTAATGTTTCAGTTAGGAACTTAATCTCGGATTTTGTATAAGAATATGCTGGGGTTGGGTGGCCGAAGGCAGGACATATTAAATTTGGCCTTTACTGTGCTTAAACTGGCAGGGATGATCAGAATTGATGTTTTTAGTTATTAAAACGTGCTATTTATGCTGTAAACCACACCAAAGGAACGGGGGATGGTTAGAACTTTGAACCCGGGATGCAGCGGGGCTAAGAGAAATATCCTCCCCATCGGGCCAATCAACCACTTGCAAAATAGCTGTTAAAATACCTCTGCTAAAAATATGAGCTTTACTTCCTGCACTTTATTTTTACTGTGATGTGGAAATAGTCTTTACAATGGCTTATTTGTGATAATTGATAAAGAGGTTTGTGTTTAAGACGAGAGTAGTGCGGTATCTTTCTTGCAGTGAAATATGTATTTGTGAATGTGGTTTTGTGGGATTTTTTTGAGTATATTCATTGCCAGGTGCTGTTATCCAAACTGTATCTTCTTTTTTTGTGGAAATGATTTATAGCTCATCCGGCTTATGGTTTGAAAACCCCGCAGTGGAGCGTGGGCACTTTTACTGGTTTGATCTAAATTAATAGGTGAATATCTTTGTCCTGCAACTTTTCCTTGCAGTTCGATTGAAGAATTGGTTCGCCACATGTTGTCGTGCTTTGTCTATCCTTTGGTAAGAAGCTGAAAATTGCAGTATTTTTGGACTTGTTTGGATGTGCTTTTAAAATAACTGAAAATATTTTTAGAGAAAATGTATTTTTGGTTCCAAATGCACTTAAAATGCTTTCTTCCAGGAAGCACTTTAAGTGTATTTTCAAAATTTACTTACATTTTTACTAAGGATTGTTCCAAAACATTTTCACTGAAAGCGTTTTTAATTATTTTAAAATCACATCCAAACGAGCTTTTTATCCCTTTGGTTCACCACCCACTGTAAGCCTACTTAGCTCTAGTTGAAGCCATTCAAGTCAAACTGTCTATAGCTTGAAGTTTACTTTATTTTTAGAAATGTTTATTAATTTTTTAAAATTTCAGCAGAAATCAATTGAAACGAAGTACAATTTGATGATTGAATGCAGGGAAAATGCAGTGGAGAGCCTTTTCTTGCTCTCAAATCCAGCGAATCAAGCTGGACCACCAGTCCATCCGCACCACCAACGTTCCTGCACTTTACTAAAGGTAAGCGATCCATCCTACTCTAAATTTAAAAATTTTGGGGGGTTTTGTTTCATTTTCAATACCAATCAGGTAATCAGTCTGCATGAATGGATTTGATAGATTGAAGCCCCGTGGACCTGATTGGAGTGGTCTATGCCAGCATGGAGATTGTTTCTTTGCTCATTAGAGGCTGGCCATTATTGACCCCGCTTCTGGTGATCAACCTCTGGAGATTGTTTCTTTGCTCATTAGAGGCTGGCCATTTTTGACCCTGCTTCTGGAGATCAACCTCTATACAGTGAAGATAAATCAATTATTGTCGCGGTAGGGTCACGTCATATATTTTTAGGTTTTGTATGGTTTAATTTATTGAATATTTGAAAAAATAGATAAATTTTCAATTTTTGATTACTGATACGATGCATATGTTGATTGGTGATTTTGTTGGATTCACTCCGCTCAAGTACATGATATCTGAATTGCTACATTTGAGAGTGATTATGTTCCTACCACCATTTTCCCCACCTTTTGGGGAAATTATTCATGCTCACAATAGATGCATTCAACCCCACATTTTCTAGTGAAAGCTAAAGTTCAATCAAGATTGAACACAATATTTGGGTCGAATAAAAATAAAAAGTAGTTTGATTAGTGATCAGACATGCTTTACAACAGAAAAAACAATAAAACCAAAAATCATAATTTGCAAAGATCAATCCCAGCTTTCTTCACAACAACATCGATAGCAGGGAAAGGTTGAGAGGACAAGAGAGAAAGGTTGCCCAATCAATCATTGACAGGAAAATTGAGTATCGAGTTACACAAACCTACTTTGTATTAAGATTAAATGAGTTGCAGAACATTTATGGATGAAATGACATTGGAGAGAGAGACTACAATATGTGAGTGATGAATTAGTCAAATAAGCAGATGAGCCAGTTACCTTGTTTAAATCATCACTCACATATTGTTGTAAACCTCATTGACTTAATTGCTAAGCCTTGAATGAATTGCAATACATGATCTTATGTTTTTATTTTCTAAATGAGTGTAAAGATAAATTTACATATTAAATTGAATTTGTGAGGGTAGTTTAGGTAATAAATTTGGATTTAAAAAGATATTAATAGTTTAATTAAAAAAAAAAATATGGTTCTAGAAAGTAAGATGTAGAAAGAGATTATATGGGTTCAAATAAAATTTCTCTAGGTCAATTTTCCTCTGCTACCCCTAAACGACAGCCCTTGTCCATGCGACGGAAAACACACCTCTCACTCATCAGGTCACCATGGACAGGGCATTGGCCAAAAATACTTAACCAAAAATATTTTCATCATTTTAAAAACATTTTCAAATGATCCATCAATTTCTATTATTAACCGGAAAAGCGTTTTTTTTTGTTCTTGAAATTCAATTTTATGGTGAAATTGGAAATATTTGGTGAAGTGGAAAGAACAGTTGGGGGGTGGGTACAGGAAATTGCGGGGCAAAATAGAATTTTACCACGATACAAATCCCAGGATCTAGAGACTAGAGCGGGCCTACATACACACTCCCTCTGGCCATCTCCAGTCATCTGCCCTCCGCACCCCTCCTCTCAATCACCACCGCCACCGTCACCGCCACCACGGTTTCATCTTCTCCTTCTTAATTGGTAATCATATACTCTATTTTTCACTCCTATTGTATTTATAAATTTCGTTAATAATTAAACTTTGTTTCTCTGGAAAGGGGAAAGAATAAATTGAAAAAAATTTCAAATGAATTTTGAAATCGAGCAAAGCAATTTATTTTTTTGTCAGTACTAGTATTAACTGAATTTAACATGCTTTAAAATTCAGATCGAGCTCGAGCGTTAAAATTTACTAGTATTATTTGGGTTCAAAATGATTTTCTATCTGGTTTATTTGCTTTTTTGTTCTTGTTTTCGGTTTGTATGCTTTTGGTTAATTGTTTGATTGGTTTCTTGCTTCGAATTTATGGATTCATTTTTAAGGTGTTTAGGTTGATGATTAGTGTAAATTTCTAATTGTTTGTTTGTAGCCTAAATTGTTTGAAGATTTAAGAACATATATAAAACAGTGGGCTCAGGCCTCAACCGATCAAACCAGCCAAGTAAAGCTGATCACTTTGCCAATGGGATTGGTTCGGTTAGTTTGAAAAAAACAGAACATAACCTACTTAATTGGGAGTACCAAAACTGTTTCAGTTGGCAGCAGTGAGAAACAAACAAACGAACGATCATCGTTGTGATGATTGCATTACCAGTTTAGTTCTATTCTAGTGCTCAATTATAGTCTTGTATTGAAATTTACATTTTCAAGGTTTATCTGCTTATGAAAAAAGTGCAATGTGCCTTAAGAGGTCCTGGACAGAAGGCATTATTCATAGACATCACCCTTATGTCCTCTCCCAAATAACATTGGCACTGTGACTGTATTTCTAAGTCCTCGAGTTTTTATGTGCAAACTAATGTCCCAAAGAAATGATATCTGATTCGTATCTTGAGACTCGGGTATCCTCTATTCTTCAATTAAAAAAAGAGTTTGGTATGCTATTAATTATTAAGGTTGCTCAGTTTACCGATCATTGCCATTGTAGCAGCAAAATGTTCTGGATACCTAGCTACGTAGAAATCAACCTTCTTTCCATTTCGTAAACTGGTGAGATGATCCTTCCCGGCAGAGAGTAACATACAGTTTGAGATTGGATTGCAAGTTTCACCATTAATTACATAAAAGTGACAAAAAGGACAGAATGCTTTAAGTTAGTAAGTTATGATGTTAGATTATACATGTATTCACGCTATATTCTCGTTTTAGAAAGCTTGAAACTTTTTTAAGATTTAATGGGATTCTGTAGCTGCCCCCCTTATTATCTGGTCCGTTACTGGATATGGTTTTGATTTTAAACTTCTTTTTGGTGGTGGTCTGTTGTTGGGTCAAGATTACCAACTTATGTTATGTGTAGGACCTATTTACCATGTATTTGAAATGAATATTGTGTTCAATGTATCCTTCTGTTCAACATGGATGTTCCAAGACATTTCAATGAGAACTCAGTGTCCTCTTCTGTTCTAAGATGGCACTAGAACTGGATTAAAAGAATTGATATTACATTTTGTGATATGGTAGGCTATTACAGAGGATTATTGTTTGAGTTTGTATACACTTTCACATGATTGACTTCAGATATGAACACTGAAATTACCCCCCTGGAACTCCAAATGGATTGCTGATTTTTCAATGTTTGCAATCACATGTTGTTACTCTTGTTTATTCATTTTATTAGTGTAATATTGGTGTTTTGGTCTACATATTATGCATTTAGTTTTTGAGAAAATAAAACCAGAAAGAAATTTTTACTTCTGGTGTTGCCTAAAGGTTTCTAGAAAGTGGGAATTTTTAGGTTCCAGAAAATATTATGTTTTACCTTTGTTTTATATTTAGTTTTATTGTGTGTCTTTGGACATTTGAGTTTAAGTGCATGCATTTGGTTGAAGGAAGTGTTACAGACTCTGATCTAAGCAGAGGAATGGTATTGATGAGGGGAGAGCCACTAGTGACGAAACTGGCAGCCTTGGCCAAGTATGTGGTTTTTCCTGGAGCCATGGCCGCAGCTGTTATCTATTCCCCTCCTGATTACACTTCCAAGAACGATCCTAAATCCACCAAATAAGACTAACTCAGTCGGTACTTTTTCTCTGCAAGGGTCAGGTGTTTTTCATTTCTCTTGTTATGACTCTGATTTTTTACCTCTATGATGATTTGGATGATTTGCAAGTTCCGCTTAGCACTTTCTGGCTTTACCTTTCACAACCTTCAATCATTATTCTTATAAGATTGTATAGATATTACCCACATATATGCTCTGCTGTATATCTGTAAGGGGCTCCGGACGTGCTGAAGGTATTATAGGTTAGGTCTTGTATGCATCGGATAAAGGAGAACAATGAAAATAGTAAGTGACTGCTGTGCTTGATCACTTGGGAAAATGACTGTCACTGGCAGAGCAAGTGAATAACTTGCAAATTGCAGATTGAATAGAAATAATGCAAAAAAATTCTTCTCGGAAGGAGAACCTAAATAGGAGGGCCAAATGTCAGTTCTATTGCTTCAATTCACAGTTGAATTACATTATCTTTCAGACCTTTTTTGTTGCAAAGGATTAGTACCGATCCTAGATTCCTGACTAACAAAACAGCCACTCACTAGAAAAATAACTATGCCTTGTGTCACAGAATTCATTGAAACAACCAAGAACAATACTACTACGTCTGCCGACGTTAGTGGCACTTGTCCTTTAACTTTCTTTTTATTGCTTGTGGACATTGATAAAGTTTAGAAACTCATGCTATACTGTAATTAATTGTGAATTTCCTTTTGTACAGGGGCATACTGCATAGAAGTCGATGTTAGAAGAACGATTACTAAATGCGTCTCTCCCTTTGTTCAAATTTGGTATGTAATAATCTGGGCTAAGTAGTTGCTCAATTTCAGGGGTGTTTCCTGCTTTCTTTGAAGAACTTAGACCATGAATTCTTTGGATGTACTTTCTGAATGTAGTTTCCCCATTTGGAATGTACTTCCAATGAAAAACGCTTTGGAGTACAATAATTGTTAGATAACGGGCGGAGTGTAGTGCTACAAGTAATGATATATGTTGTATTCACAACTCTGCATATGGCTTTATGTTGCTTGTCATGAATGTTACCCTTAAAATAAAATTCAAATGGTTACAATTTTCTTTTAATCTTTTTATTAGTGGGAGAAGGGGATTTGAAATCGGGATAATTTCAACGTTGGAAGAGAAATACTACTGAACCAATATCTAGTTGGCAATCCATGGGGAATATTGTATTTTGAATCCGAATCCATGGCGTGTGTTTGTGTGCTGAATATGATGGAGGGTGAATTGGACCATTTTGTGGGAGAAAAATTGAGAGGGGAGTTTAAGAAGGCTGGTGCAATAGAATTAACTCTGGGATATTAGGTTCGTTTGAAAGTACTTATAAAATAATTGAAAATATTTTTGATATTTAAATCAATTCTTCATAAAAAAATTCAAGTAAATTCTAAAAAAACATATAAAGTATAAGATATGCATTTCTGGTAATACTTTTGAAATTCAAAATTAACAAATAACCAGTGTATGAGACTATGAGAGATGCCAAATAGATTTTCTCAAAGTGGGATTCTTCATAAACTTTCTCTCACCTCATGTTTTTGACATAATATTTTATAATGTTGGCACGAAAATTATGTAAAAAACAAGAAGTGATAGAAAATTCATAAAGAGTCCGCTTTTAAGAGAATCTCCTTAGCATCTCTACTAGGATAGTAACTTTAGGCCATCTTCCGGAAGTACAATGTTACCTTTAAGCTATCTTTTGCTGTGCGGGGAAAAGTACTTAGAAATGAGAGTGTTGTCCTTCCCATATTTGAAAACCCCAGCCTTTGAGAAATGATTTCCTGCGATATGGAAAATAGCGGAAAAATACCTGAATCACAAAAAGCAGCAAAAAGCTAACCTAAATCCCACTTAAGCTCAAACACCCAGATGACCAAATCTCCCCAATATCATCAACTAATGATTCGAATGTTGTGAGAAGAGGGAGAAGCAGTGGTTAGTGCGACTGGTCTTTATGTCTTAGTGGGCGTCTCTAATTATCAGACAGAGAGCGAAGATGAAGAGAGAACAGAGCTGGCGAGAGAAGAAAACAAGGAGAAGAGAGCCAGCGAGAGAAGGAGACGGGGAGAATGGTGAATGAATGCGAGAGAGAGGCCAGCTCGCGCGAGAGAGAGCAAAAAGAACCCGACTAATAATCTAGGCCTTTTGGACGGTTTTATTACGCGGGTGTACGGCGTATAAAACAAGCGGATCGTATTAAATTAATCTAGTCCAATTTAATACTGGATGACGCCAAACGATTGAGTTCGTATTATTAGTCTTATCCGCTCACTTATACTACCAGCCAAACAAGGCACAAGGTTATGATTGGTATTTTAAAACATTGTTTCCATGTTTTTAGGCTGGACTTTAATTGTTTTTATGATTTCGTCTCTTCTTAACATATTTAAAAACTAATGAAGTTACTTGAAATATAATGAAATTTTTTGTTTCTATATATCAAGCTCAAAAAAATAAAAAAAATAAATAAATAACTGAAAAAATAAAGTTTTAAAACAAAATAAAATATAAAAACTATGGCCCACCACCCTCACATTAATCTCTCGCAGCCTCGCCCTTTCATTTTCCCCAACCTTTTCTATCTACACTTCCTCCCAAGCTGCCATGGCTCACCACCATATCCCATCTCCAACCATTCCTCTCTACACTTCTTCCCACGCCGCCATGACTCGCCACCGCAACCCATTAAACTATCTTTTTAACGTTATTTCTTCTGAAAATCAAACCGTTCGTACCCAATATTAGACCATCGAGACAGTTGGATGGGTAGAATTCTTGGCTATTGGATGAGAATATTGTCAGGATAATTTTTAATTATTATCAAGGGATAAAATTGTGATTTTAACTATAATAATTATCTCTTAATAATATATTAAATGATCTAAACTTAATATTATTTTCTTTACCACCTGGTTTGAATTATATGGGAATTATATCCTTGACTCCAATTGAAAAAAGGAGTTCAAACATTGTGCAAAGATGGGGATAGTTATCACCACCAAATATCTTTGGCAAGATGCCAAATATTCTAATCAAGTTGAATTGCATGCATTATCACTCTCCAAAAACGTGGGATAGATTAGAATATGTTGGTGGCTTGGTGATCAGAGTTGGAAATTGGAGATAAGGGGGAATTGCATGCATGTGGTTCCTAATGGTCGGCATAAGGTTTACATAATTCCTAATTGGATGGGGTTGTTAGAAAGGTGCACGATCAGGATGGGTTTCATGGCTGAGAAATATCCCCATAAATACAAGACCTTGTGCGACAAGAAAAAGACCTTGAACTCAACACACAAAATTGTTTGCGCAAATCTTCGCTTTACATGAAACTCTCTTAAACCTTTGAGAAAGTACAAACTTTCCTACCTTTATCAACAGACCTTCATTTTGGATTAATAGAACTATGTTGGCAACCGGTGACATGTTATCCTAACTTCATCAACAGACCTTCAATTTGGATTAACAGAACTGTGTTGGCAACTGGTGACATGTTCAGGTTGGAATAACAACACTGGAGTCGTAGAGTCAGGCGATTGAGGAACATCTTTAGTTTAGAGTAACAACACTGCTTCAGGTTTGGTTGACTATTTATCCAAGTCTCTGTCGACAAGGAGTCTTTGAGTCCTTATTGAAAGAGGTCATATCATCAGCCTTTTTGGCAAAGTAAGGTGTTACAAAGTTACTCAGTGTTTGGCAAATTGAAAGTCGAACCTTACTTGGACTTCACATAAGTTCATCTCATCAGTCTTCTCGACGAAATGAGGTGTTACTAGGTTACTCAGTGTTACCAGGTTATTCACGAGCAACGTGCTTAATGATATAAAAAATAAATGAAAATTATAGGCTGAACATTAAATTCAACCTGTATTAAATATTGGCCAAACATTAAATTTAGTTTGTACTGAATTCAGCCTGCATTAAAGGCCGACCATTACATTTGGCCTACATTAAAGGCTGAACATTGAATTTGGTCTGCATTTAATTCAACATGCTCTAAGCAACGCTCTGAAGATCTAGAATTTGTCACACACTCGCATTTCAGTTTTAGATTGTGTGGTGCAGGGATCTAAATGAGACATATTGGGTATCATCCACGATAATTCGCATTGTTTTTCCAGAAATGTTGATGTTCTTATCTCCCCTTAATGATGAGAAGACTGTCTCATCAAAGTGACAATCCGCTTAATGAGCGGTAAAGAAATCGCCTGTCAAAGGTTCTAAGTAACGAATAATTGAAAAAGAATCATAACTGACATAGATTTTCATCCTTCTCTAAGGACCCATTTTGTACGTAAGGGCGGCGCAATTGGCACATAGATTGAACTACCAATGAAGCATAGATGCAAGATGTCGGGCTCGTATCCAGTTATCAACTGAAACGTAGAATAAGGTTGGATCACGATAGGCCTTCGGTGGACCAACATGGTTGCGTGACTTTATATGCTGACTAATGATTTAAACTTATAGGAGAAGAATCACTAGAGTAATAGATAATCTAAAACAAAATTTATCTAGGATTTACACAATCAAAATTCAAAAAATATTTATAACAGATACATGACTTTATATGTTGACTAATGATTTCAAAAAAAAAAAAGAAAAGAAAGATTTTATGAGAAATACCGATGCATGTATATCCATATCTACCAAATTTCTTGCCAATTATCATGGTATTACCTACCTTTTTATTCAATGCTATAATAATTTGGTGTCGAAATCGTCATCGACATAGATTTACATTAGGTGAATGCTAGTCATAGAACCATTATGTGCAAAATTTCATACCAAGTGTTAAAATATAAAAGCTTTAAGCTTGGTTTATCCAAACCACGGGCGGAGCCACCTTAGGCTCAGAGGGGGCGGATGCCCCCACTCATTTTTTTTTTTTGTGTGTGAAGAAAAAATGTACTCTTTTCAGTTGTTTGTAGCATTAGTATTAACTCTTTCATATGCTATTTTTATTGTTGAAAGAGCATTTTCGGTCATGAAATTTATAAAGATTGATTGTGAAATTGTATGAGAGACTAATGGATAAATGATAATATGATTATTTTTGTAGAGAGAGATGTTTGATGGTATTGGTAATGAGGTTGTCATGCAACGCTTTCAAAACATAAAAACGCATCGATAGATATTATGATATGTTATATGAAAAACCTTATGGACTAATATATAAGTGTTTTGTTTAGTATATTTTTGTGCTTTTTAATTTGTGACTTTATTGTTTAAAGATGCCCCCATCCATGCATATCTTTGGTTTCGTCTCTAATCCAAACACAAAATTTATTGTTAAAGCTTTTCTCACCGATGTATGACTTTATTGTGACTTTATTGTGTCCCTCATTTCATTCCTTTCGCAGCGGCCGACCCTAGCTATGGCCAGGGTCGGTGGCAATCATTCTCTTCTCCTTTTTTTTTTTTCCTTCTCCTTCAGTTTCCATTTTCCTCAACTCAGTGGCCTGTTTACCACTTTCCTCCAACCCCCTGTGCATCAGCTTTCTTTGATTTTTTTTGCTCTTTTTCTGATTCCCCCTTCCTTCCACTTTTTCCCATATTTCCTTCCTTCCACCTTTCCCATGTTTCCTTCCTTCCATCTTTTTCCCTTTCCCCTTTTACTTCCACCTCCACATTTCTCGATCCGGATCCGCTTCATCCTTCAACGTCTTTGTAATCTAGATCGGCACCCGCTTATCTTCACCACCATTTATTGCACTTTTCTTAGAAGGTGTGTAGAGCTTTAGCTTCGGTGTTCACATCACCTTTTTCTTTTAGTTTTCCTTTGTTGGTATTGTTGCTTTTTCCCATTAACTTCCTTCGATTTGTGTCGGCTACCGCTGTGGTGTTCGGTGACGAAATTTAGGGCTCTACGTGCTGGGGATGTTCGTTCGGCGACCGGGTTTTCAGCAGTGGCGGTAGGTAGTTGCTAGGGTTTGCTTTGGTTTTTTTTTTTTGGGCTCAAAACTTTGCTTTGGGCTATTCGGTTACCATGAAGGTCTATTTTTTTGTCATCTCATATTATACAAACTTGTTTATGAACTTTTATATTACGTTAAGTGATGGAAGAATCCTGTTAGTGATAGATTTCAACCATGACAAATATATTCTTATTTTGCTTTAATTTTCTTTCAAAATCTATTATTATGCATTTACTTTATTTACAATTTTGCGGATTATACAAATGAGGATAATGAGATTGACTTTCAAGGTTTATAAGGTACAGCTTTTGATATAAAATTTGGTGGATATGTACAAACATACATACATATTTAGAAATTAAACATGTCATTAGGAATAACTATATTAGGTATGAATTAGGTGTTTTCAACATATTAAGGTAGGCACTAAACATGCATAGATATTTCTTTAAATTGATTTACTCGGCACGTAAGCTTTTAGTCATCATATATTAACACGTATCTATCAATATTAAAATAATAATTGACCTTCTATAAATTCGTAGATTGTGATTAAATTTCAAATCTATCCCCCTTTGGTCAACTTTAAATAGAGAGCCTTTTGGACCTCTATATATACTTGGTTATTGTTGCAAACATTTCAGATGTTCTATGAATATTGTTATCTTTGGGTTTGATATGGTTGGAGGTAAATTCTAGTCGGTCGATGATTTATCAAGAAGCTAATCAGAGAGTTTGCATCTCGACTTAGCTTCTTGGTAAATCATGGATTCGATTAGAGCTTGATTCCATGTAATAGTTACTTAGTAATGAAGACGAATTCTAGTTAGTTAGCGATTTACCAAAAAAATCATTGGAATACTATGCCATAAGTTTTTTGGGTAAATCATTATTCAACTAGAGCTTGGTTTTTCAAGAAGATGTAACATGCTATCACAAGGTTTCCGCCAAATATGCCACCCTTTTTTCCCTACGTTTTGTTTGTTTGTTAATATTCCATTTGGTTTTTAATTTACTATCAATTTGCCCTTCTTGTTAGATTGTTGCCTCTTTATCTTCAATGGTTGGGAAAACTTTGCATATGAAGGCCGGTGACGTTGAAATAGACACATTTCATAGGTGTATAATATATGACCGACCATTTCAACATGAACAAACCGGGCAAGTAATTCCACACGCGCCTTGCCAAATAGTTCACAAATTCTCCAAATTGATGAACAATCAAAGATGGAATCGCTTCCAACAAAAGCTCAACCTATCACCAAAAAGACCATATTTGGTTACAAGGTTCTAAAATGTGCTAGTCGGGCAGCATGCAAAGACTTAGCGTTTAGAAGCTTAGGTGGTTTTTCTTTTAACTAAATTTATTACCTAATGATAATAACATATATTTAAATGTTTCATTATAATTTAAAAAATATATATTTTCTATTTGAAAACAAAATGTAAAATGAAGGATATATCAATTATAAAGAACTAGATGAAGCTCACACACTATGTGTATATGAAAGATATAACAATATATATATATATATATATATATATATATGTGTGTGTGTGTGTGTGTGTGTGTGTGTGTGTGTGTGTGTTAATTAATGAAACCCTCTTTGTCAACCAAAAGAGGGTAAAAAGACTACTTAGTCTTTTATCACACAAAAAAATTGATGGACAATAATATAATTTCACAAGTTCAAATTTTACTATTTTTTATTGAAGCCTCACTTACCGGTGATGTTAATATATCTCCAATATTTATAAATAAAAAATAAAAAAAATAAAAACCAAAAACAAAAAGGAGTTTTAACGAAAAACCCTCACTCCTCCCACGTTCTCTCTCTCTCTCTCTCCCTCTCTCTTTCTTATTTTCTAAAAAAAATATATGTTCATACACACAAAGTGTACAGGCATATGTTAGTATATATGGAAGAAAGAGAAATGTGAATAAGGGAGGGAGAGGGAGAGGTTTTTATTTCTTATTTTTTAAATTAGAGACATGATTAATGATTAGATGATATGTGGTTGAGGGAAGAAAAAACAACAAGTGCATAACAATTCAGATTACTTTGCAATCGAAAAACAAGAAAATTTAAAGATTGCTGTTGTTATTTCACATCAAGACCTGAAGCAGTATCCTATTGAAAATGGTCGTTTGCAAGGTCTTGGCTCGAAATAAAGTATCGTTGGCCTCCTTCCCATTATGGTTCGGCCATTTTTATTTCTATTTGTTAAAACAAATCACTTTTATTTTCTTAACCATTCGGTTGTTTCAGTGACCGATACTTAAGAAAATAAGGGGCCTATAAGCAACGTGCTTACATATATAAAAAAGAAAAAATTATAAGCCGAGCATTAAATTTGGCATGTATTAAATATTAATCAACATTGAATTTGACTTGTACTGAATTCGGCCCCTATTAAAGCCGAACATTAAATTCGGTCCGCATTTAATTCGGCATGCTTTCAGCAACGCTTTAAAGATCTAGGATTCATCGCACTTCGGTTTCAGATTGTGCGGTCCGAGGATCTAAATGATACATAGTGTGAGTCATTCATGATAATTCGTGTTGTTATTCAGAAACGTTAACATTCTTATATCCACCTAACTATGGGAAAACTGTCTCATAAAAGTAACAATTTGCGTAATGAGTGGTAAAGAGATGACATGTCAAAGGTTCTAAGTAATGAAGGATCGGAAGAGAATCATAACTAACATAGATTCTCATCCTTCTCTGAGGACCCAATTTTGTATGTAAGGGCGGCACAATCAGCACATAGACCGCACAACAAAGACACGTAAATGCAAGATGTCAGGCTTGTATCCAGTTATCAACTGAAACGCAAAATAAGGTTGGGTTGCGACAGGCCTCAGGCAGTCCAACATGGTTGCATGGCCCTAGGTGGAGGTCGGGAGCTTAGTACGTATGTACAACAATCGAGCAATCAATTGAAGGTGCTTAATGAACGCTTTTGCCAAGCCGTTTTGGTATGAACATGGGGTACAAGATGTTCAACTTCAATCCCAACGAACATGCAATAGTTATCGAAGGTGTAAAAAAAAAAAAACCAAGAGGAGAGGATTAATTTTTCCTTCAAGTAAGTACAATCCTATGGGAAAAAAAATCACTAAAATAATAGATAATCTAGAAACCAAATCTATCTAGGATTTACATAATAATAATTGTATAATGTTGATATTAGATACGTGACTTTATATGCTGACTAATTTTATGAGAAAATACCGATGCATATATGTCCATATCTGCCAAATTCCTTGCCAAATATCATAGGTATTAACTACCTTTTTATTCAATGTTATAAGAATTTGGTATCGAATTCTTCATCAATAAAAATTGACATTAGTTGAATGCTAATTTTAGAATCATCATGTGCAAAATTTAATCCCTCTTCTTTCCACCTTCACATTCCTCAATTCGGATCAGCTTCATCCTTCATCGACTCCACAATCTGGATCAGCTCCCACTTATCTTCACCACGATTTATCGTGCTTCTCTTAGAAGGTGTGTAGAGCTTTGGCTTGAGTGTTCAATCAACCCTTTCTTTTGGCTTGCCTTTGTTGGCACTGTTGCTAGTGGGTTGTTTTTTCCCACTAGCTTCCATCGGTTTGTGGCGGCTACCTCTATGATGTTTGGTGGAGGAGTTTAGGGCTCTGTTTTGGGGCTTTGTGTGCGTGCTTAGGATGTTTGAGGCAAGCGGGTTTTCCTTTGCGGCGGTAGGAAGTTGCTAGGGTTTGCTTTGGTGTTTCGTTTGGCAGCTCGGACTGTACTGACTATTTCTGTCGGATAGGATAAATAGCCACCGGATAGTACTGACTAAATTAGTCGGGTGTTTGGTGCAGTATCGGACTAGCGATCATATTATTTATACTGTGTTTGATATTATACTAGATAGGAGGCATCAAACTTTAAAAAAAAAAAAATTTTTAAATGAAATCATTTTTTTGTTCCCAGGTCTCTCCGCACCCCCCAAACACCCTCCCTCTCTCTCCCTTCTTCTTCCCCGACGATAGAAGAATCCCAAATAATTGTTCCCCAGCTCTCTCCGCCACACCCCCCAAACTCCCTCCCTTTCTCTCCCATATTCTTCTTCCCCGACTAAATAATCCGGACGTTTTGGTTGGTTTTATTAAGCGGGTGTATACCGTATTATCCTATCCGACCGGTTAAATTAATCCGGTGCTTATTTAGTACGAGTGAACGCCAAACACCCGGGTCCGTATAACTAATCCTATCCGATCCTTTATCCGATGTGCCAAACATGGCCTTGTTTTAGGGTCAAAACTATGTTTTGGGCTGTTGAGTTAAGATGGAGGTCTGTTTTTTTTGTCTGTGTGTTTATTGTGTTTGGGCCTCTTCTTGTATAATTACTTTATGTTGGTAATAAAGTAAGCTTTGACAGGAAAAAAAACACACATAATTTACTAATTTTTGGTGAAAACACAATACAAAATTTTGGGTAATTCATATCATATTAATTATACAAAATTTTTATGAACTTTTTTATTACGTTAAGTGATGGAAGAATCCTACTAGTGTTAGATTTCTACCATGACAAATATATTCTTATTTTGCTTTAATTTTTTATTTTAAAAATTACTATTATTATGCATTTACATTATTTACAATTTTGCAGATTGTATAAATGAGGATAATGAGATTGACTTTCAAGGTTTATAAGGTATAGCTTTTGAATAAAATTTGGTGGATATGTACAAACATACATATTTAGAAATTAAACTTGTCATTAGGAATAACTATATTAGTTATGAATTAGGTGTTTTCAACATTTTAAGGTAGTCACTAAACATGCATAGATATTTCTTTTAAATGATTTACTCGGCACATAAGCTTTTAGTCAGCATATATTAACACGTATCTATCCATATTAAATTAATTATTGATCTTCTATAAATTCATAGATTGTGATTAAATTTCAAATCTATCCCCCATTGGTCAACTTTACTTAGAGAGCCTTTGGACTACTATATATACTTGGTTATTGGTTCAAACATTTCAGATGTTCTATGAAAATAAAATTGTTTTCTTTGGTTTGATATAGTTGGAGGTAAACTCTAGTCGGTCGGTGATTTACCAACAAGCTGATTAGAGAGTTTGCATCTTGACTTAGCTTTCTGGTAGATCATGGATTTGATTAGAGCTTGATTCCATGTAAAAGTTGCTTAGTATTGAAGATGAATTCTAGTTGGTTAGCGATTTACCAAAAACATTGTTGGAATAATATGCCATAAGTGTTTTGGTAAATTGTTGTTCAACTAGAGATCAATTTTTCAAGAAGATGGAACATGACTATCACAAGGTTTCCACCAAATATGTCACCCTTTTTCCCTACCTTTTGTTTGTTTGTTAATATTCCATCTTGTTTTTATTTTGTGGTTTTCTTTTACTATCAATTTGCCCTTCTTGTTAGATTGTTGCCTCTTATGTTGAATGGTGAGAAAAACTGAGCTCCATATGAAGGTTGCCCAATAACGTTGAAATAGACACATTTTCATAGGTGTATAATACATGACCGACCATTTCAACATGAACAAACCGGGCAAGTAATTCCACACATGCACTTGCCAAATAGTTCACAAATTCCCCTAATTGGTGAACGGTCAAAGGTAGAATCGCTTCCAACAAAAGCTGTCACCAAAATGACCATATTCGTCATTCTTTAAACCAGATTCTAAGATGTGCTAGTCAGGTAGATGTTAAGAGTCTAGTGTTTAGGAGGCCTAAGCGGTTTGTTTCTAATTAAATTTATTATATAATAATAACAAAATATAAATAGGGAATTGTAATTAGCACTCCAACAACTTCATTTGGTATTCCAAACTTTCTATAATTAGAAAGAAAAATACACATGTGAGGAGTATAGAATGAGATTTTTAGAGTACTAAGAACAGTTACTATAAATAAATGTCTAATATAATTTGAAAAAACTAGTATTTGCTATTTGAAGACATAAAATGTAGAAGGAAGGATATATCTAAATGAGGCCCACACACACTGTGTATGTAAATATAAAAACAAAAAAAAACAAAATTTTTATTTGTGAAAAATTATTTTAATGCCCATAATTTTTATTTCTAATACTTTCTTTCAATTATGCATGGAAGGGTATTATAGTATTTTTATTAGTTTTCTTTTTGTTGACATATGTGACATCCCACATCGCCCAGGGGAGTGATCCTTATATGTATATTCTCATCTCTACCTAGCACGAGGCCTTTTGGGAGCTCACTGGCTTCGGGTTCCGTAGGAACTCCGAAGTTAAGCGAGAAGGGGGCTAGAGCAATCCCATGATGGGTGACCCACTGGGAAGTTGCTCGTGAGTTCCCAAAAACAAAACCGTGAGGGAATGGTAAGCCCAAAGTGGACAATATCGTGCTACGGTGGTGGAGCGGGCCCGGGAAGTGGTCCCGCCTAGCACGAGGCCTTTTGGGAGCTCACTGCCTTCGGGTTCCGTAGGAACTCCGAAGTTAAGCGAGAAGGGGGCTAGAGCAATCCCATGATGGGTGACCCACTGGGAAGTTGCTCGTGAATTCCCAAAAACAAAACCGTGAGGGAATGGTAAGCCCAAAGCGGACAATATCGTGCTACGGTGGTGGAGCGGGTCCGGGAAGTGATCCGCCCCGGCCGGGATGTGACAATTTGCTATCAGAGCCTAACCCTGGCCGCGTGTGTGCCGACGAGAACGTCGGGCCCCTAAGGGGGGTGGGTTGTGACATCCCACATCGCCCAGGGGAGTGATCCTTATACGTATATTCCCATCTCTACCTAGGACGAGGCATTTTGGGAGCTCACTGGCTTCGGGTTCCGTAGCAACTCCGAAGTTAAGCGAGAAAGGGGCTAGAGCAATCCCATGATGGGTGACCCATTGGGAAGTTGCTTGTGAGTTCCCAAAAACAAAACCGTGAGGGAATGGTAAGCCCAAAGCGGATAATATCATGCTATGGTGGTGGAGCGGGCCCGGGAAGTGATTCGCCCCGGGCCGGGATGTGACACATATATCCAAAATAAAATAAAAAAGTTGAGATTTAGAAACAAAATAAAACTAAAAGAATAATGTTTTAAAAACAAAATAAAATATAAAAATTGTGGCTCACCTTAATCTCTCGCCATCTCGCTTTCTCCAACCTTTCCTCTCTGCACTTTCTCCTTCGCCACCATGGCTCACCACCACTATCCATTAATCTAGCTTTTAAACAGTGATTTGTACCAATTTCTGAAAATCAAACACAATTCTCAACCAAAAATTTCAATTTTCGACCTAGCACAACGATTTGTTTTATAATTGCACACACAGACCGCCTAGGCATATAGAATTATTACAATATGAGTACGAAAAATTTGTTGTTCCCATTGTCATATCAAGTCAGTAGAATATTTTGTCATACCGAAATTTGGTATGATAATACTAATAAATTTTATCATACCAAAAATTTAATACAAAAATGTTGATACGATAACCGACCCACGTCCAACCCTAATCATATCACATTGTCCCATTTCGGAAAGCAATAACTGGATACATAATCTCCGACTTTAATTATTCGACTATTTTTTTTCTTTCTTGTTTTATTTTGTTTGGATGTGAGTTGTTTTGGTTCACGTCTTGAAGAAAATGGCAATATTTTTGCCACGTCGGCTACACGTCTGCAACACAAGGTTTTCTTGGCACCAAATTTTCCTTTTATAATAATTATTTTTAATTTTAAAATGGAAAATAAGAGAACTTTAATAAAAAAAACTCCTAGTACTGTTTACTTTAACAAAAAAAAAAAAAAACCATATTTTTACACTAAAAAGTCAATACTAGTACTATTTACTTTACCCTTTATTTTGTCTTTATCGTTAAACTCAAAATTTTCAAGTCATTTTCATTAGTTTTTCTAAAGAATAATTGCAAAAGAAGATGACTTAGGTATGAGAGTGATTGAGAAAGTCGAAGAGATAAGGTTTTCGTAACCTCCACAAGAAAACTTATGGTCCACCTATTAACTACACTCCCACTCCAAATCATCACTTGCCTAAAAAGGACCACAAAAATCAACATCAAGATCTAAGAGGTTCATTGAATGCTTTTTGTTATTTTAATGAATATCGTACTTTTTTTTTCCGTACGATCTGATGAACATCTTAATTAGCATCATCTAATCTGAGTCTCTGTAAATTAATATCGTTTTTATACGTACGTTCGAGAGCAATATTCGTGAAGACGAAGGTTGGATTTTATATACAAGTTACTTTTAAAATAATTCTTCCACTTGTCCATTTAACAAGCCAATTAAACCATTAAGCATGAAGAAAGCAAGGTGGTGCTCAAAATGTTCGGAGCACTGCAGATTTATTATCAATAGGATGTCGAATTTTTCTCAGCAAAACTTAGGTCGATATATCAAAAAACATGCAACAGTTATAGATTAATTTGGTTAATTTCAAACATATCTCCCTCTCACGTTTTCTATTACCGGGTTGCTGGTGGTGCGACTAGGATGGGAATGGCCGTACACCCCTCCTCACATCTACTCATTGCGTGATTAGTACAGACGATGCGATCAAGGCCGAGCTTTATAATTTGGTAGTCCTACGCGAGCCTTAGAAGTGGGGCTCTAGAGTTCTCTGACCTGTGACCCTTTGTACATGGCCGGCTCTAGATGCGATTGTGAGAGGAAGGTGTACATGGACTGCCAAAACTTTCTCACAAACAACAAAAAAAAAAAAAGGCAAAAAATGCCAATCTATGGAGAATCAGTCAAGTAAACGAATATAAAAACGAAGAAAACAAATGCCGAGTCATTGAAGCAGTTAAGTTTGAATAGTTCATACTTGGGGGCTTAAAGACTTTGTTAGAACCACACACATGCTAAATTGGTAATGATATTCCAGCACTACTACCTTCTCTCTTATCCTAAATCAACCAAAGCCAAGAAAATTTGTAATTCTTGAGATATTTTCTGATTCACAAAAATGCAGTGTCGTCTGTGTGTGCGTGTGTGTGTGTGTGTGTGTGTGTGTGTGTGTGTGTGTGTGTGAGAGAGAGAGAGAGAGAGAGAGAGAGAGAGAGAGAGCATCCATAGACCAAAGACAACCCCAGCTAGCTTGTTTGTGCACTGTTCAAAACAAAACCACCCAATGCTTATCACAACAAACTACAGATATAGGTCCTACGTTTCGTTTCGTTTCATTTTTCACAGAGAAATTTTTATGGTCTCAGTCAATTGATAAACTACTCCAAGCAAATAAACCAACATTCGAAAATAAAAGGAAGAATAACGTACCTGAAGATATTCTCGTATGCTAGCAATTACAATCTAGATATATTGCAGAGTGGTACCTAGCTACATTTCATTATTAACGAACATTAAAAGCGTTAAAACATGTATACAGCAGTTCATAAACAGTTTGACATGCTCAAGCAACTTTCTTAAACATTTTTGGGATCCCTAATAGCGTCGCCCGATAACTGATCCCTAAGGCCAAGGTTATGGTGAAAAGAAAGATAAACCTACTATTGCACTGTACTGGCTAGATACAATGGACAATAACCAAAATAAAGTAAAACTCAAATCACCTGCAAAATTCCTAAAACAAAGATCAAGAGACGATCGAGTGAATCAATTTAAAAACCGAATATAATTCCTCTAACTAGCTAGACCAAGTTTAAATTACAGTAAGTATATACTATCTGGTCACCATTTTATCTGAGCTAAGTAGCCACCGAAACAAAAGCTTCAATTCAATCACTTCATGCAATGTTTTAAAAGGCTCGCCTCAGGGTGCGCCAAGGCGCCCTGTGAGGCTGGGCTTGAGGGTTGTTGCCTCTGTTTTGAGGGAGTGGGTGGAAGGCGCCGCCGAAGCTGCCTAGACGAGCCTCAAGGGATTTTTTTTTTTTTTTTTTTTTTTCTGATTTTAATTTTTTTATATAATGGATGTGTATGATGTCTACTTGCATTGTTATATGTGTGCTCATTGTGCTTTTCATCCTCTATTTTATATATATATATAATATAATATATATATATAATATAATATATGTATATATATGTGTGTATATGTATTTATAATATATGTGTGTGCTCAGGGTGATTATTGATTAATAATCTTCTTTTTTTTAATATAATATATGTGTACGCTTAGTGTGTATATATAAAAATTTAGGTCCCGTGAGGCTTCGCCTCACGTCTAGGCTAGGCTATCCCTCAGACGCCTCACCCATGCCTCACGCTTTTAATACATTGCACGAGTTTAAGGATAAATGAACAAACTTAGATAAAAACATGGAAAATGACAGGTTAATATGGTTTTTGGTCTAAAAATATCACAAGGCATGAATCATCAGTTGAAGATATTTTCATCTTTAGAGAAGGGCTCAAGATATTCCAATTTTTCACAAGATCTAGCTCAAGATATTTTAATCATATAAGAATATCCAACCAAGATGCATGCATGCATGGTTGCTGCATCAAGTGTGTTAAGCATTCTAAATAAACTATCCAAATCTTATGACTAATATACCCTTGAAAATCATTCCTAAGTCCTAAGTCCTAAGTCAAGGCAGTCCCAAAACAAAGGAGAAACAAAACCATTAAAAATTTAAGTGGTTCAATTTTTTTTTAATTAATTTTAAACTTTTCACTTGTACTATAATTAAATTCAAAAGTCCTTGTCGTCAATTGCTAGTTGCAGATATAACTAGAGCCTCGTGACCTCATGATATTCTTATGTAATCTTTCTTTTTCTTTCGGGTTTATGCCTCGTTGTCAACCAAAATACAAATTTCAAAAGCTCCTTGTAATAAAATAAAAATTCACATTTTCCTGGAAATTGCAAGAATGGAAGAGGTGTAAACACGTAGAGAGAGAAAACGACTTTGAAAAAGTGAGCTGAGTCAGACCAACAAAATAAAATAAAAATAAAATATCAGCTGACGTATTTTGATCTTTTGCACTTTTTCCCCTTTCAACTGGAGCCCGCCAACCGGCCAAAGAAAAAACCTTAAGAGGGAAGTCATTTTTATAAATAAGGAAGCAACCCCTTCATCCATTCTCATCACTTTTTTCTCCTCTCCCTACCCTTCCCTTCAAACCACAAAACACATTTTCAGTAATTAAATGACGTTAACTCTCCATTCTTCAACTTCGTTCGTCAATCCTAAAGACCACAAGGGCCTGAAAACCTCCGATGACTCCCCCGGCACGATATACTTTGCGCAAATCAAGCCATCATGCCGTCTCCGGGCAAAGAGTTCAATGCAAGAAACACAGCTCTTGCATGAGAAGAACTTAATGACTATCTCCGATGGAAGGAGAGAGTTGCTCCACGCACTCCCAAATACTGCTCACAGCAGCACTGACAACAAGGTGCCTGTGTATGTGATGCTCCCGCTCGACACGGTGAGTCACGGAGGGCATTTGAATAAGCCAAGAGCAATGAATGCGAGTTTGATGGCCCTGAAGCAAGCAGGGGTTGAAGGAGTTATGGTGGATGCGTGGTGGGGATTGGTGGAGAAGGACGGACCTTCCCAGTACAATTGGGAAGGGTATGATGAGCTTGTGCAGATGGTGCAAAAGCATGGCATGAAAATCCAAGTCGTCATGTCTTTTCATCAGTGTGGAGGAAATGTTGGAGACTCATGCAGGTATGTTTGCTGGTTCTAACTGCTGTCTGTTACGTTTAATGCTCCCTAGAGCTTTATACAAGTTACAACACATGCTATAAGATTTAGTAAAAGGTGAAACATGTTTGAAAGTGCATTTAGGAATGCTAATAGAATGACCAAAAGCACTTTCTAGTGCTTTCTAGATAAGTACCTTTCTTTGGAAAAGCACTTCCAATCGCTTTTTCAAGAAGCAATTGGATTTTTAATAGAACCTTTGACATGCTTAAAAAAAAGTGCTTATGGGCAACACCTTTTTTCTACATTAGAACTCCAAAACATGGTAGTCTTAACCTGCATAATTTTTTTAGATTTAGATCTCCGTAATTAGTCATTAATTACTTAGGACTCGAGAAATTCTGTGTATTTATTAGTCATGTTTTTAATCTATCTCCACCTAGTGTGGATTTATGCACTGATCCACTAAACCACAATTATATGAATTTTCAGCATTCCTCTACCTCCATGGGTGCTTGAAGAAATCAGCAAGAATCCTGACCTTGTTTACACAGACAAATCAGGCAGGAGGAATCCTGAGTACATATCCTTGGGATGCGATTCATTGCCTGTTCTCAGAGGAAGAACTCCCATTCAGGTCTACACCGATTACATGAGGAGCTTCCGCGACAGATTCATTGACTACTTGGGCGATGTTATTGTGGTAATTATCTGCAACAAAGATGTTATGACTTTAATTTATGCTATTATTCTTGCAGTAGGAATTCAAAAGTTAAAAAAAAAAAAAAAAAAAAAAAAAAACTAGACATAAAAAGATCTTTGCCAGTGTTTCGCAAGAACAATAAAAAAGATTATCAAACAGAACAAAACTAATTTGGTCTAGGGCAACAAATGTTAACATCCGTGTCAACTTAAGGTCATTTTGAAGTTTACAAGGGGCTTGTTTAAAGGTCAGAAACTCAATTTCAATTACTTCTATAGGAAATTCAAGTAGGCATGGGTCCTTGTGGGGAGCTCAGATATCCAGCTTATCCAGAAAGCAACGGAACATGGAGGTTTCCTGGAATTGGAGAATTCCAATGCTATGACAAGGTAATTACAGTGAACATAAGCATTTTTCCTTACTTTTGACCAATTAAAATAACCTTAAATGGAACTACATAATAACTCGATACAATTTCTGCCATATTCATTATTCCTAAACATGCTTTTCTGACATGCAGTACATGAGAGCTTCCCTGGAAGCATCAGCAGAGGCACTGGGGAAGAGAGATTGGGGAAGAAGTGGACCACATGATTCCGGCCACTACAATCAATTTCCTGAAGACACAGGATTTTTCAAAAGGGATGGAACTTGGAACACTGAGTATGGACAGTTCTTCCTTGAATGGTACTCCGGAAAGCTACTAAGACACGGAGATAGAATACTGTCAGCTGCAAAAGGGGTATTCCAAGGATCTGGATCTAAATTATCTGGAAAGATTGCTGGGATTCACTGGCACTACGGATCAAGATCACATGCGGCTGAATTAACTGCGGGCTACTACAACACTAGACACAGAGATGGTTACCTACCAACTGCCAAAATGTTCAGCAAAAACATGGTTGTATTAAACTTCACCTGCATGGAAATGAAAGATAGAGAACAGCCAGAACATGCAAATTGCTCACCAGAAGGTCTAGTGAGGCAGGTAAAGATGGCAACCAAGAGAGCTGGAATTGACCTAGCAGGAGAGAATGCACTGGAGAGGTATGACACTGGTGCGTTTGCACAAGTTTTAGCAACAAGCAGATCAGATTCCGGTAATGCCTTAAGTGCATTTACATATCTCCGAATGAACAAGAGATTGTTCGAGGGGGATAACTGGAGGAACATGGTTGAATTTGTGAGGAGCATGGCAGAAGGTGGCCGGAACAGACGTCTGTCAGAGTGTGACTCCACCGCAAGCGACCTCTTTGTTCATTTTATCAAAGAGAAGAAAGTTGAGAAAACAAAAGAAACTCTTCTCGTGTAGAGATGTTAGAAATTATTTATGTGCAGCTTCTAGTACAAACAGAGTATAGTTTAATTACTTTAATATAAAAAGAGAAAACAAAAGTATAATTATATGCAAACACCATAATTTGCATCACTGAGATGTAAGATGGTTAAAGAAAAATTAATTGTATATGTATCTGCTACATGAGTGGCCAGTTGATGTTCATTCAATCCTATCCAGGTATTCATAAGTTTAGTTTAGAGGATGTTTGGCTGACTCTTTTGAAAAGGTTGTAAGTCCGGTTTGTTAAATAATAGTATGCAACATCCAAGAACTTCGACATAATGTTCATCAATTTCTCTGTTTTTTCTTTGCTTAATGCCTCAATATATCTGTATTTCTCCATTCAAATGATTCATTGTACTCTTCTTTTGTTATTTACATATTAGCTGAAAACTATTGATAACACAACCAAACCAAGAGTAACAGGGATGAGAAACATATTACATACCCTAATCACTTAGCCACTCGGTTTGACTGCCAGAACAATATGTGGAAGCCAATTTGTCTGCTAGAGATGTCGTTGGGGCAACTTGATTTTAGCTTTTGATGAAACTAAAGAAAACACTGCATCAAAAACGCAAAGAACAACGTTCATAAGTAAATCATGACGATGGTTAGCCAAAGTCTGATCAAAACCAAGTAACACTGCCTTGTTAACCCAGAGAATGCTTTTCATTAATTCGAATTCGAGGACAAATAGCATGAACCATAACAATTTCTTGCTTTTGACAAGAAAAACAAATTTCATTAATGATAAAGGTAAAAGAAACGGCTGAGAAAACAGAACAATCCAAATTCATTCGTACTTCAACAACTATCTCACAACATACAAAAGGATCGAATGTTATTTGAACTCTACAAGACGGCACATTCCACTATCAAGGATAATGTTAGAAGACTTCAAAACATGGTCAAATATCCCCCCCACAGGAGTGCGTTTTGTGAAAGCCCTGAAGACATATTTCTTTTCTCAGTCCCAAGCCATATGGATGAAAGTGGTTTTTCTCACTGCCCACTTGATGCCATATACCTTGATCCAAGCACCTGAACATGTCACAACCTAAATTAAGTTCTATAATTGATACATTATTCAATAATTAAACTTGCGTTCCGGACAAACATCGCAGCTATTCAAGTATTCAACCATATTTATTATACAGATGAACACTGAGAAAACAATATAAGAACCATAAAAGACCAATTAACACATATGACAAAGAACGTTTAGGTTTCAACGCAATTCTAATAAGGAGTAAGAAGACTATTAAAGCAAGATGTGGTTGTCAAAGAAAAGGCACAGAACAGATAAATCATTCCCTTAATAATTTCCAATACTGAAATAAGAACATATGGTTCTGATTCATGTTCATCCTCCAAGATACCATCAGAAACCCTTAACAATGAAGCATATTGATGAGTAACTCTATTGCAATCATACTCCAGTGCTTTGTTCTTGGCATTTTATCAGCATTACTATAAACAAAACTGTTGGAAAATGTACTTTGACAGGAATATCACAAGCATCCTATCTTTTTTTTGGTTCAGTCACCACAACGTTAGGTATGTAAAAAGTACGCCATAGTTCAAGGAAAACAGTGAATCATAGCCTGCTGGTCAGAGGATTTTTCATGTCATATATTAGCTTCTTCTTCTTTTTTGATGAAGTTATTGTGCAACTGTTAAATTTTGAATTCCAGTACCTTCCTCACTCCAAAATCAATTAAAATCTTTAGAAACGAAACGGAAACACAAATTCATGGCATTTTGCAGAATCATTAACCCACAATTACTTGCAAACAAATACAGATATCCATTCATTGTTAATTAACAGAGCTTGGACTCACTTGCAATTTGCAACAACAGTTAATTAATCCCAATTAAAAAATTGAATACAAGATAAATTTGGAGAGTGGGAGAGTAGAATTACCCCAAATCAATTCAACTTCAAGCATGTGGAGGCGGAGGTGCATGTGGCGGATCGGAGTTGGGATTCTGGCGGCGAAGGTCTTCGATCAAGCTTCCGAGTTCTTTGCGAGCAGATTCTCTTCCGAACATGAATCCGTACCATCCGGAAACAGCAGAGAAGACAGTTGCAGTGACAATTGTATGAAGGAGTGTGAAGGTTTTCTCCATTTTCTTGGAATTGCGGTTTGGGGCGTTTCAAGGGTTTATGAAGGATCTTACACGGGAAATTTGGACAAAAGAGTATTTTGGATCTAAATAGAGTTATATAGCTGGCTTAATACTACGGTCTAGTATTATTACCGGTGAAACGAATTTTCCAACAAAGTTTTCATTGCATTGTCGAGCCAAACGATGGATTCAGATTAGTGATTAATCATCTTTTCTAGTAACCGATTTATCTCATGTTTTATTACTTGAAACATTGTTTGCGAAGAGCAACTCCACCGTGGGCAATTGTCCTTGATGGGCAATGAAATCTATTGCCCATCCCCAACCCCAAAATACTTCAGCCCAGTTGGGCAATTAGGCTCAAGGCAAACCCAAGGAAGAAGTCAAGTGAAAGTTTATAGCCCGAACGCTTGAGTGGATGTGACGCAAGGTTAATGTCAGTATGACGTTAACTATGTTATAAAAATATTTTGCGTTGTCTACATGCACGTGGGGGCGCGTCTCCAACAATGTTTCAAAAGGTAGGGCCCACATGGCAGCCCTCTTAGTTACCGTTGCCCTGGAGCGACGTGGCAAACAGTCAGTTACTATTCATTTAAAGGGATTGAGTTGCCTATTTTCCAGAGAGGCCTTATGGCTAATTTGGGATTGTGATACTTTAAAAATTTTAAAAAAAAAACATTTTTTTTTAAAACTATTGTCAATTGATAGTAGAAAAGTATAGAAAAATAGAAACAGGATTTACCGTGTTTATGAAAAAAGTGCTTATTTTTTCAAAACATAATAATCATTGTCATTTAATGAAATGTTTAAATAGCAAATATACCGCCACATATTTTGCAAATTACAATATTTACCCCTCCACGGTACACCTCATCCACCCATGGGAAAGAAGACGTTAGAAGACCTGGAACCGTCTTATGGATCCCGACTACCATTGGAGAGCTTATCAGAGCAGCAGGGGAGCAACTATAATTTTTACCGTGTGGTTCCGGTATAATCTTAACAGAAGATGCAGATAAAATTGTTGATGCGGACTGGATAAATAATGTTGGGAAGCTGTATTTGGTCAGTGAGACAAATTTTACAAACTCTTGGAGCAGGAACTCATGCACAAACGGATAATAAGGTTGCACCACTTCAAGTTCTAACTCAATGCCAACAACTGAACGGCGGACACGGGATTCCGACACAGGTTTATGTGAGTACCCCAGGCTGGTGCTTTTGCAACATTTTTCTAGTACTACATGCTACACTTTTCATGGCAATACGATGCCTCAAATCTCTCTCGTCTCTGCGATTCACCATGTTGGTGCATTGGATGCTTGTAATCTGTGATTGGTGAGATTAAAGCATCGGTTCCAATATGGAAGGAGGAGGTATACGGTAATGGAGAGGTTGGGAAGGAGAATTCAGAATTCCTGGAGCAGAGGTCGGCTCTCGGGGAAATGTCTAGTTCTGAGAAACAAGTCCCGGTTGATTCCGGGAGGAAAAGATGTTGTGGAGGCTAAGATGAGGAAGCAGAATCCAGGATCTGCAGCGGCAAGCTATGCTGCTTTTTTATTTTTCATCCATGTAATGAATTTGTTACTCATCATAGCCTTTGTTCGCGCTGTGTATTTTTTTTAAACAAGGGGATGGAAAATCACTCAATAGATTCTAGCATAAACACAGTGGCCAAAAAAGGGGTGTGTGAATCACAACACGCGTGAAGCGTCCTGTGTCCCTCTTTTCAAGCACTTAACCACATAGCACACCACTCGGACAAATTTTATACATGAATTCAAAGGGCCGGGAAAAACTTGTTCAATCTGCATGGTAATGCATAGAACTCGTCATTCCTAATATCTGAACCATACAAGCTGAACTTCTCCCACCAGTACAAACCACTGTCTTTTCGAGATGCATCGTCTTCCCGGGCCAGTGAACAATCCAAGACCATTGCTACCATTGCAGCTACCGTCGTGTGAGACATGAAGATCACATTAACTGCATCGTCGAACTGAAAGTAATTGAACAAGATTTGATAAGGCCAACAGTAACATTCTAATAGAAGCAAGACACAAACATTAATAGACTAGTCGATAAATATTCTCACCCATCCAGAACTGCTTTCGGCGCCTTTGTGATAATATTCTCTGAAGTATTGTGGGATAGAAATCCCCAAGAAGAAAGAGAACCCCAGTATAAATTTTGTTCTAAAACTGTTCAGGTTACAAAACTGAAGAAAGCCAAGCCCTGCAGCAGCTGTAAAAGGACATTGTAGGCGACTGTTAAATACGAGGCATTGCTAGCATCTTCTGTTTTTGTTGCAGTTTGTCCAGCAACTATCGCACATAGTTATCTTTTATTCGAGCGATATTTTAATCTTTACTAAGGACGTGGATTCAAGATCATCATAATGCATGTTCTGTGAAATCATCATGTTGCAAATGTCAATATAAGGAGCAGATGTCTGAGGAAACAGAGATACATACCAACATAGCCATATAAGACGCAGTAAATAGCTGCTATGATTGGTGTTGGAATAGAAGCAAAAAGGGCTCCAAATTTTCCTGGTTAAGAACACCATCTTGGCAACATGAGATACTAGTTTAACAAATTTCAAGTACAATAATCAACACGAAACTTTGTAAGTAAAATCGCCTGCATACCAAATACTGAGAAGAAAATCATGAAGCCAGCTGAAATTTGGATGACTCTACGGCTTCCAACTTTAGTCAATGCTAATAGGCCAGCATTCTCACTACACCGAAAGCAGAAGGATGTAATAAGGAGAAAGCGTCTGAAACAAGACATTTTTTTTGGCAAACAGAGATTAGTGTGAGTTCATTACACTGATGCTGCAGAACCAGTTAGGGAACCAAACATCCCGTCAAATAAAACTCCTATACCCTGAAAGACAGAAAAACGTATCAAAGTCGGATACTAAACAACGCAGCTATAATGAAAAGATTCACAATTCTGAAGTAAGAAGGCAACAGGCAACGATGTCTTACCAACCAGCCAACACCCCGGCTAACAACAGAAGGTGGTACAGGTGTGGCACTCCCGTATCTTGCTGTAGTGAAAAACGTACCAGTCGACTGTAAACATTGCAGGTACACTATCAATATAAATATAACTTGTATTGACATGTTCTCTAAACAAACCCTATGCTAATTATGAAATGAAGTTAACGCAACGGTACGAGTGTAGAAGTTTTAACATGAATCTAGTTTGAATTATTACTGCACTACAGGCATTTCTAAATGACTTGAGGGAAAAGGAATGGACCTCAAAGGTTGAAACGAAAGAAGCAGCAATCATTGCAAGAGCTTCTCCTACATTAAAAGTAGGGCTCCCCCATTGAAATGGATATGGAATGTATATCCTGCATATTTACACAGAAAAAGGACAAGAAGTTCACTGTTGTCAATGAACTTGAGAGTCAACAGGAATTAATACAGAATTACAGATTTGCACATCGAGACCGACCAGGGAGCTGCACCAACAATGCCAGAACGATCAGTGCGGCAACTCAGTTGAGTTGTTGTAGGTTTGTTATTATATGCACCACTTGAGGTTAGAAGTTGTGCAAACAACCATACAATTGGGATGGAGAACAACACCGCAAATCTGTCGCATATTTTCTTCTTCGTATTTAAAATATGAGGAAGATACTGCAAAACATTTAATCATGTATAACATTACCTATTGCGATGAGAAAATTAACGGAAACAACTCTCATTCAATATCATACACTGTTCGTTATCTGGGGTAGACAGAGGTAATAACTAATTATAATTGATCAATATTTACCTGTGCAACGAAAACCATGACGATCAACTCTGGAAGCCCGAGTTCAACACATCTGGCCAACTAGAAGAAAAGGAAACGAGAGGTGGATAGTGAATGCACTGCCTATCAAATTTAATGGTGAAGAGTAACCGAAACACGATTGTCATAATACAAAACACCAGATTAGGATGATGAAGCTATTCATGAATCAATGTTTACTTCATGAATTTCCATACTTGAATGTAGTTTTAAGTGGATTGGGAGCAAGGAAGTGGGGAAGCAAAAGTATGAGAAAAGAATGAGGGATCGATCAAGAACTCTTTACCGTAGGGAAACCGAGACGATAAACTCCAAGTCCAGTAAAAGTTATGTATGGGACAACAGAAAGAGGGCTAAGGCACCTGAATCAAGTAAAATAAGAAGTCTTGGTCACAACTCACAAAGTATCAACTATCACTAGTACTAATAATCTGAGAATTTTAAACAATTTCTTGCCATCCAAGAAACCAGACCTTCAGTTCAAAATAACTTTACCTTATAGCATTTCTCCACAAGCCTAGGAAGCCGATGATCATCTGGAAACTGGCGGTAATGATTAAGGCACCCTGTATACCTCTCATAGTGTTGAAAAACTTCTGAAAGATTCATTCATAAGGCCAAATAAAAAAATAATAATTAGATTCGTACAGAAAAAAAAAAGTGAAATCCCTAGCTAGTAGAAATTATTCTTCAACCAAAAAGAAGAAAATAAATTAAGCCCGACCTCATGAGGATCTGAGTAATCCTTGTATCTACTGGCTAGGAGTATGGATGTTGTGGGGATTACATATGTATATGAAGCCGTTACCACAGTAGGAAGTCGGGTTCCGAATAGAGACTGGAAGAGCGTGTTGAACCCCGAAACAAAGAGCATGGTTTGTATCACCCTAGCCTTCTCAATCTGTGACAAAAGGGGAGTGAAGTTAATCAAAAGAACGCAAGCACAAAAAATAAAAGAGAGTCATAAAAGTTGGCAAGCAAGTATTAAATCCTTACATCTCCTCCACCCATTTTGGGGACAAGCATACTTGGAATTAGGACAGTAATCCCAAGAGTCAATAGGTAGTGCTGGAAACCCAGTATGATTGCTTCAGCTGCACAACGACGGAAGATATATTATATGTTTAGTAATGGTAAACATGGAGTATAACGGAATCAAAAAAATGAACATGAAACATTTGGTAGTTTATATTTGAGAAAAAGGGTAAGGGGGAATGCATACGCCATGGTGGCGGGCTGTTAACACAATACTGAACGCCTGGTAATTGCTCTTTCAGTGGGTGTGGTTGTAACTCCTCGGTTTTGTTGTTGTTGTTGTTGCCACCACCATTTCCACCATTGCCACCACCACTCCCACCATGCCCACTACCATTTCCACCACCACCATTGCTACCTCCGTTGTTATTGTTACCACCGCCACAACAGCCTTGAGCCATGTCCTGCTAGTTTAAGCACGTTTACGGAGGAAGGAGAACTCAAGAGTTAAGAGCAAGCAAGAGCTAAATGGGAGTAGAATTCAACCTTAAAACCTGTCACGTATTAGACCGTTACGAATTCAAATGACCAACATTTACTGAATTGAATGATATGTTTGGCTGTCAATTAATATTTGTAATTTTTCATTGAATAGTGAACATTGTCTAATGTCTACGGTTTTTCATATATAATTAACCACTAATTATTTCTACTTTTAATCGAATTAAATGGTAGACAATTATAGCTTGCTTACAATTCAAAATCAAACTCATTGCATTTTAATTGCATAAATAATAAAGAAAAGTAATATTACGTAGATTAAATTTGCAAATTAAATGTTATTTTATTTTTTTTCAAATTTGGCCCAAAGTCTATTCCAGTCCATAATTGCTATCATAGGAAGTGACTTTGAGAAGAATTTATTGATAAACAAGAAAAATACAATATGTCAAGGGGGACATGAGGTTAAACCTGTACCATGAAAGAATTCATAACAACAAGTCAAAACTCTTTCAGCAAAATCTATAACAAGGGAGCTTAGAAAAGTTGTGAGAATAAGCAACTGCAGCATAAGGAGGGCATGAATCCCACCAATGGACACCGGGGTGATCAAAACCATCATTGGCCAAACAATCAACAACTTGGTTACCCTCTCTAAAAATATGAGAAATTTGAACCTGTATGGAGGATAAGTAAAACTCGACAGTTATGCCAACAGACTGTGACAACCCGTCCCTAATTTTACGATTTTATAAATTTTAAATATGCGCAGCGCATACGAGTTGGAGTTGCCTATGGTAACCTGTACGAGTCGTTATACCTATGGTCAGTAGAAGTTCCCGAAGTAGTAAGTATTTTTCCCTAGAATCATCTGAAACCATCTATCAGAGTGGCGCAGCGGACGCTTGGTGGGCCCATAACCCATAGGTCCCAGGATCAAAACTTGGCTCTGATACCAAACTGACACACCCCAACCCAGAATGTCCACCTGGACACCGAATCGAGATGTGTTGGCCGATATCCGGATGGTGACGAAGCCATAAAGTGTGGTGATGTGGAAAATGTGAATAAATTTAAACCTAAAAGTGCCTAAATACAAGAGTGCGCTGGTGAGCGGGAATGAACCAATTTCACACGTGATGTCAGAGCATAAGTAAAGTACAGTAAAGTAGGATGAGAATTATATCATTGAAGGTGATCTTCAATACCAATATTTGCCAATAATCCTCGTCGATACGAAAGCTCAACCATTAAAACCTGGAGGGGCAAAAAACAAGGGTGAGTGGGCCTAAAAATAAAATTTTGTAAAAATCTTTTCCAAAATATACATTCTACATATAGTAAGAAAATACTTACTGTAACCTGCAATACCTCAAGAATTCATTATGGCACAATATCTCGTAAATAAGTGCATGACGACCATAATCACAAAATCTCCCATAAGCAAACATATTATATCAAGTGCTCATCAACACATGCTGACACACGAGTTCATGCAGAGGTATTCTGACATGAACATGACTAGGTGTAACAATGATATACGCTATAGTACTACAATCATGTGAAGACTGGGGCTATGCACAACACATACGAGTTGAAGTTGCCTATGGCAACCTGTACGACGGGATTGGCACCTACAATGGATCCAAAGTGAGTGTACGGTGCGATGTGCACATACACGTGAAAGACTGGCCTTGGTCCGGGCGAGTACCAACACTGGTGTAGCAAACGATGAGCAAATAACATCAATATAGTCATGTCATAGTAATTCAATAATTCTAGTCAACATAAGAGTAATAAATAAGATATTACTCATGACCGTAATTAAAACCCCATAACAATACACATATATGTGCATCCCGTAGGATTTCTGATAATTTCGTAACTTTTCGTTATTTTGCAAATTCTTATAAGCATTAGTCTAATCTAGGCATGCGTAGGAAATTCTTTTTTAAATGTATAAATGGAAACTAAATAAATATATATAATATGTAGAAGCAAAGACCCACTCATAGATCATGTCGTTGAGTCGAACCCATTCAAACTAGAATAGCCGAAGTCACCAACAATAATCGCACCTAAGCATAATATTAGGACCCATTAGTAAAACTCCACTAAAATGATTAAATTTGGGAAAACGGAGTGCGAATTTGGAATCAAGGCATTGAAATACGCTAAGGTGGGTCCCGACATATTTTGCAAAAATTCAAAAGTTAACCCTAAAAGTCAACCGAGACGCCTAGGTGGTCAACTACGTTAAAACTTTGGAATTTCACTAAATGGATATCAAAAGCGGACTCAAGACGTCGAAATTAGTATAAGAGGGTTTCCGAGACATTTCTGACAAGCCAACATAAGGAATATCCCAAGAATATTCCAAAGAATAATCTAAGAATATTTCAGAGAATATTCTTAGACTATTCGGAGCCCAACTAGGTAAATGGGCCAACTAGACCATGGGTTAAAGGGTCATGGGTCAATGGCCCAAAAGTTTGCAACAAAGATTTTGGGTCGGGTTTTGGGCTTAAGTAATCGCACCATTGGATTCCTCGACCATGGCCAGAGTTGGTCGAAAAAGGGCTCGAAAGTTGCCAAAAAATCTGGAAAGTCTTCCCCGCAACGGTTCCTTGTAGGAAGTTTGCGAACTCTGGCGAAAAACATGGCGGGGTTCCCCGTTACGTTTCTGTGCAATATGCATGAAGTCCAGAGAGTGAAGAATCCAAATGAGAGAATGGAATGAGTTATTTTGTGGTTGAAACTCATTCAAACGACGATGGTGGTGGCTCGGTGTTTGCCACTGCACCATCTCAGTGCATCCCAAAGAGACAGGAGAGTAAGAGAGTTTGACGGGGATGAGAGAAAGACTGAGGGAAGAGGGAAGAGAAAGAAAACCCAAGTAGTGGTTTGGTGGAGCTCGCCAAAAAAGATGGCGAGTTGATGGACCCTGGTGTCACCATTGTTGTTGTAGGGTGAGACACGGGAAAGAGGTGAGGGAGAAGTGAGAGTAACAGAGAGAGAGAAGATAGAGAGAAGAAAAAGAGCTTCTAAGAGTGGTGGAAAAGATGAAACGTGGCAAGAAGATAGTGGAGAGTTTGTGTGGTTGTGGGCCCCACAGGCCGGAAAAATTATAAATATTTAAAATATCCACTGAGAAAATATTAAAATAATAAATACCCAATATTCAAATTTCATGGAACACCCTTAAATTTCGTAGTTATGTAAAATCTTTATCGTAGCTCCAAATTCGATTATGTGCCTACACGTTTGTATCGTTGAGTAATTCGAGGTTACGGTAAAATAATAGCTCATATGTGTTCCGAAATGACGGTCAACAAAGGTCAACAATCTCGCCTCTAGGGGCATTTTCGTCCATTCACTCCTTTAAAATTAATAAAATCGTAAAATTAGGGATGGGTTGTCACATGTCGGAAATTGGGCTGACAAAATTTTAGGTCAAAATCTCAAATTTTAGCCCAAAAGCCAAAATTCAATCCCGATCCGTCCTGAAATATTGAAAACATTTCGGGAATTCCAAAATTCGGCAATATCGAAATTTCGGTTCAGAATCGGTATTCGGATTCCTATTTTGAAAAGTGTTAGTTCGAGCTTCGAGATCCCACTTTTGGTTTAGGATCCCATACTGAACCAACCCTAATAGAATCTTGTGATCCGATGAATAAGTTTTCATTTGATGTTGAATTGTGTCCATTAGATTAAGATTATTTTTTGTTTGGTTACTCTTCATCACAACTAAAATAAATTTTATGTACATAGTGAATTCTTTTTTCTTTTATACAAGAGATATTGTGTCCATAGGCAATTTTGTAATCTAGCTTTAGACGAGTTAAATTTTTTTTATAGGTGACTTGGCCGTTGTGTGGTCTATTTGGTAGTTCACTAGAGTGTTGAAGGTGAGTTGGTTGAGTTTGTTGGATCTACTATTAAATGGTGATTTTGGGATCATAAGATGATTCAGAGCTAAGATGTCTTTCCATGCAAAGTCCAGATAGAAGCATAATATATTCTTTCATATTAATGTGTAGCACTGTATGCAAGTGATTTTTATAGTTTCTTTTAGTTTCTTACTACTTTTGGGATTATTATTTTGCAGTTTTGGATTTTTATTTGCAAGAACCCCATCGTTGGAATTATGTTATTTTTTTTTTTTTTTGATAAACTGAAGTATTATAACCCGGGGAGCCAAGAAAGCCAAAGAAACGGCAAACAGAGCAAAAGATATATGAGGTCAGGGCATACATAGACGCCGCCAAACATGGCACAAATGTTGACCATACCCCATGATGCCAAAAAACTACGGAGGACATGGTAACCCGTCCTTGTTCAAAATTCTTACAAATAAAGATGGGGGTTTTTCAACCCAGACAGAGTAACACATCTCCGTAGACTAGAACAACGCCATGAAGTCCGCCACTTCATTCCCTGATCTTGGGACCCAAGACCAGGTACATGTGGGTAATGAATTACTAACATCCATTGCCCGAGACAATATGGGGTACACCTCCCAGTGTGCATTGTCCATACTATCCAATAAACAAGAAATTATATGTTTGCAGTCATATTCCACAACAACCTGGGATAAATTTTCTTGTTGGGCAAGCAAGCATCCCTCCAGAATCGCAATTGCCTCGGCTGCATGAGCACTTCATGCAACTATCTCCTTTCTTCAAACCGCTAGGCACCTACCCAAATAATCCCTCATCACCACCCCCAATAGCACCACGAAAATTACCTGCCTTCCAGCTAGCATCTACGTTAATTTTTATCATATGTGGGGGTGAAGGGGTCCACGAGCACCGATGCACCTGAGGACGAGAGCTAGGGACCGGAGGGATATTGACCAAAGCTTTGTTCTTCAAGAATAACTCCACATCACAAACTATGGCATTAATTGTCCAGATAGAGGACAGAGGTTTTCGGTTGAAAATTGTCTTGCACTGATTTTTCCAGATATTCCAACATGTAAATGCCACAACTGTAAGGAGAAACTTCTTGTCATCCAAGTTGCCAGAGCACTCCTTAGAAACCATGAGGATCCAGGCATTAAGAGTTGCCATTGCCATCCGATCCACCCTGTAGTTTAGCGATCTTCCAAACCAAACCCGAATAGTTCATGGGCAAAGAAGAAGAACATGCTCAACTAATTCCTCTTGTTCGTTGCATAAATAATAGATGAGGGAGGGGGAACATCTTCTCTTGAATAGATTCAATTGCGTCGCCAATAGACCCTTCAACCCTATCCACAAGAAATTTCTAATTTTAGGGCGAGCGTTAATGCCCCATATGCACTTCCACACCGAGGGTCAGTTGCTCTAGAGGAATAGGACCTCCGAGATCTACGTTGTTGGGCTCTAACATGTAACCACCAGTACCCGAACTTAACGGAGTCCACACCTCATTTATCAATCGACCAAATCAACCTATTCATGTGCCTGGGATTTCCCACCTAAGTCAAGGAGATGGTCGTACACTCCACCTTCGAGATAATGCCGCCAATGGAATCCCATTTCCAGCCATAGGAATCTGGCTGAATAATGGAGGAAACCCGTTGATTTGCATCCACAGAAACTTCCGGAATAGGAGTAGGATGACCAATAGGGATACTCGGGATCCATCTATCAATGCAGAGTCATGTTTGATCCTTACTCATAATCTGCCAGTGGGCTACTTTCAATAGCAAATCTTTGCCCTCCAATAAACTGGACCAAGCCTACGAGGCTTTACCACATTTTTTTTGCTTCTAAAAACAATACATTAGGGAAGTAGCGGTCTTTTAAAACCCTGGCCCAAAGAGAGTTGGGGTCGTGGATTAGTCTCCAGCATTGTTTCGCAAGGAGGGCGATGTCAAATTCTGAAAACCCAATCCCCCTCAACTTTAGCAGATCCCAACATATCCCAACTGACCCAGTGAATGCATCATTCCTTTTCTTTGTGGCCCCACCAGAACCTGGCAATAGCTGCATCAATATCTATGCACAAATTTTTTGAAAGTTTGAACACATTCATAGGGTAAGTCAGCACAGCTTGTGTGACCGCCTGAATCAAGGTATCCTTTCCAGATTGTGATAAAAATTATTGCTTCCACCTGACAATTTTTGTCATAATTTGATCCTTTACATATGCAAGAGCATTCCTTTTTTATCTTCCTCATATAGTCGGGATGCCAAGATAACTCTCGGGATCCTCCACCTTCAACATATGAAGGATGTCACAAAGCTCCTCATAGATCATCGGTGGAGTATTTGTATTGAAGTAGACATTGGACTTTTGAAGGCTCACTTCTTGCCCTGAAGCATGGCAATAGGCATTTAGAAGCTTAACAATATTGGTGTAGTTTGTCTTTGTAGCCTTTAAAAATATTGGAGTATCATCATAAAAAAGAAGGTGGGATAAACATGGTCCATTTCCACTAACATGTATTCCCTCAATAAAGCCCATTTCCGAAGCATTCTGAATGAGCAGCAATAAGACCTCGCTAACAATAAAAAATAGATAGGGTAACAATGGGTCTCCCTACCTGAGTCCTCTAGTCGGCTTGAACTTCTTCCTAGGCCTCCCATTAATTAGCACAGCAAAGTTAATAGTTGTAACACAATTCATCATTACCTGGATCCATATCCCATTGAAACCCATCTTCCCCATAACAACTTGGAGGAAATCCCACTCTACTCGGCCATAGATTTTGTTCATGTCAAGTTTGACACTTAACTTGAATCTCGTCTTGGTTTTTCTCAATTTCAAGAAATGGAAGGCTTCATGAGCTATAATGATGTTATCCTAAATTTTTCTTCCTTCCACAAATGCATTTTGGCTTGGAGAAATAATAGTTGGAAGGAATTACTTCAACCGGTTTGCCAAAATCTTCAAAAGGACCTTGTATGAGTAATTACAAAGGCTTATGAGAGTGAAATTGATTGACTGATTCGGGATAAGGAGTTTTCAATATTAATACAATGTGAGTCGAATTAAGATCTCTTGTTCTGTTTCACCAAGAATAAGCCCAGCTGCTAGACCCCGAACTTCTGGCAAAATGATCTCCTAGAAAGATTGGAAAAAAAAAAACCCGAAACCTATCAGGTCCAAGCTCCTTCAGGCTTTCCATCTGAAAAACGGCATTCTTTATCTCCTCATCATCATTTGGCATTGTCAGATTTTCGTTCATTTCCGTCGTAACAACTGGTTTCACACAGTCTAGGAGGGACCCCCAATCACGGTGACCGTTAGTAGTGAATAAGTTCCTGAAATGATCATCCACCGTACATCTGATACCCCGTTCATCCTTCATCCACTGACCATTGGCATTCCTAATTTTTGCAATCATATTTTGTCTCCTTCTTTGAACAGTAAATTGATGAAAAAAGGAAGTATTAGTCACCAGCTTGCAACCACCTGATTTGAGATCTTTGTTGCCAATACAGTTCCTCTTGCACCTCCAGCCTGTTAACATGCGCCAATGTATCCTTTATTTGCTCCATATTTTCCTCCTAATCCATTTGGAGATCCCCAAGTTTTGTTGTGAGATTCGCAATTTCCAGCTTTCTAGCCTTAAACTTGTCTTTACTCCACTCCACCAGATTTTTTTACAAGTTTCTAGTTTTCTTCTCCATTTGTATCCCCAACACCCATCAACTGGAGACTCCCAACTTATTTCCACCACTTCCTGCAGCCCTCCTCTTTAACCCAGAAAGCTTTAAAGGGAAATGGGGGTTTCCCACGTGGCCTGGCATGATTAGTTGAAACAATCAGGGGGCAATGACCAGACCCCCGGACTGTCTCATGGATGAAATTCGTGTGAGGCCAGAGCTCCTGCCAATGGCCATGAACCAAACCTTTATCCAATGTTTCTTAAACCAATTGGTTATTCTGAATGCCCCTCCACGTGAATCTCAAATTGCTAAATCCTAAATCAATTAGAACCAAATTTGACATGAAGTCCTGCAGATATTGAGGCCTCAAGTGTGATCCTTCACATCCTCCCAATTTCTCAAAATCCCAGAGGTATTAATTTAAGTCTCCCCCACAAAACCAAGGTTGGTCTGAATGTTGTAACACAACCGTAGCCCACTTCCAAAAGTCCTCATTCTTAGCCCTATAAGGGTTCCCATACATCCACGAAGCCTGAATCCAATCACAAACCCCTATACTTCTTATCTCTGTGTGGATCAAATTTTTTGAAGAGAGTTTCACATTCACCTCCACAGGATCATTCTAACCAAAGGCTTAGTCCCCCTGCAGCACCATTAGGCGGAACATCAAAGCCCTTATTAAAGCCCATTCGCCGTCTGACTCCTTCTATTCTATGGTTTTTCATTTTTATTTTTGATAGAAAAACCATAAAGGGTTTATGTTTCCTTATGGGCCCATGTAGAGCTCGAACCATCGTGTCCGACCCTAGACCACAACAATTCTACATGAGCTATATCATGGCAATTGTGCAGCTATCATAGGCCAGCCGCCACCATCTTGGGGTGCTTACCCTTTCCTCCTAGTTATAATAGGGTCAGACTCCTCTTTTTCATTTCCTTCGGCTGATGTCCACACTTCCTCCTGTCGAACAAGTACCTCCTAGAGGTCTTTTTCATCAAATGGCTTACAGTGCGCACCCATTCCGCTAGTCTAATTTCCTGCACTGCTTTTACGTTTTCTCCTGCAACCCTTGGAAATCCTTGCCACTCCTTATGTTGTTTTTTTGTTAGTGATTGACATGCATTAGTGATCATGGCTTCACCCATTCTCTTCAATCCCAACCCCTCGTAGAGTTTCTCGATTTGTTTTTTACCTACAGTGTCCTAGGTGCTTTGTGCCTCAATGGTAAAGGTTGAGCTCTGCTGGGGCAATGGATCACTTTAATTTCTTCCAATCATAAGTGTGTTTTGCCGTCCTGCCTGGGTGCCCCTAAATTTCCTGTTATGTCGTATTGGCATGCCTTATGTTTCACCTCCCAACTCTTGGATTACAACCCCATTAGATTGGGCCACATTATCCATTCTGAATATGTGCCATACAGGCCTTTACCTCGACCCACTTCCTTCAATTATTTGTTTAAGCCCATGTGGGGTTGTTTCCCCAACGGGCATGTGGTAGGCTCCACTCTTAGATGTAGACCTGCTATTTTCATCTATGGAAGTATGAAGAGCATACCTCGTGCTTTGAACTTGCCCATGCATCTGGTGAGGATCGTTGGACCCACTAGGCACTAGGGTACTTTGCCTAGGCATTTCCTCACGTGTGTGATTTCCTATCTCCTGAGCACTGGTTCTTTGCGTGGGTTTAAACATTCCTAGATGTCGACGTTCGATGGGCTATGTCCTTCTCGGTTATGGTTCCTCTTGTTCCTCCATGATCATTTTTGCTTTAGTCCATTCCCTATACACCAAACCACATCCCTCGCCTTACTCAGAGAAGCATTCCCTGTCCGAGTGACCAATTCTCCCACGTTTATAGCAGAAGTTTTGTAGGCGTTCATAGCTAAATTATATTCATGTGTCTCTATCTCCATCCCTAAGGAGCCAACACCCAGCCACCAACAGGTTTTTAGTATATTTTGACTCGCAAGAATCCTCTTGCTTTAGCCAGATCCTTCATTACAATGAAATCTCCCACCTCCCCAGCAAGTCTCATGGCGTTCTCCTCCATACTTAAGAACAAAGGTACCTCTTTCATTTGTACCCAAAATGGGACCATCTATGCTGGAACTTCCTACAGCCAAATCATTAGGCCATCTCTTAATCGAGAAGTTTTGTTTCATCATAGCCCATGGAACCTGGTTAAAAATCCGAGAGGTTGTCTCTTCATCCTTGACGATGATGATGAATGTGTTATCCTTCACCCAGTTAATCGTGACCTCTCCTAAATATTTCCGCACACTTCAGAGTAAACCTGTAAACGGGTCGGGTTTACTGGGTTTGGGTCGGGTTGAACCCGACCCGTTAATTTAACGGGTCACCCAAACCCAACCTGTTAAGCTAACGAATCACTCGTTTCAACCCGTTTCACCCGTTAACCCTTTTTTTTAATTTTTTTTATTTTTATTTTTTATTTTTTAACATTTCATCCAAATCAATTACAGCCCCATTTGTCAATATCCTCGAAGATTTCCTTGAGCTTGAAGCGCTCATTGGTCTGTGCATTTAACATGACCGCGGCGGAGACGATGGCGAGCAAACCCGGCATTTTGTTTTGCTTCGGCAGGATTAAGGGCTTTGAGAGCCTCAAGGTGGAGAGTAATGAGCATCTTAACTCTTAAGCCTGTGAATTGTTAAGCTAGAGACGCCATGGTTGTCTCTCTCTCTCTCTCTCTCTCTCTCTGTTCTTTTGTGTTGCTTTGCTTGCAGTGTGGCTTTTGAGGAAGTTGAAAGCATAATTTGCACAGAGAAAGCATAATTTGCACAACAAAAGTAAAAAATGAAAAAAAAGGCGGAAGGGAATCAGAGCTTACCAGAGAGAGTGGTGGAGTTCAGTAAAAAAATTTAGGGAATAAGATGAGGGAGATAACCAGAGTTAGAAGGAAAGGAGCACACCTATCTCTTAGAGAGCAACGGAGTACGCAAGAGAGAATGGAGAGGGACTGAGGGCTTTCTATTAGGACCATTGAAATTACACATAACGGGTGAAACGGATGGTTAACGGGTTTCACGGGTTCACCCAAAATTAAACGTTATTTAACGGATGATTAGCGAGTTGATCCATTAATCACTCGACCCGTTTATCACTCACCCGGAAACTAATTTTAACTGGTCGAGTTGGGTCGGGTTGAAAATGCCAGGTCTACTTCAGAGATATTTCTTACTCCCCATTTGTTGAGCTTTTGGTCCACCAGTACCGCACCAACCATCTTCACTCCTTGTTCCATGGTTGATAACTCAAGAGATCCTTCCAACTGTGCCACTAATTCATCCATCGCCGTTTGTGCCATCACTGTAGATTCTCTTCTGATTTTTGCTTCCTACCAACCCAGATCTTCCAAAAGAATTAACTTTTTGTACCCCCAACAACCCAGCTGCAAAGTCTAGATTTTTACTAGATGGTTAAAATTCTTGAATCCTAGACACAAGCATAGCCAAAGAACAGATCTGAAGGCCATGAACACCAGTAATTTTGGAATATTGGCCCGCTTGTCTTGGGTTCCTTTGTTGTAACCAGATCTGGAATTAAATGCTTCTTTTCCGGTAGTTAGCTATCTTGTCGAAGGGGTTGTGTTCCCTGGTAGTTTTAACTGTCTTTCCCCCAACAAATTCGCCATTAAAGCACTCTTATCCAGACAATAACTCAGTTCGTAGTGGTTGAGGTATGTCCTAGGTAATCAATTTTCAAATTGGGATGGTGAGTAGGAGCATTCAATGCTCAGATTGGAAATTGATTAGGAAAGTATAAAGATGGGGTAGCTTTCTGGTAGAGAGAAAGCTCTCACAGCGGAGAGAATTGATCAACTGGGGTTTTGAATACATGTTCTTTTTGTATTGAAATCTTATATTTGCCCTTCTCATAAATGAAATATGTCGATCTCTTGGTTAAAAAACAAAAACAATGACGACAATCAAGCAAATTCATTTGAAAAGTAAAAAATTTGACCTACCAAATGGAGATATTATAAGATTGAAAGCGATTTTCTTGTTTGTATATATCATATAAATTCATTTGCAAAATAACAAGAGGAGCTTGGCTCCTTGAGGTTGAGTAGTAGTTGCTCCTCTTCAATTTATTTATTTAGTGTTTGATTTGATTCACAAAATTTTGTATTTATAATCGTAATCATTTATATTATAAATCATTTAAAAAAATCATCTTTACAAAAAATAATTAAAATCATAGTCGTTTAGTCAACCAACAATAACAAATAGGTAAACAATTTATAATTGTTTTACCGAATTCGTCCATTTGTTTTTGTATAGTTTGATAGTTAAATGATCTTATATATGTATACATTTTTTTTTTTTTTTGTAAAAATAATTTTAATAAAATAATTTATAACATTAACGGTCCAACTATAAAGTTAAAGTTTCATAAATCGGTCACGAAATAGAATAAGAAAGAATTCATTCTCAACCACGAGCCAAGTTAATTTCATTAAACAATCCAACAAGGTGAAGGCTCCGATCTCGTGGCATCCACAATTTACAACACTTTTCCACTTGTATTAAAATAATAATAATAATAAATAAATAAATAAAAACTGCCAAAAATACAAAACCTGCCCATTTGTATTTTGGGCAATTCTAAGGCTGAGGAGCGAGTGAGGATAGCCCAAAAAGAAAAGCCACCATGTTCTGAGTGGCAGCAACCAAATCCCCCTCTCCTTTTGCCGCAAATCAATCAGAACAATGTCCATTTCCATGACCTTGTTTTCTCCCACAACCCATCTCCCAACCTTCTCTCCTTCCTCCTCATCACACTTCAAACCCCTCCTGACCCACAAGCCTTATCTCTCTCTCAGACCCAAGAACCTCCACAGAGCCTCAGCTGAGAATGGAGCTGGAAGCTCAGCTGCCACTACCGTGGAGCCCAAAGCAGAGCCCGATGTCCCGGAACCCGGCGCCAAGGCGGTTCTTGAGAGCTCTGCTGGGGCTAACGGGTCAGCTGGACCAGCTGAGGAGGTGACGGTGGGGAATTTGTTTGCAGATGGGAGATGGGTCAATGGGACTTGGGATTTGAAGCAGTTTGAGAAAAGTGGCAAAACTGACTGGGATGCTGTTATTGATGCTGGTATGGCTTCTGGGTTTCTTTCCTTTTGTTCTGTAATTGTCTAATTCTTTAATTGTTCCTTGTTTAGCTCTCGCAACTGTTTGATTGAGGGGGAAGCATGATTATGCTGGATTTAGAATGTTTGTGTAGACCGGGGGGAATATCTGCTGAATTTGCAAGACACAAGTGGTTTAATCTGATTTCTGAACTTGCACGTTAATTTTAGAGCTAATAAACTCATGAGTTTTCCTCCCCAAATGTAACTTAGATGAAGAAATTTCTATTAAGTTGCCAAGAAACTGAATTGGCTTTGTCTTAGTGCTTCGTCGAAATTTGTCTCAGACTGTTCTATTTACCTTGATCCTCAAACTTGTGCTGCTTCATTTTCTTATGTTGGTTTTGGTGTTCATAGATGGTTGTGTGCTCACTGTGCACTCATTCCCTTGTTTCTCAACCAATACATTTTTTCGGGCTTCATTTGGGCATCGGAAACTGTAAAGAAAAGAAATCGTTCACTTCAGAAGTTGGGTGTTATTTCTTCAGGATTTACGCATTCCTCGTTCTAAAGAGTTCTTAGATCCTAAGCATGACCCAAATTTCTATATTAGCTTTATATTATTTGAGAATAAGATCTTCTATCCAAGTCTTTTGTTGATTCTTTTTGCAGTAGAGCATCAATTTCCGCCCCAAATAGAATAGGATTGAATGTACATCTTTAGATGCCTTTGCACCCTTGTATTTACCTAAACAATTTTGTGAATTTCCGAGGTTTCAGTTTACAAAGAAGAAAAACAGCCGAGATGAATCTGTGATTCGTTTGAAGTATTCCTTTGACAAATAACCTGTTATCTGAACTTGTTATCTTTCCTGATAATTCAGAAAATACATGTTTTCTAATGCATCACCATTTTCAGAGGCCAGGAGGAGAAAATGGCTCCAGGACAACCCGGAATCATCCAGTAATGAGAACCCTGTGTTTTTTGACACCTCCATTGTACCTTGGTGGGCATGGATAAAGAGATACCATTTACCTGAAGCTGAACTACTTAACGGTCTGTTCGGATCCACTTATTTTAACTGAAGTGTAATGAAGGAAGAGGACATACTCTGAACTAACATACTTTCTGTAATTTTATGAGTTTCCTGCAGGACGTGCCGCTATGATAGGTTTTTTCATGGCGTATTTTGTTGATAGCTTGACCGGCGTTGGCCTAGTTGACCAAATGGGCAATTTCTTATGCAAAACATTGTTGTTTGTAGCTGTTGGGGGAGTGCTTCTGATCCGCAAGAACGAGGATGTTGAAAACCTAAAGAAACTACTCGAAGAGACGACGTTTTATGATAAGCAATGGCAAGCAACCTGGCAGGACGAGACCCCGGCTAGCAGTAGCAAGAATAAGTAGTTGAATTGTTGATGTTGAGTTTGGACTTTTGAATTTAGGTTGTTTTCTTCTTTGTTCCTTCGGGATTCTATGTAATATCTATGTGCTAGTGGATAATGAAGATTCTGTATTCAACCACTGTATTTTGGTCCCGTTTGTTAGTACCTGTGTGTTTACATTGACAAGTGAACGTTGAAATTTACGGTAAATCTGATTTCCTTGTTAAATAGAGTGGCGTTCCACGAGGGGACAATGAGATTGTATTGTTCGGAATGAACCCTTATCACGACATTGAGTCACCGTGATAAGCTTGCAATACCATTACCGTGATGTTTTAGTTGTATGTAAAATTCTCTCGACAGTAACCAAAGATGATAATGATCAATTACGAAAACACACCAAGATTCGTGTGATTCAGTTCAGCAAATTTCTGCCTTTGTCGGCAAAGAGTTTTCGGGTCTCAATACAAGATGGGTATTACGATTCTCCGAGACCCTTTTAGTTAAGGAACAAATGCCTTTCTGCCTGCCCTTTATATAGGCACAAAAGATGGCTAAAAGTACCCTCCCAATTAAAGCATCCATCAACCATGTTCCTACTAGTCTAGCAAGCGCCCAAGCCAGAGTCCAATCCAAGTTCAGTGCAGATGGCATTAGGCATTGGTGCAGGAATGTAATGCCCTGATAAGGAAATAGTCTTTGTCAATTCCAAAAAAGAAGTGTCTTTTGTCAACTAGAGTGGGTTTATAATCACCACGGTGTGTCCTAATTGTTGGTGAGGAATTTTAGGCTTGTATTCTACATGATACGTTATGAGTTAGATTGTTGGCTTTGGTGAATCACAAGATGGTGGCCAAAGAAGGCTGAAATGCCTTTGTAAGTCTTCCTGACCTCCAAAAAAGCGGATTACTGTGGCAAAGCCACCTGTTGGTCCCTTTTTTTTATTTTAATAAACAACTTGAGTGAGTTTGATATGTTTTACTTTCTAACGTGGCTCAATAAAAAATGTCATGTATTTTTTATTTTTATAAGCCGAAGAAAAATTAAATACCATGTTTATCGTTAATTAGTTAAATCAATAAAATATGTTCAAGTATCATTTAGCCACATCACAAAGTATCACTACTTAAGTATTATCCTAAATTACATTAGGTTAGAGAATCTCTAATCATACTTTCTATCAAGTTAAATTTTAACTAAAAAGTTATTTTATGAGCTCTCTTAGAAACTTTTCATGCTAATCACATATTCTAATTCGTGGAGTCGTAATGAGTGTGAACTAATAGTAGTAGACATTTTATTTTAAATTATTATCAATGCAATAGTAATTACTGGTAGGAGATTATTTCTCTCTCTCTTTATATTTAGGAGCTCTTAGAGGTGGTGTTATCTCTGAGCATAATAGAAAGTGTGATTGGGGTCTGAAGATGAATTTTTTCGACTTCTCCCTATACTTTAGCTAATCTCATTTACACAGCACATAAAAGAAGATGTTCACATATTAGTAGTGAAAGTGTGAGAGTAGTCTAAATAAGGAATTTGTGATATCGAAGCCATATAATTTAGATGCTCCTCGTCTAGGAGTCCCATTCATGATGATATATCTTTGATTGTATGTCCACACCACGTTTTCTTAACTCCCCAAGTATTAATAATATCATCTAAGTTTGTCTACAATTAGCTATGCCTTTTCTTAATCCAAAATAGATCTCAACGTATCTGGATTTTTTTGGATTATGAAATGTGTCACTGCGGTATTCTTTTAGATTATGAAGTGTGTTAATTCAGAGATCTTTTGATATACATGATTGAATTTGAATGGAATAAATAATTCTCAAATTAAAGAGGATTGAAATTAATAAGTACCGTCTTGCGTTGGTACACCAGCGTTCTTTAATTTGCTTCTTTTATTTAGAATAATTTTTTTAGTATTTCTTCAATTTGATTCAATTTTGAAAACAGAACCATGTTTTTAGAAGCGGGATTGATGTGGCCTACAAAACAGAAGCTAAATGAAGACCGAACTAAGTTGCTGGGAAGCTGCAACAACAAAGTCGTGAGCCCAAAATGCTAAGTTTATGCACATATTTTTGGTGTTGGTTATTCAACCCATTTTGTTGTCTCTACATGGCCTAAATAATCAAGGGCCTAAGGTGGGTCCCAAAAATTGTGATCAAAGGTCCAAGCACATTAAACGTTCATTGCTCTGTACTGTCTTGTTACTTCATGCGAATCTCGATTATATTATATAAGATTATTGTTATATGTCATGTCATGACATGTGACGTATGTGCTTTGTCTATAATAATACCTTAATTCTACAATAGCTTATCCACCCAAAACATATATATTCTCTTTTTCTATACTGAGACATACGTTTCCCCTGAACCTATTCATGTTGCAACCCGATCCACCTTTTTAGCCATTGAAAATAAGTTATTTTCAGCTCCTCGTATTATCCATAGGACATAAGGAGGTTCCAATCTGTTTATTTACTTGCTAGAAACAAGTAATTTTTGCACACCTTTTTATCCGGCAAAAATAAAAGAGTCTTTACCCTCTATAAAAATAGAGTAAAAATCAATGGAGAGGGGGAGGGTTTCCTTCAGTTGCAAGCATAGAGAAGTACATCTTCTCCTAGCTGCATGAAATCTCTTTTTAACGGCTGCTGCAATCCTTCGTGCAGTAGCTACAAGGCCAACCCCAAGCTTCTCACTCTCTTGCCTTCGAGTCTTTTCCTACCAAAACTATTGTAAAAATACCAAACACCCAAGCCTTAGCCACAAGCCTACCATATTCGTACACATGAAACCCAACCACTACGGCCAAACTCATCCACTACCAAATCACTTAGAATCCCTTATGCCAAACTTAAGCCTAGTTAACACCAACATTTTTAATAAAAATTTCAATGTGAAAGAACATTTTAAATGTAGTTTCAAACAAGCTTTTTCCACCAAATGACTCGAGAAATAGGTCACAATTGATTACCAAATTAAAAAGAATCCCACAGAGAAAACAAACCATTTCATATTTAATTTGTCCAAAAACTAAGTTCCCATACATGACTACTTAGTAGTATGGTTTAGTGGCACACCTCATTATTTGTAAATCAGATATCTTAAATTTGATTCTCATAGATGCGATTTTGGCATTATCAACCAGCATGGTTTGCTGGTGGTGCTTAATTAACAATTCGAAACCTTGCTGCTGCTGCATAGATTAGCGACCAATGCCATGCCCTGCAACCTTATCTTCTCCGTAAAATTGATCGCAAAATTCAAGACCTATCTCCCAAACAACAGCACAATATTCTTAAAGAGTGATGTATCATATATACATCCTTCAATTAATTAATAATTCTCAAAATAAACATGCATAACTCAAAATTATAATTCCTCTGATTGTTAGACTCTATTAAGAATTTGGTTTGGACTAATTTGTCACCCATTTTCTGCTCGATTCTTGTAAAACAATAAGAACTCTTATACTGCCAAAATTCTTAAAATATATAGAATATCTCGAAAATAAACTTTATTAAATACACAAGCCATAATTACATCATGTTCCAATACAATCAAATAGAAAGCATTTCGTGCCCTCGTAGGCAACATGTGATCCCAGATATCAAAATCTTAAATAGTTAGTAAGCGATATACTTATGATTGCATCCGCTAGAAAATGACTCATGTAAATATGCTTTCAAGAAATAGCAGTGAAAGACTCCGCCAGCACATTAATATATATTAGAAGAATTAATCTGATATTAATTGGCTAGTTTCATTTTGTCAGGAAACCCTAATATTTTGTGAAATTAAGGTACAAAAGGATGCCGGTTTTGCCAAATTGTATAGGACAAAGGTTTACCCTAACCAACATGAACGGTTTTACCAAATTGTATAGGACAAAGGTTTACCCTAACCAACATGAATTCGTACTAGTTGCGGTTTAGTATCCTTCAAGGATATTAATTAATCCAACATTTATAAATAGATTTAGTCTTCCATCCACAAACCCCCGACCCAAATACAGAAAGAAGATCAATCGTAGCCGAAACGTCATGGCACACCTTCACTTACCTGACCTCGTTACGCAAAAAATCATCCAAGTTCTTCCCACCAAAGCTGCCGTCCGTATGAGTTTTCTTTCCAAGCAATGAGAAGGTGTGTGGTGTTCGAACTCCGTCTTAGATTTCGACGAGGAAAGCGTTGGTTTTTGTCGAGACAAGCACGGTGATAAACACAGAAAGTTCATCAACAACATCTTGATAAGGTATTTGAGATTTTGTGAGAATGATAAGCAAAAGAAGCTCACGTTACTTAAACTGAGGCTTCATATGACGGGCTACTTGTTTAGAGAGGACACTAACATCGTTGATAAGTTATTAACTTGTTCGTTAGATAGAAACGTCAAAGAGTTAGATATAAGCCTTCGAAGGGATTGGCATGTCAACGAAAACTACTACGGCTTATCTCGAACCACCTTTCTCGTTGCAAAATCTTTAACTACTCTCCGTCTGGCGTATGTGAAGATAAAGGACATACGCAGTGCCAACGATGGACGTCATATAGATCGTATAAGCCAGCTTCTTCCCTCCTTGAAAACAATGTCCCTCAAAAGAGTTCGGTTTGATGAGCGTGCCCTCAGTTCCTTAATTTGGGAGTGCCCTTGTATTGAATATTTGTCATTAACTTCATGTTCTTATGAAGACAATCAAGAAGACGAACTCTCCATGTTTTATATTTCAAGTTACACTCTCAAATTCTTGGAAGTTAAGTATTGCAAGGCTCAAGATATTCAAGTTGACGAGACAATAAATCTTGAATCTTTTACATTTGTTTCATCAAAGTTTCTTCACGTTGAGTGGATAATGTTGCGCGATTCTCATAACTTGAAACATATCAACATTCATGCTCATCACCTGAAAAACTTACGCTTACTTGCATCTCATCGTAGTTTGGAGGCCACGATCAATACTCCGAATCTAAATTCTATATATTTCCTTTGTGGTTACTTAACGTCCAAGATTTCTTTGAAAGCTCCAAATTTAGGGGAGGCCGCCATCTTACTGTTGGACTTCTGGGACATACAATTTCCGACTGCCTTCAACGGGCCATGGAAACATTTACCTGTACTGGCAGATTTTCTTACAGAATTTGGTTGCTCCAAGAGTCTAGACCTCATTGTCGCTGATTCGAAGAATGTCATCTTTCCAACAGAATTCAGAAACACCTGCTCTTCAGCAATATTGCCTGGTCTCAACATCAGTCTTGTGCTCAAGATGTCCAATTATCTTGAAACGGATTCAGATATTGGTGAACTGGAGGACTCTTTGACTTGGATAGCACCTTCTGCAAGGGATATTTCTGTTGAAAAAGTCATTGGAACGCTACTTTTTGAACTTTGAATAGACGGAAATTAAATGAGTTGTCCAAGCCAGCCCCAGACTTGTCTTGATTATTCCAAATTTAACGCTGTGCAGCTTCACCAATTGCACATTTATATATCATATATGCATCTTAACCACTTCGTTAATTAATTGCCTTCGTTTCATGAAAGATATGGGATTTGCAGTTATAAAAGCTATTCAATCTTTTGTATGTGATAATGTGGAAGAAATTATAAATTATATTTTTTTGTAAATAAAAAGAAAGTTGACATGAAAGTATGTTATTAGTAAAATGCTCAGGTGTTTAAAGTCAAGGGGCTTTGACAAAAAAATTAAAAATAAAAAAATAAAAAAACTGAAAACAAGTGTTGTCGTCAAATATTAGGGATTGGATCCTAATTTTTTTCTTTTAATATTGTGGACTGTGTAAATGTTATCGTTAAATATTAGGAATATGCGGATGGAGATTCATAAGCCAAATAAAAAAAATACAATCAAATTAATGTGAACAAGTGTTACTGGACCCACATTAGTGTCTTATTTTCCCACCCACATGATAATCACACCCATCATAAAATGTTATTTTCCCACCCATTATTATTCCCAAACAACCCTAATATATTTTGGGTCAACTTGGTCTTGTCCTTGATGATACCCGTCAGTTGATGGATAATATTCCTCAGGGGAAGGTTTCATTTTGCAATCGGGAGGCCAATAATGTTGCACATCGCTTGGCAAGGTATAGCTTGACCGTAATCAATTGTTTGATGTAGCTTGAGGAAACACCAAATTTGATTTTTGATTCTCCATTTGAGGATAGTAATTTCATTTTGTAATCTGGTGCGGAACGCTCTTTTTCCCTTAGACCGGGTTAAATTCATGTCAAGGTTTTTATCGAGGCCCTTAACATGCACCCCAGTCTTAGCATTGTACATATCCTCTCATTATTGATGAATATTGTACTCTTCTTAAATAATTAACTCTAATATCTCTTTAAATAAATAAAAATTGAAAGAAAAAAAAAATGCAAGACTTCGACATTCATCATTTCTTTCAAACCACGCATGTCCTTAAACTGATGACATCCCTTTCATAATATCTCTTCCTACTAACCCCAAATCTGCCACCCCGATTTTTTCTAGATCCCCACCCTCTATTTTCACCGAATTCCATATCTATAGCCCAAATTAGAGACTTCAGATTCCAAACCACTCTTCTTCCTCCTTTTCTGTGAAAATCGCAGACCTCACCCGAAGTCGCTTTCTCCTCTGTCTAGCAAACACTTGTTCCTTTTTCAAACCTTTTTGTCGATTTTAGCCCAAATCTTTCCCAGCCTCTTTTCGCCGCACATATCAAACCCTACCCACCATTATTATTAAGAACATTTTTATTAAAAATAGTAGATGGGGAACTAAGATAACGGATGGTAATATTACCCCTCAGAAAGTAGAAAGGCTTATTTACACTTCGTCCGTGCATTGATTTGACCGCAAGCCTTTGATTCAGTGAAGCCGAAAATATCCATTTCGCCCTCCAATTTGCAATCCTTTTACGAAGCATACCCTCGCTTTCAAGTTTCATCCGTTAAGAAAGAAACCATTCACCGTTTCTACACGAATTTCCCGTTTCAGTTGGGTGCTTTGAAGAAAGAAACTGTTCACACTACAACACTACGAGGTATATATATAGTTCTTGAAATTTCAAATGTGCTTGCTTATTGGGCAGGCGTTACTTTGGTTCTTTGAATTTCCTTTTTTGATCGAATGTTTCTTTCTCCATCATTATCTAATATTGGACTGCTTTCCAGGTTTTCTTGGGTTTTTCAAAGGGAAAATAGCAAAACCCCTCCAAAAACTTGAAAACAGCAATAAAAATCGAGGGCTTGAAGCAGAAACAACAAAAGAATCGAGGGCAATAAGTAGGATTTAAAAGCCCCCTTTTTTATGATGAAAATTGGATTCTTGGGTTGATAAAACGTTGATATATCTTTTGCTTTGTTGATTTTAGAAGTATGGAGGTTCTCCAAGCTTAGATATTTGGTTCGAAATGTTTGCAATTTTTGAATGGTCAATGAGTAGTTTCGATGGCATCTGGGTTTGGGTTTTTGAGTGCTTTAAACAACGTCTTGTTGTACAAGTAATCTTGTGCATTGTGAGATTTGTAGCTTTTATTGTTTGACCTCAGCGAATGCGTGCATTTTTAATGATTGCTCTTGCTTTGGGCTTTGGAGAATTTCATTCCATTGGGTTGGGAGTTGGAATGGGGATCATAGAGGCGGTTTAACATTTGGAATCATCGAAAATAACTGATTCGCTTAATACTTGTCATTTTGAGGAAATTGCCCATGGAGTGCTCTGTCCAGACCAAGTTGCCCAAGTTCAACAGGGAGATAATCTCTGCTGTTCGTGATTTTCCCCCGGGGAGTGGACATTTTGCTCAGTTAAACTATTTGAGGCCTTCTCTGGTTACTTCTGTGAGTGTACCAACAGAAAGTTTGGCTAGTGGGGATAAAAATGGTGATGGGCATGCAGTTGAAAAAATGATGCCCTCAAGTGGTCAAGTGGATAAAACTGACTTGTCCAATAACAAGGATGTGGGTACTGCGGGGACAATTGAATCAGTAACAGCCGTAGAACATGAAGTACCTGAATTCTCGAAGAATCCACATCAGTTAAACAACCTGAGACCTGTTGAAGAGGCAGCTTCTGTTGGTAATGCTGAGCATTTGATTACCCGGGATAATAATGGTGATGGAAAAGGGGTTGAAAATCTGACTGTTTTGACTGATCATGTGGATGAGACTGGCTTGACGAACAGTAAGGCTGTTGGTACCATGGAGATAAATGAATCTGTGACTGCCTTAAAGCATGAAATACCCGATTTCCCAAAGAATCTGCATGAGCTAAACGATTTGAGACCTGCCAATGAGGCAGCTTCTGTTGGTACTGCTGAGAAGGTGGATCAGACTGTCCTGATGACTGGTATGGCTTCTGGTACTGTGGAGACTGATGATTTTTTAACTACTATGCCGAATGAAATACGTAGTTTGTTGAAGAGCCCAGGTCAGCTTGGTGTGGCTACTCCAAAGGAAGATACAGAGACTGTTCTGTCCAATAGAAATCTTTGTTCGCCGCCTGATGGGTCCATTTCTGTTTCTAATGGAAATGATCTTGAGATAACCGCAGCCAATGAATTTTCTCGAAAAGTAGTATCAGCTATTCGCAACTTCCCTCATCTCTGTGGACCAAAAGCTGCTCTGAAGGTGAGGAATTTTGGTCAAGAAAGTTCATGACTTCCATCATCATCGAACTCAGTGAAGACTAATGTGAAACCAACAGGAGAGAAATGCTTAGATAAATCTTATTCTCGTAAGCAATTGCATGAAGAAGATTTTGAAAGCTTAGAACTTCTGTCACACAGGACGATTGTGCTGGGATTGATGGCTGGTCCTAATTGTCCATGGAGGAACTGAAAAAGGGTCTCCAAGCAGCAAGAACATGATGTGAAGCAAACATGAGAGGAATGCATGGATAAATCACTTTCTCATAAACAATTGCATGAAGATTTTGAAAGTTCAGAAGTTCCGTCGAATAGGAGAAATGTGCTAGGATTGATGGCTGTTTCAAATTGTCCATGGAGGAAGGGAAAAGGGGTCTCCAAGCAGCAAGCATATACCAGATGGTCGTATGAGTGACAAAAGCGAACGAAACTTGATTTTAGATGTCACCTAGAAAGATCTAACTGCATTCAGTACAGATAAGGTGGATAAATTTCAGAATCATTCATCAACAAATCGCAGTTCAAGTTTGTTTTGTGTTCTTGTTTCGGCTTAGAAGTTTAACCCTCATATTTTGGAAAGATTTTTCAGTGTGGCCGTTACACGGATGGTACACCACGTGTCATTATATAAATGGTGGGATATATGTGTTAAAAAGTTAATAACTTAAAAAATAAAATTTTCCACCACTTACATAAAAACATGTGATGTACCATTCGTGTTCCTGTCACAACTAAAAATTTCTCCATATTTTGGCAGCTGCCCTGTTTCCCAGAAAACTTGGAACAAGGATTTATTCGTGAATGACGATTAATTTTGAAGAGTAATCGTTTCTTTTTTATTCGACAGTGAATTAAAAGCACAAAAGAATACTAATGTAAATGAACTAAAGTACCTTTATTTCTTTCTTAGGTTGGTTTCTCCTGTTTGCTCAAGTATCCGGTTTTTCGATTCCCATTACATTGCATGACTGATGTCAAGAAGAAGCATTTGATGGGCACAAAAGGAGAAAATTAAAATGAAAAGACTTCATTCATGCTTCCCAACCCCTCAAGAGTGTAGCACGTGCGACTCGGTTCACCCCGAGAGTGAAAGCTCCCATTCGCAAGCTGCAGTCATGAGTTTGACACAATGCCTTGATGTCAAGGAAGGCCTTGTGCATGTACTTTTTAAGCTCACAGTTAACCTTGTCTTCTTCCCACATAAATCCTTGAATATTCTGCAGACAATAGACAGGAGGATTTCAAGCCATATTGATTTAGATAATAGGCATTTACAACACACCGCAATAGCTTCTTTTTACCTGAACCCATTCGAAGTAGCTCACCGTCACACCACCAGCATTTGCATATATGTCAGGGAGAATAACAACTCCCTTCTTGGACAAAATCTGCAGCAGAGGGGTTTTATACCTAAGTAGGAGATTTCAGCAACCAGTATGCTTATTTAAGTTGAGAAAATGCAGTTGTCCTTGTTACCTCGTCTGCCTCGGGGTCAGTCGGATGATTTGCAGCTTCTATTATGAATTTTGCCTTCACATCAGCTGCATTTTCCCTTAAATATAAATTTGAATACATCAACATCAAACAGTAGGAAAGAAAGGGAAAACATATAAACAATTTTGACACAAAATTTCCGAGAAAGTCCGGTTATGATGTTCGTAATGAATAAAGAAGCAGGGTACATACTTGTTAATAACTCCTCCTAAGGCACATGGAATCAAAACATCACATTCATGAACAAGCAAATCATTTGGGTCCATAGCATCTCCACCTTGGAATTCCTTCAAACTTCTATTGCTATCTTTGTGCTTGAGAAGATCTGGGATATTGATTCCAGCAGGGTTTTTAATTGCACCTGTGATGTCACTAACAGCAATGACATGACCCCCTCTATCATGGATCAACTTGGCTGCCCATGAGCCCACATTTCCAAAACCCTAAAATGTATCAACAAAGTTAGAAGCCGAACACATATTCATGTCATCGCGCATATGGCCTTGGAAAATAAAATTTTATCATTATTTAGGACATACCTGTATAACAAACTTCATACCAGAAATTGACTTTCCGTATTCACCAAGTAAAGACTCGGTTGCAAAAACCACCCCAAGTCCAGTCGCAGACTCCCTTCCAAGTGAACCCCCAAGATCCTGAATTGGAAACACAACGAATATAAGAAATAAAATTCTTTAGAATCATGATGATTTGATTCTATCCAGTGACCATAATTATAAACCGTCTGTGGATGTGCGGTACTTACAATCGGTTTTCCTGTCACAACTGCAGGTGAATGCCCATGAAACTTTGAGTACTCGTCAAGAATCCAAGCCATTGTCTGTACAATTTAAAGAACTAAGCATGTGTAGTTTACACCAAAGACAACAATATATTTATTATTTTCGACCAACAAAGACCGTACTCTCAATTTACTGTGAAAGGAAACAGGATACCTGGGAATTAGTTCCCATGTCAGGGGCAGGAACATCCCTGTGAATTCCAATGAGATCATGGATCTTCTGAGTAAAAACACGAGTTAAACGTTCTAACTCACTGACGCTCAAGTCCCTCGGGTTGCAGCCAATCCCACCCTTAGCTCCACCATAAGGAATGTTTACTACAGCTGTCTTCCATGTCATTAGCTGGGCTAGAGCATTCACTTCATCTGGGTCAACCTTGCACCATTGAATATTTGCTACTTCAGTATTCGATGCATATTAAGATGGCTTAAATGCATAAATTACGAGAGGATTCACAGGTTAGACCGTAAGAGTAGTCTATACGTGAAACCCAGTTAAGATTTATGTGAGGGAATTCTCATAAAACGTAATGCACGAGACAATCCTTATATATTCGAGAAACCTCTCGTATTATTTAAAGAGAGAGGATCATCGCTGGATCCTCTTTGTGAGGATCCCAGGGATCCTCCAATCACATCCGTTCATCATATATCATGCGGCCAGTTTTCGTCAGGTACTGTTTATATTCAATTTTAAATAAAAAAATTTACAATGATTTCTAACCGCACAATGTAAGATGAACGGATGTGATTTGAGGATCCGGTGAGGATCCTCTCACTTAATTAAAAACACAAGAATAAAGGAAACATGTAGCAAGGCATAGAACTGCTGCAGGACAAATGTAGTTCATTGAACGGTAATCTGTATGCATGAAGAATTAACTCTGCAGAAAAATCAATGGTAAATAATTCCACTGTGTTTTAAGGTCAGTTGAATACTTTTCTGAAAATAAAACAGTTATGGTGCTCTACATTTGTGGGTTTGTGGTCATACATAGAAAACCATTAAACATATATTATGTTTTGAATTCTTATCGCAGTTACTGCTAACAGCAGCACCTTCTTTGTATGGTGCCCAAGTAGAAGTTTATTAACATTGATAGAAGTAGTACTTGTTAAGGACATTTTTACATCTAATTACTCCATTGACTCGCTAGCAATATTGAACATGTTACAAGTACTACGAACAACATGGGTTGCTATAACAAGTGGAACTCACCATGGAGCACAGTCTAGGTAATATATCCCGCACTTGCTATCTCAATCCAGTTTCCCCTTCCAATTGTTGCATAGTCCTAAAAGGTTCTATAAATTTATGGTATGGGCCAACTCAAAGGGAAACAGATAATCTACGGTTACACAATACAACAATAAATGTGCTGAAAAGGAAAATACATAACAGAAGAAACTTTACTTATCAACAAGACGACAACCAAAGACATCCAATGATCTCACAATCATGCGCAGATCACAATCGATGTTTGGGCTTTACATTATACATACAATCAATGCCGTTTCATAAGGCGTTTATAACCAGTCAATTATTGGACATAAAAACAATGCTACGTAACACAATTGTCATTTCTCAAGCAGCTTAAAGACATTTTCCTGAAATAGAAACCAATAGTAGTTTGGAGAACACACTATTCACTCGTTAGAAAAAGATCAATTTTGGCAAAAACCAATCAAACACAGACAGAAGTAGCATTACCCATGTATCTCCCCTTCACAGGTTTTCTAAATAATGAAGAAGGAATCTGATCTCATTTCTAAGAAAACCCTCTTTGTTAAATCAAATGTCTTGAAGCACACAGATATAATACTCATCATAAACAGAAACACGGGTTTGACAGACGAACTGTGAAATTGAGGCAAACTATGACAGTGGAACCGCGAATCCAATTTAAATTTTCCCCAATGATTGAGAGCATGTAGCCATCAAAGTTGAGCGAATTATAAATATAACCAAAAGATCAAAACCAGATGAATGAATATAATCTACAATAAAAACCATAAATTGGAATCCTAACATCAACAGATTAATTCCAACTTTTCGATTAGGCCAGAAACCAAAACCCCAAATCAACAAACTTGGAGGAATACGCATGGAAAATAACAACGTTGACATAAAATGAAAGAAGGAAATATAAACCTCAGGATGGTAACGGATTCCCCCTTTCATTGGGCCACGGGCATTGTCATGCTGGATTCTGAATCCAACATAGGATACCAGAGTGCCATCATCTTTCGGAATAGTACACTCAACCTGCAAATCAAACACCATAAAAACCCAAAAAATTATGAACAAAATAAGGGGAAAAAGAAAAAAGAAAGAAGAATTTAGGGAATGAGCAAGCAAATGGAAATTATTTACTTTGATTTCTCTGAAGGGAATCAAAAGGCTTTTCTCAAGCTTGGAATCCAGCCCAAGAATGCGAGCTGCATGTCGAAAGTTGCGGTTGGTGGCTGCAAGAGCATTCATGGCTGCCTCTCTCTGCCTCTGCTGAAATCAATGAAACAGTAAAACCCCAGAACCTAAAAGCAAGCAAGGACTGAGAACAACGGGACAAAGATGGTGAGATGGGTCAGTCAGATTCAGTCAAGAAAAAGTATCTAGAAATTTATCGGAAAAGAAATGTAGGCGAAAAGTCTATCGATTTTTATGGAAATAAGTATATAAAAATAAATAAACGTTGTCCTTTTTTATTTGACTTATGCGGCCCTGACACCACAGTGCATGAGATGGGTTAGTGTGACAGTGACAACAAGGTTTGTTCAAAATTAACTACGGTTGTAGCGAGCTTTTCTCAGTACCGCGTTTTAAAAATATTTTCTTTCGTTTGTAGGTAGGAGGTTTTAAGTTTGATTCTCTTCGAAAATAAATTTGAATCATATTTTTATTAATTTTAATATAAATAATATTGTTTGTTAAAAAAATACATATATTTAAAATAAAGATATACATGATAAAATATTTAAGATACCGAATATTCCGGAGCACCGACAAATTTTTTATGAACCTAAAAAAGTGGAAATCTATGATTATGGTGCTCAATTAAAATGAACTAGATTAGTAGACAAATAAATGGGAGTCAACAATGGGCAGTGAGCGAGTGAATCCTTTTACTTTAATTAATCAAGATCTAGAAGGAATAAGAGGGTCTGCATTTTACAACTAAAGGCTTATAAGAGCATCTAAATGGAGAATTGCAAATTTTGAGTTGTAAAACTCATATTTATGTCTCACTTTATATTTTTATAAGATGTAAATATAAGTTCTACCCTAATGAGAAAGATATAAATTTGGGATATCATTTATTTTTCTCTTTTCGACCACCTGAACCCACCTCCAAAAGATGCAAACATACATTTTTATTGACATATTTTGGAGAAGTTGAATAATTTACATTCCACCATTAAAGAATTTTCTAGATAATTCACGCATCATCATCATCAAATACAGATATATAGATGAAGGTTATCTGCCAAGTCATAAGCACAATTTTTTTTTTTTTAATTTTATTACTCAAACAAAACCAAGTGAGCATTTGCAAGATGCTTAATTTACAAAATGACTTTCCTAGAGATCACATATGTTAGAAAGCTTTCTAGGGGTATGTTCTGTTGCCGTGAGTGGTATTAAAAAAGGGCATGTAAATACATTGTAAATATTAAAATCCTTTATTAGGAAGGATATGTGTGTGTCCTTTATTGTTTCCTTATAAAACAAGGATTGTATCTTGTATATATTGTCTATTAAGCAATACAATGAAAATTAAGCTGTAGATTCAATTTGGCATCTGAACCAAGCGTAACCCTAAAAAGTTCCCACCGTGTCGTTGCTACTGTAAAAGCAGGAAAAACCCTTGCACGTCTGAGATCTATGTTGCGTCTCTGCAGCAAGTCCAAACTGCCCATGCTGCTATCGTAGGAAACAAGGACCACAACAAACTTCAGTGTTTGTCGCTGCATCCTTGCAGCAAAAATGTGTGCTTGCTGCTCCGTACCGTGTGTGTGGTGTGTATTGTGATTAATGGTGAGTGACAAAGGAGAGGATGTGCTGAAATTGGAGGGTAGGGCATCTGGCTATACCCACGGGTCAGTTGTCAATCCTGTGGTTATTCAAAGTGATGCTTCAAACGTACCAAATACCGTAAAACTCAATGGATCAAATTACCCTCTTTGATCCAAAGTATTAGAGATGCATATTGTTGGCCGTGGAAAGAAAGGGTTCATGACAGGGAGTATTAAGGAGCCCAATGAAGGTAGTGCCAAATATGATGCTTGGGAGATTAGGAATGCAATTGTGAAATGATGGTTGATAAACTCCATGGATCCTACTATCATGGGTTTTTTCATTCATCTTCGTACTGCTGAAAAAGTATGGGAAAAAGTTACCAGGACGAATTATGATGGATCGAATATCTCTCAGATTTATGAATTGAAGGTGAAGTCATTCCGACTTCGCCAAGAAGGGCGGCCTATTGGTGTATACTATGCCGACCTTAAAGCTGTCTGGCAAGAACTCGATCAGAGAAGGTCAATTAAGATGGACTGTGCTCTTAACTTGAAGACACTTCGGGAAGAAGTTCAACTAGATTGTGTGTATGCTTTTTTAGCAGCCCTCGATGATATTTTTGACAAAGTCCGTAATGATATTTTGAGAACTCAGCCTCTACCATCTGTGGTGGAAGTGTTTTCAGTAGTTAGGTGGGAAGCTTAACGCCATGCTATTATAATGAAAGGTAGTACCGTTGGGAACCAAGGAGGAACCCCCCTCTCCCGGGTGCCTATGATGTCACGGCCTCCTTCTTCTGGCCGGCCCTATGGCCCATCTCCATCAACCAATTCTCGCATTTTCACTCGAGAGAATAAAGATGATTTGAAGTGTACTTTTTGTGGGCAAACCTGTCATACGGAAGATACATGTTTTCAAAAATATGGAGTAGTTGAATGCTTTCTGAAATTGAAGAAGAAATTGTGTGTTAAAGAGCGGGCTTCTAGCGAGGCTAGTGGAAGGCGTCCACCTATGGCTGCCGTAACAACTAGAAACAAAGTTGTCGTGCCTACTCAAGGGAATCCAAGTCAAGCCTTGTTCACCCGACTCAATCTCAGTAAGTCTTCGTCCAATACAGGTATTGATGGGCGTGTTCTTTTAGCCTTTGGTACTGAACACCATACAGGTTGGATTTTGGACTCTGGAGCAACTGATCATATGACGTTTGATAAAAGGTTATTTAAGTATATGACAATGACACGTCAAAAGTTTGTTGCCATGGAAAATGGCACCACTACCATGTTGACTAGGGCCGGCACAATGGACCTCACACCATCTCTTTCTTTCCACCACTGTTTGCTTGTTCCATCGTTGTCTCACCATTTATTATCTATTCCCCAAGTTACTGAGCAATTAGATTGTGTTGTACTTATGTATCCATTGTTTTGTTTGATTCAGGATATTCAGACCAATGAGATAATTGGGTGTGGCACTAAGAGAGAGGGGTTGTACTTTGTGGATGATGTCATTCCTAGCAAAGCTAATGCAGTTCAAACATCCCGTACTAGTAATCTGCAAGAAGTTTGGTTGTTACATTGTTGGTTAGGACATGTTTCTTTTGGTTATTTAAGGCATATGTTGCCTCGTATGTTTCATGAAATAAATGAATCAGACTTACATTGTGAAGTATGTATTCTTGCTAAGAGCCATCGTGCTTCGTTTCCTTCTAGTATGAATAAAAGATTGCTTCCATTTGAGCTTGTGCATTCATATGTTTGGGGGCCTTCACCCGTTAATACAGTTTTAGGAGTTAAGTGGTTTGTTACGTTTGTTGATGATTGCACTCGTATGACATGGGTGTATTTGTTGAAACATAAAAGTGACGTAAGTACAATTATTCGGTCTTTTTCTCAGATGGTGGCTATTTAATATTCCTCCGTTTTAAAGTTCTTCGTACTGATAATAGGGGAGAATATATTAACTCTGAGCTTTCTAATTTTTTTTTTCTGTGATCAAGGAATTTTCCATGAGACAACTTACTTGTACACCCCACAACAAAAAAGGGTTACTGAGAGGAAAACTCGTCATATTTTGGAAACTGCTCATGCACTGCTTATTGGTGGGTCCATGCCCAAGAGTTTTTGGCTAAATGCCATCACTTATGTCATGTATGTTATCAATCGCATGCCATCCCGGGTTGTAGAATTTTGTACTCCACTCCAAATGTTGACAGAGCATGTTCCGATTGTCTGTACCAATACTCTCACTCCTCGAGTGTTTGGCTACGTGGCTTATGTTCATATTCACAAGATTCATCGTAGTAAATTGGATCCTTGTGCTCTTCTGTGTGTCTTTGTGGGTTTTGCATCCCACCAGAAAGGTTACAAGTGTTACCACCCTGCCACTCGCCACATGTATATCACCATGGATGTGACCTTTTCTGAGTCTGAATATTTTTATACTACCATATCACCACCTTTCAATCACAAGGGGGGATAGTTCTAGTTATGATCTTGATGGTGTTCTTGAATGGTTGGATGTACAAGAGGAAAAGTCTTCAGGGGGAGTGCACGGTGTGCCGAGTGATGCAGGTGATGATGCTCGGTCTCTTCTTGCCAAGCATGTTGTTGCAAGTAGACAGCGGGTTATCACTGCACCTGTTCCAAGTATCCCGCAGCTTCTCACCAAAGAAGAGACTGCTAGTCCGTGTATTGGTGCTGCCGAAGGGGAGTGCACTGGTGATCAGCCAACTATTGCCGAAGCTTCCCCCTCTCTCTAGCTCAATAGTGTGGTCATCCAATGCATCTTTTTTGGATATCCCTAAGGTAAGCACTAATAATACTCATGTAACTAATGATGTTATAAGTACATATAAATTGCCACCAAGGCAAAATCATGGTGTACCTTCTGACAGGTTCTCTCCAAATGGAAAAGTGAAGTATCCCATAGCCAATTATGTGTCCTGTAAAAATCTTTCATCCGAACATCAAGCATGGGTAAATAATGTAGATTCAATTCAGGTACCAACTCGGGTAGAAAACACTTTGAAGAGTCAAGAATGGATCGAAGCAATGGATGAAGAGATGAGGGCATTGTAGAAAAATAATACTTGGGAAGTAGTTGAGCTGCCAAGGGGAAAGAAACCAGTTAGGTGCCGATGGGTTTTTACTATTAAATACGAAGCTGATGTATCACTTGACTGGTATAAAGCAAGGTTGGTGGCAAAAGGGTATACTCAAACGTACGAAGTTAATTACCAAGAAACTTTCTCTCCTATGGCTAAGATGAATAAGGTACAAGTCCTTATCTCACTAGCTGCAAATTTGAACTGGCCACTGAAATAGTTTGATGTAAAAAATGCGTTTCTTCATAGACATTTAGAGGAAGAAGTGTATATGGATTTCCCTCTAGGGTATAGCAATGAAGGAAAAATAGGAGTGTATCGATTGCGGAAGTCTCTTTATGGGCTCAAGCAGTCACTACGTGCATGGTTTGGGAGGTTCACTCAAGCTATGAGAAAGAATAGGTATTATCGGAGTCATTCTGATCATACTTTATTTGTGAAGTGGAGAAACGATAAAGTATCAGCCTTGATTATTTATGTAGATGATATGATAATAACAGGTGATGATTCAGATGAAATTGTCAAATTGGAGAAGAATCTTTCTACTGAGTTTGAGATTAAGAGTTTAGGTGACTTAAAGTATTTCCTTGGTGTGGAAGTTGCTCGTTCGTCCAGAGGTATTTTCTTGTCTCAACGGAAATATGTTCTGGATTTATTGAAGAAAACAGGTATGCTTAGGTGTAAACCCGTGGATACTCCCATTATGGGGAAACATTACTTAGGAATTTATCCGGATCAAGAACCAGTGGATAAATGCAGATATCAAAGACTGGTAGGAAGACTAATTTATTTAGCTCATACCCGTCCGGATATAGCCTATATAGTAAGTGTGGTGAGTCAGTTTATGCACTCATCGATTGTGGATCATATGGTAGCTGTTATGCGGATTTTAACTTATGTGAAGTTGGCTCCAGGAAAAGGAATTTTGTATAAAAATTTTGGTTATCTGAGGATTGAGGGATTTACTGATGCTGATTGGGCAGCTAATGTAACTGATAGACGCTCTATTTTTGGATACTTTACGTTTGTTGGCGGAAATCTGGTTACTTGGAGGAGCAAGAAGCAAAACGTGGTGTCAAGGTCTTCAGCTGAGGCCGAATTCAGAGGTATGGCACATGGAATATGTGAAGTTCTTTGGTTACATAAGTTACTTGGCTGTCTAGGTTTCAAAGCAAAGGAGGCGACAAGCTTGTATTGTGATAATAAATCCGCATGGGGGATTGCAAAAAACCCGGTACAACATGACAGAACAAAGCATGTGGAGGTTGATCGTCATTTTATTAAGGAAAAGCTGGAGAAGAAAATTGTATCAATACCGTTTGTGAACTCGGAAGAGCAACTTACGGATATCCTCACTCATGCCATGTGTGGTAGCTCTTTTGGTGACTCACTTGTCAAGTTGGGCATGTGTGACATCTATGCTCCAACTTGAGGGGGAGTGTTGCCATGAATGGTATTAAAAAAGGGCATGTAAATATATTGTAAATATTAAAATCCTTTATTAGGAAGGATATGTGTGTGTCCCTTATTGTAACCTTATAGAACAAGGTTTGTATCTTGTGTATATTGTCTATTATGCAATACAATGAAAATTAAGCCGTAAATTCAATTTGTTCATGGCTGGTGAAGGCATCAACAACCATGTTGGCAAGAAACTTGCCTGCCATTGAGGGTTATTCATGTTGGTTTTTTTTTCTCAATCAAACCCAAAGGTGCTCATTGCTCACCCAAACACATAACCCTAAAGAATATTGGCAGCCACCGCACACAACCCAAGAATGGATTTTGTACTGGGACTTGTCATTAGCACTTCAAAAATCTCATTCTACACTCTAAACTTTCTATATTAGGAAAGAAAAATACACTTGTGAGGAGTGTAGAATGAGATCTTTGGAGTGCCAATAACACTTCCCTTTTGTACTCTCACTCAAAACACAAAAAAGATTAGAAGTTCTGGATTTTGTTGGATCACCACAACAATCCTTGGGTCTCAATATTGTTGATAATGAGATGATGGTCTTTTGGGACACACCAAAATCAATCAAAGATGGTTGGAGAGTGGAGATAGTCTTTTGTTGATGAGGGATGCACTGGAAGTTTTGCCTGAATCCAACCTCATCTATTTGATGTTAGGAAAATTTTCTCGCTTTGAGGGAGTTGAATGCATAGAAGATTTTCTTGATTGAGTTGAAGTTGAGAAGCAATTCTTAGAGGAGATAACTACACAAAAGAAGATGGTCAAGTTAGCTACTTATAGTTTAATGAGAAATCATGCTATTTCGTGGGATCGGTTACAGAAGATGTAGAAGTAAAAGGAAAGTATCCAACCCGAACGTGCCATGGATGAAAGAAATTATTCTAAATACATGGTTTCAGTTTGAGTATGATTTGTAATTATTAAAAACCAGCGAAAACGTCAAAATTAAAAGAAAAAGTGGTGATGCCAACTTAGACCCATACCCACATGATAAAGTTTAGGTATTTTCAGCCTTCGAGGTCGAGTTCTTAGAAGTGGAAGAGACAAAAGTAAGCCAGAAATTGGGTTATTTTAGAGGGAATTTTAATGAAAAACTCACGGTACTATACATTTTAACAAAAAATCATATTTTTACACTAAAAGGTCAATTCTATTACTATTTATTTTACCTTTTATTTTGTCCTTATCGTTAAAACTCAAAGTTTTCAAACCTTTTTCATTAGTTTTCTTTATTTTAAATGCAATAAAATTAAATAAATAAAAAAAATGAAACGGCATTCAATCATGAAAGCTAAATTATTTCTAGGTATCATCGATGATTCAAAAGAATGTTGCACTATCTTCTCCTTCACTTCGGTTTTGTCCCAATAAAATTTTTGAGCAAGAATTTAAGGAGGCAACTATATTATTGTACGGTGGACATCCAAAAGAGAGAGTATGATAAATGCATGACTTAGTGAATGACCAGCATACCTCATACTAACTTCAACCTTTCAATTCCTTGTAACTTATGCACCAAAAATAGGTGTCTCTACTAAAGATGAAATGAACAGGTTAGAGCATCTTTAAAAAAAATGTCAAAAAGTCCACATTAGTAATAACAGTAAAAAAAGACAGCACTAGTGTTTTCAAACCGAAATTCCAATTCATATGTGGCATGACATGGAATGGTAGCAGAGGGAGTTGTTGAATTTGACAACAGCTTCAAGTCTATTTTTAGTGGGTAATAGATTTACAAAAAATATCAATGTGCCACATAAGCCTTCAAATTTAAATACATCTCCTTTGGAGATGGTTTTAGAATGCAAAGTTTTTTCTTTGTCATATCACTTTTCTCGATATTTTTTATTAGTTTAATAACAATGTAATTGTAGTTTTGAATTATCATATGAGTAATGATAGAGAGACTAAATTTTGTAAACTAAATGACATGGAAATTGATGATTAGATTATTATCTAAGTATTGATTAACGTGCTTATTTCTTATTGATGACAAGTAATTTAGTTTGCAAATTTAGAATACAAATTTAGCCTACCTAACACTACTCTTATCTTATTATTAATAACTTTTTGAGATTTTTTTTTTTTTTTTGGTGGTTTTTTGATATAGATCCAGTCAACGTGCACAACTTTACCCACTAACGCTATCATTTGTTAAAAAAAAGAAGATATAGACCCATGTTAACGTTTAAAAGAGGCCAACAAAAACCAGAATGGTCAACCATTGGTGGGCTTATGATGTAAAGCTAGATTATGAACAAAAGAATTTAGGGAAATTGCAAAAATGACCCATTTTCTTAATCTTAGCACTGAAATATGACAAACCAAATATGTATAGAGTATGCACACGCCATGCACAACAATATGATAGAAATATGATTTTTTTTTCTACACCTTGAAATGATCAAATTACCCTCTCTATCTCTCACTTTCTCCTCTCTATTTCTTTCTCTACAAATTACCCAATTTGCGGCTCTCTCTCTCTCTCTCTCAATTCTATTAGTTTTCTTAGCGCTTCCTATTGATGCAACGGGTCATTTTTTTGGAGCTCGAGGGTCACAACAAAGATTGGAGCTTTGAATCTTTTTAATTTGGGAGTTTTGTTTTTACTATGAGAAATTAGGGTTTTTGATGCCATATTTAGATCGTTTCCCCTCACTAAAGTTCACTGGACTGGACTATACTAATGATTAGTCCAGTTCCATGTTTGTTTCTTGTATGGCCTAGATTTAATGAGACTAACTGTCGCTCGCTAGACTAAAACAAGGGCTAGCGGGTCTTAGCTAAGCCCCCCCCCCCCCCAAAAAAAAAGCATGGATTGCTAATCCCGTCTCCAAACCTGACGATCGCACGCTTTTATGAACGCTGCAAGTCTGCTAACATGCTTCTGGGCAACTCCGTTTGCCAGCCCATTTCCCAGATTTGAAACCCAGCCCCACCCACTGCCTAAATCTCAACACCAAAATTCGAAAAAAAAATTTGCAAAACAAAAACACAACAATCCCCATATAAAAATTATTCCTTATTCCCAAAAATTCCCAAAAAAAAATCTTTTCCCAGAAAATTACTGAGAAATGGATAGAGAAAGGGAGAGAGTAGCTTTGGTACGAAGAAAAATGGAGAGATGGAGGAGAGAGTAGCTTTAGGGACGATTTTGTAGGAAAAAAATGGAAAAAATGAGTGCTGGGGGACGACACTTGCGAGGAAGAAAATAAAGGAACTCCCAGGGAGAGTCCAAATAGAGGATGAGTGTTCTAGACACTCTAAAAAACACAAAGAAAAAGCTTGAATAAAAAAATAAAATATTATTAGATGTGTATTAAATGATATAAAATTATAGTTGTTAACTATTCTTTTTTTTAGTCCAGCATTCTATCAAATGCCTCACTAAGTCAGTCCAGTTTAATCTAGTCTAAGCCAATCCAGCTTAGTCCTTAAAGCTAGTCCAGTCCAAGTTAGTTCGGTGCAACAAACGCACCCTTAAAGATCTGTAGTTTTCAAATCTTTGACCTGAACTTAGATTCTGGAAATCCCATTAAAAATCATCTATTTCCAGTAACATGAACACGACATGCACATAACATGCTTATAGATTTGAGCCAACCCAAAAACTCAGAGCTCACATCTCTCTCTTCGAAATCAGAAAAATGACGTCATCATCTGTGAGCTTTTACATTTTATATGTGGGTATTTATGTTATTTCGCTTTTGTGCATGGTCCGATTTTATATGTGGGTATTAAGAAAATGGGTCATTTTTTGGTAATTTCCAAGAATTTAAGTAGTTCACCTCTAAATATGGGTTACTTCCAATGTAGTAATCTGATTTATATTTAATGTGGCTTACTAGAGCATTTTACAACAGTGAAATATAATTTTTCTCTTGTGGATCCGACTGCTTATAAGGGGTACTCGACCCTTTTATATAAACATTGAGTGAGCTCCTTGACTTTTAATTATCTATTGTCCTATCATTTAATGGGTGAACTTGTGGACGTGGCCTATAATATGTTCCTCCATTATCTACTCGGCGTGTGGAGAGGAAGTTACATTTACATAGAGCGTATCTAAGTTGTTTACTGGTTGACGCGTAACGAGCGTAGTGGTCGTTAGAGAGTGGTCGAAAGTCACTTTACTTGAGCGCTAGGTCTAATAGTATTCTGCCCCTTTATAGATTTCTATTCTTGTCGATGGCTAACACATAGATCTAAGTTAACATTGGACATACATGTCTATGGAGGTCTGTGCCATAAAGTTGTATGGTCTGCTAACTAGCTTGAGCTGTCGGAAAGTACTTTAAGTTATGTGCTAATCTTTTTTTTGTCAGTAGACAATCTAGAGCTATGAGTGGTCATTTGATGATAGTCATCTTTCATTCCCGTAGTGTGGTTTTGTCATTGAAATTCTTTGGGCCGTATTGTGGGTCAAATGTCTTATCCTTTAATCGGCTCTCTCGGTGCCTCTCCATTTGGCTAAAAAGCAACCATATATTATTTAGATAATGCTAGGGAGACCTAATTTTTAAACCAAATTTACAAACCAAATGATGTGTCACTAATATGAAATAAGTACGTTAATCAACATTTAAGTAATAATCCAATCATCAACATTCATATCATTTGGTTTAGAAATTTGGTTTCCCTATGATATTATTTTAAGGGTAATGTTAAGGAGACCAAATTTGTAAATCAAAATGACGTGGTGGTTGATGATCGAATATTACTTAAGTGTTGATTAACAAGCTTATTTTATATTGGTTACACATTATTTGGTTTGCAAATTTGATTTAAAATTTTGATATTTCTAGCTTTATCCTTATTTTAAAGGTTCTAAAAGGACTATGTGTTAACAACTCATTCAACATGCAACAACTTCACTAAAAATCCTTTTTAATTTCTTTGTCAATTTTACCCTCCATTAACCTATAATTAATTAAAATTCTAAACTATGCATTCTTCTATTCCCTAATTTGAATATTGAATTGTGAATTATTAACAATGATAATTACGTGTGTCGAAGATATTCAAACTCTTATTTAGATATGAAAAAGATTAAACTAACTACCAATGAAAGATTTGACAACCAGGGAACTCTTGGGTGTTTTGGACCATTTACATTTTAAGTTTAAGGATTTTGTGAAGGAAGCTTGGAAGAGTGAGGATGGTCTCTCCCCTTTGGATAGATTTAGGGCTTGCGCTGGAACCTTTACTTCCTGCTCAAAAAATGGAACCATAACACTTTTGGAAATCTAAAGAAGAGAAGATGGTATTATGCGGGAGTTAACTGAAATTCAAGATAAAATTATGAAGGATGGGAGTCTTGCAACAAATAGAGATTTGGAACTTGAGAACAATCTCACTAAAACTATGCATACAATACTCAAGCAAGAAGAAATCATGTGGGCTCAGAAAGCCGAAGTTAACTGACTTCAATTAGGAGATAGAAATACTAGGCTTTTTCAAACGCTGAAATTCGTTTGAAATTTGGGAAGCTGTCAAAGGGGGAGGCAGATTCTCTGCCCTCTCACTTCCAGTGCCCTCCCGTGCCTTCTTGTTTGTGTGATCACGGTTAAATCACATTAATATTTTATATTACTATTTCTTTTTGTCTTATTATCTCGATAAAAAAACAACATAAAATATTGACGTGATTTAACCGTGACCACACAAAACAGGAGGGCACGGGAAGTGGGAGGGCAAAGAATCTACCTCGGTCAAAGGGATAGGTGCGTTAAAGGCCCCAGGTCCTGATGGACTTTGCGCTGGATTCTACCATGAATGCTGGGGTCTAATCAAAGACTCAATCATACCAATGGTAAAAGATTTCTTCCAGAATGGCTCGAGCTTAAGACTAATTAACCATACAAATATTATATTAATAACTACATTGGAAACTCCAGAAGTCGTAAACTACTATAAACCGATAAGTCTTTGCAATGTTAGCCCAAGATTATTACAAAAATTATAATCAAAGGGCTAAAGCCTTTACTGGACTCGTGTATCTCGAGCAACCAAGGTGCCTCTGCACCGGGGCGTTCAATTCAGGATAATATATTAATAGCTCATGAAATATTTTCAAGTTTTAAAGGTAAGAAAGGTTCTATTGGTGCTCGTAAGGAATTTTCGATTCCCAAGAGCTAGAAAACTGGGAAGGCAGGCACACATCTTAATCAAAGTGAAAAGTGACGTTTGAAGATTACATCTAGCATATTTCAGTTAATGGTACAACAGCCTCTGAGTTCCATGTTGCAAAATTGGCTGTTCAGAACTGCCCGTGTCTTGGGTGGAGAACGTTTCTCGTTATAGCCCAAGCCAACAGAGCAAGTGAGATGCCTACTGGGATGATCTCTGCTGTCGAGTATATTCCCACAGCGCAATGGCACCGCTGACATGAACATTTAAAGATCGAACAACTCCCAACTGTGGAATCTCAATGCAAGCATCCAGAATATGAATGATATCCACCGGTATACCTTCCTTTTCACGCCCAAGGACCAGTACCTATACAATCGATTGGATGAAAATTGAGTAAAGCTACAATGTCAACTGGACTTTCCCAAATCCGATCACTTGCTAGATTAAGATTAAAGACTGGGTTCACATAGTAACGCACCGTCTTTTTAGGAAAGCTATACTGGTCAAGCGGTACACTATTTGCAGTTTGCTCTAGTCCCAAAATTGAAAAGCCTTCTCGTTTCTTTCTCTCAAGGAAGACCTTCAAACTATCCACTGGGACTTCAATGATAGGAACCCACTTTTCTGCAGTCACACTGGGGAAAAACAGTAACTAATTTACTAAGAGAACAACATTTGCAAAATCCACTTCAGAACACAAAATATAATAGACAAATAATAAGCCGAAATATACCATCATTAAAATGAATAGCCTTGTAGTATACGAGAGGGAGATCAGTTTGTCTTGCAACAAAATATGGACATACAAAACCTAATTGGCAATAAAGACATTTAAATAATTTCTCTAGGGCAGTTACTACATTCTCTTAAAAGGAGGTTACATCGTTTTTACTTTAGACATTGTTGATACTTGGACCTTAACCTTCAATCTGTTGCCGATAATCATATATCCTTCAAAAGTGTTTTATGTTTATATTATGTAAATGTACAGTGGATAATTCTTAAAAAAAATAGAAGGTTTCGATCATTGGATAACATCTCAAGATTGGTCAACAACAATTCTTACTCAAATATAAACCAATGTTCCAAGAAACAAGCAGTTTATTGCTAACCAGAAATCCCTATGTTGTGCAACAAGTGGACCACCAAAGTGACAAGAAATTCTTTTGCGAAGTCATAATGGTGAGCGACGTGCAGTGTGTCACAAGTGTGGTGCACAGATGTACCACACATTGGAAACCTAGACGCTAGAAGGAGGTCTTTTTGATGAAAGATTAACACCATTTTGGAATTTTTGTTTGATTTTATTTATGTGGGGGTTACTGATGAAGGACCATGCTCTGCATCCCTAATTTTGGTACGCTCAGGTGTTATAAAACCCTGAGTTTACCAACCTATTTTTCTTTTAAAAAGTTATACTATATTTCCAATATCAGCAAACAAACACAAAACAAAGCACTAGGATTAAGTAAGGACTTAGAGATGCATGTAATCTAAGTAACAAATGGATAGTGCCGAATTAGTAACAAACCTGATGAGCTGGAACTGTTTGTCATGTACTACGTTTGCATCCGCAACAGCCAAACCCGACACCTTAAACACCTGGTAAGAAAAATGAAGCAACAGAAACTCAGCTAATATACTCTTCATGCATAAAATGAAGATCACAAGAGTGGATAAAATGCCCGTTATAATCCCCATCACACACCTCACAAGTCCGTGCCAGGCCAGCAAGGTTAGGTATGCGATCAAGAAGAGATGCCACAAGAATGAGTTGTTGTCTGCTTGCTCTCTCTCTTTCCATTGCCTGACTTCTAGACTGCAGCACCTGAGCAAGAAGCTTATCTTCCTTCTCCATTTCTGTTTTATTTCAAATCAGATTACATTAATTTCATATGTCTGTTACAAGCCTGCTTTTAAAATGGAAACTGCTATGGAAGCCAACAGTTTTCCGAACTCTTGTTTTCTCAACCTACTAGGTATCTTCAAATTGAGCACTATAACAATGTCCCTTGCTTAACACAATAATCTGATGTGGTTATATCATGCGCAACGTGAGTTGGGAGAAACATGGAAATAAATAGGCATTTTCCTTTAAAAGTTTGACTATTCACAAGAAATTTAACACCTAAGAAGCTATTCAACGAAGTTTTTAGATACCTTCAAGTGGTTTGTAAGTGTCTTGGTTGCCAAAGAAGGAATTTACGGCTATGTCATGCTTCTCATGTTTAGAGAGGGTAATCTTTTTTTGAAAATCCAGTGAAATATCTTTGGGCTGCTGGGTATGTGAGTTTCCTTCATTTGCATTAGATGGTATTGCTGTGCAATTTTGATCTTCATCAGATCTTAAGCTTTCATTCTTAATAGCCGCAGCATCTTTTGCCATTGAACTCCGAAGATCTTCCCTGACATCCTACAATGCTAGAATCTGAGAAGCCGATCATAAAAGAAATAGCCAGTAGAAAAAAAATATATATATATACTTACATTTAAAAAGTTGAGCACTTGCTCCGTAAGTGACACTGGTACACATTCAAACTCGAGTGCCTTTAATACAACAAAAGAAAACTTGATTCAGATATCCCTGATTTACCAAAAGCAGAGGTAATCCTGACTATCAAGCGCAAAGATTGTACACAACTGGCAGTAACAGGGGGGAAATGGCTTCGGTTGTCTTTGCATGTTAAAGTGATACACAACTTTGTTAGGTTTTTCCAGCCCATGATAAGTTGTCCTAAGTCTATAAGGAATTATAGTCTTAAAGGATTAAATTGTTTTCCCAATTGGAGTTAGTTTCTCAATTGGAGTAGGATTTATAACTAGATTCCAATTAGGATTAATAATCCTTATCGAAGAAGACCTTTACTATGTCTATATAAAGGGGCTATTGTACTAGTTTTGAATTGGAGGGAGCAAAACAATAAATTGTATACCAATCAAGGGATTAGAGTGAGAGAATATTGTAAAGTGTGTGCGAGAGAAAAGAAAAGAGATAGTGTATTTCTTGTTCTTCTTCTTTCAGGTTTTTTGTCAAGTCCTAGTTCTAGAGATTTGGCAAGATTATTGGTTGTACTCATTATTGATATGGTGAAAGATTGTTGTTGCTGTCCCGTGGACGTAGGCACATATTGCCGAACCACGTAAATTCTTGGTGTTTTTTTATCTTGGTTATTTGTTTTTCAATTTCCGGAGTTCGTTTTATTTTTCCCATTCTTAAACGCGATATTCTCAACAAACTTTATATTATATACATATATATATGTGTGTGTGTGTGTGTGTGTGTGTGTGTGTGTGTGGGGAAATAAGATATGTGTATTATTCTTGCTTTATATTCTTTCAATTGTCTCATATTTTGATTATGCTTCAAATCCATCTTTCACTTTCTAGAATATTTGTGTTACCTTTTCAACAACATATTAACAAGAGGAAAAGATTGAAATGTACAACTTTAAAGAAGGTAAGAACTACAGTGCTAAAAAAATACTTAATGCGAAAGATATTGTAACCTAACTGTGGCCCATCAAAAGTCCCACCTCAACCCGGTTGATGAAAATCCCAGCAGGAGTGACAGAGCTACTGGGACTGTAGGCATCAAGAAATCCTCCCATTGATGCTCGTAGGCTGAAATGTAAACAAATCAAACTGATATCTCAGATCTCATTAAAATCATATGTATATGAGGCATGAACCAAATGCGCCTTCATCATGCTAAACTTGATTGCAGGCCAAAATACATACATTTGTACATATGTTTCGCATGTAAATTGATTGACTAATCTACCAGTGAACAAACTTATTCCAAGTATATGGTCTGCTAGAAATCCATATATGTTGGATATAAATCTGATCTGATCATCCTACTTAATCAACTAGATCAATAGCCATTTATTTTTATTTATTTAATTTACCATTTTGGTTAACTTATTCTACTCTCGTATATGCACACCCAGGCACATAACAGCCATCCTCACCAGGTTAAGTAATGAAAATGTAGATCTTAACCAATAAAGCACAAACTTAACCCTAAACACTTTTAGGAATAGATAACTGGTAATGACAGTTTATGGGCAAAGAATTAATAAAAATGCACGTGACAGTACAGTTTAGGGAGGAAAACCACATTGGGATATCATACCGCACACAATCAGAGTTCTTTGCCAGGTAGGATTTCAAATCCTCAAAACACCTCTTCTCTAAAGTCATAGTTCCAGAGGCCCTAGAGTCCAATGGAGGAAACAATTTGCAGAGAACTTGGTAAACCAATAACTGCAAACCAGCATTACAAAAAAGAAAAAAAAATTAGAATATAGTTAATTAACTATTTATTCACCAACTTTGAAATAGCCAACCTGGGCGAAACCACGCAAACTGTGGTGATGGGATGTTAGTAGTGGAAATATAGGAGGAAGTAATTCATTCAAATGCTTGTCTTGAACAGCTTGAGATGCATGGAGGATGACATTCGCTGCTATAAATACATATGAAGAGAGTGCCTGCATTTAATATTTAGTAATTAGTAGAAGAATTAATGTCTACTATACGTCAAAGCATATTAACCTTGACTAATTGTACCAATGTATACACAAATACAAGGAATTAAAGGGAACATAAATCTCCTTAGTAAGTAATGGATGCGTGTCCTTAGTAAGTAATGGATGCGTGCACTTAAAACAATCAATTGGAATGGTTAACCAATTCCTCTGACATCAACCAATGAGCCTTATATCTCATACCATTCTAAGATGCAATTCTGAAGAAAATGACTAACCGATGAAGAAACAAACAATTTCTTGTTGAAAATAAGATGTTTCTATAATGAGTACGACTAAGTTGTACCCACAACACAGCATGGAACAGCACCATTACATCAAAATTTCTAATTACACTGTTAAATGCTTTACAGTAACTTAGTCCATGGAGATTTGTTGATTTGGCCTTATTTCTAGAATTTTCATCATATTTGCTGGCCCTTGCGCTGAAACATGGGAAGTAAAATGAAGACAACCGAGAAAGAACTGCACAGGTCCAACTGACACACTCATATCATGTAACCATTCAATAGGCTTATTAATTTGGAGTACAATTTTCTATTCACTTTATTTTTCAATATTCAGTCTGTGGATCGGTCGTTGGGAAAATATAAGTTTGTGGATCTTCAATAAACCAATGATTTTCAGTATCAGAGTCATCCCACTGTTGTGGAGCACATGACCTAGCGGCATTGTGGCAAAAATGCATAAGCTATATGCACCTCTTCGTATTGTGGCATAAGCATGCGATTAGAAACACATTAGCAGCAAAGGTTAAATGAAACTGATCAGGAAAGCCCTAATTCAGCAAGTGAATTAAATGGGTTAAGTTCTTTTGAAAAATCAGGGATGCAGGTTTTAATTTCAGTCTCAAGAAAAGTTCACCAATATTCACAGCTTAGGTGTCTTGTGTCCAAGCTTACAACAAATATTCATAAAAGTGACTGTAAATTTCATCGACTTGGATTTGCATGAAAGAGGGTTCTAAATTGCATCTACATGGAACATAACGTTGTCAATAGACAACTGCAATCCCCAGAAGCTCTTCAGTAGGTACCATTTAGAAGTGTCGTTCTGAGCAACAGTTTTCCCTTCTAATATCTCTTGCTCCTAAAATCTAAAGATTCCAAGAGGTACTAAATAACACTTTTCAACCAATAAGAATACGAGAGAACTGCAATAGTCAGAAACCGAGCAGTAAGGCCATAAACTCATAGTGACTCCAAAATAATATTATACCTGAGGCCTCATCTCATAATCTCTTAATACAGGGACTAGTTGCTCCGCAACCTGCAAGTCCACCAATAATGTAGGAATTTATAAGTGTCGATCTCAGTTTTAAGTGAGGATAGCCAAAAGGTAGTTTAAAAATTCATCGAAGACAAAAATTAAGAATCCAAACTACACAAACATAGTGCTACTGTCCAAAATATCTCCTTTGTCATTATCACTCAAACTCAATTTACGACCTGAGCCGAACCAAATAAGCAGATTTTCTTAATCAAAGTTTGTAAAGTTCAGTTTTAGTTACATGTCAATTAAATGAAAGTTATATTATAATTAGACAAACCACATGCACAAGCCTACTTGTTCCCACATATACACTTAAAAGTAGAGTGAGTGGGAATGTTACAGTTTAGCTACCTCCTCTAAAAACAAGTACCGTGCAAAACATGTCCACTCGCATTGAATGAGGAAATAAACATCCTTAAATGCCATAACTAATCAAACTACACCCGCATGCTCCCCTCGCTCTGTCCACAACTATTATGAAATGCAAAAGAAAGCCTTACCAATGATGGGAACTTCAAGTACATATTAATTGCGAATGTTTCCAAGTATTGACGAACTGCAGGTAAATTGTTCATCTGCAATTAATTTTACAAGTAATTAATTAAACTAACAGATGAGTAACATTGTATCTCCCAAACAATTACTTGCAGAGGGATATCTGCAGAGGAACGAGACCAATTGTTATGAGGCATTGCTTACTTACATAAAGGCATATGTGCAGGCAACGTGAAACTTCAGAAACTATATCTTGACATATGAAACGTGACAAAATACATATCATTTGCCATGCACGTACCTTACGCCTGTGGATCTGTTAAGATCAACAAAAATAAAAGTAAAATAAAAGAAATAAACATAAACTAACAGAGAGGTTGTAATCCCCACCTAATTATCCACAACCTATCTGCTTATTGAAAAAGTACAGTGTTAACACGTCTTATTATTAATCAAGCAGTTAACATGTCGTATTATTGTAAAAAAGTAGTGTTAACTTGCATTTTATTTTCTTAATAACATCTTTCACTAGTCATTGACAGGAATTTCCATTGTAATTTTGTTTTTAACTTAAAACAATTATCATGGTTACAGTTTGAGCACTGAAAAAACTGAGGTCCCTATTCTAAAAAATTTAGAGGGAAAGGATACTCACTGCACTGTATTTCTTATACAGCTCTTTCGAAAGATCCTTGTCGTTTACCTACATTGGCAAATGATGTAACGGACATCAATACACCATGTTCACAATTTGTAGCTTTCTATAGACAAAAGTAATATGAACCAGAGCAATTTATGGAGAATGCATTGCAAGGAATTACCATTTTTGGAGATTTGCACATAATAGGATTACCTATTGTATGTTATAACACAATAGAAATTTCAAATGGGCATATGATATCTAATTAGTTACCAAGTAAATAATGCCTAAGCGCATATGGGGAAGCACATCAAGAAACATGGGAAAGCTATAAATTAGAAAGACTCGGAAAACAAATTAACAAAGTAAATACCGCAGAATCTAGAAGCTCAAGCAAAAATATTTTTCCAGATTCCAAAGCTGCATGGCAATCTTCATTTTCATTTGGTGATCCCACCATATCGGACAAGTCTGCTAGCTTGTAAAACAGAACAGCAACAGAGGCACGTGCATACAATTCTGTGTTGATAAATTCCTGATAAGAGATTCCAAAAGAATATTTAGATTATAAACTTCAAAAGTACTTAAGAAGTAACCTGGAGAGATTAAACAAGCCTACAATTCTATTCAAGTTGTAACAAGAAAAAAGATGCTATCTAAGTGAACCAAAAAAATATAAAAACAAAAGAAAAAGAAAAGAAACAATTCCCTGCAGAGACTTATTATACTTGTATATGTTTTAAAGGTCCAGGTATTCGACTTGACCAAATTCGAGAAAAACATAATAAAAATAAATGACCTAAGGCAAGCAAGTTGCTTCTAAATGGAAAACCGATATATATAGAAGTTTCCTAGTCATATGAACAAACTAAATTATTCGATACCAAAGGATCCATGTTGAAGGTGCCCAAGGAAACTCTAAAGTATGCATATCAAACGGAGTCAGGACTATGCCGTTGTCAAGGGTAAATTATTTGAAGGTGCCACAAGGCAGCTGTAAAGTACATATTTTCAACAACATATTATCAACAGTAATTCAATTACTAATGTAGCCTACTTTGGTAAGCTCAGGATCAGGGCCTTTCGCCAATAAAGAAACTTCAGTCCTTGTATCATGATTATCAGCTAATTCACCTTCAAAGTCCTCATCGAATGCAACTGGGACAGTAAACATTCAGGTTAGAATTATATTCTATGAGAAGGAACTGCTTAAAAATCAACACAGCTCAATCATATAAGTTGTCTAACCCACCAGAACCATGTAGTGACAGCAGCTTCAACTCCTTCACATAGTACTTTATAATCCTAGGATATGATAGAAAGAGGCCCGTTAAGTGTAATGCAGCAAGACGAATTGTGCGGGGACTTTTTGTGCCTTCCTCCAGAATTTTCTCAACAAACTGTCACAAAACAAAAGGAATAAAAAAAATAAAAAAAATTAAAAAAAATAAAAAACATGATCAACAACCTCATACTTGTACATCAGTATTCAACAGAAATTCACAAGTGTGCATACACATGTGAACAAATTGTACATAGAACATCCTTCTATTGAGGGGTCCCTGAAATAACCTTGTGAGGCTCACTTCGTTATTTTTTCCAACGATCCAACCCGTCTATATCTTAATTCATACATCGTTGCAAAATTCTAGACAAATCTGAATCCAGTTGAAGTGAAGAATACGCAAACATGGTGGATCCAAGAAACATTAATATGACCACCAATTAATCCAATGGTCATATGGTTTCCGATTTGTGTGATTTTTTCCATAGATATGATCTTTGAGGGAAGACCTAAAAACTACACGGTTTAGATCAATGAAATACAATTTGGTGTGGACGGTACAAGGGTGCCCCTCAACTAAGCTCACTAGATTATCCTTTAGGTCTTCCCGTAAAGATCATCTCTACCTAAAATAACCTAAATCGGAAATCATTTAATTGTTTGATTAAATGGTGGTCATTTTAGTGTTTCATTGAATCATTGTATTCGTCTATTTTCTTCACTACATTTAGATTATCTTTTAGGTCTTCCCATAAAGATCATCTCTACCTAAAATAACCCAAATCAGAAATCATTTAATGGTTTGATAAATGGTGGTCATTTTAGTGTTTCATTGAATCACTGTATTCGTCTATTTTCTTCACTACATTTGGATGTTTAATGGTTTTGAATATTTCTAACTTTTTGCAAGGATAACCTATGAATGAGAAATTAAATTTAAGGATCATTGGAAAAAGTGATCGAGTGGGCCCCACAAGTGTCCCTCAAATAAGGTTATTTGAAAGATCCCTCAATAAAACAGGACTGTACATATATACATATATATACACACAGAGAGAGAGAGACTACACACCCACTTCAGAGGCCCAGGTGCATTGTCATTCATATGCATGCTCTCATCACTAAAGAGGGATGAATGCAGAACAGAAGACAAAAGTGCAGCAATAGGTGCAACCTTCCTCTTGTTACAACTGACATGCAAAATCCAAGAAGACTGAACCAACTGCCACATCATCTGAATAAAGCAAAAGTAAAATGAAGGTTTAGCTATTTTACTTGAAAATTTATCTACGAATACTTAAGACATCAATTTTGACAGAGGCGACTTATGCATTAAAATAAAATGGGTATATCAACAAAAATGAAAGCAAGAACACAGGAAAACAATGTAACAATCCTCATTATCTGGGAAGTTGTTCTACCATTTAACACCAATGGAAACAACATATCAGCTTCATACCAGGTTAGCTTATGATGTGGGCTTTTGAAAGCTTAACTTCTTCCCAGGTTAATAGAACTAAATTAACCAGTTAAACCTTGATCTTTGTTGCCCCTATTCTCATCCAGAATTTCCTTAACCATGGCGTATAGAGTACATATGAGCTCTACCAAAGTTTCTGTATGTTTAAGGAGAACACTTCTATTGGAAGGGGCTTGGGGCCCAAATCGTTAACAGCCTTTACCCCTGCATCCAAGGTCCTAGGTTCGAATCCTCCCTCCCCCACTATAGCATGTGCCAAAGAGGAGAATACTTTAAAAACACAATAGTACAGATAGTAAACAAGATATCCACCAAAAAACAGATACTGCAAATAAATTAAAGACTTATAACAGCCACAAACAAAACTTTAACAGTCAAATCATCCCATAGCTACCTTCCAATGTAGCAGAATAGACTAACAAGAAAATCCCTGAATTCTGACAAAACAGAAGGCCAAAGTGAAGACCAAAACCTCACCCTTTCCCACAGCCCTTCTACCCCCACCCCCTTATTTTTGTCAAAAATCCCCCTATACCAATCTATCCAAATCACCCACAAAATAGCCATCCAACAGCATCCCCACAACACTTTAGCCTTCTATCCTCTGCCAAACCCAGCAATACTTTCACCGAGCACTGAGTGGCACCCTTCTTTCATTTTACACATGATACACCAAATAGGAGAAAGACAACTGGGTAAGAGAAATCTCCTGAGCAGATCCCTTCTTTCATTTTCTTGAGTAGATCCTACATATTGACCTGCTTATTAGGCACAAACCAACCCAGAATCTTCACCTTTGTTGGGACCTTTACAACCCCCAATCACCTTGGCTAGAATAAAGGCTGGATGATCCAAAGAATCCATCAAAATGAATTAAGATTTGCAAGAGAAATCTCCTGATGTTCCAACTTCCAATGCCTCCTATCCCCTCCAATTTTAACACACAACTCCTTCTAGAAGTGCCAATGGAGCTGATAGTTCATTTATCTCTTTGTCATTCAAATTATTTCTAAACCCAAAACCCCAACTTCTCGGATAAAAGGCAAAGATACAAATTTGGCAACCATATTCTGAAACCTGAATAATCTAAATAGCCTTCGAAAAAGCATGGCCAGTGGCTGGTCCCCCACCCACGAACCTCCAATAATCTAAACCACTGTAGTTAAAAAGGACATTAACTGAAATGCTTATATATGCAATTATACCATATGAAAGGGGTAATTTTCTGAGTCCAGAAAGCAGTACTCCAAAACCATTTGAAAGCCAAAAAAAATATGCAAAATTCACAGAAATTTCTTTTCCCCATCAAAAAAGCCCAGATAAGTTAATGAGCTCTCACAAGAACCATGTATGTGAACATTCTGAAGAGTGCAGAACCAATAGCCAAGAACAGTTTTACAGACAACATAGAAGGATTGGCCCCAAATCCAAGATTTCCATAGAGGGGAAATGGTTCAGAATGGGACTGAAAATTTATTTATAATTAACCAGTGCAATATAACTAAGTTGTCCATAGACACAAAGCATCCACACAGCCACACTTATTGGAGTTTCAGAACGAACCTGGGCATCCACCCCATCACATGAATAGATAAGTGAACCAGACTTTCCCTCGGACAATAGGCCCAAAACTAATCGGACTGATCTGAGCATTGGTAGAACAGAATTTTCTCCAGCATTCTCTAGGCTGCACATTTAGCGGAAGAAAGTTGGTGAGTCAAAAAGGAAAACTAACATCTCCGTCGGCAAAAGCTATTGTCATGCACTTAGGCATCAGGCAATGGGAAAAGAGAATCTAAAGTATATGTCTCAGCTATTCAGAGAAGCCAAGAAAAGAGATCTTGAGAAAAAGATTGCCTCATTGCATAAATCTGTAAAAAAGAGTAAGATCTAGGAAACCTATATGTAGTTAACCAAGTAAAAGTAAAACATGAACTAACAATTATTAAATATAAAAAATGAAATGAGCAAAAATTGCTGAATCTGGGAAAAGAATAATGCTGGATAACAGCCTTCTTCCCCAACCCCAAAACGAAAACCCAACAAAAGTTAGATCTCTAATGAGAGCAGAACAAAACAACAAAAGTGGTGGTACCAGTAGGCTTCTTATTTCTTACCTCTCAAGAAGATCAGTAAAAATCAATCTGAGAGTATCACCTGAGAGCAAAAAATTATTGTCCTCTAAATGAAGCCCTTTTTTTAAAGCATAGCAAGGAATTGACAGTAGAGATTCTAGGCAAATCCACTGCACCAGTAACAGGAAACTAGTTAATATAGAAAGATCCATCAATACCATAAGAAATTAAGAATAAATTAAGGGATCGTTTGGGAAGTGCTTTTAAATGACTGGAAGTGCTTTTAAAGAAAATGTTTTTGGGTTCCAAAAGCACTTGAAGTGCTTCCTGCTAGAAGAAACAGTTATGTGCTTCTTGTAGGAAGTACTTCAAGTGCTTTTCCAGGTTTAACTTGCATTTTTACTAAGGATTGGTTCCAAAAACATTTCTCCAAAAGCTCTTTTAGTCATTTAAAAGTACTTCCCAAACGAGCCCTAAGCTTTGTAAAAATGACAAGCACCAGTACAAAAATGCCATAGAATATTAAGGAGAGAGAAGAATAGCTGACGTGTTAGTAGTATATAGCAGAGAGACTTCATTTATGAAAATCCAATTTTCAAGATGTAACAAAAAAATTTCTCTATTTAAATACATGTAGCCAAGACATTAAGATTCCTCACCTTCCAATTCATTAAAACTGCACGTCGAGTCCGTACAAATACTCCAATTGCTAGGAGATTATTTATGTTCTGAAGAAAAGAAAGAACCAAGGAATCTAACAGAGGTTTTCCATCTGATAAAAACAGATTGCCATTGTTCGTGACAAGATCCAACGATTTAGGAGAAAACATAGACACTAGTGCTGTGAGAGCAGGAGCTAATGCTTCATATGCTGCAAGACTTATTTCCGCCCCAGTCTGCTTTGGAGCACACAGACAAGAGACTAAATTAGCTCATGAAAAGCTAAAATCTTTATAAGTAAGTCTTCATTACAACAGAAATCTGCAATTACTTTGAAAAGATACAATTAACATGCAAATTACCTCTGAATCAGTAACTGGAGATGAAACAGTTTTCCAGTAGAATTCCCACATAAAATTAAAAGCAAGATCAAGTGATGCATCAGCTATAAATTGTGCACACCATGATGAGATAGTTGCAAGAGCCTTCATGGAAATGATCTGTTTTTACCAACAGAAGACAGAAAAAAAAATATCAACACTAAGATTCTGTAAAAGCACTACCATTACTAAAAGGAAATAATCAATGGTTGCTAAAAGATATTGAAAATGAAAATGCACATAAAAACCTACGTGAATGTCTTAATCATGGAAGGTACCACAGTAAAAAGGGCAAACACTAAAAAACAAATCCACTAGATTGAATCCAAAAACAGCTGCTACCGAAGTAAAAAAAATTCTTAAATAACAATCTAAAATATCAAGTTCCCATCATTGATGTAAATCACAATCACAACAAATAAAAACATGGACAATGGAATAAACAAAAATGAAACATTCTATAAGGAGAGGCACCGGAAGGTGCATGAACAACAAAACATTGTTGACTAAGCTCAACTGTAAACATTTAAAGGTTGCAGTACCAAAATGAAAATGCTAAGGGAAAGTAAAAGGATTACTCTTAGGCTATTAAGTAGTCATATTAACACAGATATCTGCCAACCGAAATTTGCATGAAGTAAAACAGTAATTAGGTATATAAAACAAAAAGATAGTATACACCCAATGTGTTTGCAGATGGTGTTTCAAATTTCAAGCAATCAAAAGGTAACTAGAGGACACATAATCATACCGCTTGCAACACAGCGGAGGTGGTAGAGGATGACAAACGGCGTTGACTAGGGCCTCCAAGTTTTCCTTTCACTGAACCAGGAAAGCTGGCATCTGCCATCTTAGTGGTATTGGCATGTGAGAAAATAGAACAGGACAAGTTTGCTAAAGACACCAACTCCTTCTGCAAGCCAGACAAATAGAAGAGCCATCAATAACAACTCGAAGGGGAACCACATTATGAAGGAAGAAGTTTACAAGCTTAGTCCAATTTGTTCCCCATACCATTATAAGAATAAAAACATTGGTAAACTTCTGGTAAAAGTTAAGAGCATCTGGCTGACCAAATTGATCCATTAATTCAAGCGCACGAGATTCTGATTTGGTTCTAACTGTAGATCTATATTCAGCGACTCTGTCTTGCATCATCTGAAGCTCCCGCACCAAGCTCAAAATTACAATGAGAAACTTCACAGGAATTTGATCCAAATTGTTGTTTTCTTGGCAGAGACCAAGAGCATGAGTTTGAATAAACTGAATAAACCAGAAAAGCCAAAGTCAACACCTCCTAGTAGGAAAATCATATAAGTAGTTCCACAGAAAAATATGTAAGAAACAGGCCCCAAAAAGATTTGATTTCTCACACAGAACATGGTCATGTACTAACCAAAACTGGAAAAATATAAAGGGGACAGAAGCAGAAATTAAATTTGAAGACCACAAAAAAAAAAAGGAGAAAAGGTTCACCATCAGTGTAGGTATCAAATGATATTCCTCCTGGCATGTAAGAAAAAGCACTCGTGCCCACCGCTTTGCTTCAAATTCCCAGGATTCCAAGTCTTCATCATCAAAAGTGATGGACCTATCAACTGAATAATGAACTGTAAACCTACTGGGGAATTCATGGAGACCCTTCAGAAGCTTCGTCTCAGTACTGCAGCAGTTGCCATAACAATTCTTCTTACCACACCCCATAAGCCATTCTTGTAATTTCACTCTTAAGCAACCTAGAAGTGAGAGAGAGAGAGAGAGAGAGAGAAAGAGAGCAAAACATTGTGAATATAGCATTTAAGAATAGGAAATACAAGACAAACTCAGGAAACCAAAAACACATAATCAAGATAATCAAGATAAATAACACCAAGAATTTATGTGGTTCGGCTATGTGCCCACATCCACAGGGCAGCAACAACAAACTTTCACTATATCAATAATGAGTACAACATAATCTTGCCAAGCCTCTAGAATTAAAATAGTAAAGGTAAGACATGTACTTGAGTACATGGTGTACATTGCCAGAGAGTCCAGCAGGGAACATTTATTTATGTCTTGTATAATAAATGAAAATAAAGACATGTACTCAAGTACACATGTGAACGAGTACGTGCCTGACACATGTGGCATACAATGGAGAACTCCCTTTACTATTTCAGAGATCCAAAGGAAATTAAGCTGAATAAAAAATGACAAGGATAAAACATACCACCAAAGTCGGTAAATTCCCAAGGAAATGTTGAAATGAAGTGCATAAGTATGTCAAGAGGGAGATCACATGCACACACCACTGAGGTAGCAGACTCCAGGATTTTCTCACAAACTGGAGATATGAAGATAATCAGTTATGCTCTGGCCTTTTAACATATAACAGTAGCAACACAAGTATTCAATTGTAAGAGACAAAATATTATGATCTAACCGGATTAGTGATTAGAGACCTCGAAGGCGATAATTAGGATTGAAATGTTGTTTGCTGCTCTCGATAAGAAATCTCAGTGAATCAAGTAGAACAACTTTGTCATTGGGAGCACTTTCCGTTTGGATCATGCCAGGAATCACATCTTCAAGCCACAGTCCTTCACTTTCATTATCATCTGTACGAACTTGACAAGCAGCTGAAGAAATGCATTCAGCAAGACACATTAATCCAACTCTACCAAATGATTGCACCTTAGCAGTGCGTGCTAGGTTGATCAGAAATGCAATGCACGTCCTGTCACAATAAGTAGGAAATCAGAAACAGATATCAACCTCATCAAGCTCAATAAGTCTGTTAAAAAAATAGCAGGTGAGTTGAACATGAAAACTGCCCTGTAAATTGTAACCATAATTAATGATAACTTATCAATGACACAAGTACTCTCCATCCCTAGCAATAATATGCAATGTAACTTTGATAATAAATAAACCTAATGAAGGGTGAAAACCAAGTAGATAGATAGTATACGAGAGAACAAGAAAAAATAGAACTGAGTGTACAATCTAGTAGCTGCAGAATAAAGAAGTCATCCAAAACTGACAAATAAAGGCAGCGCAGGATAGATATCTAACAATAGAGAGAACATAAATATTAAATATTTAAAAAGGATCTGTGTTCCAACTAACTAAACTTATTATTCCTTTCTGAGTGTGCCAAGATTAATCCACTTCAAAGAAAAAAAAAATATGACCTAATATAAAAAAGAGTGCAACACCTAACAAAAGGCAGGAACAGTTACAACACATGCATCGTAGCATAACAACAACAACAAAGCCTTATCCCACTAAGTGGGGTCAGCTGTTTGAATCCTAGAACGCCATTGCTTTCGGTTTTTGTGCCAAGTCTTCCGTTAGCTCCAAGTACTCCATGTCTTTTCTTAAAGTCTCTTTGCAAGTTTTCCTAGGTCTTCCTTTAAACCTTTTTCCCTAATCCTCTGTCTCATAATCACATTTTCTAACCAGAGCATCTAGAGGTCTTCATTTCACATGTCCAAACCACAAACCTAAGCGCACTGGCGTTCTAGGATCCATATAGCTGACCCCACTTAATGGGATCAACTAACTAAACTAATTATTCCCTTCTGAGTGTGCCAAGTCTTCCTAGGCATCAAAGCATAACAATCCAAAACAAAAAGTGATGCATTCAATCAGCAGTACATGTACTATTAATTTTTTTTTTTTTAAATGTAAAATTTATAGTGCTATACCTAACCAATATGAGCAGAAATCAATTAAAATCAGAACAGAGGGCTTCCACACAAAAGGCATAGATATAACACACAACATGAATCTTTTTTCATTTTTATCTAAAATAAAATCTTATTGACTTCTGATGAACCGTAAATAATCGTACAAGAAGGCAACTTCATTGTAATATTACAAAATCCCCACCCCCAGTAAAACAAACAGCCCCACTACAGCCCTTAACAAATTGAAACACTCATTACCACAGACCCCAGTCCTACCTTACAACAGCTTCTGATCTGGCACTACGATAAAGACAGATAAATCCCCAAAGCATGGAAGCCCATAACAATGACCACAATCGAACTTTTTCCCACAACACCTCCATATCATCCCCAATATGACCCTGAATAAAAATAAAAATCTTAAATTTCTCCACCTCCAAATCGCCCAAAATATTGCCAACCGCCACAGTTCCACAACACATTACAGAGGCCTTACAGTTTTACCACAGAAAAAAAAAAGACATGCTATTATATGTATTTGTGTGACTGTCTGGGTATGCACTATGCAAGCATATATTACATCTGAACATAAGTCCAAGTAACCTGCATTTCATGCTACATACTTTCAACAAACTACAAAATTTTCCATTCATTAGATTGGAAAGCTTCTATTCATTAGGTTGTGCCAAGTGGTTATGTTTTAGTGTAAGACCACATCTGTTTCTATATTCCAAGTTTTGTTTATGCTCTCCATGTTGTGGCCATCTTGTCCACTCCATTCGTAATTTAATTGTTTTATGCAATAAAATTTGTATCTTTTCAAACAAATAAAATCAGTCTAGATAACCAGCATGTCATGCTACATGCATAAAACTAAGAAATATTAGAATATAGAAAGGTAATTTCTATCTAATACTGCCAATTAAAGAAGAGAAAAAGAGACTCACATACAGACACCCATACAAATCGAGTTCAAGTGAACACATTCTAGACCACTTAAACTGAAATATAATTAGCTTTCATATGAGACAACTCCTTTTTCTTTTCTTTTTTTTCTTTTTTTTTTTTGTAGTTCTCTATTAACACTATATTCATTGGCAGAAAATCATCAAGCATATCATAGCATACCTCGCATTTAGGCAACTTGTATACTGGCGTAGAAACCTAGCTGCACCTTCAATCGTCACTGAGGAGTATAGTCCTTTTACACCTATGTGAAGTGACAGAGTAATAAGTAAACCTAATGCATTGCGACACGATTAATAAAATATATGCTCGTAGAATTAGCAGAATGAAGACAAAGCATTAGGTCATCTTATTTAAAAGGAATATATGATGGGGACACACAAGAAAGCAAACAAAATGAGATAGTCACATATTCACCATCATGATATAGAAGATAAATAATACTTGCAAAGATTATGATAATCGAGACATAGGAGAATGACCTATAAAATTTATAATGAACCAGTAATACCTTGTAAGATTATGATGCAAAAGGGTCAACTATCATGCTGAATTTTATAGCATGTCCCCAAGGGGACGGACAAACATACTGAATTAAGATGTCATATAAAATTCAAAAAGATAACAAACCAAATTCTTTGTGGTGCACAGGGTCATTTAGCCCTTCCATCAGTGGACCCAGAACAAAAGATCTAGGCACTGATTTTGCATGATTTCCATAATTCTTCCAATCAATGCCCAAAAATGACTGCATGATCAAGCATCTAACTGCATTATACACAGAGGGTAATTATGTCATGATAAATCTGTATAAATTAAACCAGAACAAGTTATTCTGAGTAAAATAACACTCCCATGAAATTAAAAATGATGGGATGGTTGACATTCAAGTGACTGTTACCTTGAGGATTATCGTGATGAAAACCCCGTTCCCACAAAATTGCTAACCAACTAAAGATTTCGCCTGGGCTTTCGATCAGGTTTTGATGAAGTACTTCTCCACTGACAGAGCTTGCCACAATACCATTACTTTGTGTGGTAGAATATTGAAGCAACAGGGATATCTGGGAAACAGAATGTTATTAACATTATTACCTCCCCATCAATGCCAAAGTTCCAAACTTGTCTACTTTACTTGTTCAGCAAGTAATCAGTTAAATTTATAACAATACTGACATTTCATTTAGCCTAACTATAACGATAACAGCGGCATGAGGAACACATTCAGTTATTAACCATTTTTAAAACACACATACCTGAAAGTTCCAAGCTGCTTCAACCAAATGAGTGCCATACTCTTCTAGCATTTCATACAGCAGTACAAATGCCTCCCACTTCTGCCGGCTGTTCAGAAAAGACTCAACCGGGCTACACATTTTCCCAACACCCAATGACTTGGCTTCCTTATCAGCCCAAAGCTCCCTCTTTGTCATGCCACCACCGCTACCCCCACCGTCACCACGAGAATGACTTTCAGCCTCCAAAACACCACCGGAGAAGGACTGAGTTTGGCCTGGCTCATTTATGCCCAGTGCTGTCTTAAGCATATGCAACGACTGCTTCCTCACCAAACTCTCCTTATGAACCTGAACAAGAAAACCCAAAATTTGAAACTTCAATTCAATGCGTTTAAAGAAATAATCGATGAAGGTGCTAATGATAACGTGCGTACCAAGCCTCTTTTAATTCCGTCCCAGTATTCATTTTCTGCTCTGGTATCAAATCCTTCGAGTTTATCAGCCATGGAGTCAGCTCTTCCACTCGGGTTCGGTCTGGTCTGAATGCAAAGAGTGAAAAGGCGACGACTGCCGCGAAAGGGAGGCGGAGAGAATTAGAGTGAAAGCTGTGGAGTTACAGTTAGAACTTAGGCAGCTTGACTTGAGAGGTGACTGAGAGGAAGAGAGACGACGGCGGCTGAGAGAGAGTGAGATAGACAGAGTCGAATTGAAATGGGCCAAAAAACCGAATGGATGTCGGGTTAGGTCCTAATGGGTCCAATGGTTTTAAAAAAAAACCTATTTCCTGTTTTTTGTAGGCTGCATTTTTATTTTTTATTTTTTTGAAAAACTAATGAAAATGGTTCGAAAATTTTGAGTTTTAACCAAAAATCATGTAATAACTTTATTTAATAGTTAGCACCAAGTCCAATACTAAATCAGTCTAATTAAAATGGCCCAAATATTGAGTTTACGATTTTATCCCTAACGTCAAGTTTTTGTCCGCTAATCTCTCTTCATTATAGATCTCTCTCATATTCTCTCCCCCATTTTTTCCTGACATTCAAAACCTTCCATTTTTCTTTCTAATCTCGCATGGCAACTCCATTTCTATCACTATGTAAAAACCACATCATCGACCCCAAACCTAATTTTGAGCCATCTCCATCTCTATCTCTCCCTTCCTCCCAAAATTTCTCACTCTCTCTCTTTCTTCTCTGTAAAGATGAGCAAGGGATCTGCACTTTCACCGACTCGGCAAAAAAGCCAAAGGTGAATTTCTGCCCTTCCCTCCTCATTCATCTGATTATTAACCTTTCAATTTGATGAACAAGAAAAGAAGAATTCAAGGTAATGTTTTTCAAATTTTTATAGTGTATTTGAGGTACTGTTTTTCAATTTTTCTTCTTCAGTGGAGTTCATTATTTGTTTCTCCAGAAAATAAATTTGAGATTTGTTAGCTTTTTGTTAATTTTTTTTGTCAGATACAATGCATATTTTTTTTCCTAATACAGTTTTGCCAACATTTTTTTCCATAAACAATGTTATTTTTTTGTTTTCCAGAAACAGTGTTATTTTTTTGTTTTCCAAAAACAGTGTTATATTTTCGTTTTTTTTCAAATACAGTTCTGTTTGTACACAAACAAAACAAACATTGTATCAGATTATTTTTCCTAAAACAGAGTTATGTTTTGGTTTTTCCATAAACAGTTTTATGTTTTAGTTCTTTTTTTTCTAGAGACAGTGTTAATTTTTTCAAAAACCAGTGTTATTTTTTTGTTTTTCCAGAAACAGTTTTATGTTTTGGTTCTTTTTTTTTCAAAAACAGTGTTATTTTTTTATTTTTCCAAAAACAGTTTTATATATATATATATTTTTTTTTTTTTTTTCCAAAAACAGTGTTAGTTTTTCGCCAATTTGTTGCGACGGTGGTTCTAATTTTTTTCCATAAACAGTTTTAGTTTTCCAGAAGTAGTGTTAGTTTTCGACACAGACATTGTATCTAATTTTTTTTCCAGAAACAATGTTATTTTTTTTGTTTCCAGAAACAGTGTTATGTTTTTCCAAAAATAGTTTTATGTTTTGGTTTTTTATTTTTTTCCAGAGACGGTGTTAGTTTTTCTTTGATTTGTTTCGACGATGGTTCTGATGCGTTTTGCACTTCTTTATCTCCAGTTTGTTCACATGAAGGGTCTAGTACGTTTTCCACATCTTTTTCACCGGTTTTTTTCGACAGAGGTTCTGGTACATTTTGCACCGCTTCTTCGCCGGTTTGTTTCAACGGAGTTTCTGTCATTGAACTTGTTTTGGCGGCTTTGTTCTGATGAATGCTTCCTTTTTCAACTTTGATTTGAACTTTGATTTGGTGGTTTTTGAAATGGGAGAATTCGATTTGATAGGAAGACAGAGAGTTATTATGGTGGTTTCGTGCTGGTTTGAGGTTAGTGAAGAGTCAGGACAATATTGAATCATTTAGGGGTATTTGCAGAAGTGTAAATTTGTAGTGGGTTGTGTGGATGCAAATTTCCGCCTCCTTCTTCTTGGACAAAATTGTACCTACAAAACAATTAACACCTTAGGGTCAAGGCCAAGAGCCTTATGCGCCCACGATGAATGGGGGGGCTTTGGCTGAATAACCTCTGATGTCAAAGTTGTAATTTAGAGATAAACGTGTTTAGAGAGTTTTTGGAGTATTGCAAGAGTGTGGACTTAGGTTTTTAGAGAAAAATGGGTAGTATTTATAGGGCATGGTTGGTCCCCTTTGGAGAAAAGGTGGCCGGTCTTTGGGATGCTTTTTGTGTGCATTTTGTGGTTTAATGTGTGAGTTATTTGGCAATTAATGGATTAATTAGGTAATTAATCCATTAATTAGTCAATTAACACATTTTTGGAATGAATATTTTGGAGGTTATGAAATAATTACCTTGTGGAAAATATAGGATGAGGATAAATGAAATAACTTTGAATTTGTTACCTATTTTGGGCACTTTTGACTTGATTGCGGAATGTTTGTCCACTGCTCGCGCGTAGGAATTCCGATGCTCCTCAAGGGTAATTTTGTCCTTTTTGCCCAAAAATCTATGTGTCACCTCTTCATTATTTTTGGCTCCATAGGTTGGGCTTGTAAGTTTGGGCCATGGACAATATTTTTGGATGATTTTTTATTAAACTTTGAGCCCTTTTGGTTAAATAATATTTTGGGATGGTTTTTGGTTAAATATTTGTTGATCTAAGCCATTTTCATTAAAGCTCCTTCTTTTTTCTATCAAAAAAAAAAAAAAAATACCAGCTGATGATTTCGTCGTGCTAATCCATTTTAGAATGATGTTATTCTAACATTATATTTTTTTTAAAATGAATCCGAATATTTTTGAAAAATGGTAATTGTAGAATGCATTTTGAGAATTCCAAATTTGCAATTCTGAACAATAACTGACCAAGTTTTCTTGAGACTTGAGAGTTAAAAATAAAATAACCAAAATATTAAAACATCAATAAGTAAATGTGTATAAATTGATTATTTCGATTAAATAAAAAAAATTATGGCCGCAACTCGGCCTAGTGTGATAAAATAATAACTCCGTTAAATGCATAAGATAATAATTCTTCTCAAATTTCTTAAAGCCCAATGAATATATAATATAGAAATTAATGAAATACATAAAAGGAATAGCACATAAAATTCATAACTCATATTAAGGAACCTTTTACTTCAAATATTAAGGCCTAGCATGGCCCTTATATTGAGGGGTTTTTAACTTGGGTCGAGAGGAACCGTCGTAGTTGTTGCCTACCCTGTAGACCTTAAAAAGTGGCGCCATAGAAGTAGGTGTGGTCACACTTAGGGTCATCAAAATTCCTATGAAGAGCGAGGAATTTGCCCCTCTAAACCTGTACAGAAGGTATTCAATGAAATGCCTAAATTAAGGCATGTCACTGATGCTGAATTGCGCTTTTGCGGAAATAACCCTAATATTAGAGCAATGTTGACGGCAAACACTTTGGCAGCCAACATGTCGACGGCCGTGGGTGCAAAAGCTGATGAAGGTGTAATTTGCTTATTTTGTGCTGAAGATTTATCACGGATATTTCACTCATGATCATGAGTTTGCTGCTAAGCAAAGTTCCTTGTGGTCATGTCTACCACCAAACTTGCATGGCAACACAGGCTCTCCATTTCTAACTAACCCTCTCAAATAATCATCCCAATCAACCCAAATCTCTACTAATTAATAAAACACTTATTGTCAATCAAAAGTTTATGAAATTACCAGTTTAATCCTCTAATTAAAACAAAACATAAATAAGAAATATGGAGCAGAAATATAATTTCACACAACCAAAATTTATTATTTTTTTCTTCAAAGCCTCGCCTACATGTAATCCTAACATATCTCTAATTAAAAAAAATTAAAAATTAAAAAAACTTCTCACCCCCACATTCTCTATCATTAGCTTCCTCTCTCTTTCTATTTCAAAAATAAAAATAAAAAAAATTTCTCGCACACTTTGTGTGTGCCCATATGCTAGTAACTAATTAAATAAAGAGATAATTCTCTAGAGTTTCTATCCAATGCTTTAACCTTATTTAAGATAATTCTCTAATTCAACTGTATAAATGGAATTTGTTTCTTTTTTAGATATCATTTTTATTTTTTAAGTCAAATTTGATGCGTTTGAACCTCGAATAACATAGATTGAGTAATTATTATTTTTTTCTTTTGAGAAAACTTATCTCATTCACGAAGAAGTAGGCAAGCTAGATTACACTTGGGCCTCGAACTGCTAATGCAACTTACTCTTTCCTCATATTCGGAGCAATTGGAAAGTCCCGATGAAACATACACCATCTAAAACTAAATTCCTTTTGGGTGTTTCTCATTCATCTGTTCTTATGCTTGTATTCATATTTGTTCATGATGTTTGAATGAATTGACCAAGCTGAAAAACCAAAAAGACTACAAACAACTGAATGATTCAGGGTTAAAGACTGACACAATTACTAACAATATGTCACCCTAAACCACTCCAACAACACCTCCGCTTAGTGTGGGCACGATAGACCGTACTTATTTAGAATATGAATGATTTTTCATAAAAAAGTAAATAAATAAAATTAAGGAACATTTTCGGTAATAAATACTAAAGAGATTTTTACATAGAAATTATATTCCATGTACATGAAATATCTTGAAATACTTTATCTTCTAAATTAGTAAATTTTAAAAACATTGGATCTTTTAGGTTTTGTTTTGTTTTTTTTTTTTTGAATAAACAATATTTTCTACAACGGGCTAGCAATAAGATGGTTCAAATTCGCCTTTGGCGAAAATCGAACCTAAGATGTTTGAAGAGGAATACTATTAAACATCATTTGTTTTTCTTCAATTCATTTAATCCGACAATCAAAAAATTAAAAAAAAAAATGAAAAGTAAAAAATAGTGTTTGAGTAGCACCACTTCCTAGTCACCAATTTACCAACTTTCCAAGAGGTACACACGATGAAGAAAGTTTTAATTGGGATAGAAATACAGATGATATACCACATGTTTTTATGCAAATCATAAAAATTTTTAATTTTTAAATTATTAACCTTTTAATACACATAACTACCATTTATATAGCAACATTATGCCACCTTATATGACTGAAAATCTCTCCACACGGTGGATTCCGTGTCAGCCTTTGTTCTCTTCCCAAAGTCCAAATTTTGGTGCAGCCCAAAAACTCCCCACTTCACATTCCCACTCACTCACGGAGGAACACTGAACAAACGGAACTCAGATATATCCAGATCTCTCTCGCTTCCTCGCAGTCACACAGACTCACAATGAATCACGCTTTGCTCATCTTTTTCATCACTCTAAGTACTAACCCCAACCCAGCTTCTGTTTCTTTATCTGCTTCATTCTGTTTGGTTACCTGGAAAATGCTGAGAAAATGAGAAGGAAAATCGATATGAGTTGGATTGATCATTGTGTCTTAGTTGTACAACTAATTTTCTGACTTGGGTTTTCACTATTTGATCAACATAATATAACTTAAATGAATGATTAAGTTTTCAAACTCTCTAGTGATGGAGCCTCTCAATCTTCAACCTTTTCTTTTTCAGGGTTGCTCAAAATGGCAGTGGCTGATGAGGGTTTTTGCCCTTCTACTTCAATGGTCGACTCGGGTTCGGACTTGAAGCATTTGTATTGGAAGGTCACCAATCCCACACTCTCTCCTTCCCATCTTCAAGGTTGGTATATAAAGATTCTGCATTTTGGTTGGAATTGTATTTGGGTAGTTGTGAAGGTGGATTTTATTAGTGATGATTGTTTCAGATAGTGAAATTTTTAAGAAACAAATTGAACAACAAACTGAAATATGAAAAAAATGACTTGAATAAAAACATACAGTGCTTCGGATATCCAAAGCCTTACGAGAATCTTGCTTTGCATTTTCCTATTGGGATTAAAGGCAATTTTTACAATCAGCTTTATGTGGATGGCTAATTCTTTCTTCCACTTTGGTTTTTTTTTTTTTTTTTTTTTTTTTCGATTTTCCTTTTTCATTACACTGTAAACCTTTGCCTTTAAACCCTCTTCACCAAACATTCCAAGGTAAAATAGTTCATGCAGTTCATGGGATGCTTTGAGACTATGTAAGTGGCATTAGGTTTGCTGGATACTGGTTAAGAACTTGAAAATTAGCAATCAAACAGCTGGAGTCGTCGTGCTATTTATTCTTCTTGTGTTTTTGCTTCAGTTGGAAATTTAAAAGCACGTTGCAGCTAATTGAAATTTAAAAATTAGCTGAGGTTTATATGGGTTCTTTTCTTCTCAGACTTGCCAGGGTTCACACGCAGTGTTTACAAACAAGACCATGCTTTAATAACACCAGAGAGTCATGTCTTTAGTCCTTTACCTGACTGGTACTTCTAACTCTGCATTATACTAGTTAGAAGGGTTCTCCACTGCTGCTGTAATTTAGATTTACTCTTACAGGACTCTGACATTAGGAGCGTATTTGATAACGCCGGCCATGGGTTCACACTTCGTAATGTACCTGGCAAAGATGCAAGGTTAGATAATTGATACACTGTGCTATGGTCACTTGTTTTCATCAATTGCTGATATATATATACATACACACTTTACCAATGCGCAGAAAACTCACGATCTGGACTCCCCCCAAATGATGTTGAAAGGTGTGGGCATCGTCTTTTCCTCAATTTTCCGTTTGTACTATATGATAGCGAATTTCTTGTACTTTATAATGATTTATTAGCTTCAGGCATTTGATTTTCGTCATAAGTCTTTTGCTCTCTTTTTCCTACTAGGTTCATATTTGTGGTCCAGGGTGCTGTCACTCTCACCAATGTTTCTGGTACTAGCGACAAATTAACGGTAAGAAAGCTCGATATATTTCAGTGTGAGATTTCTAGTTTTGGTGGATAATAAATTGATACTCATTATTAGTTGGTACATATGTCGTCTACACACACGCCCAAACACACACAAACACATATTATGCACTCATGCGTTTTTTTTAATTTCCTTAGTTTTTAGAAGTAGATTATGTTTTGATATGACCATCTTATTATCTCAACTTGAGCAATTCGTTTTTTGTGTTGGGATTTTTAAGTGCAATGAAGGCTGCTAGAAGTCTGAATTCTGAAAATATAATTGAATTGAGTGACAGAGAGCACAGAAGTGTCATTTATCTGTTTATGTAGGACACATTATAATTTCAAGAGTGCTATTAGGAAACATATAACATACTTTTATAGGTACGATGAACAATTTACAAGTATGCATCCTTTGCATTGAGCAAGGACTCCAGACTATCTGATAGAAACACTGCTTTGCTTCCAGTGCTTTTAGTAATGATGTTCATAGTATTTTTCATCTGTGGTAGAACAATTACAAATCTAATTATCCCGTGATGTGGTGGTGTTCTTGTGAACTTAAGTAAAGGTGAAAAGAAGTCTGATTCCGATTATATGAAACACAGGTGGACTCATATGCTTATCTACCTCCGAATGTTGATCATTCCCTCAGGTGTGATGCATCTGCCACTCTTGTGGTATTCGAGAGAAGGTTATCTCCCTAATACATTATGATTGCTTGGATTTCCTGTTTTCTCATTCTTTTAACTCTTTTGTTAACATTGTGGAATGCTGAGCACTGGAGTGCACTCAAAATCACCATTACATGGCACTAATGCTTTCAAATGGAGCGATAAACTTTGTTTGTCAAAGACAGTTTTCTTGATAATGAAATGCTGCTGAAACCAATGGTGTTTTTCTTAGGAGTTCATCGTTATAGTACTCTTCAAATGGCTAAATGCTCTACAATGTTTCCATATAGGCATGTTTCTCTGGAAAATCAATCTACTGACCAGATTATAGGTTCAACAGACGAGCAGCCACTCCTGGAAACTCCAGGCGAGGTAAGTAGTGACTTTTTTCAAGGTTTATTTTTATTTGGTATCCATAACTACCTACGAAATTGTTTGTGGATGCTTAAGAGTCAATCCTTGAATCATATTGATGAGGAACATCTCTCCACGAGATGTATCTTTCTTTGTTCTTCCTTATTGTTTAACTATTAGTTGAGTTTGTCTTGATGATAGATTTAAGATTTTATAGCCTGTGTTTCACTTTTTCATTATGCATTATCAGGTCTTCCAATTAAGGAAGCTTATTCCGACATCTATATCCTATGACTTCAACATCCATGTAAGCCATTGGTTACTATCTGTGTTCAATCTTTGTATTCATGCTCGTTGCTGTCTCTGATAGTGTTCATCATTTTTGGACAGATAATGGACTTCCAGCCTGGGGAGTATCTTAATGTGAAGGTATTAGTCTTTTCCTTGCTGTTTGAGTCTATCTTTTTGAGTTCCATGATTCACATTCTGAAACTTTAATTTCGGTGTTTTAGTTGATGAAATGAGTTTAAGTTGAGGTCTGGAGACCCTTGTCACTTTGGTTTGGTCACTGATAGAAATGAACAGAAACTTGATGAAGCTTAAGGCCATATTAGTATATGACTAGAAATTATCTGTTAAGGCTTGGTTGTTGTTGTAACTGTTGTTTAGTATATGACTTGAAATTATCTGTTAAGGCTACCCATAATTTTCAATGAATTCTTTTCAATGACGTATCCATGGTCCATTACTGTTGGATATTTTTCTTTTTTGATTTATTATTTTTAAGGGAAGGGGGGAGTTCGAAACTATTACAATAATGTAGGGGAGGGGGGAGTTTCAAACCCGAGACGCATGGGTGGAAACTCAACACCCTATCCACTAGGATATTGGACCGCATGCCCATTACTGTTGGATTTTTTTAGCCAATAAGCAATGATATCATTCTTGTTGCTTGCCTCAACCAATCAAGAGCCTCCAGTTACCCAGTAGGGGCAGTATCTACAGTTGATCTGTATATCACTACTTCATCTTTGAAAGCTTTACTTGTGAGATTTACCTTGGTCCCCAGCTTGAAAAGGCTTTCTCTCAAACATGGGTCGTCCGTGATACCATGTGTTTGGTTTATTTCTTATGCAGGAGGTGCATTATAATCAGCATGGCTTGTTGCTCCTGGAGGGACAGGGTATTTACCGATTGGGTGATAGCTGGTAAGAGATGCATTCACTATCGATACTGCAGGAGATTGACGTCCATTACTTGCTTGGGATTATATAGGACATGGTTATTGAATTTTATTATTCATATGCTAGTTATGCATTAGAGTTTCTTATCACGCTGGCCAAATGGAATCATCAAATAGACTATGAAAGTATAAATCATCCCAGCAATTGCTCTTTTTTTTCTCTTCCCTGAAAATGGTGTGCGGCTTAACTAACAGAACGCTCTCATCACACGACACACCCTTAAAATCATACCCCTCAATTCTCAAGGTAGATTACTATTTGCATACACTTGATCTAAAAAGTTCCCATAATATCAGTTCCTCAAGACAAGATGATGATGCATAAGTTTTGTACCCGTTACCAATCACAAAATTTATGAGTCGTTTCTTTTTCAGCTCGTGAGTCTGGAAACTAAATGATCGCATTCTACCTGCAGTTCCGCTATTTCTGCTACTTTAATAAATTCCAGTTTCATTGAATCTTTTGTTGATGATTCTGCAAATAGGTACCCTGTTCAAGCAGGTGATGTCATTTGGATGGCACCATTTGTGCCTCAATGGTAAGTGATGAAAGGAATGCATAATTTTAGCTTTCCATTTGGTATACAAGGATTTTGTTTTCCTATCTCTATATTGTATTGTTGCCATTTCAAATTCATTTCTCTTGCAATTTGCAACTGTTACAGGTATGCGGCATTGGGTAAAACCCGGACGCGATATCTACTGTACAAAGACGTAAACAGGAATCCACTTTAGTCAATGTATCGTTAGGATGTCTGTGACAGTTTATCAATACAGATATGTGTGTGTAATGCAAACGGAAATCTTACAGTTGGACGCCAATCGAACTACTGTTTCTCGAAGGTGAATGTTCTTACTCAACTAAACTAACTTTAATATACATAAGTTATGAAAGAACCAGAAATTTTTGGGGGCGCGGTCGCGTATTCTTTCATGAAACAAATTTCCATGTTACATATACTCTCTAGACTCTAGTCGTATCGTGAGACAATAGAAGGTTATCATACACTCCCTTAATGAATAAAAAAGGTCTATGTAGCATATCGTGTACCCATCTCTATTTCACCACGACTTATGCGACGAGAGAGAGAGAGAGAGAGAGAGAGAGCACAAGGGTTACAACATGAGATATACAAATTCCTCTCATCTTCCACAACTAACCTAGAGGTTGGTATGATCCGGTTTGGATTGGTTTCACCACTCAAAACCGCAGCCAAACCAGTTAATATATAACAAATTGGTTTGTTTTGGTTTCAACTAAAATTCTGGGTGAAACCGAAAGATCGAGGAAGACCAAATAAAAAACTCGAGGACGAGTTATTGTGCAGTGGAACCGTATGACACCGAATCTGAACTCGTCTAATTAGTAAATAGTGCATTCATTATATTTAATTTAAAGATGGTTCTTGTTGTCAGTTAAGTTCATGAATAATATTACATTAAGTTCATGCATAATAACCTATTCATGGAAGGTTGAAGGTTCCATGCCTAGACTATTTAAAACCCCTACTCAGGTATGGAAATATTTCATTCAGAAATTAAGAATTACTTTTAAACTTGGTTTAGTGAAGAGTGTTTTCTTCCTATCCTTAAAACTCTTATCTCCTTGGTAAATTCCTTAGGACTGTTTTGGCATTGTTGAAATTATTTTGAAAGCAACTTTTTAAAGAAACTGGGGCTAAAATTGTGTTTGGTAATGAAAAAAACAGTGTTTTTTGTCAAAATTATGGATCCAAAACACTAGAAAGCAAAAGCAGCTTTGCCCCTGCTTCTGAAAACATCGTTTTTTTTTCTTCACAGCACAGCAACTCCAAACTAGCCCTTAGAGTGGCGAGTTGTTTATCTTTTAGTGTTCACTTGTGGTTTCTCATTCATCTCCATTACCTGGTGTCACAAACTAAACCATTGTTGTGTGGTTTGGTTCGGTTTTGGTTTTGATCGGTTTTTGCCTAAGACCAAATTATACTTTTCTTTTGCGTTTTGTTTTCGAATTAGTTAACCCCAATTCCAAAGCATACTGTCATTCTAATTTGTAAATCTCAAACATTCTAAAATTCATCATTTCATCTAATAGCAAATTTCCAAGGAAATAAAATGAAAGATGATAAGCGTAAAAAATAATATATAAGAACGGAATGGTTCCGTTAGGTTTGAAGCGGTTTATAAAAGTGTAAAACCACGGTTGGACAGGACCAACTGTTTGGTTATGTTTTGAGATTTCTTGGTTTATTGATGATCCAAGCGAAATCAAACAGTCCACAGTTCGGATTGGCCGTTTCGTACGGTTCGACTAGTTTGATTTTCCTTGTCATGTTTAATACAATAATATATTTACATTAAGAAGTGAGAAAAAATCTTGAAGACGTTTCAGTTGGAAGGTTTGACTGGTTCGAATCTCAAGGACGTCCAACACTGAAGATTTGATTATTTTCTTGTGCTTCTTGTCATTAGTTTGAAATGCTTGACTTCAAATCTAAGGATTACAATAAGTATAATTAACTGTTTGAGAAGAAAATAAGTACATGAATATCAAATGACTACTGTATACAAATCATTTTAGATTCAACATATTACATTGTTTGTAGTCTTTTCAAATTTATTGCATTTTTTGTCACTTAGGCTAACTCGTAAGTGAAAAGTTTTCAGTTTGGTTTTCGTAAATACCTAAATCGATATCAACTTATTCCTCATCCTCTTAGTGTACATGTTGTTGTATATATAAGATGTAGAAAAAACTATTGCATTTTGAATAATAAGTGCTGCCACCCCTTGAATATGGTTTCGGTTTTTTTTTTTTTAAATTATCTAAATCATCTAAAACCCTAGTAGCCGACCGTAGCAACTGGTGGACTACTTAGGAATGAATAAAATCTGGTCCCGCGCGCATATAGTGATGATTGAGAGAGAGCACCAAGACCACCACCGCCAGCAAAACCACCATCGCCATCACCACTGCCGCCGGCTTTTACCCTCCACCACTACTTTCTCCAAATTTCCATTAATCTTCTGTGTGATAACATCCAAATCAGCGTTTTCCAAATTAGAATATTGTGGTAGAATACATTATCTGCCTTTTACAAAAGAAAATGATTTTTCTTAATACAACAATATATTTACACTACGGAATGGAGGAATAAACCGGTGGCGAACTCGTCATTCACGAGATTCGAACTTAAAACTTTTCACTTACAAATGAAGAAAGAAAAAAGTTATCAACACCGAAATACTAACTGGCCCGAAAAATGATTTTACGATCTTTCTTTCTTCTAAAGAGCAACTTCGTCTAAATTTGTTATTATGGTGAGATTATATTGTTACAATTCCCTCCTACAGGTTTCCTCTTGCACTACTAGAAAATGGGGCAATAGCCACCTGTTTTCGCTGCTACATCAACTTCTCTAGCATTCATTTTCCTCTTCATCAAATTTTTTTCGATCGGTAAGAAAACGAATTCATGGAACAACCAGTTATACCTGATTCCTGCAGGGTGCTTTCGTCAAGAAGAAAGTCAGCATTCATTCCTGCTAAATCGTATTCCTTTCCTTAAGGCCTCGTTTGGTGTTTAGACATATTGATTGATAATCTCATAATAAACACACCAATTAATAGTTTAAAGCACACGCGGACAACTGATGCTAGATAAAATAGATGAGTTTGAAGAGGGGATGAAATATAGGAAAAGCTCTCTTTGTAAACCCTTCATCATGTAAGAATTGGGGCTAAACCTATTCTATCTTTTAGCCTCATAATTCATGTCTTAAATGAAGTTTTGCAAAAGTTAATATATACATATATAAGTATGTGTATCCGTGATACCACTTTTTTTACACTACTTTATGGAGCTCACTCCGTAATCTATTTTACCGATCCGAACCGTCTATCTTTTAGATCATCATTTATAGATCATTCTTGAAAAAAAATTAGACAAATCTAAGACAATTAAGCCATTCATTTGTAGCAAGGTTCTAAAATATATTAAGCGATAGTCGGGCGGTAGGCTGGTGCCTAGAGCTTAGGCGGGGCCTAGGCAGACTATGCAAGTTTAAGTATATTTATTATGTATCGTATAAATAAGTGTCTAATATACTTAAAAAATACATAATTGCATTGTGATACATAAATTATAAAATAAAATGACATACATATTATAAAGTATTAGAATAAATTGAAAACATAGGGAACAAGCATATAATGTGTGCATCCAAGTATTTAACAAGTCTTTAGATTTTATTGAAAAAAATAAAATGCAAAATGAAAGTTATTGGTTTTCTGTTTAAGTGAGAGTTGTGACCTAGGCGGCCTAGGTGGGCTAGGCGGACACCTAAGTAGGTCTATGTGTCATTTCTTAATTTTCAAATGCCTAGGGTTTAATTAGGGAAGGCGCTAGGCTAAGATTTTTAGGACAATAATTTGTAGTGAAAAAAATGGACAAATATGGTTCTCCAAAGATACCCAAAAACTTAATCTGACAATCATGATTTCAGATTTGGGTGATTTTTGGTAGACATTGATCTTTGAGGTAAGACCTAAACGACAGACGGTTTAAATTGTTGAAATATATTACAAAATAGGCTCTACAAAAACTTGTGTAAAAAAGTTGTGTCGCAGATTTATCTCCATATATATATATATATATATTACATATATAAAATGCATGTCTGGCTAGGCAGGGTTATCGTATGTTGCATTCAAATCTTGAAAAAGCAGAAGATTGATTGCTAGTTTATGTCACGAAACACACCCAAAACCCTACTTTCTGCTAAATATTAAAAAAATATACATGCAAATAACGCAAGTAGAACACTTTCGATGGGTGATACGCATGGGATTAAGAAAATATTAGATTTGGTATGGCGTGAATCATGACAACACTATTTGAACAATGCTCTTTAGCTGTTTTACCTTTCGTTGTTTTGATGTCGAAAGTAATGCTCTTTTGTTTCGTAAGTAGAAATGGACGGGCTCTTTTTGTTATGGCAGACCATATTGATAAATCTGCAGAATATTGTTCTTTGCATGTTACGAAATTAAAGCAATATTTTGATAGGTTTTTTTTTGGTGTTTTCATATTTGGCAGAGAACTGTTTTCTTTTGTTTTCTTATGACAAATCCTTAGAACCGTTAATAATCCAACATTTTCGTGACAGAATTATTATTACTTAAATATTCTTTCTTGCTTTCTTGTGATGATGAGTCAGTGCACTGCTTAATCTAGAACCTAACTAATATCTTAGAACCAATAACAAACCTTAAACCCTGCGCAAAATACAAGAATTGCATGCACAAAAAGGTAAAAGTAACGTGTTATATGTTAGTTTTGCTGACTATGCTAACGAGCTGGATGAAACAACCATGTTGTTGAGAAATTCTAAACAATTGCATGTCAATATTAATAGGGAGGTGATTTTCAGACATCTTTTTCAGTTTTTCGGAAAGCTCTCTTTATATATTTCTAGCTATCAGATTGAATAACTTTAATGGAAACAAATAACAAGATTAAGCATTGATGTGTGAGAAACTAAAAATGATGTGTTTATTATTTTCTTGTTAATATTCATGGCCTCTCCTATTTGATAACCATTGAGGTTGCGTTTGGTATGCATATAAAGGGAATTTATAGGGGAACTTTAACGAAAAGCTCATGCACTGTTCACTTTAACGAAAAACCATATTTTTACACTAAAAGTCAATTATAGTACTATTTACTTTACCCTTTATTTTGTTATTTTCATTAAAACTTAAAGTTTTCAAGCCCTTTTCATTAGTTTTCCTAATTTATAGGAAATGGTTTCCCATTTCTTTTTCTAACAACAACAACAATAGCAAATTCATTTTCCCATTAAGTAGGGTCGGCTGTATGAATCCTAAAACGCAATTGCGCTCCGTTCTGTGCTACGTCTTCCATTAGATCCAAGTACTCTAAGTCTTTTCTTAGAGTCTCTTCCAAAGTCTTCCTAGGTCTTCCTCTACCCCTTGGACCCTGAACCTCTGTCATGTAATCGTATCTTCTAACCAAAACGTTAGTAAGCCTTCGTCTCACATGTCCAAACCACCATAACCGATTTTCTCTCATCTTTCCTACAATTTCGGCTACTCCTACTTTACCTTGAATATCTTCATTCTTAATCTTATTATTTCTCGTGTGCCCACACATCTAACGAAGCATTCTCATCTCTGCTACATCCATTTCCATTTCTTTTTCTAAGGGAAGGAAAATGCAAAATTCGTTTTCCATGTTTGGTAATATTGGGAAAGTAAGTAGGAAATAACAATTTTTTGAGATATATACTGGATATTTTTAATTGTCAATGAGGACATATTTGCCAAAAAGAGATATCAAATAATGGTTTTTTTGTTTCCCTGGGAGAAGGAAAGTGAATACCACAGAGGTGGAGGGATTCACATTTTCTCCCATTTTCCCATGAGTTAGGAAATCATTTCTCAAGTCCGGACTTACATATTGAAAGGCAGTACTTTCTCATTTCCTAGCTCTTTTTTCCTCATACCAAACGTAGTCTGAAGATGGTGTTGTGGTGTGTTGAGAAATTAGTGAAACAAAACTATCTCGTCATTAACTGACACATTCCAACCTAGAATATCTACCTGGACATCCGAATCAAGATGTGCTAGTCAACACCCGAAGGATGACAAAGCCAATAAGTATGATTGATGTGTAAAAGTGAGAATAAATTTAAATTTTAAACAAATAAACCAGAGTGCACAACATGATTGGGTGGTAACCCTTATTACAAAACGTGAAGTTCAGAGCATAAAGCAGAAAGATAAAAGTAATCTCATTTCATATGTGTTTTAATTTCATTCAAATTATAACATGTGTTGTATTTGGAGTTTACTATTAATTCTAAAAATTGCATTATAAATTTGGTAAATTCGTAACACTACTTTGCCAGATCGTGTTATGTACTGAACGGAGAATTTTAGCAAGCTTCTCCAGTATTGCCAATTAAATTTCAGTTAAATGCTTAAGTCTATATAGCAATGTCTTCTTATCCGAAATAGGAAACTATGTAGCCAACTCCTACTAATGCGAAGATCTTCATGTGAACTAGGTCTGTAAACAACGAGCCGAACTGACTATCATTGTTCTTAAGTTTGGCCTGTTCAATTTTTTTGGCTTGCTTCTTATACAAGCGGAACTCGAGCGGGCTTGAAAAAATTCGAGCCCAATACCAAGTTCAAGCCATTTTGAGCTATTTCTTATAGTGAGTTGGTTTGATTGTGTAAAGGTTTTTGCAACTTTGACGATGAATGTCAATAGTAGAAATCATCATATATATTTTTCAAATACACTACTTTAAAATAAGAAGGGAAAACTTGATATAGGTCCAATTTTTTGAGCCAATAGTAGGAATAGTCCAATTTATTAAAATAAGTCCAATTCCTTAAATCTTATTATTTTATTATCAATAATTATCTCTTCAATGATAAGATTTATTATAAAAATCAAATTTCTTCCTAATTATCTCTTTGATTATTATTTTTAATTTTTTTTTTGTTCTTTCTTGTTCTTTACCCTGTTTTAAACCTCATTATAGATTTTATTTTTTATTTTTGTAATTAACCTATATCACAGGTTAATTATATTTATCTACCTATATGATAGATTTTTTTTTATAATCAAGTAAGATTCATGTGTCTTGCTTGTAGATATATTATGTTTTTTTTCTACCTTTAGTTAGGTTTCATATCTTACTTATAGGTATGATATACATTCATATATTTGTTACTTGAGTTAGCATAGCATGATTTGCAGATAGATTTATGTCAATATATATATATATATATATATATATATATATTGTTATATGATATTAATTATATTTTTTTGGGGTTGAAAATGCATAATATTAGAAGATTTTAATTGATTTTTAATATTTTTAGAAAATATAAAATGAGCACTAAAAAAATAAATATATATAATTAGGTAATTGAACTCACTCCTAAAAATCATCTATGTTTTTGGACCTGGATCTAAAAGCCCCTAAGAAGAAACCTGCACTAACTTTTTTTTACAAGTAAAAGTCAGTGAGAGGCTAGACCATCATCATGTCTATAGTTTCTTTAGATGCAAACATCTTTAAAAAAATGAACAAAAGATTATCAAGCTAAACTTAAATATATATGTATAATGCCTTAAAGAAAATCACACACATAATTTTCATTCCAAACAAACTTCTTGCATAAAATCTTCATACATGTGGAAGAAAAATCTGTAGCAAGATCTTATCTCTAAAACCTTTGAAGTTGACACTAGCACTAGGAAGAGGGAGCAATTTAGGCAATAGGTTATTGACTTTTAAATTTTGTAGTACAGTAAAATCTCTATAAAGCCATAAAGTTAGTACCAATTTTTTTTTTTTTTAAACAAACGATATTATCTATGCTACATTAAGAGGGTGAGGGAATAGGCTAAGTTTCCCAATGAGCTAGCAATAATATGGTTCAAATTCGTATTTGGTGAGAATCGAACCTAAGACCTCTCATTTACAAGTGAAAAGGAATACCACTAGACCGTAGTACTAAACAACAATCAATTTTATAACCTTAGGGAGGTTATTACTTAATAGAGGCGCAATTAAAAAAAAAAATAGTTATAGACTTATTTAACATTAATGAATGTTGTATTTCCTAAATATGATTGATTGGGCTCTAAGTATTTATTTCTTGTTCATACATACCTGCAAAGAAAAGACGTGGCATCAGCTCTAAAAAATAAAGCATGATATCCCTAAATAAGATTGCTTGGGCTCAAAGTATTTTATTTCTTGTTCATATGTACCCGCAATCAATCCTATTTAGGAAATACAACATTCATTAATGATAAATAAGTCAATAACTATTATTATTTTAAACTAGGCCTGTATTAAGTAATAACCTCCCTAAGTTATAAAATTGATTGCCACTTAGTACTATGGTCAAGTGGTATTCCTCTTCACCTGTAAGTGAGAGGTCTTAGGTTCGATTTTCACCAAAGGCGAATTTGAATCACATTATTGCTAGCCCATTGTAAGGCTTACCCACTCTCCCACCCCCTTAGTATAGATAATATCGTTTGTTCAAAAATAAATAAATAAAAATAAAAATTAGATTCAAGAAGGATACCAAACAAAGAAAAGATGTAATTTTTCGCATTTGGTTATACCAAGGCCTCTGTAGATCAACTATTTAATCCCTTTTTTACTATAGTAGAAAATGAATATAGCTATCTAGGTAATGCTCTTTTAATTATATCTCAAACTTTGACTTATCAGCATAGTGAAAATTAAGTCCATGGACTTTTTTTTTTCTTCAGAAAAATCAGTCCTTAAACTCATAAAAATCTGCCAATTACAACCCTTGAAGCTATTTTATTCAATTTTTCGTCAATTTAAGTCACATGATTTGCATGTGATACACTTTGAAGAGTAGATCGGTGGTTTTCATATATAAGTTTAAGGACATATTTTTTTTTCAAAGAAATAGAGTATGAAATTAACTTTGGAAGGTATAGATTCACAACCTAGATTCACAACCTATATATATGCATCTTTAAGGGCTTATAGGCGAAAAATGACGGTATTACCATCTATAATGTGTCATGTGACTTAAGTTGACAAAGAAATGGATAATTGAATATAATAGTAGGGATGAAATTAGCAGTTTTGATGAATTTAGGGACTTATTTATCCAAAAAAATAATTTAGACACCTAATTTTCACTTAGATAATAAATTAGGGACCTAATTTCACTAAGATGATAATTCAGAGACTAAATCGATAATTCACCCAACAAATTAATGCTTTAAGTTTTCTTTCACTGGCTTAATAACCCCAACCACACTAGTGGCTGACAGCCATATAATGTAAACTTTGCTAGAATAATACAAAAACGCGTGTAAAAGAAGTAATATCATGTTTTTGTAGGATCCACTTCGTAATGTATTTTAACAATCCGAATTATCTTTCTTTTCGGATTATTAAATACATTACAAAATGAATCCCACAAAAATATGTGATACAAATGAAGTGAAAAAAGTAATAACACGGATCCGTCCCATATATATATATATATATATATATGTATGTATGTATATGTATGTCCATATGTGGATCCTAGCAAGATCTAATTATCGAAAAGAGGAATGCTTTTATGTTCAAGGGCAACCTAGTTTAGGAAACCGCACTTTCTTCTTAGTCACTAATGATATATGTTAAGCTACCTAATGATTTCATGGAGACGAAAACATGAGAGATAAGTTGGGTTTAATTAAATAACTATGATATACATATAAAGTCAAATCAACACATATATTTAGTGGCAATGCATTGCAAGTGCAGTTAGTCCTCATTAAAAAAAGTACAAGGTCATCTTACTTCGTCCCTTCCTCCTTATAAAAGGACTGGTTGCTACGATCCTCTCTCTCTCTCTTTACGCAACAAATTTGCTCTTTCGTTCGTTTTTCTCATGTAATGATTATTGTGAACCAATGGGCTAAAGATGTCTAGCTAGGGTTGGCATGTTGAAAGCAACCAAATAATAATGAGACTCACCTTCCTCAACTTCTCAATCATATTCCACATCTAGTAGCCAACTGGTCTCTATAGAAAATGCAGATCTATCTCTTTCTCTCCCTCTGCTAGTGTAGAATCCAGTTATGATTGTGTTGGACTAAGTTTCGTAATTCTTAGTGCACTTAGGTTTACTTGTACTATAAGTCGCTTGACTATATTTGTCCTATTGTGATATAAATCAAATCAATACAATTATTGTTCTATGGTATCACTCATTTAGGTTTCGCTTCCGGACCAAACCCTAGCCTCCCACTTTTCCCTTTCCTATCCCTAGTTTTCCCTCGTACATTCCCTTTCCCAAAAATTCCCTTGCCGTGACCCTCTCCTGCCTCTCATCCCCATGGCCAATCAAGCTTCATCTTCTTCCTCCACCTCTATACCCTCTCTCTCCGGTCCTAATGTTGCCTAATTTTTGAAACTCACATATAGGTCACAATTTATTTGGTTACATGGATGACACTATTCTGGCCCCTGCTTCCACCCTTCCTGCTGTTGACAAGGAGCATGCTAAATTGAATCAGGCTTTTGCTACGTGGTTTCAGATGGATCACATATTCCAAACCAAACATTTGACAAATCACCACCAAAATATTCAAGTTCTTTTTTTTTTTTTTTTTGTGACAAATCAGATAATTATTAAAAAAAAAAAAAAAAAAAAACCTATTTTCACTATCATTTTTCATACTTCTTTTGAGTATTTAGTACTCCATTCTAACCAAATTTATTCGACTAAAAGGAATACGTGAGAGTGAAGGAGAATAAAGTAATAAAGGAGGCACTTTATAAATTAAGGGGTGTTGTTGTAGTATTTGTGCAAAGTTAATATAATAATTCTGAAAAGGAAAACATTGAAGGGCGGTGCCCCTTCGACATACCCAAGCTCCAACTTTGATTGTGGATGCAAATTTTCATTAAAGATAGACTGACGAAAATCACACTTGCAAGACAATTAATATTGTTAGGCTAATTGATGAACATTAAAAAAAATGGGTTAGGGTGTGCCAAAGGGTCTTCCATTCCTAGAGCCAGAATAAGTTGCGAGAGAAACAGAAAACTTGAGAGAGTTCTAAGTAGTAAATTGCAATTACCATCTCTTTGTTTAGCTTTGCTATATTTAAAGTAGGGACTCTTCGTAGGCAGCCTATGTGTTTTGCTAAGATGGTGTAGACCTTACTAAGCACACCACTTGAGCAGATCTCTAGTGGTAGGCGCGGTATGAGACCCGCCAGAGCAGGAGACACCCAAGGAAGACTCCAAAGAGTCAATCTCTGCCTCCTTAATCCCGGGTAGGGCACAATGGTAGCTGTAGGGATATCTGGTTCTGAAAGGGACACCTTGCTATGTCCTTGAACCCAAAGAGTTGACTCTTCCCATTAGGGTTTTGTGTCTGGTCTACTCAAAACGTCAAGGGTAAATTTATCATGTTGAGCTAATAGTTCACGTGCTGCTCTCCTATTGATAATTAATGAGCCTTTTATGCGATGTTTTCATGACAAGAAACATCGCCAGCAACATTGTAACTTGTTTGTATTGATAAATTATGAACGACATTAGTATTATCTACTATCTAAAAGGATTTGGTTGTCTATATTTTTTTGGGACCTTTTACAATTTTAAATTCGTCCTTCCCCTGATGATTATTGGCTTCGCCACTTACTACAAGTACATATTGTGCATTCAAGAATTTACCTTAAAATCTGCAAGCAATACTAACGGTACCCAAAAGGCACTATGCAATTAAGGGTTATCCAAGTTGATTCCTTCCCTCAAAGAAAGGTATTTTGTTCCTCCACAGGCGACTGTGCACTATTCTTTTTCTCCACCTTTTTGTTACTATATATTATATATTGTCTCTTATGATGTGTATAAATTAAAGACTTTTCATGTATAAAGGACCCAATAAATGATGGTTTCTTTGGCATCAAAACTATAACTACTCTATATATGGAGGAGAGGTGAGCAATGAGAGGTCAATGGAATGGTGACCCACTTACGAAAATAATCAAAAGCAAAAAGCTCAATCCCACTGCTTCCAACCACCATTCTGAGTGCAATTTAACTACCAATCACATTGAAAAGCATAAGAAAAATTCCACTGTCCAAATGCTCTTCTTAATTCTAATTCTAATTATTTTCTGAATATGCCTACTACAATGTGTTGTGTGTTATTATAATATCCAATTAATCTTAGTGCCACAAATTGTTCCCTAATCTCTCTTTCATCTCAGTTCGTACTCCAGACAATGTATATCTCCAAATGCTTTAGAATATTGAAACTGAAAGGCAAACTGTATTTAGTCAATCCGACTTTTTTAAAGACTGACATGTGCACACATGGGACAGGCTAATTCAGGAGTAACTAGGTGGAGGTGAATTGTCTGTCCTCCCATTTCCATACTTTTCCCATGCCCTCCTGTGATGTGTGATCACGGTTAAGCCACGTCAATATTTTATATTAATTTTTTATAAAAATAATAAAACAAAAAGTAATACGAATATAAAATGTTGACGTGGCTTAACCGTGACCACACAAACAGGAGGGTATGAGAACAATATGAAAATGGGAGGGCAGACAATCTACCTCTAAGTAACTATCACGTACTATAGCAGGTTGCAGAAGCAGCTGAATGAGCCAACTCAGCCAAGGATTTTAGTTTATATATATATATATATTAAAATAAAAATATCTATACAGAAAATATAAAGTGATGATAGCTTTGCTATATATATATATATATATATATATATTAAAGCGTAAGAGTTGCATTTGAAACTTCAACAAACCTTAAATTAACAAATAATGCATCAAATATAAAACACAATGCTACACGAAAAAGACTTATGAGTTTTAAATACACTGTATTCGCGCCAATTAGATTTGAGTCTAGTGGTTATATATGCACCATGCATGATACCAGAGCCCTAATTTTTTGTGGTAATGGTTGACTTTGGAACGAACCTCCAACACCGCTTTTGACCATCTCCCCTCACGAAATCCAGGCATATGCATGTAGACGTCGACTGCAAATTGGCCTATAAAACGGATCAGCATGGACCACTTATTCCCAACCAAATATTCTCTAGCTTTCGACCCATGATTTTCAAAAGATTATAGTTCTGATTTAAAGTGGATCCTAATTCCCTTCCTCATTATCCTCAATGCCTATGCTCCTAACTAGTATATTGGATTTGATACACATAAAAGAGAATTCTGTTTTTTACTTGTTACTGTAAGAGACAACAAGATATTATCTTCACATTGTGATTATATCTAGGGCACCACTAGAACACTAGTGCATGTATCTATGTTTTACAATTTTCTTAACTGCTAAAACAGATTCTCATGCATCTACTTTCTCTCTGTTACTGAAAGCTACGTTACATAAAAGCCTTTTTGGGCTGCTAGCAAAGTAATTTCTTGGATTCCTATAGGTTGAAGTGAACCAATTCTCACAACCTTAAGATGATCAGGATTCAGAAGCATTTTGCTTTATTCCAAGTATATAACAGCTAGGCATGGAGTTGGATTAAATTAATCCACTACGTAGAATATACCTTCTAAGAAATTACTAAAGTAATGGCCTAATACATCCCTGAATTGTAAACCCTAGCTAGCTAAAGCTATAAGATATACATACATATATACATATATATATATATCTGAGAAAAATTGATTAAAGTGTAGCAGCAAGCCAAATTTTGAAAGCTAATGAGAAATGGACGAATGATTGTTAGTCATATATATAGGCTATGCTCAAGATGCTTGAATTTCATTTACCAATCGATTCAATTAATTTGCAAGTTTGTTTGTAAAGAGACTACATCTCAATCTGCCAGATCATCACAGAATATGAAGTCAACAGCTGTACAAGTCAACAACTATCAACATTCAACAAGTCAACAACTTAAGCCAAGATTGTTAGAGCTGTTATCTTAGTGTAGTTGGCGTAATTAACTAATTATGTGTTGAGTGAATTTAGAGAAGTGTATGTAAACTGAGTTGTAATTATCATTTCTTGAAATGGGAAAATCAATTTCTATTATGATATCCATCGCCACTACCTTCCGCATTGATCCTTCAAGATTTCTTTATCGCTTCTGTAACTTTCTTGCGATCCTAACAGTTTGTTTCTAATTTCTCTCTTATCTGATCTCATGGCTTTTACTTCTGAATCTTCATCTATAATTGATCCGTATCCAGTTATCACCAATTTTTTTGGTTCGAACCCTAATTGATCGAATTCAATCACTTCTCTTATGATCAAGAATATAGGCAGTATGGTGCCGATTAAGCTCAAGCATGATAATTTGAATCACTTGTTGATTCAGTCTGCATGGATTACCGGATGAAATTAAATTCATGTTTTATTGCTTGAAAGGTATATACTATGATTCTGCACAAAGCCATCTGCTTAACATCAAAGCTTAAACTTGTTATAATGGATCAGTACCCCAACAATTGAAAATTATGAATGGAGAGGGCCATGGTCGTGTATTGTACTTAATGCAGAACTAAAGATAACAATACGTGTAAGAGTAACAGTTGGGAGGTCACATTTTGTACCTCATAATGTGACAAATCATATAATTAACATTAATGAGACACTCAATAATTTATATGTATGTACACATTACTTAACATATCAGATAATATACCAATGTAGTACAATAATATGATCTACTTGGCTTTTTTTTTTTAATTTTTTTTATTTAAAGCATTATCGAGATAAACTCAATCATTTACATGTATGTACATATTACTTGACATATCAGATGATATACCAATGTAGTACAATAATGTGATATTCTTCCTAGCTTTTTTCTATATTTAAAGCACTATCTAGATAAACTTAATAATTCACTTGTATGTACACATTACTTGACATATAAGAAGATACACCAATGCAATACAATATTAATGTGATCTCTCTAAATTTTTTTTTTTTTAATATTTAAAGCACTATCGAGATAACTTTTTAAAGCTTGTTTCTCTATATATGACAGGCTACCACTCGTTTGGCGCCTTAAACATAATTTTAAATTGACACCAAGCATATACCTCCACTACATCATTCTGGAGTTGATCATTATGGTCGGGCATATCGATCAGAACCTTGAAATAAAATCAAGAAGGGATATTGACCAATCAGATCTTCACTAACACACACTTGTTTTGCACCAAAATACATGGGTATCTATTGGGTGTTGATCATTACAACTGTGTCGATCGGCAGCTATAGTGAAAGACATATTAGTTTATATCGTGTTGATGAATCAAGTCCAATTATTCTTGACACAGAGACTGTGAGAGGAAGGAAACCTTTAGGCTTTAGCTGCTTTAACAAAGTGTTCGAATGGATGCTTGTCACATCTTCTCAAAGTTTCTGGTGATGAGGAAATTCCAAAAGATATATTGGGTCAAAGTTCCTCTTCATGTTTCACATTTTGCATGATTCCTCATTTCAAAATGCTTGCGCTTTTTTCTGCATTTGATTGTGAGATAGAGAATCAAGGTAAAAGAGGTAAAGAAAGACTTAGGAAGACTTTGAAGACTTTAAGAAAAAACGTAAGTACTTGGAGCTAATGGAAGACTTGACACAAAACTGAATACAATGACATTCTAGGATTTATACAATTGAGTCCATTTAGTGAGATAAAACTTTGTTATTGTTGTCGTCTCTCCTATAACACAAAGAACCAGATCTTTGGGGACTACTTATTGGGACACTCAAAAGATGTTTGCGTGTGTGTGTGTGTGTATCTAGTTGTAGTCTAGTGTACTGGACGTGTGTGCCTATTAGAGAGAGAGAGAGAGAGAGAGAGAGGAGGGTTTAACGGTCATTTTAATAAGTCCATGGAAAACTTGGTGCATGCTTTCACTAAAGGTTGGGACACTCATTTGGGTTCTCACATTTCGACCTTTAGTGAAAGAATCAAGCAATAGACCATTTCCCAAATGCATATTTAAACCCTTCATACCCAGCTGTCCCATGGAAGCCAAAGCACTTAACTAATTGTAAGTTGTAGCACAAAAAGCATGGCTACCACCACCAGCCAAAGTACAGCACCCAGCAACAGCACCACCGCTGCCGCCGCCATTTGCTTCTTCAAGTATCTTCATTCGCTGTCCCAAACACCCCACAGGCTTAGGAGGAGAATGCTTGCAACGTGGACCCCAGACGAAGAGCTGAACCAAGTGAGGCAAAGGTCAGGGGCAGACATGAAAAGGAAACTCAAGTGGTATGATCTGGTGGCCCTTGGCGTTGGGGGAATGCTTGGTGTTGGAGTCTTTGTCACAACTGGCCCTGTCGCCCGTCAGACTGCTGGCCCTTCCGTGTTCATTTCCTATATCATTGCAGGAATATCAGCCCTACTTTCTTCCTTGTGTTACGCTGAATTTTCTGTCCAAATCCCAGTTGCCGGTGGTGCCTTTAGTTATATCCGATTGACCTTCGGTACGTACATACGTTTGAACATTTAAGTAATTGTCTAGGTCCATGATACTAGCTAAAATATATATAGTCAATATTTCTTCGTTTTCTTCTTTGTTAATTACCTTCATTTCTATATGAAGGAGAATTTGTTGGTTACTTTGCCGGGGCTAATATACTCATGGAGTACGTATTGTCGAACGCGGCTGTTGCCAGAAGCTTTACTGAGTATTTATCCTCTGCATTTGGAGAAAATCCAAGGACATGGAGGGTAGAAGTGAATGGTTTGGTAAAGGGATATGATATGTTGGACTTCCCGGCTGTTGCTCTTATTCTTCTTCTCACTCTCTGCCTTTGCCATAGGTTACATCTCTTCCTATAATTTTTTTTCTGAAAATATGACTTTAATCCTTCAAATTTAATTTTTTCCATATAAAACTTGACATAATTTTTTTACTCAAAAAGAACCCAGTGACTAAGATCCACCTAAGTGAATTCATTAATTACATATTACTTTACACATTTTACATTTTTAAATGCCTAAAGTACCCTTATTGCATATTTGATGTGCACAATTAATTCTATGCAAATTGTAAGAAGAGAGTTAATGATTTTTCAAAAAGAAAAATAAGACATTAATGTTAAAAAAATTCATTGCATATTAATATCAAATATGAGAATTGTTGGCTTAATTCTATGTATCGTTGGCTTAATTCTATGTATCTGGCATTATGAGTTTATATATATATATATTTTACCAAAAAAAAAAAAAAACCCTAATATATGTAATAATACATAAAATAAAATAAAGTAATTTACCTACCATGTACAAAAATGTTATTTGATTCAAAATGTGTATATATATATATATATGTGTGTGTGTGTGTGTGTGTGTGTGTGTGTGTGTGTATTTATATAATCAAACCATATTAATTTACCTACCTACTATTTGAAATGTTCATTTCCAATGATGCAAAATATTGTATACCAACAACAAACATTGCATAAAATTAGGAATTGGATCATGCTTTTAATTTTATCTTTTACCTACAAACAATCATTTACATATTACTTTATATATTTTTACCAAAAAAAGTCCCTAGTAGGCTAATATATGTAATAATTCATGAAAAATAATTTACCTACCATGTATACAAAAATGTTATTTAATTCAAAATATATAATCTAGGTTTTCTCAAAAAAAAAAAAAGAAAAAAAAAAGCAGATATATATATATATATATATATATATAATCTAGGTGTAGTATATATATATTTTTATATAATTGGAACAAATTAATTTACCTACCCACAAATTATTTCCAATAATTTACCTACAAAAAACTATACCCCGTGTGTAATATAATATCTTTTTTCACTAATACATGGAGAATAATTTACCCATAACAAAAAGAAATATAATTTGATGTATTATATTGAAAAATATTTATGTCATAGCTATGTTTATACAACATTAAAACGTGCCTAATATATGTAACAATACATGAAAAATAATTTACCTACAAGTTAGAGAAGTGTTATTTGATTCAAAATATATAATACGGATTTAGTATAATTTTTTTTTTTTAATAATTGGAACAAATTAATTTACTTCCCAATTAATGAAAAATATATATATCACAAAAAGGTAAATTTTTGGTGTGATATGGATACAATTAATGCAATATAACAATTTATATATTTTATTTCACTTTTTCTACAACTTTTAATTTGGAATAAATTTAGGGATTTGGGAAAATGGCATGGGTGGAAATAAATTGTATTAGTAGGTCAATAGTGTTCTGATATGGCTACAGATTTAAATTTGGACTTTTATTGGACGTTTATATGTAAATGGGTTTTTATCTAGGAATCATGAATTGTAAGGGCTGAAGTCTAAAGCACCCTAAATTTTTTTCCTTCCTTCTGAAATATATTATTCTACCTCATTATATTCTTACTTTACTGTAATATTTTCAGAATCTATGTGCCCATCATTTTGCAACTGGCTAGAACTTTTTAGTGTATTTTACACTAAAAAAAGTCCAAAAATTTATCACTTACCAAATATATTTTCTAGTATATTATCATCATTGCACATTGATAATAATTTCCCAAGTGTTATTGGGTTCACAAGTGATGGTATCTTTAATTTGTTTGAGTGAATCTTGAAATGATGGGTGATTTATATCAATTTCTTTTTGGATTAACACTGCAGCACAAAGGAAAGCTCCCTCTTGAACCTAATTATGACAGTCTTCCATGTAGTTTTCTTTGGATTTATTATAATTGCTGGCTTCTGCAATGGGACTTCCAAAAACTTGGTGAAGCCTAAAGGAATTGCGCCGTATGGTGTTAGAGGTGTTCTTGATGGGGCAGCTAGGGTTTACTTCAGCTATATCGGCTATGACTCGGCTTCAACCATGGCGGAAGAGATCCAAAACCCTTTGACGAGCTTGCCAGTTGGAATCATTGGTTCCGTTGTCATCACCTCTGTGCTCTATTGCCTCATGGCCTTGTCCTTGTGTTTGATGGTTCCTTACAACAAGGTAAGTAACACGTTTTGTTTAAAAAGAGTACTATACGCAAGTGGTGGATTTGCTCTGGTGGATAGTGCTTTTATCTTCAACACACTGCGTCTAAGTTCTAAATTCTCCCCCTTTTTAGTCTAGCTTAGAGTAGTATTTTTGCTGCATTTCTAATGAAGATTTGGAGTTCATCGTTGAAATGCATGGATTGACAGATAACAGAGGATGTGGCATTTTCAAATGCATTCAAAGAGATTGGTTGGGAATGGGCAAGCAATGTGGTAGGGGCAGGTGCAAGCTTGGGGATTGTTGCTTCACTTTTAGTAGCAATGTTAGGCCAAGCAAGGTACCTTTGTGTCATTGGAAGGGCCCGGCTGGTGCCCTCATGGTTAGCCAAGGTCCATCCTTCAACAGGCACTCCATTGAATGCCACCCTTTTCTTGGGTAATTTCCTAAATCTTTGCATGCGCGCGTGCGCGCACACACGTATATATGACTTATAATTGCTTTACGTCTCTATAATCTTCTTCCCGTACAATAAGGAAATGTCAGATTTTTCTTGAGAAAATTGGAGCACATTGTTTCTCAAATTTTGGATCAACAGAAGCTTTAGTCTCTGAATTACAAATTCGTGAGTATTAGTTTTTGAAACGTGTCATAAAGTTGAAAAGTGGTTCTTCTGGGTAACGCGGTTAGAACTCATGTTCAAAATAAATGGTTTAAGGGGAAAAATAAGGGACAAAAGTTCGAATGGGTTTACCCAAAAATGATCATTGCTACCCATTGTGACAAGTTTAAAGATCAATACTCATGGATTTTGAGTTTAAGGACCAGTACTCAATTTTTTTTCCTTTTCTTCATGTGATAGAGGAGAAAGGAGAGGTTAAAATTATGTATAATTGGCACATACAAAAATTCCTCCGATGAAGATTAGACGATTGTCTGAGTTAAATTTTATGATCAAAATTGACGTCTTAAACACTCACAAGTAATGATCTTGATTTGATTTTTGAAGTGTTGAAAATTCACCCTTTAATAATACAAAATTATAAACAGTTCAAAGAAAAAAAGAGAGCAGAAAACTAAACAAACTGATGGATCCTTTTCTCTCCTATATATATATGATTCAGGACTTTGTACAGCATCAATTGCGCTCTTCACCGACCTCGAAATAGTGATTGAAATGATCTCCATCGGCACGCTCTTGGTGTTCTACCTTGTGGCCAATGCTCTCATTTACCGGCGATACGTGATCATCAGCAAAAACTCTCCATTTCAAACTCTCTTGTTCCTCTTCCTCCTCTCGTCTAGTGCTATTGGCTTTTCCATGTCATTGACGTTTAAGCGACAACGGTGGGGACTACCACTTTTCGGGTTGTCTACGATCATCATCATTTCCTTCTTCAACTACGCAGTTCCTTGTGTTCGCCATCATATAGGGTGGTCAATGCCATTCATGCCATGGCCTGCTGCACTGGCCATCTTCCTTAATGTGTTCCTCATGACCACGCTGAAGAAGTTCTCGTTCGAACGGTTTGCTTTATGGGCATGTTTCATAGCATTGTTCTATCTGTTCTATGGTGTTCACTCAACTTATCAGGCAGAGAAGATGGGGAGCAGTGAGGATAAAGTGAATCCAAGCTCAGCTGTGCAGCAAACTAAGCTAGACAATATGCAAGTACTTTGACTAATCATTAATATATATATATATATATATATTTTTTATTTTTATTTATTTATTTTTTTTTCTCTTTTGCTTCCTATAGCAGTTTTTGTGGTGTATGAGTTTGGGTTTAGGATTTCCAATCAAATAAAAGGGAATTTCAATCAAGCAGAATGGAACGTCATTCGCCCGTCCAAGACATATACAAGGAAGGCAGCCTGCATTTGGATCCCACACCGGCCTATTTTGGAGGACTCGAATGAAGGTAGTGATCGCCTTGTGTGTGTCTTGAGCGGACTTGACATACAAGGGAAGCCCCTAGCCAAGAATTTTTTTTTATTTTTTTCGTGCGGCTTTCCATTTTTGCTTCATCTGTTACTATCATCACATAAACTCTTAATGGGAGTGAAAAAAGATGATTGAGTTCATTCAGCAAGTAAATGGACACACCAAACCCTAAACCTCATGGTCCATTGAAAAGTCAACTTTTCATGTTTTAAACGTTTGCTAAAATTTTTCCAATAACGAAGGCACTTTTATGCTTTGTCTGTCCTACATGGATGGTAGAGGTACTCTTATTCGGAACGGATTTATTATTGTCACCGTTGCGTCAAGGTTATAATAAAACAAGAATGTGTGCAAGTTTTTTCAACACATGACATTGTATTATTGGATTGAGATGTAAAAAATGGAAAGCCGCATGAAAAAAAGAAAAATTTTATTTGAACTCTTATAACCTCTTTCTACACCCAACTTACTGTCTACACCTACATTATTTTTAATTAAAGATATAATATTTCTTTAAATCCAAATTTGCTACCTAAACCACCCTCATAAACTCAATTCAAAATATATATTTACCTTTACATCCATTCCTTACCAATTTTCTCGGTGAACTTGGACTTCGCGAGCTTCTTGATCACCTTACTTCGGGGGTTTGCTATTGCAAGCTGATTGATCAGAAGAAAGAATAAAACATAAGCTCATGATCAAACAAAAATATGAACTATATCAAACAGAACTAGTCTACCATAATATCATACCTTGAGACACTTTCTGTCTACATTTTTCTGGACCTCTTCAAGCTTGGTGATCCCGCTAGTATCGATGCTTAACAACTGTAACTTGATTTTAATTTTAGCATTAGACTCGTAGTAAAGCTTAATGGCAGATATCGTAAAAGTTTAATTTGTGCCGTTGCAGATTGATCACTTACTGCCAATATGTATTATAACATAGTGTAAGCTTGTTTCTCCAAAAGATTTTATTTTATCTTCCTCCTCATGTACCACTTTGAGATCCTGTGAACCAGATTTTGAGCATAGATTAAATCTTTATCCCGTTGACTACGTTGTTTTCATATATCGATATCTAACTTGTATTTTATTACCTTCCCCTTAAATAGTTTGCATTACCAAAAGTAGATATTGGTGCATCAATTTGAAGAATAAGAACTCATGCAATATTATTCACAACATATGATCAATGCTTCTACAAATTGACAATGGGGTCTCATCACCAGACAAAGAGGATACTTGACATCTCCTTTCATCACCATGACATTCAAGGTCATGGCTCCTCTGTTTGCTATTTATCCAAGGCGTTTGACTTCTATTGGAATTCTTCTTTTGTCAAGTTTGAAGATTAAGCTATACTTCCTCAAGATGAAATAGATATTGAGCCTTAAATGCTTGGAAAGTTTTGGATGTCTAGTTTATGAAGAATTTTACGGTTCATGATTCGGATTTTTCTAAAAGATGTTATTGCTATTTTTAGTGCAAACAACACATAATGATGATTTCTTACGAATAAATGGCTCAGATAAATGTTGATTAATTGCATGATGAAAGTAGGATAAACATTGCGTGAAAATAGAGTTTGATTATTGGGATGTGCGTTTATTGATACATTTTGATTTTATTGTTAATTTCATCTTGTACTTGGTGATAATTATGGAATAGAGTAAAAAAAAAAAAAAATTCACAATTAAAATTTAAGTTGGGTGTAGAAAGAGGTTACATGATCGAGTTCAAATAAAATTTCCCCACTAAAAATAAAGGAAAAATATAAGGAGAGAAAAGGGAAAGCAGAAATTGGAAGGCAAACTATAAGAATGTATTAATTAAACAACAATTTGAAGGTGAAAACAATTTAAACTTGTTCAGCTGGTGGATTCACCATGGCAATCCATCCTTTTGGGGCCTAAAAAAACTCACAGAGGCATTTCAGCCTCTTTCTAGCCACCATCGTGCGATTCAGCAACTCCATGAATCAAACTCAAGACATACCGTGTGAAATACGGACCGGGAATACGTCATCACCATTGGGCCACCGCGTGGTGGTTAAGTTAAACTTGTTTCAAGCTTTGGCTTTTCGTTCCATTTTGTAAACCATTATATGTACCCATCCTTCTTCTATCCTTAATCTCTATTTGGTTATCAAGTGAAAGTTAAAGAGCAACTCCACCCTCCCAATCCCTCTTGCAATTGGTGATTCAATCCCTCTACCTCAATAAAAGTTGCTCCAGCCAGTCCAAACAAGTCGGACTATAGTGAAAAGCAAGAGGCACGACTACTCACTCAAGCCAAAATCGCCCAACCCAATGCCTAAGGCAGTTTGACGTCACTCACGTTATAATTTTTTTGTGCTTGCGCACACGCAAGTCATCCAACAAAATCAAGGAGGCAGACCCATGCTGCATATTCTTTAAAACGTGGGAGATTTCGGATTGTTACGGTCATGTGATCGATCGACCATAAATTCATTTTTTGGCTTTATAAATTTAAAAAAAAAAAAATTCGTCTTTTTCACATGGCAAAATCTGGTCACTGAATAGATTGTGTCACATGACACAATCTATTCACCAAGACACTAAGAGCATTTCCAGTGTGGGAACCCCCCTCCCCCCCCCCCCCCACCCCCCAGGCAATACACTATGTTATCCATCCAGTGAACAGTAACTGCCTTTAATGAACAGTAATCGTCTTTTGCATCTCCAACGTTGCACTTCAATAGCCTTGGCAATAGGCAAGAAAATATTAGTATTTTATTTATTTATAAAATAATACAAAATAATTTTATTTGTAATTTCGGATAAGATTTTTAATCGTTCTCGTTGCGCCACGTGTCATTATCCGAAAGGTTATAAAATAATACAAAATAATTTTATTTGTAATTTCAGATAAGATTTTTAATCATTGTCGTTGCGCTACATGTCATAAAATCCGAAAAAACAATTATTGGTGATGGATTTCCGAAAAGACAATTATTGGTGTGTTTAAATGTCTTTCGAATAAAGATTCTCTTATTATAAATAAATTACCAAATTAAATAAATAGACTCTTAATTTAAATAAAGTACTAAAATCAATAAATTGGAAACAACATAAAGTACTCTATTCAATAAATAAGAAATTACAACCCAAAGTGATTGGAAAATTATGGGCTCCGATTACAAAAAGTACTCTATTCATCATCACTTAACTAATTTGTGGTGCTAGGATGATCTTCTCTTGCTCTCGCTTCTCTTGCACGCCTTCTTTGCACCACTTCCGCTTTCTCCGACTTCTAAAAATATTTAGAATTTGGAGACTTCCCTTCTAAAGGTGTGTTCTTAATGTCATGATCTCGTTGAGCCATTCTTTCTTCTCTAACCTGTTCCCTTTCTTGCCTAAGTAGCTCTCTTTCTCTCTCTCATTAGCTTGAAATGCTTTCTCAACAACTGCAGCTTTTGCCTTATCTCTAGCCCTATCAGCCTCAAATTTCTTCATTTCTCGCACCAAAGTCAATTCACCTTGGCGAGCAAGTTCTTCCATATACTTTGCATAATCATTCTTGGAAGCACTCCCTTTTCTCTTTGAAGCCTTCTTACCTTGAGGCATAATTGGATAACGGGTCAATCCCGACGCTTGTTCAGGGGGGGCGTTTCGGGCACTTCTTCTACTTCATCTTCATGAACATGCGAGGCATGATTGGGTGTAGAGTGTAGAGGGATGTTGTTCATGAAAACTTTTGGACCGACAAGCACAACTTTGAATTTAGGACAATCTTTGACAATATTCCAACATTCCCACCGGTTGAATGATTTGTTTTTGCTTTTGGTTTTGGCACCATACCAAGCTTGTGCTTGAAGTTGCTACACAATGTGGGATAAGAAATAATTATAATGAAAGTAGGTAACAAATAAATAATAAAAACAAATAATTATAATGAAAGTAGGTAACAAATAAATAATACAAACAAATAATTATAAAGTAAATTTGGGTATAGTACAAACAAATAAATAATATATTGTTACCTGATCCGCGTAATTTTCCCCACTTCGAAGATTAGTACTAGCTTGTGCCAATGCGTCTCTCCACATACTAAATGATTGGCTAAGTAATTTCCAACGACTAGACATCGATTCTTTGGTTCTTTTCCCACCCATTTTCTCAAGATAATTGTTATGAATAAGACTCCACATTTCTCGCAATTGCATCTCATTACCCGTAAGTGAACTATGAGTAACTTCAAGCCAGCTAGTACACAACGCAACATCTTCAAGAAGCGTCTAATTCGTACCTGCATTAGTAGTCATTTTGTTGAAAAAAATTGGATTGAAACTTTAAGAGAAAGATAGGAATGTGGTTGAAAGTAGTTGAGAAAATATGAAATTGTGGTGTAAGGTAGATGATAATGAGAAGGTATTTATAGAAAAGTAAAAACAATTTTTTTTAAAATTTTTCAAATTTTTTTTCGGATTTTTATTCATTTTTTATAATTTTTAAAATTTTTTTATTCAACTAATTAATCTCTGCTGTTGGATTTAAAAAAAAATTGAATTCCAACACTCCAGATTATGCCACGTGGCATAACGGTAACATTTCTGAATTTTAAAACTATTTTTTCTTTTTTTATTTATTTATGAAGGAGAAATAGTATCAACCGTTGATCTCAGATCCAACTGTTGATATTAAATAAGATTTTTTAATTTTTTTTACCGTTGCAAATTTGATGGTCCACATTTTCTTGCCGTTGAGATCCAACGGACCATGGGAAGCCACGTGGCTTTCCAACGGTAACAATTTGAAACTGCACCGCGGGCCCCATTCGCTAAAAACATGTCGGGTGACGCACCCCCACACATGGGTGTAGTGCACATGCCTGACAAAAAAAAATAAAAAAAGGGGCTGACGCTTAGCTGACGTCAGCCTTGCGTCAGATAGCCTTCGGGCTCACAGGCTGGCAATTCGTGACAGGATTGGTGCTCGGACCTACCCTCTCCCTCGGGCTCCCACACGCTGGAGTCAATAGGCCGGGCTCTCGGGCCTGTTTGCTGGCCTATCCCCCGAGCAAAAGCCAATGCTAGAAGTGCTCTAATTGCCTTAGGTCAATAGCCCAAGCAGTAATTACCGCGGAAGGGTAGAGTAGCTCTAAGACGTGGTCATTGTCCGGCCATTCGAAAATTTTGGGTTTCAAATCAGGTCGGGCCAAGTTCGTTGGGGCTGATCAGATTGGACTCCAAAAGTTGAAAACCAGCCTTTTGGAAAATTTCAATTCTAATAAATTTAACCGAAAATTGAGAGGCATGGTTAGCTTTGAATTTGGACATGATATAGGTTAAGCTTTGGATTTCGGTTGTTGGATCAGATGGATTGAAGAATATCAGACAGAAATTAAAAAAGATGTGTGGATAGCACCCCTTTGGCCAATTGTTTATTAAATTGAGGTTATTTTTGTCATTTTGGTTCTTATTTAATAAAATTTTACGAAATTATTAAAATGATTGATGGAAATCAAATTCAGGGACAACTTCTACCAATTTCAAATATCAAATATCAGAGACCAAAATGAAGAGTTAGGCCTCTCATAGACCATTTTGGTTAAAAAGCCAGAGAGATCGTTACCATAATATTCTCTAATATATGAAACGAACGGAAACACATTGCAGAAACAACCCAAATGGTATTGACTAGCTTGCAAGCAAAGCAAGCATATATGATATAATACAAGAGAAACAAATCTCTCTCAATCTCAGGTGTGCTTCGACTCCCAGTATCCGATCGAAACACGAAATCTTTTCACCGTTGGAAGATTAAATAAAAGCCCTTTGCCAGAGATGCCGCTCAAATTGGCTGATAGGTCACATAACTCCACAAATCTACCAACTCACAAATTCCCAACTTTGAATTAGTGAATCAACGTATAAGTCAAAAGAAATCTTCCATAGTCTCTCATCATCCTACAAAACGCAATCTCTTTCTTCTTCAAGGCACATAATCCTCCTACATTATATATTTCGTACTTCTAATTTACCTACACAATACAAAACATATATCCTAAATCATCCATTAATCTTAAAAGCAAACTTACAGAAACAAGTCTCCGCTCAGCTCTCCAATCTCCTTTCTACGGTTCGTCCTTCATCTTCTTCTTCTTCTTCTTGGTTTCCCACAATGCCTTCACACAAGCATCCACCATCTGCTTCTGTGACTCCATTATCAGCTGATTTTGCTTCATCTCCATCTTCATTCTCATCTTCGCCATCTCCCCCGCCATCTCCACCTTCCTCTTCTCCATCTTCACAAACACTTCTCCCAGAAACTCTATGGAAGACGCCATCGCTTCAATCGGATCGTCCGCCCCTTTCCCGGATGAACTCCCACCCAAATCTTCTAAACCAACACCATTAGAATGCAAACCCCCTCCAAATTTCTGATTAAACCCACACCCTGAACCAACTCCATTGCTGCCACTGCGCTTCGAGATAAGCTTGGGATTAAACTTCTCGTTACTTTTACCATAACCCTTGATCCTAAAATCTGAAGGCCCCAAATTCCTATCCCCCAATGATTTTACAGGAAACCCGCTACCACCATCACTTCCTCGACTACCATATCGATCATAACCAGCTGAAACTCCTGAATTCGGACCTCGAACAGGATCTTTGACCCGAAACCCACCTCCGAATCCGGCACCTTTTGGTGTTGTCTCATCTGGGTCACTCAAATTTTGATCAGAATCAGCTAAGTACCTGTAACTTTCATAATTTCTGACCCGAAACCCCCCTCCATATTGGACACCAGTGCGGATTTCTGGATCTGGGTTGGACCCGAAAACCAAAGGAGAGTCGCATTCCAAGTCGATCATGGGCTGAAACAGATCCCAGGCAGAGAAAAAGGGAGCCGTCCCCGGGTGTATGGAAACGCGTTCTTTCTCAGTCCGAAAGCGCCTCCGGAGCTTCTCCATCTTGTGACGGCACTGTATGGCGGTCTTGGGCGGGGAGACGAGCGGGCATCGGTCATTGACGGAGGACGCAACGGAGTCCCAGTCGGCGGATTTGAGATTGGATCGGCCGAGAGCTAACCATCGGTCCTTGTAGAGGGCGACAAGGGCGTGGGATTCGTCGTGGGTCCAACAGGGCGTTGGGAACTTGCGGGATTTGGGTTCGGCGAGTGAGGACATGGTGGGTTTGGGTTTGGGTCCGGGTTGGGGCGCAGGATAAGGAGGAGGAGGAGGGTGGGGGAGGTGAAAGGAATGGTGGAGGAGGTGGTGGTTGTGGAGGGCATTGTAGTATTAATTAGTTCGGTGCGAGTGGGTAATGCTAATGTGCGCAGGTGGAAGCAGTACGCATGTAGTCTGTCGAGGCTACTACGTACAAGTTACAACTGGAGAGGGTAGGGAGCCACTGCGCCTCCAGGGTGAGGCAGCCCACTACTGTCTACTTCCAAAAAAGTTGGGGGACAGGCGGTGGTGCCTCAGCCTCTCTCTCTCTCTCTCGTTGACGTTTTACAACCTTGTTCCTGACTCTTTCTCTCACTTGAATTGAATTGGGCCTTAAGATGGGCCTCAAAAAATAAACTGAAAAAGTTAAAAAGAGCTCGGTTTGAACCCGACGTGAATCGAACACGCAACCTTCTGATCTGGAGTCAGACGCGCTACCATTGCGCCACGGATCCGATGTTGATGGTTATGTGCACATGTTTATAAATGACAAATTCTGTTTGAGCTCTTGTGGTGACTTCCTTTTTTTTTTTTGGTTCTAGAACCGCTAAGCCTATGTTACATGCAATAGTACCTAAAATTACTACTGGAAAAATATATAAAAGATCATTTGGCCATGCGGGCTCTCCGTAATAATTATGACCCATCCCTTTAGCCTTTTTCGGTTGAAATGTTCTTGTATTGTAGTATTTTTCCTCATTTTTCAACAATGTAATTTTCCCTCCATGAGATTTGAAATGAGCCTAGTGCATGTGATTCATGGATAAAAGAACTGACTGAACTGACTTATCAAACCAAAGTGCAAAGTTAACTGACACGATCAAGTAATTTAGTCGTTATTTGCATACTTTTGCTTCCTTTAATACAAATATAATGGGAATTTGGTTACGAGTTTTTTGGGCATATTAACTTCATATTACGCCACTCTAAAGAAGTACAACATAGTTGTCGTCTTTGGTACAACCACTCAAGGCCACAGGGTACAAGTACAAGCCATGTGTTTTTCAATACAAGCTAGGGTGGAGTTGGAACCCCATATTCGGCATTCATGTCCATTCTTAATTTCAGATTGTGTTCTTTTTGTTACAAACCACACCAAAAATAGGTGGGGTAACTGCAACTAGTGATTTATTTGTCAAGCTTAACGTAATAACACAACACATGAGGAAAAGAAGAAAAATTCTCTTCCCATGATAAAAGTGCAAAAAATTCCAATATCCCACAAAAATATTTCTGAGACCTTAGAAGTGACACAAAACTATCTCCAAGAAGTGACAAATATATTTCTCAGACTTTAGAACTGCCATTGACCTGAAAATCTTTGTTAGATTTTAACCTGTCGTTCCTCAACCGATCTGCTATCAAGAAGGCCAGTTCAAGAGACTGGGATGCATTCAGCTTGGGGTCGCAATGTGTGTGGTAGCGAGAGGTCAAGTCATTGTCGGTCACAGCCTTTGACCCTCCGATGCACTGTGTCACATTCTGCCCAGTCATCTCCAGATGCACTCCTCCAGGATGGCTCCCTTCTTGTTCATGGACGTCAAAGAAAGCTCTCAATTCAGCCTGAGCCAAAGCAAACCGCCACCAAGTAATCAATAAAACGGACTAGCAACTTGCATTGTAATAAAATGTGTAGGATGAACAGAGTTTTATCCACTAGTTGAGTACTTACCCTGATTGCAATCATCAAATGGTCGTGTATTAAGCCCACATGGAGCCTTTATGGTGTTGCAGTGCATGGGATCACTGAACCACGTGACAATAAGCCCTGCCTGGCGCATAGCTCTAATCAAATGGGGGAGCTTTTTCCTCATATTTTCCGCCCCCATCCTGGTAATTATTGTCAGTCTACCAGGTTTGTTATGAGGGTTCAAAACTTCACACAATTTGACAAGCTCTGTTGGGTCCATTTTATCACTCACCTGCACGAGTTCAAACATCATTACCTAATTATTAATGGAGACAAACTATTTTGCAACCTTTGTTTTCATCTTACAAAACCATACTAACTACAAATAAAACTCGCATTTTATTGTTTCTTTGAATTCTAAAGTAACAGCCAAATTACCTTAATGCCAAGAGGGTTGGATACACCTCGAAGGAATTCAACATGTGCTCCATCCAATTGTCGAGTCCTCTCGCCTACCCAAAGCATGCGTGCGGAACAGTCATAGTAGTGTCCTATTGTCGAATCCTCTCGAGTCAAGGCCTGCTCGTATAGTAAATGAAGGCATTCATAAGATACCCAAAACTCCACTGTGTTCATTATTGGATTGTCACTAGTAGCCCCAGCAGCATCAAGAAAACCAATAGCTTCATCTACTCTCTGTGCAAGTTCCATGTACTTATCTTCATTCGGGAATAATTTGTTGCAACCAGAAATAAACCTTGTCAATGTGGATACTGAAGTATTATTTCACACCAAAAATTTCTAGTAGAGCATGAGAATAAAAAAGATCTGCATCTGGTCATGTAAAACATGATGAAATTGAGGTTCCACCATAAAACCAATTGGCAATATGAGGAGTAGCCCAAGATCATATAAGCACATAGCAAACCTTGTCCCTCACCGATGTGGGACAACTCTCAACAAAACATTGTAGCAAATTTCTAGGTGCTTGGCTCCATTAATCACTTCCAGAAGATAAAGAATTTAATTTTCAAACTACACAAGAGAGCTGTAATTTAATTACAAGAACCACATCTTGGCAACTTGTCGCACGCTCCAGAACATGAGGAGGATAATTGATAATATTTGAGACCACTCATATGGTAATGCTAACTGCTTAAGAAAAGGACAATTGCATGCTCAACGTGTATGTAGCTTTCTGCGTTGGATGGAAATACAAGATGCCTAGAAGTGCAGGCTAATTTGCAGAAAGCCAATAGTTATGGTTGGAAGTATCACATGGAATAGAAGTCAAGATGTGATTTGTTGCAGATACACACCTGTTTCCTTGCTCACTATGTTCTAAGAAGTCCAGATTCCAATCTGAGACTCTTTGCATGGCAGCGTATCCACCAGTGGCAATTGCTCGTTAGAGGAAATGTCAAAACAATGTTACAGTAGTATTTATGGAACATTTATCCCATTCAATGGGGAGTTTCCTGGTAAAAAAAAAAAACAAATAAGACGATCTAAAAACTGGCTTTTGATATTATTAGAAGCATGAAAATGGGAAGGCAGGTTTGCACAAGGGAGTGACATCCTGGGAATTACAGTACCAATTTCTAATGACAAGGGTAGCCGCAAATTGAAATCCTCAGAGTTCAAGTTCGTTAAGTTTAAAGGAATTCCATTAATATCACTGTGCACACATCAAGCCCAAAAGTAGCGTTAGGGAGAAGGATTCACTCAGCAACTTAACAATTCGTGTCATGAAACGAAAACCCAATTAATAAAGTGACCAAAAGTCAAAACTACATCTTTCTTATTTTTGGGTCATTTTACTCACACTTGCCGAGAAAACTTAAAACTAAAACATAAACTCAATTCCCATTCCTTGCACCAACGTAGTTTAGAATAGAATATTGCTTCGTCAAAAATCAAAACTTAAAAGAGAGCAAATTTCAAAAGGGGGAAAATTAAATGCTCAGATAATTAAAAGGAAAACCTAAACAATAATTAATTGGAGAGAAAAAATAAGAAAGGCTAAGAAAGGCGGACCTAGATGACGGGCATTTGGGCACCATAAATGAGAGTAATGGCCATCTGCAAGAAGACCCCGAAGGTGTCTCTGATGTTATTGGCATTAAACTCCTTGAAGCTCTCGGCGTAGTCTCCGCCTTGCATCAGAAACGCCTCTCCCATTACGGCATTTCCCAGCCACGTCTCTAGCCACCTCGCCTCTTTGGCGAACACGATTGGCGGGAACGTCTCCAGAGTCGTCAGAACATCCCGAAGCTCGTCTGTGTCCGGGTAAACGGGCAGCTGATGGGCCTGCTTGGATTTCCACGAGTCCAAGGCCCAAAGAGAGTGATGAATGAGTGGCAGTGGTGGGGTTGGGCTTTCTGGTGAGGTGGAGGAGTTTGAGAAGGTTTGTGGGTGGTGAGGAGGCAGTGGTACGATGGAGGAAGGGGTTTGGGGCGGCGAGATCAGCAAAGCCTGTGGCTGTAGGTGTCAGAGCCATACCAGGTTTATTCTTCTGTGCTTCAATCAGACTATGATGCTGCTGGATTAATACAAGATTCATCCCTCTTGTCTATCTATTTATTATTTTAATATTATATCCTCATGTGGAATTCTCCTTCAATCCTAAACCCTAAGGAGATCCTCTAAACCCTAATCCTCTTCAGATCTCTTCCACCTAATCCACAAAACCAACACATTCGGGCCTTTAAAATTTGATTCAACAGTTACAAACAGAGGATCCCTTTAAAAGTTATAATAATTTTAGCCGTTTAATCAAATTTCAAAGATCCGAATTAGTTGATTAGATGGATTAAGTGGAAGAGATCTAGAGATGATCTCTTTCCCTAAATCCTAATCCAATTCTTCACCTTCACACAATAGTCGAGTTGCCGCATGGCATCCTTGCTGAGAGACACATCATGTATGCTAAGGTGGTAGTTTCAAAACCAATCATGTGATGCCACGTAAAAAATTTAAATATGTAACAACACGTGGTAGATTTAAAAGGCCACTTTGGTATTCCCCTTTCATAGCATTCCTTCCCATGAATATGCATTAAAGAGCAAAATCTCTAATACTTTTGTTCCATTATTTAGATAAGAAAGTGTTTCTAGCAGTAGTAGGTAAAGGATAAAACTACCTCAAATATAAGTATATATTTTAGTTAAATATCAGAGTACGCGACCAACAAAATTACAAAATAATAAGAATATTATTAAATAAATAAGAATGCTGAAACGGCTACAAAACTTGAAGAGACTACATTGTGACTAACTTGATTTTCAAACTATATTACAAGCAATATTTATAGAGAACTAAACCTAAGAAATCCTAACTCGGATGGGCTAGGCCCAAATCCTAAACTAACAAGCAAAACCTTGATGCACGACATGAGCAGATGTGGATGCAAGCTTTATTATGCTAATTTCTGATGCCAATTCTAATCCAAATTTCCTTCAGTGCAAGTGCAGGATTCCAAATGCCAATGTCAGTGCAAGATTCCAAATGCCAATGTCAATGCAAGATTCCAGTGCTAGTGCAAGATTCTCATGCCAGTGCCAGTGCAAGATTTCCATGCCAATTGTGAGCTTGTGAACGAACATGAACAAATAAGCTAAAAACCCAACTTTCGCAACGTCACTCGAGTGGTCACCAATCCAAGCACTTGAACGATTGTTGCGACAAGCAATAACAGACAAACCAAACAACATCAACAAACTCATTATGGGACTCTAAACCAAGCCCAGCAGTAGCTTCAAACAACAAGTGGGGCCCAAAGACTTCAAACAAACCAAGTAGCCCAAAAAACTAGAAAGCCAACCAATTTTTTTTTGTCCTTTACCTGTATGGGCCTCAAACCAATTTTTTCTTTTTCCTTTTTCTTGTTTCTTCCTTTTCTTTTTTTTTTTCCCTTTATTCCGTTCTCCTTCTTCCTCTTTTTGGTTTATAGCGACACAGACTTACGAGTTATTCCCGCAGGTTACAACAACAACATTCAAGGGTTCAGAAGCAATGTCAGTGCAAGTGGTTTCACCAAATCCAGTGCGACTGGGGAGGTGCAGACCAAAGCAGTTGGGGATACGGGCGGTGCAGCGTGGTTCACAAATTTATTTGACAGTAGGTCAAATTGCAGTGGTGGTAGAACACATTTAGGTATGAGCAGATAGTGGTGCGGGTATACGGAACAGGTGCAGGTTAATCAGACAGGTTGCGTGGGTGCAGGTCAAACAACGGAGTACGGGACAAAAACTATTGAAACTGATTATTTGATCTCAAGGATAGGTTGTAACCATCACTTTAGCTAAGTCATGAGATAAAGTGATATCTACAACCTTGCCTATTTGTCATCCCATACTTTGTCATTCATACTTACCTTTTGTCAATCCTTTTCCCTTATTTCAAGGGTCTCTTTTTCTTGTAAATGATTATTAGTTTTGTCCAGTTGCTAAGGCTTAATTCATGGGATTGTGTATGGGTGGTTAGCCTACTATCCTTGTAGTTTACTTCTTTGGCTCTTTATAAGAGTTGCATTCTCTCTTGTAAAGTATCTTATGATGAACTATACAAAACCATTGAAGCTAAAGGTTAACATGGTATCAAAGCAGGAACCGTATAGTCTTGTCTCTGTCCTTTTTTTAGTTCAATTTTCTCTTCTGTTGAGATAACAGAAGATAATCATTTTGGCTCTGAGGCTAAAAACTCCTCAACCTCATCTCCCAGCATAACTCATGGTGAGACCAATCCAAACCAACGATTGTGCTCAGTGTTGTTGATCAAGTTCAATTATCTCCCTTGGTCATGAGCTATCTCACTTGCCTTAGGAGGAAGGCCGAAGCTAGGGTATGTCAATGGAAGCATTATGCCTCCAGAATTCTCTTCACAAACTTATGATGCATGACACTCCACTGATTAGCTTGTCATGTCCTCAATACTTAACTCCATAGAGCCCAAATTGGCTGAGCTCTTCAGCTACTCAAAATCCTCAGATCTTCTATAGGAATTTATCAAGGAAATGTATGGCAACCAAAACAATGTGTCGTGTATCTTTTAACTAAAGAAGAACATTGCTGGTTTGAAGCAAGGTGACCAATACTTCGTTCAACATCTTAGAAGCATGAAATCCATGGAGAATGAGCTTGATATGCACCGTTCATACACAATTGACTCCGCTGTGCTGTTGAAGTTGCTTGATGAAGATTAAGAGTTTCAACTCTTGGCTAGCTTGGGAGCTGAGCATAAAGATCTTCACAATCATTTATTAATGACACCAGAGCTAGCATCTTTCATTAGTGTGTGGCATGCAGTCCAAAGAGAGGAAACTCGAAAAAAAGTGAAGCATGTTAAGCCCAATTCTACCTCCAAGGCTAGGGTTTTCACGTCTAACCACAAAATAACTGATGAAAGATTTTTTGGGAAGAAATTTGACTGGAAGTGAACATATTGCAACATGAAAGGGCACTTAATGGGAAAATGTTGGATTTTGCATCTTGAGTTAAAGCCTAAGTTTGACAGGGAAGACAAGATGATCAAAGATGGAAAAAGGGATTGCTCCAAAAGCCTTTCACATAATTGGTTTTTCAGCTGATGGGATGGCAAATTTCCCATCAAATCTTATTGCCTTGATAAATGAGTTTGCTGTTTTTCTCCAAAAGAAGAAAAGAATCACTGAGAATGAAGAGTTGGTCAATGAAAATCCTATTTAATGCTAGGGAAATGTGTTGGTTTCTTGGCAGGCTCAGAGAACAAATCATAAGACAATATTATAGGTATTATCAATGCCATTTCCACTACTCTTAATGCAAGTCTTAGTCATGTTTTTTGGATTATCAACTCAGGTGCCACTGATCATATAACTAATAAACCTTCGAGTCTTCATGAGTTTCAAAAATTAATCAATCCTACTCATTTGTCAGTAGCAAATGGGAAATTGGAACCTATTCTAGGAAAAGGGAAAATTAGATTGATGAGTGATGATGTTGAGTTCACTACTCTCTACGTACCTTCCCTTCCATTTCAGCTTTTGTCCATAGGAAAAATCACAAACACTTTAGACTGACTTGCCATATTCTATCTTCATAATGTTGTGTTTCAGGATCGAGTTACTTAGAAGAAGATTGGTGAAGGGTTCTTCTTAAATGGACTCTACTATCTCTCAAATGAGTCCAATTTTGTCAAAAATCTCAATGCCAACTTAAGTCATGTTTAGGAATACCAACTTTGGCACCAATGTCTTACTCATCCCTCAGAACCAGTGATGACCAAGTTATTTCCAATTTTTTGTATAACCACACTTAAGTGTGAAATTTGTCAAATGTCAAAAGCCACTAGACTTCTAATTGTTTCCTTTAAGTCTAGAACCAGCAGGCTTTTATGAAGTTGTTCACTCATACATCTGGGGTCTTTTTCATGTAGAATCATTTGATGGTTACAAATATTATGTTACTTTTGTTGATGACTATTCTAGAGTAACTTGATTGTATCTCCTAAAGCTTAAAAGTGACTTGTTTGATGCCTTTAAGAATTTTCATAACCTAATCACAAATCAATTTTCCTCTAAGTTATATATGTTAAGATTAGATAATGGCACTGAAAACCTCCAATAACATGTGTAATTACTTGAGCAATCATGGCATCTTGCATCAAACTAGCTGTGTTGGTACACCACAATAAAATGGTGTGGCTGAGAGAATTAATAGGGATCTATTGGGGAAAACTAGATCTTTTATGTTCCAAATGCATGCATGCAAGAAGTTTTGGTCTCAAGCCCTCCTCACTACCACATGCATCATTAATCGACTGCCAACTCATGTGTTACATGCCAAATCTCCTTTTGAAGCCATAAAAGGTAGGACCATAGACTTGTCTCATTTCAGGACCTTTGGTTGCACGTGTTATATGCACATCCAAGCTTCTCATCATGATAAACTTGATCCTAGGGTTATCAAATATGTGTTTATGGGATACTCTAGCTCTCAAAAAGGTTACAAAGTTTGCAACCCTCACATTGGGAAGCTGGCAGTCTCAAGGGATGTTCGATTTGAAGAATCATCTCCTTACTTTCACACAGATTTGGTAACTTGACCCTAATAAGGAAAACTCTATGGAAATCTGCCCACTACCTACTCCTGCAGAAATACATGAATGCACTCTTGCACATACCACCACTGAGCATCTTCACTCCACTGAGATTGCAAGTGAAGAAGTTCCTAGCACTCAGGGATCACCAGAACCAGCCCCACCAAATGTCGTTGCACCAAGAAGAAATCCTACATGAGATAGACATCCACAAGTGAAGTTACAATAGTACATTACTTACACTGCAAGACACCCTATTTCTACAGCCATTATTTATCAAAGATTGTCACCCTCTCATGTCTTATTCCTCAATAAATTGTCCAGCAACTTTAAGCTAAGGAACTTTCAAGAAGCTGTGTGCAAACCTAAGTGGCAATATGTTATGACTAAAGAACTTGAAGCACTAAATGATAACCAAATGTGAAGTGCGGTTGATCTTCCCAAATGCAAGAAGGTAGTAGGGAGTAAGTTGATATATAAGACAAAGTTCAACTCCGGTGGTACCATTAAGAGACAGAAGGCTCATTTGGTAGCTCCAGGCTTTATACAAACCTATAACATCAATTACAAGGAGACCTTTGGTCATGTTGGCAAAATGAACATTATAAGGGCATTATTGTCTATGGCAGTCAATCATGAATGACTCTTATTTCAAATGGATATGAAGAATGCATTCATTCATGGTGATCTTGAAGAAAAAGTGTTCATGAGGTTGCCTTTTGGCCATCTAAGAAAGAGGAAATCCAACGAGGTTTGCAAGCTTCACAAAGCTATATATGGTCTCAAACAGTCTTCTCGAGCTTGGTATCCAAAGCTCAATTCAGCCCTTGATAGGGTTTAAAATAAGCCATGTTGACTTTTCTTTGTTTGTTCGAAGTGGTAAAGTTGGCAAACTAGTTGTGCTTATATATGTTGATGACCTGATTATTACAGGAGATAATGTGAATGAAATCAAGGCCCTTAAGCAATTTCTTCATTAACAATTTGCCATTAAAGACTTGGGAGCATTGAAATACTTCCTTGGAATTGAGGTGGCTACTTTTTCAAATGGATTATTCTTAAATCAAAGGAAGTATATTCTGGATCTTTTAAATGAAGCAAACATGATGGAGTGTAAACCTACTCGAACGACCCTAGCGAGCACATTTCAGTTACATGATAAAGGTGAACCTCTCTCAGACCCTAATGTTTATCAACGAACGGTTGGGAAACTCATTTATCTCACCATTACTAGGCCTAATATCTATTATTCAGTGACCCTAGCCAATCAATTTATGCACTCTCCTACATTAGCTCATTGGGAAATCGTCAAAAGAATACTTCGTTATCTCAAAAGCTCAGTGGGTGGGGGGCATAATCATGAAGAACAATGGTTCCAATCACATCATGTCTTACACCGATGCTGACTAGGCTAGAAATGCACTGGACTAAAAGTCTACCACATGTTTTTGCACCTTTGTTGGTGGCAGTCTTGTCACTTGGTAGAGCAAGAAACAAAATGTAATTGCATAATCCAATGCAGAAGCTAAGTATAGGGTCATGGCAGCAACAACTTATGACCTAATATGGTTGAAGGGTCTTCTTCCTGACCTTGGTTTCACCGGCAAGACACCAATGTCTTCGTTTTGTGACAACCAAGCTGCCATGCACATTGCCTCCAATCTTGTTTTCCATGAAAGGACGAAACATATTGAAGTTGATTGCCATTCTATTCATGCTCAAGTTCAATTTAAAGTGATAGATATGGTGTTCACACGAAGTCACGATCAACTTGTTGATCTCTTCACTAAAGCCCTAGACTCTACTAGGTTCCAACGATTGTTGTGCGAGCTTGGATCAATCAATCCCCTTGATCCAGCTTGATGGGGAGTATTGAAACCGATTATTGGATCTCAAGGATAAGTTGTAATCATCACTTTAGCTAAGTCATGAGATAAAGTGGTATTTACAACCTTACCTACCTGTCATCCCATACCTTGTCATTCATATTTACCATTTTGTAAAATTCTTCCCTTTATTTTTGGGATCCTCTTTTTCTTGTAAATGATTATTAGTTTTGTCCAGTTGTTAGGACTTAATTCATGGGATTGTGTAGTGTTGGTTAGCTTACTATCCTTGTAGTCCACTTTTTCGGCTCTTTATAAAAGTTGTCTTCCTTCTTGTAAAGTCTCTTATGCTGAAATATACAAAACCACTGAAGCCAAAGGTTAACAAAAATGAACGAATAACTTTTTTTCTTCTTAGAACGAAGAATGAACAACTACAATTTTCACGATGAATCTAAACTGAAACAATCAAACAGCGGAAAACAACAACAAATTGATATGAAATGAGCAGAGTCAACCCCAAGGGATAAAATCTGTTTTGATACCAAGTTGAATATCAGAGTGCGCGATCAACAATATTACAAAATAATAAGAATATTATTAAATAAATAAGAATGCCGAAACGACAACAAAACTCAAAGAGACTGCATTGTGACTAACTTACTTCTCAAACTATATTACTAGCAATATTTATAGAGAATTAAACCTAAGAAACCCTAACTCATATAGGTTAGGCCCTAATTTTAAACCAACAAGCAAAACCTAAATACTAATATTGTGACAACCCGTTCCAAATTTTACGTTTTTATTAATTTTAAAAGCGTGAATTTACAAAAATGCCCTAGGACAAAGATTTTGACTAACGTTGACCATTGTCTAGAGAGATGTATGACTTATTCTTTTAGCATATCCTCGTAGTACTCATTGGTGCGAACGCATAGGCGAAAGCCGGTTGCGAGTCCGGAATATAACAGTATAGTTATGGACGTTTGAAGTTGGTTATTGAGAGTTAGTTAAAAATTTTGAAGGACCAATTAGATGAAAAAGAAGAAAATGGTAGCAGCCCAATGAGAAATCAGAAAGGAAAAAAAAAGGGGGAAAGAGGGGGAAGCTGGGAGCTTTTCCCGTGGGTTTTTCGTCTGTACACCTCCACGACCACCCATCTTCCAAGGCCGATTCCGGCCAACTCCGATGGAGTTTTTTGACGCCACCACCACCATCATGAAGCTCTCATTTCCCTCTATAAAATCCACCCAAGAACCACTTTGATTAACTTCTATATGGGGCGGTTTGAGGCCACGAAAATTGATGGTTCTCATGGTGCCCCGGCCACCCTTTTTTATTTTCCAGCAAAACGGCAAAGCGATGACCAATGCCACAACTTGGGCTTTATAGCCCATCATCCCAGGAGCAAATCCCAACCAACCTTGACCCCGTTGGTCCACCATAGACGACGAATTGACGTCGGGAAGTTTTAGTCACCGCTGGCTTTGTGGGCAAAAATTGACCATCTTCCGTCCACTTTTGGACTTCGTGGCAAGTATGAAAGTTTCTCCACTCACTAAAATCTTCATTTCTGTGAAATTTGAGAATTTTTTGAAATAGTTGGATTTTTTGACGAGTCGGGGTAGCCGACCGCCACCCACGGCGGCGTGTGGCCAGTGGGCCGCCAATGCTATTTTTAGGCTATGTCGAATGTCTTGAATTTAGTTTTGATATTAGAATGATGTAGGTTGATCATTGGAACCTAAATTCATTACGATACGTTACTTGATAAAAGTGTGAATCGACGATCCGACCGTTGGATCGTCACCAAACATGGATACGTTATAATACGTAATATTTAAAGATCATAGGAATTTATGGATCGGGAATCCGACATACGGATCTTCCTGAATTGGATTTGTAAGTTAGTAAAATAAATGTTAACCGCCACTTGGTTTTGGGCAATTGGCGGAGTTCCGACCGTTGGATCGTAATGAAATTTTAATATGTTATTCTAGAAGCATATTGTGGATCTTTTGGAGTTGCGGATTGGAAATCTGATATGCGGATATTTCGAGTCAAGTTATACAGGGTTGTAGACCCTACCGTCCATCTTTGATCAACGGTTGACTTGTGGTCAATGGGTCTCGAACTATTTTAGAATGTCCTTGAGGATGTGTTTTATGTGAATTATGTATTCTATTGGTAAGAGTTCTGAGATGTGGTTCGATAATTGGTCACAGGCACCAATCATTCAGGACGCCTCGATGCGTGCGCTAGAGAATTATAGCGTAGACTTCAGGTGAGTGGATCTTTTCCTTTTTATCGTTCATATTATTGATAGTTCCATCGACACTTTTAAATTGATTTAGGTATATTACCTTCATATAATTAATGTGAATGCTTGAAGTACTAATGTGAACTACGAATGGCTTGATCCCTGTTTAGGGTACGTAGGCAGTCTAACGAGACGTTAGATGCAGCCATACAATAAGTGAGATTAAATAATCGAGATAAAAGCTTTGTTTGGGAAAATGAGCAATGTCAAGGAATATAGTGAAAAACGTGAGATTTAACCCTATGTTTTGGGTGAATAAATGTTGGTTATAAATCAATGTGTGAGGAAACGAGAAGTTGTGGTTTTATGTTTTATAAATGCATGCCATAATTAGTTTACATTTTAGTATGTGATTTAGTACAACCTTGCACAATGTTGCACACCAATGCGGAGGCCAAGATAAGTTTAGGTGAGTATATAATGTTGGTATGATTGAATGGTAATTAGTGATAAATGGATGTGAGTAGAATTCATTGTCCTGCACCCCGGTGTTAGTGCTCCGCCCGAGGCCAGGACCTAGCCTTCACGTGATCATTCACCTCTCGTACCTTACACGCACCTTGGATTCCAAGGTAGATGCCAGCCTGTTATACAGACCACTTTAGATGGTTCCGACTCGTAGGTGGCTTGCGATACTTTGCACAGCCTTCACGTGATGGTAGCACTTGAGCATATTTAGTTACACTTAGCCTGTCGTACAGACCACTGTAGGTGATTCTGACTCGTGTGCAGAACTTCACTGATGAGATATTGATTGGCTAGCATATTGATGAGATATTGATTGACTAACACAGTGATGAGATACAGATTTAGCCATACAGGTCACGTAAGGTGACTCCGGCTAGTATGTTGATGAGATATTTAGAGAGCTCATTAACTTGCACCTTGGTGTTAGTGTTCCGCTAGAGTTGAGGGCCTAGCCTTCACGTGATCGTTCACCTCTCGCACCACACACGCTCACCTTGGATCCAAGGTAGGTGCCAGCCTATCATACAGACCACATTAGGTGGTTCCGACTTATAGGTGACTTGCGATATTTCGCACAGTTTTCACGTGATTGTAGCACTAGAGCGTATTTATTTACACCCAGCTTGTCATACATACCACTTTAGGTGGTTCCGACTCGTGTGCAAGCATATTGTTGATGAGATATATATATATATATATATATATTGTTGAGTTATGGATTGAGCCGTACATGTCACATAAGGTGACTCCGGCTAGATGGATGAGCTCTAGATTCAACCGTACAAGTCACGTGAGGTAACTCCGGCTAGTATGTTGATGAGATATTGATTGGCTATCATAGGGATGAGATATTGATTGGCTAGCATATTTATGAGATATCGATTGGTTAGCATATTGATGAGATATTGATTTAGCTGTACATGCCACAAAAAGGTGGATCCGGCTGACATACCATTTCGTATTAATTTATTTCACCTGGGTTACTTACTCTGTGTTATTGAGATTTTTGGCATGACATATTTATGAATTTCGCCATTCTAAGCCTGGTTTTGAGATATATATATATATATATATATATATATATATATATATATATTCTATCTTCTGGGAAATTATTCAAGTGTTACGGTGAGGGGCTAATGTCTTTGGTATTTGAATTTGGGTTGAAAGGTTTTGTTTCACTCACTCGCATTTTCTATTCTTGCACCTCTCCAGGTTTTAGTAGCATGGTTCCGTATCGACGAGGACTTGTGGCACTCCCAGTTCTGGTGGCTTATTATGATGGTATAATTATTATCTTTGTTCACTGTATTTGTCTTATGCTATGTATCACGTGTGAAATGGGTATCACCGCGTAATTGTGTATATAGGCACTTTTAAGTTTAAATTTATTCACACTTTACACATTATCACACTCTATGGCTTCGTCACCTTCTGGGTGTCGGCCAACACAGCTCGATTTGGAGTCCTAATGGACTTTCCAAGTCGGGGTGTGTCAAATATTTAGGAAAACTAATGGAAAATGCTTGAAAACTTTGAGTTTTCATGATAAAGACAAAACAAAGGGTAAAGTTAATAGCACCAGGATTGACTTTTTAATGTAAAAATATAGTTTTTCGTTAAAGTGAACAATACTGGGAGTTTTTTGTTAAAGTTCCCCTAATATTTTCCAACAATTTTGAATTGGAGTTGTTATAAGGATTCCAAAAATCTCATTGTACACTTCAAGATTTTATATATTAGAAAGAAAAAAATTGATATAAAAATAAGATTTTGGAAATGTCAGTAATAAGACCATTTGAATATATAAATTTGTAATGACTCAACAAGAAAAATACGACTCTAGTGCTAATTTTTTAGATTAGTGATGCTAAAGAGATCACATTTGGTAAACCGCATCTAAATGACATCTCTAATAGAGATAGGATCCAGTTCTATTAAAAATGTATTTTGGATGTGATCTACTAAATGTTGTTCCCTTGCATTTTCCTTTAGAGAAAGCAGCAGCAAGCCACCACCCATCTTCAGTGATTGCCTTCCATCATCGTGATATTTTTCTACATGTTTAAAAATAGTGGGAAAAAAAAAGTCACACCCTCTTAAAAATACTCATCAAACTATAAGGTATGGATGGATAACGGTTATGGCGGGCAGGTAACCGCAATTGTTTATACATAACTGTTTTAGCTATTACCCGCATAACCATTTGCACGTTAAGTAATTGCATAAAAATGTATATCCATACCCATAACTGTTTATGAACTGTTAACCATACTTGTAAGTAGGACCTCCTATCATCAAACATTGGTTAATGGATTCAAAACAGTTTGCATAGTTGCTTTTTATTTGATATATTTGCTTTCTTTATGGACAGTGGGAACTGAAATGGGTTATACTTATCGTGAGAATTTTGCTACAGCATGAAGGAATCAAAACATTTCTTATATATGACTGCATCAAATGTATCAACACATGTCTCAGTTAAACTATTTGATGAGAACTGTGAATCTTCCGATGATGGTTCTTGGTAGATTATGCCTGTAATTTTGTTTGCTTTATTAAAAAAATTTACGAGTATGCTTCAACTTATATCCGAACTTTCATTCATGAACATGCACTTGTTACATGATTATTTAATTATTTTTGTTACTTGGAAAGACTTTTTGCAATGTGTCGAGAGTGAGCTTCTTTGAAATTTCATTCAAACTATACTTCAGTTTCTCGAGAATTTTTGCAACGCATTGAAAGTGTACTTCCCTAAAATTTCGTAACTATTAAGTCAAGTATCCTTTCATACGTTTCTAGTTATCAAGTTTTGTCCTTTCTTTGTCCGGAAAAAAAAAAAAAAGTTTTGTACTTTCATTATTTTTCCAGTTCTTTGTTTTAGGAAAGGGATTCCCTCGGATCTCTCCCACCAAAGTTTATGGATTAGGAGATTCAGACCTTTGAAATTTGATCCAACGGCTATAATTATTATAACTTTTAGAGGGGTCTCCTGTTCATAACCGTTGAATCAAATTTCAAGAGTCCAGATCTTCGAATTCTTAGACTATGGTGAAAAAGATCTGAAGATGATATTTTTCCTTTATTTTGGCTCTACATACAATTGTTTATTTATTTATTTAGAGTTGGTGAGATGCTTTAGTTCTCAATGATCAAATAATTAATCTTTTGTTACTTTAATGTCTTGATAATGTAATTTAATAATTAAATATTGTTTGATTATCCAAATAATTAAAAAGAGAGAACGAAGACCATTGGCGAAAGAGACCAAGAAATTAAAAATAAATAAATAAAACCTCTCTTCATCATCTGTTCCTACTTTGGTGTAAGTTATTTTCTGCCGACAATTACCATTCCTCTCAGATGGTGAGGAGCCGATATTTAAGGTCCTTTTCTTGAGGATTTTAGGAATTTTATGATCATGATCGTTCATCGTATATCGTGCGGTCAGAAATCAAATTTAAATTTAAAATTAAGTATAAATAATACCTAACGAAAAATGACCGTACTATATACGATGAACAATCACGATCGAAGGATCCCTAGGATCCCCAAGAAAGGATTCTTTTCTAATATTTAAAGAACCTAGTACGGAACCTTGAATTCCATCATTCTTGTTTTTGAGTGCTTGCAGCAACCACTACATTTCTCCATCCCAAACCAATACAAGATTAAAGCTTCTGAATTGTTTCCCTTATATTGTCAGCAACCAAAATTGGCATTGAGGAGATGGTTGCACTCGCCAACTTAACAATTTGTGTCATGAAATGAAAACCCAATTGATAGTGATAAAAAGTCACCAAAAACTAATCCAATGGTAATATAAAAGCATACTTTCAGAAATTAACAAAAACTCAAGTTGCACTCACGAACTTAATTTTCGACTATCGGAATGAATGAAGTGATGACAATCAAAGGACATAAATTAACAAAAATGTGTGTGAGAAGAAATAAGGGTGTGTGGATAGTACACCCCAAAAATTTGGCCTCCCCAAGTGAAGTGCACCATTTCACTCATTTAAGGTAATTAATAAAAAATTAACTAGAGTCAAGTTAAATGACATGTCAAGCTATTAGAAGGGTGATGAGCATACCTTATAGTTAAGCGTGGTGAGCACAAATGTTCCCTAATATTATATCCTAAGAATTCTTATTCAATCCTAAATCCTAATCCAATTCTTCATCTTCGCAATAGCCGAGTTATGAAGTGGCATCCCTACTGAGAGACACATCACATATGTGATGTGAGAATTATACGCACACAAATTAAACCCTCTTTTTATCAATTGTAGTGAAGAATGTAAGTAGGGATCGTTCTGGACCGGGGATTAGGAGGGATTGTTAATCGCTTGGATTTGACTCAAAAACGTAAAAACACAATATAAAACATCAAACTAGACCCAAAGAATGCAAAACTAAAGTTTAAAACACTAAGACAAACCAAAAGACTCAAAACTGCCTTAAAACTACTTTCTGGGCAGTTTTGAGCACTAGAGACAACTTTGGACGAAAATTGGTTTTAACTTGACCTAAGACACTTCAAAACACAAACTAAGTGATTTCTAACTACTATGACTCAACAAAGTAAAGGGGGATTGGTTTTGGATGAATTTAAAAACAAAACAAACTTTTTAAATTAGAACAGATTGTAAAAACGAATTTGATGGAATTGAATGGATGGGAAGCTAGATAAGGGGTTCATCTCCACACATGTTATACTTGCATATAAAACGATTTCCAATTGCTTTTCAATAACCCATGAATTCTCAACGCCCCAGATTAACCGTGAATTGCACTAATTAACCCTCAGATTTTCCTAACGTTATTGAATTGGATGATTGCATACGACAACCCAAAGCATTCCCCACAAGTTCCCTACATGAATTGCATAATAGAGATACAAGCAAGAATCATTAAGTTCTTTGAAAACCATAAGCATTGACGAAGCACTCGTTACTATGAATTGCATGAAACTTATGCCAAGAATTTACTTAACGCAATTGAGATCAACTTTTACTACTTGTGAATATAATTCCATAACGATTAGGTGAAATTTCCTTATATCCTAGCATCCAATTTATGCATGATAATTAAGCGTGCACTCTCAACCAACACACACAAATCAATGTAATTCACATAGATAAGTAAATTGAATTCACAACTTATGAAACGCAATTAGAAGTAATCAAATCATATCGCAAGCATAAACATGTATTTCGAATCCCCCCCTAGCCAAGGGGGGGGTTTAGTTCCTCATACGCACAAAACAAAGAGAATTGAAATTAAACATTGAAATCAAAGGAAAAGAAACACCTAGAAATTCCAGCGACGCGAACTCGAATTGCATGAACTTCCGAGCTTCCTTCTCCTCCTCCTTGGTGCGGCAAAGGTCTAGGGACAGGTTTAGGGCCTTAGGTGTATGGATGCATGGTCATGGAGGGATGTAGTAGTGTTTAGGGGAAGGGGATGGTGCGGCAAAGCTTAAAACTAAGGAGAAAGGTGTTTGGTGGTTGCGGCAAGGGTGTGGAGAGGGTTGGACGAATTTCTGGAATGAATGAATGTGTATGAGAGGTGGTCATCTGATCTAGGGGTTAATATGAGTATATATAGGCACTTAAAACCCTAGTGTAATCAGATATGGACTTGAATAACCCAAATCCACAAGGAAATAGGCTTAGAAATCAGAAATAAAAAGGGATAATGCTTCCTAGGTGCGGCAGGTAAGGAGATGAGGTGATAAGGCTTCTAGAATGCCTTGCAAGGCAAGGGAAATCAGCTTTCTAGAAGGGATAGGTGCGGCACTAAAGGATAAGGCAGATTAGGGCTTCTAGAAACCCTCTAATGCAAGGAAAACTCACGGCAAGGATGGATAAGGTTTCTAGAACAAGGATAAGGTATCCTAAATGGATAAAGTGCCCTAAATGGATAAGGACTCCTCATTGCACTTGGAAACTTTGCCTATTAGGATTAGGAAACCTTGTCTTCGTCATTCCTTCTTCATCTTGGACTCCTTTTCCTTCTTGGACTTGGAAAACTTCTTTGTTGCTTCACTTGAGACCATTTGGATTTTGACTTTCCTTTATCAAGTAGGAAACCTTAATTGAGTAGGAATCTTCATTCTTCTAGGAATCCATCTTCAACTAGGAATCCCTCGTTGATTAGGAATCCTTCTTCAATTAAGAATCCTTTGTTGACTAGGCTTTCATCTTTTAATTAGGCGCTTTCCTACTTCGACTAGGAAACCTAGTTCAAGTAGGAAACATCATCTTCAAATCTTCAATTTCGTCCATCCTCTTGGCTCCAAGCATATGATGTCCATTCCAAGCTCTAATTTGCTCCAAAAGGCTCCAAAATGCATCATTTTGCATACTTTGCCCTTAAAACCTGAAAACACATAGAACTAGCTTAAAAGACTACTTTACTAAGGAAAAACACTATAAATGCACAAGAACAAGCTAAACTAAGGTGCGTAAATATGCTCCTATCAATATGCTAAGGTGGCGGTTTCAAAACCAATCATGCGATGTCACTTGAATATATTTAAAAGTGTGGTAGATTTAAAAGATGACCACTCAATATTACGGTCTATTGGTATTTCTCTTTATTTGTAAGTGAGAGATCTTAGTTCGAATCTCGTAGATAGTAAATTCGTTACTAAATTAGGTTACCTATTGTATGGCTTAGCCAAACTCCCTTTCCTCTTAGTATAAAATATATCGTTGTACTTCCGTTTCCATTACTCAAATAAGAAAGCGTTTCTAACCGTAATAGGTAGAGAAGATAGAACTACCCCAAATATGAGTATATATTTTGAATTGGAGTTGTTATCAAAACTCCAAAAATTCCATTGTATACTTCAAAAGTTTGTATATTTAGAAAGAAAAAATTGATATTAGGATTGCACAATAAGTAGGATCTACTGTCATCAAACACTCTGGTTAATTGATTCAAAACATTTTGCTTAGTTGCTTTCTAATTTAGATATTTGCTTTCTTTATGGACGGTGGGAACTCAAAATGGTTATATTCATCGTGAGAATTTTGGACGCTATTTTCTGGATCCTGAGAACAAAATGCCGTGCTGGTTGCCATTAGTCTTGGAGTCCCATTTGAATTAATTCCAATTCAACCTTTTATTTGACAAGAATTCTAGTTCTAGTTCTAGTGTTTTATGGTAATCCAGATGATGAAGACGATGACTGATCAGAATCTGTTGCATCATTTGGTACAGCGTGAAGGATTCTAAACATTTCTTATTTATGACTGCACCAAAAGTATCAACACATGTTTCAGTTAAACTATTTGATGAGAATTGTGAATCTTCCGATGATCGTTATGGATGATGCCTACAATTTTGTCTGCTTTATTCAGAAATTTTACGAGTAAGCTTCAATTTATATCCAGACTTTCATTCACGAACATGCACTTGTTACATGATTATCTAATTATTTTTGTTACTTAGAAAGACTCTTCGTAACGCGTCGAGAGTGAGCTTCTTTGAAATTTCGTTCAAACTATACTTCAGTATCTCAAGAATTTTCGCAAAGCGTTGAGAGTGCGCTTCCATGAAATTTCCTAACTATTAAGTCAAGTCTCCTTTCACACGTTTTTAGTTGTTAAGTTTTGTCCCTTCATTATTTTTCGAGCTCTTTGTTTTGGCTCTACATACAACTGTTTATTTATTTATTTAGAGTTGGTAAGATGTTTTAGTTCTCAATGATTATTAATCTTTTGTTTACTTTAACGTCTTGATAATGTAATATCAAAGTGTTTTTTTTTTTTTTAGTACATCGATATTTTTACACTAAGAGTAGAGGGAGTTCAGTTAAGCCACACAATAGACAGCCTAATTTGGTATCGAATTCGTCATCCACGAGATTCGAACATAAGACCTCTCACTTCCAAGTACTGAGTGACAATATAATATAATAGTTAAATATTGTTTGATCATCCAAATAATAAAAGAGAAAAAACAACGAAAGAGACCAAAATAAAATATAAAATAAAATAAAACCTATCTTTTTTTTTTTTTTGAAACCCATTCCTCTTCGACGTCGGCGAAGAGGAATGGGTTTCAAAAAAAAAAAAAGATAGGTTTTATTTTATTTTATATTTTATTTTGGCGTGAGTGATTTTTTGCCGACAATTACCATTCCTCTCAGACTGTTAGGAGCCACTTTGCATTAGCGTTGAGCACACAAAGGGCCTCTGCATCTCTTCTTTCATTTGAATCAGCTTCTCAATCTAAGTATGAAGTGTTTCTGAATTTCACTGAGATGATAATTTAAAAACTAAATCAGCATTTCACCATTTCTTATGTATGACTGCACTAAAAGTATCAGCACACGTCTCAGTTAAACTATTTGATGAGAATTGTGAATCTTTCGATGATGGTTCTTGGTACATGGATGATGCCTACAATTTTGTCTGCTTTATTCAGAAAATTTACGAGTATGCTTCAATTTATATCCGGACTTTCATTTACGAACATGCACTTGTTACATGATTATTTAATTATTATTCTAACTTAGAAAGATTATTTGCAAAGTGTCGAGAGTGAGCTTCCTTGAAATTTCATTCAAACTATACTTCAGTTTCTCGAAAATTTTCGCAACGCGTTGAGAGTTTGTTTCCTTGAAATTTCCTAACTATTAAGTCAAATCTCCTTTCACACGTTTTACATTTTTAGTTGTTAAGTTTTGTCCTTTCATTATTTTTCCAAGGATAATACGTGGGTACTCACTGGTGAGCACCCAAAAAACTAACTCTTTGAAGTGGCCCAATTAAAATTTTACACCAGTTATGTCCAAACACTCCCAAACACTAGATATGCTCATACACAAACATCCCTCTTCTTCCTCACTTTCAACCCATCTCTTCTCCGTCCGTTCTGATCGTTTATCTCCGATGACCCTAACCCTAATTCCTTTTATTCTCCAGTGACCACCTCTAATCCATCTCTTCTCCGGCAACTGCCTCCGATTCTAAAGGCTGGTTTGGTATTGCTGTGCTTTAAAAAAAAAGCTGCTTCTGCTATACTGTGAGAAAAAGAAGCTATGAAAAAAAGTAGCAGAGTGTTTGGTAAACTTTTTTGTAAAAGTGCTTTTGGAAAAAAAAAGCAATATGATAGTGTTTGGTAAACTTTTATGTAAAACAGCTGTGACTGTGTGAAATAACCAAAAAGGGTATAATACTACATTATTATTATGATATTTTATTTAATATTATTTTTTTTATGTGAAGATTTTGTATGGCCGTGGGGCCTACACCCCATTTCCCTTATCCCTGTGTCTTCTTTTCCCTTTACACTCTCGAAAACTCTCAGCTCTCTCTCTTTCTGCACTCTATCCTCCATCGAGACAACCCCACACACAAACCTTCGATCTCAGACCATCTCACCTCAGCTCTCTCTCTCTCTGCACTCTCTCTACACTCCCTCTTCCTCCTGCTCGGAATCCTCAGAATCAACTGCCTGAGCTTAAGCTGAGTGAATGTATCGGTGAAATGGAGAAATTGGTTTTGGCAAATTAGGGTTCTTGATGGGTTTGGAGCCGCCATAGCTCGGTGGATGAAACGACGTCAGAGGCTGGGTCTGTTTTTCTCCGATTTCCGTTCAAGACATTCTCCTCCATCTCCCACTCGATCCGATCCCGGTAAACAGCGTCGTCAAAGACCTGGTCGACAAGCTTCGCCCAATCTTCGAAGTCGCTAGCACAAAGATTTTTCGAGACCCACTTGAGGTAGGCTAAAGGAAAGGTGCTCAGCATCTTGCCCTTGTATTTTTCGAAGTCGATGACTCTGTCTCTGGCAAGCGGCGATGTTAAGGCGGATAGAGAAGGTGGTTTGGGTGGTTTTGTGGGTTTGAAGAAGCAGGAGAGGTGGAGAGGGTGCGGAGTGGTGTGGGAGAGTGGTGGGTTTGACGAAGGAGTGTGGAGGCGGAAAAGAGAACTCAGGGTAAGATTGCTAGAAACTTTCATTAAAGGGTCACTGTTCACCCTGTTTTAGAGGTTTGTGCAGAAGCTGAAAAGCCAGCTTTTCAAAGCTGCATTTTGCTGCTTCTGTTTTTTGGATTTTTTTCACCCAAAACTGTGAAAAAAAAAGCTGAAGCTGGAAGTTTACCAAACACAAAAATGACCCCCAGCTTTTTTTTATACCAGTTTTTTTTAAAATCACCTTAACCCCAAACCATACCTAATTTTTCTGGCAACTGCAAATAAACGGCCTCTCGCGATGGACGTTGTCGTTCCCCGCCGGCTTTTACCTGCTGATCCCCTATAGATGCCCTTGATTTATTCAATCTTCTGTTGTGTAGTCATAATCCCGATCTTCAAGCTATGGTCAGAAAACTGCAGTGCTGGAGGCGTTGAGGTCCTACGAATGAAGAGGGGGATGTTTGGATGAGTTATTATCGTTGTTTAGTTACATGTTTTATATAACTTAAACTGTAACAGGTGTCTTATTTACACCACTTCAGACAGTCAGTGTTTTATGTACTCCACGGTCACTACCTAAGTATTGTCCTTTTTCCAGCTCTTTGTGTTGGCTCTACATACAACTGTTTGTTTATTTATTTATTTAGAGTTGGTGAGATGAGATGCTTAGGGATTCTGTGATCGTGATCGTTCATCGTACATCGTGCAATCAGTTTTTGTTAGGCACTATTGATATTTAATTTTAAATTTTAAATTTTAAATTTTGAAATGATTTCTGACCGCACGATATATGATGAACAGTCACGATCACAAAATCTCTAGTGTCCCTAGAAAAAGGATCCAACGAGGATCCTTTTCCATTGGCGAAAGAGACCAAAATAAAAAATAAAATAAAATAAAACCTCGCTTCATCATCCGTTTCTACTTTGGCGTGAGTGATTTTTTGCCGACAATTACCATTCCTCTCAGATTGTTATGAGCCACTTTGCAATGGCGTTGAGCACGCAAAGGGCCTCTCTGCATCTCTTCTTTCATTTGAATCAGCTTCTCAATTTAAGGGAATTGGATCCCTTCCTGAGCACAAGCTCAGGATCCTGCTGACCAGCACAGTGAGCTGTTGGATTTTGATCCAACGGCTACAAACAAGGGGTCGCTCTAAAAGTTATAATAATTGTAGCCGTTGGATCAAAATCCAACGGCTCACGTGGGCTGGTCATCAGGATTCTGAGCTTGTGCTCAAGAGAGGATCCAATTCACAATTTAAGTATGAATCATTTCTGAATTTCACTGAGGTGATAATTTAAGAACTAAATCAGCATTTCATCATTTCTTATATATGAATGCACCAAAAGTATCAGCACAAGTCTCAGTTAAACTATTTAATGAGAATTGTGAATTTTCTGATGATGGTTCTTGGTATATGGATGATGCCTACAATTTTGTCTGCTTTATTCAGAAAATTTACGAGTATGCTTCAATTTATATCCGGACTTTCATTCACAAACATGCACTTGTTACATGATTATTTAATTATTTTTGTTACTTAGAAAGACTCTTCGCAACATGTCAAGAGTGAGCTTCCTTGAAATTTCATTCAAATTATACTTCAGTTTCTCGAGAATTTTCTCAACACGTTGAGAGTGTGCTTCCATAAAATTTCGTATCTCTTTAATCAAGTCTCCTTTTACACATTTTTAGTCGTCAAATTTTGTCCCTTCATCCAGCTCTTTGTTTTGGCTCTACGTAAATCTGTTTATTTATTTATTTAGAGTTGGTGAGATGCTTTAGTTCTCAATGATCAAGTAATTAATCTTTTGTTTACTTTAACGTCTTGATAATCTAATTTAATAATTAAATATTGTTTGATCATCCAAATAATAAAAGAGAGAGAACGAAGACCATTGGTGAAAGAGACCCAAAAATAAAAAAATAAAAAAAAAGCTTCTCTTCATCATCGGTTCCTACTTTGGTGTGAGTGATTTTCTACCGACAATTACCGTTCCTCTCAGATTGTGAGGAGCCACTTTGCAATGGCGTTGAGCAGGCAAAGGGCCTCTGCATCTCTTCTTTCATCTGAATCAGCTCCTCGATGGAAGTATGACGTGTTTCTGAGTTTCAGAGGTGTAGACACCCGCAAGGGTTTTGTCTCCCATCTATACCACGAATTGTGCAAGTGCCAAGGAATTATGACTTTCATGGACGATCGAGAACTTGTAGGTGGAACAAGTATTCCTCTGGAGCTACCGAGTGCGATCAAAGAATCACATACTGCAATTGTTGTTCTCTCGCCAACCTATGCTTCTTCCAAATGGTGCTTGACTGAACTTACAAACATTATTCAGTGCATGGAAGGCAGGAACTCAATTCTCCCAGTCTTTTATGGTGTCGATCCCTCTGACGTGGGAAATCAGAGGGCGAGGTTTGCTGAAGCCTTCGCCGAGCATGAAGGAAAGTTGACTAGCACTGAAGACAAAATGAAGGTGACTCAGTGGAAAGCTGCTTTAAAAACAGTGTCGAAAATTTCTGGGTGGGATTCGAAGAATTTTAAGTAAGCAAGCATGAACAACTTGCCCATGTCTTAATATAGTCATGCATACTTGATTGCTTACTTATGTTCTCTTTTTTGTTATTCAATTTTTCTTCTTTGCAGGTGTGAAAGAGAGCTGATTGATGACATCGTCAAATGTGTGTGGAGGAAGGTGCAAGCTACAATGACTTTGTCAGATTCCTCACAGAAGTTAGTCGGAATTGATTCCGCGCTCGAGCAACTTACTATGTTATTAGCTCTTGATGCAAATGATGTTCGCTTTATTGGGATAACTGGGATGGGTGGCATAGGCAAGACAACCCTTGCTAAGCTAGTTTTTGATAAAATCTTCCATCATTTTGAAGTTCACTGTTTTCTTGCTAATGTTAGAGAGGTTTGTGCAAGAGATCGTACTGTTCTTAGCCTTCAAAAACAACTTCTTTTCCCAATCTTGAAGGAAAAGAAGGAAGAAATTTGGGATGAAGAGTGCGGAAGAATTTACAGTAAGAAGTGCTTGTGCAATAAGAAGGTTCTTCTCGTACTTGATGATGTGGATGAATTAAACCAACTAGAAGTACTGGCTGGGAATCAAAGTTGGTTTGGTATGGGGAGCAGAATCATCATTACAACAAGAAATGAAGGTCTGCTCGTCCAGCATGGTATAGCAACATCATATAAGGTTGAGGGATTGAATTATGGAGAAGCTCTTGAGCTCTTTAGCTTCCATGCCTTCAAAAAAGACCAACCCGAGGAAGACTTTTTGGAACTCTCTGACCGTTTCCTAAACCATGCCAGAGGCCTTCCCTTTGTTCTTAAAGTTTTAGGGTCTTTTTTGTATAGGAGAGGGCGAGATGCATGGAATAGTGAGTTGGATAATCTACATAAAATTCCCAATCAGAATATTTTTTATTCGCTTAAAGTTAGTTATGATGGACTCCGGCTGATGGAGAAGAGAATTTTCCTTGATGTTGCATGTTTCCACAAAGGGAAGTACACAAAGCAAGTAATTCAAGTACTAGACAATTCTTTTGGAATTTCTAGTCGCATTCTAATAGATTTGCTAATTGAGAGATCTCTTCTATTCAATGATTACGGAAACAAAATAGGGATGCATGATTTCATACAACAAATGGCATGGACAATTGTTCGTCAAGAATCTGAAAAGCCTGGTTTACGAAGTAGGTTGTGGCTTCCTAATGACATTTTTCATGTATTCATGACCAATACGGTAAGAAATTATGTAAACCAAGTTCAAAAATGGATATGATTTCTATTAACATAATATTTGCATGTGAAATTGATGTTTCCTACATTCTTGGTTATTAGGGGACACGTGCTATTGAAGGCATAGTCTTACAGTTACCTGAATCAAAAGAGGTGCACTGGAATTCGGAAGCCTTCTCTAATATGCATGAACTGAGGTTTCTGGAATTCAATAATTTGATCATTTCTTCATGCCCCAAATTTCTTCCATGTTCCTTGAGAATTATAAATTGGAGTTTCTATCCTTCCAAATTTCTTCCAACCAGCTTTCACTTGTGTTTGCTTACTCAACTAAAGATGCGTAAGAGCAAACTTGTTCGGCTTTGGAAGGGAAAATTGGTAATAGTATTGAATAAATGCTATTTAATTTACAGAATAATCATTTATTTATTATTTTGAATAAACTTTAAGATTGTAGAAGCTAAATATACAATCTAAACCATATCACTGTTGTACAGGACTTGCCCAACTTGAAACATATCGATCTTGGCTTCTCCAAAAAATTGATTAATACCCCAGATTTCAGTGGTGTTCCAAATCTTGTGGAGTTGGCTCTTGGGCATTGTAAAAATTTAGTTGAGATACACCCGTCTATTGCAGTCCTCAAAAGACTTAAACATTTGCATATTTCTGGCTGTAATAGCATTAAGAGCCTCCCAAGTGAAGTTGAAATGGATTCCCTAGAATCTTTAAATCTTAATGGCTGCTCAAATGTGAAAAAGATTCCAGAATTTGGGGAGCATATGAAGAACTTATCCAAGCTTCACTTAGGTGGGACTGCGATTGAGAAAATGCCTTCATCAATTGAACATTTGGTTGGCCTCAAGGAATTGAATCTATTTAATTGCAAAAATCTCTTGAACCTTCCAAGGGCTATTTGTAATTTGAAGTCTCTTAGACGCCTTTGTATGGGACAATGCTCAAAAATTGACAAACTCCCAGGAGACATGGATCACTTAGAGACACTTGTATTGGGAGCCACTTTGACAGAGCCGATTGGGGGTATGAAAAATCTCAAACATCTACAATTATACGGATCATATGCTAAGGCAAGGGACGGGTGGGGCCTTCTCCGCATATTAGGACTTGGAAAGAGTGCTCCTGATCCTCCTCCTTGTCCGGGTTTGATGTTTTCTTCTCTAAATCGTTTATGCACTTTAAGAACCATAAATCTAAGAGATTGTAAACTCTGTGAAGGGGATATTCCCGATGATATTGGCTGCTTGTCCTTTTTGGAAAGATTGAATCTTGGTGGAAATAATTTCGTGAGTCTACCTGAAAGCATTAGGTGCCTTTCTAAGCTTTGTCATCTTGGTCTGTCGAGCTGCAAAAGCCTTCAAAAATTGCCACCTCTTCCATCTAATGGCAAATTGCATGTAAATGTAGACGATTGTACTTCCTTACGAAGTTTGTCAGATACATCCAAGTTGAGCAGCAGATTCACCAATTTGTATGATTTTAGTTTCACTTGCCGGAATTGCATTGCATTGGTTCAAGATGAAGCCTGGACCAATACAATACTCTCAAGGATTCTAAAAGTTGCCACTCAGAACAAGGTACTCTCTCTCTCTCTCTCTCTCTCTCTCTCTCTCTCTCTCTCTCTCTCTCTCTCTCTCTATACATACATACATACATATATATATATATATATAATATCCATATAATAGTTCTTTGGTTACAGGATTATTACCGAATGCCACAGATTGTAATCCCTGGAAGTGAAATTCCAGAGTGGTTCAGTAATCAGAGTGTGGGACATTCAGTAAATGTGGAGCTTCCTCCACCATCACGTACCAACTGGCTGGGGATTGCCTTTTGTGTTGTTTTTGAAAATCCTAAGGAAAACTTGGCCAATCCAGCTGCCCTTCATTGTTATAGTAATTTCGAATTTGAGTTTTTATCAGAACCTTTTTACCGTGCGATTTGTTCAAACATAATAGGACCTCTTGTGTCAGAACACCTTTGGGTATTTTATTTGTCTCGTGAAGCTTGTCATCACAAACCGTTTTTATTCGAAACTTACTTTGGTGGTATTGGAGTGGGAAGAGTAAAAGCAGACTTGAATAAGGTGAAGAAGTGTGGGGCTCGTTTGGTGTACAAGCAAGATTTGGAAGAACTCAACCAAACACTGAAAATCTTGAAACGAACACATGAATATCGTGACGAGGCAGCTCCAAGTGAGCCTGGAAGTGCTAGCTTCAACAACACAGAACAAATCCGCAAAAAACATTGTTACTAGTCACCATCTTATAATAAATGCAGGTAACTCACTATCTATTTATTCCATCAGCTTAATAGTTACCGGAATTTGAGCCTAAAGGTGGAAAATGGTATTTGCCAAGTTAGCCCATACGTGGCTAGACTCTGAGACGTCTTCTGGGTCTTGTTTGACAATGTCTAATGAAGAGAAGCTGCTTGGTGAATTTTTCAAACAAGTAACCGAGACGGATGCAACAGCTTTCGGGCGAGGATTCAGGACAGGTAATCAAGCAGGGCTCAAACATGGCCTAAGGAGGACTCTTGATCATATTCGAACCAGAGGAGCTTTCCCCGTTGACTTGTAGAGACAGCGACCATATCTGAATTCTTAACAGTTGTACCTGGTTGAATATCCAGTGTCTGTAAATAAATGAAGCCAATGATATTGCTCTAATTCTCACCATCTCAGAATTTCATGTTAGCAAGTCACCATCTAACTCCCAGCCTTTATTCTTTCTTAATCTGCTTCTTCCTTTGTGCTTCACGATATTTTTTTAGTCATACGTTTGTTGGATTCATCGGACATCTGCAAATCCCTGATTTAGGACATATCAGTGTAGCGCCATCATTCTACCGTGATAAGTTTTCGGTAGATTTTGTTTCTGTGATCAGTAAACTATCTCATGAGCTTTTTATTTTGCACTAAGAATGGATAAATGAATGAACTAGTGCAATCGTTAATGGTGTTAAGAGACAGATTTTATTGCGTTAAAGACATAATCCAAGGGATTTGTATTTGTAACAACGTTTGCAGCTTTCGGGGATGTACATGTATAAATCCCTTTGTTGGCAGGAAAAAATATAATGTACAGAAAGTCTTAAGCCCCATGAATTTTGGACCTTGTTTCACATTTGACTTTGAAACTTTTAATTTAGTTTTGAGCCTCCTACGCTTTCAATTAATGTCAATCTCCTTCCAAACGTCAATTTTGGAAGACTAGGGGGATGGCTTACCCTTGGTTTTCTTGGTGGCAGCAGAGGAAAAGGCGTTTCGCCTTTATGAATCCTAGCAGCTTCCTTCACCGTTGGCCTCTTCACATGGTTTGGGTGCACACAAGCAAGTCCAGTCATCAGCATCCTCTCCATCTTTACCATATCAAACTTCCCCATCAACCTCAGATCAGCATGTTGAGATTTGATGATGTGAGGAAAAGTTTGTCCCACATCGGTGAGGGACATACCTTGATATGGGCTTATATGATCTTGGGCTACTTCTCATATGACCAATTGATTTTATGATGGAACCCCAATTTCATCACAGCAGCTTCAAGCAGTTTCTCCTTTTCCCACATGCTCCAAACCCAATCAACAACCACCGTTCCATCATCCTCCACCGACTTTCTTCACGTTGCCAATTCTAACACCACCACACCAAAACTGTAAACATCAGTTTTAACTGTTGGAACACCTGAATAAACGTACCGGAGCAACATATCCCATTCTTCCAGCTGTTATAGTTGCTTCTCTTGCAATGATGGAACTATACTTATACGCTTCTGCTAGACGAAAATCACCTAGTTTGGCGTTAAAATCTGCATCGAGCGTTATGTTGCAAGTTTTAGTATCCCTCTGAATTATTTGCCTGTCACTCTTCGTGAAGATATGCAAGAGCAGAGCTGCAAAATCGACTCCGAGAAATATGTTAAAGTCTTTGCTTTCCATGATAGAACTGCTGAGTTGAAGGTTTTGTGCAGAAATTTGTTGTGGCTTCCGTTGGGCATGTAGTCGTACACCAGGACTAACTCATTACCCTTTTAGCAATACCCATGTATAGGGATGAGCAACGGTTATGGTGTCGGGTGATATAACATACTAAAAGATTCCCCATGTCTTTGTAATGCTCACGTGAGAAATTTTCTAATCCTTCGTTCATACTTTAATAGTTCGACCTCAATCTTGAAAATCACTCAGAGTTTTAGGATTAAGTTGGTATCGAAACTCGTTATCCATGAGATCCGAATTTAAGATCTTTCACTTACAAGTGAAAAGGCATATCAATAGGCCATAATATTAAGTGATGGGTCCATTTGATTTTAAATAGAATTGAATCGTTGATCTTTCTTGATTGAATTCTTGACTTTAGTTCGAAGTTTTACTTCTTTTAATTTTCGCAAAAGCTTTATGGAAGTCATCTAAGCTTGTTTAACAAGGAACCATTACATTTTTTGTTCAAATGAAGTGAAAAGCAATACTTTACAAATTTTGACAAAATAAGAGAGAAGGCAGGAAAAGATAAACAACAGCATAAACAAAAACCTGCTACTCAACATTGCCATGATCAAATGATCTACCTTGGACAAATGTTCCCTTGCAGCTTGATATTTGATCTCATAAGGTCCAACCTAATGCTCATTTTAAGTGTTCCCGCCCATTCCCTCCCTCTCTTGGTTGGAGAGAATGCTCCTCCCTCCTCTTTGTCTAATTGGTCCTGCGAATTCATCCGCTTCCAGTGAATGAGTTGGGTTCCTACGATTAGAATCAGGATATTTTACTCAGAATAAGGAAAGAAAACCACGTTGGAAGGGACTCATTTCATCGTGTTACATACTGGTATTGTATAGATTCTTTTAATTTGATTTCATGTTTGCAGTGAGATCTCCATGACTCGTCTTAGTTCTTCGCAGAAACAAGGGAACAGGCTTTTCCAAGACAGTCACATTGATACTGTTTGTTCCAAACATCTGGAGCAGCCGGAAGTTGAGCAATTTTCTTGGTGATGCTCATGTCTTCTGGAAGAACAGAAGCGAACAGTGTAGTCTTTTTCCACTGTGTGTGATTCGCAAGGCTTATAAAAACTCCCGGACCAGAACCAATCCATGCTACCGAAGTAACCGAACCCCTTCTTATTGTTGGGCAAACTTCAGGCTGAATCTTCTTGAATGTGGCTCCTTGGCAGGGGCTTCTACTGTTCCTTGAACCAGTGCAAATGGAGGACCAATGGAGCTTAACCTTCAGTTTTGTGTCATGACAGGCATGTGGCACAAACCATATGGAGAAACTTAGTACTACGCCACCACTACATAACCTGTAAGTAGCTAGATTAGGGTTTAGGGTTTAGTCGTGACTCGTGAGATCTAATCCAATGGTCATAACTAAAAATTATGTATTATCATCACTTAATAGTATGGTCTAGTATTATTCAATTTTATTTGTAAGTAAAAAAATTTATATTCTAATATTGTAGATGGCGAGCTCACAACCAATTTATTCCCTCATTTACATTGTATATATATATATATATATATGTGTGTGTGTGTGTGTGTGTGTTGCAGTCATATTTAGAATAAGAATGTGATTGTGTAAATCCTAAGGAATCTGGGAATATATCTTATATTCCTATTAGAAGTAGATTACCTATTTAATGTTGTAATTCTAAAAATATATATAATTTAACTGTAATCTTAATACGATTTTACAGTAATTTCTAAATAGTCAATATTTTTAACATTTCTAATCAGTCAATTGACTAACTAATTGGAAGGACTTTAATCTAGTGTATTTTCCTTTGGAGAGATGCTTACAATAACATCGTGGGACTGGGAAATCGAACATAAGACTTTAGGCACCAGAAGTAAAATTAAATTTTAAAATAAAGTCATATGCGTTTGCCGGGAGTCGAACCCGGGTCTATTGCTTGGAAGGCAATTATCCTAACCGTTGGACTACAAACGCTCTTGCCATAAAGTCTCTGTTTTTTTGTTTTGTTTTTTTTTAAATAATATGAGCACATTTGGTACAGCTCTCGAACCCTTACACGTCAGCAGCACATAGCTAGACAAAAATTTGGTAGGATGACTCTCACATAGTACAGGGCCAGAATTGAGGTCAGATGCACCTAGGGCACCAGATAAATGATCCAGGCCTTCTAAATTTCATTCAACGGTCCACCTATTTTGATTTCTTAAAAACTGTGATAATTTTTTACTGTTGGATAAAATTTAGAAGACCCGGATCACTTGATCCGGTGGTCTTGATGGAAAAGATCAGGAGATGATCTCTTTTCGTCAGATGAGACTAAAACGTTGGGACTTTAATTTTTTCTGTAACAGTGGTATGATCAACCACGTGATCACAATGTTCTATTAAGAAATTTTACCGTTGATCTTCCAATTACAAGACCCACAAGTGATGGGAAAGCCTACACCTTAATTGAACCCTTATTTTAGATCTTCAAGCTGATTGCACGACATGTTAACATGCCACAAAAATAACAGGTTTCGAGTCATTATCAAATTACCCGTTAAAAAAACGTTATCGGGTCTGACATGACATGATCCATTAAGATAATGAGTATGAAAATTTTGTCAAATACTAGATACGTTAAATTATGCAGATCATGCTGTCGAAGACTTGTGCGAGTACATTCAAACAAAATATCAAAAAATGGCATCGAGGATCCAAACATGTTCAAATACAATCTACATACAATGGAAATAACTCAATCCCCACTTCAATTTGTTCAAATTCTTTGTACAAATATGCATAGCATAGTCTGCTATACAATATCATCAACAGTGTTTTTTGTGGGTAAACAGTTGATTCAACACCATAAATGTCCAAAGAAAGTATTTTTTGTGGGTAAACAAACCCTAAAAGAACAAATCCTTCCGATATCATGCTCAAGGATGGCCTGAAAAGTCACCACTGCAATCAACTTCGGAGTCCAAATCAGCCTCTAGATCATCAGAGTCGGACGGCCCAGCAACAGCTTTACCACCTGCTTTGGATCCTTCCCCTGGTGTCCTTGCCTCGTGTATGATCTTATTTATCTCTTCAATGCTCTGTTTAGGCTGGTCACGCTCCACTGACGCATAGTTTGTTCTCTCAACCTCAATTAGCTCTTTCGGCAGATTTTTCAGAAACCAAGGGTGCTCTTTTATCTCAGGAAGACTAATCCTCTACAATGACGTTATGACCAGGACTGTCAGTGCTGTTTTGTGCGTTTATCTTCACAGTCCATACATTGTTCTTGTGCCTCAAGTGAACAAAAATGAAACAATAGAAACTCATGAAGAAAACATGGGATCTGATGTTACCTTAGAAGGGTTGGCAACAAAAATACGAGAAAGAAGGTGCTTGCAGTCTGCAGAAACACGTACATAGTCGGGAATGGTGTACTGGATACTTATAATTCTCTGTTTCAGAAGTTGCAATCAATTAATTGTTGGAATGAAAAACCATAACTCCTTGGAATCACAACGTACAACTACCATGTGTGTGTGTGGATGAAGGTGAAGCTCACCTCAATGGTCTTACGAAAGTTTCTAGGTTCTTCAGGATCCTCAAAAGGATATGCTCCTACCAACATCACGTACAGCGTCACACCGCATGACCAAACATCTGCAATCTACCAAGTTGTACCAACTTACAAATTAAATAATATGATACATAGTACGATTGGCCTGTATCAGTTTTGATGATATTATGTGTAAGCTACTACGTGGTTAGAACTACCATGTCCAACATAGAGTAAAATCCCACAATATGATTTAAATTTTGAGGCTGGTTGCGGAAACAATATAGAAACTAGATACCTTTCCATCATATTCCTTCCGTGATAGAACCTCCGGAGCAATGTATGCAGGTGTTCCAACAGTTGACTTTGGCTGTGAGTGTAAAATAGCAGACTGCAAGGTAGTAAATAATACAGATTAACAGATACATCAGGCAAGTAGATGCTAACCCAAAAATTTCATTAACAAACAAACGGGTAAAAAAGACTACAGAGCACCCAGAATAATCTGCGTACTAAACTGACCTAAACAAAGTTTTATTCAACAAGAAATTCATAATAACCTTGGAGTATCCAAAGTCGCATATTTTAAGACGTGGTGAAGCACTTCCATCCAAAAGTGTGTTTTCCAGTTTCAGATCCCTGTGACAAATTTCCTGCGGTAAAATTACAGCCAAATGTAAGAAGAGAAATTATACTAATTCTTCACAAGAAACAGTTGGTTACGTATGTGCATGTCTTTCTGTGTTTGTCAAATATAAATATACCATGGCATGACAGTAACCGACTCCAGATATCAGCTGTTGGAAGAAAAACCTTGCCTGTCATGAAGGTGAATTACCGTTAAACAATCAGTCAGGAAAACTAACACTTACATATAATTTTGATATGCGCCAGAAATAAAGGAATTTGAATCAAACGTGCCAAATAAACTAAACAAGCCAACCTCATCTTCACTAAATCTACCAGCAGTACATATCCTCTCAAAAAGTTCACCGCCAGCTGCGTATTCCATGACAATTGCTAAATGACTTGGAGTCAACCAGAGCTGCAGCCAAAAGTGATTCTTTTGTTAATGTACAATGCAAGACTGCCTTATCCTAGCTCTTTGCAGTCACTTTCAGTTTGACTGATGATTATCATCTGACACTTGCTTATCTTTACATGATGGTAACCGAAAATTGTACAATTCAATGACACGCTGAGAAGGGAAGAAAGTAAAAGGGCGAAAAAGAAAATACGGACACATGCACCCCCGGAAATGCATGTAAACACACAATCGAATCAATACAAAGTTATTGTTACCTCTTTGAACCTGACAATATTTGGATGCCTCAGCGATCTGTGATTTATGATTTCCCTTTGAACATTCTCATCAATCTGAAACTCAGAGAGGCAAAACAGAATTTATATCCCTACTAAAATATACATTCATGATAGGTATGTAAAGAGAAGAAAATGCTAGGAATGATATCAGATGACTAATCACTATCCAAAATAGACAATAAACGCAATATCTATAGCCCTAATTTGCATATCCAGCTTTAACTAGTGAAAAAAAAGGATACAGTTATACACTTAAGAAGTTACAGTGATACAGCACGCAATCATGTGCCAAAAAAAGTTGAGGACACAACTCCGTATGATAAAATTATTAGGCACAACCTAACTGTAACTGACCGTCTAAAATTCAACCGGAATTAGTCAAGTAGTACACTATCTTTACTTAAAAACATTTTAGAAGCATGATTGACTTCACAGAAATATAGCAGGATTTTCAAATACTCCATCTTTTGCCTTTAACTCGGACAAAACTTGGAAGTTCTCCTATCCAAGCTAGTCCTCTCTAAAAAACTGCAGCCTTAAGGTATGAACTTGAACATTTTATGGATCAGAATAACAAAACAGTATCACACAACTCAAACTTCAAGAACGGCATTCGCATATATGAGATTCAACATCTGCATTTCCAGCTAAAAGTATCTGGTAAGAAATGGTCAGCCTTCTAAACCCTAAAGTCTAAAACTAGTTCTCTCATAAACACGGAAAAATATATATTCAGCGGCTGAAATTAGAAAGAAGCATCGTACATTTACAAAGCATAACAACAAATAATTACATAGGACTTTGTTGAAGCCATCCCCGGGGGATATTATCCGCGGAACCGTCTCGTCCCAAAACTTCAACAGACTTGATCTCTCTCTTACCACCATTTTAAATGGGAAAACAAACACAGAATTCCAAACCAAAAAACCAGTGACTTTTTTCTCCCAAATCATCAAAAAATTAAAATAAATTACAACCTCCACAACTCTTAGCACTAACACTTCCAAAAATTTCATACATTTCTAAACAATATGCAACAAATAAAGGAACTAAAATGGGAAAGCAAAAGAGAAAAGCAATGACCTTTTTTCCCCTCTCAATGTATTTGACAGCCACAAGCTCCTTTGTCTTCTTATCCCTGACCAGCCTCGCCACCCCAAAATTCCCAGAACCAAGATCCTTCATTGCTTCATACCTCTCCTCCATCCCAAACCCTCCAACAAATCAAGCACAAAATATCCCCACCACCAAAAAAGAGAGACACAAAAATACCAAAAGCAAAAGGAAAAACACAAATCAAAAAAAAAAAATTTGGTTGGTGATAAGAAAGAAGACGACAACCAGATCAGAAAACGGAGAGGAAAGAGAAGAGAGCTGCTCCTACTAAATTACAAACCCAAATTAAAAGGCACGTCTTGCAAGAGAAGGGGTCCCTTCAAAGTGTCGCTCTTTAACGTTAAAATATCGACGTATCTTAAGAAAAATGAAGTGGTTAAATATCTTCACCTTATTTTATTGTTATGAGATTTTATGTAACAAAACTACACGCTTAACGAATTATATCACAATAATTCACGAGTTAAAAACAATATCGTTGTTTCAAGTGGGGCTTATGATAATCCTACGATAAACACACTGCTGCTGACTCTGACACTGTAACAATCATCCGTTTTTTTTTTTTTTTTTTTTTTTTTTTTTTTGGGGAAGAACGTCGTGCGTTTTTTTTTGCACCTTGTTCTTGGACCCTGAGGGGGTGCGTAGGTTTAGAGCTGAGTCCGAGGTACTTCAACTTCAAGTCTTTCTCATTTCACTGTCCGAAGGGGCTAACGTACGCCGCCGTGGGTCCTACCATAGTGTAAGTTTGCTTGGTCAAGAACTAAAGAACCATGGTGGAAGGAAGATTCGAGGTTTGTAAAGAATATTATCCAATCATGAGGGGCTGTTTGGACATTGTCACGTATGCCGACGTCGGGACTTTTGGAACACTCTGCTGCTGCTTCTGCCATTTGTTTGGTGGTGAGCTTGGATTTTATGAACCGTTTAATTAAAGATTCGATTTATCAGTGACGTAAAGTAAAAATATTTATAAAAAAATATTAAAAAAATTAAATTTGTAAATAAAATTTAATAAATTAAATAATATAAATTTTAATAAATTAAATAATATAAAATTTGATGATTGAATAATTATTTAAGTATTGATGAACGTATTTATTTTTTATTAATCCAATACCATTTAATTTATAAATTTTATTTACGAAATTAATCTTTTTTGTATTACACTTTTAAATTCAGATACAACGTGGAAAGTAAAATTGCAAGATGAAAAATATTACGAGAAAAGTACAAAACGCTAAGTAAAATTGCGACTCGTAGACTGAGTTTTTTGTTCTACATACATTTTGTCTTAAATATATAATCCCCAAGTTTGGCATTTTCCCTCCTTGCCATGGCCATGGACCACGGTAGTCTCACCGGCCCTGCAAATTGTTTGGGCAAAATGGCGTTTGGGTCTCGAACCAATAGGCCGGTCGTCAATTACATACGTTTAATTAAAAATAATATTAGATTCCATGTGATAAAGTACCATCTAATCTTGTTAGGCCATTCTAATTGTTTGGCTATATTTAGCCACCATCCTTAAATAATGATACATTTTTAAAGTGAGACTTTCTATAGATTTTTTGTTACCTCATGTTTTTGACATAATATTAGATAATATTTGTACAAGAATTGACGTTAAACTGTGAGATGACAAAGAGTACATAAAGAGTCCCACTTTGGGGAGTCATAAATAGTGCAAGGTTATAATTTCGGGAAATACTCCAAAATGGGACAATTTCTTAATCTTGGAACAGAAGCAAGACATTTTGAATATGTATACAGTATGCACACGCCATGCACAATAACTGGACAAAAATAGGATTTTTCCTACACTGAAAAATGACCAAATTGTCGTCTCATATAAATGAGTTATCCAGAAATTCCAATATTCATTTCTCATTTTGTAGAGAGAGAAACAAAGAGGGGAGAAGGAGAAAATCTCTCTTGCCCAATTCCAATTCTAAGAACCCTAACCCCCCATCTTCTTCATCCAAGAGCTCTCTCTCTAACCCACCCATCTTCTTCATCCAAGCTATCTCTCTTTATTTTTTTTTTCTCTCTCTCTCTCCTCTCTCTACATTTCGAATATGCACAATAGCTTTCTCGCTCTAACCCACCAATCTTCTTCAAGTTTTACCTTTTCATTTGTAGGTTTTGTGAACTGAGTTTGCTTAATTTTGCATTTTGATTGATGGATTTTTAGAGTTGAAGTAATTGGTTTGGTGTTTCTTGGAGGAGACCCAAATCCTTCATTTTTTATTTTTTATCATTTCTCTGATTTATATGTGGGTTTTCATTTCTTCTGTCTTCTCCCTCCCTCTGCTCTTTCTCTCTCTCTCTCTCTCTCTCTCTCTCTCTCTCTCTCTCTCTCTCTCTCTCTCTCTCTCTCTCTATCCAAATCTAGAAGCACTAAAATAGGGTTTGGCTTTTGCTACAATTAAGTGAAAAACGTATTAAAGGTCAGTTGCCTTTTGGAGAATAGATAAATTTGTGGGAAAAAAAGAGAAATCATAGTGGAAAGAAGGAAGAGAGAAAGATATGGACGAGATTGTTTCGCGTAGTCGTTCTCTCTCTTCGTATTAAGCTCGCTCATACACTATATGTACACAACATGCACATGGCATGCACATCTTATGCTCATAGATCTAAGCTCAACCCAAAAACTAGTTCACAACTTTCTCTTCGAAATCAGAAAAATGACGTAATTAGATAAATGACCCTAAACTTTATTTGACAAATTGAAGATTCATTCATTTGAAATTGGTATTAAATTTGATTGGGTTCAAATATTTCAAGGATTTGAAAATTGCAGTTTGAATGGGCACGAAAGAACCCAATTGAATCAAATGAAATTGTTTCACGAACTTGTTCAGTTTTTTTTTTTTTTTTGTATTCCTATATGCACACCACATGCATATAATTTGTACAGTACATGCACATGATGTAATACCTTAAAAATTTATAGGGTAAAATACAAAAAACTACCTCAACTATTGGTATCACGACACTTTCATACCTTATCTTTTAAAATTGACAATGTCATACCTCATCTTTAGAATTTGGTCCAATGTTATACCTTCCGTTACTTGGCCGTTTAATTTTCAGTTAAATGTTGACGTGGTTTGATTCGGTGCCCACTTTCTATTTAAAAATCATTAAAATATTATTAAAAACTAAAAAAAATATTTAATATTTTTTAAATATTAAAATAATAATAAAAAGTTAAAAAAAAAAATTAACCTTCTCAATTCGTCCCTCCCCATCCCCCTCCTCTCTCTTCTCCCCATCTTCATCTTCTTCCCCCCTGGAAACCCCCAAAAAAAAAAAAAAAAAAAAATCCAATTTGTCTTCCCCCGCACCCACTCTCAATTTGTCTTCCTCCCTCCCCATCCCCTCTTCTCCCTCCTGCAACCCAAAAAAAAAAATTTTAAAAAAAAAAACCCAGATCCCGTCGGCGGGAAGATGGGTGTGCAAAGAAGGTGGAGGATGGGTGCGAAAGAGGATGTGAAGAATGGATGAGAGTGGTGGATTTGGGGTTGGCAGGGGGTTGGGTTGAGGGGGGGTGACGAAATGGGTTCACTTTGGATTTGTTTTTTTTTCTTTTTCTTCTCCTTCTTCCTCTTTCTGGGTTGCAGAGGGTACACGCACTGGGTTGGGTTGAATTTTTTTTTTTTTTTTTTTTTGTTTTATTCTTCTTCTTCTTCTTCTTTCTGGGTTGCAGGGATTTTTTTTTTTTTTTTTTTTTGGGGGTGGGGGGGGGGGGGGGGGGCTGGGTTGGGTTGGATCGATGGGTTTTCAAAAAAAAAAAAATTTCTTTCTTCCTCTTCTTCTTCTTCCTCCTTCTTCCGCTAGGAGGGTTGATGGGTTTTCAAAAAAAAAAAAAAAAAAAATTTCTTCCTTCTTCTCCTTTTTTTTCCTCTTTTCCTTCTTCCTTCTTCTCCTTCTCCCTTCTTCTCCTTCTCCTTCTCCTTCTTCTTCTTCCGCAGAGGGGGGGGGTGTTGATGTGTTTTCAATTTTTTTTTTTTTTTTTTTTTTGGTTGAAGATTAGGAAGGGAAGAAGATGAAGTTGGGGAGAGAGAGGGGGGGATTTTTTTTTTTTTACTTTTCTTTATTATTTTAAAAAATATTAAATAACTTTTTTTTTGTTTTTAATAATATTTTATTAATTTTTTAATAAAAAGTGGGTCCCGAATCAACCCACGTCAGCATTTAACTTAAATGTAAACGGCCAAGTAACGGAAGGTATAACATTGGACCAAATTCTAAATATGAGGTATGACATTGTCAATTTTAAAAGATGAGGTATGAAAATGTCGTGACAACAATAGTTAAGGTAGTTTTTTGTACTTTACCCAAATTTATATATATGATAATGTGGAGAAAAATAAAAAATAAATCAATTTATGGGTATGAAAAATTGAATTGAGAACATTTAAAGTTTTGTTCTGGAAATTATTATAAATTATGTTGTGAAATTTATCGTTAAGTTTAAAAGATTAATGTAATTATACGAGGACATATTTTATCCTCATATATTCCAGACTATTTCTTGCCATTTTTGGATGAAACTCGATCTCAAGAGCATGTAGGCAGAAATTGTTCGCCTAATGGAGTTATAACGAATGAAATAGAAATGAACGAAGATAGGGGCAAAATGGTCATTTGCTATGAATTCTAGAAGGCTCCATAATTATGGGAGCCTTGTGTTAAAAATAATAAATAAATAATAAATAAATAAAATAAAAAAGGTTAGCTACGGGAGTGGCTGAGAGAAGGGGAGGAACAATGAGAGAGGAAAAAAGAAAAGGGGGACCAATGGGGGAAAGGAGGGAGGTGAGAATGAGGGGAAATCGGTCCCTTCCCTTCCACCCGTTTGTCCTTCGTGACCCGGTTAGGACTCGGGCTCCCCATATGATTTTTCGACGGTTTTGCGTCATTTCTCTGGAAAATTAGTACACCCCATCACCTACATCCATCATCACGACTCTTCTTCTTCGTTGTCCACCCATGGAACGATGGAAATTGGCCTTAAAAATACAAAAAACCGCATAGTGGGTGCAACAGGTTCGTGGTGGCGATACACCAAATTTGAAGGTAACTCCAACCACCACCACTACCAATGGACTCTTAGTGAACCCAAGAACATGTCTCAAGCCTTGGTTAGGGCGATAGATTGAACCACCCAAATTCTTAGGTTTCTAGCGGGTTTGAGTGAAATTGGGGCTTTTCTCAGCCAAGTTGGACTTCGGCTCAAGTATAAAAGTTTTTCCCTTTTACTTGCTCTACATTTTTGTAAAATTTGGAAATTTTTAGAAATTGTGAAATTTTCCGGCGAGTTGGGGTGGCGCATGGTCAGTGAGCTGACATTGCGTTTTTATGCAAATTTCATTATTCCAATTACGTTTTTAGTATCTTTTTAACGTGTTTTGATTATTAACACAAATGTTGGATATTTTGATTAATTGAATATTTTTTGGAATTGGTTTGCTTATTGAATTGTAAACTACGAAAGGCTTGATCCTGCTCAAGGGTATGTAGGCAGTCTAACAGAGTTAGATGCAGCCTTAAATAATCGAAAATTAATCTTTTGTTGAGAAGTGATTTTAATAGAAAAAATTGAGGATAAAATTGATAATTGAATCGTATGTTTTAGAAGTTTTAAAATATGGTAATAGAAATGTGAGGAATTAAGGAATTTAGATAAAGAATCGTGATTAATGGTAGTTAAAGCAATAAGAGTTTAATTTGGCCTATCATCAAAATTTTTCTCAAAAAAAGTAATTTTTCAGGATAGGGCGTTGCACATGATATGCACAGAGCGGGAGAAACTTTAAAGGCAACATATTGGTATAGAGGATACAATTAAAACATAATTGTTATGTATATAAAATTACAGTGACAATTTGAAAAGTCTTGTTACGTATATCAACCATCATTTAACTGTGCACGTGGGAAACATGATACTCATTGTCGTTATTTCATGGACACGCATGATCCTTAACGTTCTCTAAGCTTCTTTTTTTTCTTTTTTTTTTTTTTTGGCCGAGACCAACTAGGTTGTGGTCATACTCACTAAATTATGGGCCACAACATACATGCATCATAACTAGTAAACATTCCTGCTTCTCATATTAAGATGTAGTCATGCACACCACATGCACATTACGGAAAAAATTTCTCAAATTTCTGCAATTGGACACTTGAACAAGAAATTGTTCCATCTCAGTTTTCTAGTACGCCAAAACTTAAAATTTATTCCACAACCTATACGCCCCAACATGAAACACAAACCCTAATTTAACTTGTAAGTATTAATTCATCTTACAAAACAACCTATTTATTCCATAAGTCATTGATGAAGGAACTTGGAAATAAACACCTTACCTTACTATGCCTACCGAAGCTTTAGTCGCTGGAAAAAATGGAACTTTCTGGCCAAAACAGAAAATATGGTACAAAACCCAACTCCCTCTTCGCACCTCTCTCTCGCATCCCTTTGTTCGAAATCAGAGGTATAAGGTCAACCCAAAACCCAGCTCACTCTTCTTGCCTCTCTTTGGATTTCTCTCTCTTCGAAATTGGAAATCAAAAATCTGAGCTTAACCCAGGAACCAAAGTTCACAGGGCTCTCTTGACAGCCCTCTCTTCCAAATGAAAACAGTGATGCAATGGGCTGATGATTTTTAGTATTCATATATGGGTATTTTAGTAATTTCGGATTTGTGCATGGCTGGTTTGTCCTATTTATGTCCTAAGATTAGAGAAATTGTCCCATCTTGGACTATTTTCCTATACTTTTTCATGTCCAATGATGGAGGGGTTTCAGTTTAACCCCTTCATATTTTATTACCTTTTAGTATATTGAGAATAACTATGGTATTTTTACAAATTGCTTCATTTGCAGCCATTTGATCTAGGCCCTCCGATTTCCTGCATGTTTTGCATTATGTGGCTTAGTTGTTGTAGGTGCATGATATTTTATGTATCGCCAGCCAATTTGCACGTGGTAGACCCAGGCCCAGTGTTACCCGTTCCTGCAAAGAGGGCTACATTTGGCAAGCCCTTTAGGAATTAGCACATAACTTTTTCTGGAGATTATTGTTGCCCTCCGTTAGAGTTGAATTTTGAGTTAAAAGAACTTTGTTGGAGATGGCCTTTATTCATGAATATTGTTAGAAAACTCAAAACTCTCATGACCAAGAATTAATCTCTCATACGAACACGACATAAGTTTTTGAATATTTGTGTGTGCAGTGAAACCAGAATTAGAGTAAGAAGAAAGGCAAATGAGTGCAAGAGGAATAAATACCTAATTGTAGTTGGCCCGCTTAGTCCGTCATTAAGATCTTCCAGTTACAATTAAAGAAAAATATCATGAAACAAATTAGGGTAAAATACAAAAAACTACCTCAACTATTGGTGTCACGACATTTTCATACCTTATCTTTTAAAATTGACAATGTTATACCTCATCTTTAGAATTTAGTCCAATGTTATACCTTCCGTTACTTGATCGTTTACTTTTCAGTTAAATGCTAACGTGGCTTGATTCGAGGCCCACTTTCTATTTAAAAATCATTAAAATATTATTAAAATTTTTTATTTAATATTTTTAAAATATTAAAATAATAATAAAAAGTAAAAAATAAAAAATAAAAAAAATAAAAAAAAATAAAAAAAAACCCTCTCGGGTCATCCCTCCCCCTCCCCCTCTTCTCTCTTCTCCCTATCTTCATCTTCTTCCCCCCACCTGCAAACCCCCCAAAAATAAAATTCCAATTTGTCTTCCCCCGCACCCACCCTCAATTTGTCTTCCCCCCCTCCCCCCCCCCTCTTCTCCCTCCTGCAACCCCAAAAAAAAAAAAAACCCCAGATCCCATCGGCGGGAAGATGGGTGCGGAAAGAAGGTGGAGGATGGGTGCGGAAGAGGATGTGGAGAATGGATGAGAGTGATGGATTTGGGGTTGGCAGGGGGTTGGGTTTTTTTGGGGGGGGGGGGGGGGGGGGGTGGGGATGAAATGGCACTTTGGATTTGTTTTTTCCTTTTTCTTCTCCTTCTTCTTCTTTCTGGGTTGCAGGGGTACACGAACTGGGTTGGGTTGAGTTTTTTTTTTTTTTTTTTCTTATTCTTCCTCCTCCTTCTTTCTGGGTTGTAGGTGGTTGGGGGGGGGGAGGAGGGGCGATAATTGAGATAGTTTTTTGTACTTTACCCAACAAATTATTAAGATGTTAACCAATTATTAAAACAAGAAATATACTAACATCAATCAGTTGAGCACATGTGATAATAGCACAACTATTGATATTTGTAGACAACAATGTAAGGTCCCACTAAGCGGAGCCAACATCGACTTATTGGTTGCCTATGATTGTTTTAACATTTTTAAAATCCCCATGTATATTTGTCTATGTATTCAGATTTGACTCATACACACAGTTTGGACAAACTAAATACGAGTCAACAACAATGAATTACAACTTGTTCCTCCTCTTTCTTCTTCTATTTTTTTTTTCCTATCATTGCTCTGTCTTCTTTTTCTCTCGTTTTGTATGGAACTCTATTGTACGCACCAAGTGCCTTAAATGACAAGTTTTGGCAACCTTCAACATTGCTCGACATTTTTCAACACTCATCTCTCGACAAGCCTCGAAGATTACAGTAATTGTCGACATATATCAGTAGAACTCCCAAGTGTCCACCAAGTGCTCAACAAAATGATTGATGAAGGTTTTTTTTTTATTTTTTATTTATTTTTTTATCAAATCATGACCTGATCAAAATTCAAACAAACAATTATTTTTATATACAAAAAATTATTGTTATAGGGGTCGGCGAGAATGTGCATGTACTTGGAGTACAATTTTTGTTTTGGCATGGTTTGGCAAACAAAAGGGGTGCGCATATCAGTAAATCTACAAGGTATGCCGGTGGGTCCCGAATTATTTTTGACAAAGGATGGTACTAGTGAGTTAAATAACGAAATGCCTAGCGTATTAATCTTTTCTCAAATTATTTTTAACTGATAGTATTAGTAAGTTAAATTGTTAATTATTAGTTAAGTAGGGTCAGTGAAGATTGAATCCGCATCTGAGTACATTAGCATAAATATTTTCTGCCACTGTATAAAACGTCATTTGCAAAGTTCTCACAAGCCTTCCATCTTCCACCAAGTACTGTTTAAAGAGAGACATCTTTGATTTAATGACCCGTTTAATTAGTAGGGGCATTCTTACTTAATCATCTGATGTTGATCGAATGTTATCTTGAGGACAAGGGTTGAAGGGTCCTGCGTGCCAAATTTTCGTCACGTCTTGCTTTGTTTTTATGGAAAAAATAGTTTTATTTAAAAAGAGAAGTTTCTAGTACACTTGTGTCCAATACAATAAAATGAAAAAGTATTTTCGGCAATAGAAAATAAAGACTTCTCCCAAATATCAATATTTTTTTAGAGTGATCAACACTGATAATGACATCGACAAGAAAATTTGCTTCATGAAAATATATGACAAAGAAATAAAAGAAAAGGAGCTTAATTTCATATTGTCTTATGCTTGGTTGGGTCATTTGGATTTTAGTCTTCACCTAAGCAATCTAAAAATGATGAAGTGAGAGTTTTTCTTTCTTTTTATTTTTTTCTTTGAAAAAAAACGATATTATCTACATTAAGGGAGAGGTGGGCTCAGCCTCATAATGGGCTATCAGTAATGTGATTCAAATTTGTTTTTGGCGATAACTGAACCTAAAATCTCTCACTTATAAATAAAAAGAAATACCACTACATCATATTACTAAGTGACAAATGGACGACGAAGTAAGAGAATAAACAAGAAAAGGGATGTGGTGGTAATGAGTTCTAAAAGTAAGGCTGTGAAAGGCCATCCAAAACTCCCAAGGGTCATGGATCATTCTCAACCCAATGGTTGCTTTTGGGCCAATATTATTTATTTAGTTTGTAGACCCAAATTGGATCATGTACCTCATTAGGGCCTGCACTATTCTCATTGTTTAAATTTTGGTTATGCTTACACTTTTTTTTATAGAGTAAAATGTTGATTTGGTCCTTTAATTATTGTCAAACCGAAGTTTAAGTCTCTAAACTATTAAGTAGAAAAATAAGTTATTAAATTCATTAAAATTGCAATCTACTGTTGTAAGATTGGAAGCTAAATTGTTTGTGGGACGAAATATAAGATTTGAAGCTAAATAATCTAGTTCACTATCAATTTAAGTCACATGATTTGCATGTGATACGCTTTGGAGATTTTTTTTTTTCTTCTTTTTTTTTTTAATTTAGATTCACAACCTACATGCAATGTTAAGGGTTTATGAGCGAGAAATTGACAATATTACTATCTAAGTGTGCCACATGACTTAAAATGATGAAAATCGGGTGGAACAGTTTAAATCTTATAAGAGGGAGGAAATTGACAATTTTTAATGAGTTTAAGGGCTTATTTTTTCTGAAGATAAAAAAAAATAGTCTAAGGATTTAATTTTCAAGTAATAATGTAGAGATAAAATGACATTAAGGGTTTATTCGGTTTCGATATATGTAGGTAAAAACCTCTTTAATACTAGTTTTCAATTCGGCTTTTGCTTTAAGGTAAATAGGATTAAATACCAAGTTGAACATAGGAAAAAATATCAATTCTAAGGAAAATTACCAAGCCCAACCCATTTTATTTATATTATTGGAGATAAAAAAATATTTCGATCGTTGGAAAAATTTCAAGTCATTGTTCAACAGTGACATAAAAAAAAAATTAATAGGTTCAACTTTTTCATCTTCCATTATGCTTATTATATCCTCACATGCACACGTAAAACAATACAAACCCTATGAGAGAATTCATCACTTTACATGGGTTTTTTGAAGGTCATTGTTAGATAGTGACCCTTAAACCAGAAAAATTGATCAGTTGGTCGCGCGAAAATTAATCGATCAATCGTAGAAAAAAATTAGCTGGTCGAAAAACATAGTACTATTGAGTGACTATCTTTTAATTATTTTTAATCATAATAGTATTTGTAGGATTATTTTAGTTGACTTTTCCATTGGTACCTAAGCTGGTATTTTAGCTAAATTTTTTGTTAGAATTTGTATTTAGACTAAAAAACCCATTTCCCTCAACCAGAGTTCCTGAAGTGGAGAGAAAGTCCCTTCTTTTAATAGCCTCCCACACCATCCCACCCCCCTAAAACACCACAGAAGTCCTTTTTGTACTCTCCTTACATGGATAAATACTGTGGATCTGCGAACCGTGATAACGAAACAGGGTGCCAAAAAACAAAGGCGTGCAAGGTGTCCAACCAAAATTTAGCTGCCGTGTGATATTACGAGTACTTGGAGACATTACGAGGTTACAAAGGAATGGGTGCCCTAACAGTAACAAATATACAAAATTTAGAACAAATATTATATGTTCTAAGGTTTTTACTTAGTATTACGGTCAAATAATGTTTCTCTTTACTTGTTAACAATAGGTCTTACTCTCATCAAAAGCGAATTTGAACTAAATTATTGTGGCTAACCCATTGTGGGGCTTAACCAAATCCCTTACCCAATTATGTTGATAATATCGTATGTAATAAAAATATATGTTGTAGATATTTGAAAACTGATTTCCCTTTTGATAAAAAGAAAAGGAAAGAAACAATTCTACAAAGAAGAAAAAAATGAAACGGAAGTACCGCAAGTAAGCAAGGTGATGAAGGGCCTAGCAGTGGATCTGATGAAAGGTCAGTGAGCACGTGCCCCATCTCAATTTTTTTTGTTGGAAAAAATTTACTTATTTCTAAACAATTTTACAAAATATCTCTCCTTCAATTTTCTCCGTGAAATAGACGAGTTCAACAAAAACTAAATAACATTGACATATCTTAAGTGCAACTTGGATTCTCATCTAATACCACCAGAGTTGGTTATCAGAGTTGGTTATGGAAGCTCACGAAGAAGAACAGAGGAAAACCTTATATATTTTTGGGAACTTTAACGAAAACTTCCCGTTATTGTTTATTTTAACGAAAAATTATATTTTTACACTAAAAAGTCAATCATGGTATTATTCATTGTATTATTCATTTTACCCTTTATTTTGTACTTATCTTTAAAACTCAAAGTTTTTAAGTTATTTTCCTTAGTTTTTCCTTATATTTTTAAATAAGTGACAACATTTTTTGAGAAAAGTTTAAAGTTAGTCATTTTTCTAAAAAAATTTACCCTCTAACCCTTTATCCTAATTGTCTTATAAATTGGAGCTCCCGGACCTATGCATATATGATTGAACTCTTTGTTTTATTGACTATATCAATATTGACATAAAGACACAATTAAAGACACTAAGGGGCAAGGATGTACGCTAAGCACACAATGGTATGGCCAAGTGCTTGACAAAATGCCTCACCACAACGAGAATAGAGTTTTGCATCAGCCACTACTTAATTGTGTGCCCCTGGTCAACTAACTTTCTAGCTTCGTCCTTGTACATATCCCTCTCTATTCTAATTGTTGAAGTAAATCAAACGAAAACAATGCACATAATTAAACAAAAATGTATGAGAAATTGAAAAAAAAAAAGTGTGTTTATTATTTCTTTCAAAATAAATGCAAACGTAAAGAAACCCTAGGTTAGGATATGTGCATGCATTTCAATTTGACAGGCAAAATACCTCCCTAGCCATTTTAAATAGAATTGAAAATGACTTGGTCCATTACACATGTAAGAAAATGCAAAAAGGAAGAAGGACTAAGGAACCCATTTGTCTACCTAGATTACTACAAGTCTCTGGTAGAAAACGGGTATAGAAAAGGATTGAAAACCAATGTCGTTTATCGATCACAATGTGGTGTGGAAGATATGAGTCAATGGAAGAGATAATCCGCTGGAATATATTTTTCTGACAAGGGCTTCAATGCATATAGAGAGTTCATACCCTTTTAGAAGAAGTTGCATTTTCACCGAACACGTTATATCTTCTCCAAATGGATACAACCTTTCAGTTATTTTCCATAGACGGATTCTCAACCCTTCTCCCTTTCATCCTTTTTCTGTTGATATCTACATATAGAGAGTTCTAACCTTTCAGTAACATTCCATAAGACATATATTATTTAGATTTAATTAATCAATTATATATTTTATTATTAATTAACTTATTTCCACTACGATTGGGTTTATATCGCCACATCAATATTATGGCATACCTTCACACATAATCTCACACATTATAAAAATCATGTTATCATAATTATATTCAAACAGTCTCCACATTTTTTATCCCACAACAAACTCTGTCATTATTCTCCATTAAAAAAAAAAAAAAAACACTATCATATTGTGATTACAAAAGAATCAGCGTAAGGGGTTGAGATAGACCACCATCCAACCCTCCGATTAAGGCAAATAATATTTTTTTGTGATGTTATTTACACACTTTTTTTTTCCTCTCATATACCCTCTTAATTTATGACTGCCGAAAATGATGAATTGTTGTGTTTTCGTGCATTCATGTTTTAACTTATCGTGTCTAAGTAAATATACATGTTAATTCAAAGCCCTTCCAATTTTCTTTCTATGATGTCAGGTGTTGGTGTGCTGATTGAAGAGTTTCTAGCGTTTCTTCTTTCGTCCCTGCTCAATGTATTTACTCTACATGATTGTATTCAGGCAACCCATCTTTTCAATAGAACTGCTCATTGGTTGTCAGTGAATTAGTAATTAGAAAATTTTATTTTAATCCTTAAAAAAGATGAATTTTAGACCATAACCTTCTATAAGATTAAAATCTAATTTTAGTCCCTATTACATTTAATCATCTCATTTATTAATTATATTTTGATATTTTATTTCTTTTATTTCCTATTTTTCAGAGTAAATTGTAGCAATAGTCCCTCAACTTTAATCAAATTAGAGCAATAGCCCCTTAACTAAAAATTCATTACTATTGGTCCCTCAACTCATTAAAATGTGTAGCTATAGTCATTTTCGTCATTTTCGTTAGAATTTTGTTAAAATAAGTTATGTTGGAAGAAACACTGCTACAATTGGGATCCCTCAACTCATCAAAACGTATAACTATGATCATTTTCGTCAACTTCGTCAAAATTTTGTCAAAATGAGTTACGCTGAAAGGACCATTGCTACAATTGGGTTAAAGTTGAGGAACCAATTGTAACGCCCCGCCCCGAAATATTTATTTCGGGAAGTAATATCGGTGATAAGCCCAAACTAAACTCTTATTTATTTAACTACCATTATTCACGATTCTTTAATTAAATTTATTTAATCCCACACATGATCTAACCATAATTCTCTTACCAACACATACGGTTATATTTTCAATTTATCACCATTTTCTCCTCTTAGATCAAAATTCCAACTAAAGATTTATTTTCGATTAATTAACCTCATTTATTTTATGGCTGCATCGAACTTCTCGTTAGACTGCCTACGTACCTTGAACAGGGATCAAGCCATTCGTAGTTCACCAGTTCAAATTCAATCAAATTTCGAAATTCATACAAGTGACTAATAATCACCAACTAGCCTCAAACAAGTGAATCACACCAAATGCTTATCAAATTTGGTTTCAAAACATCAAAATTAGCTTAAAAAGACGGCATCGGCTCACTGGCCACGCGCCGCCGTCGGTGGCAGTCGGCCGCCCTGGCTCATAGGAAAAGTCCACTATTTCCAAAAATTACCAAATTTTATAGAAATGTAGATCTCGAGTGGAGCAAGTTTCATGCCTGTGGCCAAGGCCAATTTGGCTGGGAAAAGCCTCAAATCGCCATGAACCCGCCAAAACCCTAAAATTTGGGTGTCCTCAATTCGACTCCTTAACAAATCCGCCGCCCCCAAACTTGTTTGGGCTTTGTTCCAGGCCTTAAGAGGATGCTATAAGTGGTGGTGATTGAAGGAATTTGTTTCAGATTTGGTGGATCGACACCTATGAACTCGTGCACCCACCGGTGCAGTTTGGCCAATTTCAAGGCCAATCTTCATCTAATTTATGGTGGAATAGGTAGAGGAAAGGTCATGGAACATTTTTCAGGTGGTTTGGTAACATAGTTCGCCCGAAAAAACCAATGAAAAACCATTGGAGGAGGTGAAGAAAGATGGGTCGGGTTGGAACAATAGAACGGGTTGAAGGGGCGTCTGGTTCCCCTGCTTCTCCCCCTCATTTCCCCTCATTTCTTTCGTTTCTCAATCGTCCTCCCCCCCCCCCATCCTTTCTCTCCTTTCTCTTCTTTTCTTTTCATCTCAGCCATCCACGTGTCATCAGAGATAATGGCTTCTAAAACCTGGAGCCTTCTAGATCAAGCCAAAATTACAAAAATGTCCCCAACTTTAAACGTTAATAACTCTTTCATTATAACTCCGTTTCACGAACGGTTTGAGCCTACGCGTTCGTGAGATCAATCTCTAGCCTAAAATATGAATTGTGACCTCGAATGGTCTATAGATTTTAAATAATTAGTTTCCAAACTTCACTCTTCGTAACTAGTTTAATTAAAATCTAAATTCAAATAAAGTAATATAAATCCTCAAAAAATAATATAAAATCTCAATAATACAAATATGTAAATTATAATAAATTCCGAAAACAAAACTTTAAAAGTTCTCTGTCACATCCCGGCCCGGGCCCCCACCATATCTTGGGCTCAACTCCACCATAGCACGATATTGTCCGTTTTGGGCCCTGACCACGCCCTCACGGTTTTGTTTCTGAGAACTCATACGAGAACTTCCCAGTAGGTCGCTCATCCTAGGAATGCTCTCGCCCGAACTCGCTTAACTTCAGAGTTCCGATGGAATCCGAAGCCAGTGAGCTCCCAAAAGGCCTTGTGTTAGGTAAAGATGGGAATATACATATAAGGTTTACAGGATCCACTCCCCTGGACGATGTGGGATGTTACAATCCACCTCTTTTAGGGGCCCGACGTCCTCGTCGGCACACATCCCGGGCCCGAGGTCCACCACATCCCGGGCCCACTCCACCACCGTAGCACGATATTGTTTTTTTTTTAGCCCCGACCATGCCCTCACGGTTTTGTTTTTGGGAACTCACACGAAAACTTCCCAGTAGGCCACCCATCATGGGATTGCTCTCGCGCGAACTCGCTTAACTTCGGAATTCCAATGGAATCTGAAGCTAGTGAGCTCCCAAGAGGCCTCGTGCTAAGTAGAGGTGGGAATATATATAAGGCATAGAGGATCCACTCCCCTGGGCGATGTGAGATGTTACAATCCACCCCCTTTAGGGGCCCGACGTCCTCGTCGGCACACTTCCGACCAAGGATTGGCTCTGATACCAAATTGTCACATCCCGGGCTCGACTCCACCATTGCATGATATTGTCCGCTTTGGGCCCCGACCACGCCTTCATGGTTTTGTTTTTGGGAACTCATACGAGAACTTCCCAATAGGTCACCTATCCTGGGAATGCTCTCACCCAAACTCGCTTAACTTTGGAGTTCCGATGGAACCCGAAGCCAGTGAGCTCTCAAAAGGCCTCGTGTTAGGTAAAGATGGGAATATACATATAAGGCTTACAGGATCCACTCCCCTGGGCGATGTGGGATGTTACATTCTCAATTCAACTTTTCATACCCATAAATAAATTTATTTTCGATTTTTCTCTGCGTATTCATATATTTAAATTTTCAAGGTATTACACCAATGGTAATGAATTTTTAGTTAAGGGACCATAGCTGCACATTTTGATGAGTTGAGGGACCAATGGTAATGGATTTTTAGTTGAGGGGACCATTGCTCCAATTGAGTTAAAGTTAACGGACCATTGCTACAATTTACTTTATTTTTAATGTATTAATTACATTTAATTTTCATTTCATTTCATTTCATTCATCATAATATATTTTGATGTCTACATTTAGGTGAACTAATTTTTTTTTATATATTAATTCATTTGATATATTTTGGTATGTTCATCGATAAATATATAGGTCCATTAAATTCAATATAATACATTTCGGTACATACATTTAGGTTTCATTATAATATATGTCGGTACAAACATTTCGATATAGTCATTTATGTACACTTATGTATTTACATATTTGTGTGTCACTAATTTCTTTTAATATTTTCTCATTTATGTTCATTTATAATTGAAAGAACTAATATGTGCATATTAATAAAAGTAAAATTTTAATGTGGAGACATTAAATAAAAATAAACTTTAAATAACAAAATAGAATATACATTTTAATAAAAGTACACTTCAAAGAATTAAATTGAATATGTAATTTAGCATCAAGTTTTTTCTTTATAATTATAATTTTTTGCAAGGACTAATGTTCAAAAACTCCATTAGTAATCCGGCATGAACTAACAAACACTTCTCATTCGTTGTCATTGTTTGACTTCTTAATCACAAAAGAAGATGCTAAGAAAACTCTCTCAAGGTGAGACTCTCTATGAACTCTATTTGATCTCACAGTTTAACGTTAATTTTCGTACTAATATTATAAAATATTATGCCAAAACTGCTAAAAAAAAATCTCCTCATAATATGAATCTCTTTTACAAAAGAAGCCCTGACTGATTAGGAGACATTGACATTGGCAAGCCAATGGATCTCCAACCGACAAAAGGCACCGCCTATAGAAGATCCTAGTAGCATAGGATCCTATTAGCATATTCTCTCAAGTAAACAAAACAGAAACGCAAATGCGGACGTAAAGTAGAAGTAGGTAACGAATTTGAATGCATGTTAGGAATAAGCTTGAAAAGTGAAGGTGACAAAGTAGACTGGAAATTAGGGGAAGGCATAAAGATTAGAAACATATAATGTAAAGGTGACAAAATTTGAATTGACATTTAAGGAAAGCATAAGCTTGAAAACATACTCATTGATTATTTAACTGCTAAAGCTCCTAGTTTAATAGTTTAAGATAATTAAACACTACTTTACAAACAATATTTTGTTTTTGGTCGGTCAAAAGTGTTTTATTTTTTAATACAATGATAGCGTTAGTGTGTTAAATAATTTAAGTTGCTTATTAATAAAATTCTTTTTATCAAACAAAACTCCATGAAATTACTATTCTAACCTTCTCATCAAAGCTAAACAAAATTAAAAGGCCTGGCAATTTAGTAATTACATACCACTCAAAATTTCTATTTTTTACACGAACCTCACAACCAAATAAACATAACATATCTTATTTAAAATAAAAAAATGGAAGAGGTTTTTTTTTTTTTTTTTTTTTAAATTTTTTAAACCCACTTCTCCCACTTCAAAACCACGCCCCTAACCCCCTTCTTCAAAGTTCCACGCCCAAATTTTTTTCGAGTTTTTTTATTATTTTATTTTATTTTTTAAGAAGTGATATAAATATTTTTATAACAAATAATAGACAAATTTAATTACACAAGTATAACGTGTGCACATATGACTAGTTATTTATTAAGGGAAGAGAAATCGATTGGGATGGAACTCCCACGCACTAGGATGCGCAAGCATAATTACTTTATGTCACTGAGATAAAGTTTTATATGCTATAATTATACAAAGTGGACATCAACTAATCATACTTCTATGCATATCATCATATCAAATGCATGGGAACAAACGAGAATGCGTTTGACACTCTTTAAAACTTAAGCAAATAAACAAATATAATATGCTATTAGTGTGGAGCCAAAAATAATCAAGAAAATTATGGAGGTGACACGAGACACACCCCGACCCGGAATGTTCACTAGGACCCCGAATCGAGCCGTGCTGGCCAACATCAGGAAGGTGACAAAGCCATAAAGTGTGATAATGTATAAAATGTGAATAAATTAAAATCTAAAAGTGCCTAAGTACACAAGTGCGCGATGGGCGGGTACAGTAAGGTAAGATAATGATTATACCATCATAAGAAAACATATGTATTGAAAAGTGCCACAAATCCTCGTCGATACGGAACTCTGCTACTAGAACCTGGAGGGGTGCAAAAATAGAAAGTGTGAGTAAGTGAAACAAAACTTTTCAAACCAATTTCAATTACCAAAGGCAGTAGCCCCTCGCCGTAACACCCGTATATTTCCCAGAAAATAGAATACATATCTATCTTAATCCCAAACACGGCATAACAAAGTCCACATGAATATCATGTCATAGATCTCAATACATATATATCTCAACAAGAATAAGTACCCCGTATGAAATAAATCAATATGAAATAGTATATCAGCCGGATCCACCTACTGTGGCCTGTACGGCTGAATCAATAGCTCATCAACATACTAGCCGGAGTCACCTCACGTGACCCGTACAACTTATCCATATCTCATTAATCAATGCTAGCACATAAGTTGGAGTCACCTATAGTGACATGTACGACTTAATTAATATCTCATCAATCAATGCTAGCATATAAGTCGGAGTCACCTATAGTGACCTGTACGACTTAATCAATATCTCATCACATATCTCATCAATCAATATTAGCATATAAGTCGGAGTCACCTATAATGACCCGTACGACTTATCCATAACTCATCAAACATGCCTGCACACGAGTCGGAACCACCTCTAGTGGTCTGTACGACAAGACTGGGTGTAAATAAATACGCTTAAGTGCTACGATCACGTGAAGACTGTGTGAATAATCGCGGGTCACCTACGAGTCGGAACCACCTATAGTGGTCTGTGCGACAAGATTGTGCACCTACCTTGGATCCAAGGTGAGCGTAAGGTGTGGGAGTTGAACATCACGTGAATGACTATGCCCTGGCCATGGGCGGGAGTACTAACACCGAGGTGCAGGTTTACGAGCTCTCAATGCATCTCAATATAACATGTACAACTCATGGGCAACCAGTACGACAGTGTTAGAGTTGCCTAAAACTTACATGTAGTCATGCCATAACTCCATAATTTCAACTAATACTATAAACTCACCTGAACTTACCTGTGCATCCTGCGTTCACCTTTACACTTCATAGCATTCACCTTTAATTATGTGGAAGTAACATACATATGGATATACCAGAATGTAAATCTGAAATTCAACCATATCATAATATTTCCAAATATATAAACATATATACAAATGGCATAATATGTGTAAGTTGTAACACCCCACTCCCAAACTATTTACCTTCAAAAAATAATTCTCGGTGATAAGCCCAACTAAACACTAGTTAAATTAACTATCATTCCTAACTATTTTGCACTTCAATATTACGATTCTTCACACATTAATTTATAACCAACATTTAACCACCAATAAATAAGGTTAAATCTCACATTTTCCATCAACTTCCTTCACATTGCTCAATTCCCCAAACAAGGATTTTGTCTTGATTATTTAATCTCCTTTATTGTATGATTGCATCTAACGTCTCATTAGACTGCCTACGTACCCTAAACAGGGATCAAGCCAATCGTAGTTTACAATAATTATTTGTAGGTAACTTGCATAAATCAATTTAGAAGCGTTTGTGGAACAATCAATTATATACATATGATAAAAAGTGAAAAGACCCACTCACCTGGAGTCCACGCTATGATTCTCTAGCACGCACATCGAGGTGTCCGAACGATTGGTGCCTAGAACAATTATCGAATTACATCTCAGAACTCTTATCAACAGAATACGTAATTCACATAAAGTACATCCTCAAGGACATTCTAAAATAGTTTGAGGCCCATTAACCACAAGTCAACCGTCGATCTTCGATTAACGGTAGGGTCTACAACCCTATATAACTCGGTCCAGAAGATCCGCATATCAGATTTCCAATCCGCAACTTCCAAAGATTCAAATTATGCTTCTAGAACTAAAATTTCATTACGATCCAACGGTCGGATTTTTGCCAATTGCCTAAAACCAAGTGGCGGTTAACATTTATTTTACGAACTTACAAATCCAATTTGGGAAGATCCGCACGTCGGATTCCCAATCTGTAACTTTGTACATTCTTAAATATTACGTACTACAATGTAATAAAGTTTGGTGATGATCCAACGGTTGGATTGTCAATTCACATAAATACCTATTAACGTATCATAGAAAATTTAAGTTCCAACAATCAACCTACGTCATTCAAATATCAAAACTGAATTCAAGACATTTAACATAGCCTAAAAATAGCATTGGTGGCCCACTGGCCACGGGTTGCCGTGGGCGGCGATCGGCCGCCCTGACTCGTCGGAAAATCCAACTATTTCCAAAAAATACCAAATTTCACAAAAATGAAGATCTCAGTGAGTAAAGCAAACTTTATACCTGTGGCTAAGGCCAATTTAGCTTGGAAAGGCTCCAATTTCACGAAAACCCACCGGAACCCTAGTTTTTAGGTATATTCGATTCGACTCCATGGATGCTCCGACGCCCCTACCATCACTTAGGCTTTCTTCCTGAGGTTGAGGGGAGCCTATTGGTAGTGACAATTGGCTAAGTTAGCTTCACGATTTGCAGATTGTCGCCGAACACCCACACGCACCACCGGTGCATTTCTCCTTAATCTAAGGCCAAATTTTATGAATTTAGGGGTAGGAATGGTAAAGAAGGCTAGGGACGTGTTTCCAGGTGATGGTTTGGCTTAATTCCCTGGAATTTGGCCTAGAAACCATCGGTTTCTATGGTTTCCGCCGGCCGGGTCACATGGGTCAAGGAAGACCCATTTTGGGTTCCCTTCTTTTCTTCTTCTCTTCTTTCCCCCTGGTTCTTCTCTCCCATTCGTCACTCTCCCTCTCTCCTCATTTCTGATTGGGCAGTGCCCATCTCTTTCCTCTCCATCTCTTTCGCTGCCATCAGGCAGCCATCATCCATTTTTCTTTCTTCTTCTTTTTCTTTTTATTAATCTCCCACAACCATTTTACATAAAAAAAATAATAATAAGAAATGAATAAGATAATAAATAATAATTCTTACCAACGTACTTTTGGAATACGGTAAGGAAATAGTTTATACGTGTCATGAACTAACGATCAACGAAAATCAATACCCTCGCCTCTAGGGTATTCTCATAAATTTCACATTTTAAGATTTCTAAAATAATAAAATTTGGGACAGGTTATCACAACACGTGGACTTTTGGGGTGAAAATGACAACATTACGCTCAAGGCACACTGGGATTCTCACGCGCATGCAATAGACAATAACGGCTTAATTAAGGAAGAGTCAAGGGTGATCAAAATGGTATTTATTCAAGTCCCTCTCACCACTCCTCAACAAATCCCCACTCAAAAGTTAACTCTCAACTATCCTTTTTAAATTAGGATTGATTTTCAAGTTAATTGCAAGATATTATTTCACATAACATAATATCTTGCAATTAAACTCATAATTCTACCAATAATGGCCGATCCCTAGTCTCCAAATAGGACCGGCCACTCTCCTATAAATAGTCCCATTTTCTCCACCAAAAAGCAAGTTCAATCTCTCCCAAAAATCCCCTAAACACTTTCTCTCTAAAATTCTAACTTTGGCATCGGAGATTCTTCGGCCAAAGCCCCCCATTCATCGTGGGCGCGTGAGGCTCTTGGCCGTAATCCTAGGTGTTATTATTTTGTAAGTGCATTTTTGTCAAAGGAGAAGAAGGTGGAAATTTGCATCCACAACTAGGATCCTAAGAATGAGCACTCAAAAGATCAAAAGCTTATTGGGTGTCAAAAGTACACAGTTCTCCCTTAGAGTGTATTTGGAATGTTTTCGGCATTTATGGGATCAAACGAGCGTGCATTTCCCCCTCCAAAACTTAAGCAAATAAACACATATAATATGTTACTAGCACCATAAGAATGAGTACTCAAAAGAGAAAAAGCTTACTGGGTATCAAAAGTAAAAAGTTCTTTCCCTTGAAGTCTATTTGGACTGACTCTCTTCTCTCCCCTTACGATAGATTATTGTAGAATATGGCTTGCGTTAAAAAATATATGGACACGTGAAACAATAGGTTTTTTTTAGGGAACTTTAATAATAAGGGTTTGGGCTAAATTTATTTTAATAAAAACATACTATAACTTTATTTAATGAAAAAGACTTAAATTTTAATGAAAAACTTGTAAATTTTAATAAAAATGACAAAAGAACTTAAATTTTAATGAAACAGACATAATTTTAATATTAAAGAAAAAATAAAAAAAGAAATTTGACTCAAAGACCCACGTGTCCTCACACAAACTGTTTATGAAACTTTCTACACTGTTTATGAAACTTAATGGTACTACACTATTTATGAAATTTACGACACTATTTATGAAACTTCCTACACTGTTTATGAAACTTAACAGTACTACACTATTTATGAAACTTAATGATGTTACACTATTTATGAAACTTTATGGTACTATACTGTTTATGAAACTTAACAGTACTACATTCTTCTCTTTTCTCTTCTTGAATTTTCTTGGCACATTCTCACCTTCCAAACATATTTTCTTCTTCTAATTTTCTTCGATACTCATCAAATTTTCTCGTCCTAAGGAGACTACACACGTGTTTGATAATTTTTTCCTCTTGTCCTTAACATTAAATAAAGTTATTAGATGTTTTTTGGTTAATTTCAAAGTTTTGAAACTCTTTTCATAAGTTTTTTTTTTTTTTTTTTTTTTTTTAAATTTTAAAACCCTGAGTAACAATTGAATTTGGCCTTGGTGAATTATTTTCATTTGGAATCAGGTATTTAATTTCTTAATTATATGCCACTTATTATTACAATCCAATGGTATTATTCTTCATTTGTAAGTGAAATGTCTTAGGTTCGATTCTCGTCAAAGGTGAATTTGAACCACATTATTGTTAACCCATTATGAAACTAAGCCCATCATCTTCCCCTTAGCGTAAATAATATCGTTTGTTCAAAATAATAATAATAATAAAATAAAATAAAAAACTTAATTATATACCCATTTCTTCCGTTGAGGTAATCTATGGAATTAAACTTGAAATTCCTAATCTTATGCATGTATATAATTCAATTGTCATCTGGATGCACTTGCAAAACATTCAAACAAATAAGGGCTAACTATATTTTCCGACTACCAAGTTTGGGAAAAGTTTCAAAATGGGACCGGCCATAATTTTATGATTTTATTAATTTTAAAAGAGTGAATTGACGAAAATGGTCTCTAGAAGTGAGGGTGTTGACTTTCATTGACAGCGTATAATGAGATGTACGAAACATTCCTTCAGCATATCATTGTAGCACTCAACGATATGAACAAGTGGGAACAAGCGGAATCAAATTTAGAACTACGATAGAGATTTTACGAACTTACGAACGTGAAGGGCGATTTGGTAATTTCATGTTTAAAGATATCTAGTGGCTTGTTTTGTGAGCCACGTGGGGCCCCTACCTCACTCTTGCCTTGTCCCGTGTCCCTTCTCCCCATAAATCTCGGTCTCTCTCTCTCTCTTTCTCTTTCTAACTCTCTCATTTTCAAACTCTCTCTTTCACTAAAACACTATCTTCTTCTCTGCAAACTGAATCCATCACCACTCTTTCACCACTCTTTCGCCACTCTGGCGAACTCTAGACCACCCCTGACCACCAGATCCTCTCTCCTTCATTTCTTACCCATCTCTCTCGTCTCTCCATATCTCTGCAAGTGCAAAGATAACATGTCATCACCATCGCCATTTCTCATGGCAAAGCTCCACGGTGCAACCAAGGTAAGCCTCTAGAACTCCTTCTCTCTTACTTTTTCATTTTCTATGAAGGATCACAAGGTTTTAGGCATGTTTTGGTAGGTTTTTGGGACAGATTGGACATTTTCCCAGAATTTTGGAAAATTAAACCGTGACCATCTGGCCACTTTTAGCCCATTTTTCGGTCAACACTGACCATATCTCGGCCCCACTTTGGTATGGTTTTGTTCCCTACATTCCTAGCTTTTATTTGGTTTTTGAATAACTGATTTTGGCTGAGAAATAAGCTTAAACAGAGCTCTCAAAATTGGAGAGAAAATTTGGAACATCTAGAAATTATGAGGAAGGCGTGTAGTGCTCGTGCAGCGTGTGGCTACCAGTGCCACCACCTTGTGGAAAAATAGTTTCTTTATTAGTCGTACTTTGTACGAAAATGCGTATAGACGTTATATATTAACGTATGTGATTTCGTTTCTAGGTGAAATGCATTTCAAGGATCTTCGATGCCCACGAGATGGGCTCGACCCGGAGACATGATTTATGAGGGGGTCTTTGCTTTTAAATATTATATATTCATTTAGTTTCCATTTATATATTTAATAAAGAATTTTCTATGTTACGCCTAGATTAGACTAACGCTTTTAGAAATTAGTGTTTAACAAAATTTATGAAATTATGTTACATCATACGGGACGCACATGTATGTGTATTATTATTGATGCCTGGATTTATGGTCATGAATAGCATTGCATTGATTAGAAATATCAAATTATCGATTTATCGTGGCATGTTCATATTTACATTATTTGCTCAATGTGTGCTGCACCGATGTTAGTGCTCGCCCGAGGTCAAGGCCAGTCTTTCACATGTATGCTCACATCGCACCGTACTCACTTAGGTTCCATTATAGGTGCCAGTCCTGTCCTAGATTGCTATAAGCAATTAGGACTCATATTTGATGCGCATAGCGCCAGTCTTCACGTGATTGTAGTACTAGAGCGTAAATCATTATTACACCCAGTCCTGTTCATGTTAGAATATCTCTGCATGAACTCGTGTGTCAACATTTGTCGATGGGCACATAATATGATATGTTTGTTTATGCGAGATTATGTGATTACCGGACGTTAGATGTTTATTTACGAAATATTGTGACGTATTGAATTCTTGAGATATTGCAGGCTATGGTAAGTATTTTCATACTATACGTAGTATGTATATTTTGGAAATTATACTTGTTGTGAGGGGTTAATACATTTTTGTAAAGGTTTTATAAAGCTTTATTTTAGGCCCACTCACTTTTATTTTTCGCCCCTCCAGATTTTAGTGGTAGAGCTCTTTTGTCGACGAGGATTCCTGGAAAAGTTGGTATCAGAGATCACTTCCAATGGTATATTTCTTATTCTAATGTTACTGTACTTATGCTCTGACATCACGTGTGAAATAGGTTCATTCCCGCTCACTCTTTTTTTATTTAGGCACTTTTAGGTTTAAATTTATTCACATTTTCCACATCACTACACTTTATGGTTTCGTCATCTTTATGGTGTCGGCTAGCACAGCTCGATTCAGAGTCCAGGTGAACATTCCAAGTCAGGGTGTGTCAGTTACGATCAACTGATTTTCTCATATTACACTATGAGGTTTCAAAATTGTATCATTTATATTTTTTTGTCTCTTTGAACATCTAATTTTCCATTAAATTGACTAGTTTTTTTGTTAATGCAATGCAAAAGTGGCTTACCTTTTAATCCACATAAGGGCCTCATGTTCACCGTATCATCAATTTAGTGAATGATCAAAGAATAAATCCGACCGAAGGCATAAATTGATACAAATTCAATATCTTATAGTGCAAAATGAGAAAATTGAAAATTCATAGCTCATTTTAAAAATTACATCGAACCCGAAGAATGTAAATTGTAATTAAATTATCAATTTGAAGAATGTATTTTTCCTCTGTTAACAATTCGAGAACAATCCATAAAAAATAAAACTCAGTAGGATCAATTAAGCTCGAGCAAGCGAGCTTGAAAGTATTTTTTAGAGTTTTAAGATATTTTATACTAGTCTACATGGAGAAGAAAGGAGGGTTTGAACTCAAGAATAAGGTGGATTAAAGAGAAAGATCCTAACTCCACCATTTGCAGAATTTTTAAACCTAACTCCACGTTTGAGATTTATTTATTTTCTTATTTGAAAAACAAATTCAATACAATAGGCATGACTTTGGACAATCCTTAATTTACGTTCACGAGTTTCAACAAGTTTTTTTGTTGTGTATGGAGCCAATTAGAACAAATTCCCACTTGAGCTTTGCCTAGATATTAGTTTGATTGTTTACACAGTGTTTGGATGAGAAAATTTAAGATTATTAAAAAAATTTCGAAATGGTGGAAATAAAAAAAAAAATGACAAAATTTCATTTTCTAAAATTTGTGAATTTTTTTTATTTGATTAACTTAAAAGAACAATAGAATTTGAATATGAAATTTTTTTTGTTTTTAAACTCTAACTCATAAAAATTTGAAAATGACACTTATTTACATGCAATTTAAACTTGGGAATTGGAGGTCCCAAATGCCACAACCCAGCCCGGGGCGGACCACTTCTCGGGCCCGCTCCACCACCGTAGCACGATATTGTCCGCTTTGGGCTTACCATTCCCTCACGGTTTTGTTTTTGGGAACTCATGAGCAACTTTCCAGTGGGTCACCCATCATGGGATTGCTCTAGCCCCCTTCTCGCTTAACTTTGGAGTTCCTACGGAACCCGAAGCCAGTGAGCTCCCAAAAAGCCTCGTGCTAGGTAGGGATTGGAATATACATATAAGGATCACTCTCCTGGGCGATGTGGGATGTCACAATCCACCCCCCTTAGGGGCCCGACGTCCTCGTCGGCACATTTCTAGCCAAGGATTGGCTCTGATACCAATTTGTCACATCCCAGCTCGGGGCGGACCACTTCCCAGGCCCGCTGCACTACCGTAGCACGATATTGTCCGCTTTGGGCTTACCATTCCCTCACGGTTTTGTTTTTGGGAACTCACAAGCAACTTCCCAGTGGGTCACCCATCATGGGATTGCTCTAGCCCCTTTCTCGCTTAACTTTGGAGTTCCTACGGAACCTGAACCCAGTGAGCTCCCAAAAGACCTCGTGCTAGGTAGGGATTGGAATATACATATAAGGATCACTCCTTTGGGCGATGTGGGATGTCACACCAAATTTCAAGTTTTTTTCCATGCACAAATTCTAAAATTCTATATTTATGAATCCAAACAAGGGAATTAGTGTATATCAATTTATAAATTCTCACTTTTGTCAAAAATTTCAAATTTATTTCCCTCATCAACATAGTGTTAATATTTTGGCTTGGAGTCTCTTGGTTAAAGATAAACTTAGAAATCTCTAGTTAGGTTTTCAATTTGAATTACTTGAGGAGACACAGAGAGAATGATTAGTGTTTTAGCAAAAATTCGTCATTTTCGTTTTAGACGAATTTGTACCTGCAAAATAAATAAACATATTTAATTAAAGACCGACTTCGTTTAATTGCTTACTTGATTCCACCCGTAGTGTGTTTTTCTCTCTGCCTATGACTTTATGCCCTCTATCTCCCAAAACCCTAAATTTCTGAAAGCCTCCTAGCTGTCGGCCCCTTGCTCCAGCTTTAGGTTAGCGGCAGCCAGTGCCCACCCCTCCTCACCCTCCTCCCTTTTCCCTTTTCTTCCACCCTCTGATTCTTCCCTACTTCCCCATCTTTCCCTATTTTTGGTTTCCACCTTTTCCTCCAACTCACCCCCTCCCCCTTCCTCGATTTTTCCCTTCTCCAAACCACATGGTTGGCGATTTGGATTATCTTTTTATGCACTTAGCTTTCAGCTGTTTTTTATGTGAGCATTTTGTGTCTCAAGTTGTTCTAAGCTTAGTCTCAGTTTGCTCTGAGTTTATATTTAGATATGTTTTCTCTTGTTTCTCTCCAAATATCGCTCCTCACCGTGAATCTTCAACCATTTACCGTTGTTGCTCGTAGAATTTAAAGTGCATTTTGCACTATTTGGTAGGATTATGGGATTGCTCTCAGCAGCTGGTAGCTTGCCTACCCCCATTTTCTGTTCATTCTTTTGGTTCTTTGGCCCTTCTTCCAGGTGTTGGTGATGGATCTGAGGTAGTGATGTAGGTGTTTTGATGGAGGTGGTCGCTTTACATTTTCATGTCTAGGTTTTTCTATTTGTATGTTTCTCACTTTGGGCCCATTTCATTGTAACCTTACCTTGTACTAGCTTTCTCTTTCAATAAAATTTACTTGAATCTAACAAAAGACGTGGTGCATGACCAAGCATAATCGCGTTCTAGGATTCATACAGCTAACCCTAGTTAGTGGGAAAATGCTTTGTTGTTGTTGGTGTTGATAAAAAAAGAAGACCAAAGCCATGCGCCCAAGAAGAGGGTTTGACCAATAGATCTATGATACTTAAGTCAGAAGCTTGTTGAAATTTGGCAGGGAACTGGGATATTTATAGAGCATAAGGCCAGTCATGGGGAGAGATCTCGCGCAATAGGTCGTCATCTAGTTGGCTAAGATGTGTTATCCGTAGGATGAAGTTGGAAAGATTATTCTAGAGATATTATTTGATAAATATATCCACTTAACCAAAGTATTTCATCTGTAAAATGGATATTGAGTCCACTCCTTATACTATTTTAACATAATTTTCCTATATTAAAATAGGATAAATTCAGTTCTAGGATCACAAGATGGGGAAACTCGTTTTTCTTTCCTAAATTAAAGAAAGGAAAAAAGAAAAAGTCTAAAATTAGTCCTAAATCTTTATGGAAAAAAAGGTCATAAATCAATTAGGTAATTACAGCTAAATTCTACTTCTTTTTATTTTAAACTGAAAACATGATTTTAGTTCCTGGAACTCAATTTTCTTCACATAAAATCTGACGTAAATTTTTTTGCTCAAATAAAATCCATTGACTAGACTCCACATAAGCAAATTCATTAATTATGTTTGGCTTTACCCATTTAAAAATTTTTGGATGCCTAAAACACCCTTATTGAATGTTAATGTACACAATTAATTCTATGTAAATTGTAAGGCAGAATTAATGATTTTACAAAAAAAATATTTTGCATATAAATTTAGGGATTTGTTGGTTAGTTTGGCTCTTGAATTCCAATTTACCATTACAACGTGTCCATATTATATATAGGTAAGTTATTGTACTTTAAAATATATATAAAAAATTGTTGTCAAAGTAAAAATATATAAATTAAAGGAGATAAATATTGCAGGTAAATTAATTTTAGGACAAAGAAAAAGAAAATAATCAACTATAGGTAAATTATTTACATATACAATCTAGATATTTTATTAACATAAAAAATGTAGGTAAATCACGTGTGCATAATTTACATACTATTATTGAAATTTACCTACTTGCATAATTTACCTACTGTACTATTAATTTACCTACTTGCATAATTTAGGGAAAATGCAAACAAAACATGAGAATATTATTATTTATATAGGTAGAGTAGGGACGTTTAACTATTATATATAAGGAGAATAATTACACCGAATAATAATGTAGTTATTATTTAAAGTAATGCACTAGATTGTTGTAGAAATTAAAAATAAATAAATAGAAAAAACGTCAGGATGATTAATTAGATTTTAAGGCCCTTGATTGAAGCTAATTTTCAAGTGTTGGTGTGGCAAAAATTGTAAATAATTTGTATTAGTAGGCTACTTATATTCTTATGCGGCAGTTTATTTGACTTTTGGGTTTCTGTTGGATGTTTAATTATATGTGGGTTTATGTTTAGAAATCATGATTTTTCAGGACCAATATCTAATGAACCCTATTTTAAATTGCTAATAACAATTCCCTTTTAAAGGACCTAACTCAAATGATCTCTATTAATTAATGAAACCCTCCTTGTTAAACAAAAGATGGTGAAAAGACAATTTAGTCTTCTATCACACAAAAAGGGCAATAATGTAATTTCACAAGTTCAAATTTTACTGTTTTTTATTGAAGCCTCACCTACAGATGATGTTAAAATATATCTAATATTTAAAATAAAAAAAAACCCAAAAACAAAAATCTTCCACTCCCCCCACGTTCTCTTTCTCTCTCTCTCCCCCCTCTCTCCTTCTCATTTTCTAAAAAAATGTGTTCATACACACAGAATATGTAGGCAAATACTAGTTTTCTTTTTAAAAAAAATATTATTTTTTCAAATTCATTTTTAACGAAAATCTAACTAAGCATGCAGCAAGGCCTAACTCATAATTAACATCCCTTTCATTTCTGCCAAGAAGAATATCCCCTTCTTTAAAAATCAAAAAGCCCCTCACGCGCATTGGCTTTCGGAAAGAGCTTTTATTTAGACAAATCAGCTTGAATTTCCCGAGAAGTTCGTGATCAAACTGAACCTCAGCCGTCGGATTTACCTATTCTTTTTCTTCGGAAGTAACCCATCTCTCCTTTTCTACCTCCCTTCCAGTTCGTTGCCTCTCCGAATCTGTATCGTTACCTTTTCCCTCTCCACAATTGGCAGCCAAGCTTTTCCGGCCAAATTCTTGGTCGGTAAGTCGTTTTTACCTTCTTTCCCGTTTTACCGTGCTATAAAGTTTCCTTCTTTTTGCTTATTTATTGTGGGTTCAATTTATTTCTGGTTTTTATGATGTGTTTTTGAGAAAGTTCTGATTTTTCTAAGATTTTGGGGGGTTTTGCGATTTGGGTTTCTCTATTCTATTTTTCTCTGAAATTATTTGTTTGGTTGCTGGGAAAATCATTGATGTTTTTGTTTTTAATCCAACTATTTCATTGGGTTGGTATTTGCAAAGGAAAATGGAAAATGATTTATTGATTTAGCTTTTAGGAATTTAAGGAAAAAAAAATGGAACTTACATTCATTGAACTTTGCATGCAAAAGCAATTCCAAACTTCCTATTATTTTCTCTGTAATCAATTTGGCAAACATTTAAAAATTAATTTGTTTTAAAAGGTTTTGAATGGCTGTTACGATTGAGTTCATCTTGACTGTGTTTTTTTCTTTGAACAAGTTGAAAGATGGTTCTAATTACTCCTCGTGCATTTATGCAATAGTTTTTTGCTAATTACAGCTACAAATCAAGATAATTATGGGATAAGATTTACCATGTATTATTCCAGACTGGTTTGGTGATATATTCTAAGTTACTCCTTTGCCTTGTTCACTAATGTGCTGTTCCGTTGTCTCCATTTTTTAGGTTCAAAGGAGGCATAAGGCCTGGGGAGGGGAGGGTGAGCTGAAGTTTGGTGTTGGTAGATACTCTAAATGGGTTGCTTTAGTTCTAAGGCAAGGCGGCAGTTTCCTGGACACGAGGATCCCGTGAGTCTTGCTTCGCAAACGGCTTGTAAGTTGTTCAATGTTCTCATTTTTGTTATTGTTTTTTGCATTCTCCTTTTGAACGATGATGACCATGTGTTTACGCCCCGTAGTTTGTTGTAATCTTTTGGTTGTCAATGAAGGCCCTGTACACAGTTTATTAATCTTGACCTTTTGTTTTATAGGTTCTTCTCCTTTTTTCGTTTCTCTCAGCGATTATATTTATCTTTTGTGTCTAAAATATAAGACCACTTGGTCTCATGTTACTTCCTGAGTTTCAATTGCTGGCATTAGGCTTTGTTTCCTATGTGAACCTTTATATTCTACCTCAATTAATTGGTTATGGCCTCAAAAGATAATCAAGGCATTTGACTACAATATTTGTTTTGCCGCGGTATTTTGACATAATAATATAATTAAACTGATCATTTTATCTCTTTTCTCTCTCTAGCACATGCACAAAACTTACTCTTTCATTCTCATACCAATTTAACGCTTTCGTTTTGTTCCCCAGTTACTGTTAGTGAAGTTGAAGCACTCTTTGAGTTATATAAGAGTATCAGCAGTTCTGTGATTGATGATGGGTTGATAAACAAGGTATGTACCTGCTTGCAACCATCATGCTAATTCTCTCCCAGCCTTCTTTATTGTAGAACTTCAAGTTTTGATTAAAGTGAAAAGGACTTGGATTTCTAATGTTCGTATCACAGTTAATGTTAACAACATTTTACAATCGAAAGTTTCAACGGTGTTAAACTGTATTGGTCAGTGTATTACATGTTGTAACTGGATGGTTCGCTTTTACAGTTTGGTTCCAAATATATATATTTAAAATCAGTTTACAATTAAGACTACAAATATTTATACATAAAAAATATTTTTATTTATTTATACTGTCTGGTCAAAAGTTTTTGATATACGTTTATTTACTAACGTAATACTACAAACTTTATATGCAAATATCTGTTAGGAAAATGTGACATTTGAGTGTTCTTGGTGAATATGCAGGAAGAATTTCAGCTAGCCATTTTCAAGAATAGAAAGAAAGAAAATCTCTTTGCAAATCGGGTATGTATCTATAGTTTTAATTATTAGTGTAGTTTTTTATTGTGTGCAGATTATGCTGTATGTATAAACATAGAAATCATGCTGTTAAGTATATTCCAGAAACATATAAAACTAATTTCTTGAAATTTGTGTACTTTTTAACAGTTCATGCATTAGATGACTGGTAGTAATTTAACTTTCAGCTATGCATAGGTTGTTGACTTATGCTCAATGTATTTGTCCACATTCTGTATTGTGGTGAACAAATTAACTTTATGCAGGTGTATCAGTTGTTAAATGAGTTTCATCCGCCTAAATTAATAACTAGATGTAATTTAAATTTAGAGTAATTGGAGGTATTCAATTCCTATATTTCACTGAATCATGATATGACCTGGTGAATCTAACCATTTTCTCTCTAAATTTCTGTTTTGGTTCAAGTTTTGACTTTTGTTCTTGAACCAACTCTATATGCAGATATTTGATATGTTTGATGTTAAACGGAAGGGTGTGATTGACTTCACCGACTTTGTGAGATCACTCAATGTTTTCCATCCCAATGCCTCGCTAGAAGACAAGATTGACTGTAAGTTGAATGAACACATAGATATCTTAAATGTATTTCAAAGAACAGAGTTCCTTTATTTACCACAGAACCTCTAATGCCTATACTATATTCTAAAGTTTGCATTTTTATGTTGTGTTGCAGTTTCATTCAAGCTTTATGATTTGGATAGCACGGGCTTTATTGAGCGCCAAGAGGTATATTGGTGTTTATCTTCGTCTTTTTTTTCCCTCTTTCTTTACATTGTATGCTTCATCTGGGTATGCCGAAGTGGGTTAGGATATAAAACAATCAGAATTGCAGGGCTGGTTAAAAATTGTGTACCCATAGGAAGTGGGACTGTAATCAGTATCTTTCTGTCATTCATTGAGTGAAACTACAACACATTACACTATTGCAGGGGTGATTGAGCAGGACGCATGGGTTAGAAAATTAAACTATATTAAGCTAATCTTATTAAACACCAGAAGAAGGATGAGGATATCGACAGATAATTTGTTAGAATTCTCACAAAATGGATATCAAAATTTTCAGCAGCTTGTAAACTCTCTGATTTTTTTCTTTCTTTTTATAGCTCTGAGAATATGAGCAAAAAGATCTGAGCCAAAAGAGAATAATACACTTGAAATGTTTGAGCATGTACTATAATTTGTACCACTTCACTTCCATATTCTGAAACTGCTTATGAATATACGCAAATCTGCTAAATTTCTTCCCATATAGATTTTCAGATCTTTTAAAGTTTTTGAGTGTCTTTGTAATTTTTCTTTTCACGTGTTTTCCCTTTATAACACTTGTCCACTACGGTAATGCAATCTATTCACCTACGATAATATTAAACCTCCCTGTATGCATCTTCATTGTTTTTGGTTTTGGCAGGTCAAACAAATGTTAATTGCACTTCTTTGTGAATCTGAAATGAAGCTGGCTGATGAGACCATTGAGATAATTCTCGATAAGGTATGTTGTCATTTGTCATCGATGAAATGTCTGACCACCTCAGGTGACACAGAAGTGTATACATTTGTCTTTTGAAACTCATCAAAGCCTTCCAGATTGTTTATCCGCTAAATATTATACACCAATTTCGGTGCATTTTGTGGAGATTCACAGTAAACACAATTTAGAGTCATCCTTTTAGAGTTGTCAATGTTTTTTCTTCCAATTTTTCCATTTGGCATCACAAATTTATTAGATTCTTATGTTTGTGGACAGACTTTCTTGGAAGCTGATGTAAATCAAGACGGGAAGATAGACAAGTATGAATGGAATAATTTTGTCTCAAAGAATCCGTCATTGTTAAAGATCATGACCCTCCCCTATCTTCGGTATGGAACGGTTTTTTTCTATCTCATGCGTAGAAGTCAGTGTTTCGTAAAAAATTCACTAGTTTTGAATCTTTCTATTCTTGACTGAATGCAGGGATATTACTACCACATTTCCAAGTTTTGTATTTAATTCCGAGGTTGATGAGATTGCTACATGAGAGGCAATCGCTTAGAAAGGATAGTGTTTAATTTAGTTCCTTGTAGTTTTTATATTTACTAATCGACTAGTGTTCAGAAGAAAAAAAAAAGAAACGGAATGAAATTGGTATGTTGATGAAAGGGGGGAGAGCTGCTATCTGCGTTCGGGCATAAGGAAAGTCACCTCAGTAGTAGTTTCTTTGTGATTGATTGTAAAGCACCATCCATGTGATGGAAAATTTCTAGCCATTTTTGGTGTTGGCGACTTTTACTTGATTGGGGAAGTCGGATTAATGTTTTTAACTGTAGATTTGTAGGTTGTGTTTCTTTGTTTTGGGTCCGAAAAGACGTTTGACAAGTTTGCTTATCGGCCTCCTGGAATTTCTGAAATGTCTTTTCAAAACACCTGTTAGCCCTCTCATTTTCATACTCTTTCCATGCCATTCTGTTTGTGTGGTTACAGTTAAGCTACGTCAACATTTTATATTCCTATTACTTTTTGTTTTATTATTCTATAAAAAATTAATATAAAATGTTGACGTGACTTAACTGTAATCACACATCACAGAAGAGCATGCGAAGAGTATGAAAATGGAAGGGTAGACAATCCACCTCCCATAAAAGCATCGAGTGTTCTGGGGCTTACAGAAGGATGATGATTGAAAAACTAAGGTTTATTTTTAGCTGTGCTCTCTGGAACTTGATTTCGATCTCATTTTGCCTTCTGAAACTCAAAACTTGCTACTTTGCTTCTTAGAACTCACAAGTCATCATTTTGCTTTCTGGAACTTGATGTCGATCTGTCTTTGCCTTGTAAAACTCAAAAGTTATTGCTTCACTTTTTGAAACTCAATATTCAGTTTACTTTGGCTTGGTTTTATCTACTCCATGCCATAATAGTTAGTTTAGATTGAAAAAAAAAAAAAAAAAAATTTAATTTTTAAGCATTGTATAACATATTAAAAAATTAAAAGAAAAGTAGAAAAAATAGCAAAAACAATTCCTAGGTTTCATCCCTCCGACCTCTCTCTCCCATCTCTCTCTAGTTGTTATCCATACATTCATCTCTTCTCGCTCCATCTCCAACAATCTTACCAAAGTTCCACTGATTTTGTTATTTTTTGTGTTCTCAATGGATGTGGCTGGTGAAGAGAGAAAGATGATTTTTTTTTTCTTTTACTGTTCATTATTTCAAGGGTGATTTGACATATTACCAATTATAAAATTTGAATGGATGAATTTATTTAAAAAAACAGAAAATTAAAATTAAAAAAAAAAGACAATTTAGAGCGAATTTTGAGTTTCAAGGAGTAAAGCGATGAGTTTTGGATTTCATGAAGTAAAGCGGGATCAAAATTGAGTTTCAAGGAGTAAGCTGACGACTTTTGAGTTTTAAGAGGCAAAGTGGGATCAAAATCGAGTTTCAGAGAGTAAGTTGACGACTTTTGAGTTTTAAAAGGCAAAGTGTGATTGAAATCAAGTTCTAGAGAGTGTAGGAAAAACTAAGCCTTAAACTAAATGAGAGGAACTGCCACGAGAAATTCTATGGTTTTTGTGTTTTTGACAAAAGATTTAACAGTTGAAAAACCCTAAATATCTCGTACTCTCCAAATTGACAAATCAATAAATCTTGATTGCCTACCTTAAAAATTTAACAAGCATGCGATGATGCATATGGATGGAATGCTAAGAAAAGGGATGAATCAGTCGGATATATTTTCCCAAATTTGTCAGAATTTTACATGGTAATAAGTAATAACTTTTGGGTGACAAATTTGAATCTGCACACATGAAATCTGAATTTACCCGATTAATGTTCCCGATTCAATCCAAAACCATACATGGTATGTTAATGTCCAACCAAAAGGAAAAGAGTAGTCCGGATATGTGTGCGTGCATATATAACATACAACATGAACAAGAATCATCACTCTCGGGAAGCATTAACGATTAGGTTTGGTCACACAATGGTTGGGAGTAGCCGTATTATGTTCGTTCTTTTTGCCGTGGTGGTACTCACACTGGGCCAATCTTCACGTCCGGTCTCGGCATGGCTGGCCGGGGAGGTCCTTCTCGAGATACAAAACGTTATGGACCCTTCGAAGGCTAAAATCGAAGTTCATTGCAAGTCCGGGGACGACGATCTGCAAAACCATGTACTCGACTATGGCAAGATTTACAGCTTCAAATTCGAGAATAACGTTCTGGACACAACCCTTTTCTATTGCTACTTTCAGTGGAAAAATCCTGAGGGAAAATGGATCCAAACCTCCCATGACATATACGACGCCAAGAGGGATCAAGAACGTTGCATGAATCATTGCCAGTGGCGGGTTGCAGAAGAAGGCTTCTTTTCTTACAGCATTATGAACGACGTTTGGGAAAACCTCTACAATTGGACCTAAATGAAAACTACGTACTTTGTGTTTTTCTCATTCGTCGATGATGAGTACTGGTCCTTAATTTAATACACATCGTTTTTTTGTTCAGCTTATTTGAGTTAATTTGAGGTTTTCTTGATTATAAATGCCAACAGGATCCTCTCATAATTCTTGAGATCTGTGAATTATGTCCGTTTATCGTAAATCGTGCGGTCAGCTTTTGTCAAGTACTGTTTGTGTTTAATTTTAAATAAAAATAATTAAAATGATTTTTAACCATATGATGTACGACGAACGGACACGATCACGAATTTCTAAAATCCTTACAAAAAAGATTCGACGAGAATCTGGATTCTTATAAATGCATGTGTGAATGTTAATTTACCTATTTATTTACTAGAGGAGGGTAATGGTTAATCTACGTACTCCTTAGTTGAAAATGAATTGTGCATTCAAGGCGCGACTGAGGACATGAGAGCGCATACATACACACGAGAAGGCTCTTGGTCAGGCACCCCGATTACTCTTAGAAAATCAATGTATTGTATTACTTTATTATTTAGAATTAAGTACTTAAAATCTTCTAATTTTTTAATATCATTTTAAATTGATCTTAATTTTTTTAAACATTCCAAACATGTATCTAATTTATTGAAAATACCACATCCGTTAAGTCCCAATTAATTTCATCTTTAAATATATATGTAGCAACAATGGATCCCACTTATTGCTTACTTGGACACTAAAATAATAATAAGAATAACTTCAAAAAAGATGATGTGGAAGGTTTTTTTTATTTTTTTGATAAACGATATTATCTACAGATGTGAGCTTAGGTTCATAACAAACTAGTAATAATGCAGTTTAAATTCGTCTTTGACGAAAATTAAACCTAAAACAACCTCTCATATACAAATAAGAAAAAATATCACTAACAATACTAAATGATCATTATAACATTATATACGTTAAAATAAAAGATATTATATTCACACATCCCAAATCATTTCTTCCACACTCTTTTAAAATTTTAATATTATCTACACACCATTAACATTTGATAGAAAAATATTAAAAAGTTAAAAAGGTATGAACGAAGTAATTTGAGATATGTGAATATAATCTCTGTAAAATAAAATCACATCGTAATTAAAAAAAACGAATAACTTCCGAAAAATAAAGTGTGTAGCGTAAGAGAAATATACAAAATTGATTGATGTATGACATGAACCACCACTGTTGCTATTGCCGCCTTTCCTTTTGTAGTTGCTTCTCTCTCTCTCCCAAGTTTGCTGTCCGTCCTGCGCTTCTCTCAGTGGAAACCAACCCATACTTTCCTCTACCTCCATTATTCAACTCAGCTTCCCACGTTCCGTTTTCCTTTCTTTTGTTTTCTTTTCCTAATAAAACCCAAGGAAATGCATCTGCCATTATTGTTGTCTTCCTGGGTTGTCTGCTCTCGCAACAAAACGAGCACATGGCCCTCTCTTCTTGCTTTTTCCTCTCTCCACTCTCTTCCATTTCCAAGGTATCCTTTTTTTGTTCTTGTAATCTGTTCTTCCTAAATTATAAAACTTTTTTATTTTTTTTGGTAGTTTTGGATGAATTTATGATCCTCTCGAAATGGGTAATCTCTAATCTTGCATATCGGGTTGAAAGTAGTTATGTTTTGTCCATGGATTTGCAGTTTGGGTGCAGCTGAGCGTTGTTTTTCTTGACCTTAAAGCTACATAATTGTTCTTCTTTTATGGCTGCTTATATGATTAATTTCTGCTGCTGCGGCTTGATGGGTCGCTCGTGTAATTATATTGTGCTTCTGCTGTAAAATAATTCATAACATGTTTGGTTTGGGGGCTTCTCTTACGATTAAACTTCCGTTTCTTATAGATTGACTACGCTAAGAAGAGTGTAGGACCTCGGAGTATTGATGGAAGGAAACAAAGGTTCCCTTTTCTGCTCAGAAGTAGTAACACTGAACTCTTTGGTCATCAGCTTGTGACTGCGGGAGCTCACTTACACATGAACTGGAGTTTTGTCGGAGGTTCGAGAGTTACTGTGAGACCAAAGCATGAGAGATTCGTTCCACTTCGAAAAGTCTCTGGCGTATATGCTTCATGTGACCCCCTCTGCAACTTTAATTCCTTTTAGTCGTTTATTCTTATTATCATTTGTAACGTTGCGTGGTTGATATAACTTTATGTGTATCTTGCAATGTTTGAAAGTAGTTTTATGCCTGTTAGTAACTTGTTTATTCCTTAAAACGTTTCTAGTAACGAAGTCCTAGCACAGAGAGGTTTTTGAGGTACAAATTTAGGATGAAAATGCGCAAGTAACTTATGCTATGCCTAAGTCCAACGAAACTACGCAGATTGGAAAGTCCGTAGCATGTTTTGGGAGTACTGACGTTGAAGTAGCCCCATATGTGCAAAACAATGTAGGAGTAGTATTATGAACAGAGAAAATCTGTAACTAAGAGACCACCAGGTTTGAGCTGCTGAATGTGAGTGTTGCCTGCCTAACTGACTAGATCAAAGCCAGACACAAAACCATCATCTATTGCCCATATGACTTGTTCTATGTTGCATGAGACCGCAACATCCAGTTCTACAAGCCCCTTCCATCTAATTGATTGGTGATTTCCTTGTTTTAGTTTTATGCCTTTGGGTACATATGGTGGTTTGATAACTTTAGGAGTTGAAAATCTTCTTAATTAGTTTTGTCTAACCTGTAATAATTTTTAGCCATTCCATGTTCTTGTGATCCATACGTAACACGTTTGCTGTGATGCCCCTCGTGTTAGTGCAAGGATAAGGGGATGGGGCGGCTGGAGGTAGGCTTAGTTTCAAATATTACTGATAAAATAAGTTTAATGTTGTTATTTTTTTTTCAGGGTTGGCAAGTTCTCAAATTGCTAGCACTGCTTTTACTTTCGGAACAACCGCAGTTCTCCCATTCTATGCCCTCATGGTTCTGGCACCTAAAGCTGAACTAGTATGTTTCTGTATTTATCTCAGTCCTCTGGTTCTCATTCAATGTATCAATTTTTTGTTCAACATGTAGATTAATTATCATAATTCTCGTTTATATTTGAAAGCTGTTATATGATTGTGTTCAATCCTGTGTGTATGTGTGTGTTTTCCCCAAATCGTTACATCTCTTTCCCTGACATACATGCTTGTACTGATGGCACATTTCATCTCAAATTTAGTCTTTGTGACTTTTAAATTCCTCGTCTCTTATTTCGGTAGGTTGAAGATCCCTTTTTTATCATGATTTGCTGGACTTAAACTGATGCACCTAATTAGTTCAAGTCACTTGAAATGCAGACGAAAATTTCCATGGAAAGTAGTATACCGTATATTGTGCTGGGAGTTCTCTATGCTTATCTGCTATACCTCTCTTGGACTCCCGAAACGCTACAGTTGATTTTTGCAAGTAAATACTGGCTTCCTGAGGTATGCATTAGCATATATACTTTCAGTTCTGATAAGTTATGAACCTCTTACATGAAACTTTCTTTCCTGCCTGTCTATTATTTGCAGCTGCCTGGTATAGGAAGGATGTTCTCGAACGAGATGACATTAGCTTCTGCTTGGATTCACTTATTGGTTGTTGATCTCTTTGCTGCAAGGTAGCTCTCTTCCTCTCACTTTGCTGTCTTTGTCCAAGAGTTTCTCGGTTCTAACACTCAGTGCGTTCATTTTTCCAGGCAGGTTTTTCGCGATGGACTGGACAATGAAATTGAGACGCGACATTCAGTTTCTCTTTGCCTCTTTTGCTGTCCTGTTGGAATCGCTACTCATGCTATTACGAAAGCACTGACTAAAAGTGCTGGAAGTTCCAGCAGACGTAATATGCATTGACAGTCGAAGTTTTTCCGCGACAGTCACGATTTTTAGGAAGTTGAAAAGAAAACCTGATTTGAATGAACGAACGAATGAAGATTCAGTTCGTCAGCAATTTACATATATGTTTTCTTTGAAAGCACAGAGCTTATACAATCTTTGATCATATACATTGACAAGTCATTCATTTGTGTGATTGGCATATATTATTACTTTAGATTTCACGTGGGGAGCAAACATTCTACTATGCTCCGGTCTATCATACACCTGAATTTTCGGCTGTTAGATCTTGGTCATTGGATTCTTGACCGCGGATCTAAAGGCCAAAAATACCAGTGTGTAGGACACTCCGAAGCATACTAGATGATACCGAAAAAGAAATGCACGCACTCCATTGCAAATAGAAAACCATAAAACTAACGAAAAGAAAACAACATAACATGCATACAGCAAAACGGACATTGCATGCTGAATCATAATAAAAGTCATGAACAGGCTGATGGGGAAATATAATGTTGCTAAGTTCTTAAGAATTTATGCCCGTGGTAGTGGCGGCGGCGGACATCGCTCTGGTGGTGGCAAGAACTGAACAGGAAAACTAGATTTCGGTCGCGGTGGGGGCGGAGACCGCTCCGGTCGAGGTAGGAAATGAAACGGAACATTAGATTTTGGTGACGGCGGTGGTGCTCTTCTGTAAGCTCTTCTTGATACTTTAAATTCGTCCATGGGAAGGCTGGAAAAACCTTGAGGAGTGGCCGTCGCCGTCGCCATCGCCACCGCCACGGCCACGGCCATGTAACTGGACTGCGACGTTACTACTAGCAGTTGTAGTAGTAGTAGTCCATGAATGAACAAGAAGGTCAGAAAACTTGTAGTGGCAAGCATTTTTGTGCTTCCCTGTTTCCGACTTGGAGTTTGGAGGAGAGCCATAGCTCATAACATCTTATGATAAGAGATTGATGTTTCTATAGCCAAAGCCTCTTACGATTTTCTTGGGATAAAATGTATTAATTTCAATCGTTTGCTTCTTTCAAGAAATAATATTATTATAACAATGTTACGGATGATAGAGTTCACCTCGAGACGAGTCAAAAGACAAGGCAGCGGAGAGGGAGCCACTCTTAAATTCTTTTTTAGAGCACACTGTTCTAATCAACTTAATTAAATTTGTGAGTGCAACTCTTCTTCTACTTAATTAGTACTACTAGAATTCTTATTCACTTGTGAATAAGAAGTTTTAGATTCGATTCTCGCTAAAAACAAATTCAACCCAAATTATTACGTCTACTAGCCATTATGATATTTAACTCACTCATCCACTCGTTAATAATTGATATGCATTCAAGATAATATGGAACAAGTTCAGTAATATATCTCGCCTTTTTTTTAATTTTCCTTGTCAGCTTATTCTCTTCACTAATCAGATTGACTAGGATATTATGAAGACATTAATGCTTGATTTATTTATCTGTGTTTTTCGGTATGTTAATTAATTTTAATTACGTAATTAGCTAAAATGATCTACTTTTAAAATAATCAAAATCAAATATGGACGACAAATAGATCATGTATCAACAACAGAACGATGATATAACGACATACTAAAAACGAATCATTTCAGAAACCAAATGTCAAAAACTGATCATTTCAGCCAAAAGACTCGTCGTAATCTCGCTCTTGCGCTTACGCGCCACTGTCTAGAGCAGTCATGAAAAGCACAAAGTCGATTCAAGTGTCGACTTCATTACTATAAGATGGCAAGTCCTTCTGCCTACTTAACCTTGATGTGTTCCTACAGTAATAAATCAGCAAGAAAAACATGCAACAGAGGTTACATATTATTCTCTCGATTGGTGTTGTTCTCGGCAGCGTTACAATGATATGAGCCATCAGACATAAAAAGGGAATGCGATTGTCAAACAGCAATTTTGGGGTCGTTGATCATGAGAATAACACTGCATTTTGTGCCTCGAAGAGGCGCAAGTAATTTGAAGCAAGAACAACCGGGGGAGATGCACAGTCAATAATAGGACTCCCACTCCCAATTTCAGTCTATACTTAATATGGCGCGTGTCACTCAACGTCTACAGCTGCTGAACATGGTTAGTGATTTCTTCTGGGCAAGATTGGGCTTGTAAAAGCTCCAAACGTTGGAAAGGATGAGTAAACTGCAATATGTAGTCTTCATCTGTAGGCACACATGCAAAATTAGCACATTTATTAAACAAACGCACCATCTGACTGCTGAGAAATCGAATCTCACTACTTGAGCTATGAAAGAAAGGCTACTGAATTCCTGGAAATAAAATGAGTTTTATAGAATATCGAACAGACTCATGTGGTAGTGCTGTGTTAACCGTTATAAATAAAGTTGTAATGTTTCGTGTGCCAGATGCAGGAGTACAAGTTATGCATTGATTTCAAAGTTCTGTTTTTCTTTTAACTAAAGAGTGGAGGAAGAGGAGAGAAACGAGAAAGAAAACAGAAGAATAGAAAGAACTAAACCTAGAAACAATTTAAAATTGCTTTCAGTTTTATTTCTGTAACCATATATGTTTTCTTCATCTTCTCTCACATTTCCTCCTCCTCTCTTTCTTCAATTAGAAACTAGAGAATCAGGTTCTCGTTTATGCTTTTTTCTATTTGAATGGGAAACCAATGAAGCTGAAGGGAAAACGTAGACAAAGATTAAAGAACTCACTCTCTTTTACTGTCCCATAGAGCCAGCATAATACCTCATCAGCAAATGCCAAGCAAACTCCTCCCTGCCAACAAGATTCATTAGAAGCGACAACCAGTTTCATTAAGCATTTATTCAGCGCAACCATGAGCGATAAACTTCATAAATACTAAGATCGTTAAATCAAATTTTTTCAGTGTGACGATTAGGAAGGTGGGTGGTATGATCAGAGAGTACATCACTGAAAACAAAATTTACCTGCCAGTAGTTCTTCATTTTCACTCTGTGTGTTATATCTTTGGTTCTTAGTCTCTCTGTGCGGACAAGTTGACCTGCATCATTCCTGAAAAAAGGGAATATATATAAATTGAATAATTTTGTAGAACAGAATATCAAAGTGCTACCACAAAAAAACTCTTCCAGGAACAAGTAACTGCACAATGGAATATATAATTCATGTGTTTCTATGCAAATTAAAGTTATTTGTGTCAACTTTATCAATTACCATTCTTTTGCGCCTTTTAATACACATAAGCCACCAACGAATGTAAAAAGTTAATTGTCTACCGAGTAAGAAAGTAAAAGGCTTAAGTGGCAATTTGGGTTACCTAAATCCAATGACGATATAGGGAACACCCGCTAAGAATGATTGAATCTGCACCAAAATTAAGAGAAATGTTAACTCTTTTTACAATTACAGATTTTACAGAAGCCTGATGAAAATATAAAAGACGGGTTAACTCTTTTACAAAAAAGCAGATGCTTTGAAATATAAATAGGAAATGGACTATAGACAATGACAACCAATTCCTTGAGAAAACTAGACAAGACTGAGGTACAATCTAAATTCTGCAACTATGCATGTCAATCTCTAACAAAAGCTATTGAAGACCCTGTGTGTTTTTACTTTGTAGGTAATAAAACAGTAATGTACCCAAAATTTGAGGAGCTTTTCTTTCTCAAACTCGTACTCTATCTTATGGTTGTCCAACTGCACAATTTAATGAGAAATTTACAGTCAGTTACATAAGAAAACTCAGAGAAGAAAAAATTTGCATGTAACGGAAAGTAACGAAAAACAGATCTCAACCTCATGGCTTGTCTTTAATTCCACATAAAACCTCCTTCCATCATCAGTTGAATCACAGCAATCCATTTCAGCACCCATCATAATACGATGAGCCCCTAATTTTGTTTTGATCACAGAACAGTATTCAACATTGGCATCAACATGATGTATCGGTCCATCTCCTCTTCCTGGATCTTCAGTGGCAAGACTCTCAAAACAATACCCCCAGTAACACCTAAGTTGAAAGGATAACATTGCATAAAGCACGCCTAAAATTGAGAATAAGCAATAACAGAAAAATGCATCTAGGCATGATTAGCCCTCTTGAACCGGTTGATGAAGAACAACAAAACATCAGTTACAAGTAGCTGGTAAGTCATGATTAGCCCTCTTGAACCCTAATTAGAGCACACATACATATCTTCCACAATAGCTTTCTGATTTTATCTCTAGATGACAGGAAGCATTTACGCCCAACTTCAATGAAGTAAACCATATACCTTATGAAAACTTCTGCATCTACTCTATATTACATCTCATTACTATATTACAGATTTACAGACAGAATGGTAACACATTTAGCTTAGACAATCCTTATCAAAATTCCCGTTCTTTCATAATGAAAACTCGAAATAGTTGGCTGCTAATCCATCCTTCGGGTACAACTTGAGAAGAAAGGTTTGGAAACATTGATATTCATTCATAAATCTATTTCTTAAGCAGGAGAATTCCATTGATTAAAGCAATTAGCAATTCCAATAACTCCAATAAACAAACCAGGGAAGCAATTCCAAATACTCCAAGAAAATAGTCATTATCATCTAGAAAGACCATTCAAATTTCTAAAGAATGAATAAAAGTCCAGTACCTTCTTCGATCCAACTCAGTCTGTGGCCTTTCGGGTAGTTTATGCACATCAAGATAGACAACCCCATTTCTTTTATGTACTCCCATCTCCCAAGGATCCCTTTTGTTATAAAAAGTGGCCAATATCTACAGAAAAAAGACAGAAGCATATGAAATACAACAAAAAATCTGTTAACTAGTCCAACAAATACCACAGCTTAAATAATTACACTAATAACCAATCAGTTGAAGTACTCTACAGCATTATGTCTCTAGTAAGCATGCATATAGATAATTATAATTATCAGTAACTTGAGTATCCACTAAAAAGCAGTCATCAGAGGCCTGCAGCTGCTTTATGCATTCAACTTCTTGAACATATTCCCTCTTATCCAAAATTACCACACCTCTACACACAGTATGATAACAAACCCACTGTTCATCAGTGGTATCCACTCAAACTAATTAAGAAAATGATCTTCAGAATAAAATAAGCAAAGGGGCTAGGAGATACCTTATTTAGATTGTTGCGATAAGTCTGTCAAAGAGAAAAACATGTCAAGCAAATTAGTAGTTAATAACCCATATGAGAAAATTATAATAAGAAAAGTACAAGTGTAATACACTTCGCACCACAAAATGAATGTTTTGAAGAGGAATATTCTTGTCTCTTATGCAGGCGAGAAGATCACCAAAACCTTGAGAGCCCAAATCTGGTTTACACAATAAAAAAAAGCATATAAATTTGCCAACAAAGATCAGCCCTCATATGCAAAACCAAAAAGAAACAAAATAAACTAACTCCAATTCACATCTTATAATCCCAAAAAATAATTTAGACAAAGGCATACCTTTCTTCGCAATAAAAGTATCATAACCTTCATTAAGATCTCTTCCAATTTCTTCAGTAATAAGACGCTTGAAAAGCCTCTAATGTGGATAACAGAACGACATGAATTAGTTAGTGATCAGCGTCACTACATATACAAGAGAAACCTAACAAAAGAATGGAGTCAATGGACCATTCAGAAAGCAAGCTACAGTATGCTTACCAAGCTGGTATCGTCAAAGCTGACATCTCCACCTTCTACCCGACTATAGCAAGCAAGCTCACAGGGCTATTGGAGAAAATTATTAAATTAGCAAAGAGAAAAAACAACCAATGTACACAGAATGCACCAGCCAATTGACAAGGACAACTTATGAACATCAATAAGTAAGTTTACCAAACTGACACGGATATATATGATTAATGCTGCTCGCATCAGTTGAACCAAAAGGGAGTAAACTAAGAAGTCCAAAATTTGGACTGTTTACTTATATTAGTAAAAATATAAGATTGTGATGCTTTTCCATAAACCCTTGATAAATCAACCTTAAAAGCACTTGAATTAAAAAAGAGAAAGAAAAATAGCATCGAAACAAATGATTACTAGCCTTACTTCCTGAAATGCAACGGCCTTTCTTGACAGTGTTTCTTCACTCTTTGAAAGTAGTTTTAATTCCGAGATAAAACGTTCATCACGATAACCATTAGAGCCACCATATCCGAAATTTTGCCTCTGTTGAAAAGGTCCGCCTCGACCAAGGATGCCTGCGCCTCTATCATTTGGACGTCCAGATTGCCAACGACCACGCCCTGGATTCCCTCTACCTTGATTATTCGTACTGCGTATGACAGGCAATACTGCCAAGAAAAGTTTGATGAGTATGGGGGTTCAACGTACCAACAGTCCAAAGAGAGTAGCAAACTAAGCATTTTAGCTGATACATCAAAAGCTCGTACCTTTTAAGCTAAAGAATATAGATACAGTAACAACTAACAAGTTCAACCTACAAGTATCTAAACATTAACCCCTCCCAGCATATGCAACACTGCAAAGTGAAGAAACGCTGGATGAAACAAAATTACATTCACAAAACCAAAAATAAAAGTACTAGAACAAATTACCTAAAAAATGAAACCTGGAAAAGAAGAGTGGGTGGGAAACAAACATGTAAAACACCAATCAAAGAAGGCCAAGCCAGAAAATCCATCAATACAACTTAATAAGCAACCAAATCAGAAAAATGCAAGATACCCACCATAGAAATGCACTTGGACAAAGCTACAAATATCATGAATTTAACCTTAAGCAGCCAAATCACCAAAATTCTGAGTACCCATTTTTTAACACAACAAAATAAGTAACCAAATCACCAAAAAAATACTACACCGCCATGAAAAAGGTAATTACCAGGAATAGGGAAAGGGCTAGTAGCAGGGGTTTTACAGTAATCTTCATTGTCAGAGCCAAACAGATCCCTGTCTTCCTCCCCAAAGTAACCCATATTGCTGTACTCATTGTCGTCCTCGGCAGCGTTTGAATAATCAGCCTCTTCGCCATTCTCTACTTCTTCTTCACCTCCACCGCCGGCGCCACCGCCACTGCTTGCGCTCGGGCTATTCCCACTGCTTGACTCCCCTCCTTCGTTCGATGAAGAAGAAGCCGACGATGACGAAGCCGACGACGACGTCGAAGCCAACGATGAGGAAGACGGTGAGGATGAGTGGGCCCCATCTTGTTTATTACCATCACCGTCGTCATCGTAGTCTGGGCCGAAGATATTTTTGTGGTGTTCTGAAAAATCCATCGAAAGAGGATCGAGGACAAAATCTTCGTGGGTTTTGCTTAGAATTTTCGTTTCAATGATTTCTGTGTCTGTGTATGTATATGTGTATCAGTGTATGTGTATGTGGGGTGCGTGGTTTGGAGCCGGAAATCGAATGTGGGAGACTGAGTTCGTGTGAAAGGTGACTCGGTTTTGAGTTGGACCGGTATTTAAAATATGAATATAGGTTTTTTTTTTTTTTTTTTTACCAAATAAAATATGAATATAGTTGAAAATATTAATATTCAAATTTATGAAAAATTGATTGATATATCGATATTAGTTGGCTTCATTAGAAATTAGCATTTGCCTACACATTTTGTACGTATGAACACATTTTTTTTAGAAAATGAGAGGGAGAGAGGGAGAGAGGGAGGGAGAGAGAGGGGGAGAGAACACGAAGGAAGTAGGAGGTTTTTTTTTAATTTTAAATATTATAAATATTTTAACATCACCTGTAGGTGAGGTTTCAATAAAAATAAAATAAAATTTGGACATGTGAAATTATATTATTGCTCATCTTTTTTTTTTTTTTTTTTGTGTGATAAAGGACTAAGTTGTCTTTTCATCATTTTTTGGTTGACAAAGAGGGTTTCATTAATTAATAGAGATTATAAAAAACTGTAATACAGTGGGTGTATCAACTTAATCAGATTTAGTCGAAATTAGAAGAATAAAAATTTAATTCAAAAGTTCGAAATATGCATGAGTTTCTGGCAACATTTTTACAGTGAATCAGTAAATATCGTCAATATTCATTGATTTTTTCTATATGTCGTATATATAGGGTGAAGTTTCCATTTCATCCTCTTTCCATATCGATCATTGATTTTACGGATATTTGACAAAAATATCTACACTTTCATGGATATTTTAAACACTGGTTGTGAAGATAAAGAGGGGTATTATGAGTCCACCGGTTAACGGGCTCAAAACCTAACTTTCATTTTCATTTTTGTTTTCTTTCTTTGCTGTTTAGCTAACTATATTTATTTTATTTTTTTCTTTAGATAGCTTTGTTTTATACAATGATAAATTTACATAAAGGTTTAGGATCGGACCTGAAAACAGTTAGATGAGGCGACCACCTAAGCCTCTCGATTTTGGAAGCCTAAAATTGTTCTTATAGTAATTTAGTTGAATAATTGTATTTGTAATGTAGTTTGTCGGCAATTGGCTTTGGGTTAGTTGTTCGACGCTCCTTAGATGCGCCTGTAATTTTTTGGTTTTCTTTATGTTTTCCATTTTTTCATGTGGGTGTGAATGGGAGAAAATAAAGTGTGGAAATAATTTTTGAAATTTATTGGTGTTCAGTTGAAAATTTTTTAGTTTTTGGCTCATGTTTTCACTCTCCCTTCCATGTTTTTCTTATATCTTGTAACTATTTTCATCTCCTGATTTTGGTCTCTCTTTTAATGGTGAAAAGAGTCTTTGTGATTGTGGCTCCTCCCCCTAACACACCCCGACCGGAATTAAGTTGATAATGAACTCCACTTCACGACCCGGTGGCAATCCAGGTAAATCGTCAGGAAAAAAGTCAGGAAAGTGTCTAACTACCTGAACATCTTCCACACGAGCAGGATTCTCTTTCGTGACCATCCAAGTAGCCTTTACAACCTTTTTTCAACCGATTTGCCCTCACGGCTGAGATAACTCCATGCTTTAAACCGCTCTGTTCACCAACAAACGTGACAATAAGCATGTCCAGTCGATGAAAGGTAACAACCTTTTGATAACAATCCAACTTGGCACGATTATAATGTAACCAATCTATGCCCAAGATAACGTCAAAGCCAATGATATCCAAAGGAACGAGATTGGATGGCATCACAAAGTCCTCGATAAGAACGAGACATCCTTGGTACTCCCAATCAACATAGTAAACTTCACCCTTAGGCATCGAGAACTCCAACTCAAAATCGAGGGGAGTGGGATGAGGTTGAGTCTTTTGAGCAAATGTATGGAAAATGACTTAATGTGTAGCACCAGAGTCAATTAATATTCTAGCAAAATGACCAAGAACATTCAACGTACCCGTAATCAAATCGGGGTTATTCTGCGCATCCTGCAAGGTGATATGGTTAACTTAGCCCTGAGCTTGCTATCGGCTTCCTCTGCCCATGTTTCCCTGATTCTTATTTCCTCGACCCTGGGTACCTCAACCTTGATTTGCAGATTAAGCTGCCTGGTCGATGTACCGCTGCTAGAAGCTCCCTCATAATTCTGGTATTGTGCCCTAGTATACATATGTGCTCCACCACTCAAGTACGACGTATAGCCCCCTTAATACTGAGTGTAGCCGCCTTAGTACTGTGGAAAACCACCCTGATAATAAGGATTTGGTGGATACTGATATGTTCCTCCTAGATACTGAGCTACATCACCCTGATAATGATAAGCACCACCATAACTTGTCAGCGTGTAAGCACTAGGTCCTGCAATCTACTGTAGAGGAACTGCATGTGGTAAAGTAGAAGGCTGAGGTTTCTGCTACTTTTGTTGATTTCGCAGACAATTGTTAGCATCCACTGCTTCCTCTCTTACATTCACCGAAATGATTGTTTTTACACCTGCGATGTAATGGAGCATTAGAATTGCTAGGATTCCTCTAGTTCTAAAAGCAGAAACCATATTTGGACTTGTCGCCTCCCCGCAGTGTATTAGAATCTGAACCACCGCTCGACGATCTCGAACTATTTCCACTTCGCTTGAAATTATGGGTCTTTCTAGGGCCAAAGGAAGACTGCCCCCTATTATTGTTCCTCTGAACATTATTATTACCTTCCTCATCATCATCATCATCATCATCAGGGGCGTTCTCAGAGTCCTTAACCCAAAGCAAAACTTCAAAGAATTCCTTATAGGTAGAATAGGGAGTCGAAGTCACCATAGAACGCAGCCGTTTGTGAGTCCCCCTTTTAAAAGACGGAGCACCTCCTTAGGATTTGCGGCAGTCTCAGGACAGTAACGAAATAAATTTGTAAACTTCCAGTGATATTCAGTGACTGACATCTTACCCTGCCTTAGCTCCGAGAATTCATCCTTTTTACGATCTAAATACTCTGGAGGAATAAATCTAGTCTGAAATAGATGCTTGAAAATATCCCAATCCATGGCATCTTCAGCAAATGATGGGCGTGACACCTGAGCCCACCAAGATTCTGCTCCCCGACGAAAGAACAAAGTCGCTGTCTCTACATAGCGATCCGCTGCAAGATTTATATGCCGCTGCATAACTTGAAAGGTATTTTCAACATGATCGAGCCAAATCTGAAATTTCTCATACCCTTCATTGTCATAGAAATTATCTATCTTCAAGCGGGACACAGTCTCCAAGGTGTTCCTCTGGGGAAGACGAAGTGTAGACTGAATAGCCCTGGCAATGGCTTCACCAAATTGCCCAAAGTCCGAAAATTTTACCTCAGAAGGGGCACGTGGCTCTTTACGAGGTGACATAATTTTGACATAAGAGATAAAAAATTATTAGGATCTATAGTACACACGAGGAATACAGGACTGCCTAAACCTATGCTCTAATACCAAACCGACACACCCCGACCGGAATCAAGGCATGATGGCCGTCACGTGAAGATGATGCAGTCGAAAGTGCAAGTGATGTAAGAAAATAGTGAATAAACTAAAACTGAAATTAGAATTTAATTAAACTAATTCAGTGAGTGCGCATAAGTGGTTATAACCCATAACTACAAATATTCAAAGCATAAATAACATAAGGGTAAAGTAGTTGAACAAGAAAGGTACTTATTACACAACTAGAGATAAGTTCCTACGTTAAGATGGAGATATGTCAAAATCCACCAGCTATTCCTCGTATGCCACAAATATAAATCAGCTAACTAGGACTTGGAAGGGCAAAAAACAGAAGAGTGAGTGGGCACAAAAATAAAGGTTTATAAAATCCATTTATCTTTCAATTATACTAACCCCTCGCTGTAAAACAAGTATAGTTTCCAAAATATCATACTATGTATAAGTATGAAAATCAAATGCATGCTCAATGTAAGTCCAGAAGTATGCCACAACAGATATTCTCAACAACAGTATAGATATGATTAAGTGCTGTAATCTATACTAACATGTCAATCGGAGTCACCTAATGTGACTTGTACGATTGCACCTATCGCTCATCAGTCATATGCTAACACACGAGCCGAAGTCACCTAATGTGACCCGTACGACAAGAATAGGTGTCATAATAATAGCTCTAGTGATACGATCACGTGAAGACTAGCGCTATGCTTGAGTCACTTGCGAGTCGGAGTCACCTAATGTGACTTGTACGATAGGACTAGCACCTACTTGGATCCAAGGCAAGCGTGCGGTGCGGGAGGTGAACATACACGTAAAGGGCTAGCCCTGGCCCTGGGCAGGAGCACGAACACCGGGGTGTAGCAATGATGAGCAGACTATATGTAAGCATGACATAATGATTCAATCATTCAATTCATCACATAACCTTACCTGGGCTTACCTGCGCATCCCGCTTTCACATTAGCATTTCAAACCATTCACATCAATTACATGCAGGTAATATGCATATGGATATGCCATGATGCAATATAAAACTCAACCATGTCATAGCATTTAGAAAAATATATAATTCGTGGCATAAATGCATAAGACCATTTAAAAACATTTATGGAAACTATGAGGTATATACATAATATACAAAAACAAAATGCCCACTCACAGGTATGTCATAGGGTCATAGCCCCCTAGTCTTGCTTGTCCACGTATGTCCTCAGGGTAAGTCTCCCCTATATGCGAAATAACTAATAAAAATTACTTAACTAACACATATACGAAAAACTAGGAAAAACTTCCCATAACTTGCTCAAACGGAAGGTTTGAATATACCAAAATGTTCTACTCCAAGTCACGAACCTACACGTAAAAACCACTTGTTGGCTAGAGGCGCCCTCATGCACCGTCCAACCCATGGCTACACGCGCAAGCATGTGCATTGCAGGTGACTAACGGAACAAAGGAATATTCCGTCTGAATTGAAAGAATATTTCGTTAAATAGTAACGAACATTAACAGCGTTACCTGTCACCGTCTGCAACTTGAATTTTCGCCGGAAACTTTTGAAAGTCGAAAAACAGTCGAAGATTAGCCTGAAAATAGCTTGATAGCTCCGACCAAAAGTCAACCTCTTGAACTCACTTGTTTCAACGCCAATGACTCACCGAAACTAGTCTAGGACCCTTAAGGAGTTACCTAGAAGTTTTTCTGAGTCTTGAAACTTTGTAACTTGGCTGCGATCATGTCGACACAAAAACCACCGAGTCAGAGCATTGACCACTCAAAACTCAACCAACACGTGATTTGAGGGTATGGTTAAGTTCATGGTGACGAGAGGAGTCCAAATATATGGTTTTCAGGTTCGATCTGTGAAGAGATAGTGGTGGTCTTCTTTGTTGCAGAGAAGAACAAGGTATGGGTTTGAGAGAGAAATGATGGTTCTGATTGGGCAGAGAGAACGAAGAGTCTGATTGGGTGCCAAAAAGAGGGAAGAAAACTGATTGGTGAAAAAAATAAGGCACATATCAAATTTTAAAGAAGTAAAAGGATAGGCTTTTATAGATTTCCGACAGTAAAAGCAAATCAGAAAATCTATCTGGAATAGTGTTTCTAACATTGATAAAATTAACGTACACTCGTAATAGCGTGTGTAGTTTAATTACGATAGTGAGAAAATAATTTAAAGCTGAAATCACGTCCACGTCACTTTGATAACAAGGGCAGAAATGATAATTCACATACTCGGGGAGAAATTACATAGAAGACAGGTCGTCACACCCCCACTTTGTCAAGGAGACCATTTGGATCGGTGATCATTATTCAGAATTGAGGTGTTGGTCTGTGAGGAAGTGTCTTTTCCTTATTGTGCTTGTCAAAATCAAGTAAGTTAAACAAATTCTTAAAATTTAATCCCTAGTTTCAATGTATTCAAAAAAAAAAAAAAATCCCTAGTTTCAATCGTAATCTTATTCTTAAGAAAGTAAAGGCCCAAGTATTTAAAAATTTACTTGGTGACCGAGATAACTTTAGAATTCAAAAAAGACTAATGGAGGTGCAATGGAATGAGAATTGAGAAGAATAAAGATGTCGTAAATGCAGTGGAGACAACGAGATAAGAGACGAGAAAGAAAGAGTGTCATTCTTTTTCCTTGGTGCAAAAGTGAATACTGTATCATGGGTTAAGTTCATTATTTAGCTTAGTTAGGCTAAAACAATGATGGATAATTGGTCGTAGATAAGTGTTACATAAGCAAAGTAGATAATAAAGCAAACAAAATTATATTTGAGGACCAGTGCTCCATTTTAGGTTAAATTTTGAGATCAAGTCGTAGTTTTGAGTGAAAGGAAATAACTTTATTTTCTGTAAAAAAAAGTTGTAAAAAAGTTCGATATGTTTATAATTTGACAACCCGTCCATAATTTTACGATTTTATTAATTTTAAAAGAGTGAATGGACAAAAATGTGCCTAAAGGAAAAATTGTTGACCTTCATTAACTGTCATTTCGGGACGCGTATAAGCTCTTAGGTTGCCGTAACCTCGAAGTACTTAACGTTACGAATGTGTAGGCGCAAGCGGAATCGAATTTGGAGATACGATAAATATTTTACGAAACTACGAAACTTGAGGGTGTTTTATAAAATTTGAATTTTGGGTACTTTATTATCTTAATATTTTCTGAGGGGATATTTTAAATATTTTATAATTTTTCTGGCCCATGGGGCCCAAACCCACACAAACTCTCCACTCTCTTCTTGCCATGTTTCCTTTCATCCACCATAAACTGGGACTCTCTCTCCTCTCTATCCTCTTTATCATCTCCCGTCTCTCTTTCACTCTAGCTCTCTCTTCCCTCTGTACAATCACCAGTGCCACCTCACCTCACCGACTCCAACGACAACATCGAGTTCACTCTTCCCCGTGAACCAGCACCACCATCATCACTTCATTCATTTTCTTAAACCCACTCCAAAAACCTGGAATCTTGACAGTGATAGAGACCACTGTACACTTCCCCTTCAACAAACCACCGGCTAGTTTCGATGATGCCGAGCAATGTAAGGTTTAAATCACATATTTTTGCCTCCCCCGCCTCATTTTAACGACAATTGACTCATTAGACGTGAGTCTTGGTGGCGTTATTGTAGAAACCATCTCGGGGAAACTATTTTTCCAGTTTCTGGCAAAGTCCACATGGTTACATGTTGTTTTACCACGGTCGAGGAAACTAAAGGTATATTCCAATCCCTTGTCCCCAAAGCTTCAATTTGATAAATTGGAAAGCTAAGGTTAGTGAAGATTTTGAGTGGTCGGAGCTGGGATTTTTCCCGGTAGTTGCAGCATCAACTGGCAGGAGAAGAAGAGAAGAAGAAGAATGTTGTAACTGGCCGGAGAAGAGAAAAAAAAAATAAAAAAAAATAAAAGAGGAAGCCCTGATCTGCGACCTGGATCCAAATTCGAACCTGGATTTGGCCCAGCCCATCTCTGAATTAAGCTTGGAATATTCCTTGTGTTAACTTTTTCGAAATTTTCTCGAGAACCCTCTTAGGCTAATTCGACGCCTTAAGTCCGTTTTTGACATCCATTTAGTGAAATTCTGAAGTTTTGACATAGTTGACCACCAGAGCATCTCGGATGACTTTTTAGGGTTGACCGTTGACTTTTCATTGACTTTTTACGAAAATTGCCTAGTACCCTTCTTAGTGTATCTTAATGCTCTGATTCCAAATCCGCACTCCGTTTTCCTAAATTTAGTCATTTTAGCTGAGTTTTACTAACGGGTCCCAATATTATGCTTAGGTGCAATTACCACCGGAGACTCTGGCTTTCTCAGTTCGAGCAGTTGCGATCTCACGAGTATCTGTGAGTGAGTCTTTTCTTTTATATAGTATATATATAGTTGTTAGTTTCCATTTATACATTTCATAAAGAGTTTTCTACAATTCGCCTTGATTAGTGTGATGTTTATTTACGTTATTTGCTCATCGTGTGATGCACTGGTGCTAGTACTCGCTCGGGCTAGGGCCAATCTTTCACATATATGTTCACATCGCACCGTATGCTCACTTTGGATCCATTGTAGGTGCCAGTCATGTCCTAGATTGCTATAGGCAATTAGAACTCGTATGTGATGCGCATAGCGCTAGTATTCACATGATTGTAGTACTAGAACATAAATCATTATTACACCCAGTCCTATTCATGTCAGAATATCTCTGCATAAACTTGTGTGTCAGCATATGTCGATGAACACTCGTTATGATATGTTAGTTTATGCGAGATTACATACTACTGAACGTTAGGCATTTATTTACGAAATATTGTGACTTATTAAATTCTTGTGATATTGCAGGCTACGGTAAGTATTTTCACACTATACGTAGTATGTATATTTTGGAAACTATATTCGTTTTACGGCAAGGGATTATTATGTTTTCGAAAAAGTTTTTACAAAGCCTATTTTTAGGCTCACTCAGACACTCACCCTTGTTTTTTCGCCCGTCCAAGTTTTAGTAGCTAAGCTTTCGCATTGACGATGATTCTTGGCAAATTTCAGTATAGGTGGTACCTTCGATGATATAATTCTCATTCTATTTTGTTGTACTTTACTTATACTCTGACATCACGTGTGAAATGTGTTCATTACCGCTCACGAGCGCACTCTTATATTTAGACTTTTAGGTTTAAATTTATCCACATTTTCCACATTACTACACTTTATGGCTTCGTCACCCTCCGGTGTTGCCCAGCACAACTCGATTTGAAGTTCAGATAGACATTCCGGTAGGGGTGTATCATATAAGACTATGCGTGATAACCATTTCACTTTTTATTTTTAAATAATAACGAAAATAAAATAATTATAAGAACGAAGAAAATAAAATGAAAGCCCAACTCCATGCCACGCGACTCTCACGTGTTGGGTCGAACCGAGAAAATATTCAGGGAGTCTCGCGACTGGGAGAGGAAGCAGAGCAGACTCAGCAGGGATGGAGGGAAAGGCAGTGAGAGGCGAAGCAATGGAGAGCATATCGGAGAGGCTATCGTCGTTGGAGGATCTCTACTTCCCTCGTGCCCTACAATCCAACGCCCTCAATCCCTCTGAACGCAAGGCTATACTCCTCGACCTCCTTTCGAGGGACGTCGCCGTTTTCCTAGGTACCCTATCTCTATATCTCTCACATGTCTGTGTTTGGTATGCTGATATCCAATGTCTTTTAATTAGGGTTTTACAGTACTTCTTCACAGGCTCACAGCCCCTAACTTTCTGCTTGGTTACTGGGAAAAAAGAAAAAGAAAATTGTTCCTTTGGTTTCCGAGAAAATTGAGGGGAGGGAAGAACAAATTGTGGTAAAGCTGATAAATTAGTGTAGTGGTGATAGGCTTTTAGCTCAGCTACGCGTTTGAAACCAAGAATTTAAGGATGATTATTTTTTTTAATTTCTATTTTTCATAATATTCATTGGTTTTGGATGCTTAGAGAATTGAGATTAGAGAATGAATTCTTAGCTGCATATTTGTATGTTTCTTTGTTTGGGAATCTCACTTTAGCAGGGGCAAACTGGTTCGAACTACCGAAATTAGACTGAATTACAGAACAATGTCTTCTTTTTTTTATCAAAATTTTTATGGGAAGCTGATGGTTTAAGTTAATTTTATTTCCCATTCTTCCAATACCCTTTTTCTTGATTGTTTATTTTATTTGTCCAGAACGTTATGGTTCAAAATTGACCTTTGATGAGCTCCGAGAGTTTGATGCGCTCCATGATGATTATGAAATCAATTGGCATGTGAAGCATCTTAAAAGCTTAATGAGTCCAACATCAGATGAATTGAAGTCAAGGTCAGTTACAGTCAAGAACCGGAGGCGAGCATACCTGAACAAATTGATGTTTGACGGGAATTATTTCTCAGAGGACTCAATGAGAGAGAGAGAGCCATACTTGCATCATGAATATGTTGGGAAGTTTCAGGATCCCATTGGAAGGACCATGGCCAGACCCGGAGAAAGGTGGTCGGACACGTTGTTGAGGAGGGCAGAGGAAGCAGTTTTGATTTCAAAGATTAGAGGGGAGCAGCAGAGGTTGGGTGTTCCTGAAAGTGATTGGGTTGGTGGTGGTGATAGAAACCAGCAAGAAGAGCAAGAGGAGGAGGAGGAGGAGGAGGAAGAAGAAGAAGAAGAGGAAGAGGATGAAGACAAAGAGGAAGCTGTGAGGGCTGACAGAGGCACACAATCTACCGAGGTAACTTAGTAAACAATTACAAAGTTATACTTGCAAAATTGATAAGTCTTGTTTGTTTATCTATATATTTATATATTTAATATTTGTGCTGACTACCACATGATAAAAAATGAAAACAATATGGTGATTTTCTGTATTCTCTGTTGAATTTTGGAGTATTGTTCTATGAGATATGTAATGACCAAAATTGCATGCATAAAATCTGTCTATTTATTTATTTTCCTTTTTAAGTGGGTTATAATAAAATCCTAGCTATGACTTCAGATTTTAGACCCCTCTTGCCCTGCCTTTCTTCTGTTAACTATTGTATTATGCTGCGTATAGATAGCATAATACCTTGATTTTCTTATTTGTTGCATTTGAGTCGGTTTTAAAATAATTCTTACAAATGAGAAGAGGTGGTAACGTAGTTGTGAGTGTTGTGACACTGTGCTCTACTGATGAAACGTTAAGGCCCTGTTTAACAACTATCTTGTTTTCAGTTTTAGTTTTCATTTTTTTCCCTAGAGATACAGGGAAACTATATGGGAGGAATGCAGAATGGAGAAGGGTGAAGGGAGGTGGTGGGAGGAAGGAGGGAGAAATGAAGGAGATTATATGAAAGCAAAATCTTGAAAGAGAAACCCACTTAATGTTATTTTCACTTTTTGGGTTTTATTATTTATTTTGTGCATCAATTCATTAACATTTCTTCCACTATCCTTCCTTCACCCTTCTTCATTCCTCTTTTCTCCCTTGTACTTTTCCGATGTCTATAGCACAAAAGGTGAAAAATGAAAAACTAATCATGAATGGTTATCAAACAGCCCCTAAAGATTGTAATAATCTTCAATCAAGTCGGTGAACGTGCTTTCTTCATGCTTGGTCTTTGGTTCTTGTATACTAATGATTTAGTTGTCTAGTTGACTCTATTAGTTGTTCCAAATCATGCAGGTTGTTCTAACGTTTTTAGATTTGCCTTGTTACTTATAGATGCTTATCGATCATCCAGTTGCACCCAACGGTGCTCAAACTATGGATAATCGAGATGTGCCCAATGGTGCTCAAACTGCAGGTCAGTCGGATGGGCCCAACGGTACTCAAACCACCACAGGAGGGCACAGTGAGAAAGAAACTTTATCTGCGGCAGAGTTGGAAGATCAGATGGACCAGTTCACCCACATCATGCAGCAAAAGTTTTTGTTGGGAGAAGATTCCGAGTACTTAGATTACACACAAATTGACAATGACGAAACACTGGATGATCACTGGCAGAGGGAAGCCAACCATGATGCTGAGGAGAAGTACTTTGCCGAGGATTGAGAAGAATCAAAGTGCATCCATTGTTCTCCAGTCTGCTCTAACTGAAAGCAATACTCTCAGTGTCCTTGAGAGTTCGGTTACCTAGAAATCCAGTTGTAAGTATACGCCTAGTTTCTCTGTCACTGTACATTATGTGTGTCACCAGCACTTTGTTTTAGTTGTTTGCCGGCTTTTCAAACTTAAACATCTTCAGAGTACTTGAAAAGTTGTTAGTCTCGACCGATTTAGATTATGCCGATGGAAAGGTACTACAAAGCTCAAGTATGTTCTCAAAGTTTATCCTTGGTATTATTCTACCACAGTATTTGCCGATGAGTGAACATTCTGAATGTAACCACATGGATTGTGGATTGGTATTTTCCTGTCCTGTCCTTACCATGTGATTTTTGCCAAATTTATAGAGAACACCGTACAGGGCATAGGTACAACGTTGTCGTAGCTTCCCATGTTAATAATATGATGCCTTGCGTAAGTCTGTTTTGCACTTGATTATTGGTTCGGGATGCCAGGCTGGCGGTGTAACCGTTCCATGGAGATGGAGGTCCTTCTCCATCAATTGAACTTGTACCCAATTGAAACACAAAATCATAGTGATGCATATACACACTGTTTAAAAGTAAAGTGACGTGTTTTAATGGGACATATGCAGCAAAACCTGTACTTTTGTATCCGAGTCCGTAAGTTATGGGGAGTTCGAGGTTTTTTTTTTTTTCCTACAAGGAACTTGAATTTATAGGCGGTTTGGTAGTGTTAAGAAAAATTAGTCTTCATGCACGTGCAGAAGATATTTTTTGAATTATGACGTGCTACGCGCTATTTACACGTTTTAAATGTTTTTATATGCATAAATTGACAAAAGGAAAATCAAGTATTTAAAGTAAATGAATAGTCCTAGATCATGTTAGAAGAAACCCTTCATAAACTAATTAAAACAGCTGAATTCATATAATAAAATCGGTCTCTATAGAATTTACATAAGAATAGAGAAAATAATATTTAATAAACAATTGATTGAATTACATTATTGCTAGGAAACTAAACCCACCTACCTTCCCCTTAATGTAGATAATATTGTTTGTTAAAAAAAAAAAATTATTTGACAACTAATTTAATCACATTGTTATCCTCGTGCGAATGACCTTTTTTTATAACCGGCATTACACGTCTCTTAGACATTTTGAACGTATTTAAAAATAAATAAATTGAATCACATTATTGCTAGCATATTATGAGATACTAATTAAAAAAAAAATAAATAAACAAACAAACAAACCACAAAAAAATTAATTATAAAAGAATACTATTAAAATGATGAAAATGCCCTGCCTTATTTGATGCATTATTTTGGATGCTTTTGAAGTTTTTTGTCTTGGAAACATTTTTGTCCAAATATTTTTGTTAAAACTTGATGACACCAAAATCATTATTAACCTTTTCCATTAACTTTATATATAGACATATTTAAAAAAATGTATAATTAGTTCGATGCGTGTACGAGAGATCTTTTATTGTTTACGTGGATCATGGTTAGAAATTGCCGAACAATTATGATTGGTTTACCAATACTTTAAGTGTGTCCGACCTAACAACTTTCATTAGCTTTACACTCTGACCGTTGTCTCATTGTGCAATTATTAATGTGAGCTAGCAGCTATCATTAGCTTACATGAACAGCAACATGTCCTACCCTATAAATATCATCATGCACGGTGTACCTTTTCATTTCATGTTACCGGTGCAATATATTTGCATGGTTATTTCACTTTTCACGTGATTATATAATGCACACTTCAATACATTTTTTTATGTATTTCACTCATAATTATTGTGCCTAGCTCAATAATCTCTACCGTCTACCGTTAAGATTGGCTGAGGCGGATAAAGACGGTTGCGTACTTACATGATAAAGGACTTTTTAGCTTAGCGGTCCGGTTAACTTGTATTCCGAGTTCACGTTTTGCCTAAAACTCGGAGCATTTTCTCAACAACCCACTTATTCTGCACTAGACAAATACCACGCTCCATCGTGGACCCCACCCCAACCTACCCTTCCCCTGCCACCAGAGAAGGAGGAGAATGTCGAATTTATTGCAAGTCCCATTCATAATTTCAGTTTTTTTTCGAGAAATTTTTAGTTGTGACGGGAAGACAAGTGGTATGTGGTGAGAAATTTTATTTTTTAAATTACTAACATTTTATCACACATATCGTAATATTTGTATAGTGACATGTGATGTATCATTCCGTGTACCAATCACACTGAAAAATCTCTCATTCTCTTCACTCACTAGTCTCACTCAAATTATTAATTTAATTATTTTAAAGTTAAAAACCATAAACAGCGAAAACTATATCTGGCGACAGCTCCACTCCGATTGGCTCCCGCCCGATTGGGGTCCCACATGACGATCCACCCAACATTCCCCGATCACCCGACACGTGGTGGTCATATCCTCCCCTCCTCTCTACAGAATCTAAACGACCCAAACTCTAGATCTCCCTCCATATCGTTCTCCCATCCATCTCCAACTAAATTACCATAATACCCTCCTCCGTAATAAATATAAGCTTCTCTCTCCTCACTCTGATTTCGCACTAATACTCTCTCTCTCCGTCTCAAAGCTGAAGCTGAGTTAGCTAACCCAAGCCCGAACGAACGAATTTCAGGCGACATGAGTTAGCAATCAAAACCGAAAACCCTACTTCCACAGCCCTAGGTTTTTTCTCTTTTCAATTTTCAATTTTTATTTATTTTTCATTTTTTTTTGGGGTAGAATCGAAATTACCATGTTTGGGTGATTAATTTTGGGCATCGAAGGAGGAGGAGGAGGAGGAGGAAGAAGAAGAAGAAGAAGAAGAGATGTACAGAGAGCGCGGGGTGGTTGGGTCTAAGACGGCGGAGGTGTTGGGGCCCGCCGTTGATCGGAAGCAGCGGATCAACGACGTCTTGGACAAGCAGCTTGAGCGATTCTCGCCCTCCACTTCTAGGGCAATCAACGGCAAGGACAAGCCGCTTATCATGGGTGGGAAGCAGCCTCCCTCCGATCACAAAGACTCTCGCTCTGCCTCTCTCACCAAAACCAATTGCTCCGATGGTCTGAAATTTTCTTTCTTTCCTGCTTTTCATAGTCGTGTTAATTCGATTTTAGTCGCATTTGGTACCTTTTGTTTACTAATTTTTCATCTTTTTAATTTTTAATTTTTTTTGTGGGTTTCTCTTGAAAGAGGAGATTATAGATCGATTGTCTGCCTAGCATCATTATTAGGTTAAAAGTCTATGTTTTGCTTTGTTGCATTGAGTTTAAGCCTAGTTTGGAAGAAGAAGAAACATGGTATATCATAGATTTACCTTTTGATAAACCTCGAAGAAATGAACTGCATCTGGGTTGAAAGATAAAATTTTTACTTCCATAATATCAATTGGGTGTGTGCATAATAAGAAGCACGTATACTTCCAGTTTGGTCGTGTATTATGCGTCGGATACTTCCAGTTACAAGTATTCGGCATTTAGGATAGCATTACACTTTCAGATGCGATTTTAAGAGGAGAAAACTAATAGGAAACAAAGATTTAGTTCAAAGATGAACTTGAATTTGGATGTATTTATGTTAAAATGTGTTTTAAATTATATATTTTATTGTCGTATCCATGACATATTGTAACCTAGTTTGTAGAAATTTTACGTATCACCATGTCTTGGCGTATTGTGTCACTGTATCTGTATCCATGCTTCATATGCATATACTTGTTTTTATTCAATCGGGTGTGTGCATATACTTGTTTTTATCCAATCAGGTGTGTGCATATACTTGTTTTTATACGATGGGTATCCATTTAGGAATTCTATTATAGCACTTGACAATGCGTATTACGGATAAGCATTCTGTTTTTACCCATTGAAGCTTGTTAGTGGTATTTGAATCAAACTTTGTTATATAGAGCTAAAACTAAAGTATGTCCTTCGCTGTAGAAGTCCGCCCCAAATTAAATGCCATTGTCTTATTTCTTTAGCAAGCTTATCAATAGAAGAAAAGCTGTAATTTTGAGGCCCATTTAGATGGTTATTCAGTCTGCTGTCCCATCCCTTCCCTCACATGATTTTACAGTCCTTTAAACCACCACCAGGCCCCGAATCCAGAGGCTACTGGGCATTTGGGATATTTGTTTGAACTTTGGCAAGAGTCGGTCATTGTAGTAGAATTAGGTTTTTGTAGGGAGTAATACTAAACAGTTAGGTGTTCAGTCACATTTTGTGATATTGAACATCTATTCGTGTTGATCTAGAGTTAATATTGTTGTCTCAACATGAAGACATCTTTGTTATTGTAGTCTGGATGTGTCCCTTTTGTATAAGGAGCAATGTTGATAAACCATAACAATAGTTTTCATCATTAAAATCATTGACGTATGTGATTTGTGGAACTCTAGTAAAATTTGATTTATAACTAGAAGGTATATTGATAGATAGAAGATACCAGTTCTGTAAATTTACTGATTGGAATGTATCTGAATTGGCTGTAGAGGAATCTGAGACAGACAGTGAAGAGTCAGATGTTAGTGGTTCCGAAGGGGATGACACATCTTGGATCTCATGGTTTTGCAATTTGAGAGGAAATGAATTTTTCTGCGAAGTCGATGATGATTACATACAAGATGATTTTAACCTCTGCGGGCTAAGCAGCCAAGTGCCGTACTATGATTATGCACTTGATTTAATTCTGGATGTTGAATCTTCTCACGGTCAGTATATGTTTTGGTTTATTGTCTCGTTTGATGACAACTATGGTGTTAATGACATTATATTAGATATTATGTTTCTTATAAAGTAAAAATAAGTTTGTTATGCATTGGCCCATGTGTATTTTTTAATGCAGCTATATGATTAAACTGTATTTTTTGCTAGAACTCTTTCCGATTACATCAGAATATTGATGTCTGCTTTCGTGAAATTTTTTCTTTCCCCAACTTAATAATAAAGTATGATTTTTTTAAGACCCAATAAGGTACTCTTAAAAGCCCTTATTTAAAAAAAGTTCCAACTTAATTTTACCCTCTTGAAAAAAATTAGAAAACAAAAATTGAAAATGAAAAGAAGAACCCTCTTGCCCTCTTTCCCCCCCTGTCCCCCTATCCCTCTCTCCCTCATGTGCTAACCATGGTGTTTCCGTGGTCAGTGGTAATGTTTCTGGTTGCCAGTGGCCGCTGAGATTTATAATTCTTACTTTTTAAAGGCTGGAAAGAATACTAATAGAAGAGGTAAGATTCCATTTGTTATTTTCGAGAAAAGAACGTAGAGAGATATTTTGGATACAAGTAGACAACCCAGTTTTAGAATATATGACAATATTTGTGTTCCTTGATCACCCATAAGATTGTTTGCCAATTTTGATATATACATTGGGCAGGTGATATGTTCACAGAAGAACAAAATGAATTGATTGAATCAGCAGCAGAGATGCTTTATGGTCTCATTCATGTTCGATATATATTGACAAGCAAGGGCATGGCTGCCATGGCAAGTTTCTTTTCTTGATTGTCTGTTTGACAGTTTCATTGCTTATTGACTGTAAAATTTGGAAACTTAGAATTGGGTTATTGGATCTACAGCTAGACAAGTACAAGAACTATGATTTTGGGAGATGCCCTAGAGTTTTCTGCAGTGGACAACCCTGCCTCCCAATTGGCCAGTCGGATATCCCACGGTCCAGCACTGTAAAAATATACTGCCCCAAGTGTGAAGATATTTACTACCCTCGATCAAAGTATCAAGGTAGTATCCTTTATATCATTGAACCTATATTTACAATTGCTGGCTGCATATAAGCAGCTGGTTTGTTAAGATGCTGCTCACAGAATTTTCTTTCATGCCTTGCCATATATTTTTATTTATTTTTTGTTCCTTTGCTGGTTGGTATCTAGATGTCCCGTAAGCATTAATCTCTTGTCTAGGTTGAGCTGGGGGTTTCTTTAATTTAAATTCAATTTGTAGGTTTTGTCCTGAGAGGTATCATACAGTAAGTTATTTTTGTCTTCTAATTCACTTGCATCAGTAGGCGTTATGGGTGTCTGTTTGGAGAGTATTACATGTTGTGCAGTGGGGAGGTCTTAGGCTGCTTCCTTTGTGCATAGTTAAGCATCGATTAATTTAAGCAACTTCATTTTGTCATCTGGGAACATTGTTAGTTTCGTACTGATATCTTCTGTTTATTCTTGAATTTTGTTAAAAAATATGAATTTACTGCATACTTTGTTCGTACTTGTGTTTATCAGTATCCTGCCTTGTGCTTTGTGATCTATAACATCATTGAGGGCCGTGGCTCCTTTTGATGGTCGGACACAATGCTCACTAGTTATGCTTGCATTAATTTCTGAGTTACTTAACTCTATCTAGACATTGATGGAGCCTATTTCGGAAGCACATTTCCGCACCTCTTCATGATGACATACGGCCACCTGAAGCCACAGAAAGCGTCACAGAGTTATGTTCCTAGAGTGTTCGGATTCAAGCTTCACAAGCCATGATGCTGAAATTTCAAGCTTCAGCCAGGGCTTTCATGTGAGACTTACTCCCCTCTGTCAGTAATGTTCTCGAACGCGGGCGGACTTACTTGTCCGTTTGGCTTTAGTATCAATAATTACGTTGTAGTGGCTTCTGCCGGACTTGTTTTCTTCGTTTTCTTATTAGCTAAAGCGGGATTATTGGCGCTCCGAGAATAGCTAGTTCATCTCTACAATTTTCTTGTGTCTTGAGAATTGTATCGTGTAGTCTCTTAATATTCTTGTCTAATAGCACAGCAGTAGGATTATATACGCACTTAATTGTTGGAATATAGCATCATATAATTTTAGGGGTGTGATATCCACACATCTCATTTTACTTCTTACACCTTTTTAATTTTTGGCTGTCAGATCGGATGAATTGAAGAAGATCAATGGACATAAATTATCAAGGGGTGTGTGAGATGTAAAATGGGGTGTGTGGATAGCACACCCCTAATTTTATACCCTCTACATTCGGATATTTTTTGTACGCACTGGATGTGTTATTCTGCTTTTGAATCGTATTTCATACGCACTTGTATGAGATGTTGGTATATATTTTTGGTGTGTAATTTGCAAGGGGACATCTATGCTGCATGGATTCTGAATTGGAAGGTTGGGAGCCCTCTTTTGTCTGTTAGTCGGAAGTGATTTCTGCACTCTTTTCTTTTTCATTTGCACTCGCTTTTTTGGAGTAGGATTCTCTCTTCTTTTTTCTCTCTCTTTATATTTGAACGGTCACGATTAAATTACGTGAAATTTCATGAAATTCTATAGAGGGTGCAAATGAAGGATTCTCTCAATCATGGCACTAAATCCACAGAAAATCTTTTTTCTTCATTTGCACTCTTCACAGAATTTCAAGGATTTATGCATCCTTCGATTGAAATTGATTTTTTGCAAGAATAATCTATACTTAAAAAATAGATTATTCGGATCGTTAAATTTAATGGGATGTGGGCTCTGCAATTAATCCTCACTTTTTGAAACAAGGAGATCCCGTCTTCCTGACCTTAAATGAATCATTTTCCCCATAACGTTATAAAAACTTGCAATTTGTTTAAACAAATATTTATATTCACTATTGAAAATCGCAATGCCACATTAGCAAAATTAACATTTCACTCAACTTAGATGAAGAAAAGGGGTAAATTGGAATACAAAAGAAGAGTACATGTGATAAAGTGAGACAAAATAGAATGTACGTGTAAACCGAGATTTTGTAAAGAGTATGCGGGCACAAATTAAAATGTTTTTTTTTCTTCTTATTTGTTGGAAATTATTATTGCGGTCAAAAATCTCATTGTGCACTTCTCACAAATGTATATATTTTTTTCTTTCCAAATGTAATGCTTAATTAGTTTTCCATCAACCGGCTAAGGTAAATTCAAACGTTTCACTTCAACATTCGAAAGAAAATATCATTAGTTTAATTTAAAATTAACGGAAAACTAATGAAAAATGTTTGAAAACTTTGAGTTTTAAAGATAAGGACAAAATAAAGGGTAAAGTAAATAGTACCATGATTGACTTTTTAGTGTAAAAATGTTTGAAAACTTTGAGTTTTAACGATAAGGACAAAATAAAGGGTAAAGTGAATAGTACCATAATTGACTTTTTAATGTAAAAATATGATTTTTCATTAAAGTGAACAATATCATAAATTTTTTGTTAAAATTCTCATTTAATTAATTGGTTCCAACAATTTTTTTTCTTATCATAAAAACCAGTCATCAATAATGTAGTTTAGTACAGCAATGCAGTGACGTTGTAAAAGACTAGTAAATTATTTAGTTTTGCAAAACATCAATTTCAAATTAAATAACTAATTAATCAGCACCAATCAAACGTTACGATTGTCAAAGTTAACAGACGGCAAGACGGAAAACCGCAAACGTCAATCGCCACTCCGCAGTACATCTGATGATATCCGAACTCTTCCTCTGCAAAAATATCAATATACTAAAAAAAAAAAAAAAAAAAACAAACAAACAGTCAGCAATTATCCACTCGGGCTTTGCCACTTGTTTCGCTTCCTTCAAATACAAGAAAGAATGGTGGTATTTCAGAAAATATCCTAAATCCAGGGGCTTTGTAGAGAAGAGGAAAGACCACCCCAGGTCAGTTCTGGCTTCTGCAGATAAACCAGACATGAAAACCAGAGAAAAGCAACAAGAAACAGCAACACATCACACAGATATCCACCATTTGCTCTGATCTCAGAAACCCAGAAAGTCACAGAAGAGAGAGAAAGCTAGAGAGAGAGAGAGAGAGAGAGAGAGAGAGAGAGAGAGAGGAAGAAGAAAATATGTGTCTGTAAATGCAATTCAACTCAGATCGGAAGAGGAAAGGAAGGCAGAAAAGCAGAATCTGAGAGGAATCAATTCCTCATCAATTTCAAAAGCACTTTTAAATTCAAACCCAAATGTTAATTGTTCAAATACCCACTTAGTTCTACATGTTATCACCAAACCAAACCACCAACTTGATCATTTCCAAGCAACCCAGACCCGGAAATCACCAAGCCCAGCAGCACAATCCCACCAAATTCACACCCAATTCAAATTCCATGAGGAACCCATCTCTTACAATCCTGCAATGAACCACACACCTTCCACTTTATCCCACTCTCCCACACTCTCCTCTCTCCACCACCACCCGATTCACTTCCACCGCCATAGCCACACTGCTTTCAATTCCGGCCCTTCTTCTTCCTCTTCTTCTTCGTTTCTGTATTCTGCTTCACTTGCAATCATTCCCTTCGCCACCCGATCACTGGTTCTGAAGCTTTTCCGCCATTTCCGCTGTGCCCATTTGCTCAGAGTCCACTGCCGCTTGATTGTCCTCTTCTTTTTGCCTTCCCTTTACTTCATCACCAGTTCCCGCCGCTCTTTCGCTCTCGATTTCCTCTCTGTGATCGCTTTCTCGGCGGCCCTTTTGATTTCTCTCAACATTGCACTTCCCCGTTTTGTTTCGACTCGGTTGTTTCTTTCCCGCTCTTTGCCAATCAAGCTTTGTTCGTCTTCCTGCGTCTCTAAGCCCGCTCAGCCTGTTCTTTGGTCAATTGGGTCGAAGCCAAAGTTGGACAAAAAGCCGAATTCGGGGTCTTGGGTGCAGGTGTATAGTAATAAGGATGTTTATGAGGGTGAATTTGATAAAGGAAAATGTTCAGGAAGTGGGGTTTATTACTATCATATGAGTGGGAGGTATGAAGGTGATTGGGTGGATGAGAAGTACGATGGTTATGGTGTGGAGACTTGGGCCAGAGGTAGCAGGTATCGCGGGCAGTATAGGCAGGGCTTGAGGCATGGAATTGGGGTGTATAGGTTCTTCACCGGTGATGTTTATGCCGGAGAGTGGTCTAATGGGCAGTGTCATGGGAGTGGCATACATACTTGCGAGGATGGAAGTCGGTATGTTGGGGAGTTTAAGTGGGGTGTCAAACATGGACTTGGTCATTATCAATTCAGGTAAAAGCTTACTGTCTTCCTTAACATATATGAAGCGAATGGATATGTGTTTCGATTTCCATGTTCTTGTCTATGATATTGATGTTTGGAATTGAACACTGATTCATCTAGTTGCCTTGTTGTTCTATGTGGTATGGTAGGGTTTTAGTTACACAGTACTAGGATGACCGATTTGAAATGTTTGTGTACCTCTCTCAGTTACTAGGTTGTTAAGATATTAAGTCAATTATGTGGTGTTGTCATCTGGTATGCAATTTTTGGGCTAGCTAGGTCTAAATAAGGTTTGAGCCCTTGAGGTATCATGTGCTTAATGGAATTGTTATACAGTTTGCACCAAGTTTAGAGACTGGTTGATTTTTGTCTCTGTAGTTAAGTATTTGTTTTTACGTTCAATTGTTTATAGATGCTCCGTGTCAAGTCAGTCGGGCCTTCAGTTGGATTTTTCGTTGTTCTTTTGCATAATTACCAAAACAATCAAGGGTGGAGGTTATTAGGGTTCAAATGTGGGTTATGGCTAGCATCATATTAGAGTACATAGATTAAATGGTCAGCATCATGGTATTTGGAACAATCTCATACTTTTTTTGCTATTTCATTCTCCGGCACATTATCTACAGGGTCTCAGTAATCTAATATTTAGTTTATATGTTAATATAAACAAGACACTTTGGATTTTGACTACTGTTCTTATACTTGGTTAAATTCGAAAGGAAAACTGATCTAGTTTCGCTCCTTTCAATTTCATATACATGTGTGTGGGCGCTTGCATCTGTGTTTGTCTCACACATGTTAAGAATACTTGTTCCTCTGATATGCTAGTGAAAGTTAAATTCGCAAGCACAGGGCTGATTTGGTATATATGATAACGCAGAAATGGTGACACATATGCTGGGGAATATTTTGCGGACAAGATGCACGGTTTTGGAGTATATCAGTTTGGGAACGGCCATCGATATGAAGGAGCCTGGCATGAAGGTAGAAAGCAGGGACTTGGCATGTACACTTTCAGAAATGGGGAAACACAATCTGGTCACTGGCAAAATGGGGTGCTAGATATTCCCAGTGCACAAAATACCCAACCTGGATCTTCTTATTCTGCCAACCATGCCAAAGTGCTTAATGCAGTCCAGGTAATTGTCTTTTATGTCCTTGTGGTATCAGTATTTCATTGGAACAAATTCTACTGTAAATATGTTGGTCTACAACCATAAATATTTAGTAGGTAAATATCGTTTTGATTTGCTTAACGTGTTTTGTATTGTATGTTGTTGACTTGATTATCAATTCAAGTTTACAGACATTTGATTTTAGGTAAATATCGTACTGAAAAACTGGAAATAATTCTTTTATTTTTTGACATCAACCATGATAGCATTTTTGTTGTAGTTTGTTGGAAGTTTGTGTATAGATGAATTATTCCAACGCCCACTACAGATTTCATCAGTCATTAGAGTTAGACCGCTGTTGTTTTTTTTTTTTGACCTTACGCTACCTGAGCTTTTCCTCTAAAATGACAGTTCTGCAATAGAATTACTCGGTGTTTATTTACATGAAGACTGAATGCAAAACCTTAATTATTTGATTTGAACAAGCACTTACCAGTTACCGCAACTATATGAGTTTCTTACTGAATACCATCTTATGAGCAGGAAGCACAGAGAGCTGCTGAGAGAGCATATGCAGTGGCCAAAGTAGAAGAAAGGGTGAACCGAGCTGTAGCGATAGCTAATAAAGCAGCAATTGCTGCACGAGTTGCGGCTGTAAAGGCTGTGCAAAAACAAGTACACCCATTGTAACAATGACAGCAGCGGCACTACCCGCATTCACCTGATGTTCCGATCAATCACCCATCATGATTGTGTGACAAAGCCACACAAGCAAAACTACCGCGTAAATCAGTGAATGGGTTTGTTTTTCTTCTCTTCTACTTGGTGTCTTTGCTCCTGCAATTATTTTGATGGGGAATGCGAGGTACATACCTGGAACCACATTCAGTCAACTATAGTTATGGCTGATTGAGGAGCAGGCCGGTTTTCGCCTTTTTTTTAACCTTCTGGCCTTTCAGCAATATGTACATATGATGAGTAAGAGTGCAAGTTATAGACCAAGGTTTGTGATTCTACGTTTTTGCTTCCTATTGTAAACGTTACTGGTTATTGTTATATATGTAATTTTGCCTGGATGAACTCGAGCCATGAATATTCTATAACGACTTTGTATTCGATTGGGGTGTGATATCCACACTCCATTTTACTTCTCACACATTTTTAATTTTCGACCATCGGATCGGATGAATTGAAGAAGATTAACGGACATAAATTATAAATGATGTGTGACAAGTAAAATAGGATATGTGGATAGCACACCCCTATTCGATAATAAGTACGAAATACATCAAAAAGAAAATTAATACAAGATCATATTTCCGTTTACACATTGTAGGATTGACAACTAGGGGGTTTTTTTTTTTTTTTTTTTTTTTTAGGTCGATTGATTGTCAACTAGTTAATGTAGTTAAATTCATAGAACTGGTTTTTCCTTCATCTACGGCGTTCATCAATTATAATCTAATAAGATAAAGCCAATCCGCATCCGGTTGTTGGATTGAATGGTGAGTTTTCCAATCCAATCCACTCCGACTAGAGTTGAGGGCCTCGTTAGGTCTCTAGGATTGGATCTGAATGAATAACTCGCTATGTTTCAAGTAATAACGAGGATAGAGGTGGATGGGTCTTCAGTTCGAGGGGATTAGGAGAGAGTTGTGCTGGCGTTTTCAGACTTTCAGTATCATCACCGTTTGGTTTCATAACAATCCGATGTCGTAAGAGTAGCTGCGCCAGAAGCAGCAAATGGATTGCGGCACCTGACCATTACAGAGTTGGTATACGATAGCAAGACATGCGAACATTAAAGACGGAAAAAAGAGATTGCGGCACCTAACTCGGTCTCCATGGACTACCGTGGCATCCGATTGATCCGGTCTCCATGGACTGCCATGGCATCCGACAAATCGAAGACCATTGAGAGCGGTACAAGTTTGCCGTTGTGACTTTGGTGCCACTTCGTCAAGGCCCCTAGAAAACGACCCTTCTGCAGAATCTACTTGTTCATTGCTCAAGGGCGGCAGTTTGAGTCACATGATCCGTCCGAGTTTAGTTCAGACCGACGTCAGAGTTTAGTTCAGACCGACGTCAGCGTTTGATGTATTGCCGTGCAGGTCACTGTTGGATGCAAAGCTAAAGAGACCAGAGCTGCACAGGGTTGGATGCAAGCTTAAAGTTTGCGCTCAGCAAAAGAGATGACATAACTTGCAGTATCAAACAGAAATCCAGAAACAATTAAATTGCACTCCGAATTCAAAGATGGCCGCTAAAATCTCATATTAAACATACTACAACGAGTCAACATTTTCATCTAACTTGTTCGAAACAATATAACAAAATAAAAGGAGAACCACATCCCCAAAACTGTTTGGAATATCCATAGCTGCAAATGCTCAAAACGTAGTAGAGGTCAACAACAGCAGGCTTAACTCTCGGTTTGCTCCCTCAGCCTTCTAATGGTGCTCCTAACCGTCACAGCACTAGCAGTGCTGTTTAAAAATACGGAAGTATCATTTAGTTAATCACGCGAACAGAAAATTCAAGAAAAATGAGACAGCAGCGAAAAAGGGTTCTTACTTCAAAGTATAGGCACCGCCTGCCTTCACTTTTCCGCAGTCCTTGCATCCCCAAATTCCAACGGCCTTTCTCTTCACAGCATACTACATGGAAATGAAAAATTTAATCATGTTTCCTCAGACTAGAGAGACAAATAGTTGACAAAATACAACCACACTACCTTGCCACAGAATTCACAGAAATACTTGCTGTGCTGGCTAACTTCCATTTTCTTAATCTGCTTACGCAGACTGGCACCGTAACGAGTTCCTGTAATAAGAGGCGGATGACAGAATCGTAAACACTTCAATCCAGAATCAGATCAAAACGTCACAAATGCGAAACATATCTACTCAAAGAATTTCTTAACAAATCTGAATGTTGTATTGTTGTGCATAATTTCCACCAAAACTATTTGACACACATGAACACACATTTCCCTTACCAACGAAACTAAAACAGAAAACGAACAAAAACAAAAGACGGTTCAATTTCCAATCCCAAATTCGGTTTTACATACCACATATTGGCTGCGAGGTAACTATAACTAGCTCTTGTATTGCAAAAATGAAAATCAATTATTCAGGCATACAATCACAACATAAACCGCGTCTCGGCCAAGTTAAACCTACTAGAGCAAATAAATTTCACACCGATACACGACCATGAGACAAGCAATTAAATTTATAGAATAATGAGTAATTTCACAGATCGCAACATAACAGAGAACAGATTGCATTACAACAAGAGCATTAAGATTTAAGTAAAACAAATGGAACTTAACTTACCATATTTCCCAACAATACCGGCCTTCTTCGTCCTCTTAGTCTGAAACACACAAAACATTCATTTCTTATAAACACAGCGGACATAATTACCAAATCAACATAACTTTTGCTTGTTTAGAGGTAGCTCAAAACACCCAACTATTTTTTATCGTTTAATTCCACAAAAAATATAAGCCCATATCACCACAACATTTTCCCAGAAAACTAAAACAACAAACAAATTTCTGAGGAAACAAACAGTGGATGGATTCATACATTTACATATATATATATATAGAGAGAGAGAGAGAGAGAGAGAGAGAGGAAGAGAGAATAAAGCAATACCATTGTTGTGGATTGGAGGGTCTGCTGGCTGTGAAGGGCTGAAGCGGCTGGTACTTTCTTCTTCTCAGAGCAAATAGAGAAACCCTAATTTGCTTTGTTCGGATTTATAGAGCCCCTCAAAAGGAGCAAATGGGCCAACTTTAAAACGGGTCATACCAACTGGGTCCATAATTAATAATGGGTTGGTTAAAGGCCCAAACGCAGAGAGAAAATTCTCAGAATCTAACCAAGAGATTTGAATGTGTTTTTATAAAGAGTAATGCTAGGAAGATAAAATTCACAAACTAAATTATGTATCATTAATGAGCACGTTTATCAACACATAAATAATAAACTAATATTCAACTTTTATGTTCTTTAGTTTCTAAAATTTTGTCTCCAAATTTGATATCCTTAACATTACCCTTTTATAAATTATTTGCTTGTTGATACCATTCCTGACATGTTTGTGGAGAGATTTTGTTGTGGTGAATTAAGCAAATTGGTGGTTTAGCGTAATATTGATTGAATCTTTGACATTCACTACACCAAATCAAAAGAAAATTCTTGAATAAGGAGTTATGGGACTTGTTAATATGGGGTCTTTTTAAGATCCATTATAAATCAATAGGAGTCTATTTTCGTACTTAGATCCAAATAAATAACTCACAAAAAAGCTCGAAAGAACATAGAAGCTCAAGGATGACCCCGGTTCAAGTCTCCAGACAAAAAAAGTAGTGGTCGGTAACTTTAAATTAAGCACAGAAATGCATCATACCTTGCCCCTGGCATCAGACGCTGAGCTTAGGCCACTACTCTTAACCACCACCGACCACTACCTCCAAATCAGTGTTTAAAATATCGATCCAGGTGGAAATATTGATATGTAAATTTATGAAAATATTGATGGATATATCAATATCATTTTCCTTCGACAAAAATTAAGAAAAGTTGCCACGGGATGGATATATCAACTCATTCAAGTTTAGTTAAAATTAGAGAAAAATTTCTCAAAAAAATTCAAAAGTTTAGAATTGCAATGGGCTTTGGCAAAATTTCTATTGCGAATTGGTAAACATTGTAGATATTTATTGATTTTTTAGATATTTCAACGGAAATATCTACAATACACAAGTCTAATCCAAAGTACTACTCGCCAGAACCAAAAGCAAGAGATGACTAAAAGTGGGACTTGAAGCTTCCCGAAACTGTTAGTCTAGTTCTTCAACAAAAATTGCCACCAAAGCTTCAAGATCCAAGAAGCTTTACAATCCCATGTATTATTGGTGACAAAACATTTGAAAGGGCTTTGCTCGATTTAGGGGCAAGTGTCAGTCTTATGCCTTATTCTACATATGAACGTTTAAGCTAGAGGGAGATGAAACTTATTTCAATATCTTTGCAATTTACGAATCGCTCAGAGAAATACCCAAGAGGCATTATTGAAGATGTACTTGTCAAAGTTGATCAATTTATCCTCCCAGCTGATTTCATTATTTTGAACATGGAAGAAATGGAGATCAAAGATTGTGAACTTCCTCTAATCCTAGGTTGACCCTTCATGGCGACTACAAGTAGAAGATTGAAGTTAAATTTGGTTTAGTAACCATGACTATGCAAGATATTACTATTGGGTTTCAGATGTTCGAAGCTTTGATAAAATCATTGGGAGCTTAAGATTGTTTTAGTATTGATGTTGTGGATTATCTTGTCAAAAAGACTTTCATTAAGATAAGCATTGATGACCCTCTGGAAATATGCATCACACAACATGGCATGAAGTTTGAAAATGAAGAAAACGTAGTAGTTGAGGCAACACTCAATGCTGCAACCATCTACCCACTTAGATGGTAACCAAAGTTTGAAACTTTGCCTCCATAAACCAAAATTGTTTCGTCCATTATTGAGCCTCCAAAGCTAGAATTGAATCTTCTTCTTGATACGTTAAAATATGCATTCTTCTAAAACTCTTCTCGTCATTATAGCCTCTGATCTAAGTGCATGTAAGAAAGAAAAACTACTATGGGTACTAAGAGAACACAAAACAACCTTGGAATGGACAATTGCCGACATTAAGGGGATCAACCCCTTCTATATGCATGCATAAAATACTACTTGAATAGAAATCAAAGCCATCCATAGAAATCTCAAAGGCGCCTCAATCCTTACATGAAAAAAGTGGTGCGTGCTGAAATTTTGAAATTGTTGGATGTTGGGGTCATATATCCGATCTTTTCTGGCAAATGGGTGAGTGCAATACATGTAGTACCAAAACGATAAGGTATTACTGTAATAAAGAATGAAAAAAATGAATTGATTCCTCAGAGAACGATCATAGGTTGGAGGGTGTGTATTGATTACAGAAAGATCAATGATGCAACAAGAAACGATCACTTCTCTTATCCCTTCGTTGATTAGATGCTAGAGAGACCTACAAGAAATCAATATTATTGTTTTCTTGATGGTTATTCCGGTTACAACCAGATTGTAATAGCTTTAGAAGATCAAGAAAATACAACTTTCACATGCCCCTTTGGAACTTTCGCGTATAGACGAATGTCGTATAGTTATGCAATGCATTAGCGACTTTTCAAAGATACATGATGAACATTTTTTTTTTTTTTTGACATGGTGGAACGAATTATTGAGGTATTTGTGGGTGACTTTTTCGTCTTTGGTTCCTATTTTGATGAATGCCTCCATAATCTTACACTAGTGCTAAAACGTTGCCAAGAAACATGACCCGTCCCGTAGTGCCATCTATTGGTTGATTTGTTTCATCTTTGGGGGATTCATCCCTAAAGGAATATGACCTATCCCGTAGCACTTCTCTATTTTCATAGATGGAATCCACAAGAACCTTAAAAACATTGCAATCTTTTGTTTCCTATGAGAACTGTCTGTTAGTAAGCTTCTCCCATTTATCCTTCATGCGTACTCTTTGCATATGCTTCCACCTACCACCATAGGTTTCATCCTCTTCATCGTTTCTTCCATCAATTGACCCAGTTTTCTTTTTGTGAATATCATCATGCTTGTCAAACACCTTTTTTTCTCTACCATTTACGTATTCAATACCCTATTTTTCAATTCTTGGACTTATTTGTGAACAAGTTTGTTGTGCCACACTTTTAGAATTCTGGCCAAAATGAACAAGAACATCTTTCTTTCTATTAACTTCAGCATTTGTATCCAACCCAAGCCTTCTCTTTCTCGTTATACCAACATCCACTTTTCCATTTCCCTTCCTAACCTCACTATCATTAAAAGTCTCCCCTTTCACCTCAATGTTATCATCCTTAGCACATTCCCCCTTATCCCCTTTCCTACTTCCCTTATTAACCTCATTACAATTAAAGTTTTCCCCCCTCTTCACTTTAACATTCTCATTCTCGACATGTTTCCTCTTTCTCACTCTCTTACTTTCATTAAAATGTTGCCCTTTCTTTTCTCCTTTTCATTAACATATTCCCTTTCTTCATCTCAATATCACATTCATCAGTACATTGGCGCAGCTTTACCTCAACATCACTTTCATTGCTCTACTGGTCTTCTCCACGAGGTGAACTTGACTCCTTAAAAAACCCAGAATTTTCTGACTTTCCTAGGTCATAATCCTCATCATCTGAATGAACATTTTCCTCTTCACTAGACAAGAGTCTTTGTTTCATGTGAGCTATCAGAAGCAAAACATATTCCTCCTCCTTCTCATTCCTTGTCACCCAAATTAACCATGTTGGAATTATTATTCTCTAAATGAAGTGGACCAGATTTCTTAGTTTTCTTAGAGTCAAATTTAGATGTTTTTTCGTTCTTTGAGCCAACAATATGTACCACATCAAAATCCATTGGATCTTATAATTTTCTCTACACGAATCCTCACCATCATCAAACACATCTATAGATGAACCAGACCTCCATTTCTTAAATCCTTCACAAGATTTTCATTTCCGAACCTTTTCTTTGAGTTTAGCTTTTGTGGAAGGACCTGATGTGGCCTCATTGCCATCATCAAAATCATCTATAGACATTCATTTCTTGGAATCGTTACCAGATTTTTGTTTCCCAAGCATTTTCTTAAGTTTACTTGGTATTTAAGGACCTATATTGGCCTCCTTAGCCACATTAGAAACATCTAGTGATTCATAGGCTCTTATCTCATCATCACTCTCATCATAATCATCAACAAACACATACTCCATTGAACTTCCATACAACAATTTCTTCGAGCCATGAGTGGATTTTTGTTTTCAAACATCCTTCTCTTCCACATCTTTTACGGGTTGACTCACATTAGCCGACTCACCCACAAGATTATTCTTTCGGTTCTTGTCATAAAGCCCATTCCAGTACAACTCTTGACCTCACTTGATTCTATTTGCTAATGGCAAGCTCCTGTAATCCATCCTATCAACCTCAAAGATCCGCCTTTTTGACCCAAAACATAAAGAATCCCCAAAAAAGTCATCTTTTTGTTCACCAAAATCACAAAAAACACATGCACATAGACATACCTATAGATAAACACACAAAGAAAAGGAAAGAACATGAGGGAAAAAGAAGCAAGCTTTAACTTATTAACCACCAAAGATACAAACTTTTTCACCAAAGAAACGAAAAAAATCCATAAAGTTGTCTCTTTTATATCAAATCCGACACAAACATACATAAAAATTGTACAAAAACAGAAAACCGAGCAAGATGTAACCCAACTTAAAAACCCACAAAGATCCAAACTGTTTCGCACAAAAATTGAAAATCGTTAGAAAGTCATACTGCAAACAATGACTTTACGTACCTATGTCTGTACCATAGTCATGTTCCGAGACATTTTATACCAAAACTTACGTACCGATACATTTGTACTAAAACTTATGTATTGATCCAATTGTACTGAAACTTATGTACCGATACAATTGTACTGAAACTTATGTGTCCATACGCTTGTACCGAAACTTATGTACTAATGCATTCGTACCGAAACTTATGTACTGATGCAATCGTACCGTTATGGTCCAGAGCACTTTACTGCTTTGGCATGACCATATAGGACATCCCAAACATGACATGATGTGCCGTATCCTTAAATCATCACATGAGCATCATTTACCTTCTTACGTTGGATTCTCACCATGCAAAACGTGTTCTTTAAGGAAGTTGAATACTCAGCCCTCGATTACAAAGATTATTCATGACCCTCCTAAGTTCCTTCAGAGGATTCAAGGGGATATTTGTGGACTTATCCAACCAACATGCGGACCATTTAGATATTTTATGGTGTTAGTTGATGCATCAATACGATGGTCACATGTTTGCCTGTTGTCCACATTTTTTATAGGTTGACTCACACTGGCCGACTCACTCGCAAGATTATTCTTCTAGTTCTTGTCATAAAGCTCATTCCAGTATAACTCTTGACCTCACCTGGTTCTCTTTACTACTGGCAAGCTCCTGTAGTGCATCCTATCAACTTCAAAGATTCGCCTTTTTAACCCAAAACATGAAAATTTCCCAAAAAAGTCATCTTTTTGTTCACCAAAATCACAAAAAAAAAAAAAACATGCACGTAGACATACTTATATATAAACACACTGAGAAAAGGAAAGAACGTGAGGGAAAAAAAAGCAAGCTTTTAACTTATTAACCACCAAATATACAAACTTTTTCACCAAAGAAATGAAAAAATCCAGAACATTGTCTCTTTTATATCAAATTGGACACAAACATACACAAAAATTGTACAAAAACAAAAAACCGAGCAAGATGTAACCCAACTGAAAAACCCCTCAAAGATCCAAATTATTTCGCACAAAAATTGAAATCGTTAGAAAGTCATACTATGAACAATTACTTTATGTCAACCTACATCATTAGATCTGGTGGAACTAATCTCACAATAACTAAGAATAAAGTAAAACTTGTCCCAAAGTTCCTTTTCTTCTAGCTCAATTTTTGGTTTCTCCGGTATGCTTGATTGCTTTGATCCAAAACTAAATTTCAATGGAAGAGTGGTAGTGTCATCTACTCATTGATTTGTTTCATCTTTGGGGGCTTCTACCCAAAGGATCTGACTCTTCCCGTAGCACCTATCGATCCTCATATATGGAATCCACAAGAACCTTAAAAACATTGCAACTTGTTTCCCACAAAACTGTCTGTTAGTAAGCCTCTCCTCTTTATTCTTTGTGCGTACTCTTTGCATATCATTCCACCAACCACCACAGGTTTCATCATCTTCATCGTTTCTTCTATCAACAGACTCAGTTTTCTTTTTATGAATATCATCATGCTCGTCAAACATAGTTTTTCCTCTATCATTTACATATTCAGTACTCTCTTTTTTAATTCTTGGATTTGTTTGTGAATGAATTCTTTGTCCACACTTCTGGAATTCTAACCAAAATGAACATGAACATGAACATTTTTCTTTCTATTAACTTCAGCATTTGTATCCAACCCAAACCTTCTCTTTCTGTTCATACCAACCTCTATTTTCCATTTCATTTCCTAACCTCACCATCATCAAAGTCTCCCCCTTCACCTTAAAGTTATCATCCTCAACACATTTCCTTTTATTCATTTCCCACTTTCCATTTTAACCTTACTACCATTAAAGCTCACCCATTTCTTCACTTCAACATTCTCATCCTCGACGTGTTTCCCCTTTTCCACTCTCTTACTTTCATTAAAATGCTTCCCCTTCTTCACCTCTTCAACAAATTTCCCGTTTCTCTCTTTCTCAAGTCCCTTTTTACCATCCATTTGATTAGTGTTATAAACCTTCTTCACCACAACATTATCCTTAACAGTTTCCCCTTTTTCTGCTTCCCATCTTCCCTTTTCTTTGTTCCCTTTTATTAACATTATTCCCTTTCTTCACCTCAATATCACATTTATCAATACTTTGGTCTACCTTCACCTCAACATCACTTTCATTGTGCTAGTCTTCTCTACTAGTTGAACTTGACTCCTAAAAAAACCCAAATTTTTTTGCCTCTTCAAGGTCTTAATCTTCATCATCCGAATAAGAATTGTCATCTTCACTAGACAAGAGGTTCTCCGTTTCATATGAGCTATTAAGAGCAAAACCTCTTCCTCTTCATCTTCTCTTTCCTCTTCACCTAAATACACCATGTAGGAATAATTATTCTCTAAATCAAGTGTACCATATTTCTCAATTTTCTTAGAGCCAAATTTAGATGTTTTTTCATTCTTTGATCCAGCACTATGTACCTCATCAAAATCCATTGAATCACTATCATTTTCTCTACACGAATTCTCATAATCATCATACACATCTATAGATGAACTGGACCTCCATTTCTTAAATCATTCACAAGATTTTTGTTTTCCAACCTTTTCTTTGAGTTTAGCTCATTTGGATGAATCTGTTATGACCTTCTCACCATCATCAGAATCATCTATAGACATCCATTTCTTGGACTGGTTATTGGATTTTGGTTTCCCAAGCCTTTTCTTGTGTTTACTTAGTGCTAGTGGACTTGCATTGGCCTTCTCAGCCTCATCAGAAACATCCAGTGATTCATAGGCTCTCGCCTCATCCTCACTCTCATCATAATCATCGCCTCATCCTCACTCTCATCATAATCATCTATAAACACGTACTCCACTGAACTTCCAAATGATAATTTCTTTGAGCCATTAGTGGATTTTCGTTTCCGGGCATTCTTCTTTTCCACATCTTTTGCGGGTTGACTCACATTGGCCGACTCACCCGCATAATTATTCTTCCGGTTCTTGTCATAAAGCTCATTCTAGTACAACTCTTGACCTCGTCTGCTTCTCTTTGCTATTGGAAAGCTTATGTAGTCCATCCTATCAACTTCAAACCGTCCACTTTTTCTATCCAAAACATGAAAAATTCCCAAAAAGTCATATTTTTGTTCATCAAAATCACATAAACACATACACATTGACATACATATACATATATACACAAAGAAAAGGAAAGAACATGAGGGATAAAAGAAAATAGAAAACAAAGCAAGATGTAACATAACTGAAAACCCCACAAAGATCCAAACTTTTTCGCCAAAAAATTGAAATCATCAAAAAGTCAACTCATTTTCCTCGAATCACAGACGTGCACGCATAAAAATTACATTACACAAATATTACATTCGCACACACACACATATTTAAACACCCAAAAATAGCTAAAGATAGAGAAATAAAGATAAAGTGAGAGAAAGAGAGAGAGAGAGAGAGAGAGAGAAAAAAAAAAAAAAGGGAGAGAAACTTGCCTGCAACAATGGGGGAGGCTGCAAAGGGAAATGAAGACGAAGGAGATTTGTGGTAAAATTGGAAGAAGGGCACCAAGGGGGCAAAGTGTTTGAGAGCATGCACGCTAGAGTAAGAGAGAGTTTCGGCCCCTTGTCAATTTTTGGTCTTTTTTTTTCTTACTGTGTCAAGGGGAAAAAGTTTATGAAAGAAGGTCAAAATTAGGTGAAAACTCCACTGTCTCTGGGATACCAGGTCAACATTCCATATAAGTATACCAACCCAATCACAGCTGTCAACCACCTCTCCCACCTTTTCCTTTTCCTTTTCCTTTTCCAAGCGCAAACCCTTTGTCTTCCCTATTCTCTATGGCACTCACAAATCACAACCACAAGCCCTTCATTCCCCTTTCTCCTTAATTTTTCTCCCTCAATTAAAAATTCATGATCATTGGTCCCTTACTTCATCAAAACGTGCAGCTATAGTCCTTTTCGTCAACTCCGTTAGCACTTCCATCAAAATGAGTCAAGTGTGTGGCACATGAAGCTAAATCAATGGGCAAATATGAAAAATCAAATGAGAAAAATTGTAGCAATGATCCCTTAACTTTAACTCAATTGGAGAAATAGTCCCTCAACTTTAACCTAATTGGAGAAATGGTCCATCAACTTTAACCCAGTTGTAGTAATGGTCCTTCCAACATGACTCATTTTGACAGAATTTTGACGAAGTTGAGGAAAATGACTACAGATGTACATTTTGATGAGTTAAGGACCAATAGTCATGGATTTTTAGTTAAGGGACCATTGCTCTAATTGGATTAAAATTGAGGGACCATTGCTACAACTTTCTCTTTTTTTCCTATTACTTTTGATTGTTGTGCTGCTGGTGACTTTGCTTTGATCTTTTGTTTCCCTATGTGATATCTTATTAAACTACTTTAATTTATTGAAGGAGAAATTCGTACTCAAATACAAAAGTGCAATTCAGAATAGAAAATTCCAAGAGTGTCCAGTTTTGGTGCACCTAAAACGAATCTGAGGTTTTAAATTCCAAGGAAAAAGAAATTTGAATAGCAATAGGAATGCATATATACAAATTTTGTGCACCTCTACTTTCAGAACCCAAACTATAGTTTTGAGCAATTGTCGTTTATTGGTACGTTTTTTCTTATTGGATTCTTGGGTGCATTTCATCTTAAATGCTTAGGTACATTTGAAGGCACGGTGATGTTTTATTACAACCTTTAGCTTTAGGTACGTTAAGGCATAGATATTCAAAAATGCTAATTTACTATTTATTTTTACCATTATTTGTATCGTAAACAATAAATATTATTTGACAATTATTATTAAGTTCCCATAATAAAATATAAAAAAGGCATATATATATATATATATATCACATATTCTTCAATGTGCGTAAATTATATTTATATATATAAATGCATATTACGTACCTATGTCTGTACTGTAGTCATGTTTCGAGACATTTTGTACCAACACTTAAATACCGATACATTCGTACTAAAACTTATGTATCTATGCAATTGTATCGACACTTATGTATCAATACAATTGTACTGAAACTTATGTGTCTATATACTTGTACAAAAACTTATGTACTGATGCAATTGGACCGCTATGGTCCAGAGCACTTTGCTGCTTTGGCATGACTATAAGGGACATCCCGGACGTGACATGATGCGCCATATCCTCAAATCGTCACATGTGTATCATTTACCTTCTTACATTGGATTCCTGCCATGCAAAGCGTGTTTTTTAGGGAAGTAAAATACTCAACCCTCGATTACAAAGATTAGTCACAACCCTCCTAAGTTCCTTCAGAGGATTCAAGGGGATATTTATGGACTTATCCAACCAATATGCGGACCATTTAGATATTTTATGGTGTTGGTTGATGCATCGACACGATGGCCACATGTTTGCCTGTTATCCACACGCAACACTACATTTGCCAAACATTATAAAGCTAAGGGCTTACCACCCTGATTATTCGATCAAGTTGATTCGACTATATAACACTGGAGAATTTACGTCACAGACTTTTGATGATTATTGCATGTCAGTAGGGATTGATGTGGAACCTTATATACCCCATGTTCACACCCAAAATGGCCTGGCAGAAGCTTTCATAAAGCGCCTTCAATTGATAGCTCGGACTTTGGTTATGCAAACCAAACTGTCAGTATCTGCCTGAGACTATGCAATATTGCACGCAGTTATGCTGGTTCGCCTGAGGCCCATCATTACCCAACCTCATTCACCGTTATAGTTGGTTACTTGATACGAGCTTGACGTCTTGCATTTACATGTGTTTGGGTGCCCAGTCTGTGTGCCAATAGCGCCACCATTTTGTACCAGAATGGGTCCTCAGAGAAAAATAGGAATCTATGTCGGTAGGGATTGATGTGGAACCTTATATACCCCATGTTCACACCCAAAATAGCCTGGCAGAAGCTTTCATAAAGCGCATTCAATTGATAGCTCAGACTTTGGTTATGCAAACCAAACTACCGGTATCTGCCTGAGACTATGCAATATTGCACGCAGTTATGCTGGTTCGCCTGAGGCCCATCACTACCCAACCTCATTCACCGTTATAGTTGGTTACTTGACACGAGCTTGACGTCTCGCATTTACATGTGTTTGGGTGCCCAGTCTATGTGCCAATAATGCCACCATTTTGTACCAAAATGGGTCCTCAGAGAAAAAGAGGAATCGATGTCGATTATGATTTGCCATCAATTGTTCGCTATTTAGAACCCTTGACAGGAGATTGCTTTACTGCATATTTTTCGGATTGTCACTTTGATGAGACAGTCTTCTAGTCGTTAGGGGGACATAAGCATGCTAAAGTTCTTGGAGAATGCCGCGAATTGTCGTGGTATGCTTCCACTATGTCTCATTTAGATCCATGCACTGCTCAGTCTGAAACTGAGATGCGCCGAATTATAGATTTTCAGAGCATGCCGAATGCTGTTACTAATCTAACTAAGGTGACAAGATCACATATCCCGCCTGAGAAGGCCATGTTGGAATATATTAGTATTTTAGGTATTATATTGTTTGGGTTTTCTTATAAGTTTAGTTTGGGCCTAGCCTGTTAGTATTGGGGTTAGGTTTGTTCGCTATAAATATAATGCTTCGTAGCTCTGTGGAATAAGTCATTCACAATGTAGCCTCTTGGAGTTTTGTAGCTGTTTTGGCATTCTTTTTTGTTTAATAATATTCTATTTTATAGTCTTGTTTGTGACACACTCTGATATTCAACTTGGTATCAGAGTAGGTTAAATCCTTCGAGAATTAATCTGTTATGGGGTTGATATCGATTTGTTTGTTTGTTTGTTCAGTATCAGTTTTGTTTTAATTAGGGTTTTGTTGTTTGAAAACAAAGAAAAAAAATTGAATCTGTTTGCTTAGGACTTGGGAGGCACACCGCGCTGAACCCAGAACCCTAAACTTGTTGCGACCGTTCGCTGTTTGTTATCTGCCAGAACCCAAACCTACACTGAAGCTGTCGTTTACATCCATTATACTCCGTCATCGAGCCACAAACCCGCTGCTGCTGCATATCATGTAGCCGTTCACCTGAACCACCATGAAGCCTAGAATAGCACCTGCCTTACCAGATTTGTTGAACCCATTAATATGCATCAAACCCGCCATCACACCACCAGAATCAACATCGCTACTAACTGCCTGACCAACCCTCTACCCCATAGTGACTTGATCATCGTACCAGACCATCACCATCTCGATGCCGCCTAGAACCACCTGCCTGACGAACCCTACCAATGTTGACCACCATATTTGCTTAAAATCCTGATATTGCCCATTCTTGCTCGTCGTTGTTGCACCACCAGTTTGACCCGATTGCTACTTGTTTTGTTGGTATTACTGTAGGTATTATATTGTTTAGGTTTTCTTATAAGTTTAGTTTAGGCTTAGCCTATTAGTATTAGGGTTAGGTTTGTTCGCTATAAATATCATGCTTCGTAGCTCTGTGGAATAAGTCATTCACAATGTAGCATCTTGGAGTTTTGTAGCCGTTTCAGCATCATTTTTTGTTTAATAATATTGTATTTTGTAGTCTTGTTTGTGGTGCACTCTAATATTCAACTGGTCGGACCGTCCCCGAATGTGGGGAAGCCGCACCTTCCACCCGGCCCAGTATATTGGCGATTAGCCAATCATCTGCTTCGACCCTGAAGCATGGCAGACCCTTTGGTTCAAAGGATTCACAACCTCAGAAGAGGAAATCGACACCAACTAGTGACCCTAGTTTAAATTCGACCATTGCTCACTCATCTGTTCCAACGCATGAGGTTATTCTAGATTACAGTGATGTCTTAGACGAGACAAACCAACCTCCCGAGAATCACGAGATTTCAATCCACTACGTAGTATTGGATGAGGTTTGGAATCAGAATGAGATGATCGTCAACGATGCATTTGCGTACATAGTAGCTACTGACATCATGCTTAGCGATGACATTGAACCACGTTTCGTTGATGAATGCCGACGTAGAACGGATTGGTCAAACTAGAAACAAGCAATCCAGGTCAAACTCGATTTGCTTGCGAAACGTAAGGTGTTTGGACCTATAACTCATGCTCCACCACGGGTGAAGCCCGTTGGCTACAAATGGATTTTCGTGAGGAAGTATAATGAGAATAATGAAATAGTGTGATACAAAGCACGCCTCGTAATGCAAAGCTTCTCTCAGCGCCTTGGGATTGATTACGAGGAGACATATTCCCCCCGTAATGTATGTTATAATGTTCTACTACCTAATCAGTTTGGTAGTTTCCGAAAAAACTAAATATACAGTTTATGGACATGGTAATTGCGTATCTCTATGGGGATTTAGATACGGAAATATACATGAAAGTTTCAGAAAGACTTCCATTGATTGGTTCAAATAGTTCAAGACCACGGAACACTTTCTCTATTAGATTGAGGAGATCACTCTACAGATTGAAACAATCCGGGCGGATGTGGTATAACCATCTGGGTGAATATTTGACAAGTCAGGATTATGTGAACAAAGAATTATTCCCATGCGTGTTCATAAAGAAGTCACATTCCGGATTTGCAATCGTTGCAATTTATGTCGACGACATGAACCTTATCAGAACTCCTATAGAGCTTGAGGAAATTGTCGCACACTTGAAATCAGAATTTGAGATGAAAGATCTTAGGAAAACTCGATACTGTCTCAGCTTGGAGATCGAGCATGGTTCGTATGAAATCCTAGTACATCAATCAAACCACACCCAGAAGGTGTTGCGATGTTTTAATGAGGATAAAGCGAATCCTTCGAATACACATATGGTCGTTCGGACTCTGGATGGTAAACGAGATCCCTTCCGTCCAAAGAAGGATAAGGAAGAGATTTTGGAACCCAAAGTTCCATACCTAAGTGCAATTGGGGCTTTATTGTACTTGGCTCAATGCACTAAACCCGACATCTTCTTCGCTGTTTATCTTTTGGCTAGATACAGCAATGCGCCCATACGCAGGCACTGGAATAGTGTTAAAGACATTTTCCACTACCTCAAGGGTATGACTGATTTGGGTTTGTTTTATACCCGCGAATCTTCAAGTGTTGCCACCCCCCTTGATTCTCGGATTGATTCTCGCCTTGTTGGTTATGCAAATGCTGGATATCTGTCTGACCCACATAGGGCACGTTCTCAAACGGGCTATGTCTTTACCGTTAGAGACACCACAATATCTTGGAGGTCTACCAAGCAAATGCCAGTTGCGACTTCTTCGAACAATGCTGAGATTCTCGCCCTGCATGAAACACCGCGTGAGTGTTTTTGGTTGAGAGCAGTCATGTAACATATTCGAAGCACTAGTGGTCTTACTTCCGTCGCTGACCTTCCTACGACAATCTTCGAAGACAATGCAGCATGTATCGAGCAGTTAAAAAAGAGATACATCAAGGGAAACAACACCAAGCATATAACGTTTAAGTTCTTTTATTCTCACCAGTAATAACAGCATTAGAACATTGAAGTCAAGCAAATCCGTTCCCAGGACAACCTGGACGATCTCTTCATCAAGTTATTGCCCAAGTCTACTTTTTAAAAGCTCGTCCAAGGAATCGGTATGCGTAAATTATTTGAGTTAAATTGCTTGTAGTTCTCTTATTTGGAAGTTTTGTCTAACTTAGGGGAAATATCATGAAGCATACTTACTTGATCTTAATGTACTCTTTTTCCTACGATTATGAGCATTTTTCCCACTGAGTTTTTGCTACCTAACGAGGTTTTGATAAGGCACCCATCCTGGGATGATCATACTCCGTTGAGTTCACTACTTTCGTCCTGTTTGATGTTTGTTTTAGACATTATGCATACTTCTCACTTTTCTCCTTAGCCTATGGGTTTTTCTCCCACCTTGGGTTTTACCATAGTGAAGTTTTGTGAGTTTTACTACTAATGCATACTTTCTTAAATTTGGGACTTGCATTCGCCCATTGTGCCGCCGACTTCATCAACTGTTCTACCTTATCTGCTGAAGATCTGATGCGATGGTTTGTTGAGTATTTACACTCTTAAGGGGGAGTGTTGCAGTCATATTTAGAATAGGAATATGATTGTGTAAATCCTAGTGTATCTAGTGATATCTTTGAATATTCCCTTTAGTAGTTAATATCCTATTAGAGTTGTAATCCTAAAAAGATAAGGATTTAACCTATCCTACTACTATAAATGAAGGCACAATGGGGTGATACAACACATACCTCATAATTAAATCTCTCTCTTCTTGCTCTCACTACCACCGGCCTCCCTCTCTTTATTCCATTAGAATAGCTCAGTTAAATAAGCCTACAACATGACTAAAATTTTAAGCCATAAAGGTTAGAGGAGAAAAGCAGTTTCTGAGTTATGGCTTAAAATTTTAAGCTTTATCCCCAGGAATTGGAGATCGTCTTAGAGGGAGGGAGGGTGAAAAATAATTTTGAATTCATGTAAGTTGGAAAAGATTCAATAGCCTTATATGGCAAAAAGTTCTATGACCAATTTGCGAAAACTTCCAACATACGTTCATGAAAAAAAATGCACAATTTGCATCTCTAAATAATATACAAAGTACGACGCAAATGTTATTTCTAAACTTTCTAAGCAATTTTGTTACTTATTTTAATTAGGACCCTTATTTTATATTACTGTTTTCAATGATTATTTTGAACAACAGTATACAAACAACGATGTCTATCTTAAAGGATTCTCATTTCACTTTCTTCACACAAAACTACCAAAATTTTAGATGTACATATCGTGTGAATAAAACAAATAAAATTATTGCAAACACGAAAGTTAATCCAAAACTTAATTGCTAAAAAAGATGTTATGTTAATCTTGCACACAATTTTTCGCTAAAGTGATAGCTACACACAAAAATAAAACAAAAAACTGTGAGATACTACCAACGTGCTTGGTTGAAAAAAGCGCAAGAGTGATCCAGTGAAATAATTAACGTAGATAAATACATCTAAGTCGCGTGTAAAAAAAATATATATATAAACAAAAAAAAAAAAAAAACCTTTCACATGCACTGAAGTGCGTGTAGAAAAGCTAGTTAGTTGAGTTCGGATCCTCTTTGTAAGGATTTCGGGAATCCGTGAATCGTATCCTTTCATTGTACATCGTGCAGTCAGAAATCATTTTAAATATTTTTATTTGAAAATAAACATAAACAGTACTTGATAAAAATTAACCACACGATGTACGTTGAACAGACATAATCCACGAATTTCCAGAGACCTTACCAAAAGAATGCGGAAAGGAACTTCTTGTTAGTTATCTCTGATCGTAGAGCAGAGAACTACTTGTCCTATAGGTATAGGCCCCTTATTTATAGGGATTTGTCTCTGATTGTAGAGCAGAGTTCTTATTGTTGTTTTGTCATGTGTCGTATCCCCATTTGTTGGGAACTATTTATTCTATTTTATAAAGGGTTTTTTCATATTTTAAAGCAATAATTACAAGGGCAAACTTCAGCTTAAGAAAATATTTTAAGATGATCTCAGCCAGGATTACGTGGAGTAAATTAGAAGTTCAATCTAATGCTTTAAACATGAGAAAGTGTTGTGAAAATATGATAAATTTCAAAAGGAAGTATAATTTACACTTACAATTACAAATCATAACATCTGTCTATTTTTACCCATGTGAAGTATCCGTGCAAAACCAATGTAGTTCTACTCTATATATTCATTCTAATAAAAATATAAATTAAAATATTTATAGAAAAAAATGGAAGACGGGGATGAGTGTAGAAGAGAAGAACCGGGAAAAGGTGGCTTCATGGAGTTTTGCAGAATTTTTTACGCGAGGAACTAAAACTTCAGGAATTCCAACTCTTTGATCAATTTTCGACCCAAATGCCGACATTCGACAACTTCTATCTACTGTTGACACTTGATTTCCCCTCAGAGAAGCGAGCCATCTTAACCTCAAGGAAGAGCATGAAAAAGAAAGGGATACCACAACTTAGAAGTCAGAGGCCTTCCCAAGAATTGGACAATCTACGGATGGGAGTCTTGTTGAAAAAGGGCTGCCCGGAAGGTCATTATTCATCGGTATGTTTTCACAAGGACGCAGAGAGGTTAGAGTGGTTGGTATGGGTGGGAAACGATCCTTGTTAACTTGAGGCTCAAGGCTCTTGTTTCTGGTGCTGCTTGAGGTCAAAGGCAGCCCAACCACCAGACTTAGACCGTGTTCATGACATCCACCTATATGAACACAAGAGTGATGACAAACCAAGTAACAGATGATGTCAAATACTTCATCAGTACAGGTTACTTTGCTAGCAAGGCAAGTCTGTAACTTGCACCGAGCATACAAAGAACTCGGAGAGTGATTAAATTCATGTTTCTCTCGCTGTATAATCAAAACTTTGGAGTACAAAGTTATAACAAAGACTTCTATGAAAAAGATGCAAATGGTTGTCGTTTACATTTAATTCTACTGCATATATATATGAGGAAAACTGCATATATGAAGTCGGTAATGAATACAAATGATTTCCAAAAGTTCCATACAGACAAAAAGAATTTCCAGCATATAATGCCAAAAGAAAGCTGAGAAAATTAATCAAAACAAAAGTAAACCCATTAACCGGAAACAAGATAGCATCAAAAATGTATCTTGCGTTATATTTTATATATAAATATGAAATCTGAGAATTGGGCATTATTTGGGAAGAACACACCAAGGCGTTAATCGATCTGACAGATGAGACTTTCAAAGGATTGCAGGAAAACAAAAACTTAGCTGACTCCCATTGTCCAATTTTGATTTTCGAATAGCTGTAACAGCACGAAAAGTAACAGAGGAGAGCCACAAATGCCTAACTCTCAGTTTGCTCCCTCAGCCTCACATTCCCAAAGTCCAACAGCCTTTCTCTTCACAGCATACTACAAGGAAATGAAAGTTTAAATTATTTTTCTTTACACAAGAGAGAACAAAGTTGTTGATAAAATACAACTGCACCACCTTTGCCACAGAATTCACAGAAGTATTTGCTAAGACTGCTGACTAACTTCCATCCACTTACGCAGACACACTGCAGTGGGTTTTTAAACTAAGAGTCAGAAAGCAGAATCATAAACACTTCCATGTAAAAGCAGATCAAAACTTCGAAAATCGAAAATCGAAAATATATTTACTCAAAGAATAAATCCGAATGATGTGCATAATTTTCAACCAAAACAACAATGGAATACAGAGCAAGGAAAAATCAACATGGGATGCCTTAATTCTGATACCATAGAAATTTGCAAATCAGATAAAACTCCTAAGAAAGAATTCGCTTTTAAATTATACCTACAGGCTGCAAGACAACTAGCCTTTTTTATTACCACAATGAAAACTCTTTTTTCGGCATATAACCGAAACATTGCACGCGTATCAACCAAATAAAAACTACTAAAGCCAATAAATTTCACACTGATATTACATGGCCATTTGACAAGCAATTAAAATAAATATAAAAACGACTAAATTTCATAGCTAATAGAGAGCATGGTGCAGAAGAATAAAAGCATTGAGAGGTCACTAAATGGAACTTACCATATTTCCCAGGACAGCTTCTGCATCCTTCTAGTCGGCAACAGAAAAAATTATACCAAACAGCAATTAGAGTTAGGATTCAAGAACTTGAGTTTCACATATGCAACAAAAAGCTCTGACCAAAAACAAAAGTTATTCAAGAAAAAATATCCTATGATATCTTCATGACAAATATGCCAAAAAACTTTATATTGTCTGTCAGGACTCAACAACTAGTTTCTGCAATCTGCATCACATACATTCTCAATTTCCAAAACATTGTCACAAAAGTTTTGCTAATTCTCACTAAGAGAGAATTCATGTGCATCATCATCTATCTATGCCTTTCTTCTTTACACCTAGATCAGATATTGAATAAAATCAAAATCCCTGTATAAACTTAAGTGGGAAACAGCCGCTATGGTTTAACCAAAAGTTGAAAGGCCTAGCTGCTCAAAATATATGTCTTCATGCAGCAAAGCTATGCTCTCGAATATGTGTTTCAGTTTCTCATGTTGAGCCATCTCCTCCAAAATCTTATCCTCAGAAACGGCTTGGATTTTCTTCTCGAGAGAATCATTCCTGTCCGAATCAGAAAATACCAGCTCAGACAAACGGCTCTTGTCCACTTGCCGCCGGTATTTGTGCTCTTCATTCGTTCCATCCATGAGGAGGTGGTACACATAGACAATTTTTTTCTGCCCCAGCCTGTAGGCACGGGATATTGCTTGCCTCTCCACCGATGGATTCCAAGTGACATCGAGCAACACAACCCTTGAAGCTCCGATTAGGCTTATGCCTTCGCAGCATCCTTTAGTTGAAGCTAGTAAAACCTTTGCTTTACTGGATGGGTCATTGAAAATTTTCATCGAAGACTGACGCTGCTTCATATCACATTTTCCATCCATATAGAGCACTTCTTCCCCTTCACTCCAGTGAAACTGAGATCTCAGAAGATCCCTTGCAAGAGTTAATGGACTAATATACTGACAGAAAACAAGAACCCTCTCATTCAAAGCATCACTGAGACGAATGAGTTCCATCAAAAATTTTGTCTTCACTCCAGCATCAGGATTCAATTTCAGTTCTTTTAACCTATCCCAATCACCAGAAAATGCATCTTCGTGAAGCAAGAGGGAAGGATGAATGGAATTTATAGCTTCCAAGTGTTCATATTGAAATTGTTCCTTTACACCTTGAATTCTCTGATGAAACTTTTTCTGTAGCTGCATCGGGTGTAAAACAACAACGGAGTTCCTTAACCCAGGAAGACTATCTTGCAGTACAGAACCCTTGTAGACATTGACGAACGGGGCAATCTTTTCTTTGACCTCTGTAGCATGTTGTTCTTTTTCATCAGCAACTTTTTCACTACAATTGGCCACAGAAGTCCACTGCCACTTCTCTACGTTGCTTTTTCGGGCTCGGGATCTGAGAAAATCTCCAGTGAATTTAGCAGAGTCGATTGAAGCTGCAAACATAGGCCTCACCACGCAGATTGTATTAAAGAGCTCCTGAAAATTATTCTGGAAAGGAGTTCCGGACAGAAGAATCCGCTTTTTAGTTTTGATTTCTGATAAAGCCTTCCAAATATGACTTTTGTTATTCCGAGGAGTGTGGCCTTCATCAAATACTACAAGACCAGGAAACTCAACAAGGATATCCCTCATTACCTCAGCTAGGCCTTTTTTCTCGGCTCCAGAATGATCTGCCCCAGAAAGCTTCTCAAACAAGTGATAACTGATTCCCAGGATGCTTCTTTCCTTGGCCCAGGAATACAGCTTCAACATTCTGCTGTTGTTTACTCTGTTTATGCTTTTCGGGCCATCAATTTTCATCATCAAATCAACAGCTGCTTCGTTTTCTTCACCAGATAACTCCGTGTTGTTTAGATTGTGAAAAGGAATGTCAAACTCCCATTTTTTGAACTCCTCTTCCCAAGTTAGCAGCATGCTGCGAGGAGCTATCAAAAGTGGCCTGCACTTTGGAAACAACTTCAGGTATGTCTGGAGAAAGACAATGGTTAGCCGTGTCTTTCCAGTTCCAGGAGCGTGTGAAATTATGCATCCATTCCCAGAATAATCACTGCTTCTTCTTTTCAGCTCCTCAACATGTATTCCACCAGCTATATGATTCCAGATGAATTCAAAGCCTTCACGCTGATGAGAATACATACTGCTTTTAACACCTGGAATGAAGTCCCACACTGTGCCTTCAGCATGAACGTGAGAACTGCAGCCAGAATGGGGATCACCATAGTCAAGAGATTGAAGCTCATCAAAGATAGACAGGTTGTCTGGTTCAGAGACTCTTGCACCAAATCTTTCGCAAGGGTACTTAACCTGGAATGCGCATAACCAAGGGAACAATCACATATCTGAAATGCCAAATCATGATAACTATGTTGAAAAGCATGCAGTACAAGAAAGCAGACAAGGAAAATAATCACGAACTGAAAATTAAACCCTACATGTTAAATCATTCAAAGCGTATCCTTGATTAGAGTCAACAAATTCTTTAAAAACATATCGCATTGGCCAGAAACATTCCAATAATATTTTTTTAACTAACTTGAAAATTTGAATGACTAAAACCAACAAGTTGCAGCTTCTAGAAGTATGAATGCATCAGCAATGAGATCAATAATAATCCTAGTTCTAAAGAAAGAAAAAAATTTCAAGTTAGGTATACCCAAACATAAAGCACTGTCAAGTTAAAGACCAAAAGCTTTGAGTACCCAAGTAAACTAAAAAACAACAAAAATCTAATGAAAACAAATAACAACAAAAGGACAACAATTGGATCAACAACTTGCATTGTCAGTTTGCTCTAAGAGCCAACTCAAGTTACAGTAGAAGGAACAGATACCTAGTGTAGTTTTTTCCGGTTATAAAACACAGCATAGTTTCATTCCAAATCCCTCCAACCAAAAGATAAATAAAATCCCGCCTAAGTAAGCAATCCCTTGCTCTATTCTCAAAAACATATATGAATAAAATTGCCAACAAAGGATGCAAACTAAAGAATTTTGCAAACAATACATGACGCTCTATATTCAGCATTACCATAAGAATTAACTATAATCTAAGTTTTACAGGACATGATAAAAAACAAAGGACTTAACTAAAAGGGACATGCATAAACTTACAAATTCTGGTACAATATACTTGATCTCCTGATCTAAGTAAGAGCAAAATCTGCATCTGCTTCCAATCTCTTCATCAAGCATAAGCTGATGAATCCCTCGCTTACAAAGGGCAGCTGCATTCTCTTCACAAACAGTGGGGAGTGGATCTTGATTCTCAACCTGCCAATCAAAAACATTCACTTACAATCAAAACTAAACAAATAATGACTCAGCTATGCATGTAGAAGAAACTGATCAGATCATTGAATAAATTTAACAACTAATAATGATTGTTAAACGCCTAAAGCGAAAATGCGCACTACTAGGTTATACAACACTAACGACTATCAGAATGGGAACAATGCGTTTATGCCAACCACCTCATGTGATTCAGTGGAACCAATTTCACAAGATTTGAGATCAAAGTCAAGGTAATCCCAAAGTTCTTTTTCTTCTGGATCCATTTCTTGCTTCTTTGGTACACTTGGCTGCATAGATGTAGATCCAAAAGTAAACTTCAGTGGAAGAGTGGTAACTTGAGCTACTGGTGGATTTCTTTCATCTTTCAAAGCTTCATTCCCGAGTGTATCTGACCCTTCCTGTAGCATTTCTTCCTTCTCATAGATGGAATCCACAAGAACATTTAAAACATTGCAGTGTTTGGTTTCCCACATGGACTGTCTGTTAGTCAGCTTCTCCATATGCCCTTTATTCTCCTGTTTCCCAACATGCTGCCACTTCTTCACCTCAGCACCACCCTTAACACTTTTTCCCTTTCCCTCTTTGCGACTTCCCTTTTTAACCTCCCTTCCATCAATATTATGTACCTTCATCACCTCAACATTATCCTCTACACTTTCCCGCTTTCTGGCTTTCCTGCTTCCCTTTTTTTGCTCCCTTTCATTTACATTCTCCAGTTTCTTCGCCTTAGCATCCCCTTTATCAATTCTTTGGATATTCACCTCAACATCATGTTCATCGCTCTGTTGGCTGTCTCTGCCAGAAGAACTCGACTCCTCAAAAAACTCAGAACTTTCTGACTCTTCTGGGTCATAATCCTCATCATCCGAATGAGCGCTTTCCTCTTCACTAGACAGGAGGGTATCTGTTTCATATGAGCTATCAGAAACAAAACCTCCTCCTCCTTCTCCAACTCCTTCTTCACCTAAATACACCACATCAGAATCACTATCCTCCAAATCAAGTGGACCACATTTCTCAGTTTTCTCCCCAAATTCAGATGTTTTTCCATTCTTCGATCCTGCACTTTGTACATCAATAGAACCCATTTGATCGTTATCATTTTCTCCACATGAATCTTCACCAATGATTTCAACACTGGGACCTTCACCACCATCAGACACATCTATAGACTCAGAATCCATTGAACAACCAGACCTCCGTTTCCTAGACCCTCCAGAGGATTTTCGTTTCCCAACCTTTTTTTCGTGTTTAGCTCCTCTAGAGGGACCTGCAGTGGCCCCCTCACCATCATCAGAATCATTTATGGACTCAGAGTCCATTGAACAATTTGACCTCCATTTCTTAGACCCTTCACAGGATTTTCGTTTCCCAACCTTTTTTTCGCGTTTAGCTCCTCTAGAGGGAGCTGCAGCGGCCTCCTCACCATCATCAGAATCATCCATGGACTCAAAGTTCAATGAACATCTGGACCTCCATTTCTTAGACCCGCTACTGGATTTTCGTTTCCCAACCATTTTTTGGCATTTTTTAGCTCCTGTGGAAGGACCTGCAGTGATCTTCTCACCATGATCAGAAACCTCTATAGACTCGGATTTTATAGAACAACGGGACATGCATTTCTTAGACCCGTTGCTGGAATTTCGCTTCCCAAGCCTTTTATTGTGTTTACTTCTCGTGGGTGGCTTTGCATTGGCCTCCTCAGCCTCATCAGAAACATCCAGTGATGCATAGGCTCTAGCCTCCTCCTCACTTTCATCAGAATCATGTACATACACGTGCTCCGCTGAACTTCCAGGTGACAATTTCTTCGAGCCATGAATGGATTTTTGTCTCTGGGCATTCTTTTCTTTCACATATCTTTCGGGGTGACTCACACTGGCCTTGTCACCCGTACGATTCTTCTTCCAGTTCTCATAAAACTCCTTCCAGTACAACTCTTGGCCCCGCCTGGTTCTCTTTGCTACTGGCAAGCTGTAGTCCATCCTAACAAGTCCAAAGCTTCCACCCTTTCTGCCTAAAACATGAAAATTCCCCCAAAAAAATCAGCCTTTTCTTTCTCCAAAACCCAGAAACACGCGCACACACAACAATCTTACAACACATGCGCGCGCGCGCACACACACACACAGATATATATATATATATATATATATGTGTGTGTACACACAGAAACAGAATAGGAAAGATCTTGAATGAATAGAAAAGAAGTAAGCTTTAAGTTATTAACCCAAAGATACAAACTTTTTCACCAAAGATGCAAGATTTCCAGAAATTTGGCTATTTAATATCAAATCGCACACACACGAACACAAAAAATATACAAAAACAGAAAACAGAGCCCAACATTATAACCACGAAGATCCAAACTTTTTCGCCCAAAATTTGAACTCATCACAAAAGTCAGCTCGCACACACAAAAATCACAAAAAACTGCACATATACAATATAAACACCCAGAATATAGCAAAAGAGAGAGGAAGGGAGAGAGAGACGAAGAGAGAGAAAGAGAGATGGTGAGACTTGCCTGCAACAATGGGGGAAATCTGCAGAGGGAAAGGACGAAGGATGACGGAACGAGAGAGTCGTGGTAAAATCGGGGAAGGCTAAAAGGGCGCCAAGGGAGGTGTGTTTCAGAGCATGCAAGGCCACAGAGTTTCAGAGCACCAATTTCGTCAATTTTTGGTCTTCCTTTTTTTCTTACGGTCTTGGAGAGAGTTAGACAATTGAGGTCAAATTTGGGTGTGAAAATCTTTCATGTGCCGGGAATACCAGGTCAGCACTCCAATTAAGTATTCTAACTCAATAAACTGCTGACAGCTGCCAACCAGCCTTTTCCTCTTCTGATAAAAAAACCCTTTCTCTTCCTCTTCTTCTGCCTTCTCGGTCACATCTCTTTAATTTCTCCCCCTTTTCTTGCCCTAGTCTACTGGTTTGGATTGTTGTTCAAGAAAAAAAGATTGTTATGCTGGTGGCTGTTTTTAATGCTTTATTTCCATGTTTCCCTGTTTGTAAAGGAAATTATTTTTTTCACTTCGAATTTCTTATTACTTCAAATTTTTTACAATTAAAAAAAATTAGTTTATGAAGAATGTACAATGAAATTTTTTAAACTTTTAAAAGTGTTAATAACAATTTTTTTTTAAATTGTGGAGCCATAAATAATTCAGAAAATTATAAATCCAACACATAGACGTTTATTCACTATTCAGGACAATGAGATAAGATAAAGGAATTAAGGTAAAATTAATAACCAATTCAAACATTTATGCTGTCCAAATTGAAGGCATATTCCTTTATTCATAGAAACGCAATCAAATCCAATTAAGAACTCTCCAAAAATAATTATTAGATATTATTATTTATTATTTATTTAATAATATCTCTGAGAATTATTCTTAAACATGTTTAAGAAATTTCGACATCTTAAAGATACTTCCATGTTGCATCTAACGAATAACACACTCTGGCCAATCGGATGCTGACACATAGCTTGAGATCCCTACACATATGGCCAACCCTAGCTCCTATAGTTACCCCATCGCCCGTTCATTCTCTCGTTAGTTAACTATACACAAGCCAACCCTAAATTGCTCATTCTTTCTAAAGTATTTCTGAATTTAATCATTGAAGGTTCATTGGCCAACTTCTCCTCTAGGTGTGTGGCTTTGGTCGTTAACCTAAAGTGTCTTCTTGTTTTGTAGGGACATTTTCATCAAATCCGAAGATGGCGAAATTTTGCCCCAACATAAATCATTTTAATTTATTGAAGCATCTATTTAGTGAAATAGAATGGCACTTTGGCAGACTCTGCTAATTCACATATGACATTTTTTGTTACGTTTAACGTTTTAAGCTATTTTACTATTGTTTAATTAATAAAAAAGAGTTAGATTAACTTTCTTTTCTAAACGAAATTATTAAATACGGATTGAAACGTAAAGCTAAGACATTGAAAACTAAACCTGTAATATAAAAAATATTGAAGCTTGTTGAGAATCATTTCGTTTTCAGATTATCATGTAAAACACAACTAAACAAATATATTTTATCCGAAGAAAAATATTGGAGATTGTTTATGAGATGCACTAGCGAAATAGAGAAGTTATACGTGAGACCAAGAATATAATGGTTAATGATTCTCACATTTTAGTCTACTAAAATATACGTACACATAATATGATTTTTTAACTAAATACTGTAATAATAATAAACCCGTTCCATGTAATAGTGCTAACCCTGACAAATCCTAATAATGGGTTTGTCAGGATTATTGCCATTCTTTTATTCGGTCTTCTAGGACATACCTGGTAATGGCATGCTGTCCCTGAATCCCCTGGCACTTGAAACAAAACTATCCTTTTTTATCCTGCAAGTACCATATGGGCACATGGGCTTGTGATAATTACTTCTAAGAGAAGACACATCTTTGTTTGCATGGTACACTCGGGAATTAGGAGGGATTTCTTTAGTGTGATGGGAACACGATTTGGTACATCAAGTGTAATAATATAATTGGTTAAAAATTTAAATAAAAATTTCAACCAGCAATATTAAAACACTTGGTATAACGATTCTTGTTTGCATCACAATCAAAATAGAGTTTCATCTGGGTAAGTGAATTTAAGTGAAGCAACTTGGTATTACATTCTCGTAGTATTTATCACTTATAACTTATACATATAGAATTTTTAAGTTCAATTTTTATACCTATTTAGCATTATGATCTATTGTTATTTTTCTTCACTCATAAATTAGAGTCTTAATTAAGTCTGAAGCTCATAGATGCAGATTTCGATATCAATTTATAAATTTGCGTAAAAGAATAAGACCTTTTTCCAAATTTAGGAGAAGAAGTATTAAGTTCTAGTTATACTTTTTTTTTAAAAAGATGTATATATTATTAAAAGAAGGGAAGGGTTTGAAACTATCACAATAATTTAAGGTAAGAGAAAATTTTGAATCCGAGATGTATGAGTTTAAACTCCACACCTTATTTATAATGATACTGGACCATATTTAAGTTCTAGTTGTACTATTTTCATTTGTAAATGAGAATTCTCACTCACATAAATTACAAGTTTAAAACCATATTTTTATTATTTTTTTATAAATTTTGATTGATGTCACATTGCGTGACTTTGATTAAATGTTTTGTCATGATATGAAAAAGAAAAAAAAAAAGTATTGCCAATTTAAGAGCATTTTTAACAAGAGATGTAAAATGTTTTCAAATGTGTGATTTACATCTCAAAGTGGAGAGCGTTGTTAGCTTGGATCAACTTTTTTTTTCAAGTTTACATTTCTCTCATTAGAGCAAACTCCAATTTACATCTTCTAGAAATGTTCATAATATGTAAGTATAATATTTTTTCATCTCAAATTAGCATTTTCGCATTAATATAAGAGACGTCACAACACAACAATGTTAATGTACCTTGTTTTGGTGAGAATGATTTACATGGAATGAATTTACTGTTACGTCGTTCATTATTCAATCAAGCATTGTCACGTGCAAATTTTTTTACACATTAATAAACTAATTGATCAAAATATTACGTGATAGTAAACTCTTTCTACGAAAAATTTTCTCTTTTTGACGACAACATTGACTGCAAAAGTATGGTACAGAAGTCCCTGCAAATAAGGGACTAGGAGGAACTGCAGTACTTCTCTGAGCCCTCTCTTTTACAATCAGGACTCATCAAACCTTATCAAGCACCTTTTCTCAACTTTCTGACAAACCCCAGCCCCTCCTTTTCAGCAGAAAAGTAAAATCTGAAAATATTACAATTTTCTCATTCATAATTCAAGTAATGAGAATTCCAAAATATTCAAAATAACAAAGAAGATGAAAAAATGAGTATGGCAAACTGAAGGTCCAATTATATTAAGAAAGGTGTTGTTAATCTACAGTCGCACGGTGTTACTAATTAAACGATAAATTTGATATGTCATGAACATATGCACTTAAGATTCAGTAATAATAAATTTACGTATTATAACATAAGTTAATTGATAATATCATATGGTAATACAACAGTGGTTAATGAGTGGTCATACAAAAATAATATTTCTCCAGGGAATGGTAGGTATGTGAATTGGCTATAAAGCATGAGGAGTATAATTTGGCAAGGCTTGAGTATAATTTGGCAAGGCTTGAGCTTTTTTTTTTTGTAGGAACTTTCATGAAAATGGCTTAGGCTAAGTTTAATTTAACCAAAAATCATGCTACAACTTTATTTAATGAAGAAGAATTAAATTTAAATATAAAACCCTTAAATTTTAATAAAAGGGACAAAAAAAACTTAAACTTTAATGAAAATGACACAATTAAAATAAAAAATAAATAAAAAAACTGACGCGCGAGATTTGTACATGTTTTTGAAACTAGCACTGTTTATGAAACTGAATACTATTTATGAAACTAAACACTATTTATGAAACTGAATGGTACTATACTATTTATTGGTCCAATTTCATAAATAGAGCCTAATTTTTTTTGTCAACTTTCATAAATAGTGTCTAGTTATTGGTCATATTTCATAAATAGTGTCTAGTTATTGTATCCAGTTTCATAAATAATGTATAGTAATTGATACAGTTTTATAAATAGTATCTCTTTTTTGGTCCGGTTTCATAAATAGTGTCTCGTTATTAGTCCACTTTTATAAATAGTGTGTCACATCCCAGCCCGGGGCGAATCACTTCCCGGGCCCGCTCTACCACCGTAGCACGATATTGTCCGCTTTGGGCTTACCATTCCCTCACGGTTTTGTTTTTGGGAACTCACGAGCAACTTCTCAGTGGGTCACCCATCATGGGATTGCTCTAGCCCTTTTCTCGCTTAACTTCGGAGTTCCTACAGAACCTGAAGCCAATGAGCTCCCAAAAGGCCTCGTGCTAGGTAGGGATGAGAATATACATACAAGGATCACTCCCCTGGGTGATGTGGGATGTCACATAGTGCCTAATTGTTGGTCTTATTTCATAAATATTGTCTAGTTCTTACTCCAGTTTCATAAATAGTGTACAGTCCAGTTTCATAAATAGTTTCTACCTATTGCTTTAGTTTTAGAAATAATGCCTAATTCTTGTTTTCGTTTCATAAATAGTGTACTTATTGGTCTAGTTTCATAAATAGTGTCTACTTATTGATTTAGTTTCATGAATAGTGTCTTCTTATTAGTGAAGTTTTATAAATAGTGTTTAATTCTTTGTTCAGTTTCATAAGGTTTGAAATGTAGACCTTTTTTGGTCCTGTAAAAACACCTATTGTGCCGAAAACAATGAAGCCATAAGTGACTATTTAGATCAAAACCTTGAAAAGATTATGTTCTCAGTAATTATATTTAAAAAGTTGTTTTCAATTACCAAATTAAAATTTCGTCACATTTTTTATATACCTAAAATAATAAATGTAGTTCTTGATTAAATTTCTTGAGCTTGGGTGTCATCTTGGAGAAATTTTTCCTTGTGCCCATAACACAAATGGTATACCACATGTTATTATGCAAGTGGTGGAAAATTTTATTTTTTATGTTATTAATTTTTTAACATAAGAATCTCACAACTTGTATAGAATGTACCACCCCGTGTTCCGAGTACGTTGAAAAGTTTATCGTCATCATAACTACTATTGGGAAACAACACCACAAAAATAAATCTGGATAATGTAATTTAATTTGAAGTATTTTTCTTATTCTAAGCAAAAAATAGAGCAAAAAAAACAAAAGAAATCTATTAATGTAGTTGATAATTGGAGAAAAAGGCGGGAGAAAAAAGTGGAGTAGGATTCTCTCCCCTTTTTTTTCCCTCCCCTTCCCTCCTCTCCTATTCAAACAGTTACGGTTAAGTCACGTCAACATCTTATATTCATTTTTTATAGAAAGAGAAAGACAAAATAAAGAATGTGAGAGGAGAGGATAGAATGGGATGGAAAGAGGAGGAAAGATAATCCTAGTCGGAAAAAAAGTGGGGTGTGGAAGGGAAGTGGGGTATGCGCCCCAACACAAGTTGGGGTTTTTTTTTTCTTTTAATTATTTTATTGTCTTTATTATTAAATAAAGTTATTAGGTGTTTTTTTTTTATTAAAATGCAAAGATTTTGAAATTATTTTCATTAGTTTTTTTTTTTTCCTTTTGTTCTTTTCTTGAGTAAAACATAAATTTAATTTTGTAAGTTATTATTGGGCTTAGTTCATTTTCTTAGATTAGGTCCGTTCGTTAATTATCCACATCAGTTTATTTTTATTATCTTTTTATTAAATTGTGATAAATATTATGTCTCGTGTATAGAATTATCTTTTACTTATTTTAAAATTAAATATTGTTTCTCGTGCTCCCAATCTGTATATCAATTTTTCTTCTACCACCATAGTAGATCAATATCATAGGTGATGACATATAATTTCTTTGTTAAATTTTAGGAGAAGGGGAGAGAGTTCAAAATTATAATAATTTAGGGAAATGGAGAATGTCGAACCTGGGACATATTGCTAGAAACCAACATCATATCCACTATGATATTTGACCATTGGCAAAAGTAAGTTCTTCATGTTTAAATATTCAAATTAAAAATGTGAATAAAGATACAAAAAGTAAGAAATTTAATTAAAGTAAAAAAATATATAGGACATTGGATTAAATCCAATAACAACTCAAATATTTAAACCGAGATCAAAATACCCTTTTTCTTTAACTCCCTAGTAATATAAAGCTGAGAAAGGTGCTTGTTTTGGTGAATGAGATGGTGAATTTGTGAAAGCCCTAAAAGAAATGGACCCCAAATCCAAAAAATTGAGTCCTTAACCAAATTTAGCTCTTATTGCTTTTCTGGCAATGTCCTAAAAATTTGTCTAAATCTAGCATAGGAATACCGAATACTACAGGTCCGTGATATTAATTTGTTTGAACTCAACTCTGAAATAATTCAGACAAAATACCGAAAAAACTCGATTGTGAAACAAAGAAAGAAAATATACGATGCTGAAAAGGCGAAGTCGGTGTATGAGAGCCTATTATGGTGGAAAGTCATGAAGAAGTGTTTGAAGCACTTTTCTGCTCTCAACTTAATAATAAATATTGATTGAGAGATTTTAATGTCTCATCTTTTATTTATTTAATGACATCAAAATAAAAGTGCTTATTATCACTATTAGTCTAATAAATGAACTTAGTAGCATATGATACCCTCATTATTTGTTAAGAAAATAAATTAATATACAAAATAAATTTTCAAATATTGGAGATGTAGACAACCACTTATTAAGCTCATTTTAAATTAGTTTACTAGCATATGATGCTCCCATTATTTGTTTAGGAAAACAAATCAATATCAAAAACAAATTTTCAAATGTTGAAAGTATATACTACTACTAAGGGAAATATTGCATTCCTTGGAATGGACTTATAGTTGTCTTAAAACTCTTTGGATGATTATGGACTTGCTAAAATGTTTCAACAATGAGCCTACATTGTTGACTTTAGGTCTAGGGAGGATAGAGTCGTTTTATTACGCACTTATAGTCTAACTAAAACATTTTTCATTAAGCCATTAGAAACGAAAGACAATCATTCATTGTCAATACCATTAGAAACAAAAGACAATCATTCATTGTTAATTAAGGCTTTAAACCCAACTAATCTTACTCTCTTGAGCTCTTCTTCTCCATGCACCTCCTTTCTTGAAATTAGGTTACAAATAGTATGGCAGTAGAGAGAATCAACTCATTAAAAGAGGTAGAAAAGTAATAAGAATTACAAATCGACTTAAGAGAGAGAGAGAGAGATATATATATATATATATATAGATTAACGTCTTAACTAGTTGTAAGTCCAGTTGAATTGATAACTAAAACACACTCTCAATGTTCAATCTCATTGATTAACGGTCAATTACATAGCTCAATTATAGATTAAGACCTAAGTTAATAGTCAACAATTTATTAACTATTTAATCAAATTAATTAATTAATGCAACTTAAACAATTGAACTAAGTACATATGAGTTTACTTTTAAGATTTGATTAAACTAAAAACAAAATTAATATATCAAAATATTTTTGTCGCCTAATGAGGTGAGGCTAAAATATTTTTGTCTTCCAACAACACCGATATTGTCTTCAACTTAGTAATTACCATATGCACAATCCGTCAGGTGTGGGGTTTTATCACAAAAGGCATCGGTGTTAGTTGGAGTGAGATTAGGATATTTAAACTATTATTCTCTTTTTGTATAGACGATATGGGACTCAACATGTACAAAATCAGAAAGGACACATTAAAACATAAACCTTTGACTCTTGATATCACTTGAAAAGAAATATAGAGATTCTACATGAGATTTCTAGTAACTAGCATGCATGTACAATCAAAATAATTCGAAATAGAAAAATAAATCAAAGCTATATTCGTGCAAATCCCCTTCAAGAAGCATATAATTAGTTTATAAATAATTGTATTGTGGAACAAAGAGAACGATTTGGATCTAGACTTCAATCCAATCCAAGAGTCTCACCAACTTCTTTGCTCCTTGAACTCATTCCTCCTAACTTCCTCCACCTTGAATCTTCTTGGATCCCCTTAAGCTACCAAAGTAGATAGCCTCTAAACATCCACACCAATTAGTGTAGTGAGATATATGCTAGAAATAACAAACGAGAAAAGAAGAGATTAATATCTTCTTTGTAAGGTGGCCAACCTTGTGTGTAGAGAGGGAGGTGGATTATCTTCTTTGTTGTATGAAATGAACACAAAAAACCCTCACTCAAAAGTCCCTTTTTATAGTGAGAGAGATGTGTCAAACATTTGTGAGTTTCTCCCTCGCACTCTAGCACACTAGAATTGGCTATACACGGATCGGGCTTTGCTTTGGGCCTTTCTCACTTTAAGTCATCTTATGCCTATATTAAAAGGCCAATTGGTTTAGGCCCAATGGACCTGATAGAACCCAAACTACTTTTAAGCACAAAAGTGAAGTTTTATCGCTTCTATGATTAATTTAGGCTTTCTTATTAGTCATATCACTTAATTTGTCTACTTAAATAATTCTACCATTCTTTAATTATCTCATTACACAAAAAGAGTATTGGTGTATGGTCGATTTAGGTTCTAATTAGCAGGGCAGTGATGTAGTTACTACTTTGTATAATCACTTAGTGAATTGAAATCTACTTTATTCTCCTTTACATTGATGATTGCGAGATTAATGATCAAGGGGCTCCCGCAAGCTATGAGTGACGTTTAATCATGTGTCATGGGCTACCCATGCTAATGTAGTATTTTTTGGATAACCTAGTCAGTTGGAATTACAATGTAACTCAATCATTCTCTAAGTAAATACTTCCAATCACATTATTAGGGAATGAATACTTTATGTCACTTCGTTAATAAATACTTTATGTCACTTCGTTAATAAATACTTTATGTCACTTCGTTAATAAATACTTTATGTCACTTCGTTAATATGATCATCCTAACTTATATGATTCAATTGAGACGAGTATGAATGCCTTCCTTTATTACACTCGATACTTCAGTTGAAAATTTTCAAATCATATTTTGGAGTATTATGCCTCTCTTACTAAGGGTTAGAGATTCCATGTTGAACATTCAAATGTCTTCTAGAATAAGTTAGTGACTCCAATAATACATAGAACGTATCCAAGATGGAATGTGGTCATGTCTCTTTTTCAATTGATTTGCAATGTATACCTAAGACAACTATGATGTCTCAGGTCAAAGGGTTACTTGCATAATTCGAATTGGTAGAGTTGCTTGCTAGACATGTATGTAGACCTTCATGCAATTACTCTCGTTTGATTGTGTTTAACGAATTCATTTTCTATAGTGAGCACCTACATACTTGCCTCAATGTCCCTACACAAATAGTTGAGACCATCCATCCTTCCTATGAAGTAGACATAGTATGTACCTATCACCGCATATTAAATTGGGACAAGGTAGGGAAGCCGTTCCCCATTGGGAGTGGGGATGGGGAATCCTCAATTTAAAATTTACGGGTATTAAGGGAAAATCATAATAAGAATGCGAACGATAATGATATACCTACCACCGCTTCGACCCATTGCTATCCTTCGCAATGGGATTTAACGTAAACATTTTTTCTTAGTCGTACAACCAATGTATAAATTAACTATTGTTTCTTCTTAAGAAAAAAGAGGGGAGATTTTCCTGTATTGTAGGAATCGTATCATGCATCAATAAAATTGTGGCAAAACCCCTCCCAACCCAAACCCTGCAAGTTCCAACCGAGAAAGAAAAACATTGGAGTATTGTCGTTGCGACTTCTCTGTATAAAACTACCCCGGGCGGGCTACAACAATATAACGGCACAAAAACGCGTTTTATCTTTCCGGACAGGGGTCCCACCCACCTCCTTCCCAACGAACCAACAAGCGTTTCAAAACGGCCAAATGTTTTGGCGTAAATTTTAAACCCTCTCTCTCTCTCTCTCTCCAGACTCCCCCACCAAAAACAAAAATTAAATATAAAAAAAATTCCAAATAATTTGTTTTGTCTCTGTAAATCACGAGGAGGAAGCTCTTTGTATTATAAAGAAAGAGTTTTCTCAGATCGGGGGGACACTGTTCCCACTTCCAATCCAACCCTCTGATCCCCATCCCAACCCACATTGCCCCGGATCCCATCGTGCATTTCTAATTTTCTTTAGTCGATGTGTTTTGGATGCGATTTGATTCTTTGTATTAGCATTTGTTTCGATTCGATTCGATTTGGTTAGCGGTTCGAAGCCAATTGGATTTGATTGGGAGATTTCTGAGGATCTGTGAGCTTTGTGATGATCTGAAGGATTGGATTTGATTTGATTTGATTGCTTTGTGTTGGAGAGATGGATCCGTTATCTGCAATCAGCGAAGAGCTGGCGGAGATCGACGGACAAATCACCGATATCTTCCGTGCATTGTCGTAAGCATCTGTTTGGCTTTGCTTTGGATCGAATTTCTGAGTATTTTGTGGTTCCTGAATGTTACAGGCTCTAATAGTCTAGTGTTTGGATACATGGCAGAAATGGGTTTCAGAAGCTGGAGAAGATTAAGGACTCGAATAGGCAGAGTAGGCAGCTGGAAGAGCTCACTGACAAGATGCGAGACTGTAAGAGGTATTAATTTTTAATTTTTTTAATTTTTTTACAGTTTTATCCTCTTTATTTATCGTCCACTTAGTGTGGGTTAATTTTCAATTCAATTTTCTTCATAAGTTGGTGAATTTCTGTGCTGACAGTTATTGAATGGTAAATTGGGTTCTTGATTGTGATTGGAGGTAATGCAATTGAATTAGCTTAAATATCAAGAAATGGGTCGTTGGCCAAGAAATAAATGAGTTTCAGTACACTACGCTCCATTAGTTCTTGATGTAGGAATTTATACTTGGTCTTTTTCACGTTTAAGGGTTTGATTTGACTTGAATTTATTGAAGTTAGAATCAATGATTTTCCTCAAATTATATTCATAAGCTAAATGATGATAAAGAAAGGAACTTTTTAGAGGATCTTTTTTATTTTATTTTTGGTTTGTGATTGAATTTATTTACTGAGAAGTTGTTTCTGAAGAATAGAAAGATGCTCAATACTCAGAGAGGTTTACCTGAATGTTTTTTCTTGAGTTATATAGAAGTATACATGGATGGGTCCTACCCAATTAACAATTTTATTTCTTAATACCCTAAACTTCATGGCACTATTTTGCCTTAAAATAGGGGGTGGATATTGTTTGGGTCCTTTGGGAGGCTGTTTAAGCTGGGTAATTCCGGCAACTTTCATGGCACTATTTTGCGAGCACAAGGCATTTGGGGGACGGAAGAAGAGTGCGTAGGCCTACGGACGTGTTGAGTGATGGATGTGTTTTGGGCGGTGTAGCCAGTAATAAATTAGACGATATGTGATAGTATTAGGGAGATGCGGAGGTTTTATGGGATAACCGTTAATTTTAATCGTTACTGTGAGCTCCAGTTCCTTCAGAATTTTGCAAAATTCCTGTTTCTTCTTTTTCAGATTGGGTGTATGCCATTATTTTGGAGGCCAGGAGGAAAGTTTTGTTTGTTCCATTTTAAATGTCTTTTTATGATTGTTTATCCATTTTTGGTAATAAAATTTGTATCGAACAAAAAATAGCATACTTGGGAGTGGAATATTTATACAATTTGTGACTAATGCTGAAAATGTGATAAAGTGCAACTAAGCTGACATTTAGTTGCATCCTGCTCCATTATATGTAAGGAATGGAAATATCTTGTCTAATGTCATGTTTGGGATTGGTGACCACTGACCAAGTGACCAGCAATGAACATTATTTGCTTCTTATGCCCAGATATGCATATTAATTCAGTACTCGTTCCTTTTATGTAGACCTCTGGATTTTCTTGGTTACCTTTTTACTTTTCTACCCAATAGTATCTGTTACCTAAACCCTTAAATTCCATATACTAATGTATTCTTTGTGTTGACATGTCATTTGAGAAACAAATGCTATAATCTTATGGATCTGTGCTTAGTTTATTTGTTTTGGCCAGTATATGGGGTTTCCTGCCTTCAGATTTTCTGGCCTTCATTTGTAAGAGTTACTGTTATCCAATTCAACTTCTTTCTGATGTTTGAAATCCAACATGTGACACTCATCAATTTGGGTGTCCTGTGAATAAGGTTATATGTTGTGTTGTTTTCAGGCTTATCAAAGAATTTGATAGAGAAGTCAAGAATATGGAGAGAATAAATGACCCAAATACCAGTAGAATGCTGAATGAGAAAAAGCAGTCAATGGTGTGTTTTAAATCCTTATTTAATTTCCAGACTCTGCTATGCTTACTTTTTTTTTTTTCCTTTTCTAATTTCCTTTGTTTTAATTATCTTCTTGTGTATATTAATTGTTTTTAACACATTATACTTGTGTTAATAGCTTGAAGTTTTGTGCAGATCAAAGAGTTGAATTCATATGTGGCTCTGAAAAAACAGTAAGTTAGCATCAGCAAGAAATTACATTCATTGATTCTTAAGCAGAAATACCCAATTCATTTGCCTTTTTGGGTATTTCTTAAGTGTACATTATATTAGTTATTTTTGTGTGGATGAACTATATTGTATCCATCTGACTTTAACATCTATTATCCCAGGCTTACATATATGATATTTCGTTGATATATAGGTGCATTACATATCAATTTGGAGAATGAAATACCTGTGTTAGAAAACACCTTGTTTTCTGAGTCTTAATTATTATTTCACATATGATTATCCAACGTTCTCATATTTACCAAATATTTAACGTGGATGTTTTTTAGACTGATGTAGTGATGAACATGTATCCGTCATATCACCCCCACTACACTTTAATTATAGATGGACGTGTAACTTGTTATGGAAGGCAGTAGTCACGCAATCTTTTCTCTAAGATTTAATAGAACAAGAAGCCTGATTTTACAATACAGGAAGATAATTTATTTTCATTATTCTTGAAAAAGGTTTTGTTGTTGTTGTTGTTATTCTTGAAATTGTCCCATTGGATGCTCAAAGTACTGGTTTATGTTTGGGTCAAAGTTGTTGTTTTTTTTTTTTTTTTTTAAATTTTTTTTAATTTAATTTAATTTTTAAGTTTTAAATTGACGATATATCTTTTTTCTAATAATAATTTGTAGAAACATTTGGTGTGCCTTTGGTACAGATATGCATCAAACCTTGAAAACAAGAAAATTGATCTCTTTGATGGGCCGGCAGAAGACTTTGGGGAACAAAATGTCTTGCTAGCCTCGGGTAAGCAAATATCTACGTTTTTGTTAACATGCAATCTGGCCTTGTATACTTTGCACTAATTATGGGCTTAACAATTCACTATCAACCCATCCGCTGATATTCTATAGTTTTACATATGGCGCTCACACACATGCTCGTGCACATGCACACATACCCTCACTCACTCATACTGACAGACTTACACTCGTACAAATATATAGTGGATGCCATAACATCCTGCATGGTTGATGTGGAGAGAAGAAAATAGACCCTTGAGAGGCACCAATTGAAATGCACTCTTTCCTTACATAGATCCTCTCTCTCTCTCTCTCTCTCTCTCTCTGAAGCTCAAAGGGATACCACATACATCCTTTTACAATTTTTCCTCTATTTGTTTGGTTGCTTTATATAATTGGTTTGGTGGTCTTGATGTATGTGCTTTGTCACAAGTTGGAGGTTCATTAAATCAGTTACAGGTAAATTTGACTCTATCAAAGTACTTGTCAATCTATGTTCACTAAAAACATTAAGAAATAGTGAGAAGTGTCATCAAACGATTTCCTACCCAGTATGGAATGGGTTATATTGCAGCAATTCACGATTGAAAACAGCGACTGCATAATGGATATATGCCTCTGGCTATCAGTTACAAAGGACTGAAGAATTGATATAGGGTTAGAGGTTACGCTTGATATCACAAAGAAAAAGTAATGCATATTAATGTTTAGAGAAGTTCCTGTGAGAGATGCATTCAGGTAATAATTCTGACACTAGTATTTTGTTTAGATGCAATGCTGAAAATGATCGATGCATTTTCTTGAACGTTCAGAAACTCTGCTTGATGTAACAACTAACAAATCATGCCATGTTGTGTTACCTGAAAGACATTAAACATATATTCTACATGAGTTACTTGTTAAGCAGAGTCCATATGTTTGACAGCTATGACGAATCAACAACTTATGGATAATGGAAACCAAATGATGGATGAGACAGATCAAGCCATTGAGAGATCAAAAAAGGTGGGTGCATCTGGAAAATATCAATTTGATTATTGGAAGAAAAACTTTGTTACTGCTCTTACCCGTTGTTAAAAATGATTCGAGTATGACTTTTCTTTGTGTTCCTGTTTGTAATAGGTTGTTCATGAAACCATCAATGTTGGAACAGAGACAACACAAGCTCTCAAGGCTCAAGTAATTAGTATTCAATTGTATTTCCTCATATTCCTTATAAAAATTGCAGAGGCATGGTAACTAAATTTTTTTTTAATTTTTTTGTTTTCATGTTTAGACTGAACAAATGAGCAGGATTGTCAACGAGCTGGACTCCATTCATTTCTCAATCAAGAAAGCTTCTAAGCTGGTCAAGGAAATTGGTAGGCAGGTCAATTTCTGAATTATCCACTTGCTTTTTTCGTATGTTGATGATATTTGCTACTTTTATTACTTATTATGATTTTCTTTCTTTCCCATTTTATTTCCTGTTAGGTTGCAACTGATAGATGTATTATGGGATTACTTGTCTTGATTGTCATTGGGGTCATAGCCATCATTATTGTGAAGGTACGAAACACGCTTGCTTCTAGTTTTGTTTCCAAAGTGTATTAAATTCCATCGACATAATTGAGTTCTTAATTTTGTTACACAAAGTGTAGCCTGATAGATGCTAGAGAAGTATTGTTATTTTACCCTCATCATTTTCATTTTATTGCTGCTGAAGCCACTCAGATTATTCGCTTTTTATATGCTGAAGATCTATTCCTGACCTTCAATTGCATACTACATTTTCAGCGCTTCAATGCAGTTTCGTTTTCTAAATATTAAATAATATCATATGTTGCGGAAGTATAGTCATTGCTTCTGAAAGCAAGTAACGAAGCAATAAGGTGTACTTGAACGACTCTACTTGGTTGCAAGTATTCTTCTGAAATAATTTCCAACTAATCATTATTCTAGATTCAAGCAGATTTTGAATTTCCTAGTTACCTAGTCAGGCAATGAACTAATTTGCCTTTGATCATGAAATATTTGTCGCTTTTGTTTCTTTGAACCTTTATAACGTGAGTTACGAGAGTCTGTGCAGTAACTTTCCCAAATTTTAGACGATTTTGGGAAACTTAGTTCCTGTTTAGGAACTAGAGTTCAGATGGTTTGATGTTGCCTGCTGGATATATGGTTAACTTGTTTTTTATTTTTAATCTTGAATTTCAGCTGGTTCATCCAAACAACAAGAACATTCCAGATATTCCTGGATTAGCCCCTCCTGCGATGACTCGAAAGTTACTGTGGAATCCTTACTGAGGAGAGATCAAAATGGACCATGTTATGAGATTACCAAGATGGTTTGTGCTCAAGTGAAAGTTAGCTTTTACCCTGTTTTATGGAACATATACGGAAGCTATATCCCGGTAAGTTTTGCTCTGAAGGCCAGCTGATTTTCGAGAAAGTCAGTCTCACTACTGTTGTTGTTCCTTCGTTGTGTTATTGGCTTCAGTTGCATGAGATATGTATTATCATTGTTTCTTCCCTCTGACCGTATACAAGGTGTATTTTAGGATGTATTGGTTCTCATACATTATCTACCCTTTGGTTGTATTTGTAGTCACTTTTTACTGAATCTTTGTTTGGTAAATTATTTCATGTACCAAATTAATTTTCAAATTTCAAAGTGAATTTCGATTTTCGTAGATTGAATGCATCTAAGTCAAAAGTTGATGTGATAGTAATACACAACGCAATAAAACGATAAATTTTGCATGATAAATTATAGGTATTGGTGGTTAACAAATTGGGTTTAAGTTTAGGATTATTTTATACGACACAAACACGATACATTTATGGTAAATGAATATTAGAGTATGTAATGCATTATAACAGTTATTTAGTATTACAGTTTAATAGTATTCCTCTTCATTTGTAAGTGAGAGATCTTACATTCGAATTTTAAAAATAGAGAGTTCGCATGGATGAGTTTAGCCCCAAGCCTAGAAAGGTAATTTTATTTTTAATTTTTAAAAGGGGACTAGCTGGTGGCTTCGTTACAGCAGTCTACCCTTCTAGAGGTTGAGAAGACTCACAGAGGCATTTCGGCCTCTCTTTGGAAAGTTAATTGACTATGTTATTGGGTAGTTTGATCGAGCTCAATCAGTTGGGGATGATTGTCAGACAGACGAATTGGAAACACAACTTTTTCAATTTTGTTTTTTAAATTGTAGAATTATGTCAAATCGAATCACAATTTCTCAAATTCAAAAGTTTTAGAATATTCAAATTCGGAGTAATCACGGAAATTTTGAAACATGATTTAGAAATTCATATCTTTTGCAAGTTTTTTAATATTCTTGAATTTTTTCGTACTTACAAATTTATTGTTATTTCTCAATATTTGGTATACCGTATATGCTTACATATAAATCCAGTTTATTTTGTGATATATGCTTTTCATTTTTAATATATAAGTGTATGATTGGCATAAAAACAATAAACAAAGTGCATTCAAAATTAACAATAAAATACAAAACTTGATTGCAAAACATAATTTTGGTAAATAAATATAAAAAACCGGAATATTTTGGAAAGTTACATACTCTTTTTGGATAAATATTCGATTTTTTCTTTTTGTTTGCAGCCTTCCTAAGATGTTATGTAATACATTGTTTGGTCAAACAAATGCCTTTTGGTGTAAGATAAAAAGAAAAATGATTGGATTAGTGATTTAGTGGGAATTGGTGACGGTGAGATGTATTTTCTTTAGGGTTGCTGCGTGAGCCATGAGTTTGTATTGAAGTGTGACATATAATATGCTCACATGTGTGATGTGTGCAATTTCTTTTTACAAAAGGAATTTCTAACTTCGAAAACAATTAATATTGACCACCCCTAATCCTAATTCTAGACGAATTTGGATCCTATCCGAATTCAAATTATGGAAATCTTAGGATCCTTATATTCTAACCGTTTATTGTACATCGTATGGTTAATTTTTATTTAAAATTAAACACAAATAGTACCTAATGAAAACTGACCGCACGATATACTATGAACAACTAAAATATAATGATCATACGATTCTCACAAAGAAAATCCGGAGAAAATCCTCATCCTCTAATCTTAATGCTGATGCAAATTCAAATCTTTTGCACTCAAAGCTCTTTGTGACTTTTCTGGTCTATGTCAGGGTTTGCCACTTATCAACTACTAACTCTACACTTAAACGCTCTTTAACTCACTTTAAAACACACGAGGAAAAGAAAACATAAAACCAACCCATGGGAAAATTTCTAGTTCTTCACTGTCAAGCACGGGCAGTGGTCATGTCAATAATTTCATGTTTGACATATTTCCCTACTTTTGGTTTTGAAGAAATGCATAGACCAACCAACCTACATTTTAACATCTTCCCATCATCAACCCAAAAAATAAGTAAAGAAACCCATTTCCATATTCCATATGCAAAATAATATTGCATTAAGGGAGTGAATCCACTCTTTTTGTGAGCATGCAGGGTCAGATAAGAATGCAAGGGCTTGTTTGGTGGGGCAGTTGGAACATATGTTATGACCAATTAAAATGGAATTGAGTTCACTCCGTTGTTTATTATATCAAACTGTGAGATAAACTAGATTATACATGATGAGTTATGAATCTAGAATAAAGTGGACTATTTAACTTATCCTATTACATAGATTACAAGTATTGTTTTACAAAGCCCAACCTATCCTTGATGCCTATTCCTATCTAGCCCACCAAAAGAGCCCTAAGAGGCTAAGAGTATAAAAAGAAAGTCCTTTTGTGATTCCCTAATATTAGTGGGATATATATATATATATATATATATATATATTGTATTTTTCATGTAAGTTTATGAATATATAGATAAATTTGTGAAATTTTATCATGTCAGTTGCATTGTGAGGATATGTTCATGACACCTTGTAATTGCATGCCTAATTAGCCCAATAAAAAAAGTCTTTTGCAAGGTATCATTCGAGTTGCATTGCGAGGATAAGTTCATGACAAGAAATGGCATTGTAATTGCATGACTTTCAACTTCAGCTCAATCTCTACCCTCCAAAACCAAATTGAATTCCATGGCTGTCTATTTATACCGATCGTTTTTCCCCTCTTCACTGAAGGCGCTCCGAGATGTTATCAAGACAAGAAATGATTCCCTTCCATTGGAGAGAGAGGTGACAAGCCTCTTGAGTAATAACAAAATAGTTGATTCTGCAACTCTAGAGCCATAAGAAAGTTGTCGTTGAGAATTTCCGAGATGCAAGCCCTCTGCAACCTTGCCTCTGGAGAGCATGGTTGGAAAGTTAAGTTTTAATAAATGATGACAACTCTGGTAACGAGAAGAGAAGGAAGAAGTCCTAAGGCAAGCAGGAGTTTAAGGTGTTTGAGTTTAATATCAAGTAAGAGTGCTATTATATTAAACTCAAACACCTGAAACCCTGTCGCTAATGCTGCTTGCCTTAGGACTTCTTCCTTCTCCTCTCGTTGCCTTGTCATCATTTATTAAAATTTCAACTTTCCAACCATGCTCCTCAGAGGCAAGGTCGCAAAGGGAGTTTGCATCTTGGAAATTCTCTCTCCTATGGCTCTAGAATTTCAGAATCTAAAAATAGCACTCTTACTTGATATTAAACTCAAACACCTTAAACCCTGTCGCTAATGCTGCTTGCTTCAAACTAAAAGCTTTAACAAGCGTGGAACCAGGGCAGCATGAGCTGCTTGACAATTTTAAACCAAAGAAACTAGGTATGGCACACTGCTCAGCTCTAATAAATTGAACAAACAATCTTAATTACGTATTCAGCTCCAATAAATTGAACAAACAATCTTAATTACGTATTGAGCAAAAGATATTTATCAACTCGGCTGAGGTGAGGGATCAAAAATTTTCACACGCTCTTTTAATATTATTTATAAATTAAATGGTTTTGTAAAACGAAACAGAAAATTACTAACTAGAAAATTACAAACAAAAAAAAAAGGAAAACTGTGATTTAGAAGGATCAATAAGGTTTTGTTGTTGTAGTTTTTGTTAAAAAGTGAAAGACGGTTGCAGTTCTAATTCTATTAAAACTGTGATTTTTATAAATCCTAATACATTATTAATCGTATTACTTGCAAAACAAGGATAAATAATCATGAGAATTATAATCCCGGACCCAATTTATATCCTCATATCTTCTTCTCCAACAAATAAAGATCCACAATTCCTACTCCAACCGCCACCCAACAGAGGGGGACATAATTTGAATTTGAGATTTAGAGATGAAGAATCTGGCCAGGGTTCTGAAATTAGCAACACCAGGCAGCATTGTTTCTTTTCCTGCACTGACAAGGGTGGTTGGTGTCGCTCCTCCTCCGCAATTCCACCTCGCAACAAGATTCATAGCGTCCAAGGTGGCCGACGCCGCCGCTAAGCCTCAGATTATGGCTTCCTCCTACTCCTCCTCCTCCTACAGTGACCCGTGCCTCGATATTTTTTTCAAGGTGCGACCACCACCACCAGAATCTGCCGCCCATACTTCCCACACTGACACTGCCCTCATCAACTCTCTCGAGCAACAGCTCCCACTCGCCTGGTCCCACAACCCCCTCACCACCCTCAAGCTTATCTCCAACCTCTCCACAAATCACTTCTATCCGGAAGCCTCGTCCGCGGCCACGTCTTGGCTCCACCGCAACCACCCCAGAACTCTGGCGCATAACCTTGACTCTTTCGGGGGATTGTACTCCATTGTCGAGATTCTCTACAGCCTTCTCCTTCCGCAGGGCCAGCAAGAGACGGAGGTGGAGGAGATGGAGGAGAAACACCGCCAGAGATACGACCGCGATCCGCATTACAAGTCCTTGCACGACCGCGCTATGGATATTTTCGTGGAGCGGCTCAAGTCCGATATTCAAAAGATGCAGCAGAACAAGCTGGAACTCAAGCCTTCTGATTATTTAACTGATGACGACGATCATGACGAGGATGATTCTCAGGAACATGATTCTGTTATACGTCCTATTGATGCTGATGCTTTTGCTGATCTCTACGTCTCCGAGGCCGCAGACTGTTTCCTCACCACATTCCCCTCCGACGCCCATGCCCTCCGCGCCATTGCGCTTCGCGAAAGCACTGCCAGGCGGTTCTTCCCTTTGGTGTCACAATCGCAACAACCAGATCAATCATCAAAGGAGGATGATCAGTGGGAGCGGCTGAGGAAGGAGTTCTTGGTGCCCTTGCAGAAGTACTACAAGCGTCAGGGCAGGTTCAACCCGAGACGGTGGGGTGTGGATATTAAATATTTGGAGCAGGTGAAAGCCTCAGCAGCAACAGCAAGCAAAGGCAATTTAAGCTGCTTCATAGAGCCCGATGCTTTGCTTCCACATTTTATCATACGATATTTGCAAGATGCGAATGTTGGGGAGGCGGCTGAGCTTCAGTGGAATGCATTGCTGCGCAAGCACAAGGAGGGTGGCAAATTCAGAAACTGCTTCGCTGTATGTAACATGGACAGAATTATGGGCGGGGCTAGGGAATTGACGGCGAGTTTGGGACTTTTTGTGAGTGAACTGAATGAAGAGCCGGCCTGGAAAGGAAAGCTGATCAGTTCCGCTCCTCTTCCGGCTGCTGCCGGGGACGACCACGCTCTGTTATTTCGTCTTCCTCATCTGTATTCAGTACCCTGCAACGATGGCCTAAGGTCTAAATTATCTTTTTTGATGGGAATGGACGGCTGCCTGGTAGTTCATTTGCCAAAGGTGTTTGATTTGATTCTCCAAGTGACTGTCAATGAGAATTTGAAGCCAGATCAGATGATCCAAAAGCTCTTTATCTTCAACGACAACATGGGCTCTGATTTTTTTGATGGCGCGGCCTGGGAGACTCAGTACGAGGCCATAAGAACCATGTTTAAGGACAAAGGGTATGGGGATGATGCGGTGCCTCACATTCTGTTTTGGGATATTTGGTGCTGGGAAATGCCTTCCATCGCTTTGCCTCGTCCAGGGGTGACGCTATTGCGTGGCTGGTCTAATGATTTGGTCAGGTCCTTCTTGGAGAATGGTGGGGATATTGGCCTGCACCATGTCATGGAAGCAGCCTTCTCGGACGAACAGTTTCAAGCTCTTGCTGTTGTGGATTGATTTGCTCACTTGCTCATCGTGGACTCTGTTGGCAACTTGGCATTGTCATTGGGTTGATGCTCTATGTTCCGTTCGCATTCATCATCTCTTACTTGACATAATTTCCTGATCTCTCCCTCTTAGTTGTTTCTTTGCTTGCTAGCTACCAGAATTTTCTGCTCTGAATTTGAAAACTATTTGATATATTATGTATTTGAGTATCCCCTAAATTATAATATATGGATGATTGAGTATTATGGATTCATTTACTGAAATTAAGCTTATTATTCAGTTTTTAATTTTACTTATAATCTTTAGTTAGGGATGTTATTCCTTTCTTTGTTACAAGTTTGGACCAAATTAGTTAAGGAGCCTTTGCCATTTGTTATTCGGTTTTTAATTAAGCTCATTCATTCAGAGGAAACGAAGCCATTGCCATTTGTTTCGTATAGCTTCCCTTCGATCTTCAAACGGAATGGGAATTAGATGTACGTACAAAAGGGTCTAAATCACTTGAGAATGTGGAAGCATCACAACTTTTTTGGTTAAATACATCACGAGATGCTTTCCCATATTTTCCGCATTCAGTTCTAGCTAGAAGTAATACAAGAGAAAGAGATAGAAATGGACTCCTGGACAGAAAAAGAATGAGATTGTTCCCTGAGAGTGCTCTTGCTACGGTTAAGCGATCTTCGGATAATTCCTTGACGCTATATTTTGCTCAGCTGCAATGGGATTTAGAATACGAGTTTGTTGTGTTTGAGAACTTGTGCTCAACTCCGGGGTTGGTTCATCGTGTTTTTTCTTTCTGGTACTTACTGTCATATTAGCACGATTATCTACAAGTTAGTTAATCACCTACTTATTATTTTGTGCCATCACAAATCTGCAATTCAAGGAGACTTTTGCCAAGGAGGGTATCTACATCTCAAATTAAACAGTTCAAACAAAATCTCAACATCGACAGGATGCCGACGATGCTGTTACAATGTAAATTGCTTTTACTGGTGTGGTTTATCTCATTTAAGTTATAATGGTACCACAACTTTAATCCAATTGGAACGATGTTCTCTCAATTAAAAATATGTTACCATTTGTCCCTTAACTAACCAAAATGTATAACTATGGTTTTTTTCGTCAACTCCATCAGAACTTCCATTAAAATGAGCCATGTTGGAAGAACATTACTAAAATTGGGTTAAAGTTGAAGAACTATTGTTTCAATTGAGCTAAAGTTGAGGAATCATTTCTCCTATTAAGGTTAAAGTTGAGAGACCATTGTTACAATTTTCTCATCTAAGGGGGTGTAGTCAAACTAAGATTTTAAAGGATTTTAAAAATGATAGATTTTATAGGAATTAAGAGGATTAAAGACTCTTATAAAATTAATATGGATTTTAAAGAATTTGAATGAATTGTGGTAGATTGTGGTGGAAGGATTTGAAATCCTAGGAGTGGGATTGGATTCTTTTTGGTCTTGGTTATAGCTCTCAAATCCCACAAAATCCACAACTTATTGAAATCCTCCAAAATCTTAATTTTTGAATACACTTAGATTTGAATGAATTTTAAAATCATTTAAAATCTTTTAATTGACTACACCTAGATTTGAATGGATTCTAAAATCCTTTAAAATCTTTTAATTGACTACACTAGGATTTTAAAGTCTTTTAAAATCCTCTCAAATCCGAGTTTGACTACACCATTTAATTTAGCCTCATGTGCATGGCATCTAATTCATTTTGAGGTAATAATTCTCAACTTAGGAACATTTAATCTCCAAATTTAAATTCCGATAAATAATGAAAAATAACACAACCAACCCATTCTTGTCAACGACTTTCACCACAACTCCTTTTTATCTTCATCATTGACCAATTAGGTTGTCTAATACCATCGTTTGGCATCATGAAAATTTGGAAATGAAAATAAATAGTGGTAGCAGGTAGGAAGAAAAAAAATGGAAGAATTAAATGAGTAAAGTGAATTTTTGTGGATTTTAACAAATACATGTTATTTAGTACTACGGTCTAGTAGTATTCTTTTTTACTTGTAAGGGAGATGTCTTAGATTCAATTCTCGTCAAAAACGAATTTGAACCACATTATTACTAGCTTATTGTGGCTTAACCCAATTATAAAAGATTTTTTTTTTGTTTGTTTTTGAATATGAACCATTGGATCAAGTCCAATTATGATAGTTGAACGATCAAGAAGTAACAGTTGGCATCTGAAAAGGTGTTCGACAAAACTGTCAACAATGGGTCCCAACCGCTGTAGCTTTGTCATGTACAGGCTAGTTTGGTGAGTTAGTGCGGTGAGAGTGGGCACAAGACATGCGTGTTTAAGCGCATTAACGGGCCACTTTTTGATTCCTGGCTCAAATTTTGGGTAGAGTCTAGCTCAAAACCAATTTTTCTTTCCATCCCTTATTTTAGCCCAATTTTTAGAAAAGCTTTGAGGGTTTCAAAGCTTAAAATTTAAGATTTAATCCAATTATTGTGAATGATCTTTGTATAAATAATATCAAATATATTAGAAAAATTCCCATAGCATTTTTAATCTTGAATTTCAGCATGTTCATCCAAACAACAAGAACATTCCAGATATTCCTGGATTAGCCCCTCCTGCAATAACTCGAAAGTTACTGTGGAATCCTTACCGAGGAGAGATCAAAATGGACCATGTCATGGGATTGCCAAGATGGTTCGTGCTCAAATGAACGTTAGCTTTTACCCCGTTTTATGGAGCAGATACAGAAGCTATATCCCGGTAAGTTTTGCTCAGAAGGCCGGCTGATTTTCGAGAAAGCCAGTCTCACTACTGTTGTTGTTCCTTCGTTGTGTTATTGGCTTCAGTTGCACGAGATGTGTATTATCATTGTTTCTTCCTCTGACTGTATACAAGGTGTATTTTAGGATGTATTGGTTCTCATACATTATTTACCCTTTGGTTGTATTTGTAGTCACTTTTTACTGAATCTTTGTTTGGTAAATTATTTCATGTACCAAATTAATTTTCAAATTTCAAAGTGAATTTTGATTTTCGTAGATTGAATGCATCTATGTCAGAAGTTGATGTGATAGTAATATACAACAATAAAATGATAAGATTTTGCATGATAAATTATAGGTATTGGAGGTTAACAAATTGGGTTTAAGTTTAGGATTATTTCATACGATGCAAACACGATACATTTATGGTAAATGAATATTAGAGTATGTAATGCATTATAACAGTCATTTAGTATTACAGTCTAGTAGTATTCCTCTTTATTTGTAAGTGAGAGATCTTACATTCGAATTTTAAAAATAAAGAGTTCGCATAGATGAGTTGAGCTCCAAGCCTAGAAAGGTAATTTTATTTTTTATTTTTAAAAGGGAATCAGCTGGTAGCTTCGTCACAGCAGTCTATCCTTTTGAGGGGTTAGGAAGACTCACAGAGACATTTCGGCCTCTTTGGAAAGTTAATTGACTGTGTTATTGGGTAGTTTGATTGAGTTCAATCAGTTGGGGGTGATTGTCAGACGGACGAATTGGTAACACAATGTTTTCAAATTTTTTTTTTTTTTAAATTGTAGAATTAAGTTAGATTGGATCACAATTTTCAAATTCGAAAGTTTTAGAATATTCAAATTCGGAGTAATCTCGGAAATTTTGAAACATGATTTAGAAATTCATTTCTTTTACAAGTTTTTTAATATTTTCAAACCTTTTCATACTTGCAAATTTATTGTTATTTCTCAATATTTGGTATACCGTATATGCTTATATATAAGTTCATTTTATTTTGCCATATATGCTTTTCATTTTTAATATATAAGTGTATGATTAACATAAAAACAATAAACAAATTGCATTCAAAATTAACAATAAAATACAAAACTTGATTGCAAAATATGATTTTTGTAAATAAATATAAAAAACCGGAATATTTTGGAACGTTTCATACTCTTTTTGGATAAATATTATTCGATTTTTTCTTTTGGTTTGCAGCCTTCCTAAGATGTTATGTATACATGGTTTGGTCAAACAAATGCCTTTGTAAGATAAAAAGAAAAATGATTGGATTAGTGACTTAGTGGGAATGGGAGATGGTGAGATGTATTTTCTTTTTGGTTGCTGCATGTCAGCATGTGCCATGAGTTATGTATTGAATTGTGACATATAATACGCTCACATGTGTGATGTGTGCAATTTCTTTTTATAAAAGGAATTTCTAACTTAGAAAACAATTAACATTGACCACCCCTAATCCTAATTCTAGACGGATTTGGATTCTATCTGAATCCAAATTGTGAGAATTTTAAGGATTCTTACATCCTAACCGTTTATCGTACATCGTGAGGTTAATTTGTTATTTAAAATTAACACAAATAGTACCTAATGAAAGCTAGCCGCTTGATGTACGGTGAACGAATAAAATGTAAGGATCCCTATGATCACCACAAAGAAAATCCAGAGAGGATCCTCATCCTCTAATCTTAATGCTAATGAGAATTCAAATCTTTTGCACTCAAAGCTCTTTGTGACTTTTCTGTTGTCTGTGTCAGGGTTTGACACTTGTTAATTGCTAACTCTACACTTAAACGCTCTTAACTCACTTTTTTTTTTTTTTTTTTTTTAACAAACGATATTAGTTACACTAAGGGAAAGGAGTTGTGCTTAGTTTCACAATGAGCTAGCAATAATGTGGTTTAACTTCGCCTTTGGCGGGGTTTTTTTTAGATATAGACCCTTACAACTCTTATTTCCTAGATAAAAACCCACATAATTCTAAACATCCAAATAAAATCTAAATTTGAAAAAGCCTACCAAATAGAAAAGTAATTGACCTATTATTACAAAATATTTACACCTTGTGCCACAATATTCAAATCAATAAATATTATTACTTACCTTAATTATAATGAACAAATAATTATTGGACATACTATTACCCCTAACATATATATATTACCCCTAACATATATATATATATATATATATATATATATATATATATATGTATACACACACACACATATATACATACATACATTCAAAAGTATATCATACTACTAAAAGTTCAATATACATATAATTTACCTATATGTATATAGTATTACTATACGTTCAAATATATATGCGTAGTACTAACATATATGTTAAAAAAATTATTATATGTAATTAATTTACCTATTTGTAAATTATTGATCATCAAATAATAGATTTTGTAGGGAAATTAGTATTAAATAAAATAATATTGCTTTTGTAATATCTCACATCGCCCAGGGGAGTGGATCCTCTAAACTTTATATGTATATTCTCATCTCTACCTAGCACGAGGCCTTTTGGGAGCTCACCGGCTTCGGATTCCATAGGAACTCCGAAGTTAAGCAAGTTCGCGTGAAAGCAATCCCATGATGGGTGACCCACTGGAAAGTTCTCGTGTGAGTTCGTAGAAACAAAACCGTGAGGGCATGGTTGGGGCCCAAAGCGGACAATATCGTGCTACGGTGGAGTCGAGCCCGGGATGTGGTGGGGGCCTGGGTTGGGATGGGTGATCCATTAGGAAGTTCTCGTGTGAGTTCCTAGAAACAAAACCGTGAGGGCATAGAAACAAAACCGTGAGGGCGTGGTTGGGGCCTAAAGCGGACAATATCATGCTACGGTGGAGTTGAGCTTGGGATGTGGAGGGGGCTTGGGCCGGGATGTGACAATTTTATTATGTAGGTAAATTATTTTGCATGTATTGGGTTTGTTTATTATGTAGGTAAATTATTTTAGGAATCTAACATTTTAAAATTTTAATAGTAGGTGCACTATTTGAATCAAATAACATTTTTTTAAGGTAAATTATTTTGCATGAAATTTTACATATATTAGTCATTTTTTTTATATATGTGTGTGAAATAATTTACTTACATTAATATGTAAAATATAATTTTAGTGACTTAATTAAGCATGTCAATATATTAGACATGTTTTATTGTTATTATATATTAGGCAATGAATTTATAACAAATCCAATCTTTGGCCGGATGTGTGTTGACGAGGATGTCGGGCCCCTAAGGAGGAGGTGGATTGTAACATCCCATATCGCCTAGAGGAGTGGATCCTCTAAGCCTTATATGTATATTCCCATCTCTACCTAGCACGAGGCCTTTTAGGAGTTCATTGGCTTCGGATTCCATAGGAACTCCGAAGTTAAGCGAGTTCGTGTGAAAGCAATCCCAGGATGGGTGACCCATTGGGAAGTTCTCGTGTGAGTTTGTAGAAACAAGACCGTGAGGGCGTGGTTGGGGCCTAAAACGGACAATATCGTGCTACGGTGGAGTCGAGCCCAGGATGTGGTAGAGGCCTGGGCTGGGATGGGTGACCCATTGGGAAGTTCTCGTGTGAGTTCCTAGAAACAAAACCGTGAAGGCATAGAAACAAAACCGTGAGGGCGTGGCTGGGGCCCAAAGCGGACAATATCGTGCTACGGTGAAATCGAGCTTGGAATGTGGTGGGGGCCTGGGCCGGGATGTGACAATTTATTATGTAGGTAAATTATTTTGCATGTATTGGTTTGTTTATTATGTAGGTAAATTATTTCAGGAATCTAACAATTTAAAATTTTAATAGTAGGTGCCCTATTTGAATCAAATAACATTTTTTTAAGGTAAATTATTTTGCATGAAATTTTACATATATTAGTCATTTCTTTTTTTATATATGTGGGTTGACACACCCCGACCGGGATCGGAGCGTGCTGGCCGTCACACGAAGGTGACGTAGCCATGTGCACGTGCGGAAGCCAATAAAGTAATAATATAAAAGTACGAATAATTAAAAACTAGCATACAAAGTCCTAAGACAAGTGCTAGCATAAGTGTAATACAAATTCAGAGCAAGACTACAGCAGTCCAAAAGAAAAGTTGCGATAAAAGTACACCCGAAGGTGACCCTACGCTGGTGAGTATCTGTCAGAAATGCCGGACAAGCCCTCTGGGAAACCATCGAAACTGCTAATCAACTAGAACCTGGAGGGGCGCAAAACAAAAGCGTGAGTGGGCAAAAACCAATCTCTTTGAAAACCATTTAGCAAAATACATTCTAACCCCTCGTCGTAAAACCTGTATACTTCCCAGAAAATAAACATATATACGTATGTATAGATATGCCAATCATGCTCAAGGGTATGCCAATCATCCTCAACAATGTGCCATGTCAAAGCCTCATAATGATATGCAAGTGCTCAGGTATAAATCAAATCAATAGCATAACATCTGGCAGCCGGAGTCACCTAACGTGACCTGTACGGCTGTATATAGAGCTCAAATCTCAAAACTCAATAACTGAACCTGCCCACGAGTCGGAACCACCTAAAGTGGTCTGTACGACAGGCTTGGGTGTAACATATATATACGCTCTAGTGCTACGATCACGTGAAGGCTGTGCGAATAATCGCGGGTCACCTACGAGTCGGAACCACCTAAAGTGGTTTGTACGACAGGACTGTGCACCTAACTTGGATCCAAGCTGAGCGTGTGGTGCGGGAGATGAACATCACGTGAAGGACTGTGCCCTACTCTGGGCGGGAACACTAGCACCGGGGGTGCAGGTTATGAGCTCTCTAATCATCTCAGACTACTACTGAATATAAACATGCATACCACTTACCTGGCACTTACCTGTGCGTCCACGGCACCCAATACGCATATATAAATGTATGCCACTACTAATGCATGTGATGATGCATAAACAATAATAATATGGTGCATGGCATAACATAAATAACCCCTTTTTAATCAATTTCTGGGAATATAAATGTATATAGGTATATACGGAAAACAAAAGCCCACTCATTGGTAAGTGGAAGGGTCGTTGCCCCCCTGCCTCAAGTGCGAACGCTCGTCCTCGGGGTACGTGTCACCTATATGCGAAATAACTATAAAAACGTTAACTTTAAAGCACATAACCAACTTCTCGTAATAACTTCTCATACATTGCTCAAAATGGACAAATGAATATACCAACGTGCTCTACACAACCTCAGGATCACAACCATATTTTTAGAAAAATTTTCCTCCGCCGCACGCACCCCCACGCGCCGGCCAAGGCACGACCACATGCGCCGGCCACGCACAAGCACATGTGGCGCACACTGACGGCGTCAACTGACGCCGTGAGGAATATTCCGTCAGTTTTGACAGATTCTGTCAACGGCGTCAGGAATATTCCGTCAACTCTGACGGAATATTCCGTCACCTTCTCCGTTCAGTCTCCGGTGCCGGAAAACTGGAAAAACTTCAAACCTTGTTTTCTCGTTCGTTTCTCAACCATTTTTCATGATTCTTGAACCAAATTAAAGCCCTAGACTAGTAGAATCACGTTAAACAACTTTTAAAAGCTAAAAACCACGCGATCGTACCTGTCTCAAAACTCAAAACTCGGCCAACTTCGACCACGGTGATCCCGACGTCCAAAATGGTCCAACGAAGCACTCCGAGGCTCCTTGGGACACCACCAAGCTACCTACGAGCTTAGAAATCCCAAAAACTCAATGAATAATCTTTGCATGAATAGTACTCAAATCGGCCATTGTTGAATCGACGTGAAAACGAAGGATTTCTCACCTGAAAATGGTATGGCTGTGCTCGCCTCGACCTCACGAGTTCAATGGTGTAGTTGGTTCCCTCGATCTGCTAAGGTTTGGGTGATTTTGTGTGTTGTCCGTACGTTTTCAGAAGGAAGAGGAAGGAATGGAGCTCGGGGGGAGAGAGAGACAGGGAAAGGGTAGAGAGAGATAGTGTCTGTGAGTGTGTGTGTGTGGTCCAACACCTGCCACACCATACAAAACAACCAATAACATGACGAAAACGCACTAGGGGCAAACTTGTAATTTCACACGTACGTTTCGATATTTCCGGGACGGGATGTCACATGGGTGAAATAATTTACTTACATTAATATGTAAAATATAATTTTAGTGACTTAATTAAGCATGTCAATATATTAGACATGTTTTATTGTTATTATATATTAGGCAATGAATTTATAACAAATGTTTTTATAGTTATTAATTCTCTCTTATAATTCGCATGACATTAATTGTGTACATCAAACATTCAAATAGGGTATATTAGGCATCCAGAAAATTTTAAATATGTTAAGTTAAACATAATTAATGAATTTGTTGATGTGGAATCTAATAAATAGGTTTTATTTTAGTAAAAAACTTATGTCGGATTTTATATGGAGAAAATTAAATTTTATGGGCTAAAGTTATATTTTCAATAAAAGAAAAAAAAATACAAATATGTAATGTGAAGAACTCAGACCATCGCTATCGTGGTGAGCTGGGTGTTGAAATTGGTGGACCGTCGTTGCCTTTGTCGAGCTCATTGGTAAAGTGTTGGGGGTTAAGGATCTGGACCTGGATATGGCGGGCCACTGTAAAGTGGGTATGGTAGTATTGGGGATCTGGAAAGAGACGGTGAGATTCTTTGTGAGGAGAAAAAGAGGAAGCTTTGTGGGATGCTATGACGGTGGTCGACACTGAGAGCAGTTCCATCGAGGAACCTTTAGGCCGGCACCCAGCCAATCCACTCCAGCCAAGCAGATAGGCTGGCACCCAACCCAAGCTGGTCTCTAGGCCGGCTCAGAATATACTGAGCCCTTGCCCGGCCGACATGATGCTAGGCGATACCGCCACGCCTCCTTGAGCTAAATTCGAAGTTCTCCGCTTTCCTTCCACCACCACCCCAACTCGAGCTTCCATATCCAAAATCCTCCCTCTCAGTCTTGGGCTGCTGCTCGGAGCTGCGGCGGTCAAATAGATCGGTGACGAAGCAGCTAACGTCATGGTCCGAATCGGAGGCGACATCGGAGAACTAGTCCCAATCGGAGGAGCTCCGGGGATCGAGAGGATCGGCAGTGAAGGGGTTGTAGTTTTGGTTGGCGCACCAGTGGGTGAGGGGATCGGGGATGAGGGTTGGGTGGGATTATAGGTCGTCGGGTTCGTTTGGTGGTTGCGGCTCGCGGGGTAGGGTCGAACTTGGCTGATATCACATGGGTTTTGGCGGTTTGAAGAGAAGAAAAAGAAGAAGGGAAGAAAAAGTGGTGAAATTGTGCTTGACTGCATAATTGGAAAATTAGGGAAGAAAAGAAGAAGGGAGTCCAAAGAGATTTTTTTTGAGAAAAGTGGGAAGAAGAAGAAGAAGCATCAGAAATTAAAAATCAAATATTATTTTATAATAATATTTTAATAAAATTGACTAGGCTATTTAGTTTTAGGGGTGGAGATGCATTTGGTCTATTACTGTTCATTGGGATCTATTACTGTTCAATGAGTGGATTAAATGGGCTGGATGCTGGCGCATTTTTTTAGGGATGTAATTGCTCTGAGTGGGATTGGGTAGGAACAGTTGGGCATCTAGGTTTAACGTTTCATTTTTTAATTTTTTTTAGCGAATTAACAGTGTTTAAAAGTAGAGTTACTTGTGAACAGGCGTCAAACTCAGATATAGGAGAAATTTTTCACTGTGACCAGAACACGGAGCACTAGGTGTCATTATATAAATGGTATGATATGTGTGTTAAAAAAATTAATAACTTAAAAAATACAATTTTCTACCATTTATATAAAAATACATAATGTACTATCTATATTCCAGTCATAATGAAAAATTTCTCGAGTTAGGTGACAAAAATGCCACATAAAATTTTGGGGGGAGAGGATTTAAACTCTCCTCTTGCATTAGTCATAATTTCATACAACTGGTTTTGACAGGATTGAAAACAAGTTATAGCTTGTCCTCGTGTCTTGGGTGGAAAAAAGAAAAGAAAAGAAAACAAAACGCAATTCTTATAATCAAACCTACTCAATCAAGAGTGTTTTTTATTTTTTTTTTGTTGACCAAACACGCAGAACTGTTAACAATTGTGGTTCAAATACAACAACAATTTAAATAATTTCGGGTTTTTTATTCATGAATAATGCTTTCGAGTTTATTAGTTGAACTTTAACATGGTATCAAAACAGACAATTTATGTATTTGAGTTGAAGCGCCTAATATGCGGGTAATCGAAGGTCGAAGGTTCATATCGAGAAATCAAACCCCTTGCATTAAAACTTAAAACGATGTTTAGTTTCTATACTCGCTACCAATTGGTTTTTAAATTAAATTGAAAATTTCAGTTGAATAATATCTTTCTTTTGCATGGATAATGTGGTTCTCTAAAGTGACAAGACCCGAAACAAAGCAACCCTTTTCTCATCAAAGCTGCATTTGTTTACACAAAAGTTTTGAAAAAAAAAAAAAAGGATCTGGTAACTGAAAATGCAAGAGTTGAAGCTTCAACACAAGCAACAATGGACAGATCGTCCAGCAGTACCAACTAACGCATTAGAATATTGTAGACTTTTTTGTAGGTAAGCCAAATGGCCGACAAACATAGTGATTGCTGACTTCCTTTTGAGAGGAAGGCCATCACCCACCAAGCCCTTTGGGGTGATCATGCAACCTCAATTATGTTTAAGGGAACCCTTTTCTCATCAAACCTGCATTTTCTGCATATTTTAATATAAAAGTTTAAAAAAAAAAACCTGGTAATTGAAAAAGCAAGACTTGAAGCTTCAACACAAACAACAATGGACAGAGACCAGCAGTCCTAACACATCAGAATATCTTAGACTTTTTGTAGTTGGTCAAATGGCTGCCAAAGTGATTGCTGACTTCCTTTTGAAAGGAAGGCCATCACCCACCAAACCCTTTGGCCTTTGGGGTGAGGGTGATCATGCAACGTAAGTCAATGGAACACCTACCTGTTTTCTATATTATATCTGATACTTTTCATTTCTTTTTTTATGAACCATACCATGCACTGATGCACATAGAATATCATCGTTCTATTTTATGTGCATTCGTATTCCAAGTTTCTTGTTCAACAAATTTATCAGTTCAATTTATGTTTATCATAACTTATTGCTCATATGATCACTAGTCGTACGGCCTAATGACGTTACTTTTTTCTATTTGTGAGAGAGATATTTCATATTCAACATACACAGATAACGAATTTGTTATAAGTTCCAAGTGTCCAATATATTTAGGGCAACGGGTTCTTTAAAATTATAGTAATGAGTTTATAACTGAGGTGGTTACGAAAATTTTCTTAGTAGACACTCGAATGTAGATGTTCCATTGACGTTGCATGATCACCCCAAAGGGATTGGTGGATGATGGCCTTCCTTTCAAAAGGAAGTCAGTAATCACTATGTTTGCAGCCATTTGACCAACTACAAAAGTCTACTACATTAATGTGTTGGGACTGCTCGACTCTCTCCATCATTGGCTGTGTTAAAGCTTCAAGTCTTTGCTTTTTCAATTACCAGTTTTTATCAAAACTTTTCTATAAACAAACGCAGCTTTGATGAGAAAAGGTTCCCTTTTTTCACACTGGCATGCTTTATTTCGGGTAGAGTTTTATTTTAAAAACCAATTGGTAGTGAGTATATAAACTCAACATCGTTGAAGTTTTAAATTTTCATGTAAAAGCTTTGATTTCTGGATATGGACCTTTAACGCACATATTAGACACTTCAACTTAAACACGCGGAGTATCTGTTTTGATATCATGTTAAAATACAACTAATGAACTCGAAACCAATTAAAACTCTTGATTGAGTGGGTTTGAATATGAGAATTACATTTCCTTTTTCTTTTTACGTTTCCACCCAAGAGATGAGGACAAGCTAGCTATCCCATTTGACAATTATAGCTTGATTTGAAATATAGTCAGAACCAGTGGTATGAAACTCTGACTTATGGATCGTTGACAGCGGATCCGACGGTTGGGTGCGGCTAGAGAAAACAATGGACGAAGCCTTCTTTTCTGCACACATGCAACTGCGATAATTCTCATCATTGCGATATTAAAGGTACGATTTATAAGGTAGTGCACCTAGATACGAAACACTTTGATATCCAAAGGATCAGGGAGAAATGAAGAAAGGAACCACAAGTCTGAAAGGAGGAAAATGGTACGTATTTCGACTTACTCTGAAAAACAGTCTTTGGGTAACTATCCATCCTCAAGGGGAAAAGTTCTTTCCCATGCCTTGTTAGGGCAATTGTGGGACCATGATTTCCTAAGGCCGGAGTAAGGCTCAGAATATGCCTACCTCAGAAGTCCAGCCATGGACTCAACAAATTCCATAGCATAGCTAACTAAACAAGTTAGTGATGCACCATCATCCTGTTTCGAAATCAGTGGGTGAAGTTCGTCCACTTTACTAAGATAGACCGTTCTTGTTCCGTAAGATTCGGGAACCTAATCCAGCAAGGAATCATTAGGTTTCCTATAACCTTAGAGTCCTTACAGTATAAGAATTGGTATGTGCCGCAAACAATCATACTTCTAAGAGGATACAATATCTACTTCCTAGATATCCTCATGAATTCTCCCGGTTTAAGGCTGATTCTACTATCCTAAAAGTTCATCTCCACGATTGGTATAAAAACTTTCTTTTAGAGTTCATCTCTGGTAGCACAATCTTTGCACACATATTCTTTTGCTTACTGCTTGAGTCTTAATATTGCTTACTAACTTGACCGTTTGAGAGCAATTGAACGGTACACCCCCACCACCATCACCACTACCACCACTCTCTGGGTCCTAAGCTTACTCATGGTTGTGTGTTCTTTTACAGGTAAACAGATTCAAGCATCTCTACCATTCACGGTGGTGCGCAAATTTGGTTTCAACAACACACATAGTGTGTGGACTTCATCTAGTTAGATATATATGGTTAAGTACGGATAACTACCCAACCTTTTGAGGTAGTTCCAAATTAGTCTCAACCTTTTTAAACATTCCAAATTGCCTAATGTTTTAAAATTAAGACATCTGTTAGGTCACCACGTTAACTGATGACTTTACCAACATTAAGTGAAATGAAGTTTCTAGCATTAAAGGAGGAGGTGGAAAATACTAAATTGGTCTCTAATAATCGTCTTCTTTGGAGCTTTAATTCCCCAAATTAACTTCTTTTAGCCAAGTTAAACTGTAAATTTGCTTAGCTAAACTGCATCGATTTCGAGATTCAAAACTCCATAGGTGACTTGAGAATAAAAACCCGCTTTAATAATTGTCCACATTATCACTTAATGCTAGTAAACCGAACAGATGTTTAATTTATAAACGTTGGGTAGTTATTTGGAATGTTCTAAAAGGTTAGGACTAATTTGGAATCACTCTTAAATGTTGGGTAGTTATCCAGACTTAATTCTTAGATATATTTTGGTCATAGCTACTAAATTTGCGTATATTATGTCTATTATATAAACGTACATACATATTTTTTTAAATACTTTAATTTTTCATGCATGTCATAGTGATTTGTTATATGAGAACTATTATTGACACTTCCAATATCTATTTCCGTATTCTTCATAAGATAATTACTTCTTTTTTTTTCTCTTCCAAATATAAAAATTTTAGAGTGCACAATTAGATTTTTAGAGTTTCAATAACAATTCTCTTGTTATATTTGGTGTTTTTTAAATCCATCATATGATACATGTATTATATAAATATTTAACATTTAATAAATGTTATTTACATACATTTTCAATAAAAATTAAACATCATTAAGTTCGCTAGTGTTAAGTGATAGTGTGAACAATTATCAAAGCAGATTTGAAATTGGGTACTAGACGGAATATCCTGCAAATAAAAATTAACTTTGCACAGTAGATTAGTCAAATGAGCTAGTTACAAGTTATTCAGTGATATAAAGTGCATTTGCAAGAACAAAACCTAACTGACCAATACGCTCAACTAATCAAAGTCTGCCCAGATTAGTTTCACAACAATAATTCCTAAGCTTGAACACATTTATATATCAGTCCATTATGCAAACAACAATGATAAAGCAAATTAAAGTACAATGAATTGACTAGTCAAGCTCATCAGTCAACTAAGTATAGATTCATTGACATGCTCGACCCTGATATTCTCAAAACACCAGGGTAGGCACGTGCTGGCCGACACCCAAAGGTGACGAAGCCATATTAGGATGCATGAGAAATAATAAACATAAACAAAACTTATAAATTTAAATACAATCATTATGCAATTATGGAACGTGTTCAAAGTATACAACTAATAATAGACACTAAAAAGGAATAATATAAAATTGAATGAACAAAGAGATGGGTCCTACACTGAGAGGAATCGAAGATGCCGATGTGGGAATGCCTTGATGCTTGGATTGTACGCCTCAAATCTAAGTCCTAAGGGAGGCGCAAAACAAAACATGAGTGGACCAAGTTGATATATAAGTAACACTAAAACAGTTAATCTTTAACGTACTGACCCTCAGGTTTAGTAAACTCATAGTATAATAAGTAAAAGGTTTTTCCAAAAACCCTAGCATGCCATAAAAACTTCATAAATCATATATTATATATAGTGTGCTTAGTAGTGGTATCATTTCCCGCCCGAAGGCATATAGAACTCTTCCGACCGAAGCCATATAAATATCTTCCGCCCGTAGGCACTACATCATATCTCAAAACATCTTTATAGTATATAGTCATCCATCATATATACTACAAAAAACATGAAATCGATAATGCATGGTATTTCAAAATATTCTCAGTAAAGCATGATATCTCATAAGAAGTAAAATCCAATTTACTCATAAAATGTTTCATAAAACGTAACCATTAAATCATGATTTTCATGTATGCATTTCTAATAGCAAAAGTATGCATTTTGGAAGGGTTCCACTCACAGATACTTCGTCGTCGAAGAGCCATGCAAACTAGTGAAGACGGAAACGCCACAATAAATGCACCTTGCATGATGACTAACTCACCGTGGATTAGTCGGAAAAAGCCTTGAAAGTGGTGGTGCTCGCCAGAAACTTTCTCGACGGCTAACTCGTTCTGGTTTGGTCGGAAAATGGCTTGAAAGGTTGCAGCCCGACTTGGTTTCTATCCCGACAATTCGGAAGGAAGTTCGAGGTGAGCTTGGGTGTTCTAGGCTTGTGAGGACGAGACAAAGCTCGTGGTGCTCTTGGTGTGGTGGTGGTGGAGTGTTTTCGTTGTTGTTGCTTGTAGTGCCCTCGGGGATGGCTTGTTTTTTAGAGAGAATGAGAAGGCCGAGAGGTGAGGAAGTTGTGAGAGAGAGAGTGTGTTATAAAATTAGAAAAAGGGGGAGAGGATCACATGTAGGAAGGGATAAGGGGACAAGAATCCCCAAGTGGGTCCCACAAGGCACACTAAATAAGACCCATAAAGCAACCATTTTAAAAATATCTTCCAACCCAGATGAAATTACCAAATTGCCCTCTGTTCCAAAATCCATAAAATTATTTCAAGACGGGTTGTTACAATCTACCCCGTTAAGAAAATTTCGTCCCAAAATTTGAAATCACTTACTATACTGAAATACTCGAAAATAGGAAGAAGAAAATATATACAAAGAAGAAATCAAGCTAGAGTGGTTGCATCAAAGAGAATATGCCACACCGTCGCGAGCAGGTTGCAAAATTCTCCTTCATGCCTCCAAGCTCCTACTTTCTTCCCTAATCAGCGTAATAGTAGAAACATACTTTATAAAGATATAAGGTTGTAATATATAATAACGTATGGTCAAAACTATGCACGTATAATATGATAACGTCAAAATAGATATGTACTAACATAGAGGTCGAAAAACTCGTACTGAACTTAACAGTGAAAGCGGAAATGACTCGACCAAACATTTGTAACGTCAAAAATACAATATATATAATTCACGTAAGGTAAACCAAAATACTCGTACTGAAAATCAAAATCGAAAATCGGAGTGGGTCTCGCCCAAGCATTTGAAACGTCACGTACTCCGAGAACAGATGTGTGTTTTTGGGTCGCGCCCCAACAATAACTAAATAATACCAACTATCGTAGACGACTCTACCTATCCACTTGCTTGACGAACCCAATGAATAAGCCATCGATATCACAATTGGCTGCTTGCGATATTGACAACACATTGTTGTCTCGATAAGCAAGTAGTAATTTCTAAGGGTGCAAACATACCAATGTCTAATCCCAAGTCAACAACAACATAAGCACACAGTTGTTCAAATCATAAAATCAAACATCCGAAAACCAATTCGCAGAATTCCACTGTCCAACCAATGTTGTCAATAGAATCAATCAAACCAAGTCTCAAATAGTGTCATACATAAACTAGAAATAAGAACTATCGTCGTAACTACTCCCAAAAGAGATCGGTGCAAAATCTAATCATTCAAAAACCACAATCAAAAGAGCACAACACATCTTTCAAGATCTGGATAGTTCATTCATACTATCCAACAGTCTACGAATAAAAATGCGATACAGGACAAACAACTTAGTACTTAAGACCTTCACAAAAACTTCTCAAAAACTTAGGAGTGACACGCACATCACAATGAGGTACAAAAGTGACTATACACCGAGAACCAAAACAATGTGATTCCCAACGCCTAAGCAAGCTGATTCATCAAAAATTTCCCTCGAATTTAGCAAACAGCTATGCCGAGAAGGCTAAGTGGCCACTCACGAATTTAACGGTCAAAACAAAACCATCAAAGCTAGGAAACAGGATAACTTGAGTGAATGCGCAGCTTTGATGCAAGAATACGTGTAAGTACGTAACTTGATTCATTGGTGGTAAGTCGAGATGATTGAGTGCGAACTCGACTCAATGGTAGTCTAAAGTAGTCTGATTGAAGGGAACTCAAACTTTTTCCTCATTCCAATTTTCACAACAACTTGTTACAACGATAAACTCAAGGAACAATAATCTCAGGGATATTCAATCACTGGTGGTAATGATTCGCTCGATAGAATGCTAATGGGTGATTGAATGATTGGTGGTTCAAACTTTCAAATTGAGTGGTTCTCCTGAATAGTTTATTTGCTATAGAAAAGATACGAAGTGTCATATGGTAAGCATGAAACCAAAGTTGCCTAAAATGCTTTCAAGTACCAAGAGGTGAAACTGAGATCACGGTCGAAGTTGATGGTAAATTGAGACGTTGGTCTAACAAAGTCTAGAATGAAGAATTATGCCAGGTGGTTGAAAGTATAGTCATCGCGGACTGGTAGATAATACGACAAGTGAGTTGATTGACAAATACCAAAACGTCATCATAGTCTCCACGTGTACAAGGTGGTTTGTACTGAAAATCTATAGTGGCATTCACCCATTTCCATTCACATTCCTAGTGGGTCCCTGACAACCCAAAAAGAACAATCATGGAAATTTCTGACTAAGATCATTAGTTACAACAGTTGCCTGACCATGATGGTACTCCAAGGTGTAACCAACTCACCAATGAGTTTCATCCACCTCTTCTGTCTCCAACTCAACTATTTCTGTATGCAGGCACACTGCATCTTCTTTGGTAAAAAAAAGATGTAATACTTCTTGCTGTAGAGAGAATGTCACCAGATTTTAAAACAAGGAAGGTCGTTATCAGTTCTAGGTTAAGAATAAGATGGTTCACATCATGCGGTTCCAATCGTCAACAGGCACACACGTTACTCGATACTGCTGCATCAGCGTATGGCCAGACATTTATTAATACACCATCACATAATTCAAAAAGTGTAAGAACTACGATCGGATGAGACAATACCTCGTTGTCGGAAACTTCATTCACCGTCAGCATCGTAATAAAGTTGATTGGTTTCTTAGCCAAAAAGGAAATAGGGTTAAGCTCAAAGAATAGTTAAGAACTGCTGATAGGATTTGACGAGGTCAAAGGCGTTTCGTATTTCACAACACCATGTGAGGATTTTCAATTTCCAACGGTCGTAACCCCTTTTAGGAAATTGATGAGAATATCGTTTGTTACCAAAGAATTTCTCAAGAAGAGTATCAAATCTAAACAAAAGAACATTCGAAGAATTTGACATACAGTTGACCGTCAATGTTTAATGAACTTGACCTCGTGGTTGAAGTAAACAAAAAGGTTATCGATAGAACAATCACAAAAAATTGTTCTAAAGATCCACACAAATTTCCTCAGTGGGAATGAGTCCGAGAGCATTGATCCGAGCCCACCAAACTACCATTTACTAAACTTTGTAACGACTAGTGTTTACTCGCTTTCTCCAACACGAACTTTGAATGTTTCAAATAATTTCCATAAAGATATGACTCTGCCCGCCATTCCTAAGGAACGCATGTTGCAGAGTAACATCACAGATTCGAGGTCTCCAGTTGGTCTTAACCAACTCCTACCACATAGATTTTTCTGTTTTTCCACACTCTAATGTAGATCAGACTTTGCTCGTAATTTCTAAGCAACGCATGTTATAGAGTGGCATTGCCATCTCGAATCATCAGCTGGTCTTAACCAAGCTTCCCTTTATTGAGATTCCTAATTCATGTCACTTCAATGTAAAACCGACTTTGCTCGTAATTTCTAGGGAACGCATGTTGCAGAGTATCAGTCCGATGTTGAAAGTCGTTCAACCATCCATTTCGTCATCGATGAGGCACAATCCCAACATGAATTCTTGTATTTAAACCAGAAGGTGATAACTCAAACAAAGAAAGGTTTGCACAACTGCGTCGAATGACACCTAATCTGAAATTCGTGACACCCAAATGATGTCATGACCGACACACAACTACAGTAACAGAAGATCCTAAGTATGCTCTAAACAAACCATGCTATGATAACATATTGACACGCCCGACCCTGATATTCTCCAAACACCAGGGTAGGCACGTACTGGCCGACATCCAAAGGTGACGAAGCCATATTAGGATGCATGAGAAATAATAAATATAAACAAAACTTATACATTTAAATACAATGATTATGCAATTATAGAACGTGTTCAGAGAATACAACTAATCCTAGACATTAAAAAGGAATAATATAAAATTGAAAGAACAAAGAGATAGGTCCTACACCGAGAGGACTCGAAGATGCCGATGCGGGAGTGCCTTGACGCCGAGATTGTACGCCTCAATTTTAAGTCATGAGGGGGGTGCAAAACAAAACATGAGTGGACCAAATTGATAAATAAGTAATACTAAAACAGTTAATCTTTAACATACTAACCCCTAGGTTTAGTAAACTCATTGTATAATAAGTAATAGGTTTTTCCGAAAACCCTAGAATGCCATAAAAAGTTCATAAATCATAATGGTATCATCTCCCGCCCGAAGGCATATAGAACTCTTCCAACCGAAGCCATATAAATATCTTTCGCCCGTAGGCACTACAACCAATATAGAACTCTTTATTCACCTGTAGGCTCCTACAGCACCCACTTGAAGGCATATAAGTATCAATCACCCATAGGCTCCTATAGCACCCACTTGAAGGAATATATAAATATCAATCGCTCGTAGGCTCCTACAGCACCAACTCAAAGGCATATAAGTATCAATCACCCGTAGGCAGAACAATGATCGTTTAGATAAGCACAAAAACATTGAATATAATCTTTCCAACATAAGTACATATATCTCAACGAAGCCAGTAGCTCAAACATCATATATCAAAACATCTTTGTAGTATATAGTCATCTATCATATATACTACAAAGAACATGAAATCGATAAAGCATGGTATTCCAAAATATTCTTAACAAAGCATGATGTCTCATAAGAAGTAAAATCTAATTTACTCATAAAACGTTCATAAAATGTAACCATTAAACGTTTCATAAAACGTAACCATTAAATCATGCTTTTCATGTATGCATTTCCAATAGCAAAATTATGCATTTTGGAAGGGGTCCGCTCACAGATACTTTGCCATCGAAGAGCCATGCAAACTAGTGAAGACGGAAACGCCACAATAAATGCACCTTGCAAGATGGATAACTTGCCATGGATTGGCCGAAAAAAGCCTTGAAGTGGTGGTGCTCGCCGGAAACTTTCTCGATGGCTAACTCGTCATGGTTTGGTCAGAAAATGGCCTAAAAAGTCGTGGCCCATCTTGGTTTTGATCCCGACAATCCGGAAGGAAGTTCGAGGTGAGTTTGGGTGTTCTAGACTTGTGAGGATAAGATGAAGCTCATGGTGTTTTTGGCTTGGGTGGTGGTGGAGTGTTGTCGTTGTTGTTGCTTGTAGAGCCCTTGGGGATGGCCGGGTTTTTAGAGAGAATGAGAGAGCCGAGAGGTGTGGAAGTTATGAGAGAAAGAGTGTTATAAAATCAGAAAAAGGGGGAGGGGATCACGGGTAGGAAGGCATAAGGGGACAAAAATCCCCAAATGGGTCCTATAAGGCACACTAAATAAGACCCATATAGCTACCATTTTAAAAATATCTTCCAACCCACGGGAAATTACCAAATTGCCCCCCGTTCCAAAATTCGTAAAATTATTTTGGGACGGGTTGTTACATCATTAGTTAATCAAACGCAAATCTACAAATCAAATTTAGTTCACTGCAAGCTATCTTAGTTAACAACAGTTATGTTCATTGCTCATAATATGCAATGTAAACTTAGTTTCTAACACATATCAAATAACAAATCATAGGATGAATGAAACATATGCAAGTACATAAGATATATGGACAAACTTAAGAGACAAAGAGCGCAAGAAGTTTTTGGCTAGAAAAACCCACCTCTGGGTTAAAAAACTGGGGACTCTCCACTGAGTCCAATACACTAGTGTAAACAAGATTCTTACAAAGACCACACAAGCTCAATTCATAGATTCCTATCTACGGAGCATCTTTACCTTTGTGTAATATTGCCTTACACGAGATGAACTCCTTCGGTCTTTACGAAGTAGCAGCTCCTCATGAGCTATTCACCTTGTGGCACCGAAAAGGTGTTGTCTCCAGTCTTCACAAGATGACAGCTCATTCTGAATTCTTCACCTTGTGGCACCGAGATCAATACCAAAAAATGCACATGATATGAAATGATGATAGTGTGCAATCTGGATTCAATGCCTAGTCAGTTTCTTCAGTCAAACTGTTGAAAGAGGAAACTGACCAGAATCCAAAAATGGGGTAAGTTAAAAGATTTGAAACTTGAAGAACTTGACCACCAAATTAAAACAAAATCATGAAGACAATGCTACCCTAATATGCAGTGATTGGGTGTTTGATGTATGGATATGGTTTCGTGGCTAGGGTTTCAATGAAGAATACAAGAGGTAGCTCAAAGCTAAAATCAATTCTTTTATGAAAATGTAAAAATCCTAGCCAAAACAAATGAGCATATAAAACAAATTTAAGCAAGCAATTTCAAAGATAGGTTTAGAAATATTCAATGAAGAACATCACCCATAAAATATTCTTGATGCTCCTATGAGATCCGAGAGATGGAGATGAAAATAAAACTCTCAAAAACTTTTCCAATCTCAAACCCCAAAAACAAATAAACCCTAGATTAGCTTTTAAAGCTGTCTTGATATTCAAACAGAAATAGGACCAGAAAAGCCACGTATTAGGTGCAAAATCAATCTGGAAAGATCTAGGGTTGAAAATTCATTTTTGAGAAAAGGTGTCAGACGGCCTATATAGGCTGTCTTAATTTACGTGCCCAGATAGCTGGATATAGACAAAATTTCTGACTAGACAACTGCACTACACCAAGATTTGCCAAGAATCCTATTCAATATGAAAGCTGAGCTACTAAAACCTGAAGGGGTGCAAAATAAGGGTGAGTAGGCTTGAAAATAAAGTTTTAATGAAACCCTTTTGGAAACGTTATAACCCCTCGCTGTAACACCTTTATAGTTTCTAGAAAATCATATTACGAATAAGTACGAAATCAAATGCAAATCAACAGTAATTCCAGAAATATATCAATCATAACATCTCAATAGTAGGATGATAAAATTAAGTGATCATCAATCTATACTAGCATACGAGTTGGAGTCGCTTAATGCAACATGTACGACTGGATTGATGCTCATCAATCTATGCTAGCACACAAGTCAGAGTTTCCTAATGCAACCTGTACGACAAGATGTTGGAGTTGCCTATTGCAATTTGTATGACATGACTGGGTGTAATCATAATATATGCTCTAGTGCTACAATCACGTGAAGATTGGCGCTATTCGCGGTCGCATACGAGTCGGAGTTGCCTATTGCAACCTGTACGAAATGACTGGCACCTACTTGGATCCAAGGCGAGTGTGCAATGCGGATGTGAACATACATGTGAAAGACTGGCATTGGCCCTGGGCAAGCACTAACACCGATGCAGCAAACGATAAGCATAAAACATAAATATAGTCATGCCATAGTGGTTCGATAGTTCTAATCGACATAATATCATTCATACCCGTAGGTATAATCATGGCATCAATAAACATACATATAACTGTGCATCCCGTAGGATTTATGATCACTTTGTAAATTTATGTTATTTCGCTAATTCTTATAATCATTAATCTAAGCCAAGCTTATGTAGTAAATTCTCTTTCAATGTATAAATGGAAACAAACAAATATGTATATACTATATAAAAGAAAAGACTCACTCACTTGAAGTCTATGCTACAACTCCCTATCACGAATATCGATGCGTCATGAACGATCGTCACCTATAACAAATATCAAATCACGTCTCAGAATTCTTATCGATATAACACATAATCTACATAAAACACATCCCCAAGAACGTTCTAGAATGATTTGTAACCCATTAACCAAAAGTCAATCGTCGGTTAAAGGTCGATGGTAGGGTCCACAACCTTACGTAACTCGATCCAGAAGATCCGCAGCACAGATTTCTGATCTTTAGCTTCCCAAGAGTTTCAATAATCTTCTAGAACAACATCCTAAAGTTTTAGAACGATCCAACGGTAGAATCTTCGCCAATCGCTAAAATTAAGTGGTGGTCAATGTTAAGACTTACAAACTTAGAAAACCCATCCGAGAAGATCCATATGTCAGATTCCCAATCCGTCAGTTCCTAATATCCTTAAATATTATTTACTATTATCTACTAAAGTTTGGTGACGATCCAATGGTCGAATCGTTGAATCATATAATAGCAAAGTAGCGGTCCTTAACAGAAATATAACCAAACAATAGAATTTTGTCAATCGGATGTCTAATATGGAATCGGGGCACCAATTTTACCCTAGGGAGGTCAATTGGTGTCTCTTTCCACGCGCCATTGCACGCGGCGGCCGACCATCTAGACTTGCCGGAAAATTCAACTATTTCCAAAAATTCTCAAATTTTATACGAATGAAGATCTCAATAAGTAGAGAAAGTTTTATACCTGTGGCCAAGTCCAATTTGGCCGGGAAATGCCCCAAATCGTGCTCGAACCGCTGGAAACCCTTGAATTGGGTGTTCTTGATTTGTCGAATCCAAAGCTCAGCTGCCTCCAAACTTGTTTGAGGTTTGTTACTGGGGTCAATGGAAGGCTAATGGTGGTGGTGATTGAAGGAATTGCCGTCAGAAATGGCGGATCTCTGTCTATCTCCCCCTCGATGCCACCGGTGCTATCCCATGAAACCAAGATGAAAAACCGTCGAGTTTGGGGTGGAACTTGAAGAAGGAAGGTTGTGGAGTTGGTTTTGGGTAGTGGCGATGGTCATTTCACGGAGAAAACTCTAGAATCAGAGTCGGAGTGTCCAAGAACCGTGTCGAGTCGATGGGAAAAATCGGGTCAAGGGGATTGGTACTACCTCACTCTCTCATTTCCCCTCCTTTCTCTCCTCTCCCATTGGTCATCTCCTTACCTCCATCTTCTAGTTGGTCCATCCACCCTCATTTTCTCTCCTCTGATTGGGCAACAACCCCCTCTGCTTTCTCCCTTCTTTCCTTCGTCCATTGTTATCTCTTCCCTCATATCTGACAAAATAATATTAAAATAATAATATAATAATTGTGAGAATTATATAAAATAATAAATAGTAACCTTTACAAAAGTACTTTTCAGATTTATAGTTCCGTAAAACCCCTATCGTAACTCATGTTTCGATTCGAATTACGCTTACGTGATCGTCCCATTAAGAATTTCAAGAGTACGGTAAAATAATAACTCGTACGCGTCACGAAAAGCGGTCAACGAAAGTCAACAATCTAGCCTCTAGGGCATTTTCATCAATTCACTCATTTTAAAATTAATAAAAACATAAAATTAGGGACGGTTTGTCACAAATCCTAGATTAGCATTGTATCCTAACTGTAAATTATAAGCATATGTGGTAACATTTACAATTTTTGACAAGGGAAGCCAAACGTTAAACTTGGTACTTAACAAGATTTTTATTCTCAAGTGATTTATAAAGCTTTGAATCTTGAAATCAGAGCAGTTTAGCTAAGCAAATTTACGGCTCAACTTAGCTAAAAAGAGTCAATTTAAGGAATTAAAGCTTAAAAAATGACGATTGTAGAAACTAACTGTAGTATTGTTACCTCATCACTTAATACTAGAAACTTCATGACACTTAGGGCGCGTTTATTAATCCGTAATCAAATTGAGAGGAATTGAATTGAGGAGGAATTAGATTGAGGAGGAAATGAAATGAGATGGAATCAGAATCAAATTCTTGTTGAAGTTGTTTACTAAAACTGTCTGGAATCGACATAAAATTCCATAAAGTTGTTTACTAATTCAGCAGAATCGGAATATAAGCCAGTATGATTACTAAAATGCCCTTGTCCCAAATCAAATATTTTATATACTTTTTTTAATAAAATTTGATATAATATATAATAGTAAGAAAAAAATTAAACTGCTTTTTTATTTCATAGACACACTAAAATGATTTTGTTCATTTTTTTTTTATAAATTTAAATATTTACTTTAATATCTAAATTTTCCTGCTCAAGTTGTAGTTTCTTCTCTTCGGCATATGTATGGAGTTGTGCATAATGTGAGTCTAGGGTTAAGGATAATTTTGGAAATAATGAAAGTAAGTGAGGGTATAAAGGGAAAAAATTATCCTTTTGATTGCTTGGGCAATCCGGAATCCAAATACCTTCTCTATGTTGGGAATCCAAATTAGCCAAATCTTGGAATTGGATTCCATTTTTTGTGTGGGCCCCATGCACTTTTGATTCCTTCCAATTTTAGTAAACATATGTATAAGTCGTAATCGGAATCAGATTCCTTATTCTCATTCCAATTACGAGTTAGTAAACATGCTATTAATGTTGGTAAAGTCATTACTTAATGTCAGTGACATAATAGATTTCTAATTTTAAAAAAAGAAGTTTGGAACCCGTGATACATTTGTGAAAACCGAACACCTTATCCACCAAGATATCAAACGACATGCAGAAAAACCATACTTTAAGTGTACATGAAAGTTTAAATGTTTATGTTGAGAATGAGTTGAATATTGAATTCTTTTGTATAGGTTTATATGTAGTTAATCTATTCTCTATATTGGTAATTAATTTTAAGGAAATTTTATTTGAACCCATATAATATCTTTCAACACTCAACTTACTCTTTACACCCATATTAGTTTTAATTAAACTATTAATATCTCTTTAAACCCAAATTTACTACCTAAACTACCCTTACAAACCCAATTCAATATGTAAATTGTATTTGCACCCATTTGAAAATTAACAAATCAAAATCAAAGCATTCTCTCCTTGTACGTTCTCTCCTTTTCCAACAGTTGCTTTTGATTCCTTTATAGTGTTACTCTTGGTAAATTTCAGGTTGCTTTGCGCCAACTATATAGATTCACACTATACCCATTAAGAAACAACTACAGGCAATCAAATAATTCATTTCTGGGGAAACGTATACTTGACATTTGATGGAATGGACTAATCTGCAATACCATGAAACAAAATAATAGGAGCTAAGAGAGAAGCATCATTTTGAACATTCTAGTCTTGAATCATAAGTTCTGGAGGAAAAAAAGTTGTAAAGATTGTTCTTCTTCCATCATACTGTGAGAGGTTCTGAAGTCATAAAAAATAATGCAATTCTGACTTTTTTTTTTGAACGAAAATTCAATTTTGACAAAAACTATGAAATTGTAAGATATTATGTAGGGCCAACATTTTAGGAGACCAAGAAGTCTCTACCCTAGAAAGATTTAACGATATATACCTCGGTGGTGGAATTGATCCACTAAAGTTAAGTAAATTGTATCTGTTTGAAATCAAAAAACTCAGAAGTCAACTAAATACATGAGAAGCAATTTGAAGGAAGATAGAAAATATAGTTAAGAGCAACTCTATTCGGTGAGAAAACTTCTTGTTCATTTGCATTGGATAGTCATTTTTTGTGTAAGAGAAAGAACCATGAACATAAACATAAAAACTGTAATACTGATCAATTTTTTAGTAACATGATTTGTATTGGGGTGCTGCCATTTTTTGTTAGGGTTTGATTAATAGGTGTGAGTTTATTGATAAATCTTATTTTTATTGTTAATTGTATCTTATACTTGATGATAATTATATAATAGGATAATATTGACTTTTCATATTTAAAATTTAAGTTGCGAGTAGAAAAATATTGTATAGGTTCAAATAAAATTTCTCTTAATTTTATATTACAATCTTAACTTACTTTTATAGTATCAGAATAAATTATTCTAGATATGGAAGCCTAATAGACAAACAATCTAAACACCAAACGCCCCGTAAATGAAACATTTTTATTCACTACCGTAACTATAGTATATACTTACTATACATCTGATTATTTTGACACTATAAAATTATACGCGATAAATAATTAAATGTATAAAAAAACAAATCATATTTTATAACGGTCAACAAAAATGCTCACCCAAAAGTAAAAGTTTTGTTATTATTTGCCCTCCGTCTTGAGTCATGACGCACGTAGGCTGACTACAATTGCTTGATGCATACGTAACGAGCAGCTCTGTTACCAACTGACAGCTGTCACAATAAAACCCCATCAGCAATACTGTTTCATATCCGCGCAGGACAGGAAGCAGACCACATCCACATGCGACTTCTGGACGTGATTAAACATTAATTAATTAAACCAAGACAACCTATTTCATACTTCGTAATTAAGTAACATTAATTAAATTTTTAAGGGAATTAAGAATAATTAGTGGTCAAGTTACTGTTTCTGATGTTGAAAGAAGGATTCTCTTATTTCATAAATCTTTTTCTTTTACTTTCGTTTTATTTGAACGATTACAGTTAAATTATGTTATCGTTTTATGTTAACTTTTTAATAGCAAAAGAAAAAGACAAAAATTATCTGTCAGAAGAGTGAGGGAAGAAGATGATAATAATAGAGGAGAGAATGCTTCTCCGTTCTGCCGAGCTGAGTTGAATTAAGACTAGGATGCTCTCATTTTTCCTTTCCATCTTTTCCTCTCACATTCTTTTATCTTGTATTTCTTTTATTATAAAAAATTAATATAAGATGTTGATGTGATTTAACTGTAATTCTTCAAATAGAAGGGGAGGAAACAAGAGGAGAGAGAAACCAAGAAAATTAGTTGCCAGACCAAAAGTCAAAGGGTCGTACTAGAACGCGGTATTCTTTCCGAGTGCCGCATAGTATTGACTGGCACTGCAATGGGAACGGAGGGAACGAGGAGGGAACGGGAAACAAACACACAAACCTTCAATCTCTTGCGTTGCGCGTTGGTACTTGGTACTTGGTAGTTGAAAAGTAATCTGGCCCTGTTTTAAGTCCTGTCCGGCTGTTCCCTTCATCCTTCCTTCTTCCTCCCTCGTTGGTTCAGTTTTCGTTTCAAACACGTCACTCTCTCTCTCTCTTCTCTCCTTTCTCTCTTCCACAATAGGTTTTAGAATTTTCCCACTTCTCTATCTTGAGGTTCATTCTCACAACTTTCTCTTTCGATTTCTATCCATCCACACCATTCACTTCAAATTCTGATTTGAGTTTCTGTCTTTTTCCAATTTCCAACTGGGTTTTCTTTTATTTGCTTTATTTCCTTCAATTTCCCATCTGAGTCTCCACACTTCAATTCTCCCGTTTCTTTGACCTTTCTTTCTACTAGTCTCCCCTCCCGTGTTCTTCTTCAATTCTCTCTCTCTCTCTCTCTCTCTCTCTCTCTCTCTCTATATATATATATATATATATATATTCCAATTGGGTGTTCTCTTTCTTCTGTCAATGAATCCAAGTTACCATTTTTACAACTCCACATATCCCATTTGATTTGAGGTCTTGAGGCTGCTGATTTTGCTTAGACCTTGCAACAGAAGGAATAAAGAAATGAAGTGTTTCTTTTCTTTCAAGGAAAAATGCAAGAGCAAAAGAGAAGGATCACAATCCGCTCCAGAATTGAGAAACAGAAGCAATCCGGTTTTGGATCGCACAACGAAATCTTCGAGTTCAGTGCCATCTCCGAAGAGCATACCAGAATTGTACAGAGAAAAGGAGCAGAATTTGAGAGTTTTCTCCTTCCAAGAGCTGCGGGAAGCGACAAATGGTTTCAACAGGTTGCTTAAGCTCGGGGAAGGAGGTTTTGGGAGTGTTTATAAAGGAACAATCAGGCCTGCCGATGGAGAAAGGGGTAGTCCGATTGTGGTCGCCATCAAGAAGTTAAACCCTCAGAGTTTACAGGTTCTAAAAATATTTTCCTTAATTAAATATAATTTTCTTCAAAATTTTCCTCTCCAATTGATTGTGATGGTTTGCATTGCATTTCATTGAATGGTTTGATATGTGATCTTTATATTGCACTTCCATCCCGTGTTCGAAACTCCCCTTCTCTTATTTTAACTCCGGCTGTACAATTTTATCTTATGCTGCCAATCCCAAGTCCGTATAAAGGATGAGGGGAAGTGCGTCAGGCAGTCGACAGCCGGCACTTTGCTTAACAAGGCTCTTTCTGGTTATCATATTTTTCACATGTTACATTTTACAGCCTTTTATATTTCTCTCACAGTTTGTTTAACTTGTGGTTATGAACTTTTCTCAAACAGGGTCATAAAGAATGGCTTGCGGAAGTTCAATTTCTTGGCGTCGTAGATCACCCAAATCTGGTAAAACTTTTAGGTTACTGTTCTGTAGATGGAGAAAGAAGGATACAACGGTTGTTGGTGTATGAATTTGTGCCTAATAAAAGCTTAGAAGACCATCTTTTCAACAGGGCTTTGCCCACATTGCCTTGGATAACAAGATTACAGATTATGCTTGGTGCTGCTCAAGGATTGGCTTATCTGCACATGGGACTCGAAGTCCAGGTCCATATACTTTCTCTTCGTTTTATCTGATTTGACTATAACTTCGACATCGTTTGGACATAGGGTTCCTCTTTGTCAACTTTTTGGTTTCGACTATGTTAATTTAACCGATCAGGGATTTGGACTGTGTTTTGATGTTGTGCGATATTTTTTTCTTCTTCTTTTTTACTTACAAGCTGTTGTCTCTGCTTCCGAAACTTAAAGGGTATGTGCCACTCCTGTGATTGCCACAAGTTTGGTAGAGTTACAGAAAATATGAAACTAGTCCTTGTAAATTAGAACCAATAAATGTGCTGCTAGATTCAAGTTGTTTTAGAGGAAACGAAAATGACCATCGCTATAAAAATGTGTTGAAAACATGTAGTATAGACTATTGCTGTTAAATGAAAACCAAGAAAATTTACTGCTAGATTTGAGTCGTTTCAGGGGAAACAAAAAATTCTCACCACTAGAAAGTGTGCGGATGTTTTTCTATTCTTTGATGATGGTGGTGTTACAGTGTTACAGAGGTAAGTTCAGCTTCACTTGTAAGCTTGAAGAAATAAAAATCCTCGTCTTCTGATTTTACTTCTGGCAATCCAAATGCTGCAGAATTTGTTTGTAGATGCATAGGATACACTTGCTGACCGGTCACACGGTGATTTTGTACTTTTTAGAAGATAAGTTCTTATTCATATATGTATTGAACCATGCTGTATTGCATTATATGGACAGGTAATATTTCGAGATTTCAAATCCTCAAATGTGCTATTGGATGTAGAATTTAGGCCAAAGCTCTCAGACTTCGGGCTTGCTAGAGAAGGACCAACGGATGACCGTAGTCATGTATCAACCTCGGTAAGTAGAGTAGTCATAGACAATTTATTTGTGTGTGCTTCCCTTTTTGTGTAAAATGAGGGGCTAGAGTCCCAAAACTGACCCTCTTAATTCTGGGCCATGCTATACCAGCTACATATATAGTGGCATATTTATAGGTTGCATTAGCAGCTTATCCTGTCACTCGTATGACATATAAGGTCAAAAGCATCGCTAGTTCCACCCAAGTTAGCCGTCTCAGTACCTTTCATAGTATAGTCCCATTTTTTTTTCAAGACATGACACAAGTTATTTGCACCTTAGTTTCATTTGAATTTTGGTCTTGAACTTACTGATGGAATTCTCTTGTGCCTCGTTTGGGACATCAGACAGGATTGGGACTGAGTCCATTCTAGTCTCATGGGGACCGACCCCTGTAGAGGGGACTTGTTGTCTATGATTATATTCGACAGGCATTCAATTTGGTAGTCTAGTCCCATTATTATTAAGTTCACACATGCGACGTGACTGTGTCCGTCCATTTTAAATGAATTCCCCCTCTACAGTCCCATTGTCCACACGCGGTCTTGGTTTCCCCTTCAAAGGTTGGCCACTATCTTCTTTGAAGTGCGCTGTGTGCTCGGAAGAAACATTGGGATTTTCTGTTGAAATTTAATTGTCTGTATCTGTTCAAGATTGATCACTTACGCATTTGTATTTGGTATTGTATCCATCAGGTGGTGGGGACTTATGGATATGCAGCCCCAGAATATATTGAAACGGGCCATCTCTCAACTAGTAGTGACTTGTGGAGTTTTGGTGTGGTGCTGTACGAAATCCTAACAGGCAGGCGTGTCTTAGACAAGAACCGCCCTACAGCAGAACAGAAGCTTCTTTACTGGGTTAGACAGTTCCCTGCTGACAGTAAAAGGTTCAGCATGATAATAGATCCCCTACTGAGAGACCAGTACTCTCTTACTGCAGCTCGGAATGTTGCCAAGTTGGCCGATAGCTGTCTGAACAAGAACGCAAAGGAACGGCCAACAATGAGTCAGGTGGTAGAGGTGTTGGAGCAAGCTCTACAAGATTCACAAGGGAGCACCAGTTCTTCAAAGACAAGTTCTGAGGCATCTACGTCCAAATCGGCGAAGCGGAGACCCAAGTAGGATTGATACAAAGAGAGCACTATATATAAATACTAGTGGTGTGTTGTGACTAAGTTCTCTATAAATATTCTCAACAGATTCAAATGGTTGCATATTATATTATAACATTCTTTTTCAGGGACTTCCAGGCACAAGTATCAAATTCATCATCTTTAGGTATCGAATCCGGAAACTATGTAAATCTCTTAGGTCCTGATGCACATTATTGCTATGAGAGAACTCAAGAAAACTTTTGTTTTTTCTTTTTTTTTCTTTCCCAATTGTAATAATCTCTTAGGTCCTTTATGCGTGCAGGACTCTATGTTATTATTGGTGAGAGTAAATAACACTCAACAAACACCCTAAAATGTGTGCTTAATGATTAATCATGAACTTATAGTAACTATAAGTGTGCATGATATTTAAACAAGTCACCAAAGATAATCATAGGTCTCCCCTAATTAACCTGATGAGGCCGTACCTTCCCTTGAGTCAATTTATGCAATGGTACATATTCATGATATCAACACAACACTAGCAAACATGTTTATATATGATATCCAACAACACAAAATAATGTGTATTAAAACATGTTATTTGCCTCTGGAAACATATAAACATGGGTTGAATCATATGAGACAGTAAAACATGTATATGTATACTTAACCCAAAACTAATTCATGTCGTTACCCGAAGATGAGACAAAGGCCGATCCTGAGAATTTGGGGACCCTAGGTGAGCCTTCGAAGTAGAGCCCCAAAATTCTTTGATTCTCGATTCTTTGTGCATGTATAAAAAAAAAAAAAAGAATTCTCTAAATACATAAAAAAATTTACTTCTACATCGGATATCATTAAAAATTAATATCAAAAGAAAATAGATATACAAACATTTGCAGTCAAGAGAGTACAGAGCAATAAAACTTGATTGGCGAGTATAATAAATTCAATAATGCCAATTGTTTCCTTTGTGTTTTTTCTAAAATCAACATCACACTAACGCATTGAATATTAAAATAATCGATTGAATAATAAATTATTGAAAAAAAAATTCAAAGTTTTGATTACCTTAAAGTACAATCTTCAAGACCATGTGATAGTTGATTTAAACATTCGATAGAAATTGAGATATTGGGAAGTTGAAAGAAAAAAAGATTGCATAGGGACTTGAGTTTTATAACTTTATATGCATTTGGACAGATGAATTGGAAGTAAATTTGAACAAAAAAAAAAAAAACTAGTGACATAAAAGGCAGCTCTATGTTTCGAACTCACACCCCAAAAAAAATGAAAGCCGAACATTTCCATTGTAACAACAAATAAATTGTGATATTTCTTACTTTTACTATATTTATGTGTTGTTTTTGGGACTCCTACGAGGTGGGGGTTCTAAACGAACGCCTACATGAACTACTTTGAGGGCCGATCCTGCAAGTGAATTATTGCATATAGTAGTGCCAAAATATTTAGTTTCAAATGGCTAAAATATGGATTAAATAGTGAGCGAACAACTGCAAGATACATGGTTGAATCTTTGCCTGATACATAAGCATACACAATTTTCAGGATCGAATAATTACAGACATGATATAACATAAACCATTTGATGCAACATTCGAAAACTGACTTGTAGCAAGCGATTGCAGATACATTATAACAAACATGATTATAATCGCAATATAACAAAAAACCTTTAACCACAACATTTATAAACGATTTGTAATAGCATCAGGGTCGTCTATGAGATTTCGGGAATCCTGTGCGAAATTTATAAAAGGGCCGCTCCCTAAGATAGTTTTAGAAAAGTCGGACTGTTGAAAAGTCTGATGGCAATGAATGCCCACACAGTATGTTAGCAAAAGTCTTCAGCATGAGCAGAAGTTTTCAATGCCCATGCAAAGTAAAAGTTGAATACATAGAGATTGTATTGTCAGACGAAATGTCGTAAATTTCAATATGCAGTTAATGCATCAGTTCGGAGTTGCTCTATAAATAGAGCACTACGTATGTTTTTAAGTGACAAAAAAGATAAGAAGAAGAGAACGAGAGAAAAATATCAGTAACATCATCTATTTCTCTGCCTTTTATTTGTTATCTACTTGTGTTATAGTTTTAGTGTGGCATTTTACATCTACCTTGCACCAACCATTAAAAAGGTTATTCCTCTAACTTTAACCTATTTATAACACGTTATCAGCACGAGTCTCTAAATATAATTATTCTCTCATCTCTCTTCGCCGAACGAACGAAAGAAAGAAAAAATGTTTCCTTTAAGGTTTTTACTGTTCATCTTCTTCCTCTGCCTCAACTGCGCCGTATACCCTCGCGATGAACTGTTTGCTCCATGTCTGCTCTTAGTTCTCAATCTAACGGTTACATACATCTTTGATTACTTGTTTGGTGTAGAGATTGATTACTAACCCAGCATTTATTTATGTTAATTTTACTGCAATCCAAGATGGTGCGGTACAATCGCCCATCTTGAACTGCAAATTTATTCTTGCTGCGATCCAAGACAGTGCGGTATCATTGCCTATCTTGGACTGCAGATTTAATTTTATTGCAAATTTTAGGTGGAGCGGTATAATCGCCCACCCTACCCTGCATATATAAATTTACCTGCTGTTTAATTTCATTGCAATTTTAAGTGGTGCGGTATAATCGCCTACACTGCTCTGCATATTTAATTTTCTTGTTACTTGAGTGGTGCGGAATAATCGCCCATTCTATATTACAATGAGAATGGTGCGGTACAATCGCGCTCCCCATTCACCCTGAAAATCTCGAGCCAGAAGTTTCGAGTGCTTATCATTTTGGCCTGAAGATCAAAATGAAAAATTTGTAAGAACCAGAAGTTCTAACATCATATTCCACCAGGAATACATATTATTGCAAGTTCTTCCACATCTCATTTTCTTTCAGAAAAGAAAATGGTGAACTTGGCGAAGCTTGAATTTGCTGCCCTGTGTATTACCGGGAAGAATTACCTGACCTGGGTACTGGATACCAAGATCCATCTAGAAGCAGGGAATCTTGGAGATACCATCAGGGAAGGGAGCAACTCATCCTCTCAAGATCGGGCAAATGCCATGATTTTCATTCGCTGCCATCTTGATGAGGCGCTAAAAAGTGAGTACTTAACGGTTGAAGATCCGTTAGCTCTCTGAAATGCCTTGAGAAACAGATACAATCACCAGACAATGGTGATTCTTCCAAGGGCCCACTATGAGTGGACTCATCTGAGGATCCAAGACTTCAAGTCAGTGGCAGAGTACAATTCTGCATTGTTCAGAATTACCTCTCAGATGAAGCTCTGTGGGGATATTATTACTGAGGAATATATGCTGGAAAAGACTCTCAGCACATTTCATGCCTCCAACGTGCTCCTGCAGCAGCAGTATAGAGCGCGAGGCTACACTGAGTACAACCAGTTGATATCTGTGCTCTTAGTAGCTGAACAGAATAATGAGCTCCTGATGAAAAACCATCATTCCCGACCTACTGGATCTGCACCATTCCCAAAAATGAATGCTGCTTCCCTCGAAGTGAATGCCACATACTCTGGTGGTGATAATCATAAACGAGGACGTGGCCACAAGCGAGGTCGATGGAATAGGAAATGCAAAAACCATGGAGTTCAGTTTCACAACCAGGTTCCGAGGCATAATTCAGGCCCGAGCTTCAAAAATGCGAATCGCCACAAAGGCAAAGCTCATACGAACAATGCTCCCACGAACTCTGAAGGAGCCTGCCATAGGTGTGGTGGCAATGGGCATTGGGCGCATACTTGTCGTACCCCAAAACATCTAGTGGATCTGTATCAAGCCTCCCTCAAGAAGAAGGGTGTCGAGACCAATTTTCTCGACCAGGCTAGACCAATGGATATACCTAATCCAGTGTTTGACTTATCAGGGCAGTTGAACACAACTCATCTAGATGTTCCAGACTTTATTGTGGAAAGGGGAAATGAAGTATACCGGTCTGATTGAATCATTGATTTACTTTTATTATGCTAAACTTGTAGTATTTCAGATTCAATAAAAGTGGCATGTAAATTTTCTTGTTATAACTTGCTTTTAACTCTGATTCTCTTACTTAGAGAGCATGGATAAAAACTGTGGTTATTCTCAGAACATGAGAAATGGCGGAGATATTTGTCTTGCAGATAGTGCAACCACACATACAATACTTCGTGATCGAAAGTATTTCTCAAGCTTAATACCTACAAAAGTAGGGGTAACAACAATATCAAGACCTTCATATGTACTTCAAGGTTCAGGGCAAACCCAGATTATGTTACCAAATGGAACAATATTGTCCATACAGAATGCATTGTATGCCACTCGATCTACTCGAAATTTGTTGAGTTTCAAAGACATACGTTTAAATGGATACCACATTGAAACAAAAAATGCAAAAAATGTGGAGTATCTATGCATTACCTTCAATGATACCCAGAAACTTATATTGGAGAAGTTGCGTGGTATGTCGAGTGGATTGTATTATACATACATAAAGACAATTGAATCACATACTGTCATGAACCAGAAGTTCATTGATTCAAAAGTTTACATGCTTTGGCATGACCGTCTGGGTCATCCAGGATCTACCATGATGCGTAGGATCATTACCAACTCTAATGGACATCCATTAGTGAGCAGACACATTGCTGCCTCAAATGATAACCCTTGCAAAGCTTGTTCTCAAGGGAAGTTGGTAATTAGACCATCATAACTAAAGGTTGATGCTGAATCCCCATCATTTTTGCAAAGAATTCAAGGGGATATTTGTGGGCCTATCCAACCATCATGTGGACCATTTCGATATTTTATGGTTTTGGTTGATGCATCTACCCGATGGTCACATGTTTGTCTCTTGTCTACTCGGAATGTAGCCTTTACGAGACTCCTTGCTCAAATAATTAAGTTACGAGCACAGTTCCCAGATTATCCCATTAAGTCAATCCGACTTGATAATGTTGGTGAATTTACGTCTCAAATCTTTGATGATTATTGCATGACATTGGGCATTGATGTTGAACACCCTGTTCCTCATGTCCATACTCAAAATGGTTTAGCAGAAGCATTGATCAAGCGACTTCAGTTAATAGCTCGCACTCTGCTTATGAAAACCAAATTGCCAGTCTCTGCATGGGGACATGCCATCTTACATGTTGCATCATTGGTTCGATTGAGACTTATAGCCAACAATCAATACTCTTCAGTACAACTCGTGTTTGGACATCAGCCAAACATTTCCCATTTACGAGTTTTTGGTTGTGCTGTTTATGTGCCTATTGCACCGCTGCAACGCACTAAAATAGGACCTCAGCGTAGGCTGGGAATTGATGTGGGTTTTGATTCACCATCTATCATTAGATATTTGGAACCCTTGACATGTGATATGTTTACAGCTCGTTTTGCTGATTGTCACTTTGATGAGACAATTTTCCCGTTGTTAGGGGGAGAAAAGACCGTTCCAGAAGAACGGAAAGAGCTGACATGGGTTGTTCCCACCTTGTCTTATTTTGATCCTCGCAGCATTCAATGTGAAAATGAAGTAAAAAGGATCGTTCATCTTCAAAGCATTGCCAATCAAATGCCAGATGCATTTAATGATGCTATGAAAGTGACAAAATCACATATACCAGCTACAAATGCACCTACAAGAATTGATGTCCCTGTTGGACAAAATAAAGTGGCAGCGAATGATTCATCTGGTGCACGCCTGAAGTGTGGTAGACCCCAAGGTTCAAAAGATTCAGCCCCTCGAAAGAGAAAGTCGAGGGCACAACTGAATCCAAATGAAATCATTCAGGAAGAGAAAATGAATGATACATCCACAATTCATGATTCTGGACTTCCAGAAAAAGAGAATGTCCTTGATGAGACATATGTCCCTGAAGAGACAGAAGTACATGAAAGCAAAGAAATCTCTATAAATTATGCATGTACAAATGAATTGTGGGATCGGAATGAAATAATCATCGATGATATGTTTGCATTCGCAGTAGCCACTGAAATCATCTTAAGTGATGATATTAAGCCCCACTCTGTCGATGAATGCAAACAGAGACAGGATTGGCCTAAGTGGAAAGATGCAATCCAAGCAGAATTAAATTCCTTGGAAAGGCAGAATGTTTTTGGACCAGTAGTCCAAACCCCGCCTAGTGTAAACCCCGTGGGTTACAAATGGGTATTCACAAGGAAACGCAATGAGAAAAACGAGATCGCAAGATACAAAGCACAACTCGTTGCACAAGGTTTTTCTGAAAGACCTGGAATTGATTATGAGGAGACATACTCTCCTGTAATGGATGCAATTACGTTCCGTTACTTAATAAGTTTAGTGGTTTCAGAAAGACTTGACATGCGACTTATGGATGTCATCACTGCGTATCTATATGGAGAATTAGATACTGACATCTATATGAAAGTCCCAGAAGCACTTAAGTTGCCTGAAACAAGTAACAAACCACGAGGTATGCTCTCGATCAAATTAAGGTGATCATTGTATGAGCTGAAACAATCTGGACGAATGTGGTATAATCGTCTTAGTGAGTATTTGATCAAAAAAAGGTATATCAACAATGTCATTTGCCCTTGTGTGTTCATTAAGAAATCCAATTCTGGATTCGCTATAGTGGCAGTATATGTTGATGATATGAATCTAGTTGGAACTCCTGAAGAGCTCAATAAAACTGTTGAATATCTGAAAAGCGAATTTGAAATGAAAGACCTTGGAAAAACAAAATATTGTCTCGGCCTGCAGATCGAGCATTGTGCTAGTGGAATTTTGGTCCACCAATCAGCTTACATTGAAAAAATTATGAAGCGATTTGGTATGGACAAGGCTTATCCACTAAACACGCCAATGGTCGTTTGTTCTTTGGACATTAAGAAAGATCCATTTCGTCCAAAAGAAGATGATGAACTGGTCCTTAGTCCAGAAGTACCATATCTGAGTGCAGTAGGTGCTTTGTTGTATTTAGCACAATGTACTAGACCAGATATAGCTTTTTCAGTTAACTTGTTAGCAAGGTATAGCTCTGCTCCAACAACTCGCCATTGGAAGGGTATCAAAGATGTATTGCGATACCTTCGTGCGACAACAGACATGGATCTCTTCTATTCAAATAACTCCACAGATGACCAGGTCCTTGTTGGATATGCAGATGCTGGTTTCCTCTCTGATCCGCATAAAGCCCGCTCACAAACTGGATATGTGTTTAAGAATGGAGATACAGCAATCTCATGGCGCTCAACCAAGCAAACATTAGTTGCTACATCTTCAAATCATTCAGAAATACTTGCTTTACATGAAGCAAGTCGAGAATGTTCTTGGTTAAGATCAATGATCCATCATATTTGGAATTCATGCGGTCTAGCTTCGAAGACAGACAACCCAACTGTCATCCATGAAGATAATGCAGCCTGTGTTGCCCAAATGAAGGAAGGATTTATCAAGGGCGATAAGACTAAATACATATCTCCAAAGTTTTTCAGTGCTCATGAGTTTCAGAAGGCTAAAGTTATTGAAGTCAGACAAATCCGTTCAAATGAAAATCTGGTAGACTTGTTCACCAAATCTCTACCAAAGTACACATTTCAGAAGTTAGTGCAAGGCATCGGATTACGTCGACTTACCAAACAGCTAAATTTGGAGAATGCGGAATCAGGGGGAGATACATATCAGGGGGAGTATCCATGATACATGCTTGTTGTACTTTTTTTCCTTCGATTAGGATTTTTCCCACTGGGTTTTTCCTATTAAGGTTTTAATGAGGCAACATAAGCATACTTGACACTATATCAACGATCCAGGAAAGTTTTACTCTTTTTCCTTTGCTATGGTTTTTTTCCCACTGGGTTTTTCCAAGCAAGGTTTTAACGAGGCAACTCATGTTGATATGTGGGCATCCAAGGGGGAGTGTTGAAAAGTCTGATGGCAATTAATGCCCACACAGTATGCTAGCAAAAGTCTTCAGCATGGGCAGAAGTTTTCAATGCCCATGCAAAGTAAAAGTTGAATACATAGAGATTGTATTGTCAGACGAAATGTCGTAAATTTCAATATGCAGTTAATGCATCAGTTCGGAGTTGCTCTATAAATAGAGCACTCCGTATGTTTTTAAGTTATAGAAAAGATAAGAAGAAGAGAACGAGAGAAAAATATCAGTAACATCATCTATTTCTCTGTCTTTTATTTGTTATCTGCTTGTGCTATAGTTTTAGTGTGGCATTTTACATCTACCTTGCACCAACCATTAAAAAGGTTATTCCTCTAACTTTGACCTATTTATAACACGGACAATGTATTGATGTCAAAAAACAATCACTTAAATCAAAACAAACTTTAGTACTCACTTATTGCAAGTTTACAAATGTCATTAACTATAAGTAAAAAGAGGTACAAATATAATATTCACTAAATGATCAAAAGCATTTCAATATTCAACAACCAAACATGAAAAAAAACTTCAAACCTCTAACTTTAAAGTTTCACTTGCATATATAACATTATAATATAATAAAATTGAAAAATATCCCTTTTTAGGAGGTTACTATTGATACCCAAAATATCTCATTGCACTCCAAAATTTTTATATTTAGAATAAGAAAAAAAAATACTCTTTTAAGCAATGCATAATGAGATTTTAAAGTGCTAACAAAAGTAATTTTTTAAATATAGAACATTATTACATAATATTAGATGGCAAAAATTTGAGACCCCTTAAAATTTGGGACCCTGTGCGACTGCACATTTCGCTCCCCCCTCAACGCCCCTCTGAATCGCATCTATATGGTTATATCAGAGCAATCGAAAACAACAACATCAACAAATTATAATTCCAGGATTCGATATTTAAGCTTTAGTTCTGCATGCATATTTTAAACTGGAAGAACTATTAAGATAAACATGTAGACTTTAGTAGTGTTTCTTATTTGTCTTGATAGCACAAAACTATGCTCTGATACCAATGGTAAACTTTATCAGTTCATGCTAATCAAAACACATAACCTTACTTACCTGGAGAAGACAACATGATGAATTATTGGATGATCAAACACAAGGACGGAATAGCTTGAAGCACTTCTACGCACTGTTGCTTCTTATACAAGGAACTAATGGGTAGTTCTAAGATTGTGGTGTGTTAGCCGCGTGCATAGGGATCTCAAACTTATATAGGCCTCACGTCCCTCGAATCTTACCCACTAACGGATACTAGCAACCCTAATGAGCCTATAACTACAATACTAAAGCCCTCAGAATTGTATTCCACGCAAGAACCCAGATCTAGAGCCTCTTCTCCGACTTCAACTTTCAGCTGCCGTCCCTTGCTTTTGCTCGGGGTAGGTGGTAACCCACTACTTCCTCCTCTTTCCAATCTCCTTCTTCCCTCCTTCCATCCTTTGCCTTTTTCTTCTTTTTCCTCCCCTCTCACTTCCTATGCTCCATCCCCCTCCCTGCATCCATCTCTTCCTCTCCTCTTTCCAATCTTTTTCTTTCATTTTATTCCTGGTTCTCTCTGAGTTTATCTGAGTTTTTCCTGAGTTGGGTCTCAACTATCCCCTGGGCTTGTCTCAAATCTAGGCTTCATGCCTCTTTTCCGACATCTTTTGCCTATTGTTACTGCTTTCTGTCTTTTAACTTTTTGTCATCTATCCTCCTTAGCTATGATACTCTATCCCTATCCTACCATGTACTCGGATAGGTGGACTCCGATCAGGAATAGGATACCACATCTACTACCCTCATTCACTTGCCCTCCCCCAACCGGCATGCCAATGCCGAATCCCAATCAAGGCTAAGTGTTGGGTATTTTACATACCCCCTTAGCCTCACTCTCTACCCGTATGATATTTTGTTTGTATATATTTGCAAGGGTTAGTGAAAGGGATTTGGATTTAGTGTCTACTTTCTCGATTCGGAGTTTGGCTTCCTCCAAGGATGTGATGGCGGTAATGATGTTGTCTTTGCTGCTGGAGATTAAGGTTTTTTATTGTCTATTTTATGCTGCCTTCAAGCCTAAGCTTGTGTGGTTGTATTTTGAGTTGCTGCTCTCATTTTGCTTAGACCTTTTACTTTTCTTGTAGTTGTTTATCCCCTTTTTTTAGACGTTGTACTAGTTTTTATCATAATAAAAATTGACTTTATGATAAATAAAATAAAATAAAATAAAATTTAGGAAAGATTTGAAAAATTCTCTCCGATCATACTCACTATCATATCACGCTGTTACTATTGCAAATTAAATTCTTTAGCGATCTCTTATATTAGGTTTCTAGTATCTTTTGCTAAAATTAACTAAAATAGAAATAAAAAATAAGTTACTTCAATCCATTGTTCTTAATTTGAATCTTTTCATAATTAGTAAAAAAATCTCCAATGTTTTAATAATCTAACGACGTAAGATGCGAGTGTGGAAGTTCAATACCTTATAAATTAGAGGATCGACGTTATGTGATATTTTTATTTTCAATATTTAAATTGAAGGTTCTAAAAAACGTTAGGATAGTTGGATAGCGAGTTAGGATCTAGCGCTTAGGTAAAATTTAGTAAATATATTATATTTCGTTTAAATAAGTATTTGCTTATACTTAAAATATTTAAAATTTCATCATAAACTACAAAATAGAATGACCTATATGTTATGAAGTATTGAAATAAATGAAAACATAGGGACAAGCATATAATGTGTGTTCATTTAAGTATGCAACAAATTTCTTATAATTTATTAAAAAAATAAAATACAAAATGAAATGTATCTATTTTCTGTCTAATGAGTGGTGACTTAAGCGGGTCTTGGCAAGTTAGAAGAGTGCCTAGGTGATCTAGATGAGCGCGTCAACATGTTTAGGTACTATTTCTTAATTTTCAAATGTTTAAATATTAATCAAAATGGTGCTAAGTGAAATTTTTTAAAATAGTATTTAATCTTCTGATTCATGATAATGAAAAGAAAAAAAAAATCACTTACAACAATTATGCCATTTTATCTGCGAGAATGAAATGGACAAAATTGTGTGAAAGTCACGCAGTCGTTGCAGTAGGTAGCCACTTGGCCCTCTCTCACCACACTCTTTCAAGTTTCAACGTCTGAATTTTATACTTTTCTATTTTCTCCGTAAATAGTCTTCCCCGCACAAGATTCCTAGGAAAGTAAAACTTTTTACGAGAAAAAATCAATTGTTCTCGTTAAATATTATTTGTATTTAATTTTAAATAAAATATTAAAAAATAACTATGTAACGTATAATGGACGGATGCGATTAATTAGTCTTTGAATCCCACAACTAAGATCCGGCCAATCCCTCTCTCACCACTCTTTCAACATCTGGAATTTATACATTTCTGTTTTCTGGGGTACTTGTCTTCCCTGGACAAGTTCCCCAGGAATGTAAAACTTTTCCCGAGAAAATATCCATTGTTTCCATCGACGCCAAAACCAGACAACATCAAGAAAACTCCTTTTGGGTTTTGAACCTTGATCATGGGTGGTGACTCTCCATTATCAGGTAATTACTTTTCCCCTCATATATTATCTTCTAATTCTAATGTTTTGGTTATCAGCTGTGGATTTTAGTCATGGCATATGAAAGATTGATTGCACTGTGGCCTGGTTTTACTATTTGTATGTTTTTCATGGGAGTCCTCTATCAATTTGTTGAGAATTTTTCAAAAGAGTTTGTTTCATGGGAGTCCTATCAATTTGTTGAGAATTTGTCAAAAGAATTTGTAGGGTCTTTGAAGATTAGAAAAATCCTTGTGATTAGGAATGCTAATCTTAAAATTAGTAGTTATGGGTGAGGAGAAAAGAGAAGAAGGCAGTAAATTTCACAAGAAAAATCTTGGTTTGGATAATCTTAATTTACAATTAAAAGGGACATGCGTATTTGTAAAGCCAACAATATGGTTTGATGAAACATTTAATCATCTGTCAATATTAGAGCAAACTCCGAAACAGTATTTGTATCGCCGGGACACCCGAAGGGCCGGCCGTATGTTTCTCAGAGGAAAGCAATTTTTGGTGAAATATTTTTGAAATCAATTTTTAGTAAAAATCTAAGTGGATCCTAGCAAAAGCACTTAAGTGCTTTTGGAACCCAAAATCAATTTACCAAAAGCACTTTCAATTATTTAAAAGTACTTTCAAATGAGCTTTACTTAGGACCCGTCTGATAATTATTTCGTTTTAGTTTTTTTTTTTTTTTCATTTTTTCCTTGGTAGAAATAGAGGGAATGTATATGGAGGAATGAGGAATAAAGAAGGGCGGAGGGGAGAAAGTAGAAAACAAAAACTAGAAATTTGAAAAGCTACTAAATATTGTTTCCAGTTTTTAGTTTTCACTTTGTGTACTCTTCCATCTACATTTCTTCCACATCCTTCCCGCCGTCATTCCTCCACCTTCCTTCATCCGTCTTTTCTCCTTTGTATTTCTCCTCTATTCATAACAAAAACGGGAAAACTAAAAACGAAATGGTTACGGATTTTGTTTATATGATGTGTGTTCCCGTATGTTGTTATCTCTCTCCAAGAAAAGCTCTTGGACTTAAATTTTTGACAGACCTTTGTTTGTAGTCTTGTCTGTGCTTAGTAGGAAAATGCTCCTCAATGCTTCTTGTTTCTTGGTTGCAGAAACAAGATCAGTAGAAAATCAATTCAACCATGAAGATGTAAACGAAACGCATTCAACGGAAGCGAAGGGAAAGAGACTCTGGAAGAAAGTTAAATATCAGCTTATTGAATACCATTCATTGCCTTATTTTTTAAGGGACAATGAGTTCATTTTGGGTCATTACCGATCGGAATGGCCATTGAAGCAGGTGTTTCTAAGCATCTTCTCCATTCATAATGAGACTCTTAATGTCTGGACGTAAGTACTCTAGTGCCTAATACTTATTACCGCAATACAATCCAGTTATTTTGTTTTTTGAAGCTGTGCCTCTCAAGTAAATAACGTTGATTGCTGCTGAGAAATGCTTTTAAGACCATTGCTCTTAATAGTTATTCACATTTTTTGTAGGCATTTGATCGGGTTCTTCCTTTTCCTTTTCCTAACCATATACACAGCAACAAAAGCTCCAGACCTCATGGATCTGTCTTCCCTGCAACATTTGTCTGACATGATTAGAAGAGCCAATTTGCACAGAATTCATCCGGAGCTGTTGAATTGCCTCCCTTCGCTATCTTTGCCGTCTATGAATTTTCTCTCCTCGGTTTCAAGGAATATAAGTGAACTTCTCGCCAATTGCTTGCCTGACCGGGTCTCCCATGGCAATCAAACAGAGAATTCTGTTCTGGTATTGTCCTGCTCTTTGATTAAATCCAATGCAAAGATGTCCTTGAGTGCTTTTCAAATTCTTTTCGACCTTTTTTTTATTCCCTTTACATGCATGAATTTTTTACCCAGCTACTGATGCACATAACTTTCTGATAAAGTCTCCATAAAATCCGTTCTATTACACCGACGGTAACGTACTTTTTAATTGGAAGTCCTTTTGTTTCCCAGCCTTATGCCTTTGTTATTTGTTTAACAATTGCAGGATGGAGTAACGGATGACGTGATGAACATGGTGGCCCCTCTTATGTATCGGCCCATAACAAGGTGGCCCTTCTTTGTGTTCCTAGGTGGAGCCATGTTCTGCTTGCTAGCCAGCAGCACATGCCATCTCCTTACTTGCCATTCAGCGCGCCTTTCCTACATAGTGCACAGATGTGACTATGCAGGCATCGCTGCACTCATCGTGACCTCATTTTACCCTCCTGTCTACTACTCCTTCATGTGCAACCCCTTCCTTCGCAACCTCTACTTAGGTTTCATCACAATACTAGGTATCACCACCATGGTTTTCTCCCTCCTCCCATTTTTCCAAGGACCCAAGTTTCGAAGCCATCGTGCCTCTCTCTTCTTTGGGATGGGCGTGTCAGGTGTCGTGCCTTTAGTTCATAAGCTCATAGTGTTCAGGAATCAGCCAGAGGCCATCCAGACTACCGGCTATGAGGTGTTAATGGGGGTTCTTTATGGACTAGGGGCATTGATATATGCTATAAGGATACCCGAGCGGTGGAGACCGGGGAAGTTTGATATTGCTGGGAACAGTCACCAGCTTTTCCATATCTTGGTTGTGGCAGCAGCTTACACACACTACCGTGCCGGTCTACTGTACCTAAGATGGAGGGACTTGAAGGGTTGTTAGCTTGTATTGAGACTATAGGAGGACCAACATTGGATAATATTATACAAAGGAGCCCTTCTGTGTTGGATTTGGATGTATAGCTAACTTTTTCCTTTGGCCATCTGAAAATTTGTACACATTCCTTTTGCTTGTTGAAAAACTTCCAGGAAATGTAATTATAAGTTTGGTAAAAAAAGAAATACCCTTTCATAAACCCCGCAATCATTTTTTAAGGGAAATGATTTGTGCACACAACTTTGTAAGCGTTTTTGAATGGAAATAAGTAAGGGTGTGCAAAGAGGGGAAATGGGTGTGCGGAAATGACTTCCCTTTTCAACATGTAGTCAAGTATTGTTTGGATATGTTGTTCAAGTTTGAAGGGTTCCACTGATCTCTCCTTCAAATACCTAAATTTTGATTGACCCCATTGTAATGCTGAAAACATTTTGCAATCTCAACCATGTTCTTCGAATGGATTGCCCCTGGTGGTTATGGTCTTCCTTTTAAACTTAATGCGTTCCGGGTTCTTATTCTCCTCCCTCATGAATTTCATGTAAATTATCCTATCATTTGTACCAAAAAAAAAAAAAAAACAAGTTCTTCAAAATGAAAAGGTGCCATCTTCTTAAACATTATTAACACTAATACTTCTGACAATAATAATTAAAGTAGAGATGGGCGCGATTCGGTTTGACACCAAATATATTACCAAACCAACTAGCATTTAATAGTTCAGTTTAGTTTGGTTTTGTCCAACATCACAATTGAAAAACAAACCAAATCATTGTTGATCAGTTTGGTTTGGTTGGTTCAAGCCTATTCTCCATACATCAATAAAAAATGTCTAACATTTCAACATTTATAATTTTCTAAATATCTGTACACCTCACACATTCCAATTCGATCAAAAGGTTTAATTTTTTGAGACATAAATTTTCATCAAGTGAACTAGAACTTAGTTTCAATTAAATAAAGTCTTGTGTTCGCAAACGATTTATTAGTTACAGTCAAACGTAAGCTTTGAGTACAAATAACCTATCGCCTATAAGCTTAAATTACACATAAGCTTAAATCTACTAATTGTTAATAGTCTCTACAACTTTTAATATATGTACGGTTAGACATCTAAATAACCTATGATATGTGTAAAATAAGTAAAAATTATAATTAAAATATATACGGTCGATTCGGTTTAGTTTTGATCAATTTCAAAAATGAAACAAAACGAACCAACATAAAATCGATTCAGTTTTTAAATTGTGTAACTTTTTCTTCGTCAGAATGAAACTAAACCGACCAAAACAGTTCGAATTGGCTGGTTTGGACGGTTTAGTTGGTTTATGCCCACCACTAGGTTTAAGTGTGTGTGAGTTTCACACGATCCATGCACAATTTTTCCCATAACTCATTACTTCGTGAGAGAACAAGATATTTGAAAATATTTTGTGGAACAATGTTACACCGTCGTGTAAAGAGTCACTTGGCCTAATATTAATCATGGTTTTAGGCAACTCCAATCATTGACATCTTCATGATGATTATATAGCAAAACGATTGGACTTTTACCATTTCTCGTTCTTGTTTTTTCTCTTCAACTTTTTTTCATTTTTTTCATGTGTACGTAAAAAGTTTTAGGTAAATGAGAAGTTTTAAGTTTAGACATCGTGAATGCTGCGTTCAATTATTCCACCTTTTAGTGTAAATATATGTTTTACAAAAAAACAAAAAACAAAAAAAAAGTTTGAACGAAAGGACATATTGGGCTGGAAGTCTTGTATCATGGGCTAAATATTTTATGGCCCAAAAACGAAAAGAGCCCACTTTTATTTGGTTTCGATATCTCCCTCCATTTGGCTACTGCGTTCTCCAGTTAACCACCGTTCGAAACTCATCAATGGAGGTGGCAACCACGGCTTCCTGCTTCGCGCTCCACACGCGCATGTTAGCAACGCCCACCACTCTCCGAGCCCTGAACACTACCCGCCCCCATCTGACGTCGTCTCATTCCCCTCCCAGAGCCTCCCTCTCCACCAGCTTCCTCTCTCCCTTCGCCGGCAACAGCCTCTCCTCCGACTTCTCCGGCCACAAGCTCCGCCCTTCATTCCTCAATCCGGCGTCGTCTTGTGGCTCCAAACCCACACGCGGCGTCGTCACCATGGTACTCCCCCAAATTACCTTCCCGCATTTTACTCTCACCTTGTGTATTCTTTTCTACTGATTTTTTCGATTTCTAAGTAAAAATTCAGCTCAATTGAAATTTATCTGGATGGAATTTGAGATTATGGGTCATGTTGGTTTCAATTATTGTGTAATGCAGTTTGAATTTCGAATCGAATTGAAATTTGTGTGTTTAGGTTATTCCATTTCAAAGAGGAAGTGCATGGGAGCAGCCGCCTCCGGACCTGGCATCATATCTGTACAAAAACCGAATAGTGTACTTGGGCATGTCACTTGTTCCTTCGGTGACGGAGTTGATACTTGCCGAATTTCTCTACCTTCAGTACGAAGACGACACGAAGCCCATTTACTTGTACATTAATTCCACAGGAACAACCAAGGTCAGCAGTCGAGACTCTTTCGTTTATTTTCAGCTAGCTTTAGGTCTAATGCCTACTTGTTTCACACATTGGCATCTTCGAAGAACACCCGAAGTCAATAATGAACACCCACACTTTAATTGTTAACTCTTGATACTAGGGATAGGTACAAGACGAGGGGTTCAATGTTCGTTGATAGTGAAAAGGTAGATTTGGGGAGCGTAGTGTGACAAAGTGACATCACCTCCGTTGTCACTTTTGTAGGGATGTCCATGTTTTTCTCTTATTATCGGTCAGTTCATCAGTTGGTAGTAATTGGAGAGTGTATTATAAAGACAGGAAATAACTTGTGTTGGAGTTTGGTAGTAGTACTGATAGATTTCACGTCAGCGGTTGCTTAGATGTTGGTGTTGGTGCTGGAGTTAGTTGTGGCAGGGTTAATGGGATTGTTGCAAACTTCCGATGTATTAAAATGGTAGTTCTGATATGATCATAGGTGATGCCAACTTATGGTGGTTGCAAAGGAGAAGGTTTGTGATGGGATTATGGTGGTTGTGAGATTGTGTGGTAATGTCTTCATTGGTGGCAGCAGTATTATCATCCAATAATTTTTAGAAAGAACTGTAGTTAAATACTGTATAATTTGTAACTACACTTTTATTCTTCTCTTATCCTTTATAATTTTGGGTTGCTTTTGCATGACTTCTTTCATAGTTGTAACTGTAAGTGTAATTCAAGTTCTTTTACGGTAACTATGCTGTTTAATCAATTTGGCAGTAGTTGGCTTAGGAGATAGATAATTCTTTCTTTCTTGAGCTGTAAGCCTTTTTTCTTCCGCTAGATACTTTGACCGAAACAAGGGTGCTTGCTTCTTAATTATTTAGCAATTCTCATATTACGCTTCTTGCCGCATTTACTGTGAACAATGAAGATTGTTCAAAAATGGCACCTTGTTTGTTTTTCATTTTATATGATTCTTATCTTGTATTCTTCAGGGTGGGGAGAAGTTGGGTTATGAAACAGAGGCTTTTGCAATATATGATGTCATGAGGTTATCCATCTTTATGTTCTTCTGTTATGTCATGCATTTAATTATCTTATCGTGTTGATCAGTTCTAGTTTGTATTCACTGAATTTAAGAGGTGATCTGAATTTGTGCCCTAATGGTCGAACTTAATTTCTATTCACTGCAGGTATGTCAAGCCACCTATATTTACTCTTTGTGTTGGTAATGCTTGGGGAGAAGCTGCCTTACTTTTGGCTGCTGGTGCAAAGGGAAACCGTTCTGCTTTACCCTCATCAACAATCATGATGAAGCAGGTTTGATCTTTATCAGTAATTTGTTGAGCTTCATGATGGTGTATTATCTAATGTGTTTCTTAATTTTTGTTGGAAGGCTGGGATTTGTACTTTTTTATCTGGTTAAGTGGAACTTATACATGTATTAAGTTCTTACCTGAACTTTTCTCTTCTTTGTTTATCTATCTGTAGCCGATTGCAAGGTTTCAAGGTCAAGCAACAGATATTGAACTTGCAAGAAAGGAAGTGAGGAACGTTAAAGACGAGTTGGTAAGATAAGTAGTCACAAACATATTTGTTGCCATCCTTCACTCTGTTCACATTGACTAGTTTGAATGCTGGTTAGATGTTTATGGTTATTCAAAAGTTTCAAAGAATGGGAGAGATTTTTCCTTTAGCTCATTTCATTTCTATTCTTCCATTTTTCTCTTTTGTGTAGCAGGTGGATATGTTTTCTATCTGGGATGTGGATTGATTTTTGGAGTATTTATATTATACCAGGAATTAACTTAACTCTCTGTACAAGTTCAAAATATAGCTCAGGTGTAATAATTCATGGGAATGTAAACGAAAAGAAGAAAAAATAAAGACTCAATTAATTTCAGCATCTACTTCACAGTCCTGATCTATGTTCAACGGACATGGGTTCCCGGGATGATTTCCAAAAATGTGGACTTGGATATGGACAAAAACACAGTAATTAAAATAATAATAATCATAAATTAACAATAATATAGCTTAAATATAATAAATGACACTAAAAAAAGACAATAGATTTAAAATTACATAGAATAGAAGGTAATCTTATCTTCTCATTCAGTTCTAGGAGCTTTCTCAGGCTTTCTCCTCTAGTTCTGCAACAAAGTAAAAAGCGCTAGGTCCCCGTATGGTTTTCAAATAGAGAGAGAGAATAGGGAGATGTTTGGGCCTTTAACTGTTTAACATATCGTTTAAATACTATAATTTGACACTATAGTTTTACACATTTCGATTTGACCTATGTAGTTTTGAAATAATTACAAGCTGACAACTGTGTCCTAACCGTGTCCCAGCTGTATCCAAAAGCAAATGGTCAATAAAATCGAAGGACACAACACAATATCCAAAATATGTATTTTTCCATGTCCCACGCGAGTCGTGTCCATTCCAGTGTTAGACACTGCACACACCTGAAAGAAGAAATTGACATGGGGGGATGAAACAAAGAGCTGAAACAAATCTATCAATCAAAAGACGAAAGAACTAACACAATCTTCTACATGGAGAACCCCCTTTTTCCTTTCAAAATGAACTTTATAAAATATTATTCTTGGAGCATGATGTAGTATGTGCTGTGAGTACAGAAATGACTAATTGTGGTATGTTTGGTGAGTATAGAAGTGACTAATTGTATAGAACTTTGCATTGGAGCGTAGAAATTGACATTCATAACTTCATACCAACAAAAGAAGTGCTTTAGGTGACCTATCAACTCAGTGTTTTATTGTCTGATTTATGTTTTAGGTTAAACTCTTCGCAAAGCATGTGGGAAAGTCAACTGAGCAAATTGAAGCAGACATTAGGCGTCCGAAATATTTTAGTCCAAGTGAGGCAGTTGACTATGGCATCATTGACAAGGTATTTCAAATAGAAAGAGTTAATACATTTTTGTCTAACTCATACCAAACATATGTCACCCATTTCAAATTAATTTCCAGGTACTGTACAATGAAAGGAGTACCGAAGACAGGGGAGTTGTCTCAGACCTTAAAAAAGCACAACTTATTCCGTAGGAAGACTTGGAATTCTTATCAGAAGGAATATTCAGGTACAGGGCAATAAGAAGATACTTTCAGATTGTACGTTATGGGATGACTCATTTCTGTTGCTTATTACATGAAATTTACCATATGCTAATTTTGGAGTGAATATCAATGTTTAAGTGTGTACTGTAGTCAGCGATTGTCCTAAGCTTTCTGGACTGATTTACTCTGCTTGTGATTACTTGTGCTTCTTTTCTGTTCAATAATTTTGACATCTCCTGGACGATGATTAGTCGGGTTGTGATTGGCTCATTTGGAACAACTAGGTTTGACTTTTTACGTGTAAAGTTCTGGTTATTTAATAAAGCACTCCCCTTTCCCTCATCCACACCAACCCCTGGTGAGTTTGGAAAACTCCATGTTCTTGGGTAGTACCATGGAACATCATGCCATAACATCGACATTGTACTTCGTTTTAGCTTATTTAGTCCCCTCATATGCTATGGCATGATGGCCACAATAATCTGAAAAGCCTAGTATGGAAGAGTAACTAGGGTTTTTGGATCTTTACTTTCTGTTGACTAGGAAATTTCTCCCTGGTATCATTTATATGCCTTTTCAAAATTTCACTGTGCACAATCTCTCCCGGTTTTAATTCTCAACCATTCCGTTGCTCTAGTATGAGGACAAGTTGGTTCTGGATTTGGGAAGTAATTGCTTGTTCTTTTCATGGCCATACCACCTTTACCACTATTTCTCCATAAGATTCAGTAAGGAGACACTTGGCAGAGGTGCTGTCCTTTTTTTCGTTGGTTGATTGGTAAATTTGGGAGTGAAGATGACTAATGAGGTTTTGGTGGATGGTATGTTGTATTGTTTGTAATTTTGGTTTTGTCTTCGACAAACATCACCCTTTCGCCTTTCCTTTTCAACCCAATTTACAAGTGTAAGAGAGAGGTGAGAAAGTAGAAGATTTGGTGATATTAACCGTACACATACTCAGTGGATTGTGTCTACTGATTCTCTTCCATGATTTGCTCTAAGTGGTTGCCCCATTTATGCAAGTGATGTCATTTTTTTAGCCCATTTTATGGTGAGTCACTTTCTTTGAGTTCCACTCCCTCCTAGAACCATGGTATAATCATTAAGAACAAATTATTTAATACGTGTTTGGAAAGTTTGCACCATTGTAGTTGAAACAAGTGTGTTATTACTGGGTTCGTGAAGTCTGTCTTCTTGCCCGTAGTTATGTAATTTTTTATTACTAGTGCTGGATCAACAAGCTTAGATCAGAGAATATGCTTTGCCTAAAGTGCTAATTAAAAAAGTGCTTTTGCTGAGGTCAAAACAGCAGAAAGTGTGTCTATGCTGCAAATGCTAAATACTTTAATCAAAGACTAGTTAATATCAACGCACTATGTTGATCCAAATTAAGTAAGTTTTGTACATGTTCTAAATTGTTGTTGAAAGAATGGTAGTGGAGTTAAACTTCAAATTTGTGACGATTGTGATGCCTCATTGCGTGATGTGCATGTAAACTTTGTGATTTCAGATTGAAGTTTATGTGGTGATTGTCGTGGAGAATGCTCGGGCCAGAGTCACACCATGCACGGGAAAAACTGGGCATCCAGCTTCCAAGTGGTAACACAAATATTTTCCAGCAAAGCAATGCATAATACATAGCCTCAACTTGTATCAAGCACAAAGAACCATCTGTGTAAAACAGTTGAAAAGAAAGCAAGTGTTTTGCTTTTGACTTTTAATGTACACTTGGTGTTTGCTGATTTTTTGTTAATTTGGTAATTAATCATCTGCGTTTGGCACATGTGGTGCGTCTAGTACAATCTTGAAGAAGAGGAAACACCAGCAGGATCACATTTGAAGGTAAGAATGTTTGTGATAGTGGTTAAGATAATGAAGGAAATGATTAGTCACTAATCTCGTATTACAGAATTTAAACACACGTCCCAAGTGCTTACGAACTCAGCACAGAGAAATGGTGTGCTTGGAAGTTGGAACAAGGCAGGTGGAGGGCAAAGGATGACGATTCACCTACCCCCCATTTGGGATTTGGACAGGAAGCCTACTCTAATTGGACCTCATTAGCCCTTGCTTCCCCTCACCTCAACTTTTGTTAGTACTATTACTTTTCTTTGTCAAATCAAGAGAAATCCAACTGGAAACTTATCCTAGGTTTAGTCATTACGTCACTCTCCCTCTCCGATTGACGGAACGCGGAGAAGGGTAGACCTATTTTAAGAGAGACAATCCTCGCCAGATCCTCTTTGTGGGATTTCAGGAATCCTTCAATCACATAAGTTTATCGTATATCGTGCGGTCAATTTTTGTCAAGTACGGTTTATATTCAATTTTAAATAAAAAAATTTATAATGATTTTTGACCGTACGATGTACAATGAATGGATGTGATTGAAGGATCTGACGAGGATCCTCCAGACTGTTTTAAAAGTTAAACATGTCGAAGTTCTCCATTCTTTAACTTTCTCAAATAAATTTCTCTTGTTTTGGTTGGTTGAAGCCAAACGTGTCAAAATCTTAAACCCAATTGGCTAGGGAAATTATAAGTGCTCATCCTTTAATCTTAAACTTTGACACGGCATTAGAGGTTAATGCCTTGGTTTTTAGTCACTCCGAGTGAGTCTGAATCTGATAGACCTACTCACTCAGTCGGCATGTCAGTGCGTTACAACCAAACCCGACGATGGCTTTGGTGGGTTTCAATTAGTCCACTTGTTTATATCCCATAGCCCTTGGTATTTGACTCAAAACACCAATTAAATTTCTCAAGGATCATCTACCAGTTTCCAATTGAAAACCATTTCCATCAAATTAACTCACGTAACAAATGACCCGTACCAAGTGACTAAACTAACAACTAAAAGACCATAACTCAAAACAACCAAAATCCTAAATTAATCCACAACCCTAATTCATAACCATCCACACGAATTGAAGTCGCGCTACCATTGAACTCACCACATCTAGCAATGATCTGAGAACCTATAGAACAAAGGAAGGGTACGAAGAACAGTCGATCTCCAATGATCCAATTGCTCATATTAGCGGAAAAGAGTCGTGTAATAGTGACTAGGAGTCATCACCAGACAATGTTGGTAAAAAATAAACGGGCAAGTCACACTGAAGTCTTTCAAATCCGCCATAGATATAAAACTAGAGAAAACAGAAAATTTTGGAGCAAGCATTCTTGGAAGGATTGGAAGGAGGGAAGAGCAAAACATAGGTGATTTGTGTTGAAAACAAAGCAGAGCTCATACTACGTCGCCCCAAGAGACTCGTTCATTGTTACTAAAAAAACTAGAAATGGTCATCATCCCCTTTTTGGAGGCTTTCGTTTTTATCTCTAGGAAAACTTAACCGTCATTGATCGTAAATTCTCTCTCATAACACGATTAATTACAGCTATATAGTATGATCAATCATGCTATTAAATGTCTCATTGTTATTAGTAATAATTTGTACACAAGGTACAAAAGTATTGGTTTTCGTCCAACCTACACAACTAGGGAGGAATAGACAGAGAATGGTCCCAAATGTAATGATGGTTTAAGAACACCCTAACTTAATTAAACCTGCACATTCAAGGAACAAGAGAAAATGTTCAGCTCAGCTATTTGTGAATTATATAATATTCCCTCCACTAACACATAGTAACATGTTTTCATACATCCCATTTAAAATTGATAGTCTTTTTGATGAATTTAATAATGATAAGACGAGGGTTTACATTTGACAACTATCCCACTATTTGAGACGGTAATTTCTTTTCAAAATTATTGAGACTAGGTGAGACGAGACTAGACTCAGACTTAACCTATCCAGTCCCTCCCACCAAACGGATCAACATCAGAGGTCCAACGCAAGTGGCCCTTTACCACAGTGGTGGAAGGGTGTTGTACCCTTGCATGACGGCATGGGTTCGAACCCCGTCAGTGGCTAATCTAACATTTAACTTACTAACGCTATCGTTTCACTCAAAAAAAAAAAAAAACATCGGAGGTCCAACGTGTAAGTACACGTTATCAATCTAATCCAAAACTCCAGAGCTCTCCTATTTCTTTTGCACCCTGTATTTCCATAGTGGAAGAAAAGGTATGTACCACCTCAGCATGCACCCTCCCCCCTGCCTCGACTATAAATATTGGGACTAAGATACCTTTGCTCTCACAACCCTCCTAAACTCATTTGCTTAATCTATCTGATTATCGTCTTACTTTGCGATAATTAACTTCCTTGCATTGTCTAGGAAAAACTTTGTCACATAGAGACATGGAGTTTTTCCTTAAGCACATAACTTGGTTTCTTTGTATCATGGTACTGTTGCCTGTACTATGTACCTCTCAAGACGCATTTGTTTCCTCTAGAGCAACCTACTATGGTAGCCCAGACTGCTACGGGACCCCAAGTATGTGTAGCTTTCTTACTAATCGATGTTTACGTTCATAATATATTTGTGCGTGTGCATCACAGTTTTGTTGCTAGACTGTTAATCAAAGGCATTGATCAAGTAGAACTATTTTTGAACATGTGATTTTGATTGATAGCGTGCAAAAATAACATCTTAGCTTATCATGCAAAAGAAAACTATTAACCCAACCCAATGTATAGTAGGGTAACATTCTCTACCAAACTTGCATTACCAGAAACATGTTGACCACGTAAGGATATTTACATTCTAGATAACTTCAACATTATAAAAGTTTAGATTTACAATTTAGATTTACAGTCTGGTAACATAACCACGTTAAGTCATCAGATAGTGTGACAAAAGAATATTTCCATGCACGTAAGTATATTTGATTATGGTATATGTATATTCACAGTGGTATATTACTGATGCAGCTGGAGCTTGTGGGTTTGGAGAATATGGAAGAAAGATCAACGACGGTCAAGTAACCGCAGTTTCTAGGCTGTGGAGGAACGGAACTGGCTGTGGTGCATGCTACCAGGTACATCCACTTCCACAAAGTTTTCAATAATTTAGTATGTTACGAAAAGAACAGTAATACTCATGTTGATTAGCACTAAGCATAGACAAGTAATCATGCCGGGCTGGCTTTTTTAAATTAATCGTAACAATAATTAACTTAATTAAGTATACTGTAGTTAATACTGAGTGTGGTTTCAGGTGAGGTGCAAGGTCCCTCAGCATTGCAGCAGTGATGGGGTAACTGCGGTGGTGACGGACTACGGCGAAGGCGACAGAACTGACTTTATCTTCAGCGCAAGAGCTTATGCAAAGTTGGCAACCAATCCAGCTTCGTCTGCGGTATTATTTGCTTCCGGTGTCGTTGAAATCGAATACAGAAGGATCCCTTGCAAGTTCTCTGGTTACAACATTGTGTTCAAAGTCCATGAACACAGTAAATATCCTCATTACCTTGCCATAGTCATTCAGAATGTTGCTGGGATAAATGACATAACAGCTGTTGAGGTTTGGCAGGTGAAAATTCAACTCCAACTCAATATTTCAAATACAACTTACCAAGTTACCATGTTATTAATATTTCGTAAATGTGATTTGTGTAACATTACTGGTCTGACTAAAAATATTTTTTTCTTTTGTTGGGGCAGGAGGATTGCCAGCAATGGAGGCCAATGAGGAGAGCATATGGAGCAGTGTGGGACCTTCCAACCCCACCAATGGGGTCCCTTAGCTTGAGGTTCCAAGTGAGTGGCAGTGCAGAGGTGAAATGGGTGCAGGCAAACAAAGTCATCCCTGCTGATTGGAAGGCTGGGGCTGCATATCAGTCGGACATTCAGCTCACTTAGGAGGACACTAATTTAATTATATGTTGATTAATATTATTGCTTTTTATGTTTAGTTGCTTGGCATGGGTTCAGTATAAAATAATTATAAGTATTAGTTATTGTATGATGCTTGTTAGGAACCAGTGCACTTGGCTTTCGTTTGCCCAAGGATTAGTGGGGTTCTGTACCTTCAGTTGGTGAGGTTATGTAATATGAATGAATAAAGTTCCACCTTGTTGGATACTTTAAGCTTGCTTTATAAACAAAGTTTGTTATGGTATTATACCAAAAACTTTTGGAGTGCTCTCTCCAAGTATCTGGTACTCCGGGTGTTTAAACCGTTGAATTTTAAATTTTGTATTTTCAAACAAAGATCTAACGGTTAAAACACTCAGAATATAAAATACTCTGAAGTATTTTAAAAGACAACAAATAATGATCAACTATTTATATATAAAATAAAAATAAGGCAAAACCAGAAATGCATAGAATGAAAAATAAAATAAAATAAAATAAACCAGATTCGTAAAGCAAAAAATAGACGTGGTCCTTTGAATGTGGAAGTTCATTCGGATTGCTTAACCAGGCTACCAGCAAGTAGCTAAACTGACTACCTTTGTTTTTGACCGTCCTTAAGCCATCTCCTATGGTTGAGGGCTAAACGTGGCCCGTGTCATTTTTAGCCTTTAATGAACCATGTAGCAAAGATCTCGGATAAGATTTTACTCTGCGCGGCACCTTGTCATGATTGAATCTTTAGCATTTCTCAAATATGTTTTTTCGAGTGACATCCGACAGTTCGTGAGCAACTTTCGAGATTTCTGAACAAATTTTTCTTGACGTGATATTTTTATTATGATTGAATCTTAATCATTTTATTAATATGATTTGCAAGTGAAACGTGTTAATTCGTAAGAAACTCTCTAAATTTTTTATTAGGTTTCTCTCGACATGACACCTCTTATCTTCAACTTCATGTGTGAATAAATAGTGTGCATTGAGTTCCATATCTCACTACTTCATATGCTTCCATTTCAATGTCTCTCATCTTCTATAATTTGTCAACCAATTCTGCAATGTATGACAACTCTGATTTCAGTTCCAACTTGGATCATAAAAGAATACCAAGAAGACGATGCACATCCGCGCATAACGGGTGGAATGTCCAGCCAGAAGAGATGACCTTACATCCGTTTTCGCAAAGACATGCCATTTCAATCTACTCAAGTGATCAGTGACGGAGCTAGCATAGGGTCTTTGGTTGTCTTTGACCCCAACAACTTCAAAAGCTCTATATATGTTTGTTTTGTAAATTGTGTTTGACACCTATAAACACTTAAAAGACAAATTAAATTACAACCTCCTCCTCCTACTTCTATTTTCTTCTATCATATTTGTATTCTTTTTCTCTCGTCTGAAATACTTTAGTTGAAAGCCTTGGCATCCTTCAACATCACTCTACAATATCATGTATCCACTCTCGACAAGTCTCTACAAATAATAGTAGTTGTCGACATAAATTGGCATAAACTTTCAGCATATGTTGATAGGAATTGGTAGATGCCTACTAGGTGCTCGACAAAATGGCCCAATAAAGTTTTTTTTGGGTGATATTCCCATTATTTGAAAATCCTAAATACGCAGTAATTGGGCTTATAATTAGAATTTTTAATTTATTCTTAGTACAAATGATATTTTTACACTAGGGTGAGGAAATAACTGGTCTCGAATTCGTCACCTACAAAATTCGAGCTAAGACCTTTTATTCACAAAGAAAGAAAGAAAGAAAAATACTACATGACCGTAGTACTAATGACATTTAAAAATTATCATTTATGAAATTAGGGACTAAATTTTGAATCTAAATGACTAAAAACTGCAATGGAAGGTATAATTCGTAATCAAAACCTATTAATATTAGGAAGATAAACTTCCCGATACGAAAATCTAGTTCGCACCCTTAGTTATGTTAAAAGGAAAAAGGAAAATGAAGGGAAAAAGCATTGAATTGAATATTAGTAAGAGAAATTTCATGATACACATGATATTACTCATGGTTTTCGACAATGACACACATGCCACAGGCTCATCGTCACGATAATGTCCCATGTTAATAAATTGAAGAGTGTGAGTTTTTGTCCATGTTTTTATTTCATTGACACAAAATCACGTGACAATAAACCCCATGTCATATAAGTCCCCCCCTCATTTCTGACAATCAAATTGAATAAACCAAACAAAATAAGCTGACTAAATTAAACATGGACATGTGTAAGGAGAGAAAGGACAAGCGATTATCATTTCCCAAAATTAACAATACATACTGTCATCTGCAAAAGCTATAATTTTTATTTTTCCCCCATGTTAATGCCTTTGATTACCAAGTCATTGCTGCCCAACATGCAGGACAAAAATTTACTCAAGACTTACAAAATTGAAACAATCTCTAATTTTGAGTGTGTTAATTTTGTGCGTCTATATAACATTACACTGTTTTAATGACACACGAGGAGAAAAAAGCAACACTAGCAGCATGAAGAAAAGAAAATTTCATTAAATGACCTCTAAAATCAATCTACAAGCTGAGAGAAAAATAGGCCAAACATACAGAAAAAAATAATTGCTCATCATACAAGAGTAACAATCTTGCGAAGAAACAAACAACGTAATCATTCCAAGGACTTTAGGAGCCTAAACAGTGCCGCTGCTTCCCTAATCCGCGAGAACTCTATGCAAAAAGCTTGGACTTCGATGAAAAGATCCTTAACTGCAAAGACGGCCATCAATAAAAGTAAGCAACGTAACGTTGAGATTAAAAACTGTTACTTCAACTGTTCATACAACAAATGTAGTTAGCATCCCATTGATTGACTGTTTCTACATCAAGCATGCGAGTTCAAACAAAATCAAATGACCAATATAAGAGTGACACTGACCATTGATAATTTTGCTTCGGATAAGGCTCTGAAGAAACACGCAAACAAGTCTCACAAGTCTGTTCTGCATGTATTTATCCTGAGAGTAAAATATTCAAAACTGCTTAAGGAACTTACAAAATAAGAGTTTGGTACCAACAAACAAAAACTATCATCTAATACCTTCTGACAGCGAGTGAGGGAGGAAGAAAGAATTATAATCAAAACAGACAGCTCATTTTGAGCTCGTGAAGCATGCACAATGCTACACACACAATTTGACAACTTCACAGCTTTACTTTATGGGAGGGTTTGGGAAAACCAAATAAAACCACGACGACTTTAACAAGTAATAGTTTACACTAAAGTAGAATAAAAGAGAATGCACATGTCCCTTCCCGCCTTCAACTAAGAAACCCTAACGAACCTATATTACTCAGTTCAATAGCAAACACTAGCATGTTCTTTTACATAACTTTCCAAAAAATGCAGGGCCCTAAAAGAACCTTAAATAGATAATCCCTCATTTGAACATCATGAACGGAGAATAGGGGTAGCAGGATTTTAAAGAAAGAGCGACAAATTTCCCATGTTCAAGCAGGCTCTTAAATTATTTTTTTAATCAAACCCTAGCCTTAAATATTTCACTACATAGCTTCTAAACCTCATCATAAAATAAACGTTATAGCTCCTAAACATATGTATCTGAAGCAATGCACAAGGTAAGAAATGTATTGCATGATCAAATAAAAAAACATAGATGCATGAACGCTTAAACAAGACAGAAAGAAAATCTTATTATCACTCAAATTTAGTCTCCTCATTCGCATCCTTCAACTTCAGAACGCCTCAACCCATCCTAAGCATCATCCTTGTGTTTATACTCTGTTCCTTCCATTGACAAACCTTTATCCAATTAGATGGCAATTGCTGACATGGCATGGTTGGCATTGAAGAAAGGGTCACGCACACAAATCTTCTTCCTAAACCCTAAACCCTAAGGCCACTGCACTGACTCACCAAAAGAAGCCACTGAACCAGAGTGGGAAAACCTCCTAATAACCTACCACAATGCACATCCTTAACGAATCTAGCCAGCCTATTCAAAATTTCTTCTCCTAACAAAAATCTACCACTTTTACTTATCTCCCAATTAGTATTATAGCATGGAACCATTAAAGGAAAAAACTATCTGAAACTCATTACAATTCAACTGTTTGCATCAAGACTTGAACTGTGCCTTTGAATCTTAGAATACTTATAACCACAGTCCAGAGGCAAGGTGTGAGCAAGTACCTTGATGTTCTCACAAGATGATATACAATTTGCTATGTACAAGTGTATGAACTCGGAAGGAAGTCCAACTGCTGTAGTAAGCCTGTTCACCACTTCCATTGAGTGCAGACTCATGTCCATATTGACAAGCACTGTAAAGTATCTGTGGCCACAAACAAAATTTTTACAAAGCATAAAAACCTTGAAAATGAGGAAGTTAACAGGCTTAAAAGTTTACAAAAGAAAATAGGTACAGGAATAAAAAATAATTTCGTATTCTCTGTAGAATTAGACACACAAAGTAATCAGAGAAACTGAAGACATACTCTGCAATTTCAGGGAGTTTTATGAGCTTGGCGAGGACTTCAACTGCAATAAGGGGATTATTTTCCACCAATTCCTGAAAACAATAATTGAGGAATTATATAGGTATTTTATTAAATCATACTAATGTTGTTGACTGAGATTTTATGTGACAACGCTTACCGGTAGCTTTCTTGGTGTCAGCCCACAGTGATATACAAGTTTCGGGTCATTTGCCAGCTCCAACAAGACTTTCTGGACAGAGAAAGGCAAAGCATTAGGTCATTTGTTCCTTCAAGATGATTGACGCAAGGTATAAAATCAAATAACATGAATTTCTCGGTTAAAATGAAGCCATCAAGAACCCTCTATCGTTAATAATTTATTTTATCAATTATATTATTTGGGGGACGGAGAATGAGACCATAGGGCCACTTTAGCAGACATGTCCAAGTGCCACTACAAACTGGACTATACCCCAGCCACATAAATTTCCCCAGATAACACTAAATTTAGAAACAAGGCTAAATTCAAAGATACTTCAAGGTATCATTTATAATTGACTCCAAAACTCCATAATCCTAACACTAATTCAGCTCTAGTTGATCTATACATATAAACCTTGGGGTCCAAACAGGAAGGGCCTACTTTCAAGTTCAGCGTTTTGTTCCGAGGCCAGGCATCACTATGACTTCTAGCCTCACCAAAATCCTATAAAAAAATCATTCCATGGCTGGATTGGGCGACCCATATTCCAACCCTCCCTACTTAATAAGTTTGGGATTTGTGATGCCCAATCTCAGTATTGCTTAAGAGTCTTGTTGTACCTAAATCTTTTTCAGGTCCTCCAGAATATTCCCTCTCCCATTCTAAAACCAATGCAAAGTTGCATCAGTGGACAAGAATGAAGCCGAAAAGGTAGTCTCTCCCATAATGAAAAAACCACCTCCTCCTCCATTGAAAACTTTACATTTCTTCCCAACCAATTCCATAAAAGAATAGCTATAACACAATAATTCCACAGAGCTTTTGCCCTTTTCCACCAACATAATACTTCTCAACAAATAATGAAACAGAAGAAGCCAGAGTACCCGATTCAACCTTGCCTCGATAAAAAGGTTATTTCCATTGAAAATAAGGTACCTCAGCATTCCAAACCAACTAGAATGGGGAGAGATGGTTCATCAGTATTATTCCCCCCCCCCCCTTTCTTTCTCTCTGCGCTTTCTAGTGCAAAGTATAGCCCCATTCTCATTATATTATACTATTTGATTCATGCATGTACCAGAACCATGAAAAGACCAACCCAACAATGGTTCATACACTAAATCCTAGGACCCACATCAATCAAATGCTAGACGCATAGCATGACTTGACTAAATGATATGAAAAGATTCATTCAATCAACATAGGACTGATACACAGAAGTATAAATGCATTTTTAATATCATATTGGTGTGGGGGTAGCAGATCTATGGGGAAGAGTAAGATATTGGGCAGCCTTCTGGGCTTCAGTTTCAAATGATTTTAAGAATTACTCTCTTTCTCACATACTGTGGGATATGTTAGCAGTTGTAAAATGATTTGGTTGAGGTTGTCCTACTTGTAATCAGATCCTCTGGAGAGATTTTCTTGTTCTGTTCTTGGTGGATTTCTTATCCACTTCTGTGTATTACACTTTTCTTTTTTAATAAACTGTTATAGTTTCTTCTCAAAAAAAAAAAAAAAATATCATATTGCTTAAGATACATCAAATATATGAAGGGTATAAAGTATATACATGTCGGCACCTCTTGTTGTGCAGGCGCAAGTGGTCCCTTTAAAGCTTTTGCAATCAAGTCCCTGACAGCTGCCCCTCTACTAGTATCAATACACATTCCATCATCCCATAAAAGTTCATGATTGTCCACAGGGTTAAGCCACACTAGCTGAAACATGTTTGACAAGTGAAATCAAGTAAACAAGTAAGCCCTATAAATAATCAATAAATATACCCTTATGTCTTACTTCATCATTCTGAACTGGGAGCCTAGGTGGAATAGGCCTGTTCCAGTGAGGACCTAACCCTTCCAGCGTTAAATTGGATAGCAAGCCAAGCACCGTCTCGTCTCTATCTCCAGATCCAATTTTAGGTTTTGCTCCAGTTTGTATATCAAACCTAGACCATGATTCTTAATGTCATATGGAGAAGGCAAAGAAGACACACAAAAAAACTATCTATTGTTCAGGGTCGTACTCTAATGAGTTAACATCACAACCACGAGGAACATCAGGGTCTGCAACCACATTTCTGATGGAAGCATCCTTGAATGGAGAAATAAATCGTTCTGGATGGACTTTATCAGCATACTGCTGCTGCAACTGTTCATGTTGCGGAAATGCCTGACAGTGAGGACAATTGAAAAATATCTATTACAGCCATAGACTAAGAATGTTTCTTAACACTGTTAAACAATATCCCTGAATGCAGTGTGGATCCTGTGTAGACTTGAAAGATTACCAGCTGCGAGAGTGTTTTTAATAATAAAATATACATAGATCACATAACTTACATGTACTGAAGGATCAAAGCTTTTGATGTACTCTGCAGCAGACTTTTTAAGAATCTGAAACAGACAATTCTCCTTCAGATAAACATAATCTTCAAGAAAAGCATTCAAGAGAAGATGATGAGGCAGTAACTAAATAAAGTAACAAAGCCGCTGGTTACAGTTCACTTTGGTGTAGTAAAAATGGTATCTAATACTAACATTTCATTTAAATGTACCACGAATATATCAAAGCCAACAACTAATAAAACAACCAATCCCGCATATAAAAGCAACTAAGGATGACAAACTTGAGCAGATAATAAACAAGAACTCAAAGTGTCCTGATGGGGTTTTTCTTTCCTGATGGAATTATTGAGAAAATGCAAAGTTGGTATGAATGCTTAGTAGGATATAGGAAATTCAGGTTCTCTATCTAACAAAATTTGTAATTTTGAGAGAAGAATCAACGAGAGAAAATAATCTTACAACAATAACCTACATAGGAACAACACAAGATGAGTTTTTTTATCAAAACTTGATGAGCCAACAGCTGCAAGATAAAACTTCAATTTCAGACATCCAAATTTTGATTTGCTTTACAAGAGATAGCCTTATTTATAAGCTTCAAATAGAACTCAGTGACTCCAAAAAATACTAGAAAGCTTCCTTAAAATAATAAAAGACTCATTAAAATTAGGACTTAAAAAAACTTAAAAGGTTTTTCTAAGATCCAAATGCATCAACTCTTAATACATACCAATGTTTTAAAAGGCCTCAGGGCGCGCCTAGGCGCCCTCTGAGGCTGGGCTTGAGGGTTGCCGCCTCTGTTTTGAGGGAGTGGGCGTAAGGCTTTGCTGGAGCCGCCTAGGCAGCAGAAGGCGCGCCTCAGGGCTTTTTTTTTTTTTTTTTTTTTTTTTTTCCTTTTAACTCCCAAACGCAAATTTTGGGTAGGGTTTTAACTGCCTCATACCTCTTCCTAGCACTATCGTCTCTCTGACTTTTTTTTCTGATTTTTATTTTTAATATAAGGAAAACTAATGAAAAAGGCTAGAAAACTTTGAGTTTTAATGATCAGGACAAAATAAAGGGTAAAGTGAATGGTACCAGGATTGATTTTTTAGTGTAAAAATGTGGTTTTTCGTTAAAGTGAACAGTACCATAGGCTTTTCGTTAAAACTCCCTTTAATATAATGGATGTGTGTCCTGTCAGCGTGCATTGTTATATGTGTGCTCATTGTGCTTTTCATCCTATATATATATATAAAATATATGTCTATATATGTGTGTACATATATTTATAATATATGTGTGTGCTCAGGGTGATTATTGGTTAATAATCTTTTTTTTTTTAATATAATATATGTGTGTATCCCTAGGACGCCTCGCCCACGCCTCACGCCTTTAATACACTGAAACATACACAATAGATTCACACCCTGACTTCTTTATCTTTTTTTATTGAACATTATATGCCATCTGCAATATCTTCGGACCAAAACGGCCTTATGCTTTGACCTGGGCCAACAGGCATAATCTTAGTCAGATTCATTGTAAATTTGTAATGCTAATTTAGCAACATTCCTAGGGGAAAAGAAGAAAACTCAAAAATTCATGTTGGTTTGCAGTTCTGTGTCACAGGTACAAACAGAAAAACAAAAGTTTGTAGAACTATATCAACAACGTAATTCAGCTTAACAAATCAAAAGGGTAAAAAATAATGGAGAACCTCTTTGCTTTCACTAGAGCCAACAGAGCCAAACAGCTGTAATAGCTGCAGAACAAGTGCCCTCTCATACTTTTCGGCTTCAACATCACATGCAGCCTGCAACCCAATTATAAAAAGCTCACATTAACAAATGATGAAGTTTCTTTAATAAGAAAGCAGATTATGATGTTATTGTCCTATAGTATCAAGAAAGCAACTTAAGTGCCAAATAAGCTGTTCAGCATAGATTCAACCTCCTGTCATTTCAAAGAATGGTCTGTCGCTTAACTATTGCTTCAAATTGGTAACAGAATCATAAGTAGAAGAACCATAAAGAAAAATATTGATAAATTATTTGAAACCACAAGCTCATCAAAGTTTTCATACTTCCATGCTTACATTCTCTATGTTTACTGTGATCTAGTAATTTCTTCAATAGAAATCTGAAACTGATTGTAGGCGTCATCTGCCCAAAATTGAACTAAATGGCCATGTAGGTGATCAGATCAAACCTAAAAATCTAGAAATTATGGCCTTCAAACCATTTTATTCAGTTCTTGCCAGTGTCTTAGTTGAGTTGAGTCCTTTCTTTTACGTATATCATAAGTGTATTTCTTTTTTGTTGAGTGATTTAATTTATAAGAATACGATAAACCCAACAATTCAAGTGATTCAAGTATCAAAAAGGTGAAAGATCAGCATTAGATCTATTACACAGATTAAAAAACCGTTGTACACAATGGGGAAAAACAAAAGGAAACAACAATCAGCTTAGTTCCTAATTTAAAATTTGACTGAGTCTTAAATGATGAGGCAGATAGCATACATTAAGGTAAATTCTGGACATGTTTCATATCTTAGTTGTGATAAAGTTCAAGATTGCAATGAGGTTGATATCATGGTAAATGATTCAAAAGAGCCTTTTCGGAGAAAAAGTGCGGTTCCTTACAACTTTACGTATCTTGGTTGCAACATGTTGCAACATAAATAGCAAATAGATACAAGAAACTGATCTCAATCAGATACCAATCATCCTTTGTGAACACCAAAGCAACCAAGACTAATGAATTACCAATTCTTGAATGAAAAAAGCGCAATGCTTACGTTTATAAGTAAATCAAGGAACGGATTTGCAGAAGGTTTCTGTGATGAGTAGGCCTGCTGAAGAATAGCGAAGGCAATCAAACGCTGAGTGGAGCTCAGCATCTTCTTGTCCTGGGAATAGCACCAAACTTGTTAGAATCCCACATCACAAAAATTATGCCACACAAAAGCAAACATCTTTAACACATAAAACCATAAACACAAATTCAGTTGATATCCAATTGATGTCTCCACTCTTGGGTATCCATAATCATACATGCAAATTATTTTTAAAAAAAAAAAAAAAACAATAATTGATACCCAAGTCCAATTGCACATAAACCCTAACACAGCCCTGACGGCAAGGGATTTAGGGTTTTTCCTCTAATTTTGTAAAGAAATGAAATTGGGCACGTCTCAATGTTTGTCCTAAAGCAGGCACCAAAGAAAGAGAGAGAGAGAGAGAGAGAGAGAGACCTGTAAAAGAATGGAGAGAGAGAAGCAGGGAGTGAATTGGCGGCCATGAGAGAAAATGGAGTTGAACTCAGAGACGATCTCTTCGATCGGGCGCTGCTCTGCTCTCAGCAGTCCAAACACCACCTTGGATTCTTCAAACCCCAGCTTCATCTCCTAGCTTTTCACCAACACCCTCGCAGACACACTTGAAACGAAGAAGAAGAAAACTCTTTTTTCCTATTTCTTTTTTATTTAATTTTATTTTTCATGTAGAAGGAAGAAGAAAGAAAGAAAATCTTTTATTCTCAATCTGCGGACTGAGTCTGTTCAATCTGGGCCTGTAAACGGGTCCAATATGGGTCGGATTGTCCTATATTCAGTCTGTTAAATTATGATATGGATTGGAATCCCGATCATCCGACCCGATTTATTTTCCTTGTATGGTTATATTCTCCTCCAAAACCTTCGACTCTTATCTCGGGGTGGGCACCATGTAATTCAGCCCATCTCCACCTCAAATCCGAATCGGAACAGAAAAAAATATTAATTGTTTGATTCGATGCAATTCCATTTAAATTTATTATTAAACTCATACGATTTGGTTTACGCTGATTTCAATAAATGCTAGTTTACGATTCCAAATACATCCAGAACGAAAATACTAGTTTCTTGGTTTCACAAGTTTGTGTTCCTACCTGAATTATGGGAACGTAATATGGAACCCAATCACCAGTATCCAAACATTGCATTTATGTTTCCCTGGCTACGAAACGCTTAGTACAATCATTTCCAATACAATCGAATAATAAAGCATTTGAAGCAACGGTAAGAATAGCTCTATCCTAAATACGCTATCAGAAATCGATAATCCCACACTAGCGATAGCATCAGCAACAAAGGACTAATTAATTGGATTTTCGGGATACTGAGAGTACACACGTCTCCAGAAGGACTAATTCTTGGGGGTGAGGCCACCGTATGCGGCAGCGAACTCACAAAGAGAGAGTCCTACCATCTAAGTATTGACAGCCAACGTCAGCGTCACCAGCTTCAATCCAAAGCACAATAACCAGCTTTATTGAACTCAAGACTCAAGACCTGTACGTGTGATTACTAGGTCCATGAAGCCAACCACAAGCTATTCGAATCCGCCTCCGAATGCCCATCCTTCTCAACTTCTCTCTCGCCCTTTCGTTTTTCGGATCAAAATTGTTTGAAATGTAAATCTTGCACCATGCCATGAGCCCTTGGCCCTGAAAAAATACTGTTGTCAATGCAAGCTCCTCGTCCGCAGATGTTTCAAGATTCACCCAGCAACTTACCAACACTTTAACCTGCAAGTTAATCATACATGCTCTGTTAGAAATTAGAGTGCACGACGTTAATTAGTAAAAAATGAAACAAAAATGCACATTGAGTATTAGCAAACTCTCATATACCAGATTATAACCATCTGAAACAATAGAACAAAAGCTGCATTGTCACACAACAATTTAAAAAAAATATAACTTTCCCATGCGGTTTACAGAATCAATCCTTTTTTTTTCTTTGCACTTGTCAGCACCAAATGTCCTTGGTTTCGAACTACTATACTTTACTACTGATTTACGTCTTCTTCAAAGCATAACAGAAGCAGGTCACAGTGACCCTATTATTTTGAAGACGAATCCTCCATTTTGTTTTTTTTATTGTACAAGCGACAGGAATGCAACATATGCAACCTTGGACTGATGATACAACTATGTTGTTCAGTAGGAACTGAATCCTAGATTCAACCATTTGTACCGCCATGCTACAAAGACGATGGTGAAAAGTATTTGGCTTGCCACTAGATAAGGCACATATGATTGTACTATGTTCAGAGATGATGCAGAATTATTAATAGGTGCAATAATAATATATGATCACATGATACAAATGACTAGTTCTTTAGGTAAAAAAAAAGAAAGAAAAACAAACTATTAATTTAGTTGTATGTTCAGTTTGAAGGGCAAGACCCACAGGCCACACAAATGCACACACGGAACACGTACACACAGAATTACATTTAGATGCATGTGTGAGTAGCTGCATACAAAATGGAAGGCAGGAATCGACGAAGAATATAAAAATAAACATGGGATTAAGAAATCACCTCTTTTGAGTAACCATAAACACATACACATGAAATTACATTTGCATACATGTGCAAGTAGATGTATACAAAAGAGAAGGTAGGAATCTAAGAAGAATGTAAAAACATGTGAGCAAGAAATCACCTTTTTCGAGTAACCCAAAATTCTCCTCTCAAGTCTGCCTCAGTACAGCCTGCCAGTACAGTCCGGCGAACCACAACAGCAACTCTTCTTCTTTATATTGCCATTGGAATCATAAACCGAATCTATCGTATAATTGTAATGGTAAGTCAACTCTTGCATCGGGGGAATGTCTTCAGCGGCAAAGAACATAATGTGAGGAATTCTATTTTCATTGTGATCATAGAGAACATCTTGGGCATAAAGATTAGGGGAACAACTATGGTTAATAAATCTTCCCACATTTCCATACTTTGCTGCATCAATGGTGAATTTACCATCGTACACAACTTCAAACGAACTTGACAGCGCATCGGGCATGAGGGTTGAAAGTTCATCCCAAAGATTATTGTCATTGTAGTTATTCCCAATATCAAACAGATACTCATCATAACCAATTCTTTCTTCAGCTTTCTCCTCTTCAAGAAGCTCTCCCATATACTCACATATAAAACTTCCCGAAGGAATGTAATTTAGTGATCTCAATCCCCAACCCCTTGATTCTGTTTTAAAAATTTGAAGCTGAAATTTGATACCATGCTGACTAACTCTATTATAACAAGACGGAGGGCACTTGCAAGAAGGACCACACTCATACACAAGGGGCTTTACTTCAACAATAGCACCATCAAAGTTATACGGGATCTCACCTCCGTTCTGAACTGCACAAGAACATTTCTCAGAATCTGAGCATTCAACAATACAGCTGCAACCCTTGAGAGGAATTGGACGGCACCAATCAGGATACAGCATGCTAGTTATGTATACAAATGTTGGAGGTTTCTCATCATCTATGGTATTCACAGCGGAAATAGGAATTAACTCTTTCCCTAGCGAAATATCGTCAATGCAGAGACCTTCCTGAACTTGAATTATTTTGGACTTCTTCACTTCTTTCCGAGCAAGCTCTTGGTCTCGAATTTTGTCCAGTTGAAACTTGAAAACAAGCTTACCATGAGACCCCAATTCCTGCCAACGTTTCTTTACCAAATATAGTCCATCATATACATACGTCTTACTCTTTCCATCTGAGGATTCAGAACCACGAATCACTCTAACAGGATTCTTTTCATGCAGACTATTCTCCAAAGCAAGGTTTCCCCGTTCAAGCTTCTGATCTTCGGGTTCCTTATAAGTCTTCATCACATTTCCTCCTTGGCCTGTATAAATCAAGGAATTTGAATCATTCAAATCATCAGCATAGCCACCAGATGCAATGATACTAGTTGCAAGGATCTTGCCACAATGATTCACATAATCTATACCACCCTGAGGCAGCCGATGAAGGCCAACAATAGTAAGTTCCACTCGGTTATGAAACTCATCACCAACTTCAATTCCCGGGACAGCTCCAATGTGTTTGCCCATATTTACATATTTTCCTTTATCCTTGAGGATCTTTAAAGCTGAATAATCAATTTTTTGGCGAGAAATTCCTCCTTCCTTTGACTTACCTTCTTCCTCCCGCAAGAGCTTCCTACAAAGAGCCTGGAACAGACGCAATGTCTCCTTCACCATGTGTCGGTTGACAATTGCATTGTTCTCATGATTTTTACTAGTTGTACTACTAGGACTAAACATATGAGGGGATACATCTGAATAACATGATCTTGGAGTCACATGAAGATCCTCAGGGTCATGCTCGAGAGAATACTCCTCATCCCAGAACAGACTTGTACCTTGATAAGCACTCTTTCGTGCTTTACGAAAAATCTTCTTTACAGACTTTCTTCCAATGTCTGAGTCAACTTTTGTCAACACAGTATTGGATCCTTCTAGTTGGCATTTCAAATCAAGTGTGTTTTGTACACTTTCACTTGTACCACCTTTTGCTTTGTGCTTGGAGACCCTTTTTCCCTTCCTCCACGGACAATTAGATGCAGCCATCAAACCCAGCACAACCACTGTATCTGAAGTAAGTTCCGAACTTTCGAAATCTTCTTTGTGCAATTGGTTATTATAATAAGATATTTCCAAACATGTTTCACCCAGGGTCTCCTTCGCTTGGTATACCACCATCTCCTTCCCCACTTTCTCCTCTGAATGTCCAACACCCCCCATGCCTTGGCATCCATTGCTTTCTTGAGAAGGTTTACTTTCACTTGCACCATCTTCTGGTTTACGCATGGAGACCTCTTTTCCCTTCCTCCATGGGCAGCTTGACGCAGCCATCAAACCCAGCACAACCACCCTATCCATAGTACATTCTGAAATTCCAAGAACTTCTTTGTACAATTGGTTATGATAATAAGATACATCTATACATTTTTCACCTGGACTTTTCTTCACTTGGTATACCACCATCTCCTTCCCCACTTTCTCCTCTGAATGTCCAACACCCCCTGTGCCTTGGCATCCATTGCTTTCTTGAGAAGGTTTACTTTCACTTGCACCATCTTCTGGTTTACGCATGGAGACCTCTTTTCCCTTCCTCCATGGACAGTTTGACGCAGCCATCAAACCCAGCACAACCACCCTATCCATAGTACGTTCTGAAATTCCAAGAACTTCTTTGTGCAATTGGTTATGACAATAAGATACATCTATACATTTTTTACCCGGACTTTTCTTCGCTTGGTATACCACCATCTCCGTCCCCACTGTCTCCTCTGAAATTCCAATATCCCCCATGCCTTGGCATCCATTGCTTTGTTGAGAAGGTTTTCTTTCACTCATACCACCTTCTGATTTACGCTTAAAAACACCTTTTCCCTTCCTCCATGGACAATTTGACGCAGCCATCAAACCCAGCACAATCTCACTATTCGATGTAGGTTCGGAACGTACAAAATCTTCTTCGTGCAATTGGTTATTATAATAAGATACTTCCAGACATTTTTCACTCGTACTTTTCTCCTCTTGGTATACCTCCGTCTCGTCCTCCACTTTCTCCTCTGAATGCTCACCGTCCTTCGTGCATAGACATCCGTTACTTTTTTGAGAAGGTTCAATGCATGTTTTTCTTGTACCTTCCAAAACCACGTTCATCTTCGAATTTACTTTATATTCATCTTCTCTCTCCATTTCCTGTACAACATGCCCATTGCAATTTGGTTGAACCTCGGATCCACTTATTTCTAATACATTCTCTACATATTCACTCTTGTGAAACTCTTCATCATGGATATCCTCGCATGTTTGCTTCACATTAGTCTTCACTGTGTTCAATGATGATGGTTCAACATGCATAAGCGATTTTTCTTGACCAAATTTCCTCGCTTCCAGGGAAGCATTTCTTCCACACAGAGGAGGTAAGTCACGAACAGCTGATATTTTTCTTCGAGGAGGATATTTTTTAACTGCAGTCTTCTCCAGAAGATTGCCTTTAGAAATAGAGATGGATCTGTCAGGTGGTGAACAAATATTTCTATCAGGCAGAACAGCAACTATCTCCTCCTCTGAAGCAGCAGCACCAAGCTGATGTTGGATCTTCAACGAATCATATATTTCATGCTCTAAGGCTGTTAAAGATTCAACTGTCTCCCCAGTACTAACAACGTTACCACTAATCAAAACAGTATCATCTACCTGACCAGTTGAGGGCATCAGATTTTCAGCACCACGTCCATCACCATTTTTACCCCCACTAACCAAACTTTCTGTCAGTGCAGTCAATAAAGTACCCACAGAAGCGGCCTCCTTATCAGGTCCCAAATTGCTTAACTGGCCAAATCGTCCACACCCCGGGGGAAAATCACGAACAGCGGAGATTTTGCGCCTCTTTAACTTAGGTGACTGGGTACGGATAGAGCACTCCCCATTAGCCATGGGCATACCTACTAATCTTCCCTCAGAATGACTATCATTAACTGAAGCAATTCTTCTAGATGATTCCAAATATTGTAATGTCTCTACGATCCCCATTCCAACTCCGAAACCACTCTAATGAAATGCTCAAAAACCTAAACCACAGTAATCAAGAAAAACAGAATCGGTCGCAATGGTCCAATAAAGAAAGTAATTATCTACAAAATCCCAAGTACACACAATTATCACTCAAATATAACTTGCCTCGCTAGTGGAAAATATGCACTCAGTATAATGCATTACACCATGTGATGTAGATAAAGTATCCAGAATTTAGAATATGAAGTTCTAGTACACTAGAATATAATAAATTTTAGAAATAAGTAAGATTATTTGAGCATGCAACATTGCATTCAACTCAAGAAATGCATGTAGTGTGATGTATAAATGGTGTAAATTGTTTGAAACACAACACCAATGATTTTTTTTCCTCCACAAATAGCTAGTTATACGTAGAGATAGTTTAGGTGGGAACCAAAATATAAAAGAGTCTCAGTACCAAAATAAAAGAGTACAACAACAACAAAGCCTTTTCCCACTAAGTGGGGTTGGCTGTATGAATCCTAGAATGCCATTGCGAACGGTTTTGTGCCACGTCTTCTGGTAGATCCAAGTACTCCAAGTCTTTTCTTAGAGTCTCTTCCAAAGTCTTCCTAGGTCTTCTTCTACCCCTTCGGCCCTGAACCTCTGTCTCGTAATCGCATCTAATGGTTTTCCTAAAAATGGCCGCCACTAGTATTACCATCTAATGGTTTTCCTCATCTCACCTTTCATGTTTTCCATCCCAATAAAACAACAATGGGGTATATACTCGAAATATTAATTCATTGGAATATTAAAATAAATACGGTGGAGTTTAAAATTCTAACTGTCGTTTGGAACTGCTTCTATATAAAACATCATTTTCATAGTACAAGCAAAATAACTACTCTAAACTGCGCTAAGGCGAGCGAAATGGTTTGAGAGGAAGACCCTATCTACCACCACATCAATCCACCATTTGCCTTCTATATAAAACATATTATATCATATCCGTCTTTGTTATAAGTGCTTTAACTAGAAACACCTTCAAGTTTTATTAAAAGTTTTTATGGCAATGATTTTATGCTCTTGCATAAAACCCAGGTCTAACCAGTTTGGACTGCTCGACCAAACATAAAAAGTAACTTATAATAATTTTTGGTTTTGTGGTTTTTAGTTTCTTTCATGTGCTTTTCCTTGTACATTTCTCCTACATCTCTCTCACCATTCACAATTCTTCCTCCACTCTTCTAAACCCTAGTACAAAAGTGAAAAACAACAACAATAACAAAGCCTTATCCCGCCACGTGAGGTTGGCTGTATGAATCTAGATGTGCTCGGTTTTGCACCAAGTCAACCATAACTACACCATATCAACTTAAGAATCCCATTTTCTTCACAAAAAACTAACCCCAGAAAACATGGACAGCAAAATAAGATACAATAGAGCCTCTCCAAACAACAAAACATTCATACATTCGATAATCTAGGTAACTTTCCAGCAGTTTTTTGGGTTCCAATACCGAAATTCAAAGAACCGAATCTAATTTTCAGCCCAACAAACAAATGCAATTGCAGTTGAAACAACCAAGAAATGCATGTAGTTTAATATATATATATATATATATATATATATATGTATGTATATATATATATATATATATATGTATGTATATATATATATGTATGTATGTATGTATATAAGGTGTAAATTGTTTGAAACACAACACCCATGATTTTTTTTTTACTCCAGAAATAGCTAGTTACACGTAGAGATAATTTAGGTGGGAACCCAAAATATAAAAGTCTCAGTACCAAAATAAAAGAGTACTCTGCTTAAATTCTCCCTTATAGATTTAAAAATGGAACGAATCTAATAAATTCTATCTTTATACTCAAAACAACATGGTCCCTGAAATTGTAAAAGACAGATAGATAGAATGCTATTGAACCAATCTGGCAGCAACTAAAAGTTAAAGAATCAAAATCAATGTAATTAAAGAAATGTAGGTTAAAGAAAAACTGACCGCAAAAGATAGTAAAGAGGTGAGAATTACCTATCAGCAAAAGTGAAGACCCAGTTTAAGGACAAGGGAACTGTGAAACCAGACCGATAGAAACGCTATGTACAATTAACCAAATAAGCTCTTAATCAGCGGTAGATGGATTATGACCTGTGCAGATGTAATGCCCAAGATATAAAGTTTGGTCTCTGTGATGCAAACAAAGACTAAAAGAATCCACAACTATTGGAGCGGTAGATGAGTTGGACAGATTGAAGGTGCTTAGTAAGAATTCTGATTCGATGACAGATTAAAGATGTTTGGTTGGACGAAATCTGAACACTCTTGGAGTAACAAGATTAAAGATGAAAAGAATGGCAAGCAGTTTTCAGGGAAGAACAGATGATGGGTCCAATCAGTGTAGTTTTTAAACCCCCTAGTTGATCTTGTTTTTCAATAGACTCTGGTGTTATGCAAACAGTTGGGATGTTGATATGTGAATATGCTGAATAATTAACGAATGCAAAAATATTGTGAGGTTTGGCTAACTTTGCCTACGTCCTCCTGTGATCACTTGGGAGAATCACTAGGCTATGGAGAAAAAAGAATTGACTAGAAGAACTTGTTCAAATCCCTCTGCTAATCCCTGAAACTTTGCTCTAGGTCTCTCTACCACTCTTGGCTCCCTATCCTTGTGTGTCCTTGCTGTTTTATATGATGTTCTTGTTAATAAAAGGACTCCCAACAAGCCTATTTATAGTGCATAGGTCGTGGGTTATATGCCTTACCAGAATAGGATTCCAAAATCCTAATAGAATAAGAAAAGATAATTTAATTCCTAATCCTAAACTGATTTGGACTTGGATTACTGAGAAAAAAACTGATTTTCTAATTCTAATGGGAAATCCTGTGCGCACCTCTCCTTACCCAAAACCAATAATCTTTATAGGTGATTACGAGTTAACATAAACAAATAGAAAATAAAAAAACTTCAGAACCAAAATAATAAGTTACATGAGAAGAATGTGTAGACTCGGTAGAGAAATTCCTGAATAAAATTCTCGATTCTACAAATTTAAGCACGAAAAATGTATTTGCCCCGTCATAGACTTCAAAAATGAATAGGGTTTCACAGTTGTTGGTCTAGCCATGTAAACAGTTGGGGGATCTTGCAATGTAATTAGGACGAGAAGGACCTTTTCCATGAATTTTGAGTACCAATAAGATTCATCTATAAGCAAATCTTTTATTCGCAACTTGGAGTTGGTGGTGGTTCCCAATCTATTGATGAAAGCAGGTGGTGATTACATGTGATGGTTGCTTCCCATAGATTCTTTCTTATATGTCTACCTTTTAGCTTATTGTACACATTGTAAATGAAAGGCTTGGGGGTTAGGGTGTCGATATGAAACAGCTTCATCACATCCCACAAGAAAGAATTCAAGAACGAATTCCTATATAAACTACTGCTTCTCGGGTTGGCCAGTGATTTAATGCTTCTGCATAAAACAGAAAATTCTATTCTGTTTGGACTGCTTGACCATTTGATCCAAAAAATAAAAATGCAATCGGAAAAAGGTTTGTGTACAATAATCAAATACGAAACATAAAAAGTACCCCAATAGCCTGTTAATAAAAAGCTACATATCAGCATCATAGATCATATGAGATTCGTATGCTTTTTTATTCTCAGATCCCAAATAACCACTTAAAAATCCAATCTTTTTACCCGACAAAAAATAATCTTAGAAAGGACAATATAAAAAGTAGTATATAATAAGGACCCATTTGATGAGCTAGAGAAGAGTGGAGGAAGGACGGTGAGAGACAGTTTTTGGTTTCTCTAGTACAAAAATGAAAACCACAAACTAGAAACAAAATGGTCATCAAATAGGCCTTCAATTTAAGCACACAACGAATTATCAACTTCAGAATCCCATTTTCTGTCATAATAACTAACCCCAGAAAACATGGAAAACAGAATAAGATATAATGGAACCTCTCCAAACAACCTAACATTCATACATAGGATAATCTAGTAACGGTTTCCAGTACTTTCTCTGGTATAGAAACAGAAACGGAAATTCAAAGAACCGAATCCAATTAACAGCTCAGTAAGCAAATGCAGTTGCAGTTAAAACAAGCAAATGAAAACATAATCATAAATCAGACCAAATTTACCTGAGTATCTTCAAGTATGAAAAGTTTCGAAGTGTCTGATTGAAATAGAAAATTCATATATTTATCAACGGGAATACGGGAGGACCAACAAACAAGTGATGCCTTTCTTTTTGTATTTCTAGGTGTCCACCGCTCTTAATAGTTGAAAAATGAAACCAAGATGGTATGATTTGTAAATTGATTGTGTTTCGAGGTCAAAATGGAGATTTGGAAATGTGTACACTGCAATAATGTTTGGACAACAGATTAGAGAGAGGTAATGACAAATGCAAAGCAAATGGTTTTGTACTTTGCAGTCAATCCATGAACCACGTTAAAAAGAAGGAAGGATTTTCAAGTAAAGAGGGAAGTGAACAAGGTGTCACTCACACCAGGCTTGCTCGATAGTCATGTTCTTTTTTCTTTTTCTATGGGAATTTCTTTTCTATCTATTATTATGGAGGAGTAAATCTGCTTATATAATACTTTTTTGAGGACCTACTTACATAATACAAAAAATGGCCGCCACTAGTATTACCGTCTAATGGTTTTCCTTATCTCACATGTTTTCCATCCCAATAAAATAACTAAAAAACGATAATGGGGTATATTCGAAATATAACACATTGGAATATTTTAAAAAATACGGTGGAGTTTAAAAATCTAACTGTCATTTGGAACTGCTTCTATATAAAACATCATTTTCAAAGTACAAGCAATATAACTACTCTAAACTACACTTTGGCGAGCGAAATGGTTTGAGAGGGAGACCCTATCCACCACCACATCAATCCACCATTTGCCTTCTAAATAAAACATATTATATCATACCCGTCTTGTTATAAGTGCTTTAACTAGAAACACCTTAAAGTTTTATTAAAAGTTTAAGGTTGGCAATGATTTTATGCTCTTGCATAAAACCCAGGTCTAACCAGTTTGGACTGCTCAACGGAACATAAAAAGTAACTTATAATAAATTTTTGGTTTTGTGGTTTTTAGTTTTCATTTGTGTGCTTTTCCTTGTACATTTCTCCTACATCTCTCTCACCAATCACAATTCTTCCTCCACTCTTCGAAACCCTAGTACAAAAGTGAAAACCACCAACAACAACAAAGCCTTATCCCACCAAGTGAGATCGGCTATATGAATCCTAGATATGCTCGACTTTGCGCCAAGTCAACCATATCTACACCATATCAACTTAAAAATCCCATTTTCTTCATAAAAAATGGACCCCAGAAAACATGGAAAGTAGGATAAGATACTATACAGCCTTTCCAAACAACCTAACATTCATACATTCGATAATCTAGTAACATTTTCCAGTACATTTTCGGGATCCAATACTGAAATTCATAGAACCGAATCTAATTTACAGCCCAACAAACAAATGGAGTTACAGTTGCAGTTGCAGTTGAAACAAGCAGTGGAAAACATAATCATAATCCAGAGAAAATTACCTGAATATATTCCACAATGAACAGTTTCGGCGAATCCCACTCGAATGGAAAACTCATATATCGACGGAAAATACGGGAGGACCAACAAGTAACCGATTCGTTTCATCTTATTCTGAGTGATCCGCCCGCTCTTAAAACTTGAACCGACGATGGCATGACTGGTAAATTGATAGCTGTTCGAGGTTGAAATCGAGATTTGAAAGCGACTATGCTTGGACTCTTCATTCACCGATGGGAGGTTTACGTAATTAAAATAAAAGGAATTTGATTGAGGAGAAATTGAGTTGAGGGGAATTGAAATAAAGATGAGTTTGAATCAGATTCATGTTGAAAATGTTTACTTAAATATTCAGAAATTGGAATAGGAATGAAACTAAGTTGTTTACTAATTCAGTTAAATCGGAATATAAATCACTATAATTACTAAATTGCCCTTATTTTTTTGTTTTTTGGTTTTTTGTTATTCTATATTTATGTCTAAAAACATTTTAATTAGACATTTTTATTTATTTAATTAAAGTAAAGTTAAAATGTCTATTATTGATTTTTTGTGTATAAATTAGATTATAATCTAATTAAAAGCCAAAATCCTAGCCACATTCATCTTACTACCCTGCAGAAGAAAGAACCCAGAAACCTTCGAAGCTGTCAAGACCTTCCAACCCCGCAGAAGAAAGAACCCATAAATTCGAAGAAATTCGTTTGCTCATGCCTATTTCTTTCTCAGGTTTTGATGTTATGGAATCAATTGGTGAGTTTTGGACGAAGTGATTCGACAGTCATATCAGGTAGTGGGGGTGAGGCGATTTGACGAATTTGGGTTGCAAAAGTTTTGTGCCCTGGGCATGGCATTGGTTATGTAGTAGTGATGAAGAAGGGTGATGGAGAAGGGAGATGGAGAGGGAGAATGGTCGGGACTGAGATGGCTGGTGAAGGAGATGAAGGGCAATATTGGAAAAATAAAAACCGAGTGAGGGCATAATTGATAAAAGAAGTCGATTTCGAATTCTCCACCAATCCAGGAATTCAATTACCTCCCTTATCCAGGGAGTAGAATTCCTCCAAAATGAGGAGTTGGATTCCTTAATGCGTGTAGACCCCACATGTATTTTGATTCCCCACGATTACGTAAACAAAGGTGTATCCCGTAATCGGAATCCAATTCTGTAAATTGATTCCGATTACGGGTACGTTAACGTGCCCTGAGTCACATCACGAACCACATTCAAATGGATTTTCAAGTGAAGAGGGAAGGATTTTCAAAAAGAAGAAAGGGAAAATAGACCCAACAAACAGTAAAATTCCATATGTTTTTTTGGATTTATCAGCACCCTAATTTTATTGGCAGTCCAAAATGTTATAGAATTTTTCCTAATACATTTGATATTATTTATACTAAGATCATTCACAATGATTGGATTAAATCTTAAATTTTAAGCAGTGAAACCCTCCAAAGCTTTTCTAAAAATTGTGCTAAAATAAGGGGTGGGGAGAAAATTTAGTTTGAGCTAGATTCCGCCCAAAATTTGAGCCAGGACTAAAGGGGTGGTCCATTGATGCACTTGAACGCTCATGTCTTGTGCCCACCCTCAGCGCACTAACTCACAACGCACTAACCAACCCAACTAGCCAGCACGCGACAAAGTTATAGCGATTGGGACCCATTGTTGACAGCTTTGTCAAACACCTTTTCAGATCCTAATTGGTACTTCTTGATCGTTCAACTATTATGATATGGATGATCCAACGGTCCATATTCAAAAACAAACAAAAAAAACTTTTATAATCGTATTAAATCGAATAGTTGAGATTGATATGTGCAGATCTACTTGTAAAAAAATCCCAAAATTAAAACAGCTAACAAAATTCTAAAAATTATTTAAATTAAAATTCACCCAAAACCTTATCAATACTTATGTACACTACTAAGGAGGTGGGGAATTGGTTAGACCTCACAATGGACTAGCAATAATGTGGTTCAAAATTGTTTGAGATGAGAATCAAACCTAAGACCTAGAGAGTGGGTTAGGCCTCATAATGGGCTAGCAATAATGTGGTTCAAATTCGCCTTAGACGAGAATCGACATTACAAATGAAGAAAAATATCATTAGATCGTAGTACTAAGTGACATGTATTTGTTTAAAATTCACAAAAATTAATTGTATTCATTCAATTCTCCCATTTTTTTTCCTCTTACCCGCTACCAAGCTATTTATTTTCATTTCCAAATTTTCATGATGTCAAAAGATCATATTAGAGAACCTAATTGGTCAAATGACAAAGATAAAAAGGAGTTGTGGTGAAAATCATTGAGAAGAATGGGTTGGTTGTGTTATTTTTCATTATTTATCGGAATTTAGTTTTTAAGGTTAAATGTTCATGAGTTGGGAATTATTACCTCAAAATGAGTTAGGTGCCAAGCACATGAGACTGAACCAAGGGGTAATGTGAAAATTTAAATGAGAAAATTGTAGCAATGATCTCTCAACTTCAACCCCAATTGGATGAATGATCCCTCAATTTTAACCCAATTGGAGCATTGGTCCCTCAACTTTAACCGAACTTTAGCAATGTTCTTCCAATGTTACTCATTTTGACGAAAGTTCTGCTGGAGCTGACGAAAAAAACCATAGTTGTACATTTTGGTGAGTTAAGGAACCAATGGTGACAGATTTTTAATTGAGAGAGCATTACTTCAATTAGATTAAAATTGCGGTACCATTATAACTTAAATGAGATAAACCGAACCGGTAAAAGCAATTACATTGTAACAGCAACATCGTCATCGTGTCGATGTTGAGATTTTGTTCGAACTATTTAATTTGAGATGCAGATGCCCTCCTTGGCAAGTCTCTTTGAATTGGCCGGTTTGGGATGCACAAAACAATAAGTTGGTGATGACTCAAGAGAAAAAGTAAGGAAGCTTAATGCAGTTATTAGATGCATGTACAAAATAATAAGTATGTATTTAACTAACTAACTTGTAGCTAATCGTGCTGACATGACAGTAAGTACCAGAAAGAAAAAACACGATGAACCAACTCCGGAGTTGAGTACAAACACAACAAAATCGTTTTCTAAATCCCATTGCAGCTGAGCAATATATAGCATCAAGGAATTATCCGAAGATCGCTTAACCGTAGCAATAGCACTTTCAGGGAATAATATCTTTCTTTTTTATGTCCAGTAGTTCATTTTTATCCCTTTTCTATTATTACTTCTAGCTAGAACTAAATGCGGATAGCGTGGAAAAACATCTCGTAATGTATTTAACCAGCAAAGTTGTGGTGCTTCCAAATTCTCAAGTGATTTAGACCCTTTTGCACTTACATCTAATCCTCATTCCGTTTGAAGATCGAAAGGAAGTTATACAAAACAAATGGTAATGGCTTCCTTAATTAATTTGGTTCAAACTTGTAACAAAGAAAGAAATAACATACCTAAGTAAATATTATAAGTAAAATTAAGAACTGAATAAGCGTGATTTCAGTAAATGAATTGATAATACTTAACAAAATACACCAAATAGTTTTCAAATTCGGAGCAGAAGATGCTGGTAGCTAGCAAGCAAAGAAACAACTAAGAGAGAGATCAAGAAATTATGTCAAATAAGAGATGATGAATGCCAACGGATCATAGAACATCAACCCAATGACAATGCCACGAAGTCCATGATGAGCTAGTGAGCAAATCAGTCCACAACAGCGAAAGCTTGAAACTTTTTGTCCGAGAAGGTTGCTTCCATGACATCGTGCGAGCCAATATCCCCACCATTCTCCAAGAAGGACTTCACCAAATTATTAGACCAGCCACGCAGCAGCGTCACCCCTGGACGAGGCAAAGCAATTGAGGGCAATTCCCAGTACCAAATATCCCAAAACAGAATGTGAGGCACCGCATCATCCCTGTACCCTTTGTCCTTAAACTTGGTCCTTATGGCCTCGTAGTGAGTCTCCCAGGCCGCGCCACCATAAAAATCGGGGCCCATGTTGTTGTTGAAGATAAAGAGTTTCTGGATCATCTGATATGGCTTCAAATTCTCATTGAGAGCACTTGGAAAATCAAATCAACCACCTTTTGTAGATGAATTACCATGCAGCCGTCCATTCCCATTAAAAAAGACAATTTGGACCTTAGGCCATCGTCGCAGGGTACTGAATACAGATGAGGAGGATGAAGCAACAGAGCGTGGTTGTCTCCGGCACCAACCGGAAAAGAAGCGGAACTGATCAGTTTTCCTTTTTAGGCCGGCTGTTCATTTAGTTCACTCACAAAAAGTCCCAAATTGGCCATCAATTCCCTTGCCCCGCCCATAATTATGTCCATGTTACATAAAGCAAACCAGTTTTTGAATGCCACCCTCCTTGTGCTTATGCAGCAATGCATTCCACTGAAGCTCAGCTGCCTCCCCAACATTTGCATCGTGCAAATATCGTATGATAAAGTGTGGAAGCAAAGCATCAGGCTCTATGACGCAACTTAAATTGTCGTTGCTTGCTGTTGCTGCTTAGGCTTTCACCTCCTCCAAATATTTAGGAGGGTTTAGTCAATTTGGATTTCAGAGGTGTTGAGCAAAAATTGTACACAATATGTAAACAAATAATTCATTCAACACAATTTCACCCTCGTTCATTTTTCCGAAAAGGGTTTTATTAATTTGCCTTGTTTGGAACCATCATTTGAGTCGTCGTGCGAGTTTCGGAACCATTGTTGGGCACGATGGGTTCTTCTTCTCCATTTGTGCAAACGTGCAGGGTGATGGTTTCTTCTCCGTTACATCTCTGAAAAAGAGAAAGAGACGTCGAAACCTCTTTAGACCCCTAAGAGGTTGCATGAGGTTGTGGGAAGCTAGTTTACTACTGCGTCTGCTTAGGCGTTGGTGATGGTGCTGCAAATATCTATATCGGTGGAGAAGAGAAAGGAACATTCTATGGTTGGAGGAGTCGACAGCATCAAGGACGGAGAAGATGGCAAAGAGGCTTCGGTGCATACGACATTGTTCGACAACTTGAGTGTATTTTGAGAGTATTTACAAAATGACTTAGAGGTAATGTACGCCCCTGCACAAAAAGAAGACAAAGAAAATATAGGTTTTATACCTTCAATTTGCTTAGAGTTTGCCCTTTGAATTTACTACTTTGCTAGGAGCGATTGGATTTCTTTTGATCGGCAAGCTATTGATTGCTTCTCGATCGACTTTGCTTTCTGCAAGCTTGAACTTCAACGTTCCTCCTTCGCTTGAGGCCTCGCAATTTCTGCAGCATTTTTGTCCCTCTGTGTCATCCTCCTCCCAATTTGCTTTGGCTTAATGCCTTTTATAGGCGAACGGTGGAAACGGAAGTTGTGGCTAGTGGGTGAGTGCTACCACGTACTCTGCCCAGTGGGATATCCGTATAAAACCACCCACGTCTCCAGTTGAGAAGGGATTTTACTATCCCACTTTATATATATATATAGGGATAAAAATCAACAACCTCCATACTGTTTTCACCCCTTAAAAATAGGCACTTACAATCCCCACACATCTTCACGTCTACTCCACTTCTTTTATATTTTTATTTTTTTATTTTTTTCTTTGTGAAAATATAGGATTCAACAAGAGGATTTTAATAGACTTTATTAAGTGATAGATTTCAAAGGATTTTAACAGATTTATATGGATTTTCATTATAGATTTCAATGGATTTGTGTAGATTTTGATTTTGGATTTCATAAGATTTCTAAGCATCATCAAACCAATACAAACATGACCAAATCAACATAAATTGAATTTCTTTGAGATATTTCAGAAAGAAGTTAATTATCATCATCTCCAACATAGTCCCCATGGTCTTTCAAAGCCTTTTTCTTCTTCTTCTCATTCCCTCATCCACCACGCTGCAGCTTTTTCTGTCCCATTCTCCCACTAAAAAAAAAAACCCAAAAACCCTCTTGCGCTTTTTATCAAACACCTAGGGGACCCAATTCACCACAACTAAACAAACCCCGCTGCTCTTTTTTCAAATACGCACCACCCACCAACCCAATTCAACTCTTCATCCAATTCCCATAACCCAAGTCATAAAAATCAAATCTATGGATGGCAAGAGTTCCGTGAGATTCTGTTACGACCCGCTATGGTTTGGGAGAATAGTGAGAGAGGAAAGAAGGGAGTGATAAAACATGAATAAGCTCCTAGGGGGTTGAGGTAGGATTCTTTTTTCTCTTGGTTATGTATATTTGTGCTCACAAATCCAACAAAATCCACAACTTAATGAAATACTACCAAATCCTTGATTTTTTAATACACATAGATTTATAATCACTTAAAAATCCCTATCAAAATCTAAATTGACTATCTATAGATTTGGATGTATTTTTAAAATCCTCTTAAATCCTAATTTGACTACAATATAATTTCAAAGTCCCTTACAATCCTCTTTTAAATTCTTGATTGACTACATCCTGATTTTAAAGTTTATTAAAATCTTGTGAAATCCCATCAAATCCTAATTTGACTACACCCCCCTTAATCCACACCTTACCTTCGCAAGTTGAAACTTGCCCCGACGCTTATAGTACTTCTGCAAGGGCACCAAGAACTCCTTCCTCAGCTGCTGCCACTGATCATCCTCCTTTGATGATTGATCTGGTTGTTGCGATTGTGACACCAAAGGGAAAAGCCTCATGGCAGTGCTTTTGCACATCACAATGGCGAGGATGGCATGGGCGTCGGATAGGAATGTGGTGAGGAAATAGTCTGCGGCCTCGGAAACGTAGAGATCAGCAAAAGCGTCAACATCAATATGACGTATAACAAAATCATGCTCCTGATAATCATCATCGTCATCAGTTAAATAATCAAATGGCTTGAGTTCCAGCTTGTTCTGTTACATCTTTTGAATATCGAACTTGAGATGGTCCACGAAAACATCCATAGCGTGGTCGTGCATCAACTTGTAATGCGGATCGCGGTCGTATTTATGGTGGTGTTTCTCATCCATCTCCTCCCCCTCCATCTCCTGCGATCCTGCAGAAAGAGAAAGTTGTAGATAATATGAACAATGGTGTACAATCACTCGAAAGAGTCAAGGTTGTGCACTGAGAATTTTGGGGTGGTTGCGGTGGAGTCAAGACGTGGCCGCGGACAAGGCTTCTGGATAGAAGTTGTTTGGGTTAATATTTAACATTGGGCTTTATGATAAGGAAGCCCAAAGACGCCAAAGCAAATGAAGACTTGCCCAAGCCCAATTGATAGGCCCGAAGCAAATTAGAAGTCATTTCAACTAAGGCATAGACCATGTGTCTACGAAGGAATGGATAGAGGACAGAGACCAACTCACCACCAGCCAAAAAACACTTTTCAAGAGCATGACAAGTAAATAGGTGATGACTCACTACCCTCCAAAAGCCATCAGCCAGAAGCAAAGCCAAGACAGTCGAGCCAAATTGCCTATAAAATGAGAAAGAGACACCAGAGACAAGCACACTCAAACAACCAATTAAAAGACATACAAACTCAGCACTTAAGCTAATTCGTACCCAGAAAGCTGAATCTTATCCAGAGTCAGTCATTTTTAGCTATAGTTCCCTTAGGAAAAACCATCTTTTGTCTAGTGTAAAAACTCTGCTACTTTCCCTTAGTGTTGCAGTATCAATCCCTCGTGTAAAACCTATTTACTTTTCACCCTTCATTGCATATAAACCTCTGTAAACACAAAAAAGAAATGGCTGCAAGAAGTTTAACCTTGCCCGCAAGGTTAAATCTTGCCCGAGTCTCTTTTGTTTACACTTATATGTAGTAGATCTGTCGTTTAATGTACTTTCCTTCATGTATTTAAGTCATTTTCAATTGTTTTCTACTTAAAAGTTTCATTTACATTCAAATCTGGTTAAGTTAATAAGCCTGGTTTCATTAAAGTAAATTGTGATAAAGGAAATAGTTGGAAGGGCCTTGAACCTCTTTCATTAAGAACTTAATGCAAACTTAACCCATCTGTGATAATCCTTTGATAAACAAGAAATCTAAGTAACTTGGGGTGCAAGCAATAAACTTAAATCACATTTATTCAACAATCTGTTATACAAAGATAGCAGTGACACGCTCAGACCCTTGTTAGTTTTGATTGTGAGCCACAAGGCCTAAACCAAAGGCCTGCCAAAGGCACATTTCAAACTAACTACAAACTTATCATGTAGCACACAAAGCAGCAAAAACTTGCCCGATAACCAACAAAGTGCCATTCCCTCAGGGAGCTGTGCGAGATACCGGACCTAGAAATCCTGCTCGAACAGAAGTGATTTGTGGAGAGGTTTTAGATAAGCTTGACGGTGGTGAGGGGGTTATGGGACCAGGCGACCAAGCGATTGGGCAATGTCAGTGCGGGAACTATGGGTCGCGGATGCTTGTGGTGGTGGTGGTGGTCGCACGTTGAAAAAGATATCGAGGCACGGGTCATCGTAGGAGGAGGAAGAAGAAGTCATAATCTAAGGCTCAGGGCGGCGTCGGTCACCTTGGACGCAATTAATCTTCTTACAAGGTGGAATTGCAGAGGATGACCAACACCAACCACCCTTGTGGGTGAACAAGTTGAAGGAGAAGAAACAATGTTGGTTGCTGTTGCTTTAGAACCTCCTAATTCTTCATCTCTAATTCTCAAATTCAAATTATGTCTTTCTCTCTGTGGGGGTGAGGGTAGGAATTGTGGATCTTTATTTGTTGGAGAAGAAGAAGATATGAAAATATAAATTGAGTTTTGAAATTCTGTGTGTCATATTCTTGTGCTTATTTATTATTGCTCTCTGAGTAATACAATTTCAATATTTATCGAATCCTACAAATAATTTATTAGGATTTACACAACTACACTTCTAATAAAATTTGAACTGCAACAATCTTTGACTTTTTTAGATGAGAATTTTTTATTTTCCAAAGAGTGTGCGTAAGATAAGATAATGTTGGGTACATAAAGAAATAAAGAAAAGAGTGTTTGGTTAAGAAGAAAATTTTTCCTTTTTTGTTTGTTTGTAATTTTCTAGTTAGCAAGCTTATGCTGACAGCCTTTTCATTTTACAAAACCATTTAGTTCATAAATTCCGAACATTTTAAATGTCAGTTGTTCCATCAGGAGTAGCAATTTAGTGATATGATATTTTTTTTTTTTTTTTTTTATTTTTATTTTTTGAAATTCAAGGATGATGTTCATTAAATAAAGGGGTATACGTACAACCAGAGGATATTGTGCTAATAATGGGCTTATCGGATATTTTATCCTGGTCGAAGAAAAGAAGAGTATCCCGCACCAACAACTTAACTAATAATACTATCCTCCGATAGAAGATCGGAAATTACATTGGGAGGTTCCTCAAACAATGAAACTGGATGTTCTAAATTTAAACTTAGCCTAGCTAAACGATGAGCCACCTTATTCGCCTCTTTTTGTCTGCAAGAAGCTTTCCACTTCGTGAAGGACTGCAATATCTTGCGTGTATAATCCAAGAGATGTCCAAAGGGGTCGTTGTTAGCTGCTACATTGAGTTAGACTACAGAAATTACCACTAGAGCATCACCCTCTATTTCAACCTGTGCCGTCGACCACTACTATGCAAACAGAGCTGCTTCACGAGCAGCAACAAGTTAGCAACCTTGGGAAGCATGGGCAAGCTGACCTTGCCTAATTTCTTCACGATGGCAGCAATGAACTCCCCTAAGGCATTCCTGACGACCACCACCCCAATGCCTCATAATGCTCCGTTCTCGTCCAAAGCGCCATCAAAATTACATTTAATCCATCCTTCCTCCAGTTTCTTCCATTCATGTAACCTGTCTGTTCTGCACTTCGACTTCACATCATGCCATCTTTTGTATTCAAGCAGCCATGCTTGAGCTTGTAATTGAGTTTCCATTGCCCACTAGGGGTAAGGCCGATCCCTTCCAAAGCAATGCATGCATTTCGTTCCTTCCAAATACTCCAAAGCAATACTAACACCAGATCGAAGTTCTCTTTCGATAGAGAACTAGCCATATGTGCCAACATTATTGCAACCCGTCATCTCCGTTTCACCTAGTTTGAAGTCCCAATGAGCTCGAAAATAACGTAGCAGCAGACCTAGGGCATTGTAGGAGAGCAATTCGATACCAAATTAGGTTGTCCTTTGTGTGGCTTAGCCGAACTCCCATTTTATTTAATGTAAAAATATCGATGTATTAAAAAAAATAATAATAAACACCTTTTATTTTGGAGGGAGTTAATAAGATCCGAAAACGAAAAAGTGTAAAGATAAAGAGGTCCAGGCCCATAACGCAGCCTACATGGAATAACGGGCTTTATTTAGGATGTATTGTGGACTCTGAATAAAACGACGTCGTCGCACATGAAACCCTTCCGTTTTTGCGCAGTGTGGCAAAATTGGCGCAGGCCGTTTTGAACTGCCGAAGCAAGAAGTGCTTTTGCGTTTGGGTGTATTGTGGACATTCGGGACTGGCAGCTTTTACACTGAACACCTTCTACTTCTCCCTCATTTGGTTCCCTTCCTCCAAAGATCCGATCTAGGGTTTATCTAGGGTTTCTGCTCTCTCTCTCTCTGTTCGATGACCATGTCCTCTCAGACCCCCGATATCTTGGGCGACCGTCAGTACGGTCAGGACGTCCGCACCCAAAATGGTACTCTCTCTCTCCCCCTTGTGGGTTTTCCATTTTAGGTTTCTTACTGAAATGCTGCTAATTTTGTCCGACTTTATTTTGATGAACACAGTGATGGCCTGCCAAGCTGTTGCAAACATCGTCAAGTCCTCACTCGGCCCCGTTGGCCTCGACAAGGTCTCTCTCTCTCTCTCTCTCTCTCTCTATATATATATATGTATATTTGCATGAATCTGAGATGTTATGTGCGTATGAGGTTTCAGTTGACTTATTTCTACTTTATACCACTAGTAATGTTGTTTGGTGTACTTTACTACTTAAAAGCTTCAAAATTTCAGTTAATTTTTTATGTTTGCCATTAATAGTGCTTCTATAGAAGTGCTTTTACTCGTTAGTGATTTTGGTATCTCAAAAGTTTGATTAGAAGCCCTGTAAGATTCCCTGATTCTTCAAAAAATTCACTTCCAAGGAGAAGCACCTTACTCGGGCTTCTTCATAAAATTACTTCAAGTGATTTTAAATCTCATTAAATCACTGTTCAATTTTTGCTAAGCACTCTATAAGTGATTTTGGCTCGTCCATAATCACTCAAAAAGGGGCCCCTCATGGTGGTGTGGAGTTTCATTCTTTTATTTTTGTCCTTATGGTGAATTCGTATGCTTCAAATCACTAGTGGAGTTGATGTTTTTCAAGTGGAAGACTGAATCTTACAGCCCAATTGCACAATATTATAAATTAAGTATGCAAGGGTTTCAGCTGGTTTACTATGTTTATTGGTTGGTCATTGCAGATGCTTGTCGACGATATCGGTGATGTGACTATTACTAATGATGGAGCTACTATACTCAAGATGTTAGAAGTTGAGCATCCTGCTGCCAAGGTGTGTAAAAGTTGGTTATTTCTTGCAAATATTATACTATAGATGCATTTATACATGTCTGAAAATGCATTTATACGTGCGTAGGTGCTTGTGGAGTTGGCTGAGCTTCAAGATCGAGAAGTTGGAGATGGGACAACGTCAGTGGTCATTATAGCTGCAGAGTTGCTTAAGGTAATCCTGTCTGGTTTTTCTCCTCACCCCATATGCTTTTCTAGAAGCATCTTATGCTCTAAAAGATTTTAACTAGGAATCAACGGTTTGCTTCTAATTCTGCAGAGAGCAAATGATCTTGTAAGGAATAAGATTCACCCAACATCCATAATCAGTGGTTACAGAGTGAGCACCTCTTCTTGTTTCTTTTCTGTTTCAGATTCCATATTTAGCAACTGCATTTGCTTCTAAAATATTTTGTGGCTTATAACATGATGCTTTTCTATTGTATTTGAACCTCTTATGTTTGATCATATCACCCTCTGTACAGCTTGCTATGAGGGAAGCATGCAAATATGTTGAGGAAAAGTTAGCTGTGAAGGTGAGGCCCCTTCAGAGAAATCTTCTTTCGATGTGTGTAGTAGAAGGGTCTCTTGTTGTTGGATTAAATTTCACTTTGGCCATACAGAGTATGCAGGAATTCTCTCTTAAACTTTTTTAGAGGTTTGGAAGGGTTGCATACATTGTGAACAGAAATTAATAGTTTTGGATATTCAATTGACTCTTGCCAAGAAGGCTCACTGCTCATATGTTCATAGTCACAATTCATGATAGTCTCTAGGCCATATGATTTGACATGTAGAAATTTTGTGGTTCATCTGTAAAACATTTTATACAAAAAGCGTTCCTGTTTGTTTAATTGATTGTGTTTTGATTTTTCCAGGTTGACAAGCTTGGAAAAGATTCTCTAGTAAATTGTGCAAAGACAAGCATGTCCTCAAAGTTGATAGGTGGTGACAGTGACTTCTTTGCAAATATGGTATGCTGTTTGGATTGAAATTTTATCTTCTTAAGGGCTAATTGGTGCTGGATTTATCACCCATATGAACTCCTTTCTCGTGTAAAGTTTATTAATTGGCAAATCTTATCTGTGGTTTCAGGAGCAAAAGTTAAACCCTTAGGTTTTTTTTTTTTTTTTTTTTTTTCTCCTTGTGTGTTTTAACGATACTAGTATATAATTGGTTTTTCTAGGTTGTAGATGCAGTACAAGCTGTAAAGATGACCAATGCTCGGGGGGAAGTCAAGTACCCAATCAAGGTTGGTACTTAGTAGTTGTGTATACGGGGTCATGAAGTTTCGTCATGTGCTCATATGCTTCCTTATGTTATTCTATCTTTTGTTTGTATTTACCTTTGTACTTTGTCTTAGTTGCTCTTTTGATTTTCAGGGGATTAATATTTTGAAAGCTCATGGAAAAAGTGCAAGAGATAGCTATCTCTTAACTGGTTATGCACTAAATACAGGCCGTGCTGCACAAGGAATGCCACTGAGAGTTTCCCCTGCGAAGATTGCCTGTCTTGACTTTAATCTTCAGAAGACCAAAATGCAAATGGGTGTCCAAGTTTTAGTTAGTGATCCCAGGGAGCTTGAAAAGATTCGCCAAAGGTGATAAGATGATGGACCTTATTTTTCTTTTTAAGTTGTATATGTCATATCATTGTATATGTATATCACACAGCCAGCTTTGCAGACCCTGTCCATAGCATGCGTTGGAGGGTATGAACACAGTTGGCATGCTGTGGTATAGAATAGGTGATTCTGCTGATATATTATGCAATCCTTTTCTCAATACTGCTAAGAAGACTTAGCTCAATTGCCCTTTAATCACTGAAATTGATACGCCCAAATAGAATTATGGAATTTGCTTGTGCAGATGTTAACTGTCTCAAACAGATAGGTTTGGGATTGCTTATGCTTGGGAAAGGATTTCAATCACTTTTCTTTATTGATGGATTGTTATGTCATAAAAAGACATCTTTTGATGCTTAATTGTACGTTTGGCAATGTACTGATGATATTTATCTCTGCAGAGAAGCTGATATGACAAAAGAGCGTATTGAGAAACTTCTGAAAGTTGGAGCAAATGTTATTCTGACCACAAAAGGGATTGACGACATGGCACTCAAGGCAAGATTCTTTTGTGATTTGTTTCTCTAACTTTTTTATTTTGAAGTACTAGATTATTAACACTCTAATAAAATATCCTGCACTCTCTTTTATTTTGTTTTTTTTTTTTCCTAAGGAGTGCATGATGATTTTTATGGATTGCAAATAGCAGCTCCCTTATTATCATTATTTTTAAGTCTTTATATATTATGGGTTAATTTTAGCTTGGTCATATGCCCAAAAATTTGAATGGCTGAACACTCACGGTTAATGTTTTTGGCAATTGTTTTTCTTTTGTAGGTTCTCTTGTTTGAAAATTGTGTATCATCTTTACGATATGTTACTCTTATCCTCTTCAATACGTGTTTATGCCTATAAGATATGCTGTTGTTTAATACAGAAATGCAGAAGTTTGAGGTCTCAACATAACCATGTTATGAGATGAACTAGTAGTTGTACTCTCTTTATTTTAACTCCTTTATTGTTATTCGGCATACAATGAGCTATGAAAATACAAAATACAAATGTACTTCTATATATTTCCGGCGTGGGTATATGAATGTTTATCACATGCACCAGGTGTACTAAGCTTGGCAATTGCATAAACTTTATATCCTTGATTGTAATTTCAGTATTTTGTGGAGGCTGGGGCTATTGCAGTCAGACGTGTTCAGAAAGAAGATATGCGCCATGTTGCTAAGGCTACAGGTGCAACAATGGTAATATTCTTCATGTGCTTCTCTAATTGTATAATTGTCTAGCAGATTAATTTTCATTTGGATTTATTTTGGAGTACAGCTATCACTCGTGTTCAATGGAAATAGTTTCTTTTGCAATACTATTTTCTTTTGGAATCATCATGTGTCATGTCCTGATCATCAGCCTATAAATTGAAAACAATACATAAATATGCAAAAAAATTTTGTGAAGAAGCTAAACGTAAATTTTCGGTGGAATACTTGAAAACAATACATCAGTGAACTCTTGAAACAATACATCGGTGTAGTACTAAACAATACTTAACCGAAAGCAATCAACTTGTTCACAAATGTTGTATTTATGTCTTTTTTATTTATTTATCAGAAAGTAGATCCATATGTTGTATAATTATGTCATCTTGGTTTTGTTTTTTACCTGTAGGTTTCAACTTTCGCTGATATGGAAGGGGAGGAAACGTTTGATACGTCACTTCTTGGATCTGCAGATGAAGTTGTGGAGGAGCGCATTTCTGATGATGATGTGATTTTGATAAAAGGAACCAAAAATAACAGTGCAGTGAGTTTAATTAATTTTTAACATTTTTCCGTGCTTGACGTTGAGTTCTAATTGCTTCAAGTTATTGTGAAGTTTATACTTTTATATGTAGGACATTATCTATAATCTTATGGTATGGACTGATTTTCTGAATATATTCTTTTCAGGTGTCGTTGATTCTCAGAGGTGCAAATGACTATATGCTTGATGAGATGGAAAGAGCTCTTCATGATGCTTTGTCTATTGTCAAGAGGACTCTAGAATCTAACACGGTATAATTTATTTACTACATAAGTGATAAGAAAAGGATCAGAACCATTTTAAATTTACTTTCTTCTGAACTAAATTATATTTGACGCTATTTTTTATTAATGAGGTATTTTTTTCATGCGAAATGGGTTTTATGGTTATTTATTTGATTTGTCCAATGCAATTTTTTGGGGGAGGTGTGGAAGAACTTGAAATGTATTTTTCAATGGAAATATGAAGATAAAACTGTGAAGGTTTCACCACTGAGTTTGGTGTTGTCTTTTTATTGAGAGTTTCTTGTTATTTGCATATCTAATTCGTTGATGTATTTACCATACAGGTAGTACCAGGTGGAGGTGCAGTTGAGTCTGCATTGTCTCTGTATTTGGAGGGTTTTGCTACAACATTAGGATCACGTGAGCAGTTGGCAATTGCCGAGTTTGCTGAATCTTTGTTGATTATACCAAAGGTTCTAAACATCTTATTGCAAATTGTGTATTTTTGTTGTGTTCTGCTATTTTTCGTATGTTAATGGAGTTTCTATTGCGACTTTTATCTGGTTTAGGTTCTTGCTGTCAATGCTGCCAAGGATTCTACAGATTTAGTTTCAATACTACGGGCCAACCACCACAGGGCACAAACCAAGGCAACAAACAGGACTGACAAGAAGGATAAGGATTATTCTAGGTATTTTCTGAGTATTGTCGGGGCATTCTGCCCAATTTTATATTATTGGTTTCCACAGTTGTCATTGTTTGCGGTGTCTGTATATTGAATTCTGTAGCATTGTCATTATACTTGCTCATATGCAACAATAGACTTACAAAAGTAAGCCAATATGATAACAGTGCAACTAAAATTATATTCCGTCATATGATTCTTGGGTGCATAAAATCCTTGCACATTCTGTGACTGCATACTTATGGTGAATGCTCTACTATTGTTGCAGCATGGGCTTGGACCTATTAAAGGGAGAAGTTCGTAACAACCTAGAAGCCGGAGTCATTGAGCCTGCAATGAGTAAAGTGAAGATCATTCAGGTACCAAATCCTACATACAAATCAGTAATAATTTAGGATAATCTGTGAAGATAGATAACTAACAGCCTTGCAATGATTGTAAACTTGAAACTTTTTTGGTTTGGCAGTTTGCAACTGAAGCAGCTATTACAATTCTCCGAATTGATGACATGATCAGGCTAGCCAAGGATGAAAGTCAAGAGGGTTAGGTTTGAACTTTTCCTTGTCTGTTTGTTTCCGGAGTAGAATGTCGATGGGTGGGAAGTGAGTCTCTGCCCGAAGAGGACTTAACGGTTTACATTTGTTGCGTGCACTAGAAGAATCAGATGGAGGATTTTGGTCATGTAGTTTTGTGTGGGAATTACGATTACTATTAAACCCAAATATTCAGGGAACGATTTGGTCTGGTTAGAGGAAGTGGGTTTTGGGGGTGATGGAGAAAATTATTATTAACCGATGTCGGCTTTCCAATTTAACCCCCAACTTTGAAATGTTTTGTATGATTAGTGACTGGATATTTACAGAATCTCTGGCCGTTGTCCGTTGAGAATTCATTGTGATATTCTTAAAAGCCATGGGGAATGCCTTGACATTCAAATGTTCACACCCAAAAACCTACTCGAAAAATCCCCAGGAAAATCTCTTACAGTAGCTGCTCTTAGCTTGTTGCCCTACCCTACCAGTTTCACCCTCCCCAACAAAACAAGACCGAATTCGTGACTCTTTATTTGTTCCGTGTTATTTTCGGAGTTTTGATCCGTGAGATTTTATTTTTAAATTATTAATTTTTGAACACATATATCTCATTATTTATATAGTAACACATAGTGCGTATCATCCGTGTTCTAGTTACACAGAAAAATCTCTCCTTTCCCCTGCCCGTAAATGGACTCGAATCCTCTCCGGATCCGTTCCCGGGAGATCCTCGGGTCGGGATCCTTCAAGAATAAGCGTTTGATAAAAACTGAACGGTCAGGGTTAGTTGGAATTATTTTTCCTCTCTGTACGAAACGAAACGCCTCTCTCATTTACCATCTTCTCTTCACCATTTCTCACTCTCCAAGCAATTTATTTCAATGTTTGGGTATTTTCTGAACACGCTTATAACCCAAGAGTAAATTGTAGAAATGATCTTTTAACTTTAATTAAATTGGAGCAATGATTTTTCAACTAAAAATTCATTACTATTGGTCCCTCAACTTATTAAAATGTGTAGATATAGTTATTTTCATCAATTTCGTTAAAATTTTGTCAAAATAAGTTATGTTGGAATACCTATTTATATAATAAGGGTTTCCTCAACTCATCAAAGTGTAATTATGGTCATTTTCGTCAACTACGTAAAAAATTTTGTCAAAACGAGTTATGTTGGAAGGATCATTACTACAATTGGGTTAAAGTTAAAGAATTATTTCTCCAATTGAATTAAAGTTGAGGGAGAATAGATTTTTAGTTGAAGGATCTGCACGTTTTGATGAGTTGATGGAGTATTGCTCCAATTGAGTTAAAATTAAGAGACATAATTTACTCTAACCCAGAAATTAAAATTTCCGAACCGCCAAGCAATAGATTGCAGAGAGAGAAGAAATTTGTGAAATTTGTGATTTAACGTGAAACCCATTCAAGGAGAAAAAGAAAAAAGCAATAGATCACTCGAAGGCTTGAGGAGACCCCCGCTAAAAGGGACTAACGAGTGCAGAGTTGAAAGAGGAGAGAGAGCCAGATTTATTTATTTATTTTTTTTTTTTTTTTGGTGAAATTGAAATGGTTTCTGGAAAATGAGAGGAGAGAGAGAAGAAAAACTGATCAAGTTTCGAACTTTTTGATGTGGAATTGAGGGAGAAGAGATAGAGGAAAGAGAGGCTTTTTGATGTGAAAACCATTAAAAAGAAAAATTAATTGACAGCCGTAGGATGTGCATCAAACGGCCCATATAAAATCGGTCCGGAGGCGAGATGACCCCCTGTATATAACACAACGGATATGAGGATATGAGGAGTACAAACTTCATCCATAAGCGTTTGCTGTCAGTGGAAGAAGAGAAAGTAAGAATGGCTTGTGTAGGTGTAACCATGACCATGGCGGCATCGTTTGGTCTGAGATACTACCCATCGTGCTCTTACCCAACTCAACTCAATCACGGCTCAGTTCAACTCGGTAACTTCAAGAGGCCCAAACCCTTGAGACTCAGTTCCTCGCAATCGCATAGCATTTCTGGGTTGGACTCGCTTCTTCCCCACAAGCTCTCCGCTATCAATTTCACCCCTCCTCGCCGCCTTAGCTCTCTTACCATCGTCTCCGCCAAAGGCTACAAAATGAAGACCCACAAGGTATTGTTCGTCTTTTTTGTTTGGTTACTCAGAAAATCTTTGGAAAATAAGCAATTTGGAATCTGGAGTTGATATTATGATTCTCTTCTTTATTGGTATAGTAGTGAATCGGAATTTGATAATAGTCCACCGAATAAATTCTTAGTGAAACCTTGAACTGTGAATTCCCCCAATCAAATCCAACTTGGGCTGTTGTTTCTTGTTGTTTAATTGTTAGCTTGAAAATTTTATTTGTTTTGACATCTAAGTGGTAAGTATTTGGTGAATTATTGTTGATAGGCTTCGGCGAAGCGCTTCAGGGTGACGGGTAGAGGAAAAATAGTTCGGAGGAGAGCTGGAAAGCAACATTTGCTTGTAAAGAAGAATGCCAAGAGGAGAACTCGACTCTCCAAAATGGTGCGTTTTGTGTAACTTATCTCCACTTTCAATTAGTATATATTTCCCTCCACTTTCAATTGTCTAGTGTTTTGTTATAGAATGATTTTCTTTGAAACATTCAACGTTTGACTCAAGGAGTTTAGGTTTGAATTTAATTTGCGATATTACCATGATTTTAAGGGCTTGTTCTGAACCCTGATTACTTTTAGAACCAGTTCAAGTGAAACTTGAGCAAGAAATGGTTTCTTCTCACGTATCAACAATTTGTTCGTGAACTTTGAAAAAAGTGGTGCATAGTTTGCAATCGCTTTATCATTCGTTCTTGTTCTAGAGAAATAATGATTGTCTTCTCATCCATTACCCATTTGAGTTTGCCATCTTGTCTATTGTATGCTTCATTTGTTCATAGCATTTATCATTATCAGTGTGATTTTTTTTATTTTTTTGAGTTGGCTTGTTTTAAAGCTCAACTTCAAAAGGCAAGGCAATACCCTCAGTAGCTTGCAATTTGGAAAGAGTGAACTGTTGAAATTGGGAAAGGAGAAGCTTTGGAGTGATCTCTTCATGGGAAAAGGGAAAAAATAATGTTTTCTTATGTTACTTGGTTCTTATAAACCCATCTAGCTCGTCCAAATGAACGCATATAGCTCATCTAAATGAACCATAGGTCCATAGCCCACCAATTACCCAGCACTCAACCCACACACCCCCACCATCTAGATGCCCACGGGTTTAGTACTGCTACTTGGTTTCTTATGTTAGTTTGGCTTTTGCTATGTGCAGCATGCAGTTAGTCGAAGTGACTATGACAACGTGATTGGAGCCTTGCCATACCTAAAAGTAAATAGGAAGGCAGAGTAAAGGTGATTTCCAAACTTGATGCAAATGGAATTTCTGACATGTACTCTTTTATTTCTCAAATCTTTGTACGAGTGTTTGATCTTTTTTCTTTCTTTCTTCAATGATCTTTATTTCCTTGTCTATTGAGGGTGTTGGTTACATTTTCAACGTACGGACATATATCATGGAAACACATTTTTTATGTAGTTTCCTCTTTTGCAAGATTCAAGAACTTGGGTCTGCTGGAAAATGCAGACAATATGATAACATGCTATGATGCATTTTATTCTATGTACTTCATTTTGGCCTAGTTGCACGTGAGACGGAGTGTCAGTGTTGTGCTATGAATTGCAAACTTATATTTATTATTGATAGAATGGGTCTATCTTCTTTTATTTATCATTCATCGACCATCGTACCATGGAAGGATTAGTTTTAGCATTTGTGTGCGGATTGTTTAACTGCTGTTACATCGTGCACTTAGTCTTCCCTGTGCGTTAAACTGGGGTGTGGTAATACTGTTATAGAGAAGGTGACGAGGTAATAGTATAGTTGATAGTTATGGATAATTAGATGTCTAGCGGGTTCTCATTTTTTGACTGTTGCCAAGGTGCTTTGGAATCCTGTATCCCCCAGTTTCCTAAATCTTGTGGTTTACTCAGTTACTGATTGAACTGAATTGAAAATGCTAGCTAGGTATGACCTTGGCCTTGGGTTTACTCAATCAACATTATCAACTCTTCAACTAACTTTTCAAATTTTAATTTCACTTTAAGTTAATCTTATCTTGTTGGGGCCAAGTTTTACTTTCCACCTCTACTAAACAATGATTAAAATATTTCGGGCGACCCAATTTGCTAAATTGAAAAGGTCATTCAGCATTGTATTGGATGATTGTGAGCTCAAAAATATTGATCAATGAAGTGCATGGTATGGAATTGTAGGGGTCTTAGGAGACCTAATTTTAGTAGTAATTTTAGTTTTTTTTACTTGCTTGAAACTAAGATGTCCATAGACAAGGTCCAAAGCAATTTCTACTGTAGGCACTTTGATCAGGTTTTTTTGCTGCAATCTCGCTGGCAGAGCTGGTGGGGTTTGTTTGTTCTGGAACTCATCTTCCATTAGCATTACTGTTTTAAGCTCTTCACCTCGTTTTATCCACTGTGTAGTTAAAGATTTGCATAATGATAAGGTGCAATTCATTACCTTTGTTTATGCTTATCCTCATAAACATTTACAAGCTAATCTTTGGGATCAAATTTTAGCAGATAAACCGGCAAACCACCCTTGGTGTTTAATTGGAGACTTCAATAATTTTGTGGACTTCACTGAAAAGCTTGGGGGCTGTTCCAATACTACTACCTACATTAATAACTTCATTAATTTTCTAAATAGGGGCGACTTGATTTCCCTAACTTGTTCCTAATACTTGGACCAATGGTCATAGTGACAACACTATAATTTATGAGAGACTTGATCATGGTGTTAATCCTCAATGTTTGAGGGAGTTCCATGACTATTCCTTACATAATTTTCCTATCTTTGGATCGGATCATAGTCCCATCTTACTAATAATGTAAACCCTGTTAGAAAAGGTTCTTGTTCCTTCAAATTTGAAGCTATGTGGTTACATCATCCTAATTTTAGGAATTTTGTCAAAAGCACTTGTACAAATACTTAAAGGCCACAAGAAAATTTTGTTGTTTGTTCAGGGACATTCAAGTATTTGGTAAGGAAGTGGAATAAGGTGACCTTTGGTAATGTCAAAGATGGTAAAGATAAGCTTTTAACCTCTCTCTAAGATATTCAAAATAAGGTTATGAGGGATCAAGATAACTCTATAAGCATGGACGAAGAGGTTAAAATTAGAAGTGAGCTTAACAGAGTTATACAATAAGAGGAAATTATGTGGGCTAAAAAAGCCAAGGTTAAGTGGCTTCAATTGGGAGATGCATATACTAAATATTTTCAAATGGTGGCTTCTATCCGTAAGAAAAGAAACGAAATAAAATGTGTTAAAAATAGTAATGGTTTTTGGTGGAATTCTGGGGAAGGTTTAGAGCAAGTTTTTGTGTAGGAATTTAAACTGCGTTGTTCTTGTGATAGCTCCCCTTCTCAGGAGACATTGGCTACAATGGTTGATATCATAACTCCTTGCATTGATCATACGCATAATATTCAACTCCTTGAATGTATTTCAAATGAGGAAATTTGGGAATCGGTGAATAGCACTAGTGCTTTGAAAGCACCCGAACCTGATGGTCTTTGTGTTGCTTTTTACAGGTTGTTGGGAAGAGGTTAAAGATATTATTATTCCTATGATTAAAGATATCTTTCAAAATAATTCAAGCCTAAGGTTTATTAACCATACAAATATTGCCTTAATTCCACAAGTGGATAATCTTGAAACTGTGTCCAATTAAAGACACATTTGTCCTTGTAATGTTAGTTACAAAATTATAACGAAAATTATTATTAAAAGGCTTAAGCCTTTGCCTGACCTATGCATTTTTGCTAATCAAGGTGCCTTTACTCTGGGGCATTCCATTCACGATAATATCTTAATTGCCCATGAGTTATTTTCCAGCTTCAAGGTAAAGAAAGGCAAGACGGGAACCATGGGTATTAAACTGGACTTGGAAAAAGCCTATGACCTTTTAAATTGGGATTACATAAGGCATGTTCTAATTCGCTTTGGTTTTAATGAGAAATGGATCAACTTAATAATGGAATGCATTACATCAATTTCTCCATTTTAATTAATGGCTCTCCGCATGGTTATTTCTATCCTAAACGTGGCATATGACAGGATGACCCCTTGTCACCTTACATTTTTATTTTATGTATGGAACCGCTTATTAGATATTTTAATCGTTTGGCTTCTACCCGTAAATCCCCTGGGAAAAATCCTATCGTCCCCAGGGGGATTCAGATTTTCGAACCCAGTTTTTGCAAATGATTGTCTACTTTTTGCCTGAGCTACCCCTAAAGGGGCCATGAATGTCCTTCAAATCCTTGAGATGTTTGCATCAGCTACACGTCAACAAGTAAATTTTCATAAATCTTCTATTTATTTTTCAAATAATACTATCAACCAAGATAGGAACAATATTGTGAATATCTTGAGCATTCAACATAAAACCACTATTGGGAAGTACTTAGGGATTCATAATATAGTTTTCTGGAATGATCCGGTTAACGAGATAGAATTAATTAAACGAGTGAAGCAAAAGTTTGCTGGTTGGAAAGGGCCGGGAGACTAACTCTTATTATTTCTAATTTCATCGAGATGTTGAATCATGTAATGTCTTGCCTTAAGGGCCCCAATAGGGTAACAACTAAAATTGATAAAGAATGCAGAGATTTCTTTTGGGGGAGAAATACTAAACTAGGACCAATGGCCTAGAAGAAGGTTCGTTCTCCAAAGAATCAGGGTGGTTTAGGAGTCAAACGGATTGATCATTTTAACAATGCTTGTTTATCCAAATTAGGCTGGAAAGTTCTAACCAATAAAGGTAATTGGTGAGCTGAAATAGTCAAAAGTAACTACTTACATAAGTCCAATTTTTTAAATTCGAAGATTAAACAAAACTACTTGCTTGGAAAGGCATTCTTTCTAATGATAACATCATCCATGAATGAATGAGATGGATTGTGGGTAATGATGGACATATTCTTCTGGACCCATCAACGGGTTTTTCCTTACCCCCATTTTCATCTAATTCCCGTGAATGATAGAAATAATATTGATTGGAATATTAAAGTAAGCAACTTTAATAGTTAGGATAGCATTAAATGAGCTACTATAGTTGATGGTGACATCACTAGAAAAATTTGTCGTATCCCCCTCCCTTTACAAGAGTTGAAGGACAAGTTAATTTGGGGTTTAACCAATAATGGGAACTTTTCTATTAAGTCTATTACCCAGCTACAAGATCGGAAAAATCACTCTAGTAATCACTTTACTTTGTTAAAGAAAATGTGGAAGCTAACTATTCCTCCTAAGGTTAAAATGTTTGATTGGCTTATGATTCAGGAAAGATTGCAAACTAGAAAATGCTTAAGTTGTTTTGTTAAAAATATTGATAAGTTATGTTCGTTATGTAATACAGCTGAAGAAGACCAATCTCTTTTGTAATTGTGATTTTGCTACTAAAGTTTGGAGCTCAACTTTTGGTATTTGTAACAATGATAACATTATTACTAATGATAACTTTTTTGATTGGCTAGAATCCTTAAGTTCTAATGAAAAAGACAACCTTTCTGATCTTAGTAAATTAATTTTGAACTACTGATAAATCTGGACGGAAAGAAATAACTTGGTGTTCAGAAGTGTGCCTTCGGTCCTGGCTTGTTGTGTTTCTATAGCCGGTAGTGTTGGTTCGGCTTTTCTGAAGGCTAAGTGGAAGTGTGACCCCAAGGAGGCTTTACCTATCTCTTCCTTTATTAAATGGCATCCTCTTGACCAACACAATGTGGTTAAATTCAATTTTGATGGTTCAGTTTCGAACAACCGTGCTGATGCTGCCTTTGTGCTCCGTAACAGTAATTCACAAATGATTGGGACGGGGGCTCTTAATCTTGATGGTGCTACTATTTCGGTAGCAGAAGTGATGGGTTTGCGAGAATGGCTCTAGTGTGCTAGGCACAAGGGTTTCAGTAAAGTGATGGTGGAGGGGGACTCTAAGTTCATCATTGAAGCTGTGCAAGGTCAATGGGGAGTTCCTTTGAGAGTCAACTCTAACATCAATGATATTCCTGGCTTGGTGTTGCGGATCCTTTAGCTCACCTTGGTCTCTCCCTCTCAAATCCTCATTTTTGGGATTTCTGTTTACCTGATGTTGCTCTTCCTGCCTTTAACTTTGATTGTATTGGAAATGGTTGTACTAGAGGTTTTATGCTTAATCCTTGCAAACAAGAGAAAATGGTGCCATGAAACATGTGATAACCATCATTATTGATGCTTAATCCTTGTATTACCACATTATTATTGAATGGATGGTTAAGGTTTTAACAAGAACGATAAACCAGTTGGCAACGCACTACGCAAGAACATCCTCCAAATTCAATCCAATCAAATTAATCTATTTAGTGATATGCATAAGCTTCATCGCCACCACCTGCGAGCATTACTAAATCCAGCAAATGTTTATCTCTGCTAATCACAATAATCTAATTATAAATAGCAACTTAAAATGGTAAACTAACACACCTCTTTACGTCCAACTTCTTTTAACCAAATTATAAGATGGAGAACAAAAAAGATGCAGCAATGCATATCATATATCTTCATGGTTTTGCTTTCTTGTTCTACTTATCACTAGCAGTTGCACAAGAGAAGCAAAATAGCCTCCAATCATACATTGTTTTTCTCGAAAAGCCTGTCTCCTCGAATTTTTTTTGTAAAATCAGATTTAGAGAGTTGGTATCAGTCATTTTTGCCTGAAACTATTGCAAACTCAAACCAGCAGAGGATAATTCATGCATAACGCACTGTGGTCACTGGATTTACAACTAAATTGACACCAGAGGAAGTGAAAGCAATGGAAACCAAAGAAGGGTTTTTGTCGGCTCATCTCGAGAAAACGGTTTCTTTGCTAACTACTCATAGTCCTGACTTCTTGGGGTTACACCAAGGATACGGACTATGGAAACAAGCAAACTATGGTGAAGGTGTGATAATAGGGCTCTTGGATACAGGCATTGGACCCGATCAGCCTTCATTCAGTGACGAAGGAGTATCCACTCCTCCAGCTAAATGGATGGGCAAGTGCGACTTCAATGGAAAGTTCGGATACTTGTCCACGATGACAACCCGCTTCATAAGTGTCTCCAGGTTATCATCGTGGACTAGCATCTCCAACTCTAACGTTCATTGTCACGGGCAAGGGAAAGTAGGTGTTTAGCATCCTGAAAGTTTCAGGGAGTTGCGTTTCGGCTTGGATAGCATCTATGCGGGTGTTGAAAGCCAACCTCTTAGAGCTGTAGTCGGCAAGCATTTTGTGCGCTACACCTTATGGTTGTTTTGCCAAAGAGTTTGGACTTTTTTCTCCATCGCAAAGAAAATCTCTTTTGTACCAATCACAACTCTGAGCTTAACAGGAAAAATATGTATGTAACAAATAAAAAGCCATGAAATTTGGTTTAGTTTTGTTTGATTTGTTTGGGGAAATGGGCGATTGTACGGACCATTATTGAATGGCGGTTAAGATGAAGGGCATGAGCAAAAAAAGACACAGTAGCCCCTCTACCTTTCTAACAATCGATTTTCACCCCCCTTTGACGACGTCTCAATTGGTGTCATGGTGATTTTCACTACCCCTGTCGATGGCGTCTGAAGATGATCTCTATTAGCTTGCTAGGGGAACCACGGTTGGAAGTTCGAGATCCTGATCCATGATGACAACCTTGGATAATTCATAAACGTTGTTCATGATGAGGCCAACAAGGTCAAGCAGGAGAACGACAATGTCTTGAGTAGCATGTTCCCTTGTTTGACCTTCACGTTCACCATGTTTAACGACCTGAAAGTTTTCCATGACAACACGCCTTTCGGCCTGGAAAGCCTCCAGGTCGGTGAGGAAAGTCACATTCTCAGAGTTATAATCGGCCAGCTAGTCTAGCTGCACGGGCCGGTTACTTTCCCAGATGGTTCCACCTCTTTTTCTACGGGACGGAAAGTCGCTTCCCTGCAGATTAGCTCAGAGCTTCTCAAGTGATCGGGAAAAATAGGTACGGAACAATTAAACGAGCATGGTTCGGTTTGGTTGGGGAGAAAAGGATGTAACTGGAAGGCTGGGGTAGTAAAGCTAAAGCTAATAATAAAGCAGAAGAGCAGAAATTACAAGAGGAGTGGTGGAGAATGAGTTAGAGACCGGAGATGGCATTGTAAGCTTGAAAAATGGCTAGAAATAGAAGGCCTCTCTCTCCATGCGGTCGTCTTCAACCTCACAAGTCCGGAAATCCATAAATTCTTGTGCTAAATTTCTCTCTGTAAAGCCATGTGACAGTTGCAAATATGAGTTAAGTAAGTTGGTTATATTCTCATTGCTTTGGCCATAGTATTATTCGAATCGACGTTAATTATTGTGCCAAATTTCTCTCCATAAGGTCCTGCGACAGTTGCAAATATGAATTAAGTTGGTCATGTTCTCATTGTTTTGGCAATAGTATTATTCAAATCGACGTAGCTATGATAAAATAAAAAATAAAAATAAAAAGAGTACACGCCCACCGTGGGATAAAATAAAAAATAAAAAATAAAAATAAAAAGAGTACACGCCCACCGTGGGGCTCGAACCCACGACCACAAGGTTAAGAGCCTTGCGCTCTACCAACTGAGCTAGACGGGCTCATTGCTTGATACGTAGTTTTAATAATATTTAACAATCTCTTCCCCGAAGCATTAAAGCGCGCGCCACATTTAAATACCCAAAAGTGAACCCGCCTAAATCCATCTCATCAGTCATCCTCCACCGTCGATCACAAAATTGGCGGGAATCTCCCAAATCTAAAACCCTTCAAATATAAAATTTAAAAAAAAAAAAAAAAAAAAAAATTTCCAGACCCTTTAAAAGGAGGAGAGTGAAGACGGACGAACACCCAAAAGAAAGGCGGCCTCATGTACGACAACGGCGATTCCTTCGAGTTTCCCGACGACTCGTCGCCTGACCTGAATTCTGGGGATGACGTCACCCCCACCGCAATCGTTATGGTCTCGCCTCCGGAGACATCGGACGACGAAGATCCCAACTGCAGCAGCAGCACCAACAACAACAGAGCCTCCCAAGACGTCTTCCAGACCCCGCCCGAAGACGCGCATCCACCGACCTCCGATGGTATTACTCCGTTTCCGGAAGTCGATCAGAGCGACGATGATGACGGTCGTCCGTTCGAGGATGCCGGAGATGGGCGCGGCGTAACCGTCCCCTCCGATGATGGTTTCACGGACGGCACTGCCGGTGGGGTTGATTTGGGGCGGGACACGGATCTAGAGTTTTCTAAGGCAGAAGCGATGGGAATTGCGGGTTTTGTGACGGAATTGGCTTGGGAACGCGGTCGATTTAAGTCGCCGTTGAAGAAATTGAGGGTATCCGAGCACGAGGTGGGGAAATTGGAATTTAAGGAAATGGTTCCGCATAGTCCCGGCTGTAACTCTGGCAAGAGTCTTGAAATTGACGGTGGCGATGAGAAGTCGAGCGAGGAAATATTGGGGGTGAGGAAGCTGGACTCTTCCGAAGACGAGCATAAGAGTTGTATGGAAGAATCTAAATCGGACAGTGAGGAAGAGGAAAGCATTCAAGACATACTGAAGAGGACGCCTAATGTGACCATTGAGGAATTGCATCGAATAGAGAGGCTGTGGCTGCAGCGGGTGCTGCCTCGATCCATCGGTGGGCAGGCAGGATCAAGTGCAAATGGCGCCAAGGAGGGGAAGCCGGAGGAGGTTGCTATATTGGATGTGTTGAAACTTCTGAAGGACAAATATGATGGCAATGGTAATGGTAATGGTAATGATGAGATTGACAAAAGTAGTTTTTTGGAGATAAGTAAGCGCCGAGGCATGACTTTCCCCCGACCGTCGTGGTGGCCGGAAGGCGGGTTCTGATGAAGGTGGCCAACCTTGAAGAACAGAAGCATGGCAATTGAGGTAGGACTTTTGAAGTTGTAAATGTAGGTTTTTTTTAGAAATGTTTTGGGCATACGGAACCTTTTTGTGTGAACATCTTGCTTACGTATTTATGTATTATTGGGCATCTTGCTTGTGTATTGGCTTGCATCACCATGTTCCATGTATGTCTCACTTTCTTGGCCTTTTCTTGTATTTAAAAAGCAAAATTTGCTATCTTTTCTTCTTTTCAAATTGCACAATTCGGAAATATTTATCTTTTGGAATGAATTGACCTGTCTTGGAATATGCCCTATTTCTTTAATATTGCTAGGTTTGGTCACACACCCTAATTCCTAAGTTTGAGATATGTCTTAGTTGAGTGAATAGTTGGATGAGAATAAACCTTATCACAAACATGCAGTCAACAAGATTAGACAATTGTGGCATCCTCGAAAACGGCATAAAAGCAGGCTAAATGCCCACTCCTTTCACATGCACCACGCAAAGTTACTTGTTTTCTCCAACCCTTTTTCTTTTCTTGCTCAATCAAAGCCACCAAAATAGCATCTGACTTGTTGCCAAAAACAAAAATGAAAACATAAAAACTAGAGAATTCATACAAAAACTATGGAACTTAGCAGTTGTGCAATATAAGTTATATTACAGCCTGTTTGTCAACCTATACAAAAAGCCCACCCGAATTTCATCCCTTAAAAGAGTTTCAGGTTCAAAGAGGTAAAGGGGAATAAGAGAGCAACCATTAAACCTCGTTCACATGTCTTTACCATTCAAAATACACGAACCCTGTCATTGCTTTTGGCCGAAGGGCGTAAGGTACCTACATGGTTCTATTCATCGACATAGCATATGACATTTTCAAGCTTGTCAGGGATGGAGTACATGTGGGTATATCGAGCTACTACTAGTTGCCTGTGGGGCACCAAAACTCATGGCTGGGTGAAGGAGCTCTGCTTGGGCGAAAGAACCATTGGATGGAACATCCAGGAGGAGATCCTGGTCAGAACTTTCATCGACAAAATTCATAGAATCCATTAGGAAAGAACTCCCATCAGGAGGCAAAGCAAATAGGCTTTTTGGACTAAAGCAAGAACCTCCATCGTAGTCCATGAGATCCTTGTTTTCATAGCTACCCTTCATAATTATCCTTTTGGGGCTTTTCATCATCTTTACATCTGAAATTTGCAAGACAGTTAAGAATAGTTTTAATTTTTCATTATATTGAAGAATTATTTCGTAAATGACGAAATTTACATGTACAGATAGTGGTGAAGTTGCTCTTCCAGCACAATACTCTGAGCATGAGAGGTTTTAGTACCATCTTAGTTCATTCAATGTGTACGAGTGAGCACATGTCAACTTTTGTGTGTGTGTGTGTGATATGAACATAAACGTGTTACTGAACCCTAATACACCACAATTGTTGAATAATAAAACATGCCTTGTTGGAATTAGTTCCCAGAGTTTAACAGCAGTTTATGGACCCGTGATACTTCGAGCACATGAAAAGTACAAAACCCCCGTAATGATAGTATAGGAAGTTAAATAAAAGTGAAACTCAGGATTGTGTATTCCAGCAGTCCTACCAAGAAGTGAGTGTACAGAACGAGGGGAATTCAAAAAAATGGTAGACAAGCTTTCGCAAAGGTTATGTTACTCGGATGTTACACTTTTGTTTCATCTTCTGTAATGTCAATGTTTCAAGAAACATGCAAGCAAGAATTCTACCATTCAACTAATTATAAGAAAGAGAGAACTTTCAGCTAACCTGGTAAACTTTGAGTCTCATTGTCCTGCAGTCTCTTGACATGTCGAAAGTTACTAGATGCCATGTTAGGCGCAGAAACAATAGACTTTCCATAGCTAGTTTTATACTTCTGTGGAACAATAGATACCAGCTATTGTAAATTCACTTTGAAATTTCTTTGTAATGATATTCAAATTTTAGAATAGCTCAAACCTTGAGAAGATGATAGCGTTCAACCCATTTAGATTTTGAAGAATTGGACAATGCAAGCCTTTTCAAAGTCTTACAGTCTTCAGTTTTTGCCCCGGGGAAGGAGATATCAAAGACGCCTTCTGCTAGCAGTTGCTGAAAGGAAGTCAAGTTCTCTATGAATTGAGGGCTATCAAACATACTTTCGAGGCTGCGCATACAAAACAAACAAACCACCATGAATATCGTTTATTATGTCAATATGTCTAACTTCTTAAATTCTCAGATGTAAATTTCGACGTGATAGCTAATCTGTCCCTAAAACATACCATAATGACATTCGAAAAGAAATTATATTCATTGATTTTAAGCTTGTGGTGATGATTTAATCGTGTAACAACATGGCTCCAGTTAATTATGGGTCTCTTTACAATTTCATGGTAAGATGTACAAAATGGGATCGTTCATATTTGCAGGATCTGAAAGTCCATATGAAGCTTGCAATGTCGCACACATTGATAAATTTTGCAAGTAATACAAAATGATCATGTGGCAAAATATATGGCTCACTGCTACACTTGTAAACTATTCTTGGAATTCGATCTTCAGTGGTCAACCATATAATATGCAACTAAATCATGAATGACAAGGTTTCTAACCTATAAGGAAATTTAATAGCATCAACTGGAGGTAGATGTTTCAGTAATTGCTGTTGTTCCTCATTTGTTAATTGCCTCGTAAACTCTTCAAAATTTAAAATATCCTGCACCAAACAAGGATTGAAACTATGTAAGCCCCCAAAATTGAACGAAGGACAGCTATTCCAACAGATGAATTATTGTAAATATAAGAGGAACTCTGGTTGCCGTTGCCAAGAGGAAAATAGTTGTAATTTTACATCCTAAACATGTTTGGTCATTTACGCATACATTGGACAAGTCACATTACTAAGCTTTCGTTAACTTGTTGAAATATGATATAGGATACATAAAGTTATCGGAGAATATTGTCATTAGGCTCATTTCTCTTTAGTAACATAAAGCAAAGGAATTTGAGGGAACTGCCTTCTGTTGTAACATACAATTCAACTTACATTTAAATCTACATGACACAGCGGTGAATTATGGCTTCCCAAGATTTGCAAGTTGTCAAGTTGAGACTTTTCCCTGCAAATCCAAACGTTAACAGTATTAGGTATGGTGTGAGAAATCGATCTAACATCACCTTTCTTTCACCAATAGTATCTGCTACTTTTAACCATGCAGATACTTCATATACAAATTTGTCAAAGAAAAGCTGTATTTCCATCCTGCTACCACTAGCTACTTAACAACGATCCATGACTTGCATGAAGGTGGGTTACTCTGCAATTCTTAGGTATGTGCTTAAAAAAAGGTCCTAAATTTATTTCTGAGCCCGATAAATACAAACACCTATCAACATGCACAAGGCATCCTAGTTGAGCAGTAATACTCGTGTTTGTCCTTTTGACATATAATTGACAAGAGTGCATATCAAAGTCTGTTAAATAGTACATTACCTTTTCATTGGCTCATGTTGCATCCCTTGTCCTGAAAGATTATTCATCCTTCCAGATACAGTACTGGCCATATTGACACCCTTGTTATTATTATGTACAAAAAGGGTTGCAGAATGGGAATAAGCCTCATTTGCATGGCACTGCTTATTATCAACCGAAATCGAGCTAGCTTCAGATTCCTCTTCTCGTGCTATTGAGTTGGGATGCCTAATGAGAACACTTCCATGGCCTATCTCAACAGAAACCATTGGTGTTTCACTCTCAAAAAGCAGATCCTCTTCAGAGGACCCGGAGAAGTAGGAAGACTGTTGTTCATGTAAAATGGTATACAGATCCTTTGTGAGCTTTTCAACAGGAGATGGCTTAGGACGGCCTACACAGGTCCTTTTCCTAGAAGGTACCATCGAATCCCATACCATTGACTGAGCAGGACCTGGAAAAGATCACTCAAAAGATTAAGAACAGTAAGAAGTATTAGGATACGTTATGAGAAACAATTCCATGACGATGGTGAAAACCATATTCATTTGGAAGGTCTCAATCTTCAGAGGTATAAAAAGATTAGCCTGATAAATTGATCACTTCTTGATATGAATAAATTAGATGTGCACAAAGGATTGGCAGCCAACTGCCGGAATAAGAGATTCTGAAATCATTCGACCAGTGAATATTTTCTTTTCCTGGTTCAAAGGAGGCCTAATTAGAAAGGAGGATAAGGTTGATCTCTGATCGTGGGGGTGCGGAAAAAGTGATATCACTAAAAACTACTAATTGGGCATGAATTTCATCCTTATTTTACACACAGATCTCCAAATCTCAATCAAAATAAGGAATTTCGACAGGAATTCACAGATCTCAATTTAGTTAATTTTATGAACAAAGTTGTCACCTTAAATCTAATAACATCGACGTAGACTAATTTTTCATGGATAGAAAAATCAGAGGAAAGTTCAAATATACTTAATTGAATACTCCTTGTCACAAGTATCCAACCTGTCAAATCACTAGCATCTCCGCTGCCAAATTGTGCACAGCTCTCAGAGTTAGACACAGCAGACCCAGAACTGGACCTATTACTTGTATCTTCTTCAGTTAACTTTCGGAAACCATGGGAATAATCAGAATTAACTCCTCCAGCCACCACACTCTCAGGATTCTGCTTTCTTTTGACCAGTTTTATTTCTTTGTTTTTGTTTACAGATATGCTCTTCACCCTAGAAACTCTGTGATCTTCATAATCATCAGGTTCTGCTCGAGCATGTAGAGGCGTGTAATTTACTAGCGTTCCCTTAGTCCTCCATCGAGAACCACATGCATTGCAAAGTACTGGCTTGTCAGGTGGCCCATTGCGCCAAAGGGGAGTGCCTGTTTCAATGCCCAGTTGTCAGCATTCAACACGCAGAAAATTACTTAATACAGATGAAAACAGCATGTAAAGCAGCTAAATATACTTAAACAAGCCTAATTATTTCTCTTAAAATGGAAAAATCACTCGTTGCCACTTGCCACTACTCTCGCAGCATAACTACTCCAAGGCTTAACTGTCGTATCTGTGTAACGGATAATAAAAAAAAACAAGTACACAGAAAAGCTACATTAAATAATTCACAGACGACAGATAGGGACTACGGACAAATGAAGGCTATCCCGTTTTAGTTATACTGGTAGAATTTCCAAAGGCTAACCAAGGCACAACAAGTGTCTAACGTTCAACAATCAACATCATCCTTTTCCTGTATTCAGTACAAGTAGTAACCCCGAAATTCACTTCTACAGAAAACGATAAAGCTACTGCCCTTGCTCACACAACTGATTATACATGATAAGACTCAACACGAATACAAGGCACCTTACAAGTTAAACTACAGAAGACACTAAACAAGGATTTCAGTCACAGAGAAAAGATAATGCTATTTCAGAAACAAAGTGGATGAGGATTCATTTCATTAGGCGGAACAGAGTTATTGGAGTTGAAATTTTGAAGATATGAGTATCTTGGAAGTCACAACCACTAGACTTGCAACAAATGCAGTACAAACTGAGTTCAGAAATTGCAACTAAAACTTTCGGGAATGCCAAGGAATGGTATCACTTCAACTAGAAACTAGCTCTATTACAATACATATAGTTTCAAGTGCAACTTATCAGTTTCAAGGTTTAAACTTCAGAACAAATAGCATTCAACTAGATTGACTCCACACGAGAGTGCGTTGTAGAACATTTTCAAACAATTGCACAGGAAACTTGACCGAAAGCTAGAGAAATAGTCCAATTACTAGATGTTCACAACGAATGCGGGAAACAACGCTGTTACTAGCTTATGGAATGGATAGACAAACTGAAACATGGGCATCACAAAACGTACATTCATTGACATCTGAATCATTTTTCAGATACATATATTTGCTCTGACTGGGTATTTTCGGGATCATAGGGACCTCAAGAGCAATGAGCAAGTATACAAAATCAGACATTACTCTATAGTTCCTCATTTACACAACATTATTACACAAACACATTGGCATTGCAGGACATGTCGAAATTCGAGTGAGGAGTCAAAACCCAATCAAAAGAATTAAAGGGTTGAAAATTTTCATTGAACACAATCAAACTCAACCCAGTACAGCAAATTCAAATAAACAAGGATGCTGGAAGGAGTGAATTCATAGGCAAACAGGACAGGTTTTTCACTTTTCGTCACGCTTTCGCATAGTTAATCTCTTCTGTTCTGAGATTCCAATTCATTTCTGTGCATGCACAACAAGTTACAGAATACTCTGAACAAAAATTGAAATGAAACCCAATTGTTTTTCAGTGTTCAAAATTATAAGAACAGAAAAAAAAAATGGAGATACAAGAACTCACTTGTGACTCCACAGTGATAGCAAGGTCCTTGCTTGCCCATGTCTCTCTTTTTTCCTCAACTCAAAGAAACTAAATTCAACCAAAAATTACAGAAAGAAAAAATGAGAGAACAATTTATTGGGCTAAAAAGTGGAAAAATAATCAAAATTTATGCAAAATTAAGATGATTATTCTCTCCAACTTTTTTTTTTGTTTTGTAGCATATAAATGCCAGTGAGCTTTTATGCAGCAAACCCAGAGCGAGATTTTGCAGAAGAAAGCAAAAGCCAAAGGACCCAGGAGAATTTTATGTCTTTTAGTCCCAGAAATTCACAGAAAATAGCAGAATATGGAAAATTCAGGGATTTTATAGATGGGTTTTTAGCTGGGCATCTGTACAAACCAATGGAAGAGAAAAGACCATTACAGGAATCTCATAAATGGGTTTGTAAAAAGAGAAGATGAAATGCTAGAGAGAGAGAGAGGAGAGAGGAGAGAGAGAGAGGGTTGAGTTCTGTGTCTGTGTTTTGTATTGTAAATTATGAAGTAAATGTTGAGCTTTCTCTTCTTGGCCCTTGCTTTATTTTTTATTTTTTATTTTTTGATGTCATTGAAAGATTTCTTCAAACTTTTTATAATTAATGTTAATGTTAAAAATGAAAGAACTAAATCTGTAGATTTTAAGTTTTATAACCTGTAAATTGTTATGAAATGAGGGGTAAAAACGTAAAAGTAAAGGACTATTATTATTGCATACATCCTGTTGACTATAGACTTTTCTGTTCTATGTATCATAAATTCTCAAACTCTATAAAATGAAGCCATAAAAATCTTTGCTTCCATAACGCTGAAAATTTGAGAAAAAAATTTGACTAGAAAAATAAAATTAAGATTTTCTTTAAATGTCATACGAGCTTATAGCTATATTTTAATTCATCAACTAAACTAAAATTTTAAACAATTTATCATATCAAGTTTCAAAAATCATTAATTTGACATCTCATCTAAATTCCATTACTCTCTAATCCGGATATTTCAATTCCTTACTCTCTAAACCCCTTCAAGATTATTTTGGACATTTCATGGTTATATCGGACATTTTAACTCTTTTTTTTTTATGAGCATGATCGACTACGTTTAATTATCAAAACTACTAGTTAGTTAAATTCCATGTTAGCGGGCCTAATGTACTGTTTTGTTATTCACGATAAGTTTATAAAACGAACTTGACATTTTCTTTTATACTAAAAGATAAATAGATAACTTGTAAAAAAAGTCAAAATTTGAAAATCAATTTACCTTTATATCAAAATAATAAATAAATAAACTTGTGAAATATGAGGTCAAAAGTCCAAATAACATTCTTTGAATAGAAAACTTAAAGGAGTTAGAGTGATCCGACAAATTAATAATTTCATAAAATTCATATAACAAATTGCTTAAAATTTTAGTTCATATGATAAATTAAAAAAATATGTAAAAGTTAATATGACATTTTAAAAAAAATCCTAAAATTAATGAGAAAAAAAAAAAGCCATAGCCGCTAAGAACAAAAGATGAAGAAAGAAAGAAATAAAGAGGGTCTATTTCGCATTTCATATTGCTTCGGTTTTCATTTTGTACTCTTTTCTTTTGGTATTTTATGTGTTCGTTGTGATCACATGATGTTGATATTTGATAATATTAGTTTCTTATTATACAAGACAGTAAATTCCAAAGTCACCTGTCACACTAGTACCTTGGTAATATCTCTCACCTTAAATTTAGGAATAAATATAAATATAAATGTTCAGTGATGGCCCCCTCAGATGTTTGCCACGTGGCTTGATTATTGTAATCCTACGGTGATCTAGAGGGCTGTCAACTATTACTGTTTATGGTGGTCACGTAAGGTAATCCAAAATACAAAGCACTACTACATGAAAGGGAAATTTCCGATTTATCACAGCAAAGTCTTTTTTTTTCTTTTTCTTCTTGTTTAGCATTTTTATTCAATTCATTCCAATTTCTTTGAAAAATAAAGAGGACAAAATTATATAATGATGCATAGTGGGTATCTCATGAATTTGACTCATTTGGTGCCATGTGACCTCTTTTATTTAATTATTTTTTGCCTGTTGTGGGCCCCATTAGACCTATGAAATTTGTACCTTAATGGTCTTCATAACTTGTGATATGGTACACCACCGCATGACATTTTGTTACAAGAATGAGACGTTATTGTAGCGATGTACCTATCGATTCAAGTCTTTTTAAATAAGTAGGAGAAACTTTCCCGTCTTTCTTTTGGCTCAATAGCTAGGGGCAACTTTGGCCATCAGATTGCATGGTCCATCCTTAAAAATATTTTGACCTATAACCAACTAAGAAACGCAATTAGAGGCGGGTTTGAAAAACCGAAAAAAAAATCAAACTGAACAAGGAACTGAATCGAATTGAAAAAAAAAAACTGAACAGAAGTAAACAAACTGAACTAAAATCTATTGTTTTGGTTTTAGTGGTTCAGAAACCAACCTGAATCAAACTGAACCTCTAAACCCTCAAAACAATGTCGTTTTATGTTTACACTAAACCTAACTAATACACTCTGTGTCCCATCCCTGCCTCCAGACTCCAAACTCGTTAACACAATCAATCGTGATACCTCGACATTGACGCTCGCTCCAAACTCATAACCTCCTCCTCTCGACGTCGCACACCTCCCTCTACGTCGCGCTCTCCTATCTCGCTTGATTTGCTACGATATGCCTCCCTCCTCTCACGTGCTCAATGGCAACCTCTTTAATTGTCACCTTTCCGACTCGTCTGGCTCTTCCTCCCAATCTGTGCCACTCTTCCAAGAGGTTCTTCTTTCGAAATCCTCAACCTCTAGTGCTTCTCCGGTCGGTCTATTGATTCTGACCCCGGCGCTATCAGAGTCCGCAGTTTTCCTCTTGGGGTTTGCATGTGTTGGTGTGTATAATTCAAGAAAAACACTAGCTTTTACCTGTTTTGACATGTGAAACATGAGCCATTGATCAACATTCAGTCCCAAAGGTGATAGCTAACACAACTCAATGGCTCGATATGTGTCAAGTGCTCGCAAACTAGGTTAACTAGCACAACTCATAAACCAATGGTTCGTGAACAAATTATATTTACTAAAATCATCTTGATAAAGCTTATTGTTAATTTAGATATGTACTCTTTTAATTTTTACAAACAATAGTGAGAGAATAGAAATCGAAATCAGAATCTCAAGTGTAAAGTATATATATGTGTGCTTTTTTGGTTTGGCATACAATGAACCATTTTAATCAGATTGAATCCATCCATCAAGGCCCTTCATTTTATCAATTGGACTCGATCAGAACACCTTTCCAGCCAATAATCCTCAGAAGCATAGATACCTTACCTACTCCATGTTTCCAAATATCCTTACTCAGACTCACTGCAATAAAAAATGTAGATGGATAACATAGATAAATTTTAATATAAATCTAGAAAATATATTTTACGATCAACGGTGGAGATTTATCTCTTTTATGCCACACTGTCGCATGATGGTTAGCCCACCGCTGGATCGAATGTGCCATATAACGCATCTAAACATTATAAAAAGAGGAGACAATTATGCTACATTGTCACTTTACGGAAAAATTCTAGCACTGAACATCCCGAGTCGAGAATGACTTATATGATATGCGTACATAATTATTGTGTTGTCCTGTGTCAATATTAAAATGTAATATGTAAGTTCTTTTCCTCATAAAATTGTATCATTGACATGAGATGCTATGGTGATAATGTATCGATGCAATGTAAGTTGCTCTCCCATAGAACACGTGGCTGTGTTGTGTGGCTCTACTCACAGAAACAACAAACCCCCTTTTATTTGGTTCTTCCACCCACCCTAAGTTGGTTTTATCTGAGGAAGTGTGATGTCATATGTAAGAATTTGCACATACGAATACATTTATATTGATAAAAAATTCTCTCATGTCACTAGCTTATAACTTGTCATCGTCTATTAGACAGATAATGCACATTTTTTAACAGGTAGCACATAATTATCGAAAAATAACACCTCTGAGACCTAAAATTGATTGTATGAGAAAATTTCTCGGCATTTAGAGTTAAAATATCATTGAATAAATATTGGTGATATCTACACAATTTTTTTTTACTTCTCACGCACTCTTTGTTAATTTATGTTATTTAATCATCTTCAATTAATTGATCTCATAACCGAAAATTAAAAAATGTGTGTGAAAAGTAAACATGAGAGTTGCGTGTGTATATGTGTGTGCGTGCGCGTGTATGTATATATAATACATAAATTATAAATAAAAAAGAAAAATTGTAAAATATTGAATCTGAGTCATTGGTGGATCCCAAGTTAGAAGTCACAACTCCAAGTCCTCCATCGACCAATTCTCCCTTCTTTTCCTTTGTTTTGTAGTTTCCTTCCCTTTAAATAGGTGTCATAGGATATTAGGATGTGAGCACTCACACGGTCAGAAACTTGTCAAAATATACACATAGTGGGCCCGGAGAAGAACCCCAAGTCTACTGTGTGTGGGTCCCATTCAGGCCCACAAGTGAGACTTGGTGTACATGCCAAGTGTAAAGAGGATATCTAAGGTGCATGTTTAGACCCATGTGCCGAGTCACAGGTGAGTACTTCTGTGAATAAAGAAAAACAAAAGCCGACTGTTTAATACGAGGGACGTCAAGACCTAATCTAATCTCTTCCGGTATAAACAAAGCTCAATGGCCATTAATAATATCTTTTCTGGAAATTGTTATATTATATTTAAATATTTGGGGAGAGTTTGTTTCACTAAATAAGTTGAAAGAAGAGAGTTTTAACGAAACACTCCCGGTACTGTTTATTTTTAACGAAAAATCACATTTTTACCTTTTCCTAGTACTATTCACTACACCTTTATTTGTCGTTTTTCTTTTTTACTTTTTGTTAGTTTTTCTTTAAAAGAATTTGTATGGAGGAGGCTTGGTTTAAACTCAATTAAGACTCATATTATTATTATTTTTCCGATACAAACGACATATTTACAGAAAGAGGTGAAAGTATAAATTGGTATCAACTCGTCATCAACGAGTTTAAACTTAAAATGTCTCATTTAAAAAACAAATATCATTAATAGTAGTTCTTAAATAACACTTAGTTTGGCTCAACTTGAATTAGAGTAAAATAAAGCAATCCCTTTCGCAATCCAGTTAAAACAATCAATCCCTTGAAGTATACCAGAATCCAAATCTTCTGCTGGAATTCCCATTCCTATTGAATAAGTAAATAAAAGTTTGTGCCTTCACCAACTGGAATTCAGATTTGGTTTAAAGGTGGTGTGATTAAGGAGAGATTTAGCATTAACTTTATGCACATTTGTGCATCAATCTCCCTTTTTTACAAGGATAAGATTTATAGTGCCCAATTCCCGAATGGGTTTTCCCCACGTGGCATCAATGTAGCATGTTACTCAAAACTCAAAAGATCTCAGCCTTCTTTGATGGGACTCAATGAACGGCCAAGATTAATGAGTAGGCAAAATTTGGTTTCATTTGATCTTTGTGAGAGAGTTGACAAAACTTGGATAATAACACCTAATAAGATGCACAGAAGAGATCAGTTGGTGGGATCTCAAATATGTTGTTTAGAGCTCAATTGTATTGACAAAAGACAGTCCATATATTAGGTGGTTAGATACACCTTGTAACCTTTATTCTACTCATTTTTTCGTAATTAACTTACGATTAATTGGAGCATGTATATTAGTATTTAAATTTATGCCTACCCTATGTACACGGCACATAAATAATAAGGATATAAGTTGAAGACTTAAGAGAGCATTCACATGGATCGTCACATAAGATATCAATAGATGAGAAACGCCGTATATACTGTGAATTATGCAATGGGTATACAAATTCTCAAATTAGGTCGTCGTTCATTTTTTGTTTCCGTAAGTAACTAATTAATCTACCATATATATATATATATATATATTTCTTTTGTTAAATTCAATGAAAAGTTTTTTTTGTTTGTCAAAAGGTGTTTTTTTTTTTTTTAAAGTTTTTTTGTGTGTTTTGAAAAGATATCTTTTTTAAGTAAGAAAAGATGTCATATTTTATGGGAAGTAAGGAGTTATACCAATATTAACCATCATGTTGAACCTTTTAGGATTATATCTTTCCTAACTAAATAAATAATACCAAAACATGATTTGGAATATTGATGTATCAAATTACAATAGTGCTTAAATATAGCTCAATTTGTTAAGAACATACACTCTTTGAACCAGAAGTTTCGAGCTCTCCTTCACCCAATATTGCTTGTATAAAAAAGAGATGTTTTACGATACTCTTTAATAAAAGATAAAAAAAAATCTTATTAATACCATTTTATTTTTGAACCTTGGTAGTATAATGTAATAAAGTCATAATATCCTACTTTTATAGTTCAAAATAATTATAACTTTTATAATTAATAATATAGAATGACGTATTTATTACTATAATAACGCTAGTGGTTACATTGTGGGTACCCTATTACACTTTTAACATAGGTGCATTACACTACTAATATTGATGATTACACTATGGACGTCTTATTACAATATAGATGTAAGTTATTACTAGGGAACCTCATGAAATTACACAACATAATTCGCTTATGACTTCCCTAGCTAGATTAACATGTAACAATGTTGCAATATGATGTTAATATCAACGAGTGAATTACAAGAAATGTAAGGTTGCACTATGTTCAAGTTACATTCTAAGATTACATAATAATCATAATGTTATTTATACATTAGCATTAATTAATATAACAAGGTTCACATTTACTTTGTGGGTATCATATTACATTGTAAATAGAAGATATTATATTTGAACGTATTTGTATTATACTGGTAAGTGTTAAACGTTCACAGTAAATAGCACCAATGCCTTTGCAAAAGGTTTTTTATTCATGTCCTAAACTGTAATTTCGTTATATATAGAGAGTTTATAATAAAATTGTTCTTCCACCAGAGTGCCACTTGAGGTGTTCTAATTGAAACCAAATTCTTGTTATTGCTCATGTTTCATGGGATCATGGCACATAAAAAGCTTTCTAAGAGAAAACTTGTATATGAAAGTTGTGTTGTCCAAGGTCCAACCTAGTCCGTCCAGATTGATGGATTTAAAAATGGAACTTAATGTTTCTCCCGATTCAATCATGGATTTATTCATGGCACATAATCTATATATAAAAGAACGGAAGAAGGAAAGCCGGACACTTATAAGAAGTTATAACCCACTTTTTGGCACAGTTACCATAAGGTTTGTTAGGCACATATTTTCTAAATCTATTAAACAGATTCTTCTCAAATGTTAGGATACCAACTTATTTGACAGAGAAAACCGTTACCATTACGTTTGGTGCCAATAATTCAAACGCTATGTGAATAAAATTTCTAAATATCTTTTTATCATTAATATGAGACGGAATGCCAAACTCATAGCGCATGCTTGTGAAATATAACTTGTTTTCCTATATATATTTTTACGTGGGTGCAAAATATAGGTAAAAGACCTGTGCGCACTGGAAGGTGACCTACTTTTTTCCCCAAATTAAGGACTGGTTTGGTATTGCTGTGCTTTGAAAAAAAGCTGTTTCTGCTGTGCTGTGAGAATAAGCAGCTGTGAAATAAAGCAGCAGAGTGTTTGGTAAATTTTTTTGTAAAAGTGCTTTTGAAAAAAAAAAGCAGTATTATAGTGTTTGATAAACTTTTATGTAAAACAGATGTGAAAAAAAACTAGTTTTTCAAAGCTGTGTTTTGCAGCTTCTTGTTTTTGGCTTTTTTTTATCCAAAACTGTGGAAAAAAACTGAAGTTGAATGTTTACTAAACACAAAAATAGCTTCCAGCTTTTTTTTATACTAACTTTTTTCAGAATCATCTCAGTACGAAATCAGGCCTAAAACCATTGATGAAGCTCCTTTTTACTTTTTCAATCAAGTGGGTTCGTGATCGTGACTCAAACTCTTGATAGCTTTTAGGGTTTCCATAGTCCACACCACATCATCTCATGCATGAGTACTTTGCCACACTCCACAAAGTTTTCCACTGCAAGCCCGGAAGGCAGTGACGCGTGGATAGAAATCATTGGTGTAAGAGGACCATCTTCTGGACATATTGAGCCCTTTGATAGCGCTTGGTTGCATCATGGTTCATGCCAGTCCACACCTACCCATGAACGAACGCACGCATGGGCAACTCCAAACTGCATTGTTTATTCAAACTAGTGTTTATTTGCTTATATATAGTAATTCAAAAAGGACAGGTAATAGTCAGGTATAGGAATATAGATATGGAGATAATCTTTGACCTACGATAAGATAATTTATGCTACGAGTATGTTTATCTACCATAAAAATAAATGAGAATATAAAGGAATTTGGATATGAGGAATTGAGTATGAGATAAACAACTTTTTATGGTAATCTCATACCTTCATTTTTTAAGCATGAGGAGGTATGAGATGCAACTCTGCATTTGTTTTTATCATTCTTTGATTGTTAGTAATTATGTGAATGAGAATCGTACTCATTCCTTTCAAATCTCCTCTTTTTTCTTTTTGAAAATTAGCAGTAGAGATTTCACTAAAAGCCCAAAAATCCAGAAAGTCAGAAAGACTGGTTGTAAAATAATTCCTTAAACAAGAGATCAGTAATAACATCTGATGGTTCCTCAAACAAGTTACAGAAGTTACAAATATAAAGAGCACCTGATGTGAGAGCAGCTCGAGCAAGTTGGTGTGCGACTTCGTTTGCTCTGCGGCAGACATGGTTAGTTGTGACTCAGGTGATCTAGTATAGCATTGCTTTCGAGTCCTCAACAATGTGTCCTATGGTCTAGCTTTCCTTTCAAATCCTTGATCGTTAGCTAGTAAATATGTCCTAAATACATATATGCTACTTAGTACTACGATGTAGTAGTATTCGTTTTTACTTGTAAGTGAAAGATCGTATAAATTAGGGCTGGCTTGGTATTGATGTGCTTTGAAAAAAAAGCTGATTCTGCTGTGTTGTGAGAATAAGTGGCTGTGAAATAAAGCAGCAGAGTGTTTGGTAAACTTTTTTGTAAAAGTGCTTTTGAAAAAAAAAACAGTATTATAGTGTTTAGTAAACTTTTATGTAAAATAGATGTGAAAAAAAAGTCGATTTTTCAAAGCTGGGTTTTGCAGCTTCTTGTTTTTGGCTTTTTTTCACCCAAAACTGTGAAAAAAAGCTGAAGCTGAATGTTTACCCAACACAAAAACAACTCCTAGCTTTTTTTTATACCAGTTTTTTTCAGAATCACCTCAGTACCAAACCAGGTCTAAATCTAATATGTAGGGGATCAAAAAAATTATCATATCCACCACTTGGAGATATGGATATAATAAAGTAATAAAAAACTAATCACCAATGCTAGTAGAAAGAAATCATGGTTTTGTTTAGCTATATAGATGGGCACTATAAGTGGGAAAGGTTTAAAAGAAAAATTAAGCATATTATGGGAAAGAAAATGGCAATAGCAAGAATTAAACGTTTGATTTGCAGAAGTAATTATTTTTAGGCATATGAATCATATATCTACAACATAACAATAGAATAATGACAACACAATAATAATATAAATAAGGACGAATCATTTTTGCATAGAAATATCAAAAGATTTTTATTGTAGCTAATTGTCTAAAAGAAAAGGCAAGTGGCCCTTTACTACAGTGATGGAAATGTGTTGAGCTCTTGCATGACGGTATGAATTCAAATCCTACCGGTAGCTAATCTAACAAAATCTATCATTTGACAAAAAAAAAAATTGTCTAAAAGAAAAAGAGTTAATTTTTGTTTAATATTGCTTATCCAATAACTGTGAAAGGTTCAAAAGGTGGGTTGGTGCCTTCTTAATCAGCAGTCGTGTAGGGAAACCTAAAGCAAATGCCTACACGCCTTTCATGACTTCATCCTCCATTATTGATATATCTATTGTTTTACATATGGAGGGTCAAGGACTCAGTTTTACGTCTTTTTCCTTTTAAATGCAAATTTTGACTAAGGTTTTATCTCAGTTTTTGAACCCACACTTTGATACCTTTCATAAAAAATCACACTTCTTGTTTCAATTTTTACACTAGGCCGTATATTTTTGTTGACCACCCACATCCCCATCGTGTTGGGCAATTAGTTACAATAAATATATTTTTTGACATTTTTGTACAAAAACAATCAGTCGTTATGTTATCGTTATGTTAACGTTTCGATCCGTTGTTGCTAAAAATAACAAAAATAATCAATCGTTATGTTATTGTTATGTTAGCGTTTCGATCCGTCGTTGCTAAAAATAATTACTTTTACAAATCAAATGCTAAAATATGTTAATTGTTGCAAGTCGCCTATAGAAATAAAATTACTTTGAGATTGATTGAATTGGCATTTTATTCTAAATAAGGCATTTTTGTAACCATATAAAAAACTTATTTATTTATTTATTTTTGGAGGCATGTAACCTAATTAAAACGTACCCTTTCGGTTGCATGTTGGACAAAGTCGAATGAGTAGACTCCATCAAATTCAATTGAAAAGACTTCTCCTGCTGCTGCAAAGCAAAACAACGCTATTATTTTAAGGAAAACTAATGAAAATAGTTTGAAAACTTTAAGTTTTAACGATAAAGACAAAATAAAGGATAAAATGAATAGTACCAGGTTTGACGTTTTAGTGTAAAAATGTGATTTTTCATTAAAATGAACAGTACCGTAAGCTTTTCGTTAAAACTTCCATTATTTTATCACACTTTGAAAGACGAATTGCACATATTAAAATAATTGTTCTGATTGGAATTGGCTTGTATGTTGAATTTGTATAATGTTCATATTATTTAGGTTTGCTAAATGAATTAACAACTCCTTCGAAAGTGTTTTCAATGGTGAATATGATTTTGAGTTTCAAAAACACTCGCATCAAATGCCGCTTTTAGTTGTGTCAAAGACACATATAAACGAACCATCAACTTCTCCAACGTGAAGCAACCACACAAATGCACAAAACCATGACGGAAAAAGATATGTGCAAAACTGTCGAAGCAACCATACAAATAGCAGCAATCACCCTACACCGGAAAGGTTACTCAGCTCCGTAAGAGGAGAAAAGTGATGGGAAGGAAGAAGATAGCGAAAAAGACAATAAGTCGAGAACCAAGAACAAATATTTAAGAACTGTCGAACTAGTCTCTAAATTATTAAAATTAGATCTTTAAATTATTATTATTTTTTCTTGAAAAAATCAGTCCTCAAACTAATAAAAATCTGTCAATTGCATCCCTAATATTGGATTCGAAGCTATTCTATTCAATTTTTTTTATCAATTTAAGTCATGCAACTTGCAAGTGATACACTTTAGAGGGTAGATTGGTAGTTTTTCATAGTTTAAGGAATTATTTTCTTCAAAAAAAAAATAGTGTATGAAGTTAACTCTGAAGGGTAAATTAGATGTTAGGTTCGCAACTTATATGCATCATTAAAGGATTGTAGGTAAGACAATGATAACAATATCCTCTAACATGTATCATGAGATTTAAGTTGACGAAAAATTAGATAAAACAGCTTTGAATAATATTCAGGATGAAATTAGCAATTTTCAATGAATTTAGAGACTTATTTTATCAAAAAAATAATTCAGGAATTTAATTTGGGATGTGCTATCCACACACCTCATTTTACTTCTCACACATCCCTTGATAATTTCTGTTCGTTGATCTTCTTCAATTCATCCGATCTAACGGCCGAAAATTAAAAAGGTGTGTGAGAAGTAAAATGGAGTGCGTAGATATCACACCTCTTTAATTTTCATTAAAGTGATAATTCAAAACTAAAATCGACGGTTTGAATAAATGTCCTTTCGAGAGGAAAGAATTGACGACAAACACGCTGTAATGCGCTTTATCCAAAACTTCGAATGAACTCACGACACCGACCAATTCAAATTGTTGGATTGGTCGGCCATACCAGTAAAAATGCTTACCCCTTACCCCTAACTGAAAGAATGGCCCCCAGGTCAAAGAAACTTGAACAACCTAATTTCATATTTGTTAAAGATGTTTCCAATCTCCCAAGATCATCTTTTCATTCACTTAGTTTTAGTCAAAGTAAAACTCAAAAAAACCAAAAAAAAAAAAAAAAAAAAAAAAAAAAACAGCAAACCTTAAGGCTTTAAAATTACATACTATGGTCATACCATTTTCTTTCCTATAAAGGGCAAAAGTGTACTTTCACAGTTAATTGACTTGTGACCTAAGGAATAAGAGCTGAGTGGAAGACATGGCCGAACAGCCTAGTCTCCCAAAGGGCAAGAGGTGTTTTCGAAATTCCATACAGCCCTACAATTACTTCAGACAAATTTCAACTACCACATACTTCATTTGAAATCGGGAAGAAACGCAAGCAAGGTAAAAGAAGTGTGTAAGTGTGACATGATATAAATACTCCGTAGCCAGGTCAAATCCCAACTTATAATCAAAGATTCTATATTCAAATAAAAAAAACGGGTTGTGAAACAGCCAAAACTGAAAACGCACTTGCAGGAATCATCCTAAAGCTACATTATATTCTTATTACAAAATCATCTCACCTAAGCTTCATGGGGGAGGTGGCAGATGCTGTGTCTTGGGTATTGACTCTTGGTTCTTCTGGTTTGTTTCCAATTTCTTTTGTGCGTCTTTCTCCGCTTCAGCTTTCTCAAGCAAAGCCTGCTGATGCATGGCTTTCATCATCTCCTTCATGGTCCTCTCCTCTCCTTCAAGTTGTGTTTTCATGATCATCTCAGCCTCTTTGTCAATCGGCTTGAAGTACTCTTCAATTTGAGCCTCCTGGTACATCAGCAGACAAAAGGATAAAAAAATTAAATTAAATAGAAAAAATCGACTTTCTATATAGCCGGGATAAGCATCTATTTAAAATCAACAGTATATTTGGGCCATATGCTTTTTCCTAGTTGCAAGCGTATATGATGCTGGTTGGAGTCATAGTAAGTAATGTTTCCGAAGGTTAACTTATGAATTTGTTGGCCAAGTGGCCTCAGCAATGACAATAAAACTTACAGTTTCTTCCAGCTTCCTATTTAAAGTTTGCATCTCCTCAACCATACGGCGAACCTCCGATAATATAGTTTGTTCAGGGATCTTTCTTAAGGCTAACTTCCGCGCATTTGCCTAGATAGAGAAGGGAGAGAGAGAGAGAGAGAGAGAGAGTCAAGTAATAAAAGAAATGGGAAAAGAAAATTAGTACTCAAAGTATTAAGGCAAAGAATACCACAGATAACGCAAATCCTATTTATTATAGGCGGTGAATGCTAAACTTGAATAAGACTAAAGCGACAAAGAAGGTACCAATCAAAGTAAGATATCCATTATCAGCTATTCATGCTTATACATGTAAGACATCCATATATAAGCTATTACATGCTGTTTAATTCTTAAAAAAGTTCCATCGTAATTTGCATCTATTGCATATATTTTAGAGCTCCAAAAGCAAATATTATGCTTCTGAAAGCAATCAAGTTGCTTGTAAATGACTGATGAAGCCCAACACTTTCATTTGCTCAGAATGCTTCAATATTAAATTGGTGTACAATGATGTGTTTCATTTGCTCCTCCACAATTCAAATCCCACTTATTGTGTTGAGCTTTTTTCTTATCACCACGAGTCAGACAGAAAATGAAATCTGGTAGAAAATTGGGGTTTAGGGTAAAATCTTCTTCTTTATCTCTCTCAATTGCCGCATCCTTTTGATGGTAACATCGTGGACACACAAGACAATCGAGCAGTTCCCAGGGCATTTTCATAGTCATTTGCCAAAGTAGATGAAAAAGGTAAGCCTATATTATTTCCCAGATGAAAGACTGCCCAAAGCCTGTGCATTTTCACCTTCACAATTAGCCTCCACATCCAAAGGGTATTTTTATACCAGAAAGTTAGTCTATCATATTACAGATTCCAGAATAAAAAACCAAGAAAAAAAAAGCGGGTAAGGGAATCCAGTCGGTGGCACTATTTCAGAAAGTAATGAAGTCTCAAACGAAGAAATTGATAGAAGAAACCACAATACACATGCTTTCCCTCACATAAGCAAATAACAGCAGGGACATCTCAGTATACCTAATATATTTCTTATGTTTAGATGTTTAGTCCTGTTCTAACAAAGACCTAAGATAAAGACCACAGTTAAGTTGACATGTATGCACATCACTGGAACCGTAGGTCCTTAGTAAATTTGCCAAAAACTAAGGTGATGCTTGGTTTATTAGAATGAACCTTAAATGAATACGGCCATGCCAAGATTTCTTTGAAGAGGAAAAGTAAAGGGATATGGAAATTGCAGAGTCTCCAAAAATGTTAAAACCAAATGCATTCCTAACAGATTTTCAACTCTCCCTGCTCTACCCTCTAACTCTCTTCACAGTCCCTTATTATTTCAACCTTGATTCAATTCTATTCCAAAGCTCATATCAACAACCAAATACTGCCTAGGCGACAATTTCCAGTACTCGAAGAAAATGAACAACATGAATTCAACTCAGATTTTTACAAAGATTATCATCACACTTCATCTCAGCCTAATAATCCCCACATAATATGCCCATCATCTCATTCAATTATCGAACCATAAAATCATCGATCGCAATGAAAGAATAACAACAATTTCTCTAACACAGGCTTAATTTCTACCAATGCAAAATCAACAACAAAATGTTAAAATGATAACATTTAAAAAAAAAAAAAAAAAAAAACTGACCTCTTTTAGGCGCTTTTCAACCTCCAATCGAAACGATCTGATTCTCCGTTCTTCGTAGCCCGAAAGAACCCTCGCATAGAACAGAGCTTTCTTTCCGAATTCAATCAGCTTGTTCATAATTTTTCACTTTATCATCCACCTCGCTTCGATTTCAGCTCAAACGCTCTCGAATAATAAACTTAGGGCATTCAAAGCACCCTGATCAATCGACAATCAGAAATATATATATATATATATATTTTGGAATCAGACAAAATACAAACAGAGGCGAAAATTCGGAAATTCAATTCGACAACTAGATAAACCAAAATTTCGGAAGTGTGGATCGAAGTGCGAGATGTGAAGCCTTCTGACCTTTACGTGCGGCGGTGCAGGAGCAATGGCTGTCCGCTTGGGTGGAAGACAGGAATGAGAGTGAGTAGAGTAGGGCTTTGTTTGGGCGTCTCTTCTGAGGACGGCGTGCAGTTTTCAGTGTTTGGGTCTCCATTATGACGTCATATAGTTACACTTACACAGACGGGGGATATGTCCGAGTCAATGTCCAAACAACCTGTTACGCCTCATTTGTTTGCCCCACCCGTAGGCCGTAATGGGAATGTGGCTCAAGGCGTGCCTTAAAAGCGACTTCACAAGAATGGTGAACAAATTTCAAACGTTATGCCTCATTTGTTACACCTCATTAAGGATGCAAAGTTGGAATGGAATTTCATATTCCACAATTAAAATTTTCGATATGAACCGAACATTTCCAAATCCAAATTGAATGAAAATTGAAATAGATTTAGTATTTTCGAGAAATCTGAATTTTCGACCCGACTTTTTCACGGTGTTCTAAACTTATTTTGAAAAATATTCTGAAAATTTTTGTTTTTTTTATAACTATTTACTACAATTATGTATTTTTTAATCAACTTTTATTGATAATTTAAAATGATTTTTATTCATCATTATTATTTTAATTATATACAACAAAACTTCTTTAACATAAATACTCTATAAAAGAATAACTTTTTAAAATCATAAAAAAGAAGAATTTTTTAATCTCATCTTAAGAAAACACATATCCATATAATAATTGTCAATTAGTACTCTTCTATTGATTAATATCCTCAAAGTTATAAAATTAGTTTGGTCAAAACTTTATGATTTAATAGAGGTTTTACTGTACTTCTATATGAGAATGGATGAAACATGATAAAAATTAATTGAATTTATACATAAACATATGCCAAATATTATAAAGGTAGAATAAATTTGATGTACGAAAAAGTTTGAAAATATTCATAATCTTATAAGATATATGCATTTTTGAATTAGGTTTTCAAATTTTCGAGATTACTCTGACTTTGAGAATTAAAAATAAAAATCTGGTTCAAAATTTTTTGAATAAAAATTGGAGACCTTGTTTCTAATTCTACCAATCTGAAAATTACCCTTATGTTTGATGTTAACTCACCAATTACATTTTATCACCTAAAAAAAGTTTTAAGAAAAATACTCCGTTGTTGTAGCCTATTTTATCTGACAAGGGGAAGAGGGTTGGCGACAGAGGAGAGAAAAGAGAGAGAGAGATGTATTTGTAGAATTGTGTAGAAGAATGTGTGTGTTATTTCCCCTACGTAGTGCCTTTATTTATAATAATAAGAGGGAAAAGAATTCCTTCATCCCTAAGGAATACAAGTCCATATAGGAAAGAATAACTAGAATCAAATCTAATCTAAGATTTATACAATCACACTTAAACTATCAATGTTTACAAATCTGTGAAGTTTTTCATACAAATGGTAGATTTTTCAAGAGTATTTTTGACACTCTTAAGGCAATCAAAAATAAAAAATAACAAAAAAATAAAAAAAGCCCACAACAAATTAATCCCAGAACAATGCTAGCAACCTTTGCATTGCCCTTATATGGTGCATTTGTTTGTCTTCACTAGACTGGATTGTGCTAGGTTCCCTGTTAGTTCCTTTGTACAAAAGAACTCCAGGCTTGTTTACGTATCCGTAATTGGAATGAAAATGTAGAATTGAATTCCAATTAAAAAATACTCCGATGTGTACTAAACATAGAGGAATCAGAAAAGCAGTGGGGCCCACACAAATTTTGGAATTCAATTCCTTGTATTGGTGGAATTGGATACCCTAGATGTATGTGGTAATCCAATTTCTGATTGCTTGGGCAATCAGAATGACACTTTTGTTCCCTTTATGCCCTTACTTACTTTTTTTTATTTCCAAGATTCTCCTTTATAAACACATTAACCGTAGTTTAATTATGCACAACTCCTTACTTTTTTTATTTCCATGCTCATTCACATTATGCACAACTCCATGCATATGCCAAAGAGAAGAAACTACAACTTGAGTGAGAAAATTTAAATATTAAAGTAACTACTTAAATTTATAAAAAATAAAAATAAATAAACAAAAGCATTTTAGTGCGTCTATGAAATAAAAAAAACAATTTAATTTCTTTTCTTCTTCTTCGTATATATTATATCAAATTTTATTAAAAAAAATGTGTATAAAATATTTGATTTGGGACAAGGGCATTTTAGTAATCATATTAGTTTATATTTCAATTCTGCTAAATTAATAAACAGTAGCTTTATAAAATTAGTGTCATTTCTATTATGATTCCAAAACATTTAAGTAAGCATCTTCAACATGAATCAAATTCTAACTTCTCCTTATCCCAACTCCTCAATTCAATTCATCTTATTTTCATTACGATTACGTAAACGCGCTGTCAGTAGTCTTGTACAATTCTTAGTGACCTTCTAAGATTAAATTTGTTTTTTATTTGTTTTTGAACTCTTTATTCACAAGATTCAAACCCAAGAGCTCTTGCACAAATACTAAGAAGTCGCAAGTATCAAAATCATACTTGAAAACCTGCTACACCACCAAGCAATTACTGCAGAAGGAACTGATTATTAACAGACCACAGCAAGACGCTTAGTCGCGACTTAAAACGATATCATTCAAAACCGTACATAGAAATTTAACAGCAGCGACACTATCCGATCACTATCAGTCTGTCACCCATCAAAGAGTGGGGAGTATACCCCACATTTTGTATTTAATGTCAGATGTAAAACTCTATATAGACAAGTCATGATCGGATTTAGCATCACAAGGGTTACAGGAGGAGCTTCAATCCCTTCTTTTCTTCTTCCTCTCATTCCTCTCAGCCGAGTTCTTCAACTGCGTAAGGAAACGACAGACATTTTAGTTAACAGATGACATCTCTTTATATATTTCAATTGACATGACACAACCAACAGCTAAAGGTATGATGGAAAAGAAGACCAAGACGAGGGTTTTGCTCATAGAGCATTCAGGAGAGCTTACCATGATAATCAGTATACGGACAAACACGGCAACGAAGTCGGTGAAAAGGGTCAGGGCATGCTTGACATAGTCCAGGTCACCATGGTGTGCCTTCTCAATCATTTCCTGGGTGTCGACTACCATGTAGCCCACGAAAATCAAAAGCCCGAAATACAGCTACAACACAATTTGAGACAACAATTAGACGACTGCAAAATATAGCATTTCCCATCGGTCACATGACTAATTGACAATTCCTTACCTCGAACTTGAAAAGTGCTGCAGAACCCCCAAAGATAGAACCAGCAAAGTGCAACCAGATTAGCATAGAAAGGCCAGAAGAAAGCAAACCCCCCAGGTAAAGGTATTCCCGGCGCCTTGCCAACATGGCTGCTGCTGAGAAACAACCAAAGGCCAGAGCAGTTCCTCCAAATGCACTGATCAAGACACTGGCTCAAAAGAAGACAACAAAAAAATCAGGACGCTATGTGAATTGAATTATCCTAGAGAGAAAAAATAACGGACGTAATAGCTTAATACATAATTTTGACACAACAAAACTTTCGTTTATAGATGCGGTCACTTCTATCTTAGAAATACAAGTATTATAGCACATAAATGGTAGAAAGAAGAATAATGGCTCAAGAAGTTTCATGTCATTACATGTTACTCGACTTGAACATCAAATAAAATAAAGAGTACAAATGCTAACACGTATATACCTTGGGTTAATCTCAATGGCCAGTTCAATTAAAGGCCCAATCGTAGCCCCCTCAAAGAGACCAGCAGCCATCAGGAGAGAAACCCTCTTCTTCTGCTCAACGGAATAAACACAATACATGAAAACAAATAAACAATTGTGATAACACAAATACATATGACTGCAGAAAGATAAAGAAAGTTAAACCAATAAATCCTACCTCTTGATAGGTTGGTGTGCAGAGTAACCACACCATGCATCCCATGCAAGAAAGAGTGGTGATAATGCCTCCGATGTTCCACAGGATATGGAGGTAGGCTCCAGCAGCTGATGCAATGAGGGCACAGCATAGAGTGAGGTAAACCTGCGAAATTTACGATACCAATCAGTAAATCAAAGTCGTTATGGTTTGCACACAACCGCAAAATCCATCAAACCACATTTCCCAGCCAGAACAATCTAATCAAAGAAAGTCAGGCAACTAAAATGGGGGCATTCATACTTATTCCACCATCATTCGAGTAATCGGCGAAATCAAAACATCCAAGAAAAGCAACTTGACAGAGAAAGAAGAACACGGGAAAGCCCCGCTCTTTGTGATTTTTTCATTCCCCACCGCAAATACAAATAACATACAATATTTACAAAGAAAAGCTATGAAAATACTCCCTAATCGCAACATCCACATGATCTATGAATTTCTCTATTGTTGTCCCTATTTTTCTTTTCCTAACACCAAGATTCTAGGTAACAAAACGAATTAAACCTAAATGAAACCCTAGATATCAAAATCAATACCTCCAGCACCATTTTCTCAGCACATAATTGTAACCATCAAGAGAAATTAAACGAGGGGGGACCAAAACCCTAACGCTTCTCGCACCACGCCTAAATTGCTCAGTCTAATACACAAACAGTGAATAAAACCAAGAAAACAGAGAAAAATACAATGAAATTTTCTCTCTTTCTAAATGATTTTCTCGGCAACAAAACAGAATCAAATCAAACGAGGATGAAATTCACTTTGGAGAAAGAAGAATCCGTACCAATTTGAGATGATTCTGAACGACGGGAGAGATCTGACGGAAATTCTTGAGAGACTCAGAGGCCCAGCGGTTTCTCGACGACGTTTGGGAATCGAAGAAAGATGTGAAGGCGTCCATCGTTGCTTGGTAGACAAGAAAGGAAGAGCGAGCAAGAGAGAATTTGCAGGAAAAAAGGTGAAAGCTGAAAGCAGATGCGAGACGGGGATCTGGAATTTGTAGGGGCTTCCTCAGCCTACGGGTTTTCCTAGAAACTTCCAGTTTTTCATCAACTCTAATTAATTTCTGAAGCGTTAATTTACATCTTTGCCCTTGTGCTTTTCATCGTATCCCCAAAAAATCGCGACTCTTGTAAGTTGGCAGTTAGAGAGGTTAGAAGTTAAAAAGTATTAGGTGGTTGGTTTTTATTGGTTATCAATTAGTATAGGCTGATTGGGTTTGTTAAAAAGCTTTTTAAAGATTCAATTCGTTTTTGGCGAGAATCGAATTTAAGACCTCTTATATATAAATACATATATGTAATACTTTGCAAAATAATTAAGCAAGCACGCAAGCAATTAATATTTTTGTAATTGACATCATAAAGTCCTAGAAAATTAATAAAAACTAATTCAGATACATAAAATTAGAATGAATTTTATAAAAGCCCTGCCTGAAAGGACATTGTCTTGGGTATGGACCTTTTTCTCTATTTTTTTTTTTTAAATCAGGCTCCCTATTTGCCCAAACGCTGAGATGATAGCCAAAGCATTTAGGCTAGTTTATAATTCAATTTTGTTGAACAAAATGTTTTCTTCATGATTCCACCCCAAAAACCACCTAAACGAGTCTTAAAACTAGTTTTTAAAACACTGGTTAGATATGCTCTAGATGTCGAGTAGGTAACAACAATGAGTTGCTACTTAGTACTACGGTTTAGGTATTCATCTTCACTTGTAAGTAAGAGGTCTTAGGTTCGATTCTCGCACAAAGGTGAATTTGAACTAAATTATTGCTGGCCCATTATGAGGCTTAACTCATTTCCTCACCCGAGTTGAATTTCGGGGTCACACCAAAAATCCAAATGAATGTCATTTTAGCAATTAAATGCGTTATGGAATGGCAGATAAGGAAATGGATAAAAAGATGGTTCTGGTGGAGACTGGGGGTGGAGGCTTCCGCGTGGATTGGCGGTTGACTGAGCTCCATGACACGTTCGTCAACCTTGACATCGCTTTCTCCCTAAGCAATTAGCAACCGGCCTCGGTGCCCTCTTGACAAATCGTACCTTGCCACATCAGCAACATCACGTGGGGTGTTCCCATGTGTCCTTTTTTACATCAATATTGTTCTTGACCAATAAAACAAATCCAACTAGATTTTGCATCATCGAAAAGAATCCAATGAAATTTGGTTAAATACAAAGATACATAATAACTAGAACACAAATTCACAATGATCATCCAACTCTTAGGTTAAGATTTAAAATTTTAGTTCAAAATTTTTTTTTTCTCAAATAATTTTAGGTTAAAATTTTACCCCAAAATTATTAAAAAATAAATTTAAACTAATTTTTTTAGTAATTTTTTTTAAAATAAAATTTATGTAGATTATCATAATTTATTTTTATGAACATTTTAACCTAAAAATATTTAGATTCTAATATAAGTTGAAAATTCACTAAATCGACTCATATAAATTATTTATAGAGTTTTTTTTAATGAATTTTGATTTAAATAATTTTTTAATTATTTCAGCTGCTGGATTTATTTTTCGGCCATTATATCTTTCTTTCTTTTATTATTGGATTTGATTATATTCGATCTCAACCGGTGGATTTCATGTATTTAGAAATTAAATAGGTTTGAATCTCAATCACTAAATCAACCAACGGTCCAATAGTTAAAATTGTCGGATCAAAAAAGAGCAGTTAGGCTCATTTACATTCTCATCATAAGCGAGCCCCACTTCTTATCAGCCCTCGCGCATCTCGAGCATTGGGCGCCGCCTTACTGTGGCCTCCATTGTTCTGGGTGTTGCCATGCGCATAAGGTGAGCCAGCCTTTTAACCCTGGCTGAAATTTAGGCTAAATTGCCCAAATTTTAAGTTTTAACCAAAAACTTATTTTAGGTCCAAGCATTGGAGAATGATTGTGCTAGTTTAAAACCTAAGGGCCTGTTTGGTATCCTGTTAAAAAAAATTCATCATTTCTTAAGAACATCTCTTGAAAATAATTTTCTTTAGGACTCAAAAACTTGTTTAGTATGAAAAATTTTTAAATTTTAAAACTTAAATTGGACAAAGAGATCAAAAGAGAGGGGGTTGCAGGAGATGGAGAAAGAGAAGAGAGGAGGAAAAAAAAGTAAGAGAGGATCGGAGGAGTGAGAAAGAAGATAGACTATCGGAGGAGATAAAGAGGAAGAAGAGAGAGATAATGAAGAGAGAATGAAGAGAGGGGATTGGAAGAGAGAGAAAGAAGAAGAAAAAAAAAAGGAGAGGGAGAGAGACAGACTTGGAGTGAGAGGGGAGGAGAGAGGGAAAAGAAATGAGTGAGCCTTAAGTTTAAAAATTCTAAAAACTCACTTTGTGGTGTTTTTAGAGAATAGCCAATATTTTTAAGTTAGTATTGAGTTTAGTTTTTGAAAATAATCCTACCAAACAAGTTTTTAATGCCTAAAAATTGAAAAGTGTTTTTGAGTTTAAAAGGTTGGATTGAAGTAGAGTACCAAACATGACTTAAATTTTTTGTTTTAACCCAAAGGTGAGAGATGGTTTAAGAGGTGAAAAGTTTGAATTTAAAACACCAATGAGTTGAATATGAATGACGTAACTACTAGGATAATTAAGGTCCAATTTGTGATTGCTGTGCTTTTTTAAAATTCTACTGTGCTTTAAAAAATAATCAACTGCAAAATAAAATAATTGAGTGTTTATTTTGAAACAACTTTAAAATTGAGCAACTTTTGGTTAAAAAAAAAAAAAAAAAAAAAAAAAAGACAATGACAAACTGGGCCCAAAAGTATATATAACAGATGAAAAGCAAACAAAGATGAGATAAGATGGTGAGAGAAATGACAGGAGGACAACAGAGAAAGAAGAAATGAAAGAAAATAAAAACTTAAAATAGTTTTTCATTTTCATTTTCTGTTCATGAAAAATAAAACTTAAATTCAAAATGAAATATTATCAAACAAGAAATCGTTCGAGGAACAAGCACCTGGGCACATAAATTCCGATTTCTATCGTAGTATATATAATCCAACCGGTTACATATTTTACGACACTTAATACTACGATCTAGTAATATTCTTCTTCATTAGTAAATGAAAGATCTTAAATTTAAATCTCGTTGATTACGAGTTCAAACTAATTTAATCTCTCACCGCTTAAAAGTAACAAGGCTGTAACTATACAACATTTTTTCATCGATGCAAATTACCAAGACAAAGTAGGAGTTGGAGATTATCATACAACGTAGTCTAAAATCCAAAGCTCTAATCCCAACCGGTTAGTCGTAACGATGTTTTGTCCATCTAAAACTGGAGCCATTTCTTGCGTTCCAAGTTACAGCACCTGCCTCTGAAGCCTCAGCTTTCTCAGCTCTTCATGGCACGGAGCAAAAAACTCATGTCGAAGTGCTTCCTCGGCGCTTATCCTAACCCTCGGGTTCACTGCCAAGCACTTATCGACAAGATCAAAAAGCGGTCTAGGGATTTCGTTGTAGAAATCCGGCCTCTTTGTGCTCCTTCTACACCAATCCTGCAGTTTGATAGACGGCAAAGATTCTGTACAATAGAGGCCCTGTGACAAAATATTACTTTGCAATTTCAACGACTCTGCAGATTGAAATATCATGTACTAGATCGAAGAAGTAATGAATGATTAATACCGCTGGAAATGACGATTCGCGGTCGTGTAGCTTGGCAACTTCCCATAAATCTTCGCTGCCTCTCAACTTTGCGATGTCCTTTATGTTCCTGATGATACCCATGGCAATGGTTAGCAAAATATTTTATATAAAGAATACAGAGAACTAAGATTACGCATAAAGCGTTTGGATCGAAGCAAGGGTGTTTACTGTTCAGGATCGCCACCAAAGGGCGTTCTGCCAATCATGAAGTAGAGTAGAGTGACACCGGCAGACCAGATATCAAGCTTGGGGCCTTGATATGGGGATCTCAAGAGAACCTGCATAAACCACACAGAATTATGACAAAAAAAATCAAGAAATGAAAGAGCTGGTTTCAATCGTTTACCATAAGTTATCAAAATTGCACTGTTTTTCGTCATGATTCCATCTCAATTTATTTCATTAATCTAACAGCTTCATAGGAAAAAAAAAGAAAAAACTATCCAAACAATTTGGTTCAATTTCATGTGCAACTCAAGTACTCCAGAATGGGAGTGGAGAGTCAAACACAAGACCTCGGGTGAAGGGGTAAATGCTTTTAAACACTTGAGTTAGAAAGCTTCATAAGGTTGGTTATTGCTTGGCTAAGTTTCTTAGTACGAGTAACCAGTGTGATTCCAACAATGCATAAAGTTACAAAATTTACAGAGTGTAATGGCAGGATAAATTGTGGCTATATGGATAAACTATGGTAAATGTTACAACTATATGAACCTCACCTCCGGAGCTCGGTATCCTTTAGTTCCAGCACAAGGACCTTCTTTCTTTTGCTTTCCACCCCCTAAGACAAAATATGAACAAACAAAAGTAAAGAAATTTGCTAGTCCAACCAGATTGTCCAAGACTCCAAGTCACTGAAAGAAACAAACCTCTGCTTCTGATCAAATCTGCACCGCCAACACCATTGCCAGTTGAGTGCAGAGGCATTGGAGTGATATAGAAAAGCTTGTCATCCTCATTTCCAGGAGGGGCAGGAATCCTCTTTCTCATAGGAGCCGAAACACCTGATGATATATGGTTTTGATTCTGCATTGCTTCCTGTACTAGGTTGATGAGCTCCTTCCTTCCTTGGGATGGCACAGGTTCCCTCAACCTTTCTACTGGAGGAGTCCTGATATTACTCACATCCTTTACTGATGTTATACCTGAGCCATCTGCACCCTGACTTTTGATTAGGCTCCGGCCACCCGAAGAATTGTAGGGCTTTATTTGGCTAAGAGCCTTTTTTTTCAAGTCCCTCGGATCAAAAGTGGATTTGAGACCTTTTTTGGTCTCCCCATTGGCAATTATTAAGGACTTAGCAGTTGGCAACTTCTGAAGTGGGGTTCGAGGTACAGATTTTGCATTTGTAAGTTTCTCATCATAGTCATATCCAGATTTTAATTTGCCTGTGAAATACGAAAAATTAGCTTCATCAATTTTCCATTCTTTCTACCAGAAAACTCAATTAAAAAACATTTAGCATGTATAAGCAAAATGCTATTGTTGTTTTGTCCCTAATTCTCCAAATATAATGATCTGCAAAATTAAGAGTCTGGAGATTGAAATTAAACTGAAAGCAAAACGGTATGTGGATGCTTGTAACCATCATTTAGTACTTGTTTAACACTTGATTATCTATATAATCAGTAACACAACAAAATTGAGTTTCAATAATTATAACATGTGAACAATAAATCTGTTTTACATGGAAGAGATGAAAGCTTACGAGTTCCAGGCTTCATATGCAAATCCTGTCATATAAGGAAAATCAATATTGAGTAAAAAACACTAATAGATCAACAAATTTCAATATGGTTGCAACAGAAAAATAAATTATTGAAACAAACTAAAAATAAAGTAAAAAGTGGGGACAGGTATGACCAACCGTTGCAAGATTGAAATCTATGAGGTAACCCTTGTTGGCCTTACGAGAGAAAAGGAAGTTTCCAGGTTTAACATCTCTATGTACGACTCCCTGTGAATGCACAAAAAAAATATTTTTGAAACTATTACAAAAAGCTCTTGAATCCTACTAGAACATGCATAACACCAATAGTTACCTGTCTATGAAGGCTTGCCAGCGCCTTAAACAAGCAATAGCCATACCAATGTAGGTGAGAAAGACCTATCTCTTGCTTTAAAACCTAAAAGTAAAATCAATGTCAAACAAAAGCTTCAAAAGAAATGGAGAAAAGTTATGAAAATGTCCAATAATCACCTCAGGCCTATCATGCTCAACGTGCTGCAGTACAAAGCAACTGGAATTTTCATTCTTGATACGGCCTTCATATTTTATCACGAAGTTTTTGCCCCTACATTACAAAACTTACTGGGATGTAAAATCTCACTACTGCTTGCCACTAAAGCTCTAAATTTTGTACTTGAAACTTTAAACACTTACCCAAACTTTTCCAGCATCCTTAACTCATTGTTAACATGATTCTTATGAGCATTAGCATGCGGGCCTGTAGAGCGGTTAAAGAAATATGAGATATGGAACTTCGTTTTGGCTTCAACTAAAAAGGGTTTGAGTAACACCCTTCCCATTGGACCTGAAACCCCTTCGAGTATGCCATTTAAGTCTAACTAGAAGGGGGTTCTGGGGGCAGCTATAACCCCTTTCAAGCCTTAAACGGGTTGGAGTACACGGTATGCAGAAAACAAAGCACTTTCGATTTGCAACTCCAGGTTTTTTTTTTTTTTCAATTGCTTTCACACCCAACTTAATTTAGTTCCATTCTACCACCTAAATTATATCATAAATAATCCAGAATAAATAAAAAAAAACACATTATTAATGAGCCAAATTACAACATATTTGGATTCATAAAAGGCACACAGGGAGCATGTGATGACAGTGAACAGTTGATTGTTTAAGTTTATTAGGTAACTGAAAGTTGGGGAGCTGTCACTGGCTATAACATTTGGGACCTTCGGGTAAATGTTTCCTTTCCCTTCACTTGGTGTTTATTTGATATCTAAGTGAAAAGCTAGCACTGTCTAGGAAAAAGAAAGTTGACTTAAATTATTCAAATAAACAATGCCATAATTCACAAATGTGACTGAGATGCACTTTATGTGCAAGATTACGGAGTTTACCAAGACATCTAACCAGAATTGGTTGCTGACTTTAGGAGATAGCAGATATTTGTATTGCATATGCAAGCAGATTGAGTCGTCACAAGAGGCAACAGTCTGACCCCTCAGGACAATTGACATACAAAAATTATGTGTTACTTACACTTAATGGCGACCTTTTTCTCGTCATTTTTGGTCCGTGCCCTGTAAACAGTGCCATAACCACCTACAGTTTGGGAAACAAATAAGAAAATCAATGATGACAAAGAGGTTGATATGGATGCGAAAAATCCAACATAGTCAGATCATTATATACCTGAACCTTCTTCTTCTTCTACAATATAGGATTCAAAAATTGGAAATTCTTTTTTCTCCAGTTGATCCTACAAAGTGTCATATGCTTACTAAGTATAAGATCATTAATGAAACGCAGACTTGCACTCGTTGAAACAGAGAGAACATTTATATTTCAGAAGCGTAGCATACCTTAAGAGACACAGATTTATGGCGTCCATTTCTTTCATTAACATGCACGTCATCACAATTCCTTTTTGATTTCTGTACTAAGATGATTGGCTTTTGATTTGTTTCACACTTCTGGTTCTCTTTGGGAGTGGCAACAGCCTGATCATGCTCTAAGTTGTGTGATTGTAGTCTCGGAGCCATTTTATCCTTGTCAACCGCCTTCATCTTGGAGGAGGGCATCAACAATTGCTTTTGCAATACAGAAAATTCAGTAGCTGAACTTATGGTCTTGGTCTCATGTCTTCTTGTTTGCTTTTTATTCAGAGGCATCATATCTTCACAATCCGCCTTTCTCAATCTTTTGACCTTACGCCTAGGCAGCATATCATAAAGAGCAAAATTTGTCTGGGAGAAATTTTCTATTTCTCCATTAGGGCTGCGAGAAGCCACTAACAACTCTTCCTCCTCACCTCCAACAACTCTTTCATCTTCAACGAGTCCAACATTTGTAACTTTACAACTACCATTTACATTCTCATCCACGACTGGTGATATATTGTTCTCTTTCATTTCTTCCAGAGACAAATTCCCACTGCAGTCTATCTCATGTATGTCAGCTCCTTCATAAAAGACTAAATCATCAGACGCCATGATTGGAAGAACTGATTCTAAACCAATGACACAATCCATTACCAGCCTGTTAACCTTCGTTTCCACAATTGTATTGGTCCCCTCCGTTTGATCCTCTACATGGTCAACACTGTTCAATCCTAAACTTGATTGTCCAGTTCTGTAATTGATATATAACGAAGAATTTAACATCGATTTGTTCACCGTCAGTGTCATCCAACTTTGTAGCATATTTATGTATTTGCAGATGTAGTAGTCAGCCATATGAGAATGTGTCTGCAAAAAATGATCTGAATTACAAGCTTCCCAGATAAGCAATCTGTTTTATTTCACTTTATTTATACAACGACAAATCACCTTTCAAACGAAATAGAAAACCTCAAATTCAACATTTTTGTGTTCTCTTAGGATTACAAATTACCCGATTAAAGTGATTTTTTTATTTTGGTAGTTCAACATTTCCAGATTAAAATTTAAAATTAAAAAAAAAAAAAAGCAAAATTCAAAAATCCCCCAAAAAACAATTTAATCGTACCTTCCAACGAGTATGCCCAACTGCTTTCCGCGCTCTACTCTCTTCATTCACTGCAGTTCATCACAACCATTACCAACCAAACACATTAAATCCCAAAAAAATAAAATAAAAAACTACAATTAAATGTAACAGTTACCATTTCCAAAATCCACAATTAATCTCTTTGCTGCCGGAGGCCCGACTCCGGAATCCCAAACGACCCGTTTCCGCTTCCCCAAGCAGACTCTCACTGCATCGCCGGCACTGCGATGTGAAAAGAACTCGAGGAAAGCTGCTAAGGAAGCCGGAGACGGCGTGACGTAGAGCTGGTTCGATAAGCAGAGAGGAGAGCCCGGGGTGGAGCAAAGGTATCGGACTAGGTGAGGCGATGCGGGGAACAATGTGCATCGAGAGGCGAGCTCGGAGGGGTGAGTTGGGCGGCGAAGTTGTAAGAGGAGGGCGAAGAGGTGCCAGGCCTTCTCGGACTCGGAGACGGTTGGGGTTATGGGAGTTGAGTCGGTGGGACGAGTCGCCATTTCCACGGTTGATTGATGAGATTTGGATCGGAGACGGAGAGAGGGAGATTGGAATAGAAGGGGACAGATGGGCGCCAAATTTCGCACGTGTAGGGTTTGAGATTTAGCACCTGAAGAGTTCCCGCCATTTTTACCCTCTCTTATTCTTGAAAAAACAAAAAAAATTGTGTAATTTGGGCCTGTTAGGCCCAAACCAGATTCAATGGCCCAGATGGAAAAAATGAAGAAGAGAAAAAGACAATGGTTTGTTCATGTATAATTTGCTCAAAATGGACAAGACGACTTGAATTATTATTATTTTTTTTCCTCACAAATGATATTATCTATTATGAACTTTCCTTTTAGCCAATTATCCTCTAAACATTTAACTAATAAACTACCCTCCGTAACGTCAAACTTTCAAAGATTTCCATCAATTATTTCGTCACAATTGTCACGTAGACAACTCGTAAACACTTTCGATTTGCTTTATTCTCTAGACTTTTATTGTTTGACACCTTCATATTTTATCATATAGAATTTTAATTTTTTATTTTTTAAAAGGAGACTAGCTAGTGGCTTCGCCACTGGATTCCACCCTTTCGGGGGTTGGAAAGACTCACATAGACATATCAGCATTCCCTTGTCCACCATCGTATGATCCACCAACGCCAGGGATCAAATCCAGGACGTTTTTGTATGAACATGTGTTAGGTAATTGTTTTTAGTTCTTCAGAAAAATGAAAACTGAAAACAATTACTGAACGGAAAACTGAAAAATTAGAAAATGGATATCAAATGAACCATTTTCCTCCTGTAACACACCTTGCTTTAACCATGCATTTTTTTTCGTTTGATTTATTCAATCTGGTGACCAGTAATAAAGAGTAGTGTTTGAGAATCCGTTGAGTTAGGTATATGGAGTTCTCTGACGTGGAATCATGGTGAAAGTTAAGGATATGGAATCACAAACTGGGAAGGTTTACAGAAGATCCTGAGCAAGAAATAGCCGCTTCGGTATACAGAAATCCACCTCCCAAAATGCATTTATTCTGTTAATGCCTACCTTTCAACATGACATGTATTCCGCATCACATTCGTCACCAAACTTCGAATTACCTTAAGACTCGTAACAATCGGAAATTTGAAAATACGGCGTGCAAATTAACTTGCAAAACGGTGTTTTCAAGCTGCAAACAAATTTACCAGCCGGGAGCAGTGAGCGTACAACGCGACGGTGAAACATGTGCAACAGCGCTACTCAAGTTTTTTTCTAGGGAGACCTACCGAATAATGTCAGAAATGCTGCATACCGAGCGTATAACACTGTTGGGGGAAACAGAAAAATATTCAATAAATCAACTAATCGCGATGCAAATTTGCAACAATCATCATCAATATACAGAAACGGAAGTAAAGCAAACTTTCCAGCAAACGGAACACAAAGAAATTATACAATGAATTTGTCAAGAAAATATTTCCTGATATCCTGAATAAACGTTAAGTCATTCTGTAGATGGTGAAGACAACGAAAGGTTCAAGAGGAAGCCAACCATGAGTCCAATGAGTCCCACTAAAATTGCAAAGGTGAAGGAGAAGCCTGGGTCACTCTTCCGAAATCTTCGCCTCTTCAGTATATCCTGTAGTGAACAAAAGAGAATGTCGGGGGTGAGAGCGCAAGCATGTCGTTTGACATATTTAACCAAACCACTTTCTGAAGGACATTTCCATATATAGTTTATATAATTATACTTCCCCTACTTATTTCAGCTCCTATCAACCTCACCCGCATTGTCTGAATACATGTTGAAAGTAGGAAGAAAAAACTAGTCAAAATCCAGATACATACGTATCCAGATACCGGGTCATTTAATTTCTTGAATTGTTGTTCCGAGCATTAAACTTATAAGTACTTCTGACCATATATAGCTCCTCGTCTTCAATTTTCCAGAATCTCTATGGTCACCTAATAAAATTCTAGTCTTCCAGCTTTTATAAGTTGTGATGAATGTCTCTTTATGTTGTATTAAATATACGTTGGAGCGTTAGATTTGAGATTAAAATATTTCCATGGTCCAGACTCAGGATTAACGCACCAACTTTTAATGTTTGGACTCTAGCTATAGGTAAAGATCAAACAATCAAGGATAAGCTACTTAGGTTAATACTTTAGTCTTTCTGTACGTGTGTGTATTAGAGAAGCAGAGGAATAATTATCTACTAACCACATCCTGTTGAAGTTGCTGTGTTTGTCTAACAGCTGCATCTCTTTCTTCCTTCAGGCGCTGGAAAGCTTGATTCTACAAGTACAAATTCTAAAGAGTTAGAATATGAAATTAATTCAAATATATTATGAATCACTGCAATAACCTATGACATTTTATATTGGGCTGTTACAAGTTTTCAGTAAGCAAGCACTGAAAAAATGTCAACTAAACAAATGGGAGCACATAATCTTCGTATAATTCAAATAACAAGTTCAGATGATTCACACTTCACATGATTTCTTAAATTTTCTTTTATTATTATTTTCAGACATAGGATTGTTCTGCAGATAAATAATATGTGGAATAAACTTCACACAAATGCCTAAAATATTGTGGTTAAAAAATGCTAAACCAATAACTTCATTCAGCGACCACCTTTAATCACTACTAGAAGTCAATACTTGTTGTTTTTCTAATTATGCTTTGTATTGCAAGTGATGAAATGTAACATACAACACAATATTTGGATTAATTTTGTGAAGTAGTGGATTAAAGACCTTCCCTAAAAACTTACAGAATTAGTATCAAGACTATGCATGGAGCTCTGCATAGCTTCATCTTCTGAGTTTCCTTGAGCGGGAGTGATATACACAACTCTAAGCTTGCACTCCTCTAAAACCCTTCCACTTTCCTTGGTGAACTAGATCAAATGTTGTGTTAAAATGACAAATCAAGCTAGCAAAACAGAGCGAGTAATGTCCAACTTAAAATTCTTACAGTATCTTGTGGAAGGTCATCAACATCGGTATTTGGAGGCACTGTTGTACTCAGCAGAAGAAATTTATCTTTGCACTGCATATCTGGAGGATATTCTCGTTGGGCTTGGAGGGTGACTGCAGACCCAGCAGTTAGTTGGAAGCCAGTATTACAAAAGCTTTTAAGGATATTAAGGTGCGTTATGTGCATATAATAAACACTAGTCGACGGTGCATGAACAATATGTTACATTCTTATGATTGGCCAAAGCCAGCTAACACAATCTTAGATTGAAAACTTTCCATTTGAAAGTATTGCCTGAGAGGATCACCAATACTGGAGATCACTTGTTGGGCAGTCAGAGGTTTCTGAAGTTCGAGGTTAAGAAATAAGATTACAAAACAAATGGAAACTGTAACAACATGATGAGAAGAGTATTACCTCTGATTACATATGAATCCCAAGGCTGTATAATACCAGTGTTGGGCCGTACAAAGTACTTCTTCGGTGAAGTGGTTTTAACCTAGAAACAAGAGAATGATGAAAACAATTAAAAAACATGCACTAGCAAATTTTAGATTGGATAAACATTGAATTCATTTATGAACAAAATTGGTACCTTAAAAGCAACATGGTGTTCAGTGTGATTGACAACTTTTAGATCACAAAAGCCTTGCTTTTCCAGTTCAACTGATCAAGAAAGTCATATTCATTAGTATTTTATCAAACGTCATTAAACAATAAAAGAAAAAACTTTTTATGAAAGAATTTGAAAAGAAATTGCCTGGACATGGCACTAACTATAGTCAAAATTATGTAATAGTCCAATATGTATTTATGAGATTCACCCTATTAGCCGGAATTGTTTCAATTTGAACCCTTCCAAAAACCAGAGGAGTGCTGGCACTGCTTATCATGAGCATAGGTAGGTAATTAGGTATAGAGCAAAACATAAGTATGAAACTTAGGGCAAGCAAGTTCATGGGATTCAGTGCTGGAACCAGCAGTATATGTTGTTTGTAGTGGATTTCATCACAATGTGTAGTCACTCTTGTTTTTAACATACCTAATTCAGCAATTCTTAGATTGCTGCTAAACCAGTAAGATCTGAAAAGAAACCATAAGTCAACCACAGAGTTCAGAGAGTTAAAGGAGTATAACTGCTAAGGTGACCACGGAGTCCAGAAATCTGCTAAACTATAGGGTATGTAATCCCAGTCACTAAGCATAGTAATTAGTAACCCTTCGATAACTTTCTGAAAGTAATTAGTAACCCAATAAAACGAAGATTCCTAACAATATCTAGGATGTAACCTAGGGGGTGGTATAAAAGCTATTCAACAATTGTTAATAAAAATCCGCTTTGGTCATTTAAGACAAAGGTTAAAAAGTAGAGCTCAAAAACCCAAAGAAGAGGCCATGAGGTACTCAACAAGAGAAGCAAAATAACAATAAAATAAAAACGACTCGTGTCGAATGAGAGGTCCGTCACACATTATCTTATACGAGCTAAAGAAACCCTCCTCAAACTTTTTCCTTTGATCATATTCACCTTTTTCTTAGCACCCGCCATCATGTTAACAATCATTCAACATAAATCTACCGTCAATTGACAACGCAAACCTTTTAAGATACAAGCAATCATATATGCCTAGATCACAAACCTTGCTGAGCTACAAAAGTAACCCAACAATCTATTGTTAATCTTAATTAAGAAAAAAAACTAGCAACAATGATCTCTTCCCCTTCAAGTCACCCAAAAAACTCATTGTCAATGAAATTCCAACATTTATGAGTTCATGCAATTCAATTATCCTCGAATTCTCGGGAGAAAAAAAAAAAAAAAAAACATCTTTCTATGATCATTCGAGTATAATCATGATCAATTTCCCACAATAATTCAACTAAACCCATCTGATTACCCAAAGCGGCATGCACGTATGTGTGTGTGTGTGTGCAGGCAGAGAGAGAGAGAGAGAGTACATAGGAATTTGAGCTCATCAGGATGAACGGAAATCAACTGATTACCACCACCGGCACTCATGATGGAACACCACCAAAGATGCAAACAATTTTCCTTCTTTCTTTTTCTTCCAAAATTTCACCAAACAATCTCAAACCCTGCCGTTCAAATTACCAGAACAAACCCTAGCTCAGAAAATCAATTACAAAAACATGAGAGAATTAACGACTCCGCGAGTACATGGTTCACATAGAGAGAGAGAGAGAGAGAGAGATAGAGAGAGAGGTGTTTGTGAAAGAAAATGTGCTTATGTGTTAGTGAGAGAAAGAGAGAAGGAGAGATAGAGAGATTGAATTGGGAACTAACATATGGCAGGAGGAGGTACGGATTGCTCGGTCCAACGGCAAATTCGACCTCAGCTTCGGAGATTCAGCCACCAAGATCGGGTTCGGTCCGAGCGATCTTCAACACCAAAACCAAACTCACCTCCTAATTAGATTTTAGAGAGAGAGAGGAAGAGAGAGAGAAGGGGAGGCTCCGATGGAAACGGCGGAGCTTCGAATTTCAATAAGAAGGGCAAGGTGAGGAGGGAGGGAGAGAGAGGGACGGAGAAGGCCACGTGTCAAAAGGAAGGGAGTGATGACGCCCGCTTCAAAAGTGAGAGACAACGCTGACGCTCAGGAGAGGAAGAGGAACTGGGGAAGGCTTTCGTGGTGGCGATCCTTTAGACTTTCGTGTACGTATTACGTAAATACCGTCCCATAACATACCCATAGTCACCCATTAATAATTAATAATCTAATTAATACAATTCTGTTTCTCAGGCAAACGATGGTTAGCTTAGCTAATAAGATTCCTATATTGTGTGCCGTCGTCTCATTAAATTTAAGTCTCGCTATTGGCAATTCTCGTTGATTGGTGCATAATTTGTTAATTTTACGTAAATTCTTATCATTGACATTTGGCATGTTAGGTACCACATGTAAATCATTTCGGCTCGAGGTTGTGATTATATCTTGATTATGTTGCTGAGAGTCTTGAAAACTCTTAATTATTTATAAGGGAAATGTTATTGGTACTTCAAAAATCTCATTCTACACTTCTCTCACAAGTGTATTTTTCTTTCATAATATAGAAAGTTTGGAGGCTAGAATGAGATTTTTGGAATGCTAATAACAATTCCAATTTACAAAAGGGATATCTTTATGTCAACAAAATAAAAAATAAAAAGACAATTGATTTTTATTATAAAACAAAATCATGAGCATGTCTCTATTAATTAATGAAACCTTTTTTGTCAACCAAAAGAGGGTGAAAAGACAACTTCGTCTATTATCACACAAAAAAAAAAATGATGGGCAATAATGTAATTTCACAGGTCCAAATTTTACAGTTTTTTTATTGAAGCCTCATTTACATGTGATGTTAAAATATCTCTAATATTTAAATTTTTTTTAAAAAAAAAACCAAGAACAAAAATCTCCCACTCCTCCCACGTTCTCTCTCCCTCTCTCCCTCTCTCCTTCTCATTTTCTAAAAAAATATATTCATACACACAAAATATGTAAGCAAATGCTAGTATAATTATAAACAAACTAAATTTTACAATTTTATTCAAACACTACACACACGTTATCATAACATCTTTAATTTGAAAAAGAAAAAAAACATCCACATTTCTTCTCTTTCACGTTTTCCTTCAACTTTTCTCCTTTTTGTATTATAATTTTTATTCTTTTTATATTTTATATTTATATACACATAATGTGTGTTAATCTTCGTTTTGTTACTTATTAATTAATCAGGAGAGAGAAAAGCATTTAAAAGTAAAAAAAAAATTATATTTTTCTAGAAATAGTGTGTATTTTGTTCACTTCCAAAAATAGTGTGCGTTACTTTGGTTCAGTTTTCAGAAATAGTGTGTAATTTTGCCATAGTTCCAGAAATAGTATGAGTTATTTTGATTCATTTTCAGAAATAATGTTGATTATTTTGTTGTAGTTTCATAAATAATGTTTATTTTGCTTCCAGAAATAGTGTGAATTATTTTAGTTACGTTTCAGAAGTAGTGTGAATTATTTTGGTTACTTTTAAAAAATGGTGAGGATTATTATAATTTTTTGTTTATCTTTGAAAATTTTTTTGAAGTATTATAATTGAGTAGAAGCATAAAGGCATCATTTCCCTTCATGATAAATTCCAAATGTTAACGTGACTAAGGAAATTTAAGGATTTTCTTTAGTGTGGGTGAATTCATATAATCGCAACTAAGCATAGAGGCCTTCCTGTTTGTAGCTTGATTCATTCCTTGTTTTAATATAGTCATGATGATGTTTTCCTCACGTCATCCATCGATTCCATCCCTCTGTATATGCAAGAGATGAAGAAGCTAATTAGCTAACAAAAATAAAGAATGTTAAGGAGAAAAAAACAAAGAGAAAAAGAAAATAATATATGTGTGGGTATATCTGTATACCTATATGTGTGTATATACATGTATACGTATATGTATATAAACACACATGCCCTATAGGCAAAGGGATCCCCATTTTTTGAAAAAAATGGGGATTAAGTGTGGACCCACTCCACATCAAACTTAACGATCCGAACAGTCTATTTTGTAAGTCTCGTTTCATAGATCATCTTTACAAAAATTCAATTCAATCCAAAATCATTTGCTTATCTAATTATTAAGATAAAATTTTATTGTTTCTTATGTAACAAAGTATTCATTAATTTCTTTGAACTAAATTAGATGTCTTAAACATTTCTAATTTTGCTAATACTTTGCAAGGATAATCTATAAGGTGTAACTTGAAAAATAGACGATTTAGATAGTTAAAGTTTAATGTGGTGTGAACTTTACAACCAATCCCCATTTTTATAAAAAAATGGAAATCACTTCCCCCGTGTGTGTGTGTACACGCACCTTTGCCGTCATCATCTACAAGTTGCAAAGTTGGAGATTGTTGGGCGGCCGCTTATTTGTAGGCTTTAAAGTCATTCTTTCTACTTCACAAGAAGGGATGTTTTCATTCGAAATTACCTCAGCCATCTCCAATCACCTATAAACGTAAACAGAAAATTCAATTACGGAACATCGAATTCTTCTCTTCTTCATCAAATTGAAAGGTTAACAATCAGATGAATGAGGAGGGAAGGGCAGAAATTTACTTTTGGTTTTTTTGCCGATGTCGGTGAAAGTTTAAGTCCCTTGCTCAGAGCTGCTATGCGATATTAGAAAGAATGGAAGGTTTTGAATGTTAGGAAGAAATGGGGGAGACAGCATATGAGAGATCTCCATAAATGGGATTTGAATTTCTTCCAGATCCAAATTGTGGGGATCCTAGGAATCTTCACATCCTAATCGATTATCGTATATCATACGGTCAGAAATTATTTTGAATTTTTTATTTAAAATCAAACATAAATAGTATCTAATAAAAACTGACCGTACGATGTACGATGAACGTCTAAAATGTTAGCATGATGAAATTGAGGTTCCACCATAGAACCAATTGGCAATATGAGGAGTAACCCAAGACCATATAAGAACATAGCAAACTTTGTCCCTCATTGATGTGGGATAACTCTCAACACGTCCTCGCACGTGTAGCGGATTTTCGAGCCTACACGTGGACAACAACTGGGTGACGTGACGCTCATGTGGCCGTTGGGCTTCACACATGAACAACCTTGCTCTGATGCCATGATGAAATTGGGATTCCACCATAAAACCAATTGTCTATATGGGGAGTAACCCAGATCATATAAGCACATAACATACTTTGTCTCTCACCAATGTGGGACAACTCTCAACACTTTAGGATCCCCACAAAAGAATCCGGAGAGGATCCTCATATCCATAAATGAAGAGAGATGCTTGTCGTTAGGGATAAAATCGTAAACTCAATGTTTGGGCCATTTTAATTGGATTGATTTAGTGTTTAGGTTTGTTCTAACCATTAAATAAAGTTATTACATGACTTTTGGTTAAAACTCAAAGTTTTCAAATTCTTTTTATTTTATTTTAAATCCATTTAATTGCATTCTTTTAGATGTAAATACGAATATTAATTGGAAACTTTATTTATTTATTTTATTTTAACAAATGATATTATCTAGACTAAGGAGGAGGAGGTGTGCTTAGCCTCACAATGAACTAGCAATAATGTGGTTCAAATTCACCTTTGGCGAAAATCAAACCTAAGACCTCTCATTTATAAGTAAATAGGAATACTACTAAACCGTAGTACGAAGTAGCAATATTAATTGGAAACTTGAAGTGTGTCAACAAATATTGATGGATGGTGAATAAAGATTCAAGGCATAAACAAAAGAAGGGCGGAAGCCTAATACAAAAGAACTCGCCAACCACCGGATTTAAACCTCAAGAGACCTCCAATTTAAAAGTAAAAAAGAATATTATTAAACCGTAATACTGAGTAGTCTCGTTTGAAAAACTTTACTTGTGACACTTATACTATTAATAATTAAATACCAAATAGCTAGAATCAATTTTTAGCACTAAAAGTTATTTTAAATTGATCATGGCACAGGATGTGAATATTTCCAAATTAAGAAGAAAAAAAAGATACAACATTCTTTTTAGCTTCTCACATGCCCCTTTTAAATCCTGTATGTTGATTCTGTTTGACTTATCCGATCTGATGGTTAAATATTAATAGAGGTGTGTGAGAAACTAAAAGAGATGTGTGAAAATCACATCCATTTCCGAATACAAGAGGTTTCCATAGGCTAAGGAAGACCTCCAGCAGGGAAGGAAATATAACCTACATGCACCATTGGAAATATGCTGTCATGGTTGCTGTAAAATAAAATTAAAAAAACACTGAGTTCCTCCCAATTAATCAACTGAAACAGCAATAGAAAGAAAGGGGGAAATTAACCTAGCATATATTTATAGATACAACAAAAATTGGGGAGAACTGATACACATATCACATTCAATGGATTCCTGGATGGAAATACATATAGTTTTTACAACGTGACGGTTTTCATGAGACTACTCTGAAACCGAAAACAACCAAACAAGAGCCGTATACTATTTCTCATTTGAACGTCGACAGCCTTGGAAGCTTGTCTCTCAAATAGTACAACCTCGCCCTCCTGACCTTCCTGTGACTAAGTACCTTTAGCTCCTTAATGTTTGGTGAGTATCTGAAATGACAAGCAATAGAAACTAAAACCTATCACACAAAAATATTCTTAACGGTAAATATGATTATAAAGCTCTAATCATTTCAAAACTCGAGGGAAGGCTTTAAGGCGAGAAATAGCCAGTAAGCATGGTAACACTCATACGAGCCTAAGCATCATCATCATGAATCCAAAACTGAATTCTAGGCATATTCTACGGGAGACAGGGTTTTTCTTCTCTCGTATATTTTATTAAGTACAAAAAGTTGAAAACACAACGAAAAAGAAACCCTTTTGGGGTGGTTGGGGTGAGAAGAATCTGATAAACTTCTTTGCAACCTCCTAGTGCATGCTTCTAAAATGATTTAATCACCTATGCACCCAACTACAAATATGGGTCGAGTTGTTTAAATTTCAAAGAATGAAACATAAAGTTTGCAATGAATTAGATTAGACTAGAAAATCCTAATAAATAACCATCAGTGACTATAAATATCCAACATAGATTTCTCCATGTTAGGTTCTTCAGAGTCATGTCATCAGAATTCAGAGATATGGCGAGGGATCAAAGCCCACTGACTCAAAAAAGACCTCATCGGTAACTGTTGCCGAAAGTTAATCATGTATAGCCCGATTAGTTATTTGTGAAGTGTTATTGGACCACATTAAACATATGATTCTGCAGAAAAATCAAGCTGAGCATGTAGAACATAAAAGAAAAACTTACAGTGGGAACACAATCTCAACCCCTATGCCAGCAATAATCCTCCGAATGCGAATAGTTGTGTGAATACCAGCATTTTGTCTTGAAATGACAATGCCTTTATAGATAGACAACCTTCTCTTATTTTCAGGAACTTCCTGTAAATCATACACATAAAAAGAATCACAACAGATGCAATCGGGGACGGTATAAATCTGGAGAAATGAAGCAGAACCACTATTACCAGTTTAATTTGCACAACATCTCCAGTTCTAATGTCGGGAACTGGCCTTTCCTGCTCTGCCGCCTCAACTGCCCTTTTATTTAATATCTAAGCAAACAGAAGAATTCTGGTCAACATTAATCTCGGGTTTTAACAATCACTTAGGGTTGAATGGCGAAAAACCAAACGACAAACACCCTGTTTAAATACATTCCAGCTAACAAATAGCCAATGAAAAATGCATATTTTGAAATCCCTGCTGCTCTGCTGAGAATATAGAACGCAACGCAACATCGATATCATTTTCATTCCCACATTATGTCACCCACAGCATAATGATATCGATTTCAAAATTATGTCTTGGCGGGTTCAATTCTTCACTTTTGTTACATTTTCACACAAAGCAAGCAAAACAGCAATAGAGAGAGAGAAAAAAAAGGGAACGAATTACCCCCATTATATCTCCGAGCTTAACCCGAGACTTTCTCGGCGGCTTCGGCTCTTCGGATTCAGGCTCCAGCACTGCTTCTGCTTCAGCTTCTACCACGGCCACAGAGGCCTCGCCGCTCCCAGTTGCTTCATTCTCTTGGGCATCATCAGTGGCTCCGACTTCACCTTCAGAGCTCGGGTCTGCTCTCACAACGAAGTTCCGTTTCGATATCGCGGAAACAATGGGACTGAAAACGGACCCAATTGAGCTCGATGAAACCCTAGAGAGTGAAACCCGGGCGGAAATGGAAGAGCGGCGAGAGAGGGCAGCTGAAAACCCGAGCTTTACTGGCGGGTATTGATTAGGGTTTCGTGGAATTGTTATCAAAGCCTGAAAACCCACAAATTCATCAATTTCCCTCCACATTATTGCTACAATTCACACACACGCACACCACACACACAACACACAACACACAGACACGGACCAAATGTATTGAGAGAGAGAGAGAGAGTACCTGTGGAAGAATTTTGGAGCCCATGGGAATTAGGATTGTGGGAAATGAGGAAATGGTAGAGAGAGAGAGAGAGAGTTAGAGAGTAGAGGTCATGGGAGTAACCATGGAGTCTGCTTCGAAGAGGAAAGAACGAGGAGGACACAGACGGCCTTATCTGTTCTATCTATTCCGCACGTGCGTCGCACGTAGGAAAATCACGCTTCCTTTTTTTTGTTTTGTTTTTTTGGGAATATTTGTTTCTCCTAGTTGGACTTGTAAAGCGTTCGGAGATGGGTCGGACCACTCTATATCCGATCCGATTTTGAAACCGTTTCAAAACAATACGGTTCGATAATTCGACGGATCTTCTAAAATTAAGTCCATGTCCGTTTTGTTGGTCAGGGGCGAATCTTATTAACGGACAATAAGATACGAGTCCCCTTCAAGTTTTTGGCCTCAAAAAAGATAATATGAACAGGAATTAAGGTCCTGCTTAAATTGAAGTTATCTTTCGACATTCGATACGATGTTGAATCAATTGACGATGAATACTAATCAACTCATCACCACCAACTCTATCACTCGCTCCTCATCCAAAATCACTAGAAGACGGATATAACATAAAAATGTTTAGTTGTAAAGCTGATTTTGGTAGCTCATGAAGAAGAATTATCTCATCTCATATGTCTAATAAATTTCTTATGAGTCCTAATAATTCGACAAATCTTTTTGGTTGTTAAGTTATAGTAGCACTGAGCAACATTCAACAGCCCCATTTTGGTTTTGCACTAAAGTGCCTTAAGTAGCCCCCGAAGAGTCCATTTTTCTCTCTGTCTGAGCTTTCAAAGATATACCAACCATAGGCTGCTTCGGTTTGGGATTAGGAAGAGAGAAGTTTCGACGGCCCTAGCCGAATCCGTAAATGGAAAACGTGACAATGGAAATTGAGGGTTCGACAACTTTGAAAGGGTCTGCAACTGTGGATGTGTTGGTTGAGAAAAAAAATTATAGAATTTGGTTGTGGTGTTAAGAGCTTGTTGGGTTAGAAGGGATACTACTTTGGTATAAATGGAAATCCCTCTCACTTATGTGGTGAGTTTATGTAACAACTATTTGTCCAGCGTCAGGTTATAAGTTGGTATTACAATTTACAATCATGCTCCTATGTCTTCACTTTTAAGTTTCTAACAAAGTAGTGGCTAACGTCACAATCTAAATTTCCACATGTTATTTTGGGTGACTTTTGTCGCGTTACCTGCCATAAGACTCCTCTCGTTGTTTTATAGTTGGTTCATGAATAAAGTCTCCGTCATACCACTGAGATCAGGTTCTTAAAAAAGAAAGTAAACCCACTGCTTGGTTTACGGGAAGGGAGAATAGGGAGGTGAAGTGGAGAAGAGAGGGGGCTGTCATCGACTCGAAGCCGGAGGGGAGTTGGTGACGGGAAAGGTGGGTTGGGTGTTGGGTTTTCTTTTAGAAGACAACTTGGGGTTTCTTTAAGAAATAACATTTGATATTGCTCTTCACTTGTAAATATGAGGTTTTAAGTTCGAATCTTGTTGATAGTGAATTCGATACTAATTTATTATTGCCTCACTGTGTGACTTAGCCCCATATTCTGACCCTTTAATGTAAATATATAGTTGTCTAAAAAATAAAAAAATAAAAAACAAAGAAGAAGAAATCATTAGCAAACTACGATCGTTAAACTACAAAAATTGAAACAATACAAAATTAGAGATTCTCTCAAATTATAAGCAGAAGGTCTTATATTCGACTTAATGCAACTTTATGATCTAGCTTTGATTTGCCTTGGGACATTCCATATTGTCCCTTATCATCAAATGTGTCAATTTTTTCTTGTCAAATTGAAGTATCTCGGGGCCTTCTGCAAATTGATCTAGCTTTGATTTGCCTTGGGACATTCAATATGATTTATTTATGGCGAAGGAATAAATGTGCAGCGCACAGTGCTGTCAAATTGACGTTTTGGGATTCTTTGGGCTTTTTGCCATCCAAGATAGTGTCTTTTGGGTTCGAGGCCTTCTGCAATTATGTTCTGGACATCTCAAGCTTTAATTCCAGCTATTTTGGGCCAGTTTTGGGGCCTTAAAGATCTAGAAATGTGGCTATTTTGAGACTATGCAGATTTTGGACGAATTTTACTAGTCAATTTAGGATTATGTTTCTTAATTTATTTTAATTTATTTGGTTTCCTAGTATTATTCTAAGACCTTTTCTAGGTAGGATTTTATTTTCTAGTAGTATAAATAAGGCTTTTTAGTCATTAGGGTTGAGAGGGGGAGAAGGAGAGAACGCACGCACACTTTAGAGAGCTTTTGGATTCAAGTTTATTTTCAAGGTGTTTTCTAGCCTTGTTTTAAATAATATTTCGTTGTATGATTGTTAGTAACTAATTTCCATTTGCTAGGGCGAGGCCACGAGCCTTAGCAAGAATATGTAGTTTCTTTTTAATTTGCTTATGATATTTTGCATGCAGATTTTGAATTATTAATCACCGGTTTAAACTATCTAATTGTCTTAATGCTTAGCTACCATTAGGATCTTTAGAAAAGTAATTTGATGCAATTTTGGTTGGAGGTTGGTCCCTGAAATTGACAAAGGTTTCTTGTGATTAATATGTGCAAGTTCACTTAGGATGAATACCACGTCTTAAGGGTTGTATGGGTTTTCAAAAGGTTTCACAAAGCATAATGAGTCATGCATGTTTAGATTTGATCTGAATACGACAGACGAATTGCATGTTTGATATACGCTCTACATTGGGGTTCCAAGTAGCCATATATTAGGAAAACCTAACCTTTAAAATATGCATATGTAATTCATAAGTAAATGGAATAACTACATAGGATTGTTAAGGTGACGCAGGAACCCTAGGCTTTTACGATTTTAATTTTCAAAAACTGTTTTCTTTTAGTTTATTTTATCTTGTCATTTTATTTAATTGTTTTCTATTAAAATCGTTTTTATTATTTTAAATCATAAAATCAACATTTTTCTCAACTTTGTTTTAAATAATTAATTAAGATTTTATTTAACACAAATTATTCATTCAATCCTTTGTGGATAACCACCTTGTTAGAGCTGCTATACTACGATAACTTTGTACTCTTGCAAGTATTTCTCTGGAGAAAAAATTAGTTCATTGCCTGACTAGGTAACTAGGAAATTCAAAATCTGCTTGAATCTAGAATAATGATTAGTAGGAAATGTTAAGAATCAATGTCAACCCAAAACAATAAGTAATCCACAACCCAATCTAAAGTCCAAGTCCATATCTAGTTTGATGATGTAATTGCTTACAATTGCAAAGTTAGGCAATGTTAGGTATGGTTGAGTGGAAAAAATTAGGTGAAATTAATGGGTTTTGTGTGGTAGCAAATAATCTTAGTTTAATTAAGTGTGTGGTGTAGCTTTCATTTGGTTTGCTATAAATACCCAAGTCCCCAAGCATTGTATATCATCCAAGGAAAAACAAAGCCTAGAGCTAAATAAGAAAAGCTTTGCTAATTAGTTTGTTTTGTGAGCTTTCTTTAAGAGTGTGCTCTATTTTCTTCTTCTTGGGATCATTAGAGTTATCTTGGATACTCTTCTTATTCAACAATTGGTATCAGAGCCAAGTCGGTCAGGGATCGTTCTTGGTAGAGCATTGGTTGTAAAGTCTCTTGAAATTCCGAGTATGCTCTGTGGTTGCAGTTTTGACTGATCTTCCACATCAGAAAAGATTTATTGAGATTATTGTTGGGGTTATCACAAACCTTGAGAGTGAGCTTCTTTGTGTCGAGAGTAGTGTATTACTCTGCACGGTAGTCACTCAAGCTTGTTCGGTGTAGACAAAGTCTTGCCGATACGATGGGTGATCTTCAAGTTGTTGGAGGAATCAAGAAGCTCAACAACCAAAACTATAACACGTGGGCAACGTGTATAGAGTCTTACCTTCAAGGTCAAGACTTGTGAGAGGTTGTCGGTGGTAGTGAAGTTACACAACCGGCAGCGGAAGATGCTAACGGCGTCTTGCGGAAGTGGAAAATTAAAGCAGGCAAATCAATGTTTGCCTTAAAGACCACAATAGAAGAAGAAATGTTGGAGCACATTCGGGATGCTAAAACGCCAAAGGAAGCATGAGACACTTTTGTTACACTCTTTTCGAAGAGGAACGATACAAAATTGCAACTTCTCGAGAATGAGCTGCTATCGATGGTACAACACGACATGACGATTGCCCAGTACTTTCACAAGGTGAAGTCGATATGCCGCGAAATTTCAGAATTAGATCCAACAGCTCCTATTGGGGAAACCAAGATGAAGAGAATAATTATCCATGGTTTGAG